>NC_090298.1:60197500-61557500 GCF_039906515.1 Pseudorca crassidens
ACCATTTTTAAAGTCTTTATTGAATTCGTTACAATATTGCTTCTCTTTTATGTTTTGGTTTTTTTTTCCGTGGGGCATGTGGGATCTTAGCTCCCCACCCGGGGATTGAAGCTACACCCCCTGCATTGGAAGGCGAAGTTAACCACTGGACCGCCAGGGAAGACCCCCGGTCCCTTTTTAAAAACTCAAAACCTAACAAAGAGATGGCAGGTGGGTTGCAGAATATGTGCTATGGTCTTTTTATGAAACGGTGGGCAAGGATTTCCACTTTATTTTTTGAATTTTTTAATTTAATTTTATTTATTTTATATAGCAGGTTCTTATTAGTTATCCATTTTATACATATTAGTGTATACATGTCAATCCCAATCTCCCAATTCATCCCACCACGATCCCCGCCACTTTCCCCGCTTGGTGTCCACATGTTTGTTCTCTACACTTGTGTCTCTATTTCTGCCCTGCAAACCAGTTCATCTGTACCATTTTTCTAGGTTCCACATATATGTGTTAATATACGATATTTGTTTTTCTCTTTCTGACTTACTGCACTCTGTATGACAGTCTCTAGGTCCATCCACATCTCTACAAATGACCCAGTTTCATTCCTTTTTATGGCTGAGTAATATTCCATTGTATATTTGTACCACATCTTCTTTATCCATTCTTCTGTCAATAGGCATTTAGGTTGCTTCCTTGACCTGGCTATTGTAAATAGTACTTCAATGAACATTGGGGTGCATGTTTCTTTTTGAATAATGGCTTTCTCTGGGTATATGCCCAGTAGTGGGATTGCTGGGTCATATGGTAATTCTATTTTTAGTTTTTTAAGGAATGCCCATACTGTTCTCCATAGTGGCTGTATCAATTTACATTCCCACCAACAGTGCAAGAGGGTTCCCTTTTCTCCACACTCTCTCCAGCATTTGTTGTTTGTAGATTTTCTGATGGTGCCCATTCTAACTGGTGTGAGGTGATACCTCATTGTAGTTTTGAGTTGCATTTCTCTAATAATTAGTGATGTTGAGCAGCTTTTCATGTGCTTCTTGGCCATCTGTATGTCTTCTTTGGAGAAATGTCTATTTAGGTCTTCTGCCCATTATTGGATTGGGTTGTTTGTTTTTTTTTAAATTGAGCTGCATGAGCTGTTTATATATTTTGGAGATTAATCCTTTGTCTGTTGATTCATTTGCAAATATTTTCTCCCATACTGAGGGTTGTCTTTTCATCTTGTTTGTAGTTTCCCTTGCTTTGCAAAAGATTTTAAGTTTCATTAGGTCCCATTTGTTTATTTTTCTTTTTATTTCCATTACTGTAGGAGGTGGATCAAAAAAGATCTTGCTGTGATTTATGTCAAAGAGTGTTCTTCCTATGTTTTCCTCTAAAGGTTTTATAGTGTCCAGTCTTACATTTAGGTCTCTAATCTACTTTGAGTTTATTTTTGTGTGTGGTGTTAGGGAGTGTTCTAATTTCATTCTTTTACATGTAGCTGTCCAGTTTTCCCAGAACCACTTATTGAAGAGACTGTCTTTTCTCCATTGTATATCCTTGCCTCCTTTGTCATGGATTAGTTGAACATAGGTGCATGGGTTTACCTCTGGGCTTTCAATCCTGTTCCATTGATCTATATTTCTGTTTTTATGCCAGTACCATATTGTCTTGATTACTGTAGCTTTGTAGTATAGTCTGAAGTCAGGGAGTCTGATTCCTCCAGCTCCATTTTTTTCCCTTAAGACTGCGTTGGCTATTCAGGGTCTTTTGTGTCTCTGTACAAATTTTAAGATTTTTTGTTCTAGTTCTGTAAAAAAATGCCATTGGTAATTTGATAGGGATTGCATTGAATCTGTAGATTGCTTTGGGTAGTATAGTCATTTACACAATATTGATTCTTCTAATCCAAGAACATGGTATATATCTCCATCTGTTTGTATCATCTTTAATATCTTTCATCAGTGTCTTATAGTTTTCTGCATACAAGTCTTTGTCTCCCTAGGTAGGTTTATTCCTAGTTATTTTATTCTTTTTGTTGTAATGGTAAATGGGAATGTTTCCTTAATTTCTCTTTCAGATTTTTCATTCATTAGTATACAGGAATGCAAGAGATTTCTGTGCGTTAATTTTGTGTCCTGCAGTGTTACCAAATTCATTGATTAGCTCTGGTAGTTTTCTGGTGGCATCTTTAGGATTCTCTATGTATAGTATCATGTCATCTGAAAACAGTGACAGTTTTACTTATTCTTTTCCAATTTGTATTCCTTTCATTTCTTTTTCTTCTCTGATTGCCGTGACTAGGACTTCAAAACTATGTTGAATAATAGTGGTGAGAGTGGGCAACCTTGTCTTGTTCCTGATCTTAGAGGAAATGCTTTCAGTTTTTCACCATTGAGAATGATGTTGGCTCTGGGTTTGTCATATATGGCCTCTATTATGTTGGGGTAGGTTCCCTCTATGCCCACTTTCTGGAGAGTTTTTATCATAAATGGGTGTTGAATTTTGTCAAAAGCTTTTTCTGCATCTATTGAGATGATCATATGGTTTTTATTCTTCAGTTTGTTAATATGGTGTATCACATTGATTGATTTGCATATATTGAAGAATCCTTGCATCCCTGGGATAAATCCCACTTGATCATGGTGTATAATCTTTTTAATGTTGGATTCTATGTGCTAGTATTTTGTTGAGGATTTTTGCATCTATATTCATCAGTGATATTGGTCTGTAATTTTCTTTTTTTGTAGTATCTTTGTCTGGTTTTGGTATCAGGGTGATGGTGGCCTCATAAAATGAGTTTGGGAGTGTTCCTCCCTCTGCAATTTTTTGGAAGAGTTTGAGAAGGATGGGTGTTACCTCTTCTCTAAATGTTTGATAGAATTCACCTGTGAAGCCATCTGGTCCTGGACTTTTGTTTGTTGGAAGATTTTTAATCACAGTTTCAATTTCATTACTTGCGATTGGTCTGTTCATATTTTCTATTTCTTCCTGGTTCAGTCTTGCAAGGTGAAACCCTTTTAAGAATTTGTCCATTTCTTCCAGGTTGTCCATTTTGTTGGCATAGAGTTGCTTGTAGTAGCCTCTTATGATACTTTGTAATTCTGCGGTGTCTGTTGTAACTTCTCCTTTTTCATTTCTAATTTTATTGATTTGAGTCCTCTCCCTCTTTTTCTTGATGAGTCTGGCTAATGGTTTATCAATTTTGTTTATCTTATCAAAGAACCAGCTTTTAGTTTTTTTGATCTTTGCTATTGTTTTCTTTGTTTCTATTTCATTTATTTCTGCTCTGATCTTTATGATTTCTTTCATTCTACTAACTTTAGGTTTTGTTTGTTCTTCTTTCTCTAGTTCCTTTAGGTGTAAGGTTAGATTGTTTATTTGAGATTTTTCTTGTTTCTTGAAGTAGGCTTGTATTGCTATAAACTTCCACTTAGAACTGCTTTTGCTGCATCCCATAGGTTTTGGATCGTTGTGTTTTTGTTGCCATTTGTCTCTTGGTATTTTTTGATTTCTTCAATGATGTCTTGGTTATTTAATAACGTATTTTTAACCTCCATGTGTTTGTGTTTTTTACATTTTTTTCCCTGTAACTGATTTCTAATCTCATAGCGTTGTGGTCAGAAAAGATGCTTGATATGATTTCAATTTTCTTAAATTTACTGAGGCTTGATTTGTGACCCAAGATGTGATCTATCCTGGAGAATGTTCCGTGTGCACTTGAGAAGAAAGTGTAATCTGCTGTTTTTGGATGGAATTTCCTATAAATATCAATTAAATCTATTTGGTCTATGGTGTCATTTAAAGCTTGTGTTTCCTTATTAATTTTCATTTTGGATGATCTGTCCATTGGTGTAAGTGAGGTGTTAAAGTCCCCCACTATTATTGTGTTACTGTCGATTTCCTCTTTTAGAGCTGTTAGCATTTGCCTTATGTATTGAGGTGCTCCTATGTTGGGTGCGTATATATTTACAATTGTTATAACTTCTTCTTGGATTGATCCCTTGATCATTATGTAGTGTCCTTCCTTGTCTCTTGTAACATGCTTTATTTTAAAGTCTATTTTATCTGATATGAGTATTGCTACTCCAGCTTTCTTTTGATTTCCATTTGCATGGAATATCTTTTTCCATACCCTCACTTTCAGTCTGTATGTGTCCCTAGGTCTGAAGTGGGTCTCTTATAGACAGCATATATATGGGTCTTGTTTTTGTATCCATTCAGTGAGCCTGTGTCTTTTGGTTGGAGCATTTAATCCATTCACGTTTAAGGTAATTATCAGTACGTATGTTCCTATGACCATTTTCTTAATTGTTATGGGCTTATTGTTGTAGGTCCTTTTCTTCTCTTGTGTTTCTCACTTAGAGAAGTTCCTTTATCATTTGTTGTAGAGCTGGTTTGGTGGTGCTGAATTCTCTTAGCTTTTGCTTGTCTGTAAAGCTTTTGATTTCTCCATCAAATCTGAATGTGATCCTTGCCAGGTAGAGTAATCTTGGTTGTAGGTTCTTCCTTTTCCCCATTTTAAAGATACCATGCCACTCCCTTCTGGCTTGTAGAGTTTCTGCTGAGAAATCAGCTGTTAACATTATGGGAGTTCCCTTGTATATTATTTGTCATTTTTCCCTTGTTGCTTTCAATAATTTTTCTTTGTCTTTAATTTTTGTCAATTTGATTACTATGTGTCTTGGCGTGTTTCTCCTTGGGTTTATCCTGCCTTGGACTCTCTGTGCTTCCTGGACTTGGGTGGCTATTTCCTTTCCCATGTTAGGGAAGTTTTCGACTATAATCCCTTCAAATATTTTCTTGGGTCCTTTCTCTCTCTCTTCTCCTTCTGGGACCCCTATAATGCGAATGTTGTTGCGTTTAATGTTGTCCCAGAGGTCTCTTAGGCTGTCTTCATTTCTTTTCATTCTTTTCTTTTTTTAAATAAATTTATTTATTTATTTTTTGCTGTATTGGGTCTTCATTGCTATGCACGGCTTTCTCTAGTTGCAGCAAGCGGGGGCTACTGTCCATTGCAGTGCACGGGCTCCTCATTGCAGTGGCTCTTCTTGTTGTGGAGCACAGGCTCTAGGCGTTGAGACTTCAGTAGTCACATCACACAGGCTCAGTAGTTGTGGCTCATGGACTCTAGAGCACAGCCTCAGTAGTTGTGACACACGGGCTTAGTTGCTCTGTGGCATGTGGGATCTTCCTGGACCAGGGCTCAAACCCATGTTCTCTGCATTGGTAGGCGGATTCTTAACCACTGTGCCACCAGGGAAGTCCTCTTTTCATTCTTTTTTCTTTATTCTCTTCCGCAGCAGTGAATTCCACCATTCTGTCTTCCAGGTCACTTATCTGTTCTTCTGCCTCAGTTATTCTGCTATGGATTCCTTCTAGTGTAGTTTTCATTTCAGTTATTGTATTGTTCATCTCTGTTTGTTTGTTCTTTAATTCTTCTAGTTCTTTGTTAAACATTTCTTGCATCTTCTCAATCTTTGCCTCCATTCTTTTTCCGAGGTCCTGGATCATCTTCACTCTCATTATTCTGAATTCTTTTTCTGGAAGGTTGCCTATCTCCACTTCATTTAATTGTTTTTCTGCAGTTTTATCTTGTTCCTTCATCTGGTACGTAACCCTCTGCCTTTTCATCTTGTCTGTCTTTCTGTGAGTGTGGTTTTTGTTCCACAGGCTGCAGGATTGTAGTTCTTCTTGCTTCTGCTGTCTGCCCTCTGGTGGATGAGGCTATCTAAGAGGCTTTTGCAAGCTTCCTGATGGGAGGGACTAGTGGTGGGTAGAGCTGGGTGTTGCTCTGGTGGGCAGAGCTCAGTAAAACTTTAAACTGCTTGTCTGATGATGGGTGGGGCTGGGTTCCCTCCCTGTTGGTTGTTTGGCCTGAGGCGACCCAACACTGGAGCCTACCTGGGCTCTTTGGTGGGGCTAATGGTGGACTCTGGGAGGGCTCACGCCAAGGAGTACTTCCCAGAACTTCTGCTCCCAGTGTCCTTGTCCTCATGGTGAGACACAGCCACCCCCCGCCTCTGCAGGAGACCCCCCAACACCAGCAGGCAGGTCTGGTTCAGTCTCCCCTGCGGTCACTGCTCCTTCCCCTGGGTCCCGATGCGCACACTACTTTGTGTGTGCCCTCCAAGAGTGGAGTCTCTGTTTCTCCCAGTCCTGTTGAAGTCCTGCAATCAAACCCCCCTAGCCTTCAAAGTCTGATTCTCTGGGAATTCCTCCTCCCGTTGCCAGACCCCCAGGTTGGGATGCCTGACGTGGGGCTCAGAACCTTCATTCCAGTGGGTGGACTTCTGTGGTATAAGTGTTCTCCAGTCTGTGAGTCACCCACCCAGCAGTTATGGGATTTGATTTTACTGTGGCTGCGCCCCTCCTACCGTCTCATTGTGGCTTCTCCTTTGTCTTTGGATGTGGGGTATCTTTTTTGATGAGTTCCAGTGTCTTTCTGTCGATGATTGTTCAGCAGTTAGTTGTGATTCCAGTGCTCTTGCAAGAGGGAGTGAGCACACGTCCTTCTACTCCGCCATCTTGAACCAGTCTGTCTGGATTTTCACTTTAAACAATACTGATCTCCAACCCTTAACAGCTCCACCTTAGATTCTAACCCTCACTGAGGCTGCTTTGTGCTTTGGCTGCCCCTGGCTGGGTCTCTAGCCCTCAGGGCTGGAGGGCACCCTACCTTTCCAATCTATGTATTTATCCCCCCAGGGCAGGTACCCTGCCAGGTCTAATTTAAGAGTGCAGCAGTTGACTTAGAATGCATGTGAACGAGAATCCTGCAGGAAAGAAAAAGCGTAACAACTTTCGTGGCCTTAGCTTTTAGGACAGGGAGTCTGACTTGATTCCAGCTTCCCCTCAGACTTGCAGGTAAAGGTCAGCAGGGAAAAACCTCTTAAAAGCACCTCATGTCTGTATCCTATGAACCCAGGGTGCCCCCCAGTGTTGGTTAGGGTTAATCACAGTCTACCATTTCTTAGAACACCCTAGAATGGACAAGGGGTGCATTTTAGCTTTGTAATTTGTGCCTGTCCGGATTTAATGTCAGAAACTTTTCCTTCCTTTGTCACCTCTGGAAACTCAGTCTATCAGAGAGCTCGTGAGGTATTTTTTAAAACTCTGTTTGGTTTGCCTTTGTGCAAACTGGACTCTGATGGAAGGAGAATGTTTCCATGGAAACTCATTTCCCAGAATACCGCCCACTCCCAAATCTTCTTTTTGATCTGCCTCCCCTTTAAAATGTCACTATGTTCATCTTTTCAAGACCTTCATGAAACTAACAAACACTGGCCAGTTCACACCTTCACCTTGCCCTCAGAAGACAAAGGCATTTATAAAACAAACTTGACCAGCAAATTCCTCCTCGTTACTAAGCTTGTCAGTCTCTAAAATTGCACTTAAACTTCTTCAACCTGCCTCCTACCAAACGAAAATGACTGCTAGACTTCTGAAAACCTTTTTTAAAAATCTTCCTTAATTTTTAAATCAGGTGTGTATCAAAGCACACCTCCACTTAGCTTATCCAGACGGGTTGTCAGACTTCACACCGACCTCGAGGCATCCGTGGAATTTAGAAACCTCCACAAGCGTTCTTTAGCTACAAAACTTCGAGAGCCCCTGAGTTAAGCAAAGAAATTACTTGCTTTCCCTATTTATCTATTAATCTTATTAATTAACATGTAATCTTATTCAATAATCTCACAATTATTGCTGCCTCTGGGGCTAAATGTTCTTTCTAGCTCCTGTGTGTGTGTGTGTGTGTGTGTGTGTGTGTGTGTGTGTGTGTCAGGAGTTTGGCTAGGAGATATACGGTAGAAGGTGAAGGTGAAGTCCTCATTGAGGTCACAAAAGTCAGAACTATCTCTTCTGTAGTTTGAATCCTTAGAAGCAGTAACTCCGGACTGTGTGGCGGTTCACTGCAGGCTGTAGTTTGTATGTGATGCATCTAGATGGCTGCTAGAGACCAGGGCAGCATAGCATGGTCACGATCAGAAGGGCAACTGCCTCAGGAAATCTCCCTTTGGCAAGGAGGAATGGCCTGCGTTTCCCTAGTCCCCAGGGTTAGGAACTCCCTCTTCAGGAGTTACCTTTGTCCGGGAGAGCTTAGCCAAGAGAGTGGAAGGAGCTTCAGTGTGGAACCTGAGCCCTGCCTGGCCTTTGATCACCTCTGCTGTTAAAAGCAAAAAGAATGTTGTCTGTTCAGACACAACCAGTTGACATAGTGCTAAGCCCAAAGCAATACAGTCTGAAGGCTTCCAAATCAGATTAGTTTATAAAGTATCTAGTCCTATGCCTGGAGCTTTGGTATATTACTGATAATGTGATCTTGCTCCTGTTGTCATCTGACCACTCTTTGTTAAATTGAGGTTGTAATTTACACACAAAAAGATTCCTCTTAAGTGTGCCCTTCTACGGATTTTGACAATTGTATACATCCATGTAACCACCACCCAGATCAAGATAAATGGGGTATTATACCCATTTTCAGTCAGCCCCTCCACTCCCCACCCCAAAGTCAACCACTGTTCTGATTTCTATAGCCAAAGATTAGTTCTGCCCATTCCTGAATTTCACAGAAATAAAGTATAGAACTTTCTGGCTTCTTTAACTCAGCATAATGTTTTAAAAATTCATGGATAAATTCATAACGTTGCATGTATCAGTAGTTCATTCCTTTTTATTGTAAAATAGAATCCCTTTATATAGATTCACATAATGTGTTCCTCCGTTCTCCCATTGATGGACATTTGAGTTGCCTGCAGTTTTATGTGGGGCTTTTTTGGGGGGAGGAGAGGGGTTAATTTTAATTTTCCTAAAGGCTGCTTTCTGACCATTTTTTTAATATAAATTTATTTGTTTTATTTATTTTTATTTTTGGCCGCGTTGGGTCTTCGTTGCTATGCGGGGGCTACTTTTCGTTGTGGTGTGTGGGCTTCTCACTGTGCTGGCTTCTCTTATTGCGGAGCACGGGCTCTAGGCACACGGGCTTCAGTAGTTGTGGCTCGTGGGCTCTAGAGCACAGGCTCGGTAGTTGTGGTGTACGGGCTTAGCTGCTCCGCAGCATGTGGAATCTTCCTGGACCAGGGCTTGAACCCGTGTCCCCTGCATTTGCAGGCGGATTCTTAACCACTGCGCCACCAGGGAAGCCCTCTCTGACCATTTTTATACAAGTCTTTTGAGCAGCTTCAGCTCTGCTTACATTTTCATTTCTCTTCGATAAATACCCAGGAGTAGGATTTCTGGATCACAGGGTAGATGTGTGTTTAATTTTTTAAGAAACTAAAGTTGTACCATTTTACACTCTCACCAGTAATGTCTGAGAGTTCCAGTTGCCCCACATCGTTGCCAGCCCTAGGTGGGCATGGAATGGTGTCTCACTGTGGTTTTAATTTGCATGACCCTGAAGACCAATGATGTTGAACAATGGTAATTCAGTGCTAAGGCTGACTTTTTTTTTTAATCTTCAGTTTTTAAATCTATAAAGGGGGTTGTAGCCATGTCCCACTGGAGCCTAAGATGAGTATGTTATCTGAGCATATCTGAAAGGCTGGTCATTGCGTGCCCATAGGGACTCTGCTTAGGGCAGGAGGAGCCCCCTGGGATACAAGGAGCTCAAGATAGGAAAAAGGGAATCTTGATACTGTATTCAGCAGGTAGACAAAAGGGGAGTCACTAATGGGCAAGTTCAAAACAGAATGGGGAGAGTGGCAAGGTTGACGCTGGAGTAAAGCATTTCATTGTTGAGGTGGACTTACTGAGCCATCCTCCAGGACACTGGAAAATGAAGCAGCAGGGTTTGAGGAGGAGATCAGGCAGAAGGGAAGAAAAGGTGAGTCATTACAGTTGATGGCTGTGAGTGCTGAGAGAAGGTAGTGAACTTTTGTGATGGTGATATCATGGGGCTGGATGAGGCATGGGAACAGAGAGGTGGACCCCAGGACGCAGGCGCTGAGACGACCTGAAGAGAATACATGTTTCCCAGAGTTCTGAGTGCAGGTCTTTGGAACACAGTGTGGGCCCCTCCTGCTGAATGGCCCCGGCTCTGCTAGAGTGACCTTGTTGGGTCAGGTGGTTAAAGCCAGGTGCTTCTACTAATGGCACTGTTTCCCCATCCCTGAGGATTAGCAGGGAATTTTAAGAGCAAACTTTCCCACACTATGAAACAAGAACACAAATGCTACAGGAAGTAGATGGTTATTACCTTTTTTTTTGGTAATAAGCATTTATATGCTGCAGGTGTTATCAGAAAGCATTTGATGGAGAATGCAGCCCTCTACCAAAACCCCAGGGGGAAAAAACATTCCTTTGTTCTTCTTATTGTGTGCCACCTTTACTTGTTCTTTAGGGTGTGTTTAAAAGCATATGAGGGGGCTTTCCTGGTGGCGCAGTGGTTGAGAGTCCACCCGCCGATGCTGGGGACACGGGTTCGTGCCCCGGTCCGGGAAGATCCCACGTGCCGCGGAGCAACTAAGCCCGTGCACCACAACTACTGAGCCTGCGCTCTAGAGCCCGCGAGCCGCAACTACTGAGCCCACATGCCTAGATCCCGTGCTCCGCAACAAGAGAAGGCACTGCAATGAGGAGCCCGTGCAGCACAACGAGGAGTAGCAACGAAGACCCAACACAGCCAAAAATAATAAATAAATTAAATAAATAAATTTATTTTTTAAATAAAGAAAAAAACAGCATATGAGTAGAAAAAAATGGCAACCCCTGTAGATCAATTTCATAGCAAAAAAAATCAAAAGAGCTTAAAACTTAATAACAAAACCTAACAGAAAAACAAAATGCGTTCGTACAGGAATAAAATCTAAAGTCTTCTGAAGTCTGGTTTCCAAACCTTTGTCTGAAAACAAGTTTTAAAATATCCTTATTATCTCTATCAATTTTGAGTACTTGTGCCACAGATGGGCACAATGACTAGTTTACAGGAGGATCTCATCCTGCGCACTATTGACATTTGGGCTGGATAATTCTTTGGGGGTGGAAGGAGCTGCCCTGTGCATTATAAAATATTTAGCAGCATCCCTGGCCTCTGCCCACTAGATGCCAGTAGTAACCCTCCTCCCCCAAGCTCATGGTAATAAAAAAATGTCTCCAGACATTGCCAAATGTCTCCTAAGATATGATTACCATATTTAGCAAATAAAAATGCAACTAGGATGCCTAGTTACATGTGAATTTTATAGACCCACAGACATAGAAAACAAACTAATGATTACCAAGGGGGAAAGGGATAAATTAGGAGGTTGGAATTAATTTATACATCCTACTATATATAAAGTAGATAACCAACAAGGACCTACTGTATAGCACAGGGAACTATACTCAATATTTTGTAATAACCTATAAGGGAAAAGAATCTGAAAAAGAATAGATATATATTTATGTATAACTGAATCACTGTGCTGTACACCTGAAACTAACACAACATTGTAAATCAACTATACTTGAATTTTTAAAAAGTGAATGTCAGATAAACAGCAAATAATTTTTAGTGTAAGTATGTCCCAAATATTGCATGGGACATACTTGTTTTTTCTTTTTAATTTATTTATTTTTGGCTGCGTTGGGTCTTTCTTGCTGCGTGAGTGCTTTCTCTAATTGTGGTGAGCGGCGGCTACTCTTCGTTGCGGTGCGCAGGCTTCTCATTGCGGTGGCTTCTCTTGTTGCGGAGCACGGGCTCCAGGCGCGTGGGCTTCAGTAGTTGTGGCATGTGGGCTCAGTAGTTGTGGCTCGCGGGTTCTAGAGCGCAGGCTCAGTAGTTGTGGCACATGGGCTTAGTTGCTCCGCGGCATGTGGGATCTTCCCGGAACAGGGCTGGAACCCGTGTCCCCTGCATTGGCAGGCAGATTCTTAACCACTGTGCCACCAGGGAAGTCTGCATGGGACATACTTATACTAAAAATTTTTTAGATCGAATATGACTGGTGACCTGATTTTATGTGGCCACCCTGCGGCAGGGGATCGGGGTGGCAGGGAAAGCAGGATCGTTGATGCATTAAACAAGATGATGTGCGTGAGGTACCTGGCACATGGTGAGTGTACTATAAATATTCTGGGGATCTGCTACAGGCCTTGAATGCACTTATCTGTATCCCTCCTGGAGGCTGCAGTTGGAAGCTCAAAGCTTCCTGTCCTTTACCACAACTGTAATCGGAGTGGGGTGCGCCATCATGAGGAGAAAGGGAGCCCACGTGTGAATCTGTAAGCGCCGGTACTAGCGTTCTGGTTAAAGCTGGTTTTATAGCTGCTCTCCTGGAGCAGCAGTCTGCCTGTGCTCTAGTGCTCTGTCACCGTGGGCTCCCTGAGTTTTTACATCATTTCTCTTAAGTAGCAGCCAGAGAAGGTGACGTTGAGTGAAAAACTGCTGCGCTTGTCCCAGACTCAGTCACTCTGGATTTGATTTTTCTGGCGCCGCAACCCTAGAAAACCATTCTCTGGGATGCACCAGGACCAATCATTTCCACAGTGGGTAGCAGTGAGGACCTTCTTTCTGGGCCAAGATTAATGACCCAAGCAATCAGCCTTTCCAGAGAGCAAAGGTGAAATGTAACTCTGGGTAGATGCCTGACATGTTGAAACAAAGGGAAAGGGGGTGGGGGCGGGTGAGGAGAAATAGCATTTGTATGTCTCACGCAGGGTCATAAATCAGGGATGGGCAAGAGTGAACTGGGTTTCTGCCAACAATTGAACTGATTTGGATTCCTATGTTCTATTTTCAAACAATCTGTATGAAACATGCTTTAAAGACATGAGAAGTGTCCCTTTGAGTTACGTATTGGTATATGAACTATTGAGAGTTTTACTTTTCCAAAAGGAAGTCCAGTTCGTGTGGGGGAAGTCTTAAGTCTGTCCACGAGAAAGTACATTCGTTGCTCTAGAGGGAAGCCAAACTATAACATTAGAAACTGGGGGAAATGAAGAAGTATTGGCAAAGTGTACAAACTTTCAGTTGTAAGTTGAATAAGTTCCGGGGATCTAATATGACCATAGTTCTGTGTGTGTTATAGTGACAACAGATAAATAATTCTGTATTGTATGCTTGAAATTTGTGGAGTAGATCTTAAATGTGGGTTGGTGTATATGTGTATTAACTTGATTATGATAATCATTTCACAAGCTATATATATATATATCAAATCATCACTTTGTACACCTTAAACGGGTACATTTTAAAATTGTCCATCATACCTCAATAAAGCTTGAAAAAACAAAAATTGTAAAGACGTCCTTGGTGGTCCAGTGGTTAAGACTCTGCACTTCCACTGACTGCGGGGGCTTGAGTTTGATCCCTGGTTGGAGAACTAAGATCCCACATGCCATGTGGTGCGACCAAGAAATAAGAAAATTTTTTAAAAATCGTAAACAGTTCCAACATATTTCAAAATACCACCATGCATGATCTCCTACCACAAGGAAATTCAGCTAGAAATCAGTTACCGAAACAAAACTCCATATATTTGGAAATTAGGAAATATAATGATATGTTTCCAAAAAGTCACTTTTGAAAGTATTAGGCAAATACTCTGATTTTAAAGGAATCCAAGAACAGGTTACTTATTGATTAACTAATAAGCATTTGTCGAGTGACTACTCTTTGCCACGTTTTGTACTAAAGATGAATAAGACGTGGCCCCTGCCCTCCAGGAAGAGACTTGCCGATGAATGATTACTCTCTGCTGCGGCTTTTCTCTGTGTCAGGCACCATGCTAAGGGCTGTGGGAATTCACAGGATCCCAAGATAGCTCAGTGGGGGAAGTGAATACTTGTTAATGTGTCTGGAAGAATTTACAGAGGATGTTCCTCTCTACTTGGTGAAAAGAAGACTGAAGCTTAGGAGTTCTCCAAACTGACGAGGATGGGGAAGGGTAAAGATGTAAAGATGTTGCCCAGCAGGTAGCAAAGATTGGAAGGAGGGATTTCTGAGGAATGAGGCTGGAGAGAAGGGCAGGAGCCAGGTCTTGGAGGGCCCTGTGGTCACACTAAAGAATCTGAACTTTATCCTGAAGGGCCAGTGGAGAACCACTAAAAGGTTTCAAGCTAGTAAGTGAGTTTGCGATTCCGTTTTTCTTATGGAAAGATCTCTTGAAGGTACATGGAAGATAGATTAGACTAGGCAGGTTGGAAGCTGGTTGGAAACTCTGTTAAAGAGAGGTGGTATTCAAATAACAAATGCTGGCAAGGGTGTGGAGAGAACTGTACACTGTTGGTGGGCCTGTAGATTGGTGCAGCCACTGTGGAAAACAGTACTTCCCTGGTGGTGCAGTGGATAAGACTCCATGCTCCCAGTGCAGGGGGGCCAGGTTTGACCCCTGGTCAGGGAACTAGATCCCACATGCATGCTGCAACTGAGAATTTGCATGCCACAACTAAGGAGCCCGCCTGCCGCAACTAAGGAGCCCATGTGCTGCAACTAAGGAGCTGGTGAGCCACAACTAAGGAGCCCGCTGGCCGCAACTAAGACCCAGTGCAAACAAATGAATAAATAACTACTAAAAAAAAAAGAAGGAAAACTGAAAATGGAACCACCATATGACCCAGCAATTCCACTCTTGGGTATATATCTGAAGAAAAAAACGAAAACAACTACTTCAAAAAGGTACATGAGGGAATGGCTCTTGGCCTGCGGTGGGTTCAAGGTCCCCGGCTGGTCTGGGGCTCCCGTGCTCTGCTTCTCCCCACTGAGCTGCTGCCTGGTGCAGAGGACGCCATGGC
The DNA here is from genome assembly GCF_039906515.1 of Pseudorca crassidens. Classification (NCBI taxonomy): domain Eukaryota; kingdom Metazoa; phylum Chordata; class Mammalia; order Artiodactyla; family Delphinidae; genus Pseudorca; species Pseudorca crassidens. The sequence continues at coordinate 60,212,201 of NC_090298.1, forward strand.
GCTCTGGATCACCAGGATGAGCTGCTAAGGACGGTGAACAAACGCGGCTCTCCTGGCTCGCTGTGTCTCCTCTCCCTATCTCGCCTGCTGGAGTTCCCCTGGCAGGAGTGGACCGGGACAGATTTGGGGGGAGGATGGCAGTCAGTGGGCCCCTAAAATGGTGGGAGAGTTTGGGGTGCAGACGGATGGAGAGAGGAAGAACACGAAAATTAATGCTGAAAATAAGGCGAAGGTCAGTATGGCAGGCACAAAGCGCGTGCCTGTGGCCACTGTTGCAACCTCTAAGCCCGGGCTGAGGCCAAGGACAGCTCTTGGAGACATCGGCAACAAAGTCAGTGAACAGCCACAGGCCAAACTACCCCTGAAAAAGGAAGCAAAAACTTTAGGTGCTGGAAAAGTTATTGCTAAAAATCTACCAAAACCTCTGGAAAAGGCTCCTATACCTGTGCCGGAGCCCCCAGCAGAGCTGGATCTGGAGCCAGAGCCAGAACCCGAGCCTGTTAAAGCAGAGAAACTTCCCCCTGAGCCTATTTTGGTTGATACTCCCTCTCCAAGCCCCATGGAAACATCTGTCTGTGCCCCTGCAGGAGAATATGTGTGTCGGGCTTTCTCTGATGTAATTCTTACAGCGAGTGATGTGGGTGCAGAAGATGGAGCGGATCCAAACCTTTGTAGTGAATATGTAAAAGATATCTATGCTTATCTGAGACAACTGGAGGAAGAGGAAGCAGTCAGACCAAAATACCTACTGGGTCGTGAAATCACTGGAAGCATGAGAGCCATCCTAACTGACTGGCCAGTGCAGGTTCAAATGAAATTCACTTACTCCAGGAGACCATGTACATGACTGTTTCCATTATTGACCAGTTCATGCAGGATAGTTGTGTGCCCAAGAAGATGCTGCAGCTGGTTGGTGTCACTGCCATGTTTATTGCAAGCAAATACGAGGAAATGTACCCTCCAGAAATTGGTGACTTTGCCTTTGTGACTGACAACACCTACACTAAGTACCAAATCAGACAGATGGAAATGAAGATTCTAAGAGCTTTAAATTTTAGTCTGGGTCGCCCTCTACCCCTGCATTTCCTTAGGAGAGCATCTAAGATTGGAGAGGTTGATGCTGAGCTACAAACTTTGGCCAAATATCTGTTGGAACTATGTTGGACTACGATATGGTGCACTTTCCTCCTTCTCAGGTTGCAGTGAGAGCTTTTTGTTTAGCACTGAAAATTCTTGATGATGGTGGATGGACACCAACTCTACAGCATTACCTGTCATACACGGTCAACAATCGCTTCTTGTTGTTATGCAACACCTGGCTAAGAATATAGTCATGGTGAATCGTGGGCTTACAAAGCACATGACTATCAAGAACAAGTAGGCCACATCTAAGCATACTAAGATCAGCACTCTAGCACAGCTGAATTCTGCACTCGTTCAAGATTTAGCCAAGGCTGTGGCAAAGGCTTAATTTGTGAACTTTGGAATACTATAATATCTGCAAATAAAATTGGCACCATGTGCCATCTGTACATATTTTAAAAAAAAGGTACATGCACCCCAATGTACATAGTATCATTATTTACAATAGCCAAGATATGGAAGCAACCTAAGTGTTCATCAACAGATGAATCGATGTAGAAGATGTGGTATATGTACACAACGGAATACTACGGAGCCATAAGAAAAAGAATGAGATTTTGCCATTTGCAACAATGGATTTGGAGGGTATTATGCTTAGTGAAATAGGTCAGAGAAAGGCAAATACTATATTATAATCAATTATATGTTGAATCTAAAAAATGAAACAAACTAGTGAATATAACAAAATAGAAACAGACATAGATACAGAGAACAAACTAACGGTTACCAGTGGGCAGAGGGAAGGGTGGAGGGGCAAGATAGGGGTAGCAGATTAAGAGATACAAACCACTATGTCTAAGATAAATAAGCTACAGGGATATATTTTATAGCACAGCACAGGGAATATAGCCCATATTTTATAATAACTATAAATGGAGTATAGCCTTTAAAAATTGTGAATCACTGTGTTGTATACCTGAAACATATAATATTGTACATCAGCTATTCCTAATAAAATTAACACACGTTGTTCCCAGAAGAGAAAAACAGGAGATATTAAAATCATTTAACCACAGGGCATTTCCCAGTCAGAGGAGAAGAAAGCCGAAGCACTGGCACCAGGTCCTGAGGCCCCTGCTGGTCAAGCAGACCCCGCTGTTGCTGGACCATGGAGAGATCCAAGGCTCAGGACTCAGGGCAGTATCCATGACACACATACTTCAGTATTGCAGAAGTGGGCACAGCCCTACAGATCCATGCCCTCTGCGCATCAGCCCTGTTAGGGTGAGCTGAACGAGGGGTGAGGGCCTGGCCTAAAGCAGAGGTGGAAAGAAAGGAACACGTTTGGGAGAAATACAGAAAATAGCATCATATTCTCAGTGATTGACTAGACACAGGGAGGGAAGAGAGTAGAGGCTGGCTTCCACATTCCTGGTCTGGAAGGCTGTGAGGAAGGAAGGTTGAGCATCTCCACCCGGGCTGGGGCCTTTCATGAAGCATCCTATGACCACAAACATCCTATGACCACAAACACCACAAAGATCAGAAGGCTGTTCTCTGGGTGGGTTTAAACTGGATACAAGTGAGCAATATCCGGCTATGGGGCTGATGGAGTGGACCGCTCCAGCCTCATATTTCCACCCACTGTGCCTGGAAGCAGGGTGTGATGTCCCCTTCCTTGAGCTCCCAGGTCATTGTGATGGCCATGCATTTCCTAGCCTGTTAGAATGGAATTTTTTTTGACATAAATGACAAAACTCTATGGGCCATTTTGGGCCTGAATCATGAGCTAAGCAGCTGTTTCGCTTGTCAAGCGTTAAACGATTTGTTCTGGATCAGAGGCTACAAGGCAAGAAATGGGGCTAGAAAAACAGGAGCAGGTAGAGAGGTCAACAGTTAGTGGAGATGTATGAGTGCGACCTTTGGCACCAGCAACAAAGAACACTCAGGCTGACCTCTGTTGTCATAACACGGGAAATACTACAGCCCCTTCCTCATCCCCACCCTGGGGAGAAAAACTTTCTTCTAAGAGTGGATTCCATGAGCATTTCTGTGCTCTGTCATTAAAAATCTGCTGGAAATGAAGAGAGAGCTTTTACTGATCAAGAGCAGCAAACTCTTGCTGACACCATGTGCAAAGAACAAAGAGATCTTCGTCTGGAATAGAATAGGGATCATGAAGTTGTATGGAGCACTGTTTAGAAAAAAGTAGTTTTTTAGGGCTTCCCTGGTGGCGTGGTGGTTGAGAGTCCGCATGCCGATGCAGGGGACACGGGTTCGTGCCCTGGTCCGGGAAGATCCCACATGCCGCGGAGCGGCTGGGCCCGTGAGCCATGGACGCTGAGCCTGCGTGTCTGGAGCCTGTGCTCCGCAACAGGAGAGGCCGCAACAGTGAGAGGCCCGCGTATCACAAAAAATATATATATATATTTTTTTAAGGACAGCTGATTTGAAAGCAGATTGACTGATTTGCTAATATGGAAAATAAGTATCATTTTGCTACAAGTTCTCTACCAACCTTTGGGCACTTGTGTCAGTACAAATTGTGGCTTACAAGTTTGTTTTGTTCTGTTCAATTTTGAAAGTGTTCCATTTCTTACCATGGATCTATACTCAAGAGAGGTTTTCCTGTGGCTTCATCTGGTCCAGGCACAAGATCTTAGAATCAGAGAGAACCGGAGCCCCAGAAATGGCTTTAGAGTCTATTACTCCAACTTTCTACCTAATGTAAGAATTCCCAATATTTATTTTTGTTTGCTTTTCAGTTTCCTAAAACGATGCCTGTTCACAAAATGAACATAGTTGATTTATTATTATTCGTCCATGGATATCAGCTTATGTAAGAGTTTATATATTAATATAAGTCTGCAAAACATATACAGTTCCTTTTTTTTTTTTTTTTTAATGTGGTACGTGGGCCACTCACTGTTGCGGCCTCTCCCGTTGCGGAGCACAGTCTCCGGACGCACAGGCTCAGCGGCCATGGCTCACGGGCCCAGCCACTCCGCGGCATGTGGGATCTTCCCGGACCGGGGCACGAACCTGTGTCCCCTGCATCGGCAGGCGGACTCTCAACCACTGCGCCACCAGGGAAGCCCTATACAGTTCCTTTTAAATAAATATTTATGTGTGTAAAACAGAGAAGGAAAGTTAATGTGTGCCTATATGTGCTATAAGATAATAAATATGAATATATTCAGTGTATTTACAGAGTAATGAGCTCCCTTTATATGCATTTATAAGCTTCATTTGTATATGGTCAAAATTTGACTATCCTATAGGCTATTGTGGTATATATTTATAGAAAAATTTTTGATAAAATTTCAATTGACCTACATTATTATTATTTATTATTATTTTGGCTGCGTTGGGTCTTCGTTGCTGTGTGCAGCCTTTCTCTAGTTGCGGTGAGCGGGGGCTACTCTTCCTTGTGGTGCTCAGGCTTCTCATTGTGGTGGCTTCTCTTGTTGGAAAGCATGGGCTGTAGGCGTGTGGGCTTTAGTAATTACGGCACACGGGCTCAGTAGTTGTGGCTCATGGGCTGTAGAGCGCAGGCTCAGTAGTTGTGGCACACAGGCTTAGTTGCTCCACGACATGTGGGATCTTCCCAGACCAGGGCTCGAGCCCGTGTCCCCTTCATTGGCAGATGGATTCTTAACCACTGCACCACCAGGGAAGTCCTTGACCTACATAGTCATAGTACTAGTACTATATTATTGTTTGTCTACAAAAGAAAATTCCAAAGGACCTTTGTTTAAAACAGACACACACACACATCTCTCTCTCTCTCTCTCTCTCTCACACACACACACACACACACACACACACACTTTATGCTGTCAGCTTTTTTCAAACCCTTGGACTCATTTCTGTCAGGGAAGCTTGGGAAGCACCATGCTTGAATGAGTCTTACATGCTTTTACCAGGAACTCTTTCTGGAAAGGTCCTCTCATTCTTTCTTTTCATATTTGGAGCACTCACAGCAGATAAACCCTGAAAAATAAGCCCATAAATTTCTGTGTTTCAAAAGCCACCAGGCAGTGTGCTTCTTCAAAAGTGTGGTTAGGATCACAAGTCAGAATCAGGAACCAGAAGCATAATGTGACTTCCTCCTGCTGTTGACTCTGGCTCTGTGCATTCCAAATGGTAGGACCAGAGCTTAGAAACAGAAATAGAGAAACCAGCAAGAAAGGTCAGCTTGTGGCCTAGGCCTGCTCTTAGAGACAGACAACTACGACAGTTAGTTGCACCCTCTCCCTGGGGTGTGTAATTCCAGTTGAATTGGCCCTCACTTCTTGAATGCATGATTTTTTGCTGCAGACAGATCCCCACGAGCTCTGTGTGTGTGATTTCTTTGTGTATCGCTGTTGGCAATAGCGCTTGTGCCATTACCGCTCAAGAGGCAACTGGCCTTGGCCTGAGAATCCAAAATCAGACTGTGACTAGAGATACAGGTTTACAGATGAAAGATCTGTGAACATCATTTTCTTTCCCACCCAGAGACACCGAGGCACTTCCTCACTGCTCTCCATAAATGAGTCCTGTAGTGTCAATGTTAAGATTCGTCAGAGTCAGAATTAACAACGTTAGTTTAGTTCTGAAAGTTGTATATGGATGCTAAATACTGTCGCAGTTATCATTCCAGTTTCCTTATCTCCTCTCTTTTCCCATCAGACCTTACATTTCAGAAAAATCAAAGGCTTGCAACTCTTTGAAAAGGTTTTTCCCCCCTCTGAGTAAAAAGTAATACAAGGTGATACAAAACTCAAAAATTAAATAATGCCAAAGCGAAAGGCCCCTAATAGCTCCCACCCGCTACCTTGAATAACCATGTAAAATAGTTGAGTATCTCTCCCTCCCGCTTGTTTTCTAGATATAATGATATAGTTTATGTGTATATAAAAATGAAATCACTACTATTTACATTGGTTTGAAAAGGATTTTTCCTCACTGAGCATGTTACTTGGACAGTTTCCAAATCAGTTCAGAAAAATCTACCTCACTTTTTTGCCAATAGTTACACTGTCTTCTATAGCATGGCTGTACCATAGTTTGTTTGTTTGTTTGTTTGTTTTTGTGGTACGTGGGCCTCTCACTGCTGTGGCCTCTCCCGTTGCGGAGCACAGGCTCTGGATGCGCAGGCTCAGCGGCCATGGCTCACGGGCCCAGCCGCTCCGCGGCATGTGGGATCTTCCCAGACCGGGGCACGAACCCGTGTCCCCTGCATTGGCAGGCGGACTCTCAACCACTGTGCCACCAGGGAAGCCCCTGTACCATAGTTTATTTACCTATTATCTTCACCCTTGCTTTCCCCCCCCTTTTTTTAACAACTGAGAAGAAGGTGAAAAATGTCTGCTGATATCGGCCACAAGGACTGTCCAGCTGCACCTGGTTGAATCTTATGGAGCCACAGATAATACTAGATGTGTGACAACCTGAGTTTCTAGCTGAGAATTAATGTTTCATGCTGATTAGATAGTACTTATATTTTAAACCAGTGACAGGTTGAGGGGATAACATTTTATTTCTATAGGAATAAAAGCAGAAATTCACCTGATCCTTGTTCCCTTCCTAAGCTTGTTGGCCACTTGAGAAAATGTATTTGGAGCCACTTTTCCAAAGAGAATTTTAGTTGGCTATGTGCCTTGTGAGTGAAGACCACTGACACAGAAATATAGGTGATTTATGTTTTAGCTATTGAAAACTGATCTCACCTATAGTATTTATTTTTTATTAATATTCATTAATAATACTAATGTTCTAGGACATTTGTGTCTTGTACCTAAAATATGCCTTCTTACCAAGGAACCGGGTCATTGAAAATATCATATAACTATCAATCAAATATAGATCAATAGAGTAGGTGCCAATTCACCAGTACTTCAGGAACAGAGCCAGAAAAGAACATGAAAGCCAGCATTCTTCTCCGTGTGGACCACTCTTCTGCCTTGGCACCTTGAAAGATTTCAGACAGTCAGGCAGCTGGGAAGGCATCTGGTTTCTGCATTCAGAGCACATCAGCTTGAGCCTGGTAAATGGCCTTGATTATCATGCAAGACACATAACACCCTTATTAGTGCCACGCTGATTAGCGCTGCACAGTCACCGCTTTCTGTAATACCCTAATTGAGATCCTTCCTTGCCTGGAATGTACATTATGTTTAGATAAATCCCTCAGTATGATATTCTAATGGGTATTTTAAACAAAGTCCAAAGGACAGTTAGAACCACCGTCTATGCAAGAATCTTTTTTTTTTTAAAAGACAAAAAAGGCATGGTGCCAACATGAAGAAGAGAATCCGTTTTACTAAGTGCGGGTGAATATCCGAAAGCAACAACCGCTTTCCCAGTTGCATGTGGCTTGTATCACATTCTAGTCCTTCACTCCATGCTCATGTCTCCCCACTTCCTGATGTCTGTGGTTTGGGCTTTGTGTCACTCTCAAATGCAAATGTGACTCATCTTGAAATGGAGCTGGGGAGGAGGGGTCCTGAGAATTCACCGCCGAGTAGTTATGGCAGTCATTGTCGTCATTCTTATCATTCATTTTTAATCTAGGTTAATGGTATTTTAGTTTTACAAAGCATCTGCAGGGTCATTTCTTAAGACCCTCACTGTGTCTACCCCTCATTCAGGCCACAGGATATCATCCATCAGTCTCTGTCTCTCCGTACCGCCCCTCCCATCCCAGGGCATATCCTAAAAGGGGAGTAGGGTTGAACTCCTTTTCTAGGACTCCCTCCTGCTTCTAGGGCTCTCCTTTCTCTCTTCAAGTCAAATAGCTGTAATACAGTAGGAGAGAGTCGGGGATCGGGCATGGCACCGTCAGTCCTGGCTGGTCTCTTCTGCTTCTTTAGTACTGATTTGAACTGTATCTCAAACTTGGATGTTAGAAATTTATGAATTTGCTCTCTTCGTTTTCATGGACCCGAATCAGACAAGAAATTTATCAAGGGCTCTTACGAGAAGACTCCTTGGGATAGGTACCTCCACCCCTTCTGTACTCCCTCTACACTTCCTTTAGAACCTGTTCTAGCAGGAGTCATACTGTTTATCATGTCTGTTAACACATCTGCCTCTTCTTCTGTACTTTAACTCCTTGAGGGCGGGAAATAAGCGTTAGCCTCTACATCTCAGCACTGTGACTGGTACAGAGAGGCACTCAATAAAAGTATGAATGAATGAACAGAAAGTAAATTAAGGTATCACTAGGCATTAGGGAAGTGCAAATTAAAATCATGGTGAGATACCGCTACACACCTATAGAAGGCCAAAATTTAACCAAAAAAAAAAAAAAAAAAAGAACTGGCAAAAAGGTGGTGGGAAGTGTGTAAAGAAGCTAGAACTCTCATATACTAGTGGTAGGGGGGCAAAATGGTACAGCCACTGTGGAAAATAGTTTGCAGTTTCTTATAAACCTAAGCATATACTTATTAAATGACTCAATTTACCCAGTCCTAGGTATTTACCCAAGAGAAAGGGAAAACTTTGGGATACACAAAAAGCCGTCTGAAGTGTTTATAACGGCTTTATTTATAATCCCCTAAAAATGGAAAAATTCCAGCCGTCCTTCAGCTGATGAGTGGGTAAACACATGAAATATCCACACAGTGAAATGCTACTCAGCAATGAAAAGCCGCAACTATTAAAATGTGCAGCAGTCTGCATGAATGCGTTATGCGAAGTGTGAGAAGCCAGAGTTTAAAAGCTGCGTACAATATACATCCATTTATATGACACTGTGGAAAAGGCAAAACTGTAGGGACGGAGAACAGACCAGTGATTGCCAGGGGTCAGGCATAGAGGAGGGGTTGACTCTGAAGGGGCAGCGGGAAGGAATGTTTCGGGGTGATGCAACAATCTGTATCCTGATTATGATGGTGGTTACGTGACTCCGTACATTTATCAAACTCACAGAACAATGTAACTTAAAAAGTAATAACAGGGCTTCCCTGGTGGCGCAGTGGTTGAGAGTCTGCCTGCCGATGCAGGGAACACGGGTTTGTGCCTCGGTCCGGGAGGATCCCACATGCCACGGAGCGGCTGGGCCCGTGAGCCATGGCCGCTGAGCCTGCACGTCCGGAGCCTGTGCTCCGTAACGGGAGAGGCCACAACAGTGAGAGGCCCGCAAACCGCAAAAAAAAAAAAAAAAAAAAGTAATAAAAAATTTTACTGTATACAAATTACAAATTTAATTTGAAAAAGTAAATCAGAGTTGTTTTGCTGCTTAGTGTAGATTCAGAAAAAATGTCAAAACAAAAGTAGCCTACAGCAATTCTGTACATGTTCAAGTACATATGTAAACGCAAAAGGGTATGCTTGTGTGTGTGTGTGTGCGCGCGCACGCGCGTGTGCATTTAACAAACATTTAAAGAACACTTCCTATAGACCAGGACTTGCTATAGGCACTGGGGTTATATTGATGAGTCACAAAAGCAGAATTCCTGCTTTCATGGTGTGGAAAGGGAGAGACAGCAAAAAAAAAACAAATCAATGAATTCACAGCTTTAGATAGCAGTAGTGCTGTGGAGACAATAAAGCAGGTCTCGATGATAAGAGTGGGATTGGGTGTTCAGGCCTCTCTGAAGAGATGACCTTAAACTGAGACCTGGAAAGTATAAAGGAGGCATGCATGTATGCAAATACTCAGGCAGAGCAGTCCAGGAAGGGAAAACGTCAAACGCAAAGACCCCGAGGGGACTCCTTTGAGGACAAGAAATACTGAAAAATCCTCTCACTTCAAAACTCATAGGAAGGCTGGCTGACATACAACCACCATCCTTTCAGTGCATGGCTGGGCTTCCTAGGAAATAAGGCAAAGCCCCTAAAATGGAATTAAGCTTTGTGTATTCAGAGAACTTGAAGCAGGTCGGTGGGATGGACCAAGTGAAGGAGGAGACCAGCAGAAGATGAGCTCAGATATGTAGGTGGGGATCAGTTTCCGTTGGCTCCAGCACTTTTAAAAAAGAATTCCTTTATATGAAGCTCTTGGATCAAATGTGAAGTGAACAAGGTATGTTTTCTTAGTTCCGTCATATGATTTCCTCTGTGTTTTGGATATGTGAGACGTTTGAACTTCTGCTACATAAAACATTGAGAGGAGGCATCCCCTCCTAAAGTTTATGTTGTAGTTAATTTAGCAGTCCACATAGTCCTCAGGTATTAAATTCCCAGAAAGTGCTTATGAATCTAAGATTGATGTAGCATGTTTATATGATGTAGGTTGTTTATATGATTTATCAACAAAGTCTGTGTTTGAGTAAGCATAGACATGCGGACACGTGTGGTATAAGATTCTGCCTCAAATCCCGGTGGAGAAGATTCTGGTGCATAACTTCAGCTCTGTGGCCTTGAGGAACTCATGGCACCTCCAGAATCTCACTTGGCTCCTGTGCAAACAATGAATAATTATACTAGTCTCCCAGGGATGGAATGTAGACTATCTGACTTTTGCTCACAGCAGCCTTCTAAATACCAAGAATTGCAAAAATTAGAATTTTGCCTCACATAATTCATCTATGCCTCCATCAATCTCTTCTCTGTTTTCAATTAGACTTGATATGCTTCATTCTTTCTCCTTTAGAGTCATGGTGGAATTTTGCTTTCAACCATTTTACATTCATTCAAATATTGGTTTTCTTTTAGTTCTTGAGAGATTTCCATCGGTATCCTGTTTGCTTGTTTTCATTATATTATAATAAAAACCTGTTTAGAAATTTAAAATTCTCTTGATCTAGTGTATGGCATGTGCGTGGGGAAAGATTGGCAAATGCCAGTTCTTAATCATTGCACTGGTCAGCATGCTGGCAGGAAACCAGTGACACCCTCAGAGGGGGTCGCTGAAAAGAGCTGCATGGGAACAGTTAAGAGAAACCAGTACAGAAGAATAAAGTACCTCGGAGCTAGTAGCAGAAGGGCATCCTGTGCCCACTATGCCTCAAAGGGCAAGGAGAGACAGGGATTGCCAGAACCTGACAAGAGCTGTGGTTTCACGAGAAGCTTCCAGGGGGTGAGCACACCCACTGTCAAACCTCCACGCAGCCAGGAGGAGGGGAGAAGGGAAGCAAGGGGAATAAATATCCTGCACCCTGCTGCCACCCTCTGTTCTCCTGCCAGTGCTTCCTTTATTCAAACCCAACTGGAAGCTGGTGGGCAAGGGGGCCAGTTGCTATGGTCCATAGAGGGCCATTTCCTGGCACACAGCAGAGACAAGTGTGCAGAGTGGTCTGCTGGAGACAGAAGATACCCAGCCCAGGGCTCTGTTGGAAAAAGCACTGTCCCAAATTCATTTACCTTGGCCTTTGGAGTTTGGTTGTTCAGAAACACACCGCGTCCGTAGGTGCAGACCCCTTTGATTCCAAGCATTTTTCTTCCCAGCACTGCTGTTGGCCGTCTTCAAGCTGAACTGGTCACTGTGGCTGATGCCCATATCAGCTCATTCTTCTGGGGGTGGTAAGATTTGACTGTGAATCAGTTTGAGGTATGGACACTCAACGGTGACGTGGGGACCTCGCTGTCCCAGCAGGCAGTCTGGAGAGGGCTCTCCTCACCCCTCCTGTCTTCCTTTTCCAGGATGGAGCTTCAACATGGGGTCCGCCTACGAGTTTCATAGTTGGCGTGTGTTCATCATCGTCTGCGCCCTCCCCTGCGTCTGCTCAGTGGTGGCCCTCACGTTCATGCCTGAAAGCCCACGGTTCTTGTTGGAGGTAACGCTCATCATTACAAATACTCAAAGAAACTGCATACAGTGGAACGAGTCCCTTCAAATTCTAGGAAAGTATGTTTGCCTCTTCATTGGTACATTTTTCCTTCCTACGACGGAACCATGGAGGGTTTGGCTTCATGGGGTCATGCTTTCGACAACCAGCATGTGAAAAAGCTGCCTTGTGGCCAGAAAGCACTAACGTTCCTCCTCAAGCAAGTCATTTCCCTCAACGAAGAGAATGTGGCTTCTTATTTTATAAATGGACCTTACTATCCAAAGGTGCTATGTCTGGTTAGAGGCACATCCCTTGAGCTGCTAATGCACTCCAGGATATCCAAGTAGCCTGTGTGTTCCAATGGGACGAACCTAAATGCATTTGCACTGTTACACCCAATTGGATCTGACAATACCACATGGTTATTGGAAAATCAGGGAGTATGTGTGTTTCACCTCCTGGCCCTTCACTGTCTACTCATATTTCTTAGGTTGGAAAACATGATGAAGCCTGGATGATTCTGAAGTTAATTCATGACACAAACATGAGAGCACGGGGTCAGCCTGAGAAAGTCTTCACGGTGAGTACTGCTTCTCAGTGAATCCTCCACACCAGAGGTCGAGAAACCTTTTCTGAAAAGGCCTGGTTGTAAATTGTTCTCTCGCTGCACCAGCCGCTCGTCTTTCATACTTGCCATTTTACCTATGCCTGCCGTGCTACTGTTGTATGTGCTGTTCCCTCTGCGTGGAATGTTCTTCCATCCTCTAGTTACAAAATTTATTCTCAATGGGAAAACTAGTCTAAACTAATGAAAATTGGATGCATGGAATTTTTTGGAAAGAACAATGTTTTTTTTTCCCCAGCACCTCCACCAAAATAAAAAAGAACAGTGGTTTTTAAATCCTTTGATATATGCAGCATAGACAAAAAATGTTTTGTCTAAAATAGGTTTAAAGGGGATATAAGCAAGATCTTCAGTGTCTTATAAATAATATCAATTATAGTTCTTAAAATAAGTCAAATAGTTCCTGATTAAACAGTCCCCTGAAATCTTATTTATTCATTTCATGTTTTAATAGGAAATGGATTTTTCATAGTGTGAATATAGACTTCAGTCTAGCCTCTGTTCAAATTATCACAGATTCTCAATTAATAAAATTTTTTTCTGCAGTGTAATGGAGAAATGAAGATCAATAATGGATGTCTTCCACAGAGGCCCTGGGAGCCTTTGACTAGGCCCTTCTTTTGAGTAAATTAACAATAAAGGAAAAGTTTTGTTTTTGTTTTTTTTTTTGGTGAATCCCACAGCATGCGGGATCTTAGTTCCCTGACCAGGGATCAAACCCGCGCACCCTGCAGTGGAAGCATGGAGTCTTAACCATTGGACCACCAGGGAATCCAAGAAATTTTTTTTAAATAAATTTATTTATTTATTTATTTATTTAAAATTGATTTATTTTTTTGGCTGCATTGGGTCTTTGTTGCTGCACACGGGCTTTCTCTAGTTGTGGCGAGGGGGGCTACTCTTTGTTGCAGTGTGTGGGCTTCTCATTGCAGTGGCTTCTCTTGTTGCGGAGCGTGGGCTCTAGGTGTGCGGGCTTCGGTAGCTGTGGCTCGTGGGCTCTAGAGCACAGGCTCAGTAGTTGTGGCTCACGGGCTTAGTTGCTCCGCAGCATGTGGGATCTTCCCGGACCAGGGCTCGAAGCCGTGTCCCATGCATTGGCAGGCGGATTCTTAACCACTGCGCCACCAGGGAAGCCCCAAGAATATTTTTAAATTAAAGGATCATAAGGCAAGAAGAATCTTGAGATGTTATTTAGATACTCAGTGTCCCTAACCCTTCTCAGCTAGATGAGGATAAACCCTTTACCCAAGACTTCTGAGAAGGTGTCTCTGTAGGGCCTCATTGCCCTGCTAACCTGCTTTTTCTTCCAGAAGGTCTGAGGTACCAAGTTCACTCATGGTCATCCACGTTAATATTACTGTATAAGCGTTAAGTGGGAATAAGGTGGGAACACTCTGAAAGAATGGGTAATCTCAAAGTCATTTATATGTAACTTTCAAAGTCATGACATGATTCCACCATGACACATTTGTCTTTTTCCTTGTTATATCTATTGATACAATACAGTGAATTCACATGCCTTCCTTCTCTCCTTTCTAAGCTTTTCTTCCTATGTGCCTACTTGAAATATTGTTTTTCAGGGCTTTATTTGCAGCTAACTTCCCTTTTAACCCTACACACTCTCCTTAGCTTATCTCAGCTACTTCCTAGATCTCTCTCTCCTAATGGGCAAATCTCCTGAGCTCCAGACGTACATGTTGAAGGTCTTTGTGGCCATACTCCTATGTACCATAGGCCCTTCAAATTCTGAATTTCTAAATCTGAACTTCTCACCTTAAGAGTTTCCAAACCTCTTCCTTGTCCAAAATTCTATCAGCAAGTACCACCAGCACCACCCAAACCAGAGCCCCGAAAACTATCCTATTTCTTTCTTTATCTCCAGTATGTCCAAGAAATCACTGTGTCCTATTATCCGCCATCCTAAATATCTCTCATTATTGTCTCTTACCTTTCCACCCTTCCTGCCACTGATTTGTTTCAGCCCTCCTTACTCACTGCCCTCTGCCCTTGCACTATTCTTCAGGAATAGCAAATGCTATGTAGTTTCCAATACATTCTTTTCTCTCACACCCCTGGACATTTGCACATGATATTCCTCCCACTTGGAATGCCCTTCAAGTAGTTGACACACATGGCAAATGACATACTTTTCCATAAGCTCCAACTCAAATTCCACAGTCCATGAAGGCTTTTTTCTCACTCTCAGGTCAACTTGGGTATTCTGTACGATATGTCTCTCCCATCTGATATAGATTTCCGTTAGAGTACTTTCTAATTTGTATGGTAATTGCTTGGATGGTGTGATGTTTTATGTTTGCACCTCCAGGGTCTAGTGCTAGGCCTGGCTCCCCATGGGTGCCAATGAAAGAATGCACAAACATTGATGAGTGGAGAAGAAGCCTCCCAAAAGTAATATGTCAAGTCAGAATGGCTATCATCAGAAAGAATACAAATAACAAACGTTGGCGAGGATTTGGAGAAAAGGGTACCCTCGTACACTGCTCGAAGGAATGTAAACTGGGGTAGCCAATGTAGAAAACAGTATGGAGTTACCTCAAAAAACTAAAAATAGAACTACCATATGATCCAGCAATTCCACTCTTGGATATATATCCAAAAAAACCAAACACACTAATTTGAAAAGATACATACACCCCAGTGTTTATAGCAGCATTATTTACAATTGCCAAGGTATGGAAGAAACTTAAGTGTCCATCAACAAATGAATGGATAAAGAAGATGTGGTATGTATATATAATGGAATATTACTCAGCCATAAAAAAAGAATGAAATTTTGCCATTTGCAGCAACATGGATGGACTTGGAGGGCATTATGCTAAGTGAAATAAGTCAGAGAAAGACAAACACTGTATGATATCACTTATATGTGGAATCTAAAAAATACAAGCTAATGAATATAACAAAACAGAAACAGACTCACAGCTACAGAGAACAAACCAGTGGTTACCAGTGGGGAGAGTTAAAGGAGGAGGGGCAGTATAGGGGTAGGAGAAAGAAAGGGGTTATTATGGGATTATATGAAATCACTTGTGTGAAACTTTTGAAAACTGTAAAGCACTGTAGAATTTGATGAATCTTTCATTAAATACAAACAAAAAAAAAAGAAGAAGAAGAACACCCCTGTGATTTAAAAAAAGGAATTCTGGAATATCACAAAATAATGCCTACATGGATGATTTGGAGCTGACTCTGTTTGGAATCCCAGACATTAACTCAGACATTATTGTCATTAAATATGGACATCTTTGTTTACATAGCCATGAAGAGGCTACTGCCCACCTGGTGTAATTTGAAAGATACTGAGGGTCCCCAAATCACCTCTGTCAAAAGCCAGTCTTGGCAGCTGGAGTCTCATGATAGAAGTGCTCCTTTGGATGTTGGCAGACTCTCCAGAAAGATCTGTTCAGGAGTTATCCCTGGCAGGGTAATGTGTACACATTCCTGTGTCCCCTCTCAGGTGTATCAACAGCAGTTAGATGTTGACTGAAAGGGTCAGATGGGACAGGTCCACAAAGGAACCATGCTTTTTTTTCTCTCTCTCTCTATTTTCAGGTTTCATTCTCTGTGTTGGAAGCATTGCTTCTCCTGACTCTTCGTTCTTTTCCTTAGCAAAAGGAGGCTAGTTTAAGTCATGGATACAGCTTCAGGCTGATCCTCCATCATTTCTTCCCCTTCTAACCTTGAAGAGTCCGTGTTGAGGCTTGTAATTGAAGCTCATTCACTGGACCTCACCTCATGGTCACCTGCGGGTACTTGCTGACCAGGCACTGTCAGGGGCTGTGGGAGAAGGAAGCAAGGGTCACAGGGATGCTCTAAGAATGGAAGTTTGATGGGAAAGCTTTAAGAACTATGTTTAGGGGCCAAATTCATCAAATAAGCAGATTCCAAAGAAAAGTGTGTTCAGTCATTTTAGTCTAAGCAAAGTAGTTCTTAATCTAGAAGCGAATCTATCTGGATGTTTAATCTGCTAATGTATGCCTTTTTTAAAAAATTTATTTTATTGAAGTACAGTTGATTTACAATCTTGTGTTAATTTCTGCGGTACAGCAAAGTGATTCAGTTATACATGCATATTCATTCTTTTTCATATTCTTTTCCATTACAGTTTATCACAGGATATTGAATATAGTTCCCTGTGTTTACAGTAGGAGCTTGTTGTTTATCCATTCTCTATATAATAGTTTGCTTCTACTAATCCCCAAATCCCAATCCATCCCTCCCCAACCCCCTAATGTGTGCCTTTTTACTAGTGATTCAGAGAAGGGTATTTTGTTTTCATATTATTCCATTACTACTTACTCTTCCCCCTCTTCTTCATGGTATTCCCTTCCATTTGTTCTTTTTTTTTCCCCATTCATTCTTTATTCAGTTCTTTTGAGTCTCTGTACTTACACCAGTGGTCTCATATATGTATGGATACCTGCTTGTGTATCAAATACCTGCTTCCTTTTTGTTGGAGTCAGCTTTCACTCCTTTAAAAACAAATTGTAAGCCTAAACTCCGCCAACTTCAGAGAAGAGAACTCAACACTTTGCCCTCTGTTGCTCCTTACAGGTAAACAGAATCAAAACCCCAAGACAAATAGATGAGCTGATCGAAATCGAGAGTGACACAGGAACATGGTACAGGAGGTGTTTTGTTCGGATCCGCACAGAACTGTATGGAGTAAGTAACAAGCCCATCCTGACTTGCTGGCCAACTTGGTACTTGAGGTTAGTCAGAAACAGGATTGACTCAATCTGTCCCGTGAATGGGGTTCTTCCCCCTTCTGCCCAGGACACCCGATTCCTAGAGTAGGACCAGGTAATAGGATCCCCTTGGGATTAGCGGGGTTACCAAGACATTCCCTCTTTGGGGAGGGAAGGTATTAGGCAAGGAGTCCTGGCAGTGATGGGGTACACTGATGTCTTGAGTTACTTTGTCCATTGGAAGCTGATAAATAAAAATTCCAGAAACCAAAAATTTGGTTTCCTGTAGCCTTTAGCTTTTACACTGTAAGTTCAAATGAATCCAGCCCAAAGAAAACTCAACATTTTTTATAATTTGTTGGAGGAGGTTGGGAAATGCGGTTGACTAGGTAACTGCCTAAGAAAATTAACTCTCTAATATTTCACAGATTTGGTTGACTTTTATGAGCTGTTTCACCTACCCAGTCAAGGACAATACCATAAAGCTTACGATTGTTTGGTTCACGCTGTCCTTTGGGTAAGTGATGCCTAAATTCTTGGTGAGTGAAATCTTTAAATTTCCACACTGTAACTCCCAACCACGCTGCTTTTCTTCTTATACTGTTTGATGCTGTTAACCTCTACGAAAGAATTTTTTTTTTCATTTTCCATTTGCTGGCAATTACAGTTTTTATCACCCAGTCATTTAATTTATGTTGTCATAAAGAAGCGGGGGTGGCAAAACCAACAGTGTCTGGAAAGTTCGATAAGCCCGCGAATGGTTTGCCCCCATGATTTCTCCACCCTCCTCTCCTCGCTGGCGCGGCCCCAGCCCACTGGCCTCTTTGCTCTTCCTCAAATGTGTCAGAACTTTCTTGAACATGTTCCATCTCGGGCCTTAGTCCTGCCCCCGGACATGGCCTGGCTCATCTCCTCTCCTCCTTTGAGTCTTTCCTGGTGTGTCACCTTCTCAATGATACCTCCCGAAGCACCTTTTTAAAAACTGCAGTCCCTCAGTACTCCCGGTCCCCTTTTCAGCTTTATTATTCCCCATCGTACCTTCTATCATCTTCTAATAGACAAAAAGCTTTTCCATTTTTTTTTTTTTTTTTTTTTGCGGTACGCGGGCCTCTCACTGTTGTGGCCTCTCCCGTTGCGGAGCACAGGCTCCGGACGCGCAGGCCCAGCGGCCATGGCTCACGGGCCCAGCCGCTCCGCGGCAGGTGGGATCTTCCCAGACCGGGGCACGAACCCGTGTCGCCTGCATCGGCAGGCGGACTCTCAACCACTGCGCCACCAGGGAAGCCCTCCATTCTTTAAAGAATAAAGAAAGCTCTGTCTTCCTCCTCTGGAAGTTCTGTGAGAACAGGGATTTTAAACTGTTTTGCTCACGGATGTATGGCCCTGGCACATAATAAGTGCTCAATAAATAAAACCACCATAAATGTATTCTAAGAAAACAGGAGGTAGGGAGAACATTTCAGAATTTTTGTTGCAAATGGTTGACATACTCACTTTAGAATATGTGTATACAACTCGATTTTTGCCTAATTTATTGTTCTTTAAAGGCAGGTAGATAATACCCTACACTTTCAGGTCAATAGGCTCTGGTAGAGCCCAATATTTATGCTGCAAGCTCCATGTCTTAACATCCCTAAATGAAAACCAGTGAGTGATCGCAGATGACCAGCCTTTCCCAGTGCTGTGTGTTGTAGTAAAGGGAGAGACCAGGAAGGTAGGGGTTGTTCTGCTGTGTGCCTTGGGGACACTACCAAGTTTTAGTTCCTTATTTCTAAATTGACAGGGTTGACTTAGAACATGTAAAGTAACTCCCACTCAAGTTCTAAAAAAAAATTGATCTATGAAGGAAGAGAGGGCTGAAAATTAACGAGTATTAAATGCCTACTATGGGGCTTCCCTCGTGGTGCAGTGGTTTAAGAATCCGCCTGCCAATGCAGGGGACACAGGTTCGAGCCCTGGTCCGGGAAGATCCCACATGCAGCGGAGCAACTAAGCCCGTGCACCACAACTACTGAGCCTGTGCCCTAGAGCCCGTGAGCCACAACTACTGCGCCCACACACCACAACTAGTGCGCCCGCGCGCCTAGAGCCCATGATCCTCAACAAGAGAAGCCACCGCAATGAGAAGCCCTTGCACCGCAACGAAGAGTAGCCCCCGCTCGACTCAACTAGAGAAAGCCCGCACGCAGCAACGAAGACCCAACGCAGCCAAAAATAAATAAATTAAGTAAATAAATTTATTAAAAAAAAAAAAAAACAACTTCGTCTTTTGAGCACTCGCTATGTGCTAGGTACTTGGCATTCCATTTAATCCAAGCAACTACCCAGGAAGGTGGGTACTATCATCATTCCGATATTAGAGATGGGGGGATAACTGAGGCTTTTATAACTTGCCCAGGATCACACAGCTGGTGACTGGCAAGGCCAGGATTCAAACCTAGCATATCTACCTGCAAAAGTTATGCTCATGACTGCTGCTTTCCCTGTGTAGCTCAATGTAACTAGGGATAAGCTAGAGCAGTGGTTCTCAAACTTGAGTGTGCATCAGAAGACTTACACGGAGGACTCCATCCCACAGTTTCTGATTCAGCAGGTCTGGATGAGGCCTGAGAGTCTGCGTTTCTAACAAGTTCCCGGGTGATGTCGATGCTGCTGGCCCAGGGACCGTGCTTTGGGTGGGAACCACCAGTTTAGAGCAGCGTTGTCCAGTAAAAATATAATGTCAGCCACATGTGTCATTTTAAATGTTCTGGCAGCCACATTTAAAGAAAAAAAAAAGGAAAAGGAAACAGGTGAAACAAATTTTAATAACATTTTATTTCACTCATTTTGTCCAAAATATTATCATTCTGACATTTAATCAATATGAAGTGATTAGCAACTTAATTTTACGTTTTTTTTCCCATAAGTATTCAAATCTGGTGTTTCATACTCATGGCACATCTCATTCAGACTGGTCACATTTAACTGCTCAGTAGCCGCATGTGGTTAGTGGCTGCTGTTATGAAGGTCACAGCTGTATGACTGAGCTGTAAGCTGTTAGAATAGCACACCAGAGGCAAGAGGCAGAAAGTGGGCAGTAACCTGGCTTTTCCAATGAATAACTTAAATGGCCTTTTTTCCAGCCTTGAACTTCTTTGAGCGTGGGCTCTGCCCCCAGGCTAGCGGTACCATAGTAGTGTAGGAACCAAGAAAGATTGTCCATTAATAAAGAGGTCACTCTTTAAGGGCCCTCACAGTCTGGGGACCCCAGGAGTTTGTAGCTCCAGACTAGGAGATGGGGTCCTTCAGTGCAGCCTACAGGGATGAGAAAAACATTAGGGCCAGGATGCCATGTGCTGGTGTACAATGGGGTTCTTATGCGCGTCTCTTCCCAAAGGAAGGGTTCAGGAATTACAGACCTGCGGTTCTCCAGGGAAACCCAGGCCATCCCTGTAGCGTGATTTTTGCAGACTTGTGATGAGGAGGGTCCAGTGAGATTACTGTTTGATGGTTCATAATGCTACAGGAGGCGGGTCCTACTCAGCAGTGCTTCTCCAGAAACCACTACCTCTCTGAAAATGACGGGGAGATGGTCATGGCCACTAGGGTTGTCGGCACCTTTACAAACTCACATTTCTTTGTCTTTGCAGGTACTACGGTTTATCCATTTGGTTCCCTGATGTTATTAAACATCTGCAGTCGAGTGTGTTGAAAGATGTAGATGATCCGACAGGAAAATTTTCAAATTTAACTACTAACTTTACAACGACAAATAAGATTGTTTCTGGACTGGAATGGGACAACGGCAGGTCCGGAAACTTTTAAATCATTTCACTTCCTACCTGGTCTCAAACATGTATTTCTTATTAGCCTTCACGGCACTAAAATATGAATAGTTTTTTTAGTTTGTACATGTAGTCATTTTCAGACTGAATTTAAATACTTCCAAATGGCCTTTAAAGAAAAGGTCCACGTATATCAGTTATCACTACTTCTGAAACTGAGCTGCTTCATATTGATAAAGAAATGGAATTGACTGGTGTGAAAAGAAAATTCAGAGAGGTCTTGGAAAGCAAGCAAAATAAGTTATGGAAGAGAAGAGTGAAGATTATGAGAAAATAAGATAGGTTATAGCATTATTTAACTCAGAGAGGAAATCTGCCCTGTTATCTCATGCCTGTTTTTATCTCTGGAAAAGGGGACCACTTTTCAGATTTCCTTCCTTCTCCACTATGCTGAATCAAGAACTGGGGTTAAGTTGTATCAGGAAAAGTTTCAATTAGAGAATAGGAATGATTCCCCAAAGTTAAGAGCTTTGAAAATATGGAATAAGTTAGCAAAGGACATTTTTGAGTATGGAGTCTGAAACGCCTCTTGATGAGGAGAGAGAAGTGACTCCAAAGGTGGTTGTGGTTTATTTTTTCAGAGAGGGAAAGGGGTAGACAGGGTCCTCATTTCTACCCATTATTTGTTATGTGAGCAAATAATTGCTGGCATGAGTTCCTGTTGGTTTATATCATTCTTAGGAAATTCTCCCAGTTTCAAAATTAAAGTGAAACTCTAAAAAAATAAATGATCGAAGTTTCCCTGGGCAAAAACTAGTTTGGAAAGATGAAAAATAATTCTGTGGGATACTTATGATTTGTGTAATGAAAAGGAGAGTGACCAACCAGGAGGTAGTTGTTTGGATGAGCAATTCAGTGAGGGGCCTAATCCACATAGGATGACCTTCACTCTCCCACATAAAATACTGACTCGAATCGATACTTGCTTCTCCGCAGAAACTTTAGAGTCAAGTGCTCTATAATTCTAGCATGAAAATTGACTTAATTACTTAAAAGTTATTGTTACTCCATTAGAAATTTCTAATATGTTTGTGCCTCTGACAGTCTTTTTTTTTTTTTTTTTTTTTGTGGTACACGGGCCTCTCACCGTTGTGGCCTCTCCCGTTGCGGAGCACAGGCTCCGGACGCGCAGGCTCAGCGGCCATGGCTCACGGGCCCAGCCGCTCCGCGGCATGTGGGATCTTCCCAGACCGGGGCACGAACCCGCGTCCCCTGCATCGGCAGGCGGACTCTCAACCACTGCGCCACCAGGGAAGCCCTCTGACAGTCATATTTTTAATAAAAAGTTCTAAGCTGGATATTCAGTCATCACGGAGAAACTTTTTACTTTGGCAATGTAATGATAAATAATTTTAATAGTATTAAAATCCCTCTAAAACATATACATTTATTTTGGAAGGCGATAGAAATTTTTTTTTTTTTTTGTCTTTCAGGGAAATTTGAAATACCACTAGCTAACTCATTTTTTAAAAATAGTTTTCCTAGTCAACATTCTAAAATGGCGATTCTTTACATACTGATAAGGAATGACCTCCGAAGTAGACTCCGAGGAGAACGAGGCAAGGGGTAGAATAGTGTCCTGTTTGCTAGCGCCCTGTATACAGAATGCTTCTGGAAGAGCATACGGGAAACTGACAACAGTGGTTATCCCTGGGAAAAAGAACTAGGTGGCTTGAGGATGGGAGACAAAAGACTTACTTTTTCCTTTTTCAACATTTTGAATTTTGCACCGTGTGTACCCTGTGCAGATAGTATCCATTAAAAACAATTGTTTCCCCTTTCTAAATTCAGTTTCACTTCAGAAAAGTAGTGATCTTCTTCAAATGTGCCATTATTTACCCTCCTTTAGTAGATAGATTTATGGCTTAGATGGTTTTACTCTGGACTCCTAGAGTAAGGGTTGAAATAAGACTGTTTTTTGAGGAGGTTGGTCTCATAGGCGCTTAGTGCATTTTGAGTGGACAAATGCAGTCCGACGT
Organism: Pseudorca crassidens; assembly: GCF_039906515.1. NCBI lineage: Eukaryota > Metazoa > Chordata > Mammalia > Artiodactyla > Delphinidae > Pseudorca > Pseudorca crassidens. The sequence goes on from NC_090298.1 coordinate 60,235,124, forward strand.
TAGGGCGAGGATGATTTTCAGAGTACCCGATAGTGAATTGCTTTTAAGTCAGCTCACTTGCTTGGGAGGATCAGTCCCTTTCTGCTCTCATAAGAGTGGTATTTGGTGTAATAACTTCTTCCCCAGGTGAATAAGCATTTTCCTCTCGGTGACTGGCTAAATATACATTCATAGTCTCTTCATAAATTGCCGAGACACACTGAGAATATGTATCCATGTCTCCCAAGGGTCCTTATCAACACTGAATATCTGAGCCATAGACTCTTCTGAGATGTTAGGATCATTGTGACTATTATCATCTCCCCCTTCCCCTTTACATCACCCAGAAATGGACCTGAGCAACTTTCATCATTCTACTCATTTCCAAAAATAAGCAGGGCTACGGTCGTTCTACTTGGTACCTCTTAGCGATGAGAAAAAAAATATTCTTGGAAATGACGGTAAGCTATGAGTTTCTTGACCCCCAAGACAATCATTCCTCACATAAATGATTCTCCCATCCTCTCTTCAAGATAATTGGAAGTCCCTATACTAGAATTAAGAAGCTTTGGGTTTTCAGCTTGGGAAATAGACTGTCATTAAAAGTGAGCATGGAAGCACATCCTCAAGTCAGAGCTATTAACCCCAAATAGAGAATTTTCAAATAAAGGCATGTGTGAAGGAACAAGAGGATAGGATTGAAAAATAAAGAATCAGTAGCCACAGGTAATCTCCAAACTCAATACCTTCAGCTGTATACCCTACAAAAACTTTTACCAACATTGCCAAAAGCTAAATGCAGTTATTTTGAATGCCGTCTCTTCTTCCGGTAGAAAATAATATTGGTGAGCAATGAGATAGCCAAAGGACAGGCCGCATGAGGAAAAAGGGGGAAAGCTAGGAGCTTAGAAAATCCAGAAGCCAATGTCCTTTATAATTAAGAGAGTCCCTAGTGGGACCTCACATCTCTAAATCTGTTTGACCTAGCTTTCAACTCTGATAGACACAGTCATCAATGTGAATCTTTTTGTGTGTTGGGCAGATTCGAAGGGATCAGGCTCAAATCCATAATTTTCAAAGATTCGGTTTTTAAGTCCTGCACCTTTGAGGATGTAACTTCAGTCAACACCTACTTCAAGAACTGCATGTTTATTAATACTGTTTTTAACAACACAGGTAGGTGTGCCACTTAACCCTGCCTGGCGCCTCTTCACAGGCCCTAGTTCTTGGCAGAAACGTGATACTCATTTGGTGATAGGCGTGGGCATAGGCTTAAGGGGGAAGTGGAGGTTGAAGTACAAATGAACGGACTCCCTCCGTCGGGTTGGATCAAAGCTGAGCTTGTATTGACTGTCTTCGTCACACTTAACGCAGATGGAGCTTGCCGACTTCAAAGTTGGAAATACAAAATCCTCTGGTGAATAATTTTTAAAGCAAAGAATTAACCTGTGGTTCGTTTGTTTTGATCATCCTGATTTCAAAATCTGGCGTTAGCTTAAGTGAGCATGCCTGAACTCAAATCTACAGAGATGGATGAAACATGCTCAATCAGATACAGTCTTTTAGTCCAGTCCATTTAATGGAGCCTGGAAAACTCCCCAGGGAAAAAGAGGAAGGGCAGCAAACATTGATTGAACACCTACTATGTGCTGGTTCCTACCTCAGGTTATTAGACACTCATTACCTTGTTTAATTTTCGCGATAGCTGAGGGTTAGAACAATGCAGTAATTTGGCCACAGTTGTAGAACTAGTAACAGCTGCCATTTGAGCCCAGACTCATCTGATTGGAAAGCCCATGCCTTGCCACCGACACACATTGGTCCGTCTGTCCCATGAGTTCAGAATAACAGCCCGACACTGGCAGGAGGATCAGCTCCACCCTGTTGCCAGTCCTGCATTCTTGGTGATCAGACAGGAGCCAGCTCTGCCTAGCTCCAAGTGAGAGTGGAGTTAGGGATCTCGGGCTTTGTTTAAACCGTGCTCTCGCTGTCTTCCAACCCATTCAGCCTCAGAAGACCAGCTTTTTAGGCGCATCTTGTTCAGCGAGGACAGCAACCGTTTTGATTCTCACTGCCTTTTAGCAGAGCCCAGCATCATCTGCAGCCCCTTTTGGCTAGATCCAAGTTCAAGAAAAAAAAAAAATCAGCAGCGAATGCTGGTGACCTTCCAACGAGGCTGACTCGGGTTCCTCGGTGGGTTCCTCCACTTGAGCCTTCTCTTATAAATTCAGCCTTAAGGACCCAAGGAAGGTCCTGTTTCTTCTCGCTGCCTCAGAGCCCTGTAAAATGGCAGTAGTAAGGCCGATTCATACACATTTTGAAACAAATTATTTTTATAAGTGTAGTATGGAAGCCTTAGTACTCTAATGGTAGTCCTTATGTAACATGATAATTAGAAGAAAGTAACATCATAAAGGAGTAGGCAATCATGTAATTAGCAATGACCAACCATAAGAAATCAGAGGATAACTGGACTCTTTAGTTTATTCCTTTATTCAACAGAAGTATTCCTACCTTCAGCTGCTTCGTAATGCGGGGTCCTAGACTAGATCCTGTGCTTTGGCCAGGCCCTGAAGCCCTCAAGGAGCCTACAATACCATGATTTTGTTCTGAGTTCTCGGCAGGCTTTCGGTGCGCGACTCTCACGCACCAGTATAAGTTGTCGTTCTTTGTGTCCACAGATTTTGAACCATATAAATTCATTAACTGCGAATTTCAAAACTGCACATTTTTGCACAACAAGACAGGATGCTACGTTACCTTTGAAGATGACTATGGTGCCTACTGGATTTATTTTGTCAACTTCCTGGGGACATTGGCAGTGTTGCCAGGGAACATCGTGTCTGCTCTCCTAATGGACAGAATCGGGCGCTTAACGATGCTAGGTATGTGCTTGGTTTCATGTAAAATACAAGAGCTGCCCTTGCAGTCTAGAGGGAGCCTGTCTCCTGCTATACTCCCTACCCCCCTAGGATTTGCATCCCACAGAGATGAGGAGAAATCCCTTAAGACCTTTCATTAGGACTAAATTTTAGTAAAATATGTCTAATTACATCTCATTTGAACAGCTTCTGTGAGTTAACAGACTGAAAAACTAATTATGTGTGACTAATGTCTCTTTTTCTACTTACATAGCTGAGTGATTGATGATGTGTATTTCATGCTCGCTGTGTTCAGAAGGTAGTTAGAGACGCAAACCTTATATACAAGTAAGCACGCTTGTACCTGAGCTTTATGAACCCAGGCTGTGGCTTCCTCTTGGGATTCAGTTTTGCTGTGAGATCTCAAAGACCCCGAGGGTCTTTGCCCTACTAAGATGACAGGAAACGTCCCAGCCGTGTCTGCTTCGTTGGCAGGTGGCTCTATGGTGCTTTCGGGGATCAGCTGTTTCTTCCTTTGGTTTGGCACCAGCGAATCCATGATGATAGGCATGCTGTGTCTGTACAATGGGTTGACCATCTCGGCCTGGAACTCTCTTGATGTGGTCACTGTGGAGCTGTACCCTACAGATCGGAGGTATGTGGAAATGGGCCTCCAGCAAGAGGTTCTCTGAGCCCCACAGGACCACTGAAAAGTCAGAGCAAACAAGCCAAACTGTCATTTCCCCCAAAAAGCAAAAATCCAAAAGAAAAAATTCTGGCTTATGAAGTTGTAGGCTCTACTCATATCTTCCATTTATTCTTTATTTTTTAATGAGGCAAAACATTATTTCTTCCTCATTGACTATTACACGTAGTATCATAAAAACGTTATTACTTTGAAAGCAGTTTGTAGATTAGTTTCTCAATTTGAAAACATTCCTGGGGATGCATGATGATTGCTGAGAAGGGACAATCATAAGTTAAATGCTAAATAATTACAATGGAAATTGTTCCCAATTTTTATAGCTAGACTATATTTATAGCTAGATATTTTTATAGCAGTGTATACATGTATTATGTAGTTAAATATATAGTCAATAATAGTATTAAACATATATACTAAATATTATAATTATATTTAACTATCATGTGGTATGGGAAAATCAGGTTTGCCCAGGAACTATGAAGGCTTTTCAGTATACGTGTGGATATTTATATTTAATTTGTTAGACAAGGTAAGGCACTGAAGTTCTTTTTTTACCTGACTTTTTCTGAGGTATAGTTGAAGTACAATATTATATGTTTCAAATGTACAACATAATGATTTACAATTTTTAAAGGTTATGCTCCATTTATAGTTATCATAAGATATTGGCTATATTCCATGTGTTATACGATATGTCCTTGTAGCTTATTTATTTTATACATCTACTCATCTCTTTTAAAAAGAAAATGTAGGGGACTATAGTTGCTAGCTGGAGTTACTAGGGCAATGAAACCAGTGAAGGAATTTAATTGTGTCCATGACTTAGCTTGCTGGCTAACAGTATGAGGAAGCAGTAATGAAACAGGGAGGGATAGGCTGTAAGAGCCTCTCCAGGGGCTTCCCTGGTGGCGCAGTGGCTAAGAATCAGCCTGCCAATGCAGGGGACATGAGTTCGAGCCCTGGTCCGGGAAGATCCCACGTGCTGTGGAACAGCTAAGCCCGTGCGCCATAGCTATTGAGCCTGCGCTCTAGAGCCCGCGAGCCACAACTACTGAGCCTGTGTGCCACAACTACTGAAGCCCACGCGCCTAGAGCCCGTGCTCTGCAACAAGAGTAGCCGCCGCAATGAGAAGCCCGTGCAATGCAACGAAGAGTAGCCCCCGCTCACCGCAACTAGAGAAAGCCCGCGCACAGCAACAAAAACCCAACACAGCCAAAAATAAATAAAATAAATAAATTTAAAATAAAATAAAATAATGTATGCAAAACAATAAATGTTTTAAATAATAATAATAATAATGCTTAAAAAAAAAAAAAAAAAGGAGCCTCTCCGGGCCCCTTATCAGTCCTGAGAGGGTTCTTACCTTACATTTGCAAGTATCTACGTGAGCTCTGCATTAAGGCACCACAAAGAGGTCTCTGGAGCATATCTCTTGACCTTCCTGGTCTGTTGAAGGAAAGCCCAACACATTTCCAGTGAGCAAAAAAAGAGCTATTGGAAGAAAATTATGCATCTGTTCCCAAAATGGAGACACAGAGACTTTGCACCTCATATCATAAAAAGGGCTAGAAGGTAGGGCTTTGGGGTGGAGCTTCTGCAGCTGACTCATGAAAAGAATAGAAGGCTGTTTTGCCATTTGACATGAGTGAAGACAAATGGCCTTTGCCTTCTCTCATTTCGCGTACACTCCGTCACCATGGAGGCCCTCTTTGCTAGAGGATGGGGTCAGCATTCTCTGGACTTAGAGATGGAGGAGGGTTTTTTCTACGACAATGCAGAGACATTTGGGATATCAATTTTCAACTGATCCTGAGTCCTCCTTTTGTTTATTGGCCCCATGGGTACATTCTCTGCATACCCAGACTCTCTAACTTATATTTCTTCTCCATGAACATCTATTACTGAGCTTACAGGAACCCTGTAGGTACTCCAGTATCCATCTCCCTGCTGAGTATCTGGAACTCTTATGGATGTCTGCTTATCAGATATTCTAATTAGTAACCTGACTTACGCTCTGAAAGGAACATACAACCCACAACTGGCATCTCCTCCCTTCTTTCAACAAACGTTAGTTCTCTTCTGTGGGCAAGCTCCTGGGATGGGTGTCGCGGGACTAGGATGCTGCCAAAACAAGATTAAGACTCTGCAGCTTGCCTGCCTTCTCATCCTGCAAACTGGGCCCAGGTGTGGACTAAACTAGACATTTAAAAAAGTCCCTCACTGTTAGAGCAAGGCTATGTCATAGCCTGTAACCTTTTTATTTTACATTGTAAAAGCTTGATACTATTTGAGATGAATCAGCTGCTTATCCCTCCGCCGCAGGAATGGAAGAATGAGTATTCTCCTGTGGCAAAAACCTGGCTTAAAAACAAAACGCCACAAATGAGGTGGGTCTGTCCATGAGAAACATGGACCTGCTGTGTTTCTGTCGTCGGAAAGGTTAAACATCAAGCAAGATTAAAACAGAAATTGCCCTGTGTATTAGTTCAGATCCTCTGAGAAGCAGAGGACAAGATGGGATTAAACATGCACGGATTTTTGTTAGAGGAAATGTGGGTTATGAGAGAAAATGGGGAGGGAGGTACAGTCTGGCTGCAGTGCAAGCCTGAGCCCCATGGAGGAGTAAGGAAGGAAGGCCAGTTGGGTAGAAGTGTCCCAGACCACCAGCAAGCAGTCTCAGGAAGGCTTGGCATGGCTGTGACAAAGTCAGCTTCAGAGGAGTCCCACCTGTCGCAGGAACCAGCCTGACGTAGTATTCCTCTTACGTTCAGTTTGCTGCTGCTGGAGCAGCAAAGCATGGGGATGTGTTTCAGAGCATGGCAGCTGAGCCAGGACTCAGAATTGGCAAGGTGCATCCTCACTTTAGCCACGCTGTTGCTAGCAGATGTTCTCCAGCCCTCAAGCTGGTGTTACCAGATAACGTACAGGAAGTCACTTCCTTAAGTGATGGAGAGAGAACTGCCAGAGCGGCATCACTAGGGCCATGGTGATTTAGCTAGCACCACCTACTCTATTTCGGGCTAAAGCCTTCTGTTTCATCTCTGCTGCTTTCCTCTGGGTCACATAGGAGGGCTCCCCTGATCTCTGGCTCAGCTGTTAGAGGAAAACCCCAACTGTTTTTGTGTGTAGGTACCCTATGGCCTCTTCTCCCTGTGGAAGCAGAATAGAATACATCCTGACAAGAATGTTGGTTATAGGGTGTGATTTTTTCATACTAGAACTTTAGCACTGCCAACTCCTTGCCCAGTTTCTAGAATCTGTCCTTAACGGTCACTTACTAGGACACTCTGATTCCAGGCCCCAAACTAAAAAAGTAGCCTCTTGAGCTATTCAACAGCCAACTCCTATCAAAATCCCAGTGAAAATGATTATATTGTGGGGACATAACTTACCATATAATCTAAATGCTATGAAAGTTATAGCACTTGAAAGCCACATTTGTCAACCACAGTGCGGACTTGACCTTTAATGTTATACTCTTAGCTTGCATTTACTGTGAAAGCACGAGTGAGGACAGGACGTTTCCCATCAGAGTGCACCTTTCCTCTCTGTAGAGCCCACCACCTGATCTGCAGCGAGTTCCAGGACCTGCTCTGGGGAGCTGCTTTGTCTCTTCACTTCATATGATAAAAATTAGTAATTCCTCACAGTTGCTTCCCTGCTGTGAGGTCAAGAGGCAGAGTGCCTATGTCGGTGTTACATCTCCATGGTCCAGGTATTTGCTTCTCCTCATCCTGGTTTGCACTCTTGCATTCCTATTTTATTAATTTTGTCTTTTTTTTTATGCGGTACACGGGCCTCTCACCGTTGTGGCCTGTCCCGTTGCGGAGCACAGGCTCCGGACGCGCAGGCTCAGCGGCCATGGCTCACGGGCCCAGCCGCTCCGCGGCATGTGGGATCTTCCCGGACCGGGGCACGAACCCGTGTCCCCTGCATCGGCAGGCGGACTCTCAACCGCTGCGCCACCAGGGAAGCCCTAATTTTGTCTTTTATAAGCTACCCTAAATCGTTTCATAAAGAGGCAGGAAAATTTGAAATTAAAATTGTATGTACTTATTGAGCAGCACTTTTCTGTGCCTGAAAAATGAAGCAGGACAGCCACTGCTAACACTTTTTGTAAGGAAAAGCTCGGGTTTTTTTTCCTCCACGCTCAATTCTTGACTTTTGGCCGCCAAATATGGAGGGTTTTTCTCCCCATACCAAGCAATTCTCTAATTCCCAGTAGACACCAGCTGGATGTTCTAAAATTTCACTCAGTTCTGACACGATCTACCTGGAGACAGCATCAGATCCCACAGGTTAAGGACTCACTTCCCACAAGAGTGCCCCCCTTCAGACACCAAACACAAGTCAGGTTATCACCTATACATCTGACCAACCGGCTGTACATTGGAGTTCTCTCTACCCCCTCCTTGGGTTTGATCACTTGCCAGAATGGCTCACAGAACTCAGGGAAACATTTCCTTGTGTTTACCGATTTATTATAAGAGGTTACAACTCAGGAACAGCCAGACAGAAGAGATGCATACATAGGGCAAGGTAATGGAAGAAGGAGCACAGAGCTTTGTGCCCCATCCAGGTATGCCACCCTCCTGGTACTTCCGTGCAGTCACCAACCTGGAAGTTCATCAAATCTTGTTGTTTGAAAGTTTTTATAGAACTTAATCTCCAGCCCTGTTCCCCCCATTCCCATTGCCAACCTCTAATCGCTTGCTCTTTCTGGTAATGATGCTGAAACTTGGCCTCTGTGCACCAGTGCCAAGTTGAATCTCAGAGACAGAGTTTTGGGTGAAGTAGCAAAGAATAGCTTTATTGCTTTGCCAGGCAAAGGGGGACACAGTGGGCTTGTGCCCTCAAAACTGTGTGTCCCAACCCAAGAGGATCTGGTGAGTTCCATAGCAATGGTTCAAGGGTGGGGTTGCTGATAAAGATCAGGGTGCGCAAAGGCCTGCATTCCTTTCATCTGGCCTAAGGTGGTCTCCTGATGAGATTCTGGGGTTATCTCAGATTAACTGGGGTTATGAGATTCAAGGTTATCAAACTGTGACCTCCTCTCTGGAATGAAGAATGCTTCATCAAATAGTTTCACATCTTCCATTTGTTGGGGGTTTTAGTTCTGCAGAAGGGCTCAAAGATATTGTTATGTGTCTCCCTTGAGGCGGAACCAGGACCCTGCCCCAAGGCTTCACTCTTGTTTCCTGGCTGCTCCTCCCTAGTCTCAGCATCCCCTCCCTTCCCTGACTAGCAACTGTTTGAATCTGCCCTTTGGGACTTAGGGAGGCCTCATGGTGGCTGGAGGCTGTTCCCTACAAACAAAGAAAGGCTTCCATCCCAGAAGCCCCACAGGGTCCTGTTTGGTTTCATTTACAGATCACCACAACAGATATAATAGTAATGGAAACATTTGAAATATTGTGAGAATTACCAAAATGTGACAAAGAGACAGGGAGTGAGCAAATACTGTTGGGAAAATGATGCTGATAGACATGCTAGACCCAGGGTTGCCACAAATGGTCAATTTGTAAAAAACACAATATCTTCCAAGTATAATAAAACGAAGTGCAATAAAATGAGGTATGCCTGCACATAGGGTGAGGTCCAGAAGACTCCCAAGTACAGGAGCCTGTGTCATCCTGGAGTTGGGGGGTACACCACCCTGCTGGCATGTGGATGCGTTCACCAATCGGGAAGCTCTCCAGATTTATGGAGGTTTCATTATGTAGACGTGATTGATTAAATCATTGGCCGCTGCTGATTGAACTCAGTCTCCAGCCTCTCTCCCCTCCCTGAGGTGAGGGTGGGACAGGCTGAAAGTTCCAACCCTCTAATCACATGGTTAGTTTTTCTGGAGACCAGCCCCCATCTAGAAACCATCTAGGAGCCCCTCAAGTTCAAGAAGTTGAATGAATCCCAAACATGATAAGCCAAAGAAATCCACACCAAGACAAAGAAAAAAATCTTGAAAGCCACCAGAGGCAACACTTCACCTATAGGGAAAAACAGATTGCTACATTCCCCCCCTCTAAAAATGTTGCACCTGTTTTTAGAATTGCAATGGTGATGTGTAATTTTCTTTTATTACGCAGAAAAGCCAAGATTTTAAAGACTGATAAAAACTCAGTGTTAACTGGAGTGGGTGAGGGTGAAATTACTGCTCAGAGACTGTTGTGGGAATTCTAAAAACAGGTGCAACATTTTTAGAGGGGAGAATATAGCAATCTGTTTTCCCTATAGGTGAAGTGTTCCTTCTGGCTGCTCTCAAGACTTTTTCTTTGTCTTGGTGTGGATTTCTTTGGGTTATCACATTTGGGATTCATTCAGCTTCTCGAATCTGTAGGTTTGTATCTCTTGCCAAATTTGTGAGCCATTATTTCAAATTTCAACCATTATTTATTTGAATACTTTCTCTTTTCCTGCTTGGACTCCAGTGATATAAGTATTAGGTCTTTTGTTAGAGTCCCACAGGTCTCTGATGCTCTGTTAACTTTTTTTTTTAGTCTATGTTCTCTTTGTTTTTCAGATTGGATAGTGTCTATTGTTCTGTCTTCAATTTACTGATTCTTTTCACTCTCTCCTTCATTCTGCCGTTGAGCCCAATCACTAAGCTTTTTATTTTGGTTATTGGATTTTTCAGTTCTAAAATTTCTATTTGGTTCTTCTTTATGTCTTTTATTTCTTTGCTGAGGCTTTCTATTTTTTCATGATGTGTTCTGTATTTCTGTGTGTTCAAGAGTTTCAAGTGCGTTCATAATTGCTCATTGAAGCATTATTATAATGACAGCTTTAAAAGCTTTATCAGTTAATGTTAACATCTCTGTCATGTCAATGTTGGCATCTCAATTGTTTTTTCTCATTCTGTTTGAGCTCTTCCTGGTTATTTGGATGATAAGTGATATTCAGTTGAAAGCAGTCATTTTCATATTATGTTCTGAGACTTTTGATCTTATTTAAGCCTTTGGTTTTGGTTGGCATTCTCAGACATCTCTCTGGGAGGGGAAGGGGTGCACTACCCCATTATTGCCAGGTGGAGATAGATGTCCAGGTTACCATTCAGCCTCCATTGACAGCCAAGAAAGGGTGTCCTCATTCCTGCTGCACAGCAGTGGGAGTCCAGGCTCCCCTCAAGATAACCAATACCATGGAGGGACAAACTCATTACTGGCCAGCATGGATGAAAATCCCAGCTTCCTACTTAGCCTTCCCTGACACCACCCCAATGGTGATGTTGAGGCCCCTCATTACAGGTTCACAAGGATGGAAGTCTAGGTTCTCCACTCGACCTTTGCTGGTGTGGCTGGCAGTTGGGTTGCACTTTTTTCCAGTATTTGGTTGGAGAAGTGAGGTTGTTGTCTAAACGTTTTCTGTCTTGCTAGGCTGCCTCTATCCTGGTCCTTTGGGTAGAGAGAGCAGGCTCTGGTTTGGGTGTTATTGAAATCTGTACCTGTTGGTATTTCCTTTTGCCAGCTTCGTCAGTTCCAAGTCTCAGATGTATGAGGCAAAAAGAAAATTCAGGAAGCCACCATTCCCCAGGTCCCCAGCTGCTCTGCCTTTTTTTTTTTTTACCTTCCAGAGTCTTCTTAGGTTTGTTTTATAACGTCCAGGACTTTTAGCTGTATTTAGTAGGAAGAATAAGAAAAGTATGTCTACTCCATCTCAATATGACTTTTAATATTGTTCATTTATTTACACAACAACTTTTTTTGGAGTGCCTGTGATACAACCATGAATAAGCCATTTGTAGTCATTACTTTGTGTTCATTACTTTCATGGAGCTTAAGGACAAGTGAACATCAGGCAGGGTTATTGTGGGGAAAGGACATGGTGTTCTGAAAGCAGAAGAAAGGGTTCCTTAGAAGGAGTGATATCTGAGCTGAGACTTGAAGGAACATATATACAGCCATTCTGTTTTTCACTTTCAATGCAGCATTCAGTAAATTACATGAGATATTTAACACTTTATTATGAAATAGGCTTTGCGTTAGATGATTTTGTTCAACCGCAGGCTAATGTATGTGTTCTGAGCACATTTAAGGGACGCTAGGCTAAGCTATGATGTTCGGTAGGGTTATTAAATGCATTTCTGACTTATGATACATTCAACTTATGATGGGTTTGGAGGGATATAACTCATAGTAAGTCAAGGAAGATCTCTAGAGGCAGCACATGCTCTGGTTCATTTTGGTTCTGAGTTCCAGCCTGTGTGTCCTTCTGCATCCAGGCAGTCACTTCCTGCTGGGAGCTCCCTGGCTCACACTTCCTATCTCCATATGGCCCAGAGCCATTCTTACCCCTCCTCCATGGAGCTCAGGGCAAGGAGCTCCCACCTTGTAAGTGATGAAACCGAGGCTGTCCCCACTGGCCACCAACTCTGCACAGAATCCCTCAGCCCAGCACGCCTGTCTCACGGGGATTCTTCTAGCAACCTGCTCCTGGCTTTCTCTGGCCGCTGGCCTCCTTCTTCCTCCCCTCCACTTACACATGCCCAGTTTCAGATATGACCTCAGAAAGGATGAGAAAATAAACCCCTGATTGTTCCCACCTGCTGTTCCCTGCTCATCCTGGACAGCTGCTGCTGTCACCCAGTGCTCTGGGTTGGTCCTCTTCCTTGATGAGCTAAAATTAAAACATCTGCCCAGAATTAACCAACCTAATCTCCTCCCCTTAGGGCTGTGGTTGTTTAGACAGAGAAGTTCCCCATTCCTTCCGGGAGCTCAGACCTGAAGTTCTTTAATCCTGGATCTCTTACCGGCCAGCTGTGTGACCTCAGGAAGACCACTCAGCGTAACTGTGCCTCAGTCGTTTGAGATATAAAATGAGGAGATTCCACATCTGTGCCCATGAAGATAAAGACCTCACTTACTGTTTAAAGATTTTGAGATGAAGGAATCTTTGATTCAGTCATCTTTTCTAACCAACCTACACTCCATTTCCCTTTGCCCGGCTTTCTTTTTTTTAGAGCCCATATCATTATATATGTTTATATTTTATGTGACCTGAGTCACTTTGGCCATTCAGCAAATGTCAGATCATTTTTATCTCTGGAAGTTAGAAGTGGAAAGTGGGGGGGGGGCAGTATATGGCCCTTCACCCACCACCTCACCCCCAGGGGATGTATTAAATGGCAGCAAATCCTACCAAATGTGCAAATGGTCACAAAAACAGTCCTACAGCCCATTCTTGACTCCAGGGAAGTCTATCTCTCTGCCCTTGCCTGAAAGGGCCATGGACATGACATGCTGACAGCAGGACCACCAGACTTGGGGCTGGTCAGGCAGCAGAGTATGCCTGTAAGTGTCAGAGTCCAGGACCAGTGGGCTCTAGAGTCTGGAATCTGGACCAAGGGTACCATTTCACCAAGTTGCGGGGCTTGGAGGATGCTTGTCCATCCATCGTGCTAAGGGCAGAACATTCTAGTTAACTGCATATCAAGCACTCCGTATCACCAATGAAAACTGATCTCCATGTTCATTAACAAACCTTCTCATGTAGATTTCTAAAATGATAGTTAAAGCCCTAAGGAATCACCTCTGGCCTGTTAATTCCTGATTAACATGTTTTAAATTCTATGGGTATAGAGACAACTTATCTTTATACTGATGTACTTTTAAAGCAAATTACCTCCCAGACCATATGATGATAGGATGTTAGGCTATACATTTGTCTACTGTCTGTCACCCACTAGAATGTGAGCTCCTTGAGAACAGGACTTTGTTTTCCTTATTCACTACCAGGACTCCAGGTGAATGACTGATAGATGAAAAGATAGAAAGATGGAAAAAAAGATGCTTTTTACAATCCAGCTGGTTATGGGTGATAGTCCTCCTCCCTGTGTGGGGTCTGGCTCCCTACTCTCCAAGGTAAGCTAGTTGGACCAGTTGTGAGTGAGGGAGCATTCCTGTTCAGTTCTCCCCAGCTGCCCTTCTGTGTCCCTCTTCCACTTTGTCCATCCATGGCCTGTGTCCTCCAGAGCCTGCAACTGTCAGCTCCCCCTTCCCCATTCAGCACTGCCTGTTGGAAACATCTTCTTCCTCTCCTCCTGCTTCTCCATCAGCAATGTGGAGGAAACCTGAATTCGGTATGGACGCTACCAGAAAGCAGCTGGGTAACTTTAGATTAGTCCTTGAACCTTTCTGGAGCTTGGTGTTCTCATCTGAGAAATGAATGGGTGAGTCAGGCACAGTGCTGAGTATTCAGATTATCTCATTTAACCTTATTTAATCCTCTCTCCAACCCTACAAGGGTAGGTAGTTTTATTACATTTTCAGGTGAGGAAAAGGAGCCACAGAGGGGGGAAAGTAACTTGCCCTGGATCCCTTAGCATCAAACCCATATGTAATGACCCTTCGGTGCAGCTCCCAGCACGGGCATACCTAGTCTGTGACATATAGAACCATCCCAGTAGGTCTGGGGTGGGCCTCTGGGAATCAGTTTCTAAGAAGCTCACACAGTGTTTGGGATATACAACCGTGTCCATCAACCATGGCCTTAGACGAACTCCAGGTTGCCTCCCAGGGGTCACTTTCATTCTGTCATCATTTACCCTAGCCCAGGGATTCACTTCCTAGTGAGGTTTATCAGATAAGTGATAAGACACAAAGGCTTCCGTTTTGACCTGAATATATTTGCATTTCAACAGGAACAAGCAATAGGATGACCCTTGTTGGTTGTGGGGAGGGAGGGAGTTGGAAGCCCACTTTGGGCCCAGGGATTCCTATGGGCTCAAAACTGCAAGTAAGTCCTCCACTTGTTTGTGAGTAAGAAAAGCCCTGCTTGCAGGATGCCATCTTCCCAAATTAAGGAGGACACACACAGACCACATACCTATACTCACTGCTTAGATGAGACAAATTTTCTCTTCCTTTGAAGATCAGAAAGCAATTGAATTCAGTCTGTCCTGGTTTCAGAATGTGAAACTAGGGGTTTTTCCTCCACGAAAGCAAGATAATAGTCTGGCATCAATAAATAAACATGGACCAACTAATGTCCACTAAAATGCTCATTACATTTGGGATTAGCAGATATAAACTACTATATATAAAATAGATAATCAACAAGATCCTACTCTATAGCACACGGAGCTGTACTCAATATACTGTAATGAACCATAATGGAAAAGAATATGAAAAACAGGCTTCGCTTGTGGCGTAGTGGTTAAGAATCCACCTGCCAATTCAGGGGACACGGGTTCGATCCCTGGTCCGGGAAGATCCCACATGCCACGGAGCAACTAAGCCCATGCACCACAATTACTGAGCCCTGCAATGAGAAGCCCGCGCACCACAACGAAGATCCAATGCAGCCATAAATAAATAAATAAACAAATAAATAAATAAGAATATGTATATATATGTATAACCGAATCACTTTGCTGTATACCAGAAACTAGCACAACATTGTAAATCAACTATACTTCAGTTTTCTTAAAAAATGCCCATTACTTATCGTATATTAACACATATATGTGGAACCTAGAAAAATGGTACAGATGAACCAGTTTGCAGGGCAGAAATTGAGACACAGATGTAGAGAACAAACATATGGACACCAAGGGAGGAAAGTGGCGGAGGGGTGGTGGTGGGATGAATTGGGAGATTGGGATTGACATATATACACTAATATGTATAAAATAGATAACTAATAAGAACCTGCTGTATGAAAAAATAAATAAAATTCAAAAAAAAGATATAAAGATTTGAATAGTAAAATTAACAATGTTGATTTAAAAAACTACCCATTACAGAAATATACTTCCAATGTATTTTGAAGATATCAGAAAATTCCTTAGTTCATTTCACAAGTATCCTATTCATCCCTGTGCCAGCCCTGAAGCAAGTTGCAATGAGTGAATGTGAAAGGCTACACAGGCCCACCCCAGAGATGTGGCCAGGATCTAAATAAGGCTAAACCCTGACAGGAGAGCCTTGCGGTTGGTACAAGCCAACCCTTAGGAGGGGAGCAGGAAGGAGGTCTGGTCCAGCAGGGAGAGTTTTCATGGCTGCCCAGAGTCCAACCAAGAGTTGGAAGAAAAGGAAATGAGGCAGGTTAGGTGAGAAACTGCCTCTAATGAAAATGAGCTGTGCAAAGTTGAGTAAATAAGACAGCAGGCCCAGGGAGGGGAAAGAAAAGAGGTTGGGCGAAGCCTTTGGCGTTAATTCCTCTCCTGTGGGCCTTGGTGTTCCTGGTTGCCCTCGGTCTCCCCACACCATATCGTGAACATTTTCCCTTGGCTGTGTTGTACTGCGTGATATTCCCTAATGAACACATCCAAACAAAGGAGGTCCTATATATGAAGGTGTTCACGGCAATCTCATTCATGTTCCTCCAAATTTAGAAAGCTCTAATTATCCAATGGTACAGTTACAGAAATAATGGTTATGTGCTAAATCATTTCGTTTTAAACAAAATGCAAACAAACAGCTTTGGGAATGATTGGGGGGAAAGCAGAAAGCAAAGTTGTAGAAATCCTGTGATTTGCAAAAATATAGATATGATTGGAAGCACACTAAAGGAAATTTAGAACTGAAAACCGTTTGTTGGGGCTTCCCTGGTGGTGCAGTGGTTGAGAGTCCACCTGCCAATGCAGGGGACGCGGGTTTGTGCCCCGGTCCAGGAAGATCCCACATGCCGCAGAGCAGCTGGGCCCATGGGCCATGGCCGCTGAGCCTGCGCTCCGCAACGGGAGAGGCCACAACAGTGAGAGGCCCGCGTACTGCCAGAAAAAAAAAAAAAAAACATTTGTTGGGGGGCTGGAGCAGATGTTTTGCTTTTGTAATTGCGTTTTGTATATAACAGTAAATCGAAATCAATTCAAAAGTGTAGGTATTTCTGGGAGAATTGCAGTGCTCAGTCCTGGATACCCCTTAGACTCACACAGGGCTTATAAAAAATACCAATGCCTTGACTCCCAGTAGAGCAGTAAAGTCAGAAGTTCTGGGAGCATGGCCCTAGGCATTGGTATGACCACATCACTGTGTTTTAAAAGCTCCACAAGTGATGTTTTGCGCACGGCTGGGTGAGGCTGTGGTTACACATGTCTGCACCGTAGTTCAACCAGGTTGCTATTCTAACCCCAAGTTGAGAACAGCTGCAGGAGGAAATGGGAAACTTGTTTGGGGACTGGAGGGAGGCAGGTCATTTGGCACTCAAGAAAGTTTTGGAGAAGATGTCTAAGGTACGCCTGAGTGGGGTACCACGGAGACACTTTAGAGAGATGTGAGGGTATTTTGAGAGCCAGAGAACGCCTTTGTCCACATTCCATCCTCACCTGCAAGCTCTTCCTGTTCCTTCAAGACCAATTCTATTCTCATCCATCCCCTCTGAGAAGCCTTTCTTCAACTGTCTCCACCCACAGCGGGAGATCACTTCACATCCTCTATGCCCCTGTAGTAGCCTGTGGGTATCTTTATTAATGCACTTAGCATGTTGTGTTACCATGATCTCTCTGCACCTATCTTAGTGTAAAAAGAGACTTCATCTTATTAATTTTGGGGTCCCTGGTACCTAGCGCAGTGTTAGGCACATAATAGATGCTTAATGAATGATTGTTAATAAATAAATAGATACATAGGAGATGTGTATTAGAACCATATTAAGAACCAATTTGCTTATTAGACAAATATTCAAGGGGTTTCTAGTGCTCTCAGCATTGTAGTCCAATTGCTCAGATGGATTCAGTGTTAAAATAGCTTTTTTAGATTAATCTGGGAAGCCAGCCATCATTTGTGTTATTGTTTCTATGAGAAAAATTAAATTCATTGTGTTTTAAATAGCCGACTCCCAGATGAATCTTTAGATCACATGTATTTCTGATTTTAGGACTGCCTGTACTTTCCAAAATGTCCCATGCTAAAGTAACTTCTGCCAATGACTTAACTGAGTTGTCTGGAAAAAGTTCATTTCCAGAGCTTAGACTAGACCAAAAGAATGCTCACACTTTACCCTTTAACAGGTAAATTCCATGAGCTGAGTCTGGATCTACACTCTACACAATTTCAGGCCTTTTCAAAATGTAACATTTAATTTTTTCTCCTAACTTCATCAGTCGATGGGTCAGATATTTCAGCTAGTGTTTAAAACGATGGCTAACACCAGCATATGTACCATGTGCCAGGCGTCTAAGTGCTGCCATTATTCAGTGACCCTTTCGTCTTCCTGGGAGCCTCAAAAAACCTAGGGCTGACCCTGCATTGAAGTCAGAAAAACCAAATAAGAAAGAGGCTGGATGTGAAGGCAAAACTATCCTCACTATCCAGAATGGAGTCTCCTTTTCCTGGCCACCAATTTTTTTTTTAATTTTTATTTATTTTTTTTATTTTTGGCTGCATTGGGTCTTCGTTGCTGTACGTGGGCTTTCTCTAGTTGCAACGAGCGGGGGCTACTCTTCGTTGCAGTGTGCGGGCTTCTCATTGTGGTGGCTTCTCTTGTTGTGGAGCACAGGCTCTAGGCACACGGGCTTCAGTAGCTGTGGCGCATGGGCTCAGTAGTTGTGGCTCGCGGGCTCTAGAACACAGGCTCAGTAGTTGTGGTGCACGGGCTTAGTTGCTCCACGGCATGTGGGATCTTCCTGGACCAGGGCTCGAACCCGTGTCCCCTGCATTAGCAGGTGGATTCTTAACCACTGTGCTACCAGGGAAGCCCTCCTGCCACCAATTGAAGTATAAAACGATATAAATGCACTAGAACCCACTGCATTGTGAAGGCCCTGGAGAAGAAGCCACAGTGCAGCTGTGGGGAGGGTATGCTCTGGTGGCCCCATCCCCCATCAGCTGGGCCTAAGCACTGCAGCAAGCCTGCTGCCTGCACCAGCATCAGAGGGAGTTAATGGTGCAGGGAGAAGGATCACCTTAATGGAATGGGGAACAGGGCTGCTGCAGTCACAGGGTACTGTTGGGAAAGAAATTTCCCTTTAAAAGATTTCAAGAAATAGGTTCAGCAAGAATTGAAAACAAAGGATTCTGGCTGGAGAGGTAGGGGAACAAGGGATGGAACTTGTAAAAAGACAACAGATTATTGCATTCTTCCTCTTGGGTGCTTGTTGGTTAAGAGAAGACACAGAACATCTTTGGTCTGGAAAAAAAATGCAGTAGCTTTTCCTACTGCTGGAAAGTCAGTTAAGTTCAATTGGGCTCTGCCAGCTCTGAGCTCGCCACCCTCCAAGGCCTTGATGAGGACAAAGGGACTTGTGCTTAGGATGTCTGCAGAAGTTCATAATCTTCCTTTAAATAAGAACAAGGGAATAAATGAACTAAAAGCTTGTTTACTGATAAACAGATAACCCCAAGGGAGAACCACTTTGAGAATAATTTTTCTAATACAACTGTGTCTCCTGTGTGTAGAAAATCACACCCTCCAGCTTCAATTATTTGAAGAAATAATTTACTTATCCAAGGAAAGGACAGTCATGTTTTCTGGAATGCCCACAGTAATTTAAGGAGGCTATGTGCTTTGTAGCCACACCAGATTATTATCTGAAGAACTGCCTCTGCTTGATCAATGAAAACGGAGATTCTTAAGAAATTAGAATTTGATCGTATTTTTTAGCGGCTTCTGACACCAGATGTTCCTGATGCATCTCTCTTATTGCTGCTTGGAGATCTCAGGAAGTCGTCTATTCCTCTGTTATAGTTTCGGTAATGAAAGGAGATAACTGCCTGTATTTTTTACCCTGTTCTGAGTTGTACCAGAGGTTTATAGCTTGGCAAAATATGGTTATTTTAACCCAGATGTAAATTCCTCATGGCTCATTCTGAAGTTTTGTCATCAAGAGACTTCTTCATACAGAATGTTTCCCTTTCGCTTATCAGCAACATACACGCTAGACATTTTCCCCAGAACAATACAGCTTATCTCACTACCATGAGATGCATTGGGTAATTTATGACTCTAGAATCTAGAAACTAAAATGTAGTTTAAAAAAAGTGAAAGAAGCCGATCTGAAAAGGCTACATACTATATAATTTGAATTATATGACATTCTGGAAAAGGTGAAACTATGGAGATAGTAAAAGGATCTGTGGCTGCCAGGATTTTTAGGGCTGTGAAACTGTTATTCTGTACGATGCTATAATGGTGGATACATGTCATTATACATTTGTCAAAGCCCATAGAATACACAACACAGTGAACCCTAATGTAAACTATGGACTTTAGTTCACAGTAATATATTAATATTGGCTCGTCAATTGTAGCAAATGTACTAAGATGTTAATAATAGGGGTGGAAGGTGAGGGGCTATATGGAGATTCTCTCTTCTCTTCACTCAATTCTTTGGAGCCCAAAAACTGCTCAAAAGAAGTCTTTTAATTAAAAAAAAAAAAATAGGCAGTTTGGCCTCCTGGCCTCTCCATGGAGGTGGGGGTGGGGTAGATGATGATGTCATTCTGCTTAAGTCTTCTTTGGTACTCAGTGTGTAACCTCAAGCAATTTCATTTGAAAATAGTTATCAGTACATTAAATCTCCTTATCTTTCTGGTGGTTGTTGCTATTACTAGTCTCTTTCTTTAAAAACAAACCAAAAAGAAGAGGAAGAATACGAAATGAGCTTACCCTCTTCTCAAGAAGTTCCTGTTTTTCTCCATCAGAGATTCTGTTACACCCCTTCCAAGATCCAAACAGTTGGCAACTTTGCAACACTGCAGAGGCCACTTACTCGACTTTCTAGGTGTCTCGGCCAAAAAAGAAAGGCAGTGCTTTTGCTGCCGTTTCTTAGGTCTGTTCTCACCAGCAAAATCAATGGCTCGGTTCCTACAGCACAGGAGGGGTGCTTATTCCTTTCTTAGGGTATGGGAAGGGGAATGGCTGGATAATACCCACAGTAAATATCTACACATTGTAGAAAATATCACTAGGAATAGCATACGTCGTGAAGAGTAGTTGTTCTGACTGGCCAAAGGAAAACCTACAGTAAACAAATTTACAAATCAATCAAAGAAAGATGTGTACTAAGTACTGCATTTTACGGTATATAAAATGCATTTCCCTCTGGAGGGGGATAAAGGTATCCAACAGTTAACCCTGCATTCAATATGCCTTTATTACACACATATACTCGGTGACGGGCAAAAAACAGGGAGCCGGCATAAGGCAGAGGAAATCCATATTACCTCATGATGTCAGCAGTATCCGTACTCTTATGAACAAAATTAAATTTCTTGCCTAGAAAACCACAGTAAAATTACATTCAACACCCATAAAGATAGTAAAATTTTTCTTTTCCAAAGAATGTCTTAAGAAATGGGATGTGTCTTATTCATATACCACGTGCACATATTATATGTCAGCAGAGTTAAACAAGATCTTCTATGGGCCTACAATCTGATTTCCTCTGTAATATTGTCTTGGACTTGATTTCCCACCTAGGACTCTGGTGAGTGTGTAAGAAATGTGTCACTAGCTCATTGGTGGCCACCCAGCTCAGGGTTCAGTTTCTGCCCGCTACCAAAAACATTTGGGACAAGAGTATGATAGTTCACTTCCGTGGTACCAGAACGATGCAAGTACAACCCAGTCATCCCTGATTTTCTCTGAAAGTTCCATGTACTTTAAGTATTTAAAACCTCACACACGAATTAAGCTAAGAGGAAATAGGGAGTAAAAAGTAAAATTTAAAGAAATACTTCGTCATACATTTCAATTTAATGTAACTTTTCTGACCCCCTGAAATGTCCTTTCTCTTTCTCTTCACAATAAACTCATGGGCAGAATAAGAATCAGTTGAGGTGGCAAGAAAGTCAACAGAGGGCTGAAGGAACAATACCAACAGCTGGGGTTCTCTACTTGCAAATGTGCTGACAAATATTTGATTACTTACTCTAAGGACGTACAAAACAGTCTACTTGAAGATCTTTGAAAATTGTCCTAGAAGACATTTGTGTCTAAAGTTGGACTCTTGGAAGACACTTTCTCAACCTTGTCCATATCTCTGTCCTTTGCAGGGCAACAGGCTTTGGCTTCTTGAATGCACTGTGCAAAGCAGCGGCCGTCCTCGGAAACTTAATATTCGGCTCCCTGGTCAGCATCACCAAAGCAATCCCCATCCTGCTGGCCTCCACCGTGCTCGTATGTGGAGGACTGGTGGGGTTGCGCCTGCCTGACACACGAACCCAGGTCCTGATGTAATGGAAAAAAAGCCATCCATCCTATGTTTCTTTCTGCTGCCGCGTGTCAACTCTCCCGACTGACTCAAGGCTCCAGCTTTTTCAGATATAGAAAAGCGGTCAAATACCAAAACACTAATTCTTGCTGCGACTAAAATGTAGATGCGTACCATCTCGCCCCTTAAATGTGATTTTGCAGTTTGTTTGTTTGTTTTCATGCATCGTTGTCTTTCCTAACTGTGATGCTACTGCCTCCCAGAAATCAGTGGAAGGATTTTTTAAATGTGCTGGTCAGCCGGGCCTTCAGGAGATTCTGCTCGCTGAAGGTTCAGAAGCTTAAGAAGAGGGCTGGGCTGCTATAAGAGGACTGGGCTGCTCCTACTTCAATATTCACGGGAAAGATAAGTTGGCATATTATCGCATTTGTGCTGAGAAGAGGGATTCTTTTTTTTTTTCAAACAGAGTGATATTTCCTGTTTACTTAGAAAAGGACACCCAGCAATTCTTGCTGTTACAGCAGGGCCTTTCAAAAAAAAAAAAAAAAAACCACGTGACACCAAACAGAGCTGGGTGGGGCTCTTTCAGGCTTGACAGTTAACGTGACTGTCTCTGCTGACAAGAAAAATAGGGGCTCTGCTGTTGGCAGCAAAGATCTCTGAGCTGCACGAGCAGGACTTCTGCCAGAAAGCCCCCGGTGAAACTTCTGAAAAGTACGAGGAAAAGGGCCTGTAATTATGTCTGTGACTGCGGCATGTGGTTCAGAATATTAGAAAGTCAGAACTCAGGGGGATCGTGGACCGACATTCATCCCCACCTGCCACCCCACCCCCAGCTGCCATTGACCTTGTCAGGTAGCAGATTCAAGGGAAAAAAGCCACTTTCTAACTGGGTCTGCCCACCTGAGTCTGCCCTTCACCCAAACTCTCTCGTCTAGAGATTCTCAGTCATCTGAGTTGTTGTAAATTGAAAATGAGGAAGAAAGTCACACCTAAATCCATTTGTAAATGCCAAATGGTACCTCGAGGGGACCGGTTTCCTGAGGGACGGTACCCCTGGGAAGTTGACATTGGACTTCCTACTAGCAATGCGCATGGCCTGGCTAGGCCGGTGCACTGGTCGGTGTGTTCCTGGCTGCTGCATCTGTGTGAAATCACAGCCTGCTGTGCTCCAAGGGGCCCTCGGGCAGACAAGGGCAGCATCTCCTGGTGGGTCTGGCTGCTCGTGTTACCTCTGGAGTCTGCCTGGGCCTGAAGAGAGAGGTCGGCAGGACATTCCCACGGCTGTCAGCTCTGTGACCTTCTCACCCCTGGGGCTGCCCCTCCTCCACGCTGGTCCTTTTTCCTCATCTTTGAAATCTGAAGCCTCCAGGTAGACTTGCAGTGATGACCAGCAGCCAGGAATAAATCCCATATTAAAACAATAGTCCTTTTTTAAACTCTCGATGTCTTGTTAGAGGGTTATCCTTATTACTTATTGTAGGCGTTTCCAACAGGCCACGGCCCTGGGGCCTCCAGGAAGGGAGAGCCTTTGTTTCCAATAGTCATTACATTCAAAGACGTCTTAACCCCACAGACCACTCCGCCTCTCTCTCCCCTTCCGCCTGATCCTCCGAGAGCTCCAGACAGCAGAGTTGAGGCTCTGTGAAAAGCTTCTTTCATGAACAGAAGCCATTAATCGACTCTCCCTTGAAGTAATTCAGGCCTGTACAGGGGGGGCAGCCTGGGGTCGGGGGCTGGCCGGATGAGGGTGGTTCCCTGGGGATGCGGGCTCAGGGCCAGAGCATCAGGAAAACTCAAACCCAAAATTGCAAAGGTGGCAGGACGAAGGAGAATCAATAAAGACTAGACGAGATCTATTAGAACAATATCGACAAAGCAGGAAAGAAACAGAACTTTTTTTCACCTCTGCCTCCTGGAATATTATTGGCAAACGAAGATGACAGTCAGACAACCCCCAAACGTATTCTGTATGCTCTTCCATTCGTACTCATTTCCTCGCCTCCCTACCCCTTGATTTATCTTCTTACAAAAGACATATCTGGGGACCTGAGCAGGTTTTTTAGTTGAATGTAGCATGTGTGGTAATAACTGCAAAAGTGATGTGTATCTCCGCCAAGCCATTCAAAAGACGAAGAGAAACATGCATGGGTATTGCTGTCTGTAGATCTGCCGCAGGAGTTAACTTTGCTTACTGGACTGTCTTTACTTTTAGAAATGTCTCCAATGTCTGTCGTAGTTCTAAAGGCATCACATCTCCAGAGCACGGTCTACGTGGTATTTTATCTGAAACCTGGGTTAGGTCAGAATGGGATAAGCCAGCAGAACTGCACTGGATGAGACCTGCCACCACGCATCCCCTTCAGAATGACCTTTCGTGACCTTCTTGTCACTTAATCCAAACCTCCCAGGTGGCCCAAGAGGGATCTCTTCTAATCTCCTGGACGGTCTGTGGTCACAAACCTTCTTGGTCACCACCTTTTCCACTTTCCTGCAGTGTCCCTGTCTCCTTCTCGTTGTCCCCATCACCGTCATTTTCCGTGAGAGAGCTCAAGTTCTTCCCAAAGTATGTGGTGTGGCCTGTCCAGCTTGTTCTGGGGTCAGCAGGATTAAGATAGAGCATGCGATTAAACAGAAACTCCCAGTTCTATCAGTGCAGCAGGCTGTTGGCACACGGACGTGCAGCCAGCAACTCATTTCACCTGCAGTAGAAAGAAAATGAGAGCATGTGCGCAAATGAAAGCCTAGGAAACACTCCCACTGGCTCCTGTATTTCCAACTCCTTTTCCATCTAAAATTTCCTAATATCTCTTTGAATCAATCCAGAATGCTCCAGAATCCTGTTATTATCACTGGTCCTCTCAGTAGGAAAAAATCCAGCTGCTCCAAACTGAAAGTCCTATACATTATACCCCCAGTAATGGGTCTTACCCTCCTGTCTTAACCTCCTCTCATTTAATCTCGCTGCCTTGGAAGCCGAACCCAGCAGCTAGTGGTCATCTTACACCCAGAAGACTGATGCTGGGAGGTAAGATAGATGGGTCCTCGCCCAAATTCCCCCACTAACCAATAATGAGACCCAGATCTTGTTGAGGAGAGTGTAGGTCATTGAACATCTCTGGTCCCCAGTTTTCCCATCTGTGGATTGGGACTAGTTTGCTACTGGGACTAGTCTAAGATTCTAGAGTATCGTCATGAAAATAGTTTCATCTTACTATCTTCTTCTTATGCTAAGCTTTTCTTTACAAGCACCAAATAGGTTGAGTTTAGAAACTGAAAAATTAGGAAATAGATAAACATGCAAGAGCTCAGGAAGTTGTTTGGGAAGCCCCCGTGGGAGAGGCAAGAGCGTGGTTCCCGTGTTGTTTGTGCTGCCAGCTTCTTAGGACCCTGAGCGTTATCTCCATTCACTGCTGGTTTGAGAGTTCCCAGCGCCTGCCAAGGAAAGGGCCCACCCTGTAGGGATGCAGACAGTTAGAAGACTCTCTGATCACAGTCCTGTCACGAAGGCTGCATTCCATAGCTCTCCTGACTCTACTCCATTTTATTCTTGAAGCATGGCCTCATGCAGACCTAGGCCTTCAGAAGCAGAGTTTTAAAATGATTTCACCTGAGTTGGCAAATGCACCTTCACTTACAAAACTCACCAAGCCTAAGCTCATGTGTGCACCAAACTGCGTAGCTGCATTTCTGGATGTCTTGAGATATCAAGAGAGAGGTGGGAAAAGACATGTAGTGACCAAAGGGAGAGTCCAAGATGTTGAGAAGTTTCCAATGAAGAGATTAGGGCAGAATTGAGATTTTCTCAGCCCTGGGATCATTTCAAAAGCATTCCATGGGAATAGCTTCTGATTCCCTCTGCCAATCAAAACAGAATATGATATTCTCCATTTTTTCCTGCTTAATATCAAAATGGCCTCTACCTATTTCTTCAGGAATGCACTTCACTTGTTCATGCATTCAAGGCTCTGAAGCCGGAAATGTCTGAATTTGGCCTTCACCTGGTATCACGGAAAGACAGTCGGTTGATTGTTAAGGGCGTGTTGGCTGTGTGTTTGGTTTTCCATGAACCCCCATATCATGTTGAACTCAGTCAAGGTACAAACCTACAGAAACAACAGTCAAGTTGCCGCAATGAAAAGAAACCTACACAGTAGGGCACTCTGAAATGGACCACACATTTCTTAGAGTTTATGTTTCTGCCAAGCGAAGTGTGTTTTGAGTAAAGCTTCTCTCACAGTCTGTGACTTAGACAGAATTGTAAGTGTCTTCTAGATGTGTTGCGTGTCCCTTCGTTGTTTCAGGTGTGGCGTGACAGTTCTCCATGTGATGTTCTTTTGCTCTAAATATTGACCATTCCTCCTATCAATGGCGTCTCACCAACCAGGCACAGCCATTGCCAGGGCTGACTTCTGTCTTGCTCAACCAAGACCTTGATCCAGTTTAGTAATCTCAGGATTTTGAGTGACAAGGATACAGTTCATGGGCCATAGTTTCAGGCTAACGGCACTGGGTGGAGGAAAGAGCTGGGCAGAACATCCCCTGATCTCTTGTCATCTCATCAATAAATATTTATTGAATAACTTGCATGTGCTAGGTTGAGGCGCTATGCTGTGTGTAGTTAGTTAACCCTTTGCAGGACTTAAAGAAGGGCAGGGAAACAGGGAGAATGAAAGAGGAAGCATCTATAATGGGGGGGGGTCCTCATATTGATCCCCATTACCTGTTGTTACCCCCGCCCCATAAACACAAAGTGTTATTTTCCCAAATTTAAAAGAAATAAACATATATATGGAATCTAAAAAAAAAAAAAAAGGTTCTGAAGAACCTAGGGGCAGGACAGGAATAAAGACGCAGATGTAGAGAACGGACTTGAGGATACGTGGAGGGGGAAGGGTAGGTTGGGACGAAGTGAGAGAGTGGTACGGACATATACACTACCAAATGTAAAATAGATAGCTAGTGAGAAGCAGCTGCATAGCACAGGGAGATCAGCTTGGTGTTTTGTGACCACCTAGAGGGGTGGGATAGGGAGGGAGGGAGGGAGACACAAGAGGGAGGAGATATGGGGATATATGTATATGTATAGCTGATTCACTTTGTTATACAGCAGAAACTAACACATCATTGTAAAGCAATTATACTCCAGTAAAGATGTTAAAAAAGAAAGAAAGAAAGAAGGAATGGCCTACCATGGGCAGAGCAGGAACTACTCAGAAATTGGGACTATCTTTGACAGGAGGAGAAAGCCCCTCAATTGCTCAGCCTTTGTTGGAGGGACTACTAACTAGTACCTACTTGGAAAATGAGAAAAATGGAGCCATGCATGTGCTATTTCTTTAAATATCCTGGCGGGAAACCAAGCTAAGGTGTTAAAGGAAAAGAATCAGCAGACGAGATCACCCCATCTTTATAGAGGTGTTCATTTTATTTTTAATTGGAGTATAGCTGCTTTACGCTGCTGTGTCAGTTTCAGCTATACAGCAAAGTGAATGCATAAAATAGAGGTGTTCAGTTTTCAAGTCCCAGTTTCTTCTGGGGCATTCTTTTTATGGCTGAAACTAGAGGCGGGGGCTGGGAAGTCTGTTCAGAGCAGGCAGCCGCTGGAGTCCTCTCTGGAGCAGAGTCAGCAAATCCCCCAGCTGCTGCCACGTCCTCAGGCCTCAGCTTCCCAGGGTGTTTCCTTTCTGTGTTTGAAGACCTGTGACGAAGTCACAGCAGATAAGCCACCCAGAAAACAGGTTCTGACAGTCAGTGGCAGGCGCTTTTCAGATTTCAGTTTAAAGCCAGTGCATGGTAAAGCGTCTCAAAGCTGTAAAAGACCTTTGGGTGCTGGGGCCTGAGGGGCAGAGCAGAGAGAAGGTGGTTGTCAGTGCCCCTCCGCCCTCCCCTCCAGAGTCGCGACTTCCGTTTTGCCACTGGCTTTCTCCTCCTTACCTCCAACTGGCAAAACACACTCACTTCCTTTCTCCCTTCCGCTCCCCCACCTCCCGTCCTCTTGTCTCCTCTTGACTCTAGCAGTATATGGGGACTAGCTTGACAGGGCCCTTGGGACTAAGGAATGTGCTGACTGTGCCTGCTGGGGAGGCCCAGGGGAGGGGGAATGGAGAGAAGGGGTGTGGGTGCAGGAGCTGTGAGCTCTAGACCATTGGCTTTTTTTTTTTTTTTTTTTTTTTTTTTTGCGGTACGCGAGCCTCTCACTGTTGTGGCCTCTCCCGTTGCGGAGCACAGGCTCCGGACGCGCAGGCTTAGCGGCCATGGCTCACGGGCCCAGCCGCTCCGCGGCATGTGGGATCCTCCCGGACCGGGGCACGAACCCGTGTCCCCTGCATCGGCAGGCGGACTCTCAACCACTGTGCCACCAGGGAAGCCCTAGACCATTGGCTTTGACACAGCTCCCCGTGCTGGGCGAGATTTCCAACTCCTTCCCGACTGCTGTGCCTGATGGGATGGGCACCCCTGGCATGAGGTCTGAGCGAGGCCCATCTCTGAGGCAGAAGTCTTAGAGCTCGATGCTTGACTCCTGGAAGGCAAGGAGGCCCGCAGCGAGGTCCCGGAATTCATTGACCAGGGGGAGTGGACACACCTCTCCGTGCCTGCCGAGGGCCCTACTTGGTGCAGAAGGCTAGCAGGTGCCTTCCACTCAGATTTAACTGCTGAGGTTGCAGAGGTTGCCCGCTCTCTGCTTACCCTGCCACCTCCGTGCTCACTTTGTGCCAAGAGTGCCCAGAACCAGGAGGGAGAGAAACCAGCCCTCAGCCCTCTGTTCAGACCCGCATAGGGTTTAACACCGGCTAGTGGCCCACCCTAGAAGCTGGGGTGCTTCTAAGCAGCTGCTGGGTCCTAAGCAGCTTTCAGGTGCCTGGAAAGTGACTGACCAAGCAGCTCACAGGGGCCAAGCCGTCGAAAGCCAGGGATGGGCTACAGCAGGTGCAAACCAGTTCCTCAGAGCCCATCATTTCAGGAATTCTGTGAGCCAAAAATGGTTGAGAAACAGCCATTATGAAAAATTAAAATATGTGAAAGTACAATTAAATTATATTTAGAAACAAAGTTAATAAATATTCTAAACTCATCACTTTCTAATTATTTTACTCCATTTTAGTATTGTCTATGCCCTTGAGGTAATCGACACCTATTGTGTCTGTATGGGAGAAAAACCCCGTGATGCTGGGCTACTGAGCGCTACTTCCCAACTGCAGGTCAGTGACATCACCTTTGTAGCTTTGCAATCAGCCATGGTGGGAATATTCACACCACGGATATTGACAAATGCTACAAATCAGACTCCTCCTGCGAGACAGTGGTTCATCACGTGCCTACATGCCGCTACCTAGAGCCCTGACCAGTACATGGCCACCCACTGCATAGACCCAGGCCACACCAAACTGAGTCCCATGGGTTTGCGGCTCAGCACTGCCCATAAACCCAAGGGAGGGAAAGACAGCAATTTCAATCTCCTGTGGTACACAAGTGGTTTCTTTCTGCGTTTGTATTGATTCAGAATAAGACCCACAGTGCAGAGAACCCGCCACTCTCTATGAGTATTGTTCCTTCAGGGAGGATGTACAGCAAATTGACTATTATATGCTGTGCAAACAAGAATGAATTTGTTTGAAGTTACAAAGTGTCTCCCCTCTCACACCCTGGTAGGTGTTGAAGAAGGAAACTCCTTCCTTGCCTTTGACATTCACCAGGCTTACCTAGATAGAACTGGACAGATTGGCTTAATCTCGTCTCCTCTGCTATTGTTATACATTTATTGTACCGAGTCTATGTCCTAAATCAAACAAACGAAAAAAGAAATGTTCTTTCTTGGTATGTGCTTTCATACCGTCCAAAATGCGGTTCTGTATCCTTGTGATGCAGGAGCACATTGAATAGACCATGCATCCTTCACTAATGTCTACATACTGTAAATAAAGTCCTAGAAGAGTTTGTTCTTTCAGGTGAACCTCCATTTTGGACACATGTTAAACCAGCAATCCACTCTCCTTTGCAATGAGATCTTGGCAGTGGTCCTCTCCTTGGTTTTGGCACTTGGGCGTTTTGTTTTGTCTTGTTTCTCTTCTGTTTTTACTGTTCTGTAAGCCCTCCTGCTATGAATATTCCCGTTACCCCAAGCGTACTGTATATATGTGCTGCATGTGTGAACCCCAGTAAATTCTGTTACGGGTTTCTAGAGTTTTTCTCTTAAGTACAGCTGGTCCTGTTGTGAACTCATCTTTCTGGTATGCCTCTCTGTGTCTGATTCCCGTATTGCCAAAATGTTTGACCAAGTGTATTTTAACAAATGCCCGAGACAGCCATGCGTATCCTTGTGTGAGTGAGGGCATGCTCCCTGTGGGATGACTCGTGTACAGCATAAATCAGCCGTGGACATGTGTATACATTTATGTGCCAGACACCTACCATTCATGTAACAGCTGCAAAGATATTTAATGGACATCAGATTAATAAAAGAGCATTTTTGCTCCATTATGTTCAAATAAAGGTTGCTGTGTGACTGACTTCCCTTGCAAACATCAATTGACCCTCAAAAAAATAAGTACTTTTTTTTAACGTCCTTGGGCACAAGGAAAACCTGTTTCCCTTGATTCAGGCTTATTTGAATTGTTTCTGTGGACTGTGTCATGGGTATTGATGTATTGTTTGATTTCACAGGCATACTTTCCACTTGTTAAGCCAGGACCAATGGGAAGAAAGTGTTTGCTGGGGAGTTTGTGGCAGAGGAGATGCTGTGTTCTTCTGCCCCAGAGCAGGAATGGCAAACTGATTTTCATCTAGCATATTGACTCCAACTGACTGGTAGTGTCTGCTTGGAACATTAGTTTGAGGAACATGATGAGAAAAAGTGCTGTGCTTTATAGCATTGGCATTGGAGGCAGAAACACAAAGTGCTTCCGTGGACTTGCTAATCCCCAAAGAATACTTTTTTTTTTTTTTTTTTCGCGGTACGCGGGCCTCTCACCGCTGTGGCCTCTCCCGTTGCGGAGCACAGGCTCCGGACGCGCAGGCTCAGCGGCCATGGCTCACGGGCCCAGCCGCTCCGCGGCATGTGGGATCTTCCCGGACCGAGGCACGAACCCGTGTCCCCTGTATCGGCAGGCGGACTCAACCACTGCGCCACCAGGGAAGCCCCCCCAAAGAATACTTTTGACGGCATTTAACAGAAGACCCAGCTTCAAATATCTTTACTAATAAAGGGAATTGTTATTTCACATAACAAAGGAGGTAGGACAATTACAAGGTTGGTTATGGTATGGCTTGGCAACATCACTGAAGACCCAGGTTCTCTACATCTTTTAGGTCAGCCATCCTCAGCATACTGGCTTTTGTCCCCTTGTGGGCATGAGGTGGTTCCAGCCATTCTAAACAGATTTTCACAGAAAAATCCAAGGGCCAGAAGAGGGACCATCCCCTCTTTATGATCCTTTCTAAGATCAAGGAGAACATTCTCAGAATCCTCCAGCAGATGTGCCCCTCCGTCTCATGGGTTGAATTTGCATCATTTGCCTACTCCTAAACTAATCACTCACAAGGGGAATATAATTACCATAACTGGCTTAGACTAATCAAGACTTACCTCCCCCCAGAGAGCTTGGAAGGAGCTCACTCTTCCCTAAAGCACATGACTGAACAAAACTGGGGTTCAGTGAGCAAGGGAGAAGGAAGGTTGCCATTGAGTAGGCGAGCAGCAAAGCCATGATCTCTAGAACCGAACCATGCTACCCAACACTGCAGCCACATGTAGCTATTTACACTTAAACTTGAAATGACTAAAATTCAATTAAGAATTTAGTTTCTCAGTCAGTCACACTTAGCCACATGTCAGGAGCTCAACGACCACAGGGCTAGTGGCTCCCATATTGGACAGCATGAATATAGAACGCTTCATCAAGGCTGTGCACTCACTCCCCTCTGCGGGCTGTTCCTTCTCCTGGGCCCTGCTTGCGCCTCTCCCAAGTTCTCTCCCCCAGGCTAGATCCTCTCTCTTTGCTCTAACAACTTTGTTTCCCCTTTTCCTTCCCTGCAGCAGACTGGAAATCCCTAGCCCATCACCCCACACAGGTCTTCACCCTTTCTCTAGGCCCCTAGCCCACCTGATCTAGAACCTATTCAGTATTTAAGAAAAGTTGCCCTCCGCCCCCCTTTCCTTTCTTTCCTGTTTCATCATAAGGATATTATAGGAGGGGGAAAAGAAGACTCGAGAGGCGAAAAACCCCTAGTGCTATCAGGGCTGATGGCAAGCACAGGAACTCACCAGAAGATGCTGGGGTGCAGGTGAGCTTGGCAAGGATCCTCGTGAGGTATCTGAGGGGAGCATCCACAGGCCTGGCCTGGACCAGGGGCTGCAAAATCCCATATGTGAAATTCCTAGCAGTCAGTGTATTAAAACAAGCTAACCTCCATCGTGAAGGAGTATCTTTTCCTGCTTATTCAAGTCCATTGCAGTGAAGTCACCGTCATCATCTGTATCAATTTGCTAGGGCTGCCGTAACAAAATACCGCAGGCCGGTACAGGCTCACACAACATGAATTTATTTTCTCGCTGTGTTTAAGGCTGAAAGTCTAAGATCAAGGTGTGGACAGGGTTGGTTTCTTCTGAGGCCTCTCTCCTTGGTTTTAGATGGCTGTCTTTCTGTGTCATCATATGGTCTTCTCTTGATATATGTGTGTCTTAATCTCCTCTTGTAATAAGGGCATCAGTCATATTGGATTAGGACTCACCCAAATAACCTCATTTTAACTTAGTTACCTCTTTAAAGACCTTATCTCCAAATGCAGTTGCGTCCTGAGGTACCAGGGGTTAGGACTTCAACATATGAATTTCAGGGGGGGGACACAATTCAGCCCATAACATTATCCCAAATGCTACTTATTTTATTGTGTGTGTGTGTATTGTGTGTAGAATTGTATTATATGTATATATGGGTACAGAATGTAATTGAATGCACCTGTGGTCACAGGGGAGCATAGCTGTGTGGACGTGTTCACTCTTTTGGGTGCTGTTCATGCAGAGGGGGACATAAAGGCAGAGGTTAAGGAAGAACGCTTGATCCCCATACTCATAAGCCAGAAAACAGCTAACTCTGAGGGACACCCAGGACGGGCTATGTCAGGCTGTTCTTAGACCAGTGACTCTTCACCTCCTTCAGCCTCTCTGCTTCTTAGAATTCCAAATGAGACCTTGCTCTCTGTGTACAATCATTTTCTCTAATCCCAGTGTCCATGGGCACATCCTTCCCGCCCCGCAGGGCAGCCTCTGAGCAAAGCACCCACACTGGGGGCCTGTCCCTGGTGAAGCGTCCTTCAGCCTGTGCGCTGGTTGGCTGCCAGAGGACGCAGAAGGAGGAACATTCCTGGAGCTGGGGTAGCCCACTCAGCCTATTATCACTGCAGTCCCTTTGTTCAGCGGGAGAAGAGATGCATCGTCACCTCCTGTAATTTGCAGTCTGGACACCAGATGGAGAAGTGAAAATCATAAAGGAGGCGAGTTCCTGAAAGAAAGGCAAGCTCCAGCCCTGCAGCTGCTGCAACTCCCTGGGGCCAGAGTGAATGAGTTGGTGTGACCTGGGATCACAGAGGACACAGTATGCTTCAACCCTGACCCCAAGTGCACCGGCCACCACCTGCCTTCAGTCATGTTTCTGTGTCCACTGCTCAAAAGCCCGTGGGGCGGCAGAACAGGCCACCTGTGCAGCAGCCTTGCTCTCACACCTGCTCACCTCTGCATCCTCACTCCTAAGGTGGCACCAGAATTCCCCATGGACCGAGATGTCCAAGGAAATCTCATCTGCGAATTCAGTTTGGGATGGGGCTGTACGGAAAGCTACTGCACAGTGCAAAAGGCTAAGT
Organism: Pseudorca crassidens; assembly: GCF_039906515.1. Classification (NCBI taxonomy): domain Eukaryota; kingdom Metazoa; phylum Chordata; class Mammalia; order Artiodactyla; family Delphinidae; genus Pseudorca; species Pseudorca crassidens. The sequence goes on from NC_090298.1 coordinate 60,268,621, forward strand.
GATTCGTAAGTTGCCCCCAGCCCTCTTTTGCTCAGTGTAAACATTGGACGAATCCCACTGCCAGCTGGTGGCCACCCTCGCTCAGGGACTTTGCTGTGCTGTTGCACCCTCTTCAGCCTCCGCGGCCTGCCTTGGAGGACACCTGCAGCCTCCCATCCTCATTACAGGACGCCTGTAGCACTTTCTAAAGTGCTGGCAGCTCAGACTTTTCCAGAAAAGAGGCCCCATTTCCCCATCCACGCTGAGGACTGGGGGACCTTCCTATGCTAAGAGCATGATGAGTTTGGGCAGAGTCAGTTCCAGGGTTGGGTTTGGGTCCTCTTTAAGATGATACCCAATTTTAAACAAAACACTAGCTACAAAAGTAACTGTTGAGAATGAGACAAACGCCCACAATTTACAAATTTTTAAAAACTGACAAATATCACTGACTGATATTCCAAATGAGACCTTGCTCTTTCCGTACAATCATTGATATATGTGTGTCTTAATCTCCTCTCCTAATAAGGGCACCAGTCATACTGGATTAGGACTCACCCAAATAACCTCATTTTAACTTAGTTACCTCTTTAAAGACCTTACCTCCAAATGCTTCAACCCTGACCCCAAGTGCACCGGCCGCCACCTGCCTTCAGTCGTGTCTTTGAATGGCCTTAGCCAGGGCTCTGCCATTCATCCTGCTGGATCACAGATGCTCCAGACACAAAATCCAGAAAAATAATATAACAGCTCGTATTAATTCACTGCCTGACACACGTCTCTAATTTTTGTCTATATTTTTGGCTGCATTCTCTTTGATTGCCTCTTTATATGACAACTAGTTTTGCAATATCATTAACTAGAGGGAATAGAAAGATAAAAATTAGTTTTGATTACTAATGGTTTTTCTCAAAAGTTTCATATTTCTTCTCCATTTCTGCATACTTCCTGTGCTGAAGACACAGGCCACATTCATAGTCACAATCCAATCTCTGCCAGTACGTTCATGAGGCCAGGTGAGTGGGCGCAGGGGACAGGAGTGTTCCTGGAAGCCGTCCCTTCAGTGGGACAGCTAGGGATAACCAGACGATTACAGAAGTGATTGCAAGCCAGGTCAGAATAACCCACCATAACCTATACGGGAAACGAATCGAAAAAGAATGAATACATGTACATGTATCACTGAATCACTATGCTGTACCCTTGAAACTAACACAACAGTGTAAATCAACTCTACTCCAATAAAATTTTAAAAAAAAGAATAACCCACCAAACCCTAACTGAATATATCCCAACTCGAATTCCTCTCAGCCACATCCCCACACTGCCTGGCTCTGCACCAAACCAGGGCAAGCTTGAGGGAGGAAAGACGAAGTGGAAGGAAATGGTAACTAAGGAAATAATCTATTATTTTGCAATTTAGTTTTTTGTTTTGCAAATTTTTAAAGAACATATGACCATGTGAACACATTGCTAGGGCCCTCCTGTGCCTTGGAAGGGACCCCTGCAAATGGGGGGCTCTGAGGCGGAAGCTTCATTAGCTTATGGTGAACACTCCTCTGAGTTTTTGACATCACACAGATGTGGGTTTGAATCCGGACTCCGCCACTTAGCAGCTATGAGGGCAGGGCGGATGTTAGTCTTAGTGTTCATGCCACAGCTGTACATTAAAAATAATGATAATTTGTGTCTCACTGAGGTTTGTAAGTATTGAGAAAGTGTATATAAAAAGTAAGCTTTTTATGTACATTTTTGCTGAGGCAAAGCACCTGGCACCTGAGTCCTCAGTAAATGGTACCACTATGATTAAGCGTGATTGGCTCAAATCTGATCTGGAGGCAGGCCTGCAATTCCCTTCACAGGACCCTCTTGAGAGGCAGTGGTCCTGGAATCCAGATGCCCTGAGCAGGCTCAGATGGGGTGGAGTCCAGGCATTGCCTAATTCTCACAAGATTTCTCACAGGACACGCAACCTCTACCTTCCAGTGTCATCGGCATGCATGGCAGGTACCTGAGTCTGTGGTGACCCTGGCAGCAACTCCAAGTGACTCACCCATGGCCCCCAAACCCAGCTCTGCTTTCGCTTCCCACAGAGGCAGCCTGCGCAGGGCCCTGCCTGAGTGTCCAGATACCCAGCTCCAGGGGCCGGCCTCTGGCAGCCAGGAAGGGAAGGACGCAGAAGCAGTGGACCACACACCAAGATGCTGGGCCACAGGGACTCCCGCAGCCTCTGAGTACACAGAGTGGGGCTTGGCGGTCCTGGCACTACCCCACGAGAGCCACCACTTCCCCTCTTTGCCAGGGCTCTGCCATTCATCCTGCTGGATCAGAGATGTTCCAGACACAGGATGGCTGTCCAAGTCTCTCCCAGGTGCAGCTGTGGTGAATCGTGCCCAGAGGAATCTTGCTTCCTTGGAACTCAGAAAAAAGACCAAAGAGCAACTGTTCCCAGCAGGCCAAGCTAACAAAACGGTGGTGGAGGAAAAGAATAATTGACAGGGAGGAACGCACACAGGAAGGCACCACAGGAAGCCAACGGCGACACATGTCTGGAGCCCAACACTGTGCCAGGCCCCACAGGGGACATTTTGGAGGCAGAAGAGGAAAGACAGCACCACCAGCAGTTAGGAACTCGGTCTCTAGACTCAGTGAGACCTGAGTTCAAATCCCAGCTCCTCCACTATAAGCTTTGTGGTCCAGGGCAAGCTCCTTAACCTCTCTGGGCTTCAATGCCTCATCTGTAATACAGGGACACTTACATCCCTGTTTGAAAAGATTGAAGGATATAATGCAAGTGCTTAGTACACACTCCTAATTCTGTCTTTTGGTGCACAGAAGTTCCTAATTTTTTTTTAACATCTTTATTAGAGTATAATTGCTTTACAGTGTTGTGTTAGTTGCTGCTTTATAACATAGTGAATCAGTTATATGTATACATATATCCCCATGTGCCCTCCCTCTTGCGTCTCCCTCCCACCTTCCCTATCCCACCCCTCTAGGGGTTCCCTTTTCTCCACACCCTCTCCAGCATTTATTGTTTGTAGATTTTTTGATGATGGCCATTCTGACTGGTGTGAGGTGATACCTCATTGTAGTTTTGATTTGCATTTTTATGATAATTAGTGATACTGAGGATCTTTTCATGTGCCTCTTGGCCATCTGTATGTCTTCTTTGGTGAAATGTCTATTTAGGTCTTCTGCTTATTTTTGGATTGGGTTGTTTGTCTTTTTGATATTGAGCTCCATGAGCTGTTTGTATATTTTGGCGATTAACCTTGGTCATTTGCTTCATTAGCAAATATTTTCTCCCATTCTGAGGGTTGTCTTTCCATCTTGTTATGGTTTCCTTTGCTGTGCAAAAGCTTTGAAGTTTCATTAGGTCCCACTTGTTTATTTTTGTTTTTATTTCCATTTCTCTAGGAGGTGGGTCAAAAAGGATCTTGCTGTGATTTATGTCATAGAGTGTTCTGCTTATGTTTTCCTGTAAGAGTTTTATACTGTCTGGCCTTACATTTAGGTTTTTAATCCATTTGAGTTTATTTTTGGGTATGGTGTTAGGAAGTGTTCTAATTTCATTCTTTTCCATGTAGCTCTCCAGTTTTCCCAGCACCACTTATTGAAGAGGCTGTCTTTTCTCCATTGTATAGTCTTGCCTCTTTTATCAAAGATAAGGTGACCATATGTGCGTGGGTTTATCTCTGGGCTTTCTATCCTGTTCCATTGATCTATATTTCTGTTTTTGTGCCAGTACCATACTGTCTTGATTACTGTAGCTTTGTAGTATAGTCTGAAGTCAAGAGCCTGATTCCTCCAGCTCTGTTTTTCTTTCTCAAGATTGCTTTGGCTATTCGGGGTCTTTTGTGTTTCCATACAAATTGTGAAATTTTTTGTTCGTTCTGTGAAAAATGCCAGTGGTAGTTTGATAAGGATTGCATTGAATCTGTAGATTGACTTTGGGTAGTATAGTAATTTTCACAATGTTGATTCTTCCAATCCAAGAACATGTATATCTCTCCATCTGTTTGTAACATCTTTAATTTCTTTCATCAGTGTCTTATAGTTTTCTGCACACAGGTCTTTTACCTCCTTAGGTAGGTTTATTCCTATGTATTTTATCTTTTTGTTGCAATGGTGAATGGGATTGTTTCCTTAATTTCTCTTTCTGATCTTTTGTTGTTAGTGTATACGAATTCAAGAGATTTCTGTGCATTAATCTTGTGTCCTGCTACTCTACCAAATTCATTGATTAGCTCTAGTAGTTTTCTGGTAGCATCTTTAGGATTCTCTATGTATAGGATCATGTCATCTGCAAACAGTGACAGTTTTATTTCTTCTTTTCTGATTTGGATTCCTTTTATTTCTTTTTCTTCTCTGATTGCTGTGGCTAAAACTTCCAAAACTATGTTGAATAATAGTGGTGAGAGTGGGCACCCTTGTCTTGTTCCTGATCTTAGTGGAAATGGTTTCAGTTTTTCACTATTGAGAATGATGTTGGCTGTGGATTTGTCATATATGGCCTTTATTATGTTGAGGTAAGTTCCCTCTATGCCTACTTTCTGGAGGTTTTTTTTTTTATCATAAATGCTTGTTGAATTTTGTTGAAAGCTTTTTCTGCATCTATTGAGATGATCATATGGTTTTTCTCCTTCAATTTGTTAATATGGTTTGTCACATTGATTGATTTGCGTATACTGAATAATCCTTGCATTCCAGGGATTAACCCTACTTGACCATAGTGTATGATCCTTTTAATGTGCTGTTGGATTCTGTTTGCTAGTATTTTGTTGAGAAATTTTTCATCTATGTTCATCAGTGACATTAGCCTGTAGTTTTCTTTTTTTGTGACATCTTTGGTTTTGGTATCAGGGTGATGTTGGCCTCGTAGAATGAGTTTGGGAGTGTTCCTCCTTCTGCTATATTTTAGAAGAGTTTCAGAAGGATAGGTGTTAACTCCTCTCAAAATGTTTGATAGAATTCGCCTGTGAAGCCATCTGGTCCTGAACTTTTGTTTGCTGGAAGATTTTTAATCACAGTTTCAATTTCAGTACTTGTGATTGATCTGTTCATATTTTCTATTTCTTCCTGGTTCTGCCTTGGAAGGCTGTGCTTTTCTAAGAATTTGTCCATTTCTTCCAGGTTGTCCATTTTATTGGCATATAGTTTCTTGTAGTAATCTCTCATAATCCTTTGTATTTCTGCAGTGTCAGTAGTTACTTCTTTTTCATTTCTAATTCTACTGATTTGAGTCTTTTCCCTTTTTTTCTTGTTGAGTCTGGCTAATGGTTTATCAATTTTTTTTAACTTCTCAAAAAACCAGCTTTTATTTTTATTGATCTTTGCTATCATTTCCTTCATTTCTTTTTCATTTATTTCTGATCTGATCTTTATGATTTCTTTCCTTCTGCTAACTTAGGGTATTTTTTGTTCTTCTTTCTCTAGTTCCTTTAGGTGTAAGGTTAGGTTGTTTATTTGAGATGTTTCTTGTTTCTTGAGGTAGGATTGTATTGCCATAAACTTCCCTCTTAGAACTGCTTTTGCAGCATCCCATCGGTTTTGGTCATCATCTTTTTATTGTCATTTGTTTCCAGGTATTTTTTTATTTCCTCTTTGATTTCTTCAGAGATTTCTTGGTTATTTAGTAGTGTATTGTTTAGCCTCCATGTGTTTGTATTTTTTATAGTGTTTTTCCTGTAATTGATATCTAGTCTTATGGCATTGTGGTCAGAAAAGATACTTGATACGATTTCAATTTTTTTAAATTTACCAAGGCTTGATTTGTGACCCAAGATATGATCTATCCTGGAGAATGTTCCATGAGCACCTGAGAAGAAAATATATTCTGGTTTGTTTGGATGGAATGTTCTATAAATATCAATGAAGTCCATCTTGTTTAATATGTCATTTAAAGCTTGAGTTTTCTTATTTATTTTCATTTTGGATTATCTGTCCAGTGGTGAAAGTGGGGTGTTAAAGTCCCCTACTATGATTGTGTTACTGTCAATTTCCCCTTTTATGGCTGTTAGCATTTGCTTTATGTATTGAGGTGCTCCTATGTTGGGTGCATAAATATTTACAACTGTTATATCTTCTTGGACTGATTCCTTGATGATTATGTAGTGTCCTTCTTTGTCTCTTGTAATAGTCTTTATTTTAAAGTCTGTTTTGTCTGATATGAGAATTGCTACTCCAGCTTTCTTTTGATTTCTATTTGCATGGAATATCTATTTCCATCCCCTCAGTTTCAGTCTGTATGTGTCCTTAGGTCTAAAGTGGGTGTCTTGTAGGCAGCATATGTATGGGTCTTGTTTTTGTATCCATTCAGCCTGTCTGTGTGTTTTGGTTGGAGCATTTAGTCCATTTACATTTAAGGTAATTATCAATATGTGTGTTCCTATTACCATTTTCTTAATTGTTTTGGGTTTGTTTTTATAAGTCTTTTCCTTCTCTTGTGTTTCCTGCCTAGAGAAGTTCCTTTAGCATTTGTTGTAAAGCTGGTTTGGTGATGCTGAATTCTCTTAACTTTTGCTATCTGTAAAGGTTTTAATTTCTCCGTCGAATCTGAATGAGATCCTTGCTGGGTAGAGTAATCTTGGTTGTAGGTTTTTCCCTTTCATCACTTTAAATATGTCCTGCTACCCTCTTCTGGCTTACAGAGTTTCTGCTGAAAAATCAGCTGTTAACCTTATAGGGATTCACTTGTATGTTATTTGTTGCTTTTCCCTTGCTGCTTTTAATATTTTTTCTTTGTATTTAGTTTTTGATAGTTTGATTAATATGTGTCTGTATGGGTTTATCCTGTATGGTACTGTCCGTGCTTCCTGGACTTGATTATTTTCTTTCCCATGTTAGGGAAGTTTTTGACTATAATCTCTTCAAATATTTTCTCAGATCCTTTCTTTTTCTCTTCTTCTTCTGGGACCCCTATAATTTGAATGTTGGTGTGTTTAATGTTATCCCAGAGGTCTCTGAAACTGTTCTCAATTCTTTTCATTCTGTTTTCTTTATTCTGCTCTATGGTAGTTATTTCCACCAATTTATTTTCCAGCTCACTTATCCGTTCTTCCACCTCAGTTATTCTGCTACTGATTCTTTCTAGAGTATTTTTAATTTCAGTAATTGTGTTGTTCATCACTGTTTGTTTCCTCTTTAGTTCTTCTAGATCCTTGTTAAATGTTTCTTGCATTTTCTCCATTCTGTTTCCGAGATTTTGGATCATCTTTACTATCATTACTCTGAATTCTTTTTCAGGTAGGTTGCCTATTTTGTCTTCATTTATTTTGTCTGTTATGTTTTTAACCTTGTTTCTTCATCTGTAACATATTTTTTGGTCATTTCTTTTTATTTTTTGGTGGGTGGTGCTGTATTCCTGTCTTACTGGTTGTTTGGCCTGAGACATCCAGCAGTGGAGTTTTCAGGCAGTTGGATACAGCTGGGTCTTGGTGCTGAGATGAGGACCTCCAGGAGGCCTCACTCCGATGAATATTCCCTGGAGTCTGAGGTTCTCTGTTAGGCCAGCGGTTTGGGCTCAGGGCTCCCACCACAGGAGCTCGGGCCCAACCTCCAGCCTGGGAGCCAGGATCTCGCAAGCCGGTCACTGGGGATTCCTCCCATCCCCTTAGGTGTCCATGGTTCCCCACCGACACCTGGTAGGTGCCCTAGTTGTGAGGAGACACGAATTCCACGTTCTCCTAGTATGCCATCTTAACTCTGCCCATCAGAAGTTCCTAATTTTTTTTTTTTTTTGGTTGCTTTGGGTCTTTGTTGCTGCACGCGGGCTTTCCTTAGTTGTGTCAAGTGGGGACTACCCTTCATTGGGTGAGTGGGCTTCTCACTGCAGTGGCTTCTGTTGTTGTGGAGCACAGGCTCTAGGCGCACGGGCTTCAGTAGTTGTGGCACATGGGCTTAGTTGCTCCGCAGTATGTGGGATCTTCCCAGACAAGGGCTCGAACCCGTGTCCCCTGCATTGGCAGGTGGATTCTTAACCACTGCGCCACCAGGAAAGCCCAGAAGTTCCTAATTTTAATGTAGTCTAATTTATCAACCTTTCCATTTTAGGTTGGTGCTTTGAGAATCATGTAAAAGAAATCTTTGTCTATCCCAAGGTCATGAAGATTTTCTCCTCACCTACATATCCTATTGTTTTTCATTTCACATTGAGATCTCTATTCAGCTAGAATTCATTCTTCTGTATCTTTAGTATTCATCAGAAGATCAAAAGACACCACTGAAGGAGTGAAAGGTCAATCCTCAGAGAAGATATTGGCAATTTGAATAACCAACAAAGGACTTTTATCCAGAATGGGTGAAGAACTCCTACAAGTCAATTTGAAAAAAAAATGTAACTCAATAGAAAAGGAGCAAAGACTTAAACAGAAACTTCACAAAAGATGTCCAGAAGAACATGGCTATTTAACATATGAAAACAATCTCATGAGTCTTCAGGGACATGCCAATAAAACCATATCACAATACCACTAGATATCCCCCAGCCCCAGGATGGTTAAAATTTAAAAGGCTGATAATACCAAGTGTTGACAAGGAGTTCTCATTGAAGAACTGCTGGTAGGAAGGTAAATTGGTATGACCACTTGGGAAAAGTGTTTGGAAATGTCTGCTAAAGCTGAAGATATATGTATCATATGGTATGGAATTCCTCTCCTTGGTATATGCCTGATAGAAATGTATACATATGTGCACCAAAAGACATGTATAATAATGTTTATAGCAACCAATGCCAAATTAGGGACAGGCTAGGGAAGTTCTCCAGAAAATCACCCTATACTCAGTCACTGATTATCACAACGATTATTCCCGCTCCCAATCTTCTTCCTGGCATTCACACATCCTCCTGAACTCCCTATTTTCTGACTTCTCCCGATTTGCCAGCATTTTTATGATCTAAATTGGATTTCACCCCAGTTTCCTAAACAAGTATGACTTTAAATGCCAAGGTCACTAAAGACAATTCAGAAAAGGCAACTTACTTTTAACTGGTTACAAAGAAAATTAATCTCTATGGGAGAGGGACATTCTCCTTTCTAAGACTTCCTTATAATACAATGGCTACCGTTGGTTGAGCTCCATCTATGGTAGTTGGTGCTTTATGTACATTATTTTCATTAATTTTTTCTTGGTAGCAAACTTTTATTGAAATCTTATATAACTCAAGTCTTATAAAAAACCAACATAATTGAAAATTGGATTCTCCCTCTAAAGCCCTCTCTCTAAAGGTTAAAAGTATAGATGCTGACATGGATGGACCTAGAGATTATCATACTAAGTGAAGTAAGCCAGACAGCGAGAGACAAATATCATATGATATTGTTTATATGTGGAATCTTAAAAAAAGATACAAATGAACTTACTTGCAAAACAGAAAGAGACTCACAGACATAGAAAACAAACTTATGGTTACCAAAGGGGAAAGGGGGGTGGGGGGAGAGATAAATTAAAAGGTTGGGATTAACATATACAGTAAAATAGTTAACAAACAATGACCTACTGTATAGCACAGGAAACTATACTCAATATTTTTTTAATAACCTATAAGAGGAGAGAAAAGAATCTGAAAAGGAATTTTATATATATATAGCTGAATCACTGTGCACCTGAAACTAACACAATATTGTAAATCAACTACACTTCAATAAAATAAATAAATAAATTTTTTAAATAAATAAATAAAAGCATAGATGCTGGAGGCATTTTCTGGATCTATTTCCTGGCTCTGTCACTTCTAGCTGGATGACATCAGACAAGTTGCTTAACTTCTCTGTGCCTCAGTTGTTTCATCAATAAAAAAGGATAGTAACTACCTCTTCGGATTGGGAGTTCATGTAAAGTGCTTAACACAATGCCAGACATATACTAAGCTTTCAGTAAACATGAGCGATGATTACCAAGGATATGCATATTTTCAGCAGTTCAGTTTAAATTGTCAGAAAATGACTGAGTAGAAAAAAGATCTTTGAAAGTCTTGGCTCTTGACAAGAACACGTAGAAAGAGATGGATGTTTAGCCTTCATTTCAACCGCTGCATTTTTTTCTTCTTTACACACTATGAAGCAGTGTATCAGAAATTCCAGAGCAATAACCCCAGGTACCCTGTTGAAGACTTGCTTTCACGTGTGAGAATAAGACAGCATTTCCACGCCCACCTGACAGAAATCACCTTCATGTTGATGGTAGCCCCTCGATAGCCTTTACTTCACGCTGACATTCCGACACTAAGTTCCCATTTTGTGGAATGAAGGAGACATCATCCCTGTGAGCTCTTTTGTGAGCTCTTTGTTTAAAATGATACAAGAATTAAGCAAGCACAAATCTGCATGTCGTGAGTGACCACTTCCGCAATCCCAGCCTCCATGGATGCCCTTCTCCTAAGGGCCCTGCAGCTGCTGGAGGAAAGATACAGAGAGAGATTTCCCTCCTGTCCACCACTGCATACCTGACTGCTAGCCTTCATTCTCTGGAAGAAGCAAAGGGCAGGAAAGGAAGAAGGAAGAGTGGGGATATGAAAATACGGGGAGCTTTTCAAGGAGGGGAAGGGAAACAGGCCCCCCTCCTTCCCCAGAGCAACACCTCTTGGGGCCCCAGATAACGTGCCACTCCTGCTGAGATGCTAATGAAAACAGCAGCCAAGTTTCTTTTCATTTTCCAGTGTAAACCCCTTCATCCAGTGTGGCTTGAGAAATGACAGCCAGATGAGGTCCAGTGATGCCGAATTGCTGATTGTTTCAAGTCTGTTTATTAATTCACTAAAAAAATAAATACCGAGGAGCTACTGTGCACTGGAAATCATTGTAAGCGCCAATAGGAAATAAAACAGAGATAGTCTTCCCCATCCTCAAGGAGCCTACATTGTAATGGGGAAAGACAGGCAATACAGAAATGTACAAGTAAATTAACAAGATTCTTGGACTAACACACAGAACCCAACAGAGGGGTGTGTGTCCTCCATCCCTGGGCAGGAGCTACTGTAGATCGGGTGGTCAGGGAAGCCCTCTTTGAAGACATGACCATTGACCTGAATGATGAGAACAGGTCTCAAAGCTCAGTGTGGCCCAGATAGCACTTTTCTTTGGAACTCTATCAGCCGGGCACACGCTCTCCCCATGAAGAGACAACTACAAAGTTAGATGCTGGGCTGGCTCAGGAAAGATGTGGGAACTGTCACAGCAAAGAGAACTTTCTGCTCTTCTATACCCTGCCACAGTGGAAACAGCAGCTTACGGTTCTAGCTGCCTCCATGGGAGCTGCTGTTGGTTTTCTGTCCCATTAGGTGAATCTCTGTAGAGCAGATGCTAAAACCACAGTAAAAAGCTCACTGTTGTCTCATAGTTCCAGTTACGGTGGCAACCAGACTGTGCCCCTGTGGACCCCACTTGCATATTTCTCAGCATGACACGATGAGTTCGGTTCCGGTGGGACAGCCCTGTCCCTTTCAGCGTCATGAGAAAGGGGTGGTACTTCACAGGTGGTAAACCTCAGCTTAAAAAAATCTGACGTGTAATCCAACAGCAGAAAAAAATTAAAGATCCATTATGAGCCTTAGCAATTCCACCCAAAAAGAGAGCGGACTGAAAGATAGATTTTTTATATGCCTCCAAATTCTCTTTTGGTCTTTGTTAATGTGCAGCAATACCTTTTCCATAATTTTGATGAACATAAATACGCAGGTCTGTAGCTTGTTTTTTCCACTTTACATTTCCATATACATTTCCACTCAATAGTGTTCCCACATGTCATTTAATAGCTTTATAGAATCCAAGCATGGTGAAATTCATATTTGTTTACTTTTGCTTATTTTCATCCCGTTTTTGAGGATTAAGATTGTTTGAAATTTTTCACTGTATTATACAGGGCCCTGCTAAGGACATTTTGGTAGATTTGGACCATTTTTTTCCCTTTCGCCTTGCAGAAATATTCCACAAAGTGAAGTGACCAAGTCACAGGTGTGAACAGTTTTATAGCACTTGTTAAATCTACTAGACAGCTCTCAGGAAAGACGGAGCCAATTTATGGTGCCCGCCAGTTAGTGGGTGTGTGCCTCTTTTCTTAGATCTGCTTTTAAAACTGGGCTTTATCAATATAAACGGATAAAACCGTTGCAAATGATTTGAAGGAATTGCTTTATTAAAAAAGAATTCTCAAAGCCTTTCTTTAACCACACTAGTAGGTATAGTTAACCCTGCTGCTCCAGCAACAGACCGCTGTTTGCACCTGCCTCGGGGCTTTGTCCTCACCTCATCCTTCTGAGAAATGCTCTTTCCTGAAAAGTGCACAGCTTGCTTCCTTATTTCAGCCAGGTCTCTGCTCAGGTAAAATCTTAAGAGAGGACTTTCCAGTTCACTCCCCCTAAAATAGACCTCCGCCCCACCCTGTCACTCTCCCTCCTCTTAATCTGCATGGCCCTCATTACAATCTGACATAACAGGTAACTTTTTGCTTTTATAGATATCATCCGTGTCCCTCCACTAGAACATACATTTCATGAGAACAAAGACTTGGTCTCTTTTATTTGCTTCTATATTCCCAGTGCCTAGAAGATGCCTCGTACATAGTAAATGTTCGATAACTCTTGTTGAATGAATGAGTGAACCAAGCGTCTGATTCCATTATCATGAACTGCTTGGCGTTCTGAAAATAAGTGCTGGAAACCTGTGCTAAGCTGATTCGTGGAGCTTAAAAGTTTGCTGGTCACGCGTTCTTAACTTTACCGAAACCTATAAGTCCTCTCCCCGCAAAAATGTACAATCACAAAACGGTATGTAATTTCTGAGGATTTTGACATGCTGAAGCTCTTGGTGGGTCAGAAATCTCAACTTTAGACTTACTGCTCCAGGGACTACAGTGTAACCCAGAAACTGTAAGTGGGCAGCCCTGCAAACCAAGCTTGTTGAGTTTGGCCTGTACAACATTGACTGGCATCAGATTTTTTTTGAAGTTGGAATGAGTTGCCCCCAAATCAGAAAATAGAAAATTTCACAGAGGAAAAGCAATCCATATTTCTCAAGTCTCTTGAAAATTCAGAAGACCTGGCAGCACTTAGCTCACATCCCTCACTGAAGACAGGCAATCGCAGGAATACCTGGGAGGGGCCTGTCCTCTGCAGATGACCCCAGTCCCCACTGCTCCCTGGAGCTTCTCTGGCTTTGAAGCTGAGTGTTGGTGACCGTTGATCATTGGGCTTACGTTGTTGTTTTTCTTAAACCTGAGTTCAGAGGAAAGCAAACCAGACCTCTGCCTCTGTTTTTCTTAAGCCAAGGTCCACTTCACTTACTTGTGTTACATGCCTAGCCACTGCAGGAATTTGACTTAAGACCCCTTATCTAAGTTAACCATAATGCATACAGTTGAGCAAACTAGGCCCCCAAATGTTTAAGAGATTTGCCCTAGAGTACATGGGGACTTACTTGAACTCCGGCTTCCTAACTCAACGCTCTTTCTCAACTGAACGAGAAGCCGAGAAACGTATAGAGTCCACCGGAACCACGGACACGTGCAAATCTATCAGAATTGCCCAAGCTTTTAAAGGTCATCTCTGTAGACCTGCCAGGTGCTCAGAGACATCCAAACAATGCTTGACCTAGTGAATGAACGAGCAAATGAATGAATCCGTTTTCAAATTACATTTCAATCTGGGGAAATGTAAGCTTCATTTAAAAGCCACTTTCCATCATCATCACCTGGGAGACTGATGAATTGGGAGATTAGGATTGACATATATAAACTAGTATGTATAAAATGGATAACTAATAACCTGCTGTATAAAAAAATAAAATAAAATTCAAAAAATTTTTAAAAATTAAAATTAAAAACTAAATAAAAGCCACTTTCCACTAACAACTGAAGGCTTCATTTTATTTTTTGACCACTCATCTTTATTTTCAATGGAATAATTCTATTGTATGAAATACACAGCTCTGACCCACCACATGAGGTGGGAGCCCGACAAACTGAGTAGGGATTCGTCTCTGGAGGACGCAAATGTGTTTCCTTACCCCAATGTGCTCGTCTGATTTTAAACTGCAGGCTCCTTTAAATTCCCCAGAGCTCAAGTTTCAAGTCTTCAAAACTCATGATTTGTCCTGATTCCAGGAGATAAGCATCAGGTGACCTGAGCGGCTGGTGCTGGGAACTGCTGTAGAGGAAGCTGCGTTTCTTCTCTCCGCCTACTGACACTAACCAGGCTAGACGGGGCCCTGATTCTCTTCTGAAAGTCCATTCTCCCTGTCTCCTGCTAGCATGGCCTCTCTTTGGGAAGTTTTTCTCCATTAAGACCAGCAGCAATGTTGTGCCCTGTAGTAATAAATGACAGTCACTTGACCTCTTTAGGAGAATCATTATCATTATTATAGCATAATTTTAAAAAGTATTTCCTCCTGAATATTTATATCATCTAGCCCCTGAGGTCCCTAACTGCCACTCCTAGTGGCCCCTATATTGGTTTTCTTCTTTTTTAGCTATAGATGTCCTGCTTTTAGCTAGATACATTGGCACAGAATTAATGCTGCATTTCCCAACTTCCCTTGTAGACAGAAATAAATGAAAGTCACTTGACCTTTTTAGGAGAATCATTATCAGTATTATTATTATCATTATTATAGCATAATTTTAAAAAGTATTTCCTCCTGAATATTTATATCATCTAGCCCCATCTAGCCCCATCTAGAACTGTATGTCTAAGTTCTAGCCAATGGGATGTAAGTGGAAGTGTTGTGTATAATTTCCAAAAAGGTCAGGCTGCTTGGAACGTTGACATGATGGCTGGCTCTCAAGCAGTCATTTCAGATCATGAAGTTGAAACCAAACGAGGATGGCATAGCAAGAGGATAGAAGTTACTTGACTTCCTAATGATGATAAAGTTTTCTGTCATTTTCAGCTGAGTATGATGCTAATTAAAGTGACTAAAAGGTGGTCAAGAAGACTGAAAGCCATTTTTGGTGAGTAGGCAGTTAATTATGTTTAATTAAACATTGGTGCATAAAACCACTTTTCACCATTTCCAATGTGACACCCTCACTTCTGCATTATGGATATGTGAAAATAATCTCTCCCTTTTTTTAATACATCTTTATTGGAGTATAATTGCTTGACAATGTTGTGTTAGTTTCTGTTGTACAGCAAAGTGAATCAGCCATATGCATACATATATCCCCATATCCCCCCTCTTGAGCCTCCCTCCCATTTCCCTTTCTTTATATGTAAACAAACAAATGCTTAAGAATTTTTGTAGCAATTTTTATTTCTTTTTTTATTGAGGTATAATTGACATATAACTTTATATTAGTTTTAGGTGTGCAATATAATGATTCAATATTTGTATATATTGCAAAATGATCACCACAATAAGTTTAGTTAACATCTGTCACCATACATAGTTACAAAATATTTTTTCTTCTGATGAGAACTTTTAAGATCTACTCTCGTAGCAACTTTCAATTTGCAATATAATATTGTTAACTATTGTCACCATGCTGTACATTACATCCTCATGAGTTATTTATTTCATAACTGGAAGTTTGTAACTTTTGACCCCCTTCACCCATTTCACCAACCCCGAACTCTGGTAACTACTAATCTCTTCTCTGTGTCTATGAGCTTACTTGTTTATTGTTTGTTTGTTTGGGGTTTTTTTGTTTTAGATTCCACGTATAAATGAGATCATATGGTATCTATCTTTCTCTGTCTAACTTCACTTGGCATAATGCTGTCAAAGTACATCCATGTTGTTGCAAATGGCAAGATTTACTCCTTTTTATGGCTGAACGATATTTCGTTATATATATATTTTGTATGGTGTAAGATTGAGGCCCAGTTCCATTCTTTTACATGTGTCTGTCCGGTTTCCCCAATACCACTTTCCCGCACTGTATATTTGTGGCTCATTTGTCATAAATTAATGTATCATATATGTGTGGATTTATTTCTGGGCTCTCTAGTCTATTCCATTGACCTATGCGTCTGTTTTTACCTATTGTTTTGATGAGTATACGTTTGTAATATAGTTTGAAGTCAAGGAGCGTGATGCCTCTAGCTCTGATCTTTCTTCTCAAAATTGCTTTCACTATTTGCGATCTTCTGTAGTTGCATACAAACTTTAGGATTGTTTGTTCTATTTCTGTGAAAAATGCCATTGGGATTTTGATAGGGATTGCACTGAAGCTAGAGATTGCTTTGGGTGTATAGCAATTTTTAATACATGGTTAAAATATACATTCTTCATACTCTTTAAATAAAAAACCCTACCCAACTGGAGTGATTTGGAAGCTAAAACATGGCCCAAGGGGTCTTTATTTACTTGTTATTTATTTCCTGATTTTTTGTTTAAACATGCTCTAGGAGTGATAGAGAACCACTATTTCTACGCCTGTGAGCTGCTAGCTGCCACAGACTCATCATCTCTTATGCTTACTATGAACGTGTTAAGCTCTGATCCTGGCATTTTTCACTCTGGAATTCCAAAAGGGAAAGGTAGACCACTCTTCCACACAGGTGGTCATCACTGGGTAATGCTAATACCATGTTCTTAAATGGTTTGATTGAATACATTGCTCTCCATTCCAAAGTGAAAAGTTTTGAAGTACATTCCATCTGTCCTCCCATTTATAAATTACCAGTTTCAATTATACTCATGAAGTATTAAAGCTAATAGAATCTCACAATATAATAACAAATGTAGATAATTAAAATACAGTGAAGCAAGGGAATTCCCTGGTGGTCCAGTGGTTAGGACTCGGCACTTTCACTGCCATGACCCGGGGTTCAGTCCCCGGTCAGGAAACTAAGATCCCACAATCTGTGCGACACAGCCAGAAAAAAAAAAAATGGTGACACAAAACTAAAATGTTAGCAGACTTTTAGAATCTTTGCAAAGTTATTAAATCTAAATGAAAATGCTTTCTTTCTTACTTGATTCTTCAAACTTACCTTCTATAAGAGTCAGGATACAAACAAAATTGCCAAAACAAAGAGACACAAAACTGCAGAGATTCAGATGAAGGAGAAGTGTATTCTCTCTCAAATGACAGTGCCGAGGAGGGTGGCTGGTCCAGGATGGAATAGCCATGGGGCTTCACACAGTCGTGCCGGGACCCTGGTTCCTTTTACCTCCTTGCTCCATCCTCCCCAGACCCTAGGTTGTGGTCGCTGTCCACTCAGGAAGGCTGAATTCCCACACATCCAAGTTCTAGCTTGAGGGAGGGGAAAGAAGAAGGCACATGCCCAGTTGGGTTTTTTTGTTTTTTTTGCGTTACGCGGGCCTCTCACCGTTGTGGCCTCTCCCGTTGCGGAGCACAGGCTCCGGACGCACAGGCTCAGTGGCCATGGCTCACGGGCCCAGCCGCTCCGCAGCATGTGGGATCTTCCCGGACCGGGGCATGATCCCGCGTCCCCTGCATCGGCAGGCGGACTCTCAGCCACTGCACCACCAGGGAAGCCCCCCCAGTTGTTTTAATGGCAAAACTCAGAAGTAGCACATGGCACTTGTGTTCAGAACTACTGGACATGTATGGCGTGAAAGGAGATTGTGAAAGTGGTCTTTAGCTGGGAAGCCATGGTCTTACTAGGAAAGGAGAAGAAATGTATTTAAGGGGAAAACCAGCAAGTTTCCACACCATCTAACTGGTTTTCTGCCTCCTTCCTGGCCCATTCCAATCCAGTCTCTGCACTTTTCTAAAATTCAAGTCTGGTCATAACACTTCTGTATATCGGGTTCCTGGATAGCACTTGATGTGCTTCAGGAAGAAGTTCAAGTCCTTGGCTGAAAGCACAAGCTCCTTCACGGCTGGCCTCTGCCTACCAGCTTGGCCTTATTTTCTGCTCTTCCCTAATGTAAGGGCTGCCAGAGTTAGCAAATAAAAACATAGACACAAGTTAAATTTGCATGGCACATACGTACGCTCAAAAATAATTTATTGTTTATCTGAAATTCAAGTTAACTGGGCGACCTGTGTTTTTATCTGGCAACCCTTCACAACATTCAAAGTTACTTTAGTCATAATGCTCCTTTTTTTAAATAAAGTTTTTAAAATTAATTTATTAATTTATTTTGGCTGTGTTGGGTCTTCGTTGCTGTGCACGGGCTTTCTCTAGTTGTGGCGAGCAGGGGCTACTCCTCGTTGTGGTGCATGGGCTTCTCATTGCGGTGGCTTTTCTTATTGGGGAGCACGGGCTCTAGGCACACAGGCTTCAATAGTTGTGGCACGCAGGCTCAGTAGTTGTGGCACACGGGTTTAGTTGCTCCACGGCATGTGGGATCTCCACGGACCAGGGCATGAACCCGTGTCCCCTGCATTGGCAGGCGGATTCTTAACCACTGCGCCGTCAGGGAAGTCCTTCCCTGCTCCTTTATCTGCTGAATTCCAGCTTACCCTTTGAACTCAGGTCAAGGGTTACATTTTCTAAGACATTGTCCCTGACTGTCACCAGGCAGCCCCTAAAGTCTGATTTAGCTGTCCCTCCTCTGAGCTCTCAGGACACCAGGGCACGCCTCTAGAATCACACTTGTCACTCAGTTTATCATCAATGCTCTTGTCTGATTCCTCACCTCGACCACAAACCTCTTGAGAACAATTTCAACTTTAAAATTGTATACTGCCCCGCAGTAGGCACTGTATGATATATATTTAATGAATGAACAACGTAGCTCAGTGTAGCAAAAATGATCGGGGAAGTGGGAGACAGACCTGGGTTTGGGTGCTGAGTCTGTCTCCTAGCAGCTGTAAAATGAAGTCAGTTGTAACTTCCTCTTAGGATTGTTCTAGAGACAACTGATATGTTGCCTGCACACATTGGGTACTCAACAGTATGAGTATCGTTTTTCCCTCCAGCTGTTACTGACTGTTATTAGAGGGTGCAGGGCCGGTATTCACGGGAAACCTCAATGTCAACATTGATGACCTTCCCAGCTCAGCAAGGAGAAGTGCTGATAAGACCCAAACATCAGGCCTGGGAGATGCTGCCTCTCAACAAATAGGGAAGTGAATACCCACTTAAGGAAAGTGAGGGCTAGAATCCTTCAAACACAGCTTTCTTTTCTTCATATTGAGAAAATACATTATAGTTACTTAACTGCTGAATTATTTTTAATACTAAAATCAGGAATAAAAAGAAAACTAATAGGAAATGGGAAAGCCAGAAAAACTTTTTTTTTTTTTTTTGCTGTACGCAGGCCTCTCACTGTTGTGGCCTCTCCCGTTGCGGAGCACAGGCTCCGGACGCGCAGGCTCAGTGGCCATGGCTCACGGGCCCAGCCGCTCCGTGGCATGTGGGATCTTCCCAGACCGGGGCACGAACCCGTGTCCCCTGCATCGGCAGGCGGACTCTCAACCACTGCACCACCAGGGAAGCCCCACAAAAACTTTGATTCTAAGGCTGTGACCTAACAATCGGTGTAAAAGTGAACACTTGGCCAACTGTTCCTTATCATCTCCCGCTTTGTAGAGTCCGGCTCTCCAGTGGTAAGGGGGACCCAGGAGTTGAGTGAGGTTTGTTGTAGGGGTCCATGGAGCGATAGGAAGATGGGACCCTCAACCACACAGCCAAGCCTCATGGAGATGGAATGTGCTTTGGGGTCCAGAAGACGTTCCACAACAGGCTTTAGGGCTTCCTGCTCGAGGGTTTCACGTTTATGTTGTCTCAGCAACTCTCTGTCTCTGTTTCTCCCACTCCTGCTGCTACTGACCAGTTTTGCCCGGTGCCTCATATTCAAATACTCCTTTTAAATAAGAATTCAAATTCTTATTGGTCTGCCCATCACCTTGTGGCATAGGCTTCCTCGGTTTCACAAAGCTTTTTCAACAGGCCATTTCATAGGCCACTGACCAGCTTATAGACTGGCTTCTCTGGGGTCAAGCACCCCCATCCCCTTGGACCAATGGAATTGGCCTCGATGATAGGCTATGTGGCCAACTTTTCTAAATGTACTGTGGACAGTGAAAGACACTCAG
Source organism: Pseudorca crassidens (assembly GCF_039906515.1). NCBI lineage: Eukaryota > Metazoa > Chordata > Mammalia > Artiodactyla > Delphinidae > Pseudorca > Pseudorca crassidens. The sequence continues at coordinate 60,288,553 of NC_090298.1, forward strand.
AGTATGATCATTTGTTTGTCTGTTTGCTCTGAACTGGTAAAACCATTTGTCATGCAGAGTTGGGGGAAGAGAAGGTCATTTGACTGTTAAATGACAGATTCTAGAGGGTGTGAAGAGCAAAGCTTGTTCTGTTTCTCCTCAGATGTATTTAACGTCTTTCACTGGTTCCATCTTCCTCTCTTCAGTTCAGCCATACTGGACTTCTTTTTTTTTTTTTTTACACCAGTCTCTCTCTCCTCTGTCTTTCTGTCTGTCTGTCCCCCCCCGCCCCCGAGCCTACAAATACATAGTTTCCTCCACGTGGATCCCTTTCTACACCGTCTTTAGTAGGCTAAAATACCTACTCATTCCTCAGTAAAGTTTCTTCAGACTCCCAGACTAGGTCCTGCTCCTCCTGTGATAAGCTCCAGTAGTACCTTGTACTTCTTCTTTCATAATATCCCTCATGTTTATCATTATTTGTTTCCTATCTGTCTTTCCTGTTGACAGAAGCTCAATGAGGGCAGGAGTTTCTGTCTTGTCACTGCTGTTTCCTCAACAACTGGTCCAGCTCTGAACACTTAGTGGAACTCCATAAATATTCACAGACAAAGGAGCCTTTGCTATCATGCCATCTGGACAGAATGTTTTTCATTTAAGAAAAAGATATGAACCCCGACCATCTCAGTGTTGAGCAGGGCCAAAATAAAATGTTTTAGAGGTGCACTAGCAACTCTAGAAAAATTGGGCTTACAACGGGCAGGTGGGAAGCTTTCCACATATGTCCTTGGGAGAAGGCACAGGACAGTAAATAGCAGGCAGGCGGGAGGGGAGGGGCCGGGCCCTGTGGCGGATCAGGTAACACAAGAGTGGGGATGGGGGGCAGGGGTGACGCTCCGCCCACGCACACACCGTCCACCTCTGACACACGCGCCTCGCCCCCGCCGGCCTCACAGGAGCCGCTCCAAGGCCACGCTGGAACAGCAAACATGGGATTGTGTTTGCCGACTTGGCTGGGCAGCAAGGCCTCCCCCTGACCTTCTCCCTGCGCGGTCATAAAGGGAAAGGGCCCGTTTAGTGTGGAATTGCCCAAGGTTCCCCTCCATATTGCCACGCTTCAGAGGCACCAGCTCAGCGGAGCATTACTGCCTGGGATGGGCGGGGACGCCCACCACAGCCCCGCCTCGGCGCTTTTCCTCCAGTGCCGGTGCCTTCCGTGGGGAGTGAAAGCGCAGCCCGGTCACTGGGAGCCCCTCCCCGGGCACGGGGCTAGGCTGGTCCTCAGGCACCTTTGCTGAAGGGACCCGGGACCCGGCCGGTCATCTCAGCTGATAGAAAGTTGTGTTTAGGATGTGCAGAGAACCAAAGGAGAAGGACTCTGCACACAGCTGGGCTGTGAGGCCACCCGGGACATCATCCGGGAGAGGAGAGCAGCTCTCGCCACCCCCAGCAGCTCCCCTATCTCACCCATGGTCTCCAGAGTACTTCTCTGAGATTATCAGGCTGGAGTTTCTCTGCCGTGAAGATGACTCAGCTCTTCCCTATCTCCACTTCCATTACTTCTCTGCCTCAAGCTTCTGCGGCCTTTTCTCTGTGGCTCTTTTCTTCAGTCCCAGCCTACTGTCAGCTTCCCTCTCTGTGTCTCCTTAACAGTGGGGTCTGATGGGTTCACCCTGTCACCATGGCTCTCATGCCAGACCCCCTCAAAGGCCATTGGCCAACCAATGGGAAGCTGCCCCTGGGTTAGGGACCAGTTCCTGGCTTAATCAATTATAACTGAGGCCACACATGCAGAATCACATGGCATAAACCATTCATTCCTTGGACAAATAGGGTACCCCTTCTATGCCGGGCTGTATCTTAGCCTGGAGACTCTAGCAATGAAATAAAAACAACACAAGCCTCTGTCTTCATGAACCACATAAAACCACTTCCATTTTATTGGAAGCTGGGAGGACTGATAAGAAACAAAAAGGAAAACGTGGGATAGGGTGATTAATGTGATGGAGAAAAACAAAGCAGGATAGGGGTACACGGAGTTCCTAGAGCAGGGGTATGTGTGTTGATTTCAAATCAGATATTTGGGAAGGTCCACGTGAGAGAGTGACGTTTGTGTCATTAAGGACACAAAGAAAATGAGAATTCCAAGAAGGAACCCACGCAGGGCCCTGGCAGACATGACAAGTCTTCCGGAGACATGGCTGTGACACTTGGTATTGGCGTGGTCAGCACCTAGAATCACAGGGAAGCCAGGCCCTCTAGGACCTCACAGATGAGAGGGAGAAGCCTCCTTAAGGTATATAGTGCAATGTATGATGCTTGATTGAGTCCAAGAAGGACCAGAGCCCGGGGGGTATTTCAGAAGGGAACCCGAGTGCTGGCACCCACGCTCTGTCTGCACCTGTCCCTGCTGTCCCAAAGCCTTACCAAGAGAGCAAGGATGCCGTGGACTTCCAATGAGTAATGCTCTAATTCAATGGGCCTTAATCTTTAGGGTGCATCAGAATCACCTGCAGCGCTTGTTAAACCATTCAGGTTGCAGGGCCCAGCCCTAGTGGTTCTGATTCAGTAGGTTCAGGCGAGGGACCCAATGATTGCATTTCTAACACTTTCCCAGGTGATCCTGATGCTACTGGTTCATGTTCCAGGCTTTGAGCGCCTCTGCTCTCAATTACACTCTCATTACTTACTCTCAGCCCCGCCAATTTTGCCAGTGGCCTGCCTCCTCTTCTATTTTTCCTTCAAAGCCCAGCTTAGAGCCACTTCCTGGAGGAAACCTTCCCTGACTTCCCAAGGCAAAGCCCTTGGTGTCTTCCTCTGAATATTTTCCCCTTAGGTTTTCCTGTCTAATTGGACTGTAAGCACCTGAGGACAACTTCTCCATTCCTACTACCAGGTATGTGTTCAACAAAACTTCCTAAAGTCCCGTCATGATTTTCCCTGATGTTTATGAAAGGAAGGCTGTGCTGGGAAAGAATTCCAACTTGCCCCTGCCGCCCCGCCCAGGCTTCCCTCACCATCGAAACCCCATCTCACCTGAGCTCCCTCTTTGCCCTGAACTTCCTGGTTCCAGCCGGTCCAGGCCCGCTGTTGAAACGACATCTGGCCATCAAGGAAGTTGAAATTCTTTCTCTGACAAATGCCGTTTGAGGTTTTAAGAAGGCTGTTTTATTAAAAGACTCAAATACATACAATCAAGCACCAGAATGGCAAAGTACAGCTTGGCCAGAGGGTTGGGATACTCAGTGAGTGACCTTGGGCAGATCACTGGCCCCTTCATGTGTCAAAGGACGGAGCTGGATTAAATGATTTCTCGGATCCTTTCCAGCTCTCAAATTCCGAGATTACAGAATCTGAGTTTGTCTAGATGTTAAGCAAAGATAGCCAGACTTCTAGCGTGAGAGTGCCAAGTCTGTTGGGAAATTTGTCCTTCTTACAAGCTGTTTCCTAGTTTTATCTCTGCATGTGGAGTCATAGGAACACCCTAAAGATTCCACGTGACAGACAGATCGAGGTAGGTGCAGGAGCAAACTGTGGAACTAAATTGTAACACAGAGAAATGTACATAGACGAGCATCACCACTGTGCGACTTTCAGCCAATTCTTTAACTTCTCTGAGCCTCGGTTTCCTCACCTGTAAAAAGAGAGCAAAAACAGTATCCACCTTATAGGATTACTACGGGAATTAAGAGAACATAATTAACAGCAAGATTTGCACAGAGGCTAGGTCAGCAGGTATTAGCTCTCAGGGGCTTCCTCTGGATTGTTTCAGTCCATCTCTGCTGTCAGGTTGGCCCCTAAATGGGGAAAATATTGTGTGTTCTCAACCCCAGAGTCCTTCTGATGAGCTTCTGCTTACTCCTCATGGCCTTGCTGGGTCACTCATTCATTCAACTTACATTTATTGAGCTTCCCCCAAGTGAGCTCTTCTTGAAAGGCAAGAAGAATTGGCCCAGCTGGGTGGTGGAAGGGATGACGATTCTGGGGAGAGAGGGAAAGGAGTCTGGAGAAGTGAGCAGGATCATATCACCAGAGGTCTATGTCCCACGGTATGGACGTTAGTCTTAAACTTAGGACTTAGCCGAGGCACTGCAGGGTTTATGCAGGGGAATGGCAGGAGAAGGTTTCTATTTGTAAAGATCACTCTGGCGGTCGTGTAGAGAACTGATGAGTGGAAGGTGGGGGAGGGTGGCAAAACTAGAAAAGGAGAGAACCATCCAGGCAGCACTGCCCTGATCCCACATGACGATGGCTGAAGGTGGTGACAGAGGAGAGGTGTGGAGGAATTTGAGAGGTGTTCACAGTGTGCCACGTACAGCATGGCAGTGAATTGGATGACAAAGTGTCAGAGAGGAAGGGATCAAAAATGATGCCTACGGGGCTTCCCTGGTGGCGCAGTGGTTGAGAGTCCGCCTGCCGATGCAGGGGACGCGGGTTCGTGCCCCTGTCCGGGAAGATCCCACATGCCACGGAGCGGCTGGGCCCGTGAGCCATGGCCGCTGAGCCTGCGCGTCCGGAGCCTGTGCTCCTCAACGGGAGGGGCCCCAACAGTGAGAGGCCCGCGTACCGCAAAAAAAAAAAAAAAAAAAAAAAATGATGCCTACATTTCTGGCCTGGGCACCCAAATGGATGCTGTTGTCATTACTGAGATAGTGGACCCAGGACAGAAGGGGCAGATTTGGGGTGGGGTGAGGGATGAAATCAGTTTTAGGAGACTTAGGGCATATGAAGCTGAGGGGAAGAACTGTTAAAGGTGGGGCTTACCTGACCCTATTCACAGATCACTGAGAAAGAACTACTAGAGGAAAAGGTTAAGGACGGGGAAGAAAAAGGGCCAGTGATCAGTGCTTCCAGAAAGCTCTGGAAGAGACCGAAAGGCATGCGACCTCGTGCGTGGTGAGAGGATGAGCCTTAGACAGGAATGAGGCCCACCTCATCTCTTGGGATGGAAGGAAGGAGGCAGCCACAGGGGTGCTCCAGGCCCCTCGGAGTCCTGCTTTCCCCCTCACCCAGTGGTCTCTGACGCGTTCAGTTGGTCCTCACTGTGTCCCTCAGCCCGCTCGTGAAGTAGTTCTATGAGTGGGACCAACAGTACTTCATGAACCACCTTGAGCAAATAGGTGGCTTTGCATAAGTGACTCTCTGTGCTTCAGGTTTCTCGTCTGTAAAATGGAGCTGGACAACCTCAGAGGGTGGTCGTGAGCATTGCATTAAACTGTGTGTGAACGTGCTTGGGTGCTCAGAATAGCGCCCAGCCTATAGGATGCTCTTCACAACGGAAGCCAGTCCTCCCAGGCTCTGGATGTGTGCTGACAGACCCAGGGTTTACCTGGAGTGTTCCAGGCATCTTCCTGGTCAGAGGCCGGCTTCCTGTTTCCTCCCCTCTCCCCTCTCCCCTCCCCATTAAATTCCTATTTCCAATTTTTGGTTCATTTGCAAAATCAAAGATAACAAAGAAGCTGTGTGGTCTAGTGTGGGAATTCTCCAAGCTGCTCAGAACTTAAAAAAAAGTCCTGGCCAGTAATCAGAATCTCTGGGATTTAGGGATTTAGGGCCATGGAATTTGTCTTTTGAACATTGGTCTGATGAAAAGAGCACAGAATTTGTAGTGAGTAAAACTAGATTTTAGTCCTGGCTCTGCATTTAAGAGGGCGGCCTTGGGCACCTCTCTGAGCTTTCGTTTCCTCCTCTATAAAATGCGAAAAGTAAAACCTGTTCATAGAGTTGCTATAAAGATCATATGAGCTAGCATCAGGCAAAGCCCTCAGAGAGCGGTCCAGTGTTGTGTGGGTGTGTATGATGGTCTCCTTGTCTGAACTGGGAGCTGCCAGCCCAGGTGCGATTTGATGGCTGAACCCTCAGAAGCCCCCAGGGAGATGGTTTCCCAGAATCTGCCACCATAACGGCTTGACATGACAAATGAGAATGTTCTAACACGCATTATTCGTTTTTCTACCATGTATTATTAATAATGTTATTATTACTAATAACTGCTCCTGTTGGTTAGGCGCTCACGGTGTGCCACCCACCTTGCTAGGGTTTATCCACACATTATCGCATTTAATCCTCACCGCCACCTTATGAGCTGGTACTGTTATTATCCCCTGTGTACGTGAGAAAACAGATACTGAGACTGAAATTACTCACAGTGAAGGATGGAACCAGTGTGAATTTTAACCACCACCCTCACTAGCTCCCAGCTGAGTGCCTAATGGATGTTCCTCTTGCCCAGCCCCTGTTCTATCCCACCCCACCCCAAAATAACTGAAACGCTCACGTAGTTGACTTTTTTTTTTTTTTTTTGCGGTATGCGGGCCTCTCACTGTTGTGGCCTCTCCCGTTGTGGAGCGCAGGCTCCGGACGCGCAGGCTCAGCGGCCATGGCTCACGGGCCCAGCCGCTCCACGGCATGTGGGATCTTCCCAGACCGGGGCACGAACCCATGTCCCCTGCATCGGCAGGCGTAATTCTCAACCACTGCGCCACCAGGGAAGCCCACGTAGTTGACTTTTAAACAGAGGGATTGGGGTGGGGGCCGGGGGCTGGATTGCTTTGCTTTTTCGCATCATCTGATTCCCAGGAGCTTTCAGGAGAGGGACTGGGGCAGGAGAGTCTGACTACATGCCTCAGACCACCCTTCACAGATGCCCCCGACACACACACACACACAGACACACACACACACACACACACACACACACACACACACACACACACACACACACAACGTGGGGCCCATGTCTGCCTGTCCAGCAGAGCCCCTTCAGCTTCCCGCCTCCATCTGCAAGGCCTGCTCCTCAACCTAGGAGAACTTCCTGGAAATCAAACCCCCTCCAGTGAGCAATGTCATCCTTCGTGGCTGCAGAATTTCTCAGTGCCCTGGCTTCACAGGGGAGCAAACTGGCTTGATGGTGGAACTCATGGAGGAGCGAGATGGGGACGTGCCCAGCCACCCGGACTTTGCACAGTCCCGTTTTGAACCTGTCCACTTAAATCTCTTTTTACTGATAAGCACATGCACTGAAGCAAGCCGCCCAATGGCCTGCTTCCAGCAAAGCAGAAGGTGGGGGGGAGCTGGGCTGCAGGGTGCAGTGGCCGTAGGGCAGCTGCCAGGGAAATGCTGCTCAACATTGACCTTAAGGTTTAACCCTCTCCGCCCTGATGCCAAGGTGTGGCGGGAGCCGCTTGGCCTGCTCTGGAGAAAGAGCCCCTCAGCCCAAGCCAGAAGGCCTCTGTGATGGTTCTGTCCTGGCTCACCATGCTGGTGGATGCTGCCCCAGAAAATTCCCTTTATCCATGAAAAAAAACCTTTTTTTTTTTAAGCTGGAAAGAGAAGAACCAAATAAAGTTTTTCCAAAGTAATTAGTTATATTCAAATCTTGTAATAACCTATAACAGAAAAGAATCTGAAAAAGAACAGATACATCTATGTGTAACTGAATCACTTTGCTGTACGCCTGAAACATTGTAAATCAACTATACTTCAATTAAAAAAAAAGATTACTTCATTACTAAGTATGGAATTTATTTTATTTAGTTTATTTTTTGTAAAAATTTGGGCTACATATTAAAGGAAAAAGATTAAATAAAAACAAAGTAATTAGAAAAACCTCTTAGGGCAGGTAAATGTGCAATTTTCTTATATGCAAATTAGGATGAGTGTACAAAGGCAGGTTCATTTACATATATGTCCTCATACAGCTTGCTAAGAGCTTTGCCTGCACTATCTCCTGTGAAGTGGGTTTTGCTTGACAGATGATGGCACAGGGACTTGCCCAGGGTCACAAGGTTATACTCGCTTAACTGCTTTTCCAGACTTGTGCTATCTTGGCAAATATGGGGAAGGCTTGTGACTCTGATAAGCATCTGCTTCTCCCGGGAAGTGTGCCTAAAAGGAATGCCTCAGAACAGTGGAAACTGTCTGCTTTCTTTACCTGAATTCGTTTATTCACTCATTCATTCAACAAGCATGAATTGAGCGCTTACACTATGTGTCAGCGTGTTCTAGATGTTAGAAATAGGTGTAGCTCCTGTCAGGCCAACCACTAGACTGACGTTGTGTAGAAGCTAAAACGTTGTAAATGCCAGATTCAGCAAAACCTTCCCTGATGGATTTCATTTTCTCTTCGTCACAGAAACTCATAGCACTGGTTTTCGCTAAGAAATGTCCTTATTCCTACCATTTTCTGGCCTTGCTTGGCAAACATTTATTTTGTTATCAATCCTTTCCAAAACCCATGCCTTCTTAACCCAGGTAGACTACAAGCTCTTTGAGAGCAGAAGTACTGCACTTAGCCACTCAGAAAATAGACTCTGATGTCGTGCAAATCATTTCTGACACCTAATAATTTCCCTATAGAATCAAAATGTTCACACTTGGACTTCCCTGGTGGCGCAGTGGTTAAGAATCCACCTGCCTACGCAGGGGACACGGGTTCGATCCCTGGTCCGGGAAGATCCCGCATGCCGCGGAGCAACTAAGCCCGGCGTCACAACTACTGAGCCTGCGCTCTAGAGCCCACGAGCCACAACTCCTGAGCCCGTGTGGCACAACTACTGAAGCCCGTGTGCCTAGAGCCCGTGCTCTGCAACAAGAGAAGCCACCACAATGAGAAGCCTGCTCACCGCAACGAAGAGTAGCCCCACTCCCCGCACCTAGAGAAAGCCCATGAGCAACAACGAAGACCCAACATAGCCAAAAAAAAAAAAAGTTCACACTTAAGCAAATCATCAATTTTATTTTTAAGCATTGAGTTGCATGCTGTCAGTTCTCCTATCACTTTTTTTTCTCCTGGATCTAAATCTGGACTGTGAATCTATGTGTGTGAGTGATAATAAATGATATAACTTGAAATTAAGCTCTTTAAGTTTCCTGCTCCTGTAGACCTAGGGACATTACAGATGTTTGCCAAGGACGCATTAGCTTTAGGAACTTGCTTCCAAATTCTGTGTTCATTTTCTCTCCCTCACTTGCCTCCCTCACTTCCTTCTCTTGCAGTCTCCCACATCACAGTGTGATTTCTCCAAGTTCATGCAGTGCCCTCTGGGCTGTGAACAAAGACTGGGGGACTCTGAGGGAGGTCATTGCCCCCTGCTTCTTGTTCCTGAGCGTTCCCAGGCCCCTGCCATGTTCTTGTTTAAACCCAAGACTTGTTAAGTACTTCCTAAAGCTAGACGTTTGGAGAAGGAGAAGGAAAATCTGTCGGAACTAAACGAGCTGCCAGTCTGATGATCATAGTACAGAACCAATCTAGGGCCAGCCACGGGGGAGGGGGAAAGGCTGGGGCAAAATTGTAAATACAGCAGCTCCCCTTCCTCGCTGGGCTGTGGGAGGGGAGACCCTGCCTGTCCTCACCTCGGCCACCCTCCGGCCTGGTGTGACCTTGGCACTGTACCTGCAGGACAAGGAGGCTGTGTGTTTCCCGAAGCAGTGCCTGGCACTTTGCCAGGAGGCCCAGCACCCCACTGGCATCACAGGTGGCTCTGATGGGCTCAGTGCCCAATTCCCAGCCGAGGCTGACTTAGAGGGAGGGTCCTTGGCAAGAACCTCTGGAGATGGATATGGGGGTGGGGAGGCCTTCTCTCCTTTTCTGGGGGGATGTAACTGCTCCACCACCCTACCACCTAATTACAGCGTTCCAGTCTTGGGTGGGTCCCACTCTCAAGAAAGGACAGCAAACCCCTAGGCTGACACGACAGGCAGCTCACCTGTACACAAATCTCTCCACCTGGCCTGTCCCCCAGCCTAAAATTCACACTACGTACTCTTTCCAGTAGGTCCAGGAAAAACAAACCATGAGAAAATGAACGAGTGCCGTTGGAGAGCGTAAGATTTTAGCATTGCATTAACTGGCCTGTAAGACTGTCCAGTTTGCTGGTGCCACCTGGGAGCAGGCAGGGCTTTGAGAGACAGAGCAGGATCGGCAGGGTGAGTCTGAATGCAGAGGTGGGTCAGGAGACTCTTCAGCACACCAAGTACTCGTGACACTGTGGTGGGAAGAAAGAAAGCGGAGGAAGAAGGTGGTGAGGCCGGAACAAGCAGGGCAGTAGCTCTGGCTCAGCTGGGGGTTTGTGCCCCAGGTAAAGAGGCATTGACTGACTACTGCCAGCCCATGGCTGCTGAATGGGAATATGGCCCCCACTGGCCAGATTTTTGGGTTTTGAATTTTTTTTTTTAGGAGATGGGAGAAACCGACTGGCTTTTTTATATGTCAGCAACTAATTTAATTATTTTTAAACACTCGTGGGCCTGTACAGTACAAGCTAAGTGAAATATCTGTGGGCCCCGTTTGGCTACCAGGGAAAAGTGAAGGAGGAGACTGCCCCGGGCCATATCTGCTTCCACGGCAGCTAAAACCCCACCGCTTGCCAGCTCGGACACATATTATTTAACCAGCCTTTCTTAATCATCAAACCCTTTCAAGCTGAGAGCCACGCACAATACCGTCAGCCTCTTTACACCTCAGATCCATAGCCTGACCTTGAAAACAATTCAATCCATTCTTTTCTCTTCTCCCTCTTCTTCCAGCTCAAACAAAACTAAACCACAAACCTTCCCCAGGAAAGCTTCTCTGGAGAGGCAGCACTTAATTCTGGAGGAGACCTTTGCCTCCCAGTTAGTCAAGAATGTTCCAGGCGGATCCCCAAGCCAGCAGTGTTTTGAACTTGGACAAAAGCCCTGAATGAGCCTAGGCAAAGTATCCAGCCTAACCGATTTCCTTCTTTTGCTCATTAAGAAAAACTATTATACGGGGAGGGGCGAGGCGGGGTGTTGGGGGGAGTGGTATGCACAAAACCAAGAATGTCGGCTCATTCATCTTCCAGACGCCTTGTGCCTCCATTTCCTCATCCGTAATATTAGTGGAACAGGCCTCAGGCACTGGCACTGGACTGGCGGTGGCGAGGCCAAGGTCTCCTAACAGCCTCCTACTTAGAGCACTTTCCTCGGTGGAGCTCAGGCAGGCCCTTTGGCAACAAGGTGAAATGGGTAACATTTGAATTCCTCAAGCTTCATCGCACCTCCAGTTACCTGATGCCCTGGAGTTGAACTCTGTACGCCCAGGGACACTTGAGTAAAAAATCCTGGTATTTTACTATGCGATACAGCAAGGTATGTGTATATATATATATAAAGCTAGAGAATATTATGGACATATGAACATCACTTAGACCAAACTACATGAGGAATTTTTGCCCTTCTGTCTTTTTGTAAAGGTTCAGAATGTACTAACCCTTGACTTTACAGATCACGTCCAGCACTTCATGCTGAATGTCATTAAGTATTCAGTGTTTGGAACTCTGTGCTCATCCTGACTTGGAAGCAAGTTTATTTATTCAGCATAAAAGGAAGTATTTGAACTCACAGAGTGTGATTCCCTGAAACTTTTAAAAGCAGCAAGACTGGATAGACAACTTTTAGGATAGTAAGACATATTTCTCTGTTCTGAATACCCCTTTGCTCTCTTAACTAGACAATTCTAGCTATATAGGAGCTCAACAATAAAAAGGACATGAATTTTAGCTAATATGGGTAATATATTTAGATGATAAAAATGAGCCTTTTCTTGCCTAAAATTCCCTTCTTCCGTCAGCTATTTAGTTGTCTTTTTTGGGGTTTTTTTCTGTTTTGTTTTGTTCTTTTGGCCACATTGGGTCTTCGTTTGCTGCACACGGGCTTTCTCTAGTTGTGGCGAGCGGGGTCTACTCTTCGCTGCAGTGTGCAGGCTTCTCATTGCGGTGGCTTCTCTTGTTGCAGAGCACGGGCTCTAGGCGTGCGGGCTTCAGTAGTTGTGGCTCACGGGCTTAGTTGCTCTGCGGCATGTGGGATCTTCCCAGACCAGGGCTCGAACCCATGTCCCCTGCATTGGTAGGCAGATTCTTAACCACTGTGCCACCAGGGAAGTCCCAGCTATTTAGTTTTGAACCATTCTTTTGTGAAATAAAACATGTAAACAACGTTTTTATGACTATCACAATTTTGCCTGGGTGGATAGAATAACTTTCCCCAGCCCATTCTTAGTGCTTTCTCTGGGTTATTTAGACCTAGCTGGCCTTTTGGAATGACAGATTTGCATAAAAATTATAGCGAGAGACAAATGGAGCTGTACGTTGCTGACGGTCACAGCATATGGTTTCTATTCCTTTCTATCCCTCCTCGATGTTTAGCATGGTATCTGCCACAAAGGACGTGTCAGAGAGATTGTCAAATATGCTGGAGAAATGAACAAGAGAAAAGTCTGGCAACTGCTTTAAGTACGGGATACATGAGAATCAGAATCAAACAACAGGCAAGCTGACAGGCTGTCTGTGAGCTGAACCCCCAGCTAGTCCAGCTCCGGGTGAGTCCTTCCTGCCTCTCACCCAAGTTTCATTTGCTGCATTAGGGCTCCTTTCACAGATACTCTTTCCAACGCACAGTTTTGTCATGGTTCCCAACTCATTTTCCCCTCTCTAAGTGAATATCGGGCTCTCCTGCTCCTGTGCTGAGAAGCTGAATGAGTCTCTTAAAGTTCCCATCCTGACATGTTTTCCCCAAAACAGGTAACCATGCTGATCGCTTCTCTTTGGATTCTCCCCTAATACTTACAGCTTTGCAGAAATCATTTAGAAGCTGTTAATGGAGGAAGGACGTCGCGCAGTGAATTCCATCAAAGCTCTCTTCTTCTAAGCCAGTGAGTGGAAAGCAGTAAGAAGGCAGCCAGTAAGCATCACACTCTGCCCTGAGAGAGTGTTTTGTTGATGCTACACTCATCTCAATGCCTCCCATGATCCCTATGTTTTAAATTTTTGTTTATTTATTTATTCTTCCTATTCTGGGGCACAACCCATCATTCTTCTACCTTTATTTATGCAGCTTGCGTTTTTCCTGACCCCTCTCTTTTGCCCTGGTCCCTAGACATTGGAGCGATTAGAACGTTGTTGTTGTAACTTTTGCCCCTTATTGTAGTTCCTGGAGCTGGAGCCACTGCGTGATGACCTGCTCTTACCACAAGGCTTTGCTCCAGCTGGATTCTCACCACCAGGTCCTGTCCACAATGGGCAGCTCTTAGGAAAGACAAATCCCTAATTTTGCTTTGTTTCATGAGACTATTTCTGGCAGTTGAACTGGTTGGTTGGTTGGAATGAATGACCTTGCATTGAAAGCCAAGAGGCTCCACAGGGTTTTTCCATCTCAGAGATGTCACGGTTGCTTCTCTCTCTCTCTCTCTGAATTCCATGCTAATATTATATATACTTCTGTGATGCTGCTGCTCTGAATGAGAGATATCGCAATGCAAGTACTTATTAGTTTACATATAGGCCCTCTACCAAGGTTTAGCTCTCTGCCGAAACCAGGTGCTGTTTAATGTATGGTTATTTGTCAAATATGGGATTTTACTTAACTTTCCCTTCACAATAGGGTTTGTTGGCATCAAAGACCCAGAGGGAGGCAAGACATTGATTTTAGGACCCCAGTTCGAGGGAGGCGAGTGATGAGGATGCACTAAGAAATTAATTTTGGAGAGAATCGAGATTGAAGTTAATCATCCATTGATATGACACATGTATATTGGGTTCCTACTATGGGCAAAGCACTGGGTGTACAAGCAGTGAATAAAACTGGAGAGCTGTTAAACTAGAACAACAGATGATTTTTTTTAAGAGCTCCAAGTCTTAGAGACACAAAAAGGTTTTGAGGAAAGAATGAAAATTACCTGAAAATATTACTTTTATATATCTGCTCTTCTCTTTCCTTTCCTTTTTTTTTTTTTTTAAATGTTTTAAAATAGAACTCTTATCACAGGCATCAGTGAAGCCTGATAGAGGCATCATAGGAGAAGAATCAATGCCAGTGCCCTCCTGGTGTAGATTACAGAGGAGGAGGGGACGGGAAGTGTGACCTCTTCCCTCTGTGGGCCCTTGGCCACTAAATCCTGGGGATTTTTTTAAGAGACTGAACAACTTAATCAAGGGAAGTCAACAAGAGTAAAATTCCAAAACCTAATTTTTGAGGCCAAAGATTAATACTATAAAACTGACAAAGTCCCTGCCACAGAATGAAAAAGTCATTTAAGTCTAAAAGTGTTCTTTGTAAATTTGTTTACAAACCAATTAGTGTAAAAATCAGAAATAAAATCAAAATCAGCTAGGATTTTCTGGCCCATGGGAAGTTTAACATCCTAGGTACCTCTTTGGTAATCTTGAAATGGATTTGCATGTGAATTGGGGCTAGATTTTAAAAATTTTGGTCAAACGTTTTGTTGCTTATTGAAAAGGACTCTTCACCTAATGGACAGATCCTCTATATAGCATTTACAGCTAAATGCTTTCCTTCTTTTTTGCAAGAGCACCTCATATCATTTCAATGAAACATTATTTTAAGGCTCCAGTTTATACGAATTAACGGATTTTCTAAGAAGATATAAACTCCAGACATTCAGAAGAGTTTAATTCATCACATTTAAAAGACACTTGAAGTTAACATTATAGTTTGCAGAAGATAAATTCCTACCTCTGTCTATTTTGTTTAATTTTACTTCCTGGAATGTCCTCAGTTCTTTCTAGAGACTGCAGAATTCACTCTCAAAGTGAAAACAATTTAAGTTCATTTTTAAATAATTTAAATAAACACTACTAGACAACGTGTAACACTTGGAGTGGGAAGAAGGGCTGAGGGTTTTGGGAAACCTCACAATAAACATTAAGGGTTTAAAATGACAGAACATCGAGCAGCGTTTTTTGTAGTGACTGTCGTGCCTTCCCGCCCTCCCCCACTGGACCTTGTGGCTGGTCAGCGGGAGGTTCCTGCCTTAAACTTGAACAACACCAACCTTACTCTGCATACGTGGTCTTTGTTCATAGTAAATTCTCCCCACACTACAGAAGATGTGATCTGGTAAAATAACAACTGTGACACTCCAACATGCTTAGATTACAGACATTTTAGGAAAATGAAAAGAAGGTGCAAAGAGCTGACTGTGTCCTTCCCCTCCAACACCCCAAATTCATTAGTTGGAGCCCAACGTGATGGTGTGACAATATTTGGAGGCGGGGCCTTTAGGAGGAAATTAGGGTTAGATTAGGTGGGGCTCTCATGATGGGATTAATGCCCTTATGAAAAGAAAAGAAAGCAAAACTGCAGGAAATCTCTCTTTCTCTCTCTTTCTCCCCCCCCACACCTCTCCCCCTTCTCCCTCCCTCTCTCCATCCCTGCCTCTCCCTCCCCTTCCCAGCATGCATGCATCAAGGGAGGGCCACATGAGGACCTAATAAGAAGATGGCCATCTGTCAACCAGCAAGAGGGCCGTAGTCATCAGGAACCGAATCAGCTGGCACCTTGATCTTGAACTTCCCCAGCCTCCAGAAACGTGAGAAACAGATGTCTATTGTTTAAACCTCCCAGTCTATGGTATTTTATTATAGCAGCCAGAGCTGACTGATTTCAGAAGCCTTCACAAGCCAGCTGGTTTTACTGACATGCTTAGAAACTGTAGAGATCAAATGATAATCTTCATGTGTAGTAGGCAGACCCTATTTGTTAATGTCATCACTTGCCCAGACCCAAATAGATTTCTACTGTGATTGTCTTCATTGAACACCTATTGTATGTTAGACAAAGGTCAAATTCCAACTCCATGAAAGCGCTCAATTTTTAGACTTTCAAAGTCTCTAGGAAGAAAATCTTAGCTTGGAATTAAACACATGAAAAATCAGCAGACTTTCAACAGCTATAACTTTCCACACTGCTATCTTTGACCCTCTGGGGTTACTTCTTTTATTTACTATCTGGGAACTAAAGTAGAAATCTGGGTACTCCAAGTGCTAACATTTTATTATTTTTTTTTAGTCAAGAGAACAATAGAAACATAAATAGCAACTAAAGTAGCATTTGCTAAAGGCTCAAAGGAGCCTTTGATACAGGATATTTGATACAGGAATTTAGAGGAGGAAAAAATGAAGTTAAATTGCAAGAAGTAAAAAACCAGCGCAGGACTAGCCATTGACACAGCCCAGGTGAGAGATTGCACGGGAGTGGAGTGGTAGTGGTGATGATGAGAACGAAGAAGAATGAAGAGACATTAACAAACAACAGAGATATTCACACACGCACACAAAAAAACAACAAAAAACCAACCACCAAATCTTAGTGGCTGACTGGATGCTGAGGCATGATCCTGGAGGAATCCAAAAAGATTGAGATCGAAACATCAAAAATCTAAGTGAGGGGCTTCCCTGGTGGTGCACTGGTTGAGAATCCGCCTGCCAATGCAGGGACACGGGTTCGATCCCTAGTCCGGGAAGTTCCCACATTCCACGGAGCAACTAAGCCCGTGCGCCACAACTACTGAAGCTCGTGTGCCTAGAGCTTGTGCTCTGCAACAAGAGAAGCACCGCAACGAGAAACCCGCGCAATGCAACGAAGAGTAGCCCCAGCTCACTGCAACTAGAGAAAGCCTGCGCACAACAACAAAGACCCAATGCAGCCAAAAATAAATAAATAAAATAAATTAATTTTTTAAAAAAGTCTAAGTGATTGGAAATGTTTGTATTAACAGAGTATGGCAGTCAGAGGAAAGATCCATTGGTAGATGGGACAGATGTGGAATTGGTGGGTTCTGATTTTTTACCTGTTGTGTGTGAGGTGACAGTTGTATTTATAGTATGACAAAAGGCAGGCACTGGTGATATTGCCTCCCTTGCTATGGTATTCCTTGGTTCTATTGGTTTTTACACTTGGCCTCAGGCTGACCAGATCCAGATGTAAAGTTAACCCTTAACAAGCTGAGTAACTGACCTGTAGCAGCTGGTTGGCTACCCCCCCAAAAAAAAGCTTTAAAGCGGAGGGACCCCCACCAAAATATTTAAGCAGTGCTTTGTGAAAGTGTGGTAATTTCTGTTTACACAACAGACCAGACCTAGGGGCAACCCTCCCCCTATTCATGAAGTGAAGAGCTATCCCTTGTTGAGTTTTAACAGGAGGGCCAGGAGTCACTAACCAGTCCCCAAATAGAGAAGCTAGTCATCAGGAAATGGGTCCCAGCAGCCCCTTAGGGGGCAGCTGAGTTTTGGGGTAGAAGCCACAATCCCTTCCCCAGATAGTAAGCATCTTTCTAGAAAGATTTGTATGTTTGCATATTCAGATTGCCACCATCAGTGTGTTTATCTCAGTGAGACTTTGTTTTGAAATAATGTAGATTTGCCTTAGTCAAGAAAATTAAATGAATCTGAATTTAAAAAACTAGTAAACCAACAAAACCATTACATCTATTTGACTATACTAACAGAATGCTTGTTTCCTTTTTAAAAATATTTTGAAAAGCATTCCAGAGAGAGAGAGATTTTAACGTTTTAATTAATTAATTATGGCTGCATCAGGTCTTTGTTGCTGTGCGCAGGCTTTCTCTAGTTGTGGCAAGCAGGGGCTACTCTTTGTTGCAGTGCACGGACTTCTCATTGCAGTGGCTTTTCTCCTTGCAGAGCATGGGCTCTAGGCTGGTGGGCTTCAGTAGTTGTGGCACGCGGGCTCAGTAGTTGTGGCTCATGGGCTCTAGAGTGCAGGCTTCAGTAGTTGTGGCGCACGGGCTTAGTTGCTCCGCAGCATGTGGGATCTTCCCGGACCAGGGCTCGAACCCGTGTCCCTGGCATTGGTAGGCAGATTCTTAACCACTGTGCCACCAGGGAAGTCCCCAACTGCCATTTCTGAGGTGCCATGAGCAAAAGCAGGGTACTGTGCATGATTCCTGCACGCTGAACCACCAAGGCGGTGGGCAGATCACCCAGGCCACCCTTTTCCACCTGACCCACCAATCCTCCCCTACCCTCACCCCATTTAAAGGAACTAGACCACCTTCCTTAGGAAGCGAGCAAGGGCACCGGTTTGTCATTCTCGCTGTCTCCTGCTGCAGCACCAGTCCCAATAAAACCTTGCCTGAATTTCTCATATTGCCTCTTACCAATTTCTATTGATTAAATAATCCAGGAGCCCAGGTTGGTAACATAATGGGTGTCTTCATTTTCATTCTCTGATAGTCAAGCTTCTTTCAAAATATCCAAGCTCTCCAAGGTCAGCTAGAAATTCATTTGCCTCTCATCTGCCAGTTAAGACAGAGTGTTCCAGAAGTGGGTATAGGAGTCAGGCAAAGAAAATTAAAGCTAGGATTAAGAGCTACTGCTAAAGACAGATCAATCTGAGATAAGATAAAGCATATTTGAAGTCATAGTTCATGGAAATCATGAATAATTTTAAAAAATGGATTCAGGACAACTTTACAGATATGTGGTAGAGCCCTTAGCCCTTTCAGATCTTATCTGAAAACCAACAGGGAAATGCAGGGGATTATTAGAAAAACTATAATCAGAAATACTGCCTGGACGCAAACTGGACCCCCAGGTCCCTAGTTCTTTGTGATGTCAAATAGATGATGGTAATTTGGGGGCATTTATAGCAGTTCCTTTAGCATTCGCCCGGGAAAAGGGAACATGCATTTAGTAGAAGGTGACATGTTGAAATGCACAGTTAAATTTATTAGCCTGAAACAGGAGACAGGTTTTTTTGTTTTTTTAAAGGACTTTTGCCATTTTTTAAAAAAATTTTTATTTATTTATTTATGGCTGTGTTGGGTCTTCGTTTCTGTGTAAGGGCTTTCTCTAGTTGCAGCAAGTGGGGGCCACTCCTCATT
Organism: Pseudorca crassidens; assembly: GCF_039906515.1. Classification (NCBI taxonomy): domain Eukaryota; kingdom Metazoa; phylum Chordata; class Mammalia; order Artiodactyla; family Delphinidae; genus Pseudorca; species Pseudorca crassidens. The sequence goes on from NC_090298.1 coordinate 60,307,190, forward strand.
GTGGTGCGCGGGCCGCTCATTATTGCAGCCTCTCTTGTTGCGGAGCACAGGCTCCAGACGTGCAGGCTCAGTAGTTGTGGCTCACGGGCCTATTTGCTCTGCGGCATGTGGGATCCTCCCAGACCAGGGCTCGAACCCGTGTCCCCTGCATTGGCAGGCAGATTCTCAACCACTGCACCACCAAGGAAGCCCCTAGGAGACAGGTTTTTGTGTTGGGAGAAAAGTTTGGATTCAGGTAAATTCAGCGCTGCCCTTTACTGTACTACCTATGAGACTTTTTGAGTCGGTTTCTTCACTGTTAAATAAGAATAACCAGGGGCTTCCCTGGTGGCGCAGTGGTTGAGAGTCCGCCTGCCGATGCAGGGGACACGGGTTCGTGCCCCGGTCCGGGAAGATCCCACATGCCGTGGAGCGGCTGGGCCCACGAGCCATGGCCACTGAGCCTGCGCGTCCGGAGCCTGTGCTCCACAACGGGAGAGGCCACAACAGTGAGAGGCCTGCATACCACAAACAAACAAACAAAAGAATAACAAGTTCTTCACAGAGTTGTTACAGATTGAAAGTTGCAACTATTCCTAGTATAGTGCCTGGTATGTACCTGTATTTAGTAAATTCGTGATTATAACAAAATAATTAAGCAGCTACTATATTCCAGGCATTGCTGCAAGTCCTGGCACACAGCAGTGAAGAATTAGACCAAGTCCCAGCTCTCAGAAAGCTCATGTTCTAGAGGGAGATGACAAACAATAAACAAATAATCCAGTGTATGTTATGTTAGATGATAAATGCAATTGAGAAAGTTAATGCAGAGTAAAGGGGATAAAAAGTGAAGGGGGCCACCTAGAATCAATGCTGCTTTCTCTTCCTCCTCGTTTCCAGGCTACCCTGGGGATCATCTTCTCAGAGTCACTGAAGTTCTAACTTTCTTAAACTGTGAAATGGAAAAAATAATAATGGAACTGTGCATGGCTTTATTTTTTTAATAAAATTAAAGTTCAGTCTCTCCAAACTTTGATTTGTTTAGAACTTTAGAGCAGAGAGAAAAAGGCAAGATTGCCAAGAAGGCTTGCCGATTTAACATTGACAAAATATTTGAAAGTTGTCCAAAGCTATAGGCTGTAGTGAAGTGTAAAGGAACTTCACTGGAAAAAAAAATTATGTATATAAAAACAAAAACATGTACCGTAGAAGAAGCAACGGGCAGAGGCTCTCAGGAGACCTGGAATGTCACTAAGGCTCTATTCTTCCTTAGCTGTGGAAATCATGCAACTTCTCTGTGCCTCTTTGTTTCCCTGGCCATAAAGTGATGTGTAGAGGCCACCAGTTCTACAGTTATCCTCTACCCTGACATTACTACCTGACTTTTGTTTTTGAGAACTGAAACACGGACCGTGACATTTATTTCTGTTCTGATTCATTTTTGTTTTTTAAGCGGATGTTGGACTCTAAGGATTCCCTTTTTAGGTACAGAGTTCTCCTTGGCAATAAAATGCAGATTCCTGCTCAGCATCACTCTTTTTCTGGGACAGGGAATGGGTTAGAAAATGTTAACAAGCCAAAGTCTCTTAGGACTTTGAAAAAGGCTTTAATGATTTCTTTCCTTTCACTTCCTCATGCCTCACTTCTTTGGGTGACGCTTTGAAAGCACATTGGTCACTATTGTGGTAAAAATGTTAAAATGATCAACAACATGATATTATTGGAAAAGGACCAAATCATGTCAAAAGTGAATGGAACGGTGCATGCCGAGATCTTTACTCAAACATACTTTTAAAATCCTGTTTGACGCTCTTGATATGAATAATCTGTTATTGTTATAAAAACTAAATTGCGTTTTGTCAAACACCTCATTTCAACTAGTTAGAAGGAGAGAGACCTCTGAAAACAATCATGTTTTAAATAATACTGCTTTAAAAATTGTTTTACCAGGTCTAGTAGTTTTCCAGTGTCATCTTTTGTTTTACATTAAAGAAAAAACACTTCTTGCTTTATTAAAAAGACATTTTTCACTAGACGGTGTCAGTTTTTGTTTTAATATTCCTGCAAGCACAGTCAGATGGCAAAGTAAGCTGGCATATTGTATTTATTTGAATCACCCTCCAATGTCCAACCCTAAGAGAAAAATAGCCCAAAATTCTGCAGACAAGTTTCTTTTCTGAGATTCTGCAAAGAAGTGATCTGTGAGCTAGTAGTTACCCAGTGAATGCAGACTGAAATCCCAAAGATTCATTTCAGCACTTGCAAAATAAATCAGGAGCATTTGCTTTTACAATTTCTTCTTAGCGTTAAGTTCTCCATAGAAACATTAGCCACGACAGAGTTTTAAAACCTCCCCAGAGCCTTCAGAGAAGAGCTGACCAGCTGGAACATGAACTTACAACTATTCTCCTGCAGACCACCTATTTTTGCTTTAACCTTCACTTTCTACCATTAACAGATATTTACTTTATTTATTACATTTGGTGATATCTCTATGTGTCGATGACACCAACTTGTTTGTATTAAAACTACCCCTTTATCACACTGGCGTCAATCAACCTCACTGAAGCTCTCCTTACTTCCCTCTTCTGCTTCTGCCAGAGCCCCTTCCACCAGGTATCAGCACCTTCCAGCTGCCCCACTCAAATCCATCCTATAACCTGCTGCAAGAGTCCCCTTCCCTATACTCCCTTGCATCATGCAGCTCCCATACCCCAAACCTTTGAGCTCTCAAATGCTTCTGTGATAATATCCCGTCCTCTTTGCCCATATTCAGTGTCCTCCATGATCTGATACCAGCTTCAAATCCCCCACCCTCAGCCAACCTCATGCCCCACTCCATTGTCCCTTGTCGTTGCCTGTCCTCCAGGAGTAGGCATTCTCCTTCCAACTCTTCTTCAAGGTCTACCTCAAACCGTATGTTCAAACCCTATCACCTTCCTTGACCATTCCAGTTTACAGTGACTTTCCTAACACCTCTAAATACATAGACTAGGCACTTTTTCTTTTTTCTTTTTTTTTGTCTACACCGCGCAGCATGTAGGATCTTAGTTCCCTCACCAGGGATCAAACCCTGGCCCCTGCAGTGGAAGCTCCAGAGTCCTAACCACTGGACCACTAGGGAATTCCCTAAACTACCCACTTATTTGGGTCCTAAATCATACGCTCATACTGAAAATTGATATGTGTGAGCTCTAATTGTAGTACTTAATACATGGAATCATAGAGGTGAAATGAACTTGAGATATCTGATTCAACATGTCCAGAAACACAGGAAATTCCCCTTGAACATGCCCCTGTCTGAGTGAACACTGACTGACAGGGTGCTGTGCCTCAAAATGTGGCCATTTCACCTTTGAATTGCTCTTATAAAAAGAGGCATCTGCTTATTTATTTATTTTTGGCTGCATTGGGTCTTTGTTGCTGCACGCGGGCTTTCTCTAGTTGTGGCGAGCGGGGGCTACTCTTCCTTGCGGTGAGCGAGCTTCTCATTGCTGTGGCTTCTCTTGTTGCAGAGCATGGGCTCTAGGTGCACAAGCTTTAGTAGTTGTGGCACGTGGGCTCAGTAGCTGTGGCTCACGGGCTCTAGTGCGCAGGCTCAGTAGTTGTGGCGCATGGGCTTAGCTGCTCTGCGGCATGGGGGAATCTTCCCAGACCAGGGCTCAAACCCATGTCCCCTGCATTGGCAGGAGGATTCTTAACCACTGCGCCACCAGGGAAGCCCGAGGCATCTGCTTTTTAAGGGAGAAAAGGCCCACTCAGCCCATTCCAACCAGGGGAGTGGGATAGAACCTCCTTGCTCTCCCATGGGAAGACACTTCCCTGAGTCCAGCTGAGATGCCTCGTGCTTATTTTCTAACATTACAGGGGAACTTGTTAGAAATGCAGATCCATGAGCCCCAGTCCAGACCCAACTGAACTGGAAAGTCTGAGGGTGGGCCCCCAGAATCTGAGTTTCAACAAGTTTGAGAAGGACTGCAGCTCCCACGTGAAATGGAAACCAGCTGGCCACCCTCTATCTTTGCAGACTACAAAATGGTTAGTGTCAGTATGCCACCTTTTCTCCAACGAAATCATCTCTTATAACTCCAATTAGTTTATTTAGCCAGCCAATTATTTTATTTAGCAACCCATACATTCCACATTTGACAAGCAGGTGAGGACACGGGTTTAGAAGAGTCCACATTCCTCCAGATCTTATCACTCTGAGGCACAAAGAGAAAAATAGCTCCAGGTGACTGCATGAAAACAAAACAACCCCCCCCCCCCCAATCTTTAAAAACTGCCACAGGTAGTTTAGTTTCCTTAAAAGCTAAGCCGGAAAAGGTTTTTGTGGTGTGCGACCCCAGCTGGGCTGGGCGACAGTTCTGTACTTGGGGGAGGGCAGCGGGCCCAAGGTGATCCGAGGATGACTCGCAGTTGTGTTTTGAGTGGTTGCTCAGCGAGTGTTTATCTTGTCCCTCCAGCAAACACACACTCTCAGTTTCTGGTCATGAAAGGGGAACCCGGTATTTTGTAGACAAGGAGTCACAGAAGCAACGTTCGAGGGGAAAAAAGGAAAAAAAAAAAAAGTCAAGGCGCAATCTCCCCAGACGAAAAGGAACCGCGCTGTTTGTCCTTCTGTAACCGAGCAACACCCTGGGCGGCTGGGGCTGGCTGTGTCTTCTGCGGTTTCTCTTGCTCTTCTCCGCAGAGGTTCACTTCCACCCTCTAAACGCTCCACAAGTGAAAAAGCAGGCGGGGCGGCCGCGGGCCCCAGTGGCAAGGCATCCCGGCCCAGGGCCCCGTGCAGCCCCTTCTTCCAGCCGCGGGGCCGGACAGGGGCGGGTCCAGGCGGCCGGGCGCTGCGCCCCGCGCGCGGTAGAGGTCGCTGCGCCGCGGCGCGCGCTCTCACCGCGGTGGATAACGGGGCCGGGCTGTAGGAGAAAGGAAACCTGCCCGGGAGGCGGCGGCGGCGGCCCGGAGCGAGCGAGGGAGGAGAGTTCACTTTTGCTCCGGTGTCAGCGCGCGGCGGCGGCAGCGGGCGCTGACGAGGGAGCACCGAGCGAGCGGGGCGCCCATCTCGGGGCGGCCAGGGGAGGGCCGCGAGAGGCCGGATACTAGCGCGCCGGCTGGGCGCGGAGCGGCGAGCCTGGCCAGCGAGGGGAGCCGCGGGGGGCGCGCCGCGTGCGGGCCCCCGGAACCGCGCAGGATGCCCCACGAGGAGCAGCCGTCCCTGCAGAGACCCCGCTACGGCTGTAAGTGCGCCGGGCGCGCGGGGTTCCACTGGCCTTGGGGAGCTCTCTCCCTACGGGAGGGTTGGAGAAACCGAGGGAGCCGGGTGCGCGCCGCGGAGGAACCGGAGGGCAGCGGCTGGGTGGCTGGCAAAGTTGGGAGCTGGAGTTGCAAAGGCTAGTGAGCGGCGTCCTCCCGCTCTCCCCACAAATTCCTAATCCCCAGCTGGCACCCCAGTCCTCTACCCCGCACACCCCACCGTGGCGCGAGGCAGAGCTGGGTCTGCGCCCTGGGACACACCAAGTTGGGCGTTTAAGGGTATCAGGTGAGGAGCCCTCGGAGCTCCTGGACGTTGCCGGCTCGGGCCAGGGGGTGGCGTAAGGGACCCTTTTCTTCCAACTCAGAGGGGAGGAAAGTTTGTTTGCTGTGGCTGCAGGTGGGCTCCGCTAGTAGTGTGCCCGCGCATTCTGCTACTAGCAACGTCGGCTTTCCTGGAAGGGGCGGTGTTTCCTCCTACCCCGCCCCCTCGTGCTTCACCTGGGCCGCAAGAGCCAGTGTGGGCCCCACAGGTGGGAGTCCTTTCCTGCTGCGGCTGAAAGGGACACCTCGCCCATCCCCCCCGTGCGGCGCGCGGGAGGATTGCAGCCGGGACAGGACGCGGCGCTGGGCTCCCCGGGATCCGGTTGGAGCCGCGTGACTTGAATGAGGTAGTGTCGATTACCCAGCCAGGGTCTACCCTCGGAAAGAGGTTGCTTTGGCGGATCTTGAGTGGATAGAGCCAGATGAGAACTAACCACACGGCTTCATGTGCAGAGTTCAGAGTCTTTACCAAACCTGTGTCAGGAAGTATTTCCTTTAAAACAAACAGAAAGTTGGCACGCTCTCTCAACAGGGTTGGCCCTGTCAGTGATCCCTGTGGCGGATCACAGGTTAATCTTTTGCCCAGGCTGGCCTTGGTGGCAGGGGTACCAGGCTTGGGTTAAGATAGTGAACCCTGCTGCATGTTTTGTGGTTCTGGCTGGTTGTGAGGGCCACAGGCTTGCCTAATAAAGGGGAGTAGTCACCGTGCTCACCCTCCCTTTCCTCCCCGCCAGTCTTGGAATGGAGCATCAGAGATGAGAAGTTAATTTTCCCAGGTGACCTTTTCTGTGTCAGCCAGTGAGAAGGCAGCCTGAGGAGTCAGCTGCAGCCTCTGTACTCTAGGGAAATGCATTTAACAAGTAACCCGGCCCTGCCCTTTGCAGCCTTAGTTTGCACTTTGCCTAACCAACACAGAGGGCAGAGTTCCTTGCGGTGGGATGTGCTCATCCGGAGTGGTGTCAACCATCTTCAGATAGGTGAAAGTCCTTTATGTGTCAGGCTCCCAGAATGTATGGTAGCTTCACTGTGTCAAATGATAAGATGGCCACAGTGTGTAGAAACTAGGCGAGTATGAATTTAAAAATGCGTTTTGATATCACATTTTAAACCACGATCTGTTTGCTGTGTCGTCCCTCACTAGTTCAGTGTGCTGGGCAAACTTGCAGTGCCTGCAGTGCATTAATGTGGCAGTTCCATCTGTTTCCCTGCGTGAGCGTCTGTGATGGCCCTTGGTTTTCATTGAATGCACCTGAAGTTTTAGAGCGCTCTTAGAAGCGGCAGTCTAGGAGAGTCAGATCCCACAAGCATGAAGAGCATTGCACATCGGCACATAGCCCCTTTTTTTGGAAATTCTCGTCCAGCTTTTCTCACGAGTCTGGTGTAATAGGTGATGTGCCGTCTTGTTGGAAGTTATTTTGTGAGGTGTTCCTATAGAACAAAGATGAAATATTAGCTCACTAATGTAATTCTGCAGAGAAGATATGGAGAAAGGAAAAGGGTGAAGCTGCTATACTAATTTAGACGTGAGTAGAATATTATATTACAACCAGAGTATCTTTCTACAATCAAAACTAAATTTAATTGAAAGTTATGCATAGGTATGATTTGCAAAATCATTTTTGTGCTGTTGTAACAAACTGTGATGTATTTGCTAAAGGAGTTCTGAAAACACGTTGCCACCACGATCTGTCAAAAGTTTTATTCCAGTTACTTGAGAGTTAAAAAGACCAGCGATAGCAAAGAGGGGCTTTGTGACTAGATGTAGATGATTTCACTCATCACTGATGATCCAGTCAGCATTTAAGTGGCTCCTGTGGGGCAGTAATCAATATGTCTGTGGCAGGAATTGTGGTTTTCTACCCTCTGCAAAACTTCTTTCCTTTCATGAGAAACGTTGTAAATGACGTGTTTCACTATTTGCTTCTCTTTAAAAGTGTAGCGTAAGCCCAGCATGGGTGTGTTTATGTGTGTGTTGCAGGGGAAGGTTCTGGCTGATGCTCTGAGCTTTTGACTGATGCTCTGGTCTGCATGGTGAGATTTCTGAAACAACTGGTAACTGGTGTGTTTCAGTGGTCAACACAACTAAGCCTCTTATCCCTTTCCCAGTACTAGAAATTGAAGTTCTGAACTGTTAAATTCAGGTGTGTAAAACAGGGTTGAGGGCTTCCCTGGTGGCGCAGTGGTTGAGAGTCCGCCTGCCGATGCAGGGGACACGGGTTCGTGTCCCGGTCCGGGAAGATCCCACATGCCGCGGAGCGGCTGGGCCCATGAGCCATGGCCGCTGAGCCTGCGCGTCCGGAGCCTGTGCTCCGCAACGGGAGAGGCCACAGCAGTGAGAGGCCCGCGTACCGCAAAAAAAAAAACAAAAAAAACCCAAAACACAGGATTGAATACATCTGTGTTTAGGGCAGCTTGGTTCTAACGGTCTATCAGTGCTTTTCTTTGGAGGCAGAGGGATGTATGCAGTGTTGCCCTGCCATGCTGTCTGTAATAGACAAAAAGTCAAGTCCCTCCTACATGCAACTAATGTTTTGGTTGAGCTTTTCAAAAGGTTCTTTCAGGTCACCAGCTAAAGTGTTATTTTAGTATGCCTTTAACTTTAATTACACATGCCCTTAGCCCAAATGACTTGTTTGGGAGAGTTTAAGCTTGTAATATCCAGTTTGTTGGAGAGTTTAGTGTTGCTTAAGGTGTTAGCAAACGCCTTTTTTCCTCTAGGGAACCATTGGTTTGCTTTTGCCCCTCACCTTCCACTCCATAAGCTTTTCAGCAGCTCATTTTATTTAAAAGGCTAGTATACAGGCAGATCTAATGCTTACCAAGTCTTCTCGGTGATCAAAGGAGAAACAAAGGCCACTCAACTTCTGATCTGAGTCAGGTAAGTCCTACAGGTTAGGCACTTAAGCATGGGGTGTGGAATTTAAGTTGGTGAATTTACCAAGTGCTTGTGTGTTTCACGTGCTCTTGTTATCACCTGCTTATTATGACCTCTGAGAGGGCCAGGGGTTTTCCCGAAGCTGAAACCCCCTGATACTGTCTCAAAACCCCACAGCTAGCTGGTGACAGAGGGAGTTTGGAAGCCAGTGCTGTCAGACCCTGAAGCCTTTTCTCACTGGCTGTTGCCATTTGCCTCTCTTGACTCATCAAACGGGGCTTCGCCCCTCCTTTCTCTCTGTTTCAGGTGTTTGTCCTGATTTTCTCAAACTGCAGAAACCTGTAGCCATTTGGATAGTGTGCTCTTTTAAAAGAAGATGGGTGGTATTCTCTCGAGTTTAATTTGGTTTTTTTACCCCTAAGGAAAAGTATGAAAGAATACATGGGCTTTTCGTAGAGTACATCTAGGCTTCAGTAAAACATTCTATGCATATGCAGAGACATCCCATCTCATTGTGAGGCACTGAAATGAAAGAAAGACTTTTCCATAATATAGCTGCATGCTCCAATGATTCCAAATAGGATAATTTGTAAAACACACTTTATCACATATACTGGCCGTGCCTTAAAGTCTAGGGTTGATGAGAAATCAAGCGGAAGTTTGCAGGGGATTGACTGACCAGTGAGCCGAGGCTTTTTCCCTTTAGTGTTCCATTTCGTTTTTCTCCCTTGAAAGGCAGAATGGCGTCAGTGAAGTGACAAAAGCTGTGGTGTTGAGTGGATCCTAGTTGAAATCCTGACTTGCCCATTAACTGCCTGAGTAGCCTGGGGGTTTCTCTTCTACCTTGAAGGATGGTGTTTTCCACTCCTGTGACAGTGGCTGGTGTGGTTCCTTGCACATAGAGCTAAACGCATTGTAGTGACGTCAGTCAACTGAGCACCTAACATGTACAACACATTGCCGACGAAGGGAAAATGACTGAGACGGTTACAGCTTTACAGCTTATAAGAGAATCTGGAAGGTGAAGAGTAATGCCTATACTTTTACTAGTGTACTTCCAAGTTCTGTGGAAGTGAAGACACGAGAGTGACGGATTTGGGTGGGGAAATGGGAAGGCGTCATGAAGGTTGTGACCACGACCTGGAGGGAGGTCAGAGGGAAAACTGAAAGGCGTTCCCGTGTATTTGTTGCATGAGTATTTTGGGGGGGATGACGCTTAGGAGGTGTGGATAGGTGCTGTGGAAAGGAGGTGTAGCCAGAGGGGAATTTATCATGGAATCCTTTATTTGTAGGCAACAAAAGGCAGAGCTGTCCTAAGAGTAGCTTGATCTAGTCTCTCACTGAAGTATCTCGCTCTTTGAGAGGTCTTTTTTTGGCAAGTGACCTGATGAAGTGGGAAGCGCGGGTGTGCTTGGAATGCATGGGGTTGGAAAGAGCAGGAGGGTGGGTGAGGTTTGGGGACGTGTGCGTCGGGGGGTGCCCTCTCTCTCGTTGCTCAGAGGACCCTTCACCATGCTTCTAGGTTGGGGAATTCTTTTTACTGCCAGGTTGCTTCTGCCAGATAGTTCCGCCAGATAGTTCCACTTGGGATAGGCTAGAAGTAAATCATGATGATGCTTCTGGAACTGGTGGCATCCAACGAATACAAAGAGAGGTAGGTCTGGACCCTCACCGGAGCCTAACAGACTCCAGCCAGGGAGACAGACAGCTAACTCCAAACCATTTCAGAACGTAAATTCTCTGAAAACAGGTTAAAAAAAAAAAATGGTGTAATTACAGCAGGGCAAGGACAGCGAAATTATCTAGGGGGTAGGGCTTCTTCTCCCTCTTTTTTTCCTCATACTCTCCATTACTTAATGGCAATTTTGACTTCTGAAATTTCACTGGAGGTTTAGGGCAGTCACAGGAGAACATCTCAGTTTGGTTGAAAGTGGCTAATGCCGAGTTTCCAGTTCATTAGCAGGTCCTCAGATTGGACTACACTCTCACTGGACTCTCCCTTAACTTTACAGTCATGGGTTGTGCATGGCCCTTCTTTCCAAGGTGACCAAGGGCACTGACAGCTGTTTCTCCGGTCAGTGCAGTGGCTTTGCTGGAGCAGTTCCTGGAGCAGCAAGGGCTGTAGAGCATCACCTGGGAACCTGTTGGAAAGGCGAATCCCCTGCCCCACCCAGACCTCCTGAGTCGGACAGTGTGTGTGTGGGGGTCCTACAAGGGCTTCTGATGCACTGCTCTAGTGCCAGGGTGAAAAAGCATCCCTAATACACAGGTTACCCTCTCCACAGTGCTTGCAAGTTTTTGTCATGTAAGTAAAAACACGTGAGCACGTCACCAAATGCTTTATTTACAGTGTGCCTTGTGTGTTTGACTTGAGCACACACATGCATGGCATACAAACCCCGGCATTGATTTCTGGACAGGTTTGTGTTTATTTTATAGGATCTGTTTCGGTATGGCGTTAAGATTGCTTTTCTCCCTTCTGGGAAACAAATGTGATTTAGAAGATAAAGTGCCAAATCTCCACTAACTAGGGATTAAGTGACATCAATTCCCCAGGGATCTCTAGGGGGAGGTGGTGCTCTCTGGAGCCATTGGGAAGGCTGAGTGAGCTGGGGAACCTGTTTGTGGAATAAGGAAGGTCCCAATCCTGGCCATTCTGGACTTTAATCCTTGTAGGGTGGGACCTGGACAGTAAGGGTTGAAAGTTGTCTCTTCCCTCCATTTTTTTCATCCAGGACAACTTCAAGTGTTCTTCATTCATTCACAACTTTGAGAGCAGTTGAGTATGTTAGCAGAGATACTATCTGATAGGAATTATTAGTGCACCTAGGTCATGCCCACATTACAGAAAATTACTGATCTGTTTATTTTTCTATTGATTAAAGATAGGAGGACATTCCTCTGATTTTTTTGCTTAGGATCCCCAAAGAGGACTTTTAATTGTTCTGCTTTTTCCATTACTCCTGAATCTCTAAAGAAGGACATTTTTATATCATTTTTTGCACATTAAGGCAGATTAGTTCCTGATAATTTGGGCTCACTTCTCATTTTATTGCCAATATGAACTCAGTCTTACATAATGTTCAGGCAGATCCTTAGTCATCTTCATATAAATGGACTTGATTTGCATGTGATTGAAGCAACAGAAGTTTGAAATACTTAAGGAATGCTTAGGTTCAGTACCTAGCTGGTAACCTGGAACCCTGGTACCTAGAAGACACTCAGTCAATATTTGCTGCTGTGACAGATTTTACTTAAAGTGTCAGCACTGCACTGTTGGTCTGAATGAGGAACTTGTTTCTATTATCTGTTAAATTAAAGATAATCTCAAGAGTTTGACTGCCAGGCAAATATTTAATGTTGAGTTAAATTTGCTTTCACCCTCTGTGGAACCTAGGCAAGTTATTTTAATTTCTCTGTGCTTCCGTTTCCACCCCTCTAAAGTGTAGATGGGAAAGTGCATGCTCAGAGGGTTAAATGATTCAATGCACTTTCAGAATGTGTCTCCATGGTGCCCGCACTTGACTGGTGGGGGAGGGGTGGCAGTAGTATTGCTCTCATCTCTGCTGCCCCTTGCCTGTCTCCCCACCTCCTTGCCCTCTTCTCACTTTAACAGAAAGTGGATTTAAAATCTTGGCCCCATATATGTTTTTTAAATTGAGATATAATTGACATAAACATCCCATGCTTTCTTGAACGTATATACTCAACGGGAAAATAGTTATCTGTATGGAAGTGGAGTCAGTCTATCAGTTTGGGTGGAGATCAAATTCTTGTTCATGTATACTTAAAAAAAACCCAGCTAACATGTTCTTTTGCTGACTGTTAACAAATAAAGTTGGATGGTGGGTTGGATTTCTGCGCTGCATTGTTTTATCATCTTAAAAGTGGTTGCGGAATTGTCACTAGCATACCTGAGTGAGGAATTATTCTGCAGTTACTAAGCAACCTGTTGTCTCATTTCAGGGTTAAGTTGATCATAGCTGCTGAGGCTGGTTTGAAAGCCCAAGGGTTCATGACACTATCGAGATAGGAAGAAGCTGCTTGAAATAAGTGTTAATCTTCATGCCTAATTCAGATTGTGGAGTTTGGCTTTGATGAGAGCATTGTCCAACCTTCTGGTCAACCTAGTACTGTGGGGATTTAGAAGGGGGTTGAGCAAGAGGAGGAGGAAGTGTGCTGGGTTCATTTGACATCCCTCAGGATCCCTTACTGCCTCTAGAAAGATAGTGAAACTTTAGGTTCATGGGCCAGTGAAGTTCAACTTAGAGGAATAATTGGGATATTGGAGCCATTGGAAGTAGAGAATCTTCGTTGCTTCTTGTGTCCCCACATTCAGATTACTCATTCATTCTGCTCTTCCCCCTTTCTTCTACCAGGGTTTTGTTTTGTTTTTTGTTTTTTCCAGGAAGTTTCATACAAATGTTTCCTATCGACCCTTCTACTCCTCATCTCCCCCAGAAGGGAGCATTGGGAACAGCCAGACTTGCCTGGTTCCTACCTGGGTCCCTGGGTATGTCGGTCGCTTCCACATTCTTTGCCTCAGCCCTGAGCTGACCAGGCAGGCTTCGCAGGGTTGGGGTAAGGGACCCGGCAAGATGCCAGTCACATCATCAGCCTCACAGAGTATGAGTTCTCCGTTCACCCACCCCATAAACTCTGCTCCCCTCGTATCAGATCCAGAGCCTTACTCATACTGCACTCTTAGGAAGTTTTTCCAAGAAATGGTCATTACGTAGCTAACACAGATAGGCTCTCACTTCCGTTCTGTTTCTACTAATGATTTTTATTTTCCAAAGGAAAAAATATTCATTTAAAAAGAGTGAGGCCTCCTTTCTAGATTAAAATTATCCAGTGCTTAAAATTACCTGAAATCTATACCATACTCCCTTAATCCTTGTCCATTTTTATTTCCTTGATGCTTTTTTTAGGCCTCTTCCCCCTCCCTCCCTGTTTTTTTTAAAGATTCAGTTGTAATATTTAAAGTCACAAAATTTAAAATATATAAAAAAATAAAGATACAGTTATCTGTCCATGAGAACCAGGGACACATGGGTCCTTTCCTTGCTTTGGCACTGATTCTGGGGACAGTTTCAGAGCTTTCCTCCTCAGTTCTGCAATAGAATATATGCTGTTGTCAGTTGGAATTGGCCAACAGTTTGGAGGATTGTGCTTTTGTGTTATTCTTCAAAGTAGACTCTGGTTGTTAACTTTGCGCATTGGATTAGGTGAACTCTGAGAAAGAAATGGAACTTATAACGTGCTTCTGTGTAGTGGTTTTGAAATCTTTGAAAATGTGTACCTTTGATCTGTTGAGTAGGACAGACAAAATCCAGCAACCAAACAGGGAAGATAGACTTAACCTGTGTACTCATGAATATCTCTAGAAGGTTATGCAAACATCTTTTTAGAGGTTACCTTTGGGGAGAGAGACTGAGGGCAAGGGTGAGAATATTATTTGAATTGTTTTTACCACGTATTACCTTTCAAAAAATAAAGCAAATGTGTTTTGAAAAATATTGTACTACATTGGGACTTCCCTGGTGGCACACTGGGTAAGAAAATGCCTGCCAGTGCGGGGGACATGGGTTTGATCCCTGGTCCGGGAAGATCCCCTGTGCCGCGGAGCAACTAAGCCCGTGAGCCACAACTACAGAGTCTGTGCTCTAGAGCCTGTGAGCCACAACTACTGAGCCCACGTGCCACAACTACCGAAGCCCATGAGCCTAGAGCCCGTGCTCCGCAACAAGAGAAGCCACCGCAGTGAGAAGCCCGCACACCACAACGAAGAGTAGCCCCACTCGCCCGCACTCACCACAACTAGAGAAAGCCCGTGCGCAGCAACGAAGACCCAAAGCAGCCAAAAATAAATTAATTTAAAAAAACAAATATTGTACTACATTGGGACTTACCTGGTGGTGCAGTGGTTAAGAATCTGCCTGCCAATGCCGGGGACATGGGTTCGAGCCCTGGTCCGGGAAGATCCCACATGCCATGGAGCAGCTAAGCCCATGTGCCACAACTACTGAGCCTGCGCTCTAGAGCTTGTGAGCCACAACTACTGAGACCATGTGCCACAACTCCTGAGCCCACATGCCACAACTACTGAAGCCCGCACGCCTAGAGCCCATGCTCCGCAACAAGTGAAGCCACCCCAATGAGAAGCCCGTGTACCGCAACGAAGAGTAGCCCCCAGCTCACCGCAACTAGAGAAAGCCCATGCACAGCAGCAAAGACCCAACACAGCCAAAAATAAATAAATAAATAATAAAAATAAATTTATTAAAAATTGTACTACATTGATGACTCCGAGAATAACATGGATGAAATAGAACAGCAATAAAATCCATGAGGGTCACAACTGTGTCTTTTGGTCACTGCTGTATCCCCAGTGTCTGGCATATAAGTCATTCAACATGTCAGCAGTAGTTCTTTCTAGGTAATGAGATAATGGGTGAACTTAAAAAAAAAGTGTTTTCTGCTTCTCCAAATTTTCTACTATAAAAATGTTTTTGTTTTGTTTTTTCAGACAAAGAAAAAAGACACTTTATTAATTTTGTGCATAACACATTCTTTAGTTATTTTTTTTAAACATCTTTATTGGAGTATAATTGCTTTACAACGGTGTGTTAGTTTCTGTTGTATAAAAAAGCGAATACATATACATATATCCCCACATCTCTTCCCTCTTGCGTCTCCCTCCCTCCCACCCTCCCAATCCCACCCCTCTAGGTGGTCACAAAGCACCGAGCTGATCTCCCTGTGCTATGCGGCTGCTTCCCACTAGCTATCTATTTTACATTTGGTAGTGTATATATGTCCATGCCACTCTCACTTCGTCCCAGCTTACCCTTCCCCCTCCTTGTATCCTCAGGTCCATGCTCTAGTAGGTCTATGTCTTTATTCCTGTCTAGCCCCTGGGTTCTTCAGAAAATTTTTTTTTCTTTTTATATTTCATATATGTATGTTAGCATACGGTATTTGTTTTTCCCTTTCTGACTTACTTCACTCTGTATGACAGACTCTAGGTCCATCCACCTCACTACAGATAACTCAATCTCGTTTCTTTTTATGGCTGAGTAATATTCCATTGTATATATGTGCCACATCTTTATCCATTCAACTGTCGGTGGACACTTAGGTTGCTTCCGTGTCCTGGCTATTGTAAATAGAGCTGCAATGAACATTGTGGCACATGACTCTTTTTGAATTATGGTTTTCTCAGGGTATATGCCCAGTAATGGGATTGCTGGGTCGTATGGTAGTTCTATTTTTAGTTTTTTAAGGAACCTCCATACTGTTCTCCATAGTGGCTGTATCAATTTACATTCCCACCAACAGTGCAAGAGGGTTCCCTTTTCTCCACACCCTCTCCAGCATTTATTGTTTGTAGATTTTTTGATGATGGCCATTCTGACGAGTGTGAGATATCTCATTGTAATTTTGATTTGCATTTCTCTAATGATTAACGATGTTGAGCATTCTTTCATGTGTTTGTTGGCAATCTGTATATCTTCTTTGGGGAAATGTCTATTTAGGTCTTCTGCCCATTTTTGTATTGGGTTGTTTGTTTTTTTGATATTGAGCTGCGTGAGATGCTTATAAAATTTGGAGATTAATCCTTTGTCAGTTGCTTCAAAAATGTTTTTATACTTAGAAAAGTTAGAACAGTTACCCTTTGCTACTCAAGATACAAAGTTATTGTTAGCTATGAACTTTGCCTTGAAAAAATTAGAGTCTGAAAAACAGGTCTGTTATTATGGGAAGGATCCAGTGGAGATCTCATTTTCTAGGGTATCTGTGTCTGTGTGTGTGTGTGCGTGTACATGCGCACATGCTTGTGTGAGAGACAGAGATTGAAAGGCTAAAGTGTTGAGAGGCCCAGGATGCTCTAGTTAAGCTGTTGTAGTTGGGATCGAGATGATGAGAGGTTGGATGAAAACCATAAAGATAAGCAAGGTGAAGCAGGGAGCGGTGATAGGCAAAAATCCCAGGTGAGCAGTAGCTAATCAAAGTTTTTAAAATTTGTGAAGGGAAAGTGTGTGGGAAGCCGACTTGTAAAAGGCAATGGATCAAGAAATAGTGTTCACAGTGAAATAAAGGTGGTTGACATAAAAGCAGGGAGTTATTCTCCTGACTCAGGAGAACTCTCAAGCGCCTCACCGAGGTAGACCACTCATTATTTTTTTATTCAACACGACGTGCTGGATGCTGTGTGTATGATGGAAGTTCCCCGGGAATTGTAGACTAAATGCCTTCGGTAAAGTGTGAGCAGAGCCTTATATAAAATGGATAAGAAGCTTCGGAGTGTCCCTGAGCTGGAGGTGGCATTTGCTACTTTCACCACTCAAATGGGGAGGAAAACATTTGTGAACAGCACACAGACAGAGCAAGGTGAGTCTCCCCCTTGGAAGCTGGCATCATCCCCTGAATTATGTTGTAAAACTGAGGTAGCTGGAATGGAAGTGTTGTCACCCTGGAGGGATGAGAGTCATGGGGCACTGTGACGGCAAGGGCAGCGCCTAGCATCTGAGGGCTTAGGTGGAGGTACCACTTACTGTATGGCATGGGGTATGGCTTCTCTGAGCTTCCGTCTACACATTTGAGAAGTGGGTTTATGTTTACCTCAAAAGGGGAGTGAGGTACGGGAGATTGCTCTGAAAACTGTTCAAGTGTTACATAGGGGTGGTGTGGGGTAATTTAGCTGCTTACATGAATACCTCTTTCAGTGTTGAAAAGGGCTCATCACTCTATCGCCTACCTCAAAGGCAGTGCCACTTCAGTTTTATGACATAGGCTGTTTTTGGACCCATGTTTGAAATGAGGCTTCCCCCCCCCCCTTCTCCAGTTTGAAAAGCAAAATTTTCGCTTTGGGTAGCAATATGTTTGAGATATAAAGTTTCTAAATCCTAGTGTGTAATCTTTGGCCAGATTCTTCCTTATCTATCTAAACATTTGTCTTACTAGGCAGTGTAAATAATGAAAACATAAGGTGCCTCAAAGTTGAAAAGACATTTCAAGAGTCTTTGAGACCTCTGCTATAGGAGAATGTTTCTTAAAGGGCAACTATTTTATGAGACACGAGAAATCTACAATGAGGGGGGACAATAAAGTTTGGGAGCCACTTGTTTCCTAGTCTGTTGATAGAGCTCATTTCTGTACAAAGTTGAAATGTTGTGGCTTATTTTTAAGAAAAGTAAGGGAAGGGTGGAAGGTAGGGCAGCTGGGATCATTTGGGACTGAAGAAATTTCCCAGGGCCGCTGGGTATCAACAGTGGGCCACCCTCTTAGGTTAATTGCACATCTCTGGCTGTTATACACGCCGTAATATCACATCTCGGTTTAGAGCTCTTTTAATTCCTAGTTGTCAACCTGACTGCCCATTATAATCTCCAGGGGAGCTTCACAAAGAAAACACTGATTCCCTGGATCCCAGCCCCCAGATGTTCTGTTTATTTGTGTGGGGGTAGAGCTCTGGCATAAACATTTTTATTTTGTTTTATTTTGATTTTTTTTTACTTAAAAAATTTTTGAGCCCTCAGAACCACAAAGAAGGATACTTTGAATGTCCATGCCTTTCACTTAGCTTCACACTGTTAACATCCTGCTGCACCGTTGCATCTGCAGAGACTCTGACAGCTTAGCCCTAAATACTTCACGCATCTCACAGGCCAACAACAAGGATACTCTCCTCCACAACCCCATCTTCCGTACCCCTGGTACCGTGCGTTAAAGTCTACCATCCACTTTTAAATTCTACACTAAGATCTTCCTCAACTGTACTTTATAGCCATTTTTTTGGATCCAGCGTCCAGTCAAGTGTCTCACATTGCCTTTGGCTGTCATGCCCCCCTCAGTCTTGCCCAGGCTGGAACAGTGCTTCCACTCCCTTTTAATTCAATGACATTGAATCCCCTAAGAAGCCCAGGTGCAATTCTTGGCATGAAAGCCTCATGAGTGATGACGTTTCCTCCCAGTACATCACATCAGAAGTCCACCATGTCCAACGTGTTACTACCAGTGATTAATAGATATTTTAAGAAATCTCCATGGGAGATTCCAGTGTGCGGCCAAGGTTTGAAATTCATTGAATTAATGAAAACCCCTTTCTCTGCGTGTACACGTGTTTGTCGTAAAGTACAGAGCATCAAGTTTACCATTTTAACCATTCTTAAGTGTAAGTGCAGTAGCGTTAGGTGCGCTCACATTTTTGTGCAACCATCCATCTCCAGAACTTTTTCATCTTCTCAAACTGACACTGTATCCATTCAACAATAGCTCCCCATTCCCCCCTCCTCCCATTGCCTGTAACCCACCCTTCTTTCTCTGTCTTTCTCTGCTTTTGACTACCCTAGATACATCATATGAGTGGAGTCATACAGTGTCCTTTTGTGAGTGGCTTGTTTCACTTAGTTTAGTGTCCTCGAGATTCATCCAAGTTGTACCATATATTAGAATTTCCTTCCATTTTAAGGCTGAATAATATTCTCTTGTACATATATACCATATTTTGTTTATTCGTCTGTTGATGGACAGCCTGGGTAGTTTCCCTTTTGGCTCTTGCGAATAATACTGCTATGAACATAGGTGTACAAGTATATACCTATAAACAAAAGTTTCCTTCTTTTGCATGTATACCCAGAAATGGGATTGCTCGATTGTATGGTAATTCTATGTTTAATTTGGAGGGAATTGCCCCACATCTCTCTCTTTTCAATTAAGTGAATTGAAGCCTCAGAAGAGTAAAATATCTTTGAGTTCAAGGGAGAACTCAGAATGCAGGCCTCTGGGCTCCTGTTCAGATGACCAGCCCAAGGTCATGTGTGGATCCCTCTTCTTCATAGAAGATAAAGACCAATGTCTAGATGTGGCAAGATTTACTTCTTTGCAACCCCGGGTGGGAGGCAGGACAAGGGTTAGCATGTAGCATTTCATTTACATTATGCATAACCTTTAAGAGAGTTTAGCTTTTGGTTGATCATTTAAATAGTATTACTCCATAGACAAGGGGTTGCCTTTGGACTCTGTAAGTAGTGCAAAGGGAGGTAACTGGTTGCCTCTCTGGGGTGTATAGGATTTTTTTTTTAATATATAAATTTATTTATTTTATTTATTTACTTTTGGCTGCATTGGGTCTTTGTTGCTGTGCGCAGTCTTTCTCTAGTTGAGGCGAGCCGGGTCTACTCTTCGTTGTGGTGCACGGGCTTCTCATTGCGGTGGCTTCTCTTGGTGTGGAGCAGGGGCTCTAGAGCACAGGCTCAGTAGTTGTGGCTCGCGGGCTTAGTTGCTCCGTGGCATGTGGGATCTTCCCGGACCAGGGCTCAAACCCATGTCCCCTGCGTTGACAGGCAGATTCTTAACCACCGTGCCACCAGGGAAGTCCCGGGTATATAGGATTTTGAGTATTGTTTTCATTTGTTAAGCTGGCTCCTCCAAATACAGTTAACCCTTGAAAACATGTGTTTGAACTGCTCAGGTCCACCTGTATGTTTTTCAGTAGTAAATATTGCAGTAATACATTATCCTCGGTTGATTGACTCCGTGGATACGGAGGGACCGCCTGTTAGTTACATATGGATCTTTGACTGCAGAAGGTCGATGCCTCTGACTCCCATGTTCAAGGATCAACTGTATTAGCTCTGTGACCTGGGGCAAAATCATAACTTCCCTGATTCATGCTGTTCAACTGTAAAATGGGGATAATAATAGTAGTTAGAACTCAATGAATTAATCTACATAAAAATGCTGTGTCTAGTACCGAGAAGGCACTCAGTGCAAGCTATTAATATATCTCTCATCAATTTCAATGATGCTAGTTAGATAATTCCAATCATCCTTGGAAGTATTATTTGGAATGCTGATATTTTTAAAATGAGTTATTGAGTCGTACTAGACTTGGTGTCTCCATTTGGCTGTCTTGTGGCTGGCAGACAGAGGCTTCTTACGTGGTGACTTTTACCCAGAGCAGAAGGTGGCAGGACCCTGTGAGAGCAAGGGCTCTAGAACAACTGTGGACTGAAAGTAAGGGGAAGCCATTTCCTAAGGGTGAGTGTTGGTCATTTTTATACACTGCTGGGGCCATGGAGTCCAGAGTAAGAAAGTGTGTTTGGAGGATTCTGGCTTCATTGTCCCTGGCTTAGTTAGAGCCAAGACTAGACAACCTGCTGTTTTGGAAGGCTGCTTATCCTTCGGCTCCCTGGTTGGAAATGAGCATTACGGGATCAGCAGTCTAGTTCTGTGTAACCAGGTTGTCGTCTCTTAATGATTAGTTTGGAATGCGTGCCGAGTATCACTTGTGGAGTTCCTAGGATTATTTAACAAGAGGGTTAGGGTTAGGCTCTGCAGAATAGCCTGGAAGTATTGAAACTGGGACAATCCTATTTCACTGGAGGATCCTGATCTTAACCCTGGTCTCTGCACAGCCCTGGGAGAGACATCCCATGGTTTTTCGTGCCTGCTAGGAGGGGACAGGACCACGAGAGGTGGGCATTGTGTACACAATTCTAAGAAGAGGGGACTGGTTCCTACCTTCTTCTGTCAGTTTAACCTCTGATGATGCTGATAATAACAAATATAGAGTGCTTGTAGGTGCCAGGCGTGGCTCTGAGCACTTTATATGAATCACCCAGTTTAATCCTTAGGACAACTTTCTGAGATTGGTAATATTATCCCCATTTTATAGGTGGGAAAACTGAGGTACACAGAGGTTAAGTAACTGCCCAAGGGCCCACAGCTAGTAAGTGGCAGCGTTAGGATTTGAACCCAGGCAGTGTGACTACAGACCTTGTGCCTGCTGTACCTGTTGGATACAAGTTAAAAAGTCAGTTTTGTGTACTTGGTACTATGTCTTCTGGGTAAAGCATTTTAGCCATCGTACTAGTTTCCTTTTGTAACAAATTAAACCAAACTGTGTGGCTTAATATAAGAGACATTTATTCTCCCACATTCTCTAGGCTAGAAGTCCAAAATCAAGGTGTTGGCTGAGCTACCCTCTCTCTGAAGGCTCTGCTGGGAGGTCCTTCCCTGCCTCTTCCTAGCTTATGCTTGTTGCTGGTAGTCGTTAGAGTTCCTTGGCTTTTAGGTGTATCAGTCCAGTATCTGCCTCCACGGTCACATGGTGTTATCCCTGGCTGTTTTTTCTTCTTATAAGTCATTGGGTTAGGGGCCACCCTAATCTATTGTGACTTCATTTTAATTTATTGCATCTGCAAAGACCCCATTTCCAAATAAGTTCACATTGTGAGATTCTGGGCAGACATGAATTTGGGGGGGGGATACTGTGCAATGCAGTATAGCCATTAAATTTGGGCAAAGGAAGAATTTCAGACATCTGAACTTTCTGGCACAGTGACTTTAGCTGGTCATGAACAGTGATGTATAGGGAATTCCCTGGCGGTCTAATGGTTAGGATTCACTGCTGTGGTCCCAGGTTCAATCCCTGGTCGGAGAACTAAGATCCCACAAGCATGGCATGGCCAAAACAAAACAAAGTAAACAGAAAAGTAAACAAACAAAAAAACAGTGATGCGTATGACCAGGGAGAGGCAGGGAGTTAGTGGGGTGGGCTAGTGCCTGCTGTCAAGTCGATGCTTGGTCATCACCAAAGCTGAGATATCATCACGAAAACAGATGAACGAAGGAAAAGTGTAGAAGCAGCGGAGATCAAAGAAAGGATTTGGAAGCATCAGAAGGCGGTGGTGCCTGGATGGTCGCTACCTAGTGAGAGAAAGACAGCAGTAATTGCAGCACTGTTGAGGAGCCAGCACCACATAATGATAATTTAAATCCTCTCTCAGTGACTTAAAACCTATTCAGCGCATTCTGAATAAGAGAACTGGGAAGTGTGTGGTTCTTCTTAGAGATGTTTCTGTCAAGTTCACCTTGCGGTGCATGCAGGTTTAGGCAACAGTTAAGCATAAAATAGGCTCGTTTAGAAGTCCTTTGATTAGGCTGGATGGCTGAAACATACATTGTTTCCAACATAATTTTTATGGCAACAGGACTTTCTGCCATAGATCCATAACAGGTTTACAAACAGCCACTTTCTGTTTTTTGCTCAGACTGATAAAAGGTCAGAAGTACAAATTTGGAGCTTATCTGTAGACTTCTGTGAAGGGCTTACACATTGTTTTTGGTGTATTTGTATCCCTCTGCCTGCATTGTTCTTGTCTGCTTTTGTTTCCTTTACCTAATTTCATTTCTTTGTATTTATACATTCCCCCCCTGCCCCCCACATATCTATCTTTGTTAACCTGCTCAGATACTTTTAGGAAGAAAGTGAGATGTAAGTGAAGTGGTCAGTTGACAAATGAGCCCCTTGGCCTGGTCTCTGCTCTCAGAGAGCTGACCTTCTGATGGGGGAGATGGCACCGTGTCTCAGAGCCCTGGTTCTGTCACTCACCACCATTCAGCTCTGGTTTCCCCTCCCGCAGAATGAAGGGATGAAGTAGTGGTACCTATCTGATGGCATCATGAGAACGAAATGGGATGCAAATGTAAAGCACTTAGCACGGTACCTGGCGCGTAGAGCGTGCTCAGTGGGTGGAGAAAGGAGCATTCCAGAAGAGGAGATAGTGTGAACTGAAGCCCGGGATTGATATGCCTCAATCCCATGCATGCAGGACGGATTAGAGGGAAGGAGAGCAGAGTGGATGGAGTGTCCTGACAGCCGTGAAGGCAAGGATTCTTAGACACTGAAGAGGCACCAACAGTTGGACCGTTTTTGCTTCTTCCTCCTGAGCATTCCTTCTCATCGTCAGTGACTCCAAGCCCATGCCTGCCTTGCTATTTCTTCCCCTGTATTTGGTCCATGTGGAGCTTGTCCTAGCTCAGGGCAAGCCTCTTGACTGACTCCAGCAGAATTCAAGGAGAGGTTTGAAACTCATAACCCTGGTGGCCAAGACTGTTTAGAGAGATGGATCCTTCATTAAAATTTTATTGCTTCAGTTTCCTTTTTCTTCTCCATCCTCTTTATTTACTACCTTCTGTTCCACATAAACTTTTGAAGTCTGAATAGCAGACAGCTGTTAATGTTGCCATTGGAGAACCACAGAAAACTTAAACTAGTTTTGAATGATGTGGAGAAGTGCTTAGAAAATAAAGTGAGAAAGCAGGATACACTGTGGTGAATTTAGAACTTAACTCCTGTGGGGGAAAGGACTGGAAGGAGGTACATCACATTGTTAACAGTTGTTTTAAGTAGAACTATGTTTCCTACTCTGTAGTTTTCATTTCTCTCAGACCTGTAATCATTAAAAATGGGGGGGACCCCACCCACATTAGTTTTCATATTACTGCTTCTGTTTGTGAGATAAGAAGCTCTTCCCCATCTGGACTTCGCTGACTTGGGATAATATCGTCTGGTGTAGAGACTGTTGGTGTGATGACATGAATTGCCAGTGAATCAGCTTGCTGGCCTGGCTTTTCTGCTCCCTTTTTCCCAAGCCTATGGGCTTCATCCAGCCATTGAGACCTTGTGGGTCAGTGCTTGTGTGCCACATGGAAATAGGACTTTTTCACATGTGCTGGTGTCAGGAGTTGGAGGATGGAATGCATTTGAATTGGAAGTTGTTGTGTAACTCACTTCATGGGTCAGATTGAGAGCAGGTTTTCCCATGGTCTGTGCCAATAACCTCACTGTTGAGACCCTCGAGTCACAAGATGAGAGCGTGTGTGCCCAGTTCTGAGTTTCCCTTCATCGGCGTCCAGTCATTTCCAGTGGGCAGAATTTCGGTCAGCTGGCGCATCGCCAGCAGGGGCCAAATTAGGCATAATTGCACATGAGCTTAACTTTCAGGTCTGTGGCCTACTGTGCTCTGCAGAAGCATGCCAGGCCTGGAGCTTTGTTCTCCCTGGGAATAGCATGCCCAGAAGAAAGGTTACAGTATAATTCATCATCCAAACCTAGATACCTTTATGGCAGAAGAGGAATTCTAGTAATTATGCCAAGGCAACCATGTCAGCTGGGCCATTTCTGGGCACACGGGGACGTATGGTCCCCTGCCCGGTAGGATGGCTCTTTCTCTGTTCTGTGAAATGAACTTCAGTTTCCTAGACAGAGTCTTCACAGCAACCTTTGGAGGAGAGGGGAAGACAAAACTGTTGGAGAGGATGCCGGGGCATTCTAGAAAAGGGGAAGCAGGGGTCCTTTTCAGGAAAGTTGAGCTAAAAATAGAGCGCTGCCATTCAGCAGTGGCTTGGATGCTTCAAATGCTGGGGTCCGTGCCATTGTTTCTTTTCTTTGCATTCCTTGTGAGTCCTGGCTCCTTTTCCTCTGTTATAAAGGAACCAGTCTGTGTGCTGACTCGTCTGGGATGCAGCCCCTTTAATACACCGCGGAGCTGGACCAGAAGATCACTAAGCCCCTTCCCGCTCTCACAGCCTGTGATTTTATAATAGGTGATCTCAGGCCTGCACTGCATGAGTAATGAGCAGGGGACAGGCACAGGGCCTGACCCTCGTGGCTGTCACACACTCAGGCCAGCTCCTGTTGGAGGCAGGAGTGGAAAATCATTGAGTGAGGGGAGTACAGGCCTTTGACTGGGGAGTGGGTTTCTTGGTGGGGTGAACAGTAAGTGATGGGGGCACTGAGAGGGAAGAGGAAACGACACTGTAGATAATCCGATAGGTCAGGGTTTCTCAGCTTCAGTACTTCCAACATTTTTGACTAGTTAATTCTTGGTTGTGGGGAGCTGTTCTGTGCATTGTAGGATTTTTAGTGGCATCCCCGACACACTGTATGCCAGGAGTGTTCCCAGTCACTTGTGACAACCCCAAATGTCTCCAGACATTGCCAGATGTCCCCCGTTGATAATCATTACCATAGGTAAAGAAACAGAACTGTTTTATGGATGTTTTCTTTTTGCGTTGCTGTGTTTTGTACTGGCCAGGCTCCAACTTAAGCTTTTGTAATACCATTTACTGGCCCAATTAGTGTGTGTGATGATAGGTAGTGATTTAAACGAAATAGCCTCACTTTCATGCTCCCAGATTTGGCTCTGAAATAAAGTGAGCTGAGCTCTCCCCACCCACCCCTTTCACGAGTTCATGAATAATGAGGTCTTTCTGCTGGAAATGGGATTATGCTTTTTTCCCACCATTTAAAACAATTTTTTTCCAGAATTTCTACCATGACTAGTGTTAACAGGATTTTATGCTGGCGAAAACATTACGTTTTAAATGAGGGTTCTCTAGCTCAGCACTTCTCACACCTTCCTGTGCATATGCGTCACCTGAGGATGGAGTAAACTGGGGATTCAGGCGGGCCGGGCTGGGCCTGAGATTCTGTGGTCTGACAAGCTCCCAGATGATGCCCTCATGGCTGGTCTGCAGAGCACACTTGGAGTAGTAAGGCTCTAATAAGCACCAACTCTTGACAGTTAAAGAAGAATTGGCAGATAGGTCCAGGAAGATGACAGAACACTCTGAGTGGGGGCAGCCTAAGACTTTTGGCAATCTGTTATCGAGGGGCTGCCCACAGACCTTTCTGTGCAAGAGATGTGATTTGCCTGAGCCCATCTGTAGCCTTCCAGGCTATCAGCCAGCAGGAGGACCAAGGCTTGCAGCCTCTTACCTGATGCTGTAAGAAGCAATTTAACAGGACAGCCCGAGACAGATGGCTGCACCCCCTGAATCCGCACTGGAGGGGCAAGCCAGATCTAGAAAGGCAGCAGGTGGGGCTGCGGTAGACTCTGAGCTCTTTGCTGGCTCCCTGAGTTTGGAGTGAGCAGAGAGAGTCGCACAGGAGAACAGCCCCTCAGAAGGGCTTTGCCATGACTTCCCACGTGCTCAGCTCTGCAGGGAGGACGGGCAGCCAGGCACATGCTCTCCTAGCATGGGAGGCTCTCCTGGGGTATCGGGCGACGTGAAATGCAGTTGGTGCTGCTCGTGTTGTCCTGAAGCCATTGTTTCTGCAGGTCTGCTGGTACCAGGGAAGGCAGTGGGAGTGGGAGGTGGTGTTGGACACTGTGGGAAGTGAGTAAAGCATTTCAAACTGGTGATGCAAAGGAAGGTACAGAGCCCAGGCCACCCACTGTTCTGTGTCAGGAGTGGGATTTGGCTATCAATCTGCAAGTACAGACTGTCTTTACATGGCTTATTAATCCAACTGACTTTAAAAAATTATAGAAGTAATAAATTATCCTAGCAAAAAACCCTGAAACGTAAAGAAAAAGGCAAAATAATCTTTAATCTCATTACCCAAATACAACCATTGTGAGAGCATTTAGGCATTTTTCTTTCTAGTTTTTATCCCCGTTCTGTATCTGTGTTTATTTTTTATTTGTTAAAATAAGAATTATGTTATTTGATGTGATATTAAAATCAGTTAACATTTCTGCTGAAGGGTAAATTTGTGCTATTCATAACTTTTTGAAACTAGAAGAATGCCAGTCTATGAAAGTCTTTGTAGGAGAATTGAATTAAATGAGTTCTTATGCTCTCCAGAGGTCCAGACATCCTGACTAAATCTTAAACCCCAAGTTTACTGGGGATTTGCATCTGAATATCTTTGCTCCAGCTGAATGAACAGTCTCTCTCTCTCCCTCTCTCCCTCTCTCCCTCTCTCCCTCTCTCCCTCTCTCCCTCTCTCCCTCTCTCCCTCTCTCCCTCTCTCCCTCTCTCCCTCTCTCCCTCTCTCCCTCCCTCCCTCCCTCCCTCTCTCCCTCCCTCCCTCTCTCCCCCTCCCTCCCTCCCTCCCTCCAACACACAATTTTGGTGGTATAGCATTTTTAACACATTTTTTAGTTCTTTCACATCATCGCTCTAGGAAGAGAGAGTAACTTTCTCTAGTTTATATGTGAGGACAGGAGAGTTACAGTGATTTAAAGAGTATTTCAAGGTCCTAGTCCAGACCTCAATGTCTTTGCACTTGTCTTTATAGCAAGCAGTAATAGAATAATAAGATTTGGAATGAGAGAAGGGTCGCCCTCCTGAGTTAGGCAGGCAGACCTACGTATACTGACATATTTATATACTGCTCAATAACAAATCACCCCAAAACTTTGTAGAATAAAACCACCACCATCTTATTATACTTACAGATTCTCTGAGCTGGGAATTCAGACAGGGAACAGTGGGGATGTCTTGTCTCAGCTCCATTTACTACACCAATCAATGAGCTTCAGTGAAAGTCTCAACCTTCTGGGGGCCAGAACGGTCTGGAAGTTTCTTCCTTCACATCTATGGTACCTGGGCTGGGAAGACTCCAAGGCTGGACTCAGCACCTACAGGTAGACTCTCCTGGGGGTGGCTTGAGCTGCTCCCAGCATGGTGGCTGGCTTCCAAGAGGGAGGGTTCCATGAGATGGAGAGGAAACTGCGTGGACTTGTATAACCCAGAGTTGCAAGTCGGACAGCATCACTTCTGCCTGCCTCTATTGGTCAAAGCCGTTGCGAGCCTGCCCAGATTCAAGGGGATGGAACACAGACCCCACCTCTTAATTGAAGAAATCAGAATGTATAGCCAATTAAAAACCACATAAACTATTTAGCCAGCTCTACACCATGGCACTGATTTAATAGAAAATTAACTTCAGTAGGAGTCAGCAAATCTGTATTAAAAAATGGGTTCATTGTAAATGAGAAAAAAAAAGATGAGCTGTGTATATTGTGAAGAATTAATGAAAATAAGTGAAGTGAGTAGAAAAACTGAAATTAACCTAAGTACCTGGCAATTGGGGAGTGGCTTAAATAAACTAAAAACTATTTGTATTAGGAATACTGTGCAGCTTTTAAAAAGAACAAGGTAGCTCTCTATGGACTGACATGGGAATATGTCCATCTATTAAGTGAAAATTATTTACAGAAAAACATGTATTCAATGATCCATTGATATTTTAATATAACATATATATATGTAAAAATCTAGGAAACAATCTTACAGGAATTGCACCAAACTGTTAATGGGGGTTTCTAATGCGGATGAGCGTAGGACTTAGTTGGGTGTTAGCAGGAAGGAGAACTCACTTGTTACTCTCTATAATTCTATGATGTTTAAATTTTTAAATAAATATTCCTATATTCTTAGGGGTTGCTATGTGAGGTTTTAACTTTTATGTTATATGAAAGTTAATTTGGTAAACATCTGTAAGTTGGGAGAGGGAATTGCTTTCTTCCTGGACCTGTTATACATCTTACCTTGCTTGTATTGATGTTTTATTATCTGAACAGCTGCAGCAGGTGTGGTATTTGCACAAGTGGGCACTAGTCTGCCTAGCATGCACTGTAGTTACTAGAGAGGTTTGAGGAATCCAGTCTTCTCATTGTTGATTTGTTTTGCTTTGTTTCCTTTCTCTTGACTGAGAAGTCTCCTCGGTTACTGCACAGTTCCTGAAATGTGTAGTGATTCCAAGTGACCTTCGTATAATGGCTTTAGTAGAAATTAAGAGTAGACATACTCCTGTTGGGTTGGAACATTTAAGCTTCTATTATCTACCAAATGGAATTAACCATAGTCATATAATCAAATTGGGGAAATTCAGTAGCGTTAGAAAAGATTGATGGCTTTAATGGGATTTAAACCGATCTGTATCTGAGCCAATATTCTGAGATGGGTGTTTTTGGAGCGTCACACACCTCTCAAGCTAATAGAACGAGGATGGAGAGCCAGGTCTATATTTTAAGGGGATAAGCCCTCTCCTAATTTCCTGTGTTGTACAGCAGCCCAGTCATACCTCAACAATGGTATTATTTCAAATAGTATCATAATGAGAGCTAGTAAGGGTGACTTACCCTGTGCCGGTGACTGAGCTGTGCTCTGGCCTGGCGGTGAATTACGTGGATCCTTCCTGCCCTTACGGCGTTTACCACTGATAGAGACAGCAAAGAAGTGATTAGGAGAGGATCGGCTCACAACAGCTTTGTGAGGGACACTGGGCCGGGTGTTGACCCATCATGCTCGGTACCCTGGGAAGCAGACTGTTATGGCAGCCACGTAGGCTTTGGGGGATAAGTTAGGGTGCTTATTTGCTTTGCGCTCTCTCCTTCCCTAGGCTGTGGATTAGAGGTGGTGCCGGGTTCCTCTGCTGAAAGCCACAGTTCCTGTTGGGTGGCCCTTTCCTACTGCTGTTGTTGCAGCTAATTTCTTGCTACAATTGCTCCCTCCTTTTTTTTTTTTTTTTTTTTGCGGTACGCGGGCCTCTCACTGCTGTGGCCCCTCCCATTGCGGAGCACAGGCTCCGGACGCCCAGGCTCAGCGGCCATGGCTCACGGGCCCAGCCGCTCCGTGACATGTGGGATCTTCCCGGACCGGGGCACGAACCCGTGGCCCCTGCATGGGCAGGCGGACTCTCAACCACTGCGCCACCAGGGAAGCCCTACTCCCTCCTCTTACCCCTTCATACACAGGGGCGGTGATGGCTCTCTGCTGTTGCTAGATCCCAGGTACCCTGCAATCCTTGCTAGTTTCCTGTAACTTGTTCATGCCTTTGCAAATAATGTTTTTATTAAACTGTTTTCAGCTACCTGTTTGAGTACCATGTCTTCCTTCCTGTAGCCTGACCAATTAGATAACATCCCACTTTGCAAATGAGGAAGTTGGAGCTTAGAGATTAGTGACGATCAGAATCCAGTCTATTTTGCGTCAAATCCTGATTCTTAAACTCAGTGCTTTACTGTTTGCCTACAGTGACTAGGAGATTCTCATTGTCATCCTCAAACTGAGGAGAAGCCTGAGGGGGAAAAAAGTCTGTTAGATAAAACTATGGAGTTATGAGGTTAAAAATCTAACTCTTACACATTTAAATAAATGACATCTTTAGTTCATACTTTCTCATTACTTTCCTTTGGAATTGCCATCAGAGTCATGTTCTCAGGAAGGAAAAATAATTAATGGAAGCAATAAAACCTTCAATTTGCCACCTTATTTCTGTAGCTTGGCTCAAGTTGACTACCAGTTGTTTGCAAACATCTTTGAGGACCCAGTTTCAGGGTATTTCAAAGAAATATGTAGTTGAGTTGAAGGACATTCCTAAAGAGGCATCTAAAAATGTGCCCAGTAATGACAGCCGAGCTTCTCAGGTGGTTGTTTTGAAGGACAGAGTATTGATTCTGTGTGTGATCCCTTGACTCACAAATACCAGAACGTAATCATGTTACCTGAGTCTCATCTCGGTGTGTCCTGACTCTGTATTCATTTCCTTGACCTGCAGAGGACCTCGAGGCTGACTAGGATGACCAGGCTCAAGGGCAAGCCCCGCCTTATCGCCTTAAACCAGAGCTGTCTTTGAGGCAACACAGCCTAATGGTTAAGAGCTGGGTCCTCAAGCCAGACTCATTGGTGCCAATCCAAGTTCCACAAGTGACCACTCTGTGCCTTGATTTTCTCACTGATGAGTGGAAATGGTAGTACCTACCTCCCACAGCTCTTGTGAGGATTAAATTCTGTGAAGGGCTTAGGAGAATGTCTAGCACAATTATATGAGCTCAGTCGTGATTAGTATGTTTTTATCACTGTGATCATCATATTCACAGTCTGGAACTCTCATTGATTTCTTCCTCCCTTTGTGTAATCATTCTTCTGTAGGTCCTGTCTGGCACATTTCAGTAAACTTGCTTCTTCCTGGAAAGAATACAGAAATTAATTCCCTGAATTGCCTACTTTTGACAGGGTTGTGTCCAAGTCATGGAATATGAGGAAAAGACCCAAAGGAGGAAGAAGGAATTAAAAACCTGGTGGGAAAGGGAGCATTCTGGGAAGAGAAGGTACCACTCTAAGAATGCCACTTCTTACAAAGCCAGTACTTGGGACCCGGTGGGTCTCAGATGCATGTTTGGGTTGGTTTCTACTGGTTCAGTTGTTAACTAACCAGGTACCCTTTGCCCTTCAGTCACTACCTTTTATGCCTCTGTGTCTTCACTTGCAAAGTGTGGTTAATACTCGTTGCTTCCCTACCTTCTGGTTAACTTTGTGGACCGAACTGTTTCAGAGAGATACAACTGAACTGTTGCATCCCTCTTGCACCTCACTAAAAGAAAGCAAGAATGAGAATCTCCTGTGTGCCAGAAAGACGGAGGGCATTCAGAGCCTGAGTGTTGAGTAGGAGTTGCCTCAGGGTGGTACACGTGGAGTGAAGTTCAGGCCTAGGAGAAGTAGGGAGATGGTACCCAGCTCTCCCTGCATTAACGCCAGGAATCCGGAAGAGCGGTTCTACCCATGAAATAGGGAGTAGAAAAACCCTACCCATTGGCTAGGGAATGGCCAGGGGAGGAAGGGAAGGAACTGGCAAAAAACTGGGCCCCAAAGCCTGCATTACTCATAGATGAGGTTGTTGAATTCTTATCTGTGTGATTTGAGCCCCTCCAGTTGAGCCATGAACACAAAGCCGTCTAAAGCCAGTGGAGAAGATTAAGGGAGCTATAAAAGGGATTGGACTATAAGGGATTGATGATATATCTACTCTGTTTCTCAAAGTTTCTCTAGGGGCTGTTGTTAATTGTCTTCATCCCACCCTTCTGGTGAAAATAAAAACCTATGGTATGATTTATTAGAAGAAGTCTTTCTTAACATCCAACAGTCTGACCTCACTTCCTTGAATGAAAATGGTATAACAGTAAAACTGGGTTATAACATTTATAGTCTTTGTCATAATACAGACCTATGGATTGACTTCACCCCCTGAATAGCTCTAGTAGTGAGTAAGTAGACTGTGTGCAGGCTGCGTGTGTGTAATGGGGAGGGGAAGGAATGTGAATCCTTTCTCACACAAAGTAAACGGACCGAGTGGTGCAATTTTTGCATCACAGGGCAAGTCTGAGAACACACCTGGCCACTCATGCTACCTTCACTTAAGATGAAGAGTTTTAACGTTGTGTGGAAACATCTCCCTACCCAAGTCACTACTGAACTGTAGCCCCTCTTTCTTCTTTCTCCTAAACATAAAATCGTCTAACAACATGATTACAGGAATAAAGACCAAATTCATGCTACTTGAATCTAAAGAGACATACAATGGAAGATTAAATAAACCATGTCCTGGTTGAACTTTTTTTCTGGAAGGGGCTGTACAATGAGAGTGTCACCATTTATAGTGAGAAAATTTACACAAGTTAGTAATTTCCAGAGTTTTAAATCATCTCGTTATAGAACCTCATTTCAGGATAATAGTTATATGACTGGAAGCAGAGGTTTCTGTGGTAAATGAACTTTAAAGTTCAGCTTTGTCCTATTGTATATATACGAGGGGACAGAACCGTATGTGGAAGAGCATGGGTTCTAGAACCACACACCTGAATCTGGCTTGCCTGGCCCCAGGGCCTTGGGCAAGTCCCCATCCAGCTCTCTGAGCCTTGTTTTCCTTCCATGTAAATTAGGTCATCTGTCTAGCAGAGTTATTGAGAAGATCAGCAACTACATGTCAGGCTACTAGCACAAAGCCTGGTAAATCACTGCAGGACACAGTATTCCATATCTGAAGTACACCCAGGGCTTTGTCATAGAGCAGGTGATCAGCTGTAGACTCGATGGCTGGAGGTTTAGCACGTTGACTGGGCAAACTCTAGTTTTAGAAGATGCTTGTATAAAATTTTAATCCTTTCTTGCCATGTTAAACAATTTTTTTCAGGTCACTTTGATTTTTTTTCGCTTATATGTTTATCAAATATAGGTGTGAGATTGAATATAAAATTCACAAACAGATATAAACAAATGAGAAAGGAGGCTCTCTCTTACGGTAGACGACCTCAAAATATTGATAGCAGGAATAATGGAGTTAGAAAATCCTCAACAGATGCTAACATTGGTGGAGAAAGTTTTATGAGGAAAGGATATTTATCAGTACATAGTCACAAAGTGTCTCCCCCCAAATCACTTACTTATTACAAAGGAAAAAACAGTAAGTGTTTAGTGGAGAAACCTGGCATACGTCATCTTCACCAAGTGATTGAAGGTAATATCACCCATATTGAGACAAACCAACATCACATGCCTCCTGATTTGAGGCTGTGAAAAGCGTACAACTTGTTTTGCTGTGTGTTTAAGTGCAGAAGGTGCATAACCTGAATTGAATCATGAGGAAACATCAGATGAATCTAAACTGGTGGACATTCTACAGGATTAATGGTCTGTAGTGCCCCCAAACATGAGATCAACAAAGACAAGGGCTGATAACAGTTCCAGATTAAAGGAGGCTAGAGAGACATGGCAGCAAAACGCGTGGGACAAAGAGAAAGCTGTAAAAGACATTATTGGGACAGGTGGTGAGACTTGAATATAGACTGGGGATTGGATAGTAGTGTATCAATATTAAATTTCCTGATTCAGATAAGTATACCAAGTTCATGTAATAGAATGCCCTTGTTCTTAAGAAGTATACACAAAATTAAATATACTGAGAAGGAAGGTAGAGAAGCTGTAGCCCTAGGCTAGAGGGGTTCACGTTTGATATGACGTCCTCAGCTCTCTGGTCTGCTTTACGCTTGTCCCACTGTGTTGTTGGGAGAGGTGTGCAGAATGCTGACAGTAAGGAAAAGGCATTTTCCTTGAGCAGAGGTGAAATACTGCGTACATTGTGAATGTCTCATACTTCATGACCTTTGGATGGATGAGTAACAATGTGTGAAGAACTGGTGGCGGGGGGGGACTTCCCTGGTGGCACAGTGGTTAAGAATCCGCCTGCCAATGCAGGGGACACGGGTTCGAGCCCTGGTCTGGGAAGATCCCACATGCCATGGAGCAACTAAGCCCGTGCGCCACAACTACTGAGCCTGCGCTCTACAGCCCGCGAGCCACAACTACTGAGCCTACGTGCCACAGCTACTGAAGCCCGCGCACCTAGAGCCCGTGCTCCACAAGAGAAGCCACTGCAACGAGAAGTCCACGCACTGCAAAGAAGAGTAGCCTCCGCTCGCCGCAACTAGAGAAAGCCCGTGTGCAGCAGTGAAGACCCAACACAGCCAAAAATAAATAAATAAATAAGTAAATGAAAAGAACTGGTGGGAACTCTAGGAGCAGTGTTTGAGACCTGGATGTGATTGTTATTGACCTTATTAAGTACTTTATTTAGATCTTTTTTTTTTTTTTAAACAACATCAAAGTGGATAGAATTAGGACAAGAGCATTTTAAATTTTTGAAAGTGTTTTTTTATAAATTAAACTAATCTTAAGCCATTAATAAGGCTTATTAAGGAGACTTAAGGAGAAGGAAGAAGATAGATTTTAAATGAGAAGATAGATTTTAAAGTACACCTATTGGGCAGATAAGAAAGTAAAACCCAGAGAGGGTTAAGTGACTTGCTCAAAATGGTTTCTCCCAGACCTTGAACCTTCATCCGTATGACCTCCTGGAAGTCGGTTCTTTCGTAGATCATCAGTTCTGTGTACTTTCTAGAAATAAAAGAAAGTATAAATACAAGACATACAAGAAAGAAAACATCATTTCTCTGCTATAGTTTAGCAGTAGTTCTTGTCTTGAAAAGAAAATTAGACCAGAGAGATACCTTTTCTAACTTGAAATGCTTTGGTTCTATGAAACTGGTTGAAGAGGCTCAGTGCGATTCAAGATCTGTTTCTGGCGAGCCCTCTAGATATTTCTGAATTCAACACTGTGAGGCCTAAGGGGTCCCGTGTCTTTAGGACTCTCCCAACGGTCTGTGACCAATAGGGTCTGCTGGTCTGTGCCTGTGTGAATTGATGGGTGAGTCCCCCAAGCCCAGCTGCCTGTCTTGCTGAGAAGCAGCCGAGCACTGCTTAAGGGTGAGGTGAGGGAGCTGGAATGCCAGCCTGTGTGTCTCAGCTCTGCTGCTTGCCAGCTGTGGACGCTGGGCAAGGATGATGATGATGACAATAATAACAGAACCCACCTCATAGGGCTGTGGATATTACACGAGTTAACGTCTGCAAAGAAGTGAGAACAGTGCCTGGCATAGAGAAAGTGCTGTGTAAGCATTTGTTTTCAAATGTGATAAAATATACATAACGTAAATCTACCACTTTAACCATTTTTAAGTGTACAGTTCTGTTATTAAGCACATTCATATCGTTGTGCAGCCATTGCCACCACCCATCTCCAGACCTTTTTCAGCTTCCCATTCAGTGTGGGAAACACTGTCCCCATTCAACACTAGCTCTGCTTTCTCCCCTCTCTGCAGCCCCTGACAATCACCTTTCTACTTCTCGTCTCTGATTTTAGTACCTACTCTATCTACCTCTACTCTAGATACCTTGGCTCATGCCAAGTACTTATTAAGAACCAAAGAACTTTGGGGTTTACATGCTGGAGTGTGTACAGTACAGGTTTGCTCAGTTTTATATAGTAAATTGGCGTAAACCTACCTTCCAAGAGCACTATACAGCTTGAATGTAGAACAGACTTGGAGCGTCCAGATGAAAACGAGATGTGGGAAACAAGATGGAATGAGAAAGTTCTGGTTTTCTCTTTGCCCAGCATTTTTTCCTCTTGACATGCTTCCCTACTTCGTGAGCACAATGACAGTGGGTGCTGTGCGCACCGACGCGTTAAGGGGGTCAGGTCATTGTGGATTACAGCGAGGGGTGGTGATACGGGGCTTAGCCAGACTCCAGCGCTGCGGGAATAGCGGATGGAGGGCCTTGGACGAGATGCTTCCTGGGAATGACACCTCCCAGCTGGTTCTCAAAGCCACCTGCACACGTGCAGCCAAGCGTGAGCTGAGCTGGCGTCGACGCGGGGAGCCGTCCGGGGAGGTTGTCCTGCTGCCTGAGCCCTTTGTGCTGTGACACCCGGCGCCCGCAGGGTACACATGGCACATCTGCCTGGAATGCCGGTTTTACTAAGTTTGGAGGCGGGGACTCCTTATTTTTTAATACTGAACCACAGATCGGATGTGCAGTAGAATGCAATATGGATGATTCTTTTTTTTTTTTTTTTTTGCGGTACACGGGCCTCTCACTGCTGTGGCTTCTCCCGTTGCGAAGCACAGGCTCTGGACGTGCAGGTTCAGCGGCCATGGCTCACGGGCCCAGCCGCTCCGTGGCACGTGGGATCCTCCCGGACCGGGGCACGAATCCGCGTCCCCTGCATCGGCAGGCGGACTCCCAACCGCTGCGCCACCAGGGAAGCCCTGGATGATTCTTTTTAAGAGTGAATCTGAAATTAGACAATTCATGCCTATTGGGCTTTGAGCTGTGCCCCTACATACTTCTCTTCACCCCCAGTTCTTTCTGTGTGTTTACTCTCTTCTGCATTTAGGGTTATTTTTCTACAGAAGAGCTCATTAAATATGCAGTGTGGGAAGCCTAGGTTTGTGTGGAGGTCAAGAGAGGGCTCAGAAGGGCGGGCTTGCCTCTCCTGCAAAGCTGTGTTCTCCACCTGTCAGCTGTGATCTGGGACACATGATTTAGCTGTCCCAAGTTTCCATTTCCACATCTGTAAAATGGGAATAATACCAGTGTCACAGGATCGCTGTGGGTTAAACAGAGTAATACTAGTGCCGGGAAAAACTGTGTGGTGGAAGTGCTCTGGTGGCCACGGAAATGTGGGTGTTTAGAAGCCAAAGCCTCACCAGCTGCTTCTCCCAGACCCTCTGCTTGTCCCTCTCCCAAGTCATTTGTGTAGCAAGGCTTCTATGTGCTCTGACTCTCAGGTTTCTTTCTTTTCTTTCTGGACCTCGTCTCTCTGCCCTTCATCCACCCCCCCACCCTGCTCCCCTTTCAGATGCCTCTTTTTCTTCCCAATGTGATATCAAGAGGGAGGGAAGGCTGGGTTAGGGGCGGGTCTGGAGCTGCCCAAGACCATTCCAAAGGAGCCCACCTCGGAGGGCAAACAACCATGTGGTGTGCTGCTTAAGGCTCTGACACGTGGAGGCATCAGGATGGCAGTGGATGGAGCCCTAGGAGAGGGCATGGGGCAGCAAGGATTTTTTTTTTTTTTTTTTTTTTTTGCAGTACGCGGGCCTCTCACTGTTGTGGTCTCTCCCTTTGCGGAGCACAGGCTCCGGACGCGCAGGCTCAGCGGCCATGGCTCACGGGCCCAGCCGCTCCGCGGCATGTGGGATCCTCCCGGACCGGGGCACGAACCCGCGTCCCCTGCATCGGCACGCGGACTCTCAACCACTGCGCCACCAGGGAAGCCCTGCAGCAAGGATTTTGAAGAGCAGATCTAGGGCTGTTTCTTTCTTTTTTTTTTTTTTAATTGAAGTATAGTTGATTTACAATGTTGTGTTAATTACTGCTGTATAGCAGAGTGATTCTATATATCACTATATATATTCTATATATCATATATATATTCTATATATCATACACACACACACACACACACACACACACATATACACACATACACATTCTTTTCTTTAATATTCTTTTCCATTATGGTGTATCACAGGATACTGAATATAGCTCCCTGTGCTCTACAGAAGGATCTTGTTGTGTGTCCGTTCTATATATAATAGCCTACATCTGCTAACCCCTACCTCCCACTCCATCCCTCCCCCAACTCCCTCCCCCTTGGCAGCCACCAGTCTGTTCTCTATGTCTGTGATTCTGTTTCTGTTTCATAGATAGGTTCATTTGTGAAATATTTTAGATTCCACGTACAAGTGATAGCATATGGTATTTGCCTTTCTCTGACTTACTTCACTTAGTATGATGATCTCTAGTTGCATCCATGTGGCTGCAAATGGCATTATTTCATTCTTTTTTTATGGCCGAGTAGTATTCCATTGTATATATGTATCACATCTTCTTCATCCATTCATCTGTTGATGGACATTTAGGTTGTTACCATGACTTGCCTATTGTGAATAGTGCTGCTATGAACATAGGGGTGCATGTATCTTTTTGAATTATAGTTTTGTCTGGATATATGCCCAGGAGTGGGATTGCTGGATCATGTGGTAATTCTATTTTTAGTTTTCTGAGGAACCTCCATATTGTTTTCCACAGTGGCTGCACCAACTTACATTCCCA
Organism: Pseudorca crassidens; assembly: GCF_039906515.1. NCBI lineage: Eukaryota > Metazoa > Chordata > Mammalia > Artiodactyla > Delphinidae > Pseudorca > Pseudorca crassidens. The sequence goes on from NC_090298.1 coordinate 60,345,501, forward strand.
CCAACAGTGTAGGAAGGTTCCCTTCTCTCCACATAGGGCTGTTTCTTGAATCTCCATCCCCGCCTCCCATGGACGCAACTTTGGACATGTTCCAAGAAAAAACAGATCCTTGTTGACTCTGAATACTGATGAATGGTAAAATAAGGAACTTGGTTTGAGTATTTAAATTAATAATAAGTACAGTAATTTATGTCCCTGATTTAACAACTGATGCCAGATGCACTATATATGGAACTACATAGGAGATTGTGTGTGTTATCAGGTAGACGTGCCAGGTTAACTTTGTTGAAAGAGTTTTTATTAATAGAATCAAACTCTGCCCAGCTCTTTAATGATGAGCTATCATCTGATCTTCCCACTGCCATCACACCACCTGTACTCCTTTCAACTACATGGCTCAGAAAGAGCTATACAACGTCCTGGTTCCTCTCAAGAAGTTCAGAGACTTGGAAGGGTGGGGAGGGGAGGAGTGGAGACTTGGAGGGCTGAGGAATGGGACAGGAGACAGAGCACAAAGGTGCATCTTGAAAGTGCACATGCAACTTCTTCATGCTTCTTGTCTTCTCTAGTTGTGTTTCCCACCCAACTTTCTCTCCCCTCCCTCAAAACCTGACTTCAAACTCAATCTAGAAAACTGGCTCTGAGTAATCCTATCATTGAATACTCTCTTCTCTTCCCCTTGGCTTTTCTGTCCTTTGTCCTGTCATTAGTTGGCCCTTTTTCCAAAGGTTTTCTAAAATTTTCCCCAATGTTATATATTTTCTGTTAGATCGTAAACTGTTAAGGGCACAGACTCCTTTCTCCCGCCTCATGCCATCTCTTCCTCCCACCCCTGACGTGCGCTGTGACTATTTAACTGCTAGTTAGAGACTTTGCTACTTACCAAAAGAAGCACATTCTGTTGTTGTTGTATTTATTGGTTTTAATTATAAGCCACTTGGAAGGCATTTTAGGACTCTGCATCTCCATAATTGTCTGCCAGCACTTTGCACCTAACAGATCAATTGTATGAATAAGTTTCCATCCTCACTTGGCTTCATAAACGTGGATGTGTCTGCTGCACAGATGCTAGCAGGGCTCTCCTCTCTGGAGTAGAAACAATGGCTTAATTCTGAAATTGTATTCAGGTCTTCTAAGGAACTAGTGCCGATACCCAATTTGGCTTTCTCCTCTCATCTACATCGGACCAGTGGTGCAAGGGGATTTACATATAGTACCATGGTCCAGTCCCCAGGCAGAAAAGAAATGCCAGGGGAGATCAGTTATTCATCTAAGTCTGAAGCAGAAGAGCATGAATTATGTTTAAGGTGGCTGCTGTCCTGGCTGCTCTATAAAGTTTTTTGAGCTTTGGACTAAAGAATTCTAATTTCTAAAAATTTTGGTGTTTTTCATTGTGTTTATAAATGCATCCATTTTTCTAAATTTGGGACCCTGTACTTTCTATGAGCAGTAGTTCTGCGTGTTAGAACAAAAAGCACACAAGCCAAAACCAAAATGTTTTCAGCTTTGTTGCCCAAGTGGGGTAAATTCTTTCCCACAAGAGAGCCGTTCCCAGGGTATTTTATCCACTTTCCAAGTAGTTTACAAAATCACAGTTTGTATACATTCTCTTCAGCCTGCAAACTCGATGTTTGCTTCACCCACTCTTGCCAACTCAACTCCCTTCCCGCATCGCCATTCCAGTTCCCCCTGCCGCTCCCTGTATCGTTGACCTAGAAGAATAAAAATATGTTTGCTCTAATGTAATAGGGTACCTCCAAAAGTTCAGTAAAAACTAAACAGAAGCCAGGAGTTGGTTTTAAATACAAACCAGCTCTGTAATCTATGAGCTCTGGGACCTTGAGCAAAACACTTACCGTATTTTAGCCTTGGTCAAGTGGAGGTAATAATACTTGTCCATCTATCTGATGGGGCTGTGGCGGTCATATGATCTAATTGATGTGGTAGCACTTTATAAATGTAGATGAATTCTATGAGGCCAAAAGCTGGTTGGAGTCCTGCTCTTTGATGTTGGTGTCATCTGTAGCATTTTATGATTTCTCACGAATCCAGTATCCCACAAACCCTAAATGTGTGAGCTGACGCTGATTTTCATACTCTGTTTAAAAGCCAGAGACGCTTCTTGCTCATTAAAACTAGCCTAAACTGCTTTAGTCCAAAGTCAAGTTGAAATGAATTCTGTAGCCATGACTATATTGCCAACATACCTCCATTTGCATAGTATGATCCGTCGGAGAGCTGAATTTTTGGCATGCTTTAAAAATTGACTGTCCTGGGCTTCCCTGGTGGCTCAGTGGTTAAGAATCCGCCTGCCAATGCAGGGGACACGGGTTTGAGCCCTGGTCCGGGAAGATCCCACGTGCCACAGAGCAACTAAGTCCACGTGCCACAACTACTGAGCCTGTGCTCTAGAGCCCACGTGCCGCAACTACTGAGCCCATGTGCCACAACTACTGAAGCCCGTGCGCCTAGAGCCTGTGCTCTGCAGCAAGAGAAGCCACCACAATGAGAAGACTGCACGCCGCAACGAAAGAGTAGCCCCCCCTCGCCGCAACTAGAGAAAGCCCGCGCACGGCAACGAAGACCCAACGCAGCCAAAAATAAATAAATAAATAAATTTATTAAAAAAAAAAAAAATTGACCGGAATCATGTGTTCATTCACACTCACTAACAAACAGCATATGCTTGCATTAATAGTACCCTTCTGTTCTACATCCTAGGCTTCTGAGTCTGTTTTATTAAAGTTCTCTTCTAAATACACGTTTAAAGTCAGCTCCTCATATACCCCTACAATAGTGGAATGCCTCCATGGTGTTTCCTTGTTAATTACACAAACTTGTCTTTATGGACATTGGCCCAGGGGGTTGCCTTTCTGGTGCAGAGCCATGTGCAGTTTCCACGTCCACCATCTGAAGTCACAAAATGAGTTGGCTGCTCTCTGTTGGCTTCCTTTTTCTTCCCCCGTACCAGGCTCTTCTTCATCCTGTTTGTCCTGTTGCCAAATTGTGCTCTTGTAAAGCATACCCGTAGTTTTCTTCTAGTTCAGACTTGTAAGCTTTCATGTCACATAGGTCTGCCGCAGCCCTCTCTTTGTTCTCCAGCTTAGGTCCTCTTCTGTTCATTCCCTTTCACTTACCTCTATCCCTACCTCTTCTCTCTCGTGAGCTTACCACACCTTCCAACAGAGTGTGGTGCCGTTAACCATCTTCCTCTCCGCTGTCTTTGAACTTCTGTGTGTGTGTGTGTGTGTTTTACACAATAAAACTGACTGAATATTCATCATAAATTTTAATGCCTGTGATTCTTTTTTTTGTTTGTTTTTTTCTTTGCGGTATGCGGGACTCTCACTGTTGTGGCCTCTCCCATTGCGGAGCACAGGCTCCGGACGCGCAGGCTCAGCGGCCATGGCTCACAGGCCCAGCCGCTCCGCGGCATGTGGGATCCTCCCGGACCGGGGCACGAACCCGTGTCCCCTGCATCGGCAGGCGGACTCTCAACCACTGCGCCACCAGGGAAGCCCTGCCTCTGATTCTTTTCTAGAAGTTCAAATGGGTCAATTAGTTGCATGAAAGGTATCTTTCTCAATGAAACTGGCATTAAGGCTTATTCCTCATCATATTTTAAACATCTTTCTGTAACTGAACATAAAAACAAATTTAATCTTATTTCTGATATAATTACAGTAGTACACATCAGTGGTACAGAGCAGCGGTCCCCAACGTTTTTGGCATCAGGGACCAGTTTCATGGAAGACAGTTCTTCCACGGACGGGGCGGGGATGGGGGGGGTGGGTAGGGGCGCGGGGGATGGTTCAGACGATAATGCTAGCAATGGAGAGCAGCAGATGAAGCTTCGGTTGCTTGCCGGCCGCTCACCTCCTGCTGTGCGGCCTGGTTCATAACAGGCCGCAGACCGGTACTGGTGCACAGCCCAGGAGTTGGGGACCCCTGGTATAGATATTTGGAAAATGTGTAGGAATCAAAGTTAAGGAAAAAACTCCAGAGCCCTCCTTTTGGAAACAAGTGCTTTAACATTTTAGCATTTCCTTTTAGGCTTTTTTCCCCTTGATTAGAGTGCATATGATATACTTTTATATAATTATTATAGCAATATACACACACATGTATATATAAAATATGTATACGTGTGTGGAATTAAAATTGTGCTTTTTAAAATTTATATAGCTTCAAGTACATTCAATTTGCAAATTACATGGGACATAGATGCTAAAGCTGCTGAGTGATGGAAAAATTGAGTATAATCAGTTATCCTTGGAAAAACTAGCTGATTATCTATTGTCTTTACTATACATGTTTATAAGTTTTATATCTTATAACTAATTTAATAATTGATTATATTAGAATTTATTAAAATATATATGATTTTTAAATATTTTTTTAAAATAATCATACAACAGCTTCATGAGGGTGGATGGCATTATTCCCATTTTTCAGATGAGGAAACTGAGTGTCTAGTTAACTCTTTTTTTAATATTTATTTATTTGGCCGCATTGGGTCTTAGTTGCGGCACGCGGGCTTCTCTCTCTCTCTAGTTGTGGTGTGCAGGCTTAGTAGTTGTGGTGCACAGGCTCCGGAGTGCGTGGGCTCAGTAGTTGCAGCTCACGGGCTCTCTAGTTGTGACATGTAGGCTCTAGAGTGCAGGCTTAGTTGCCCCACAGCATGTGGGACCTTAGTTCCCCAACCAGGGATCGAACCCATGTGCCCTGCATTGGAAGGCAGATTCTTAACCACTGGACCACCAGGGAAGTACCTAGTTCACTCTTTCATAACTGAGTGTGACAGTGTTATAGGCACCCAAAACCACGGCTCTTTCGTCTCAGCGCCCCCTTCCCTTTTTTCAAAATCAGGTATCTGTCAGTTTAGGCAGAAATTCACCTTTGGAGGGAAAAGAGGAGTAAGTAGAATGGGGGAGGGTGCCTCAGATAAAACATGGTAGATTTTCTCACATGTGTTCTCAGCATTTATTGATCATATGACTTTGCGTATGACGTGATGTATCATGTAAGTAGCATCATTTAGTTTTTTGTTTTGATCTTGTTTCAACTCTTGCATTCCTGATACAGTCTAACTTGGCAGTACTGAATATTATCTTAATATTTTTTCCTTCATTGGACTACATTTGAGGTTTCTGCATCTCTAAGAAATAAGCCTGTAATTTTACTGTCTATACTTTCTCAAGATAATAGCACTAATTGATGTGGTTTCCAGTAGGAAAAATAAAGTCACATAAATCTATCTGCTGATTAATGAGATATCAGTAATACCATTAATAACACCCTCAGAAGAGCCTAATGGCCACTGGGCCAGTCATCAAACATTTACATGCAGGGAGGCAGCAGGACTTGGGGAGAGTAGAAAGATCAGAACTTTGGAATCAGAGTTCTTTCAGATCCCAATTCTGCCACTGAATTGTCGTTAAGATCTTAGAATTACCTAAACCTAAATGACCGAACCTCTCTGAGTTTTTTTCCCACCAGAAAAGGGGAGAGTCAAATTCCTATCTTAAAGGGGGATAAGCGATAATATATGTAAAGTATCTGGCAGGTAGTAAGTGATCATTATGTGTTAATCCTTTCTGTCTGCTACTTTTCTTGCACGTATCACAAAGTGGTCCCGTGAATGAGAGAAAGACAACATAGGCATCTGAAACGCAGAGAAGACTCACAACCAAGAGGCTGTTTTGTTTTCTTGCTCTTACCTTTGAACTATTTGTGATTTATTATTTCTTTTCTCCTAATAGTCAAGGAAAAATTAGGCCAAGCTGCCCTATTCTATTGTCTTCTAAGACTCCTAGCTTTGTGGCAATACCCTCTGATATTCTGGGTTATCTGGAGTCGTTTGAGGGGACAGGGACAGGGTATTACCAGTGACTTGCTACTTCTTGAGAACAGCCCGGGAACTGTCATTACGTAACCTGCTAAGTCTGTTTAAGAGTTGTAAAATAGCATCATTCCCATGAAGTATTAAAGTTTAGGTAAACATCTATGTCCTTAAAATATTCATTATCTGTAGAAAACAGGGAGAATCATTTTGGGACTGGTTGTAAATACTTCGGAACATTTCTGCACTGAGCATCTTAAGCACAAAAAGTTCCTATCCAAGTGAGATGAGTTGAATTTCTTTCCCTTCCTTTAAAAATAGTAGAAGCTCATCCAGACTAAAGATTTTTATAATTCCTTCTGTAATTTTAACTCTTGGGGTTAAAAAGTCTGAAATTGGCCTTGGAAACTTGACACTCCATTCTCCCTTACTGAGATCTGTGTGGGGATGACAGAGTGTGTAGGAGCAGGCAGTGAGCAAATGGAATTCTCCCTGTGCCGACTTGGTAGCAAAAGAGATGGTTGTTGTCCCAAAAATGTTTTTTTGCAATTATAATTGACGACAGAATCCCAAATCTGAGAATCATTGCTTTAAATTCTTCTCCCAAATTGAGCAAAGTTCCAGACAGACCCCTCCCTCCCATCCCAGACTTCAGGTTGGCCCACCTTTGTATATGGACCTTAACATCTTCATGGTCTGCTTTGAGTTTCCAGATTATTAAAAAAAAAAAAAAGACATTCTTGTTCACATTTTCACAGTGGCCCCAAATTTATTTTACCCCCATGTGTGAGATGTAGAAGTGAGGTCCTGTTCTGAAAAGGTGTCCTGGGTTTTGAGATCCAGCCTTGTTAGAAACAGATGGCATCTTAGGTGCTCAAGTATGATCACATTCTTGGGGGGAAAAGTTTGGGACCTTTTGTATCAAAGTGGGATCAAATAACTCTTTTTCATATGTGGATCTTAAAGCTATGTACATTTAAATCATGTTTGCAGAAAGGGGTAACCTTTTCACAAAGCCTGAAATGTTTCTTGTTTTTCTGAGTAGTTACGACAAAGAAGCTATCTAACTCTTCTGGGCCTTAATAACCTCACTTGAAAAAGGGCATTGGTAGCCAATCAGAGACCCTAATGCTTGTAAGGAAGCTGTGTAGTTCGGTGGTTACCCTTCTTTCCCCACCTAGGAAATTCTCCTTCTAATGCTGAACTTGAAGATTTAGGGCTTTAGAGGAGGATGGCCACAGTCCCTTAATGCCATATGTAACCTGAATATCCTCTGAAGTTGTGTGTTGATTTATAACTCTGGAGAGTTCTTAGAAATGTATGCTGGGGGAGAAGTTCCAGGAAAGGTGTGGAGGACAGGCTTCAAATTCAGTTCTCCTTCCCTTGGGATCGGGACAGTATGGCTGTATTACCATCAGGGCTTGGAATTAGTTGGACTAAATTTAGGAAGGACATAGCATCTTTGCCCGTCAAGCACAAAGCTGAACATGCCAATCAGCAGACTTTACTGAGCACCTACTATTTACCAGGCACTTCGTAGGGATGTGGAGATGGGTGAGCTGTGAGCCCATGCACTCAGTGTCTTATAATTTCCATGGCTTGATGAAACCTTCAGTGTCTCTAACGGGTGGAATGACAGTCTCTATTTTTGTTTCATATTCTTTAGGGTGCCTGGGAATACGTTTCGGGTTGCTAAGGACTTCAACCCCAGGTTTGCCTACTTTTCAAAAGAAAGTTCAGTTTAGGGAAGTTTGATCATGTGGTCCTTTAAGGCTTAAGATTAAGTAGCTGCGAAATGCTTCAGGAAGCTGGTAGGAAGCCAGACTATATCACGGGTCAGTTTACTGAGTATCAGCTTACTGGAAATCTTGGACTTGGGGTTCTCTCATTTTTTGTATCCTACCCCCGTAACCGGCCCCGGTTTTAGGGTTTTGGAATCAGTTCTCTTCCATGGGGTATACGTCTCTGGTAACCATAAGTTCTGAGAGGGAGGAGATACCCATTGAGGTGTAAAGGCAGTCTGAACTCTTAAAAGATGGTTCAGTACATGTTTGAATTGAATGACCTACCTGAGGATATTCAGGGTTCCTTACAGAAATTTTGAGTTACACAAAACAACAATGTGTCCATACAATGCTAAACTATGGCACGTTTCTATGAATTGATGATTCATATTATATTCTTAACCTGCTTCTTCTTAAATAATACCGTTTTGTAAAATGGAGATTCCCAACCCTGGTTTTGTGTTTCTTGCCAACCTTCCCTCCAGTATATCCCTACTTATGTAAGCATCCTGTAAGTATGCCAATGTTTTAGTTGTTTAACTCTAATAAAAACTTCATGAGGGACTTAGTGTGTCATACTTGTCACTTGTGTCCAGTCCCTAGAACAGACTGGCACAAAGCAGCCACTGTAATACTTGTTGAGCAAATGAATACATTTTAATACAAAGGAGATGGTGGCCTTGGTGTCCTTGTGTGAAGGGAGCAAGTAGAGTAGCTGAAGTGAACAAGTGACCACGCCAACTCCTTCATGAATAAGGTAGGTCTTGGGCTATTTTCCCGGTGGATTTTGTGGGTGTCCTTTGAAAAATGATCTCCTTAGGTTCCTTCTGTCTCTAATCTTATAGTTCTATTTCAAAACCTTTTCTACAGACTCATTCTGTTCCTTAAACCTCTGAATAAACCCTATAATGCAATTTCCACAGAATGTGATTGCTGTACCATCTTTTAGCCAATGTCAGCTAACATAACAAAAAGTGTTTTGTGAGTTGCTAATACTTCAGGAAGTTGTTCTCCACAACGAACGTCCTCGTGTTTCTTAGGGTTCAAGGCAGCAAGTAAAGATGAACTTTAGAGGAGGTGTCAGTTAATCAATTTGCTTTAAAATAAAAGCAACTCGGGCTTCTCTGGTGGCGCAGTGGTTGAGAGTCTGCCTGCCGATGCAGGGGAGGCGGGTTCGTGCCCCGGTCCGGGAAGATCTCACATGCCGCGGAGCGGCTGGGCCCGTGAGCCATGGCCGCTGAGCCTGCGCGTCCGGAGCGTGTGCTCCGCAACGGGAGGGGCCACAATAGTGAGAGGCCCGCGTACTGCAAAAAATAAATAAATAAATAAAAATAAAAAATAAAATAAAAGCAACTCTGAAGGCACTTCAGTGATCTTCCCTTGGGCTTGGCAGTGACAAGCGCCTTCCGCAGCTCATTCAGATTCAGCAGCAGCATGGCGCTGGGCAAAGAGCAGGGGCTGAGGTGCTGAGGGACCTCAGTTCCAGCCCTGGCTCTGCCATTGACCTAGCAGTAACTGTAGGCGGTCCCTTCCCCTTACATGACCCCCTTCTCCTCAATTGTAAGAAAGAGTTAGTTCCTATCTTTCAGAGAGATGAGGAAAAGCACACAATAACATGGAAGAGTGCTTCATAGGCGATAAAGTCATGCTTAAGTGTATTCTTTTATCAGCTCCGTGATGGCTTTTTTTTTTTTTTTTTTGCGGTACGCCGGCCTCTCACCGTTGCGGAGCACAGGCTCCGGACGCGCAGGCCCAGCGGCCATGGCTCACGGGCCCAGCCGCTCCGCGGCATGTGGGATCTTCCCGGACCGGGGCACGAACCCGTGTCCCCTGCATCGGCAGGCGGACTCTCAACCACTGCGCCACCAGGGAGGCCCCGTGATGGCTTTTTAAATGGCAGTGTCATCCGTGCCAGTGGCTCTTACTAGAAGTTGCTACTTAGTAAATATTGAGTAATGCAGAAATATTTGCAGGCGACCTCTGTGGCCCAGAGGGATCTGCTTTTGTCATGGTTAAGACATTCTCACACTCGTAACCTTGGCTTACGCTTTGACAATGGATTATGAAGGAAGGAAAGGGAGACTGAAGTGTGTGTGGTCGCAAGGGCAGTAGCCAGGTATGTGGTCCAGTGGGCCGGGTCAGGAGGGAAGGAAGGGATGTGTAAAAAGAAGCCCCATGAGGGCAAACATTTTTTGTTTTGTTCACTGCCCCGTCCCTGGTGCTTTGACTCCTGCCTGGCTCATAGAATCTGTGAATTGAATCTGAGTCAAGTAAAGTCTATAGAATGGCGCTGTTATTTGCTCCATCCATGACCACGTCCTTTATTCAGTGTAAATAGGCAAATAAAACTACCCCCCATAGATACTTTAAAGCCCATGTATTACTCTTTCCTGATAAGAGATTAGTTGTTCATCAGATATTTGAATGGAGCATGCAGCCTGTGCAGGGAAGTGTGCTGCACACCGTGAGGACACAGATATGTCTTCTAGGAGTTTACTGTTAAACGAAGCAGTATAGGAGTTACTGGTACCAAACGCAGGTATGTGTGCCCCACGCACAGTGAGGCCAGACAAACCGAAATGTAAACATGGGAGTTTGGAGCAGAGAAAGGTTTATTGCAGGACCAAGCAAGGAAAACAGGTGGCTCGTGCTCACAACCCCCAAACTCTCTGATGGTTTTCGGGGAGAAGTTCTTATAGGCAGAATTTGGGGTGAGGGCTGCGGAGTGTGTGGCTGTCTTCTTCTTCTGGTGGTGAGGTAACAGGGCGGTGCTCTAGGAATCTTGTGCTCAGCCTGAAGTTACCATCCTCCACCTGGGTGGGGGCCTTAGTTCCTGTAGAAGAACTCAAAGATATATATGTTTTTTAATGTATTTATTTTATTTATTTATTGTTTCTGGCTGCGTTGGGTCTCTGTTGCTGCATGCAGGCTTTCTCTAGTTGCGGCGAGCAGGGGCTACTCTTCGTTGCGGTGCGTGGGCTTCTCATTGCGGTGGCTTCTCTTGTTGTGGAGCACAGCCTCTAGGCATGAGGGCTTCAGTAGTTGTGGCACGTGGGCTCAGTAGTTGTGGCTCGCAGACTGTAGAGTGGAGCTCAGTGAACTCAAAGATATTGTTATATATGTTCCTTGAGGAGGAACCGGGACCCTGCCCATCGCTGCACTATAGTTTCTTGACTGCTCCTTCTTTGTTTCTGCATTCCTTCCCTTCCCTGATTAGTAACTGTTTGAGTCTGTCCTTTGGTACTCAGGGAAGGTCTAGGAGGCTAAAATTTTTTTCCTGCAAACAAGAAACAGGGGACCCGGAAAGGATTTGTACCCGGGAGGCTCCCACAGGGTCCTGTCCGGTTTCAGTGCCAGGAGAGAGGACAGTGTGAACAGGAATAGTCAGGGGAGACTTTGGGAAGGAAGTGGCCCTTAATTGAGCCTTAAAGATAGGTAGAGGGGCTTCCCTGGTGGCACAGTAGTTAAGAATCTGCCTGCCAATGCAGGGGACACGGATTCAAGCCCTAGTCCGGGAAGATCCCACATGCCACGGAGCAACTAAGCCCGCAAGCCACAACTACTGAAGCCTGCGCGCCTAGAGCCCGTGCTCCGCAACAAGAGAGGCCACCACAATGAGAAGCCTGCGCACTGCAACGAAGAGTAGCCCCCGCTCGCCGCAACTAGAGAAAGCCCGCACGCAACCAATGCAGCCAAAAATAAGTAAATTAATTAAATAAATAAATTTATAAAAAAACAAGACAGAATTCCATCAGCTATGGCCAAAACGTTGCAGTGGCAATATAAAACTTTGTGGGGAGAGTGTGTTTTAATTCAAACGTTAAGTCAGATCTTCTCTTTGGACAGGGTGATGTCAGAGTTTGAGAGCCCCCAGCAGCCCTGGGCTGGTAGGATGCTGCATGGCTTGTGGAGGCAGTTGGGGGGCAGAGGCCTGGGGGCCAGCGCTGCTGGTGCTTCCGCCTCCTACTGGGTAGGCTGGTTGAGGCTGGAAGGAAGCAGCAGCCAGGAAGGAAGGTGGCAGTGAGAGTGACCCCACCTTTACCTCTGAGGAGGGCAAAATGACCAAGTGGACTCCGACTGAGAGTTTTCAATTGCTTTCAAGCTTTAACATGCTGGAGGTACCATAAAATGGAAATATTCTGTCAGAAATGGGAGGCGGTCTTTAGACTGAAATTAAAATGAGAAGCTGGTAGTCATGGGGGGTCCTGGGGGTTAACTGTTAGGAGCAACAGAGATGGAGGATGAGCTGGTGCTCCGCGGGCATGCCGGGAATCTCCTAAGAAAACCCAGAATGAGAAGAATTTCAAAGTATATTCATGGCAGGATGATGGTTAGCGCACTTACTAAAGATTCCCTGGAAGAGAATTGTTGAGCAAATATTTGAGTGCCCTCTCCGTGCAAGGAACCACATAAAAGATGAAGCAAAAGAGTCATTTCCTCTAAAGAATCCCCAGTCTGGAGAGCGAGATGTGACCCAGTTACAGAGGGGGCTTCCACGATGAGTGATATAATAGAAACGTGGACCAAGGTGCTGAGGACTGGGGATGGTTTCTGATTTCGAGATCCACAGAAGTTTGCTCAAGAAGATACAGAGGTGTCACACTCAGGCGGGACAGTGGCTTTCTAGACAGAGAGGTGGTGGAGAGCAGAAGAACTCAAACTTAAAAGGGAGTGGTTTGGGCCTGGAACCCGGTGCTGCCAGGAAGGGTGGCTGAACTGTAGGCTTCAGGTAGGGGAGGGGAGAGAACGTGTTTTCTTCCTGAACTTTGTTCTATAAGAAGTGGGGATCCATTGAAGGTTTGGAGAGGAAGAATGGCATCAGTAGGACTGTATGTTAGAAAGATGCTTCTGGGGACAGTGAGGAGAATGGGTGGAGGAGGGGTGGCGTCTGGGGGGCTGTTTGAGGGCTGTTGCAAGAGCCCAGGGGAGAGATGTCAGAGGCCTGGGGTCTCCAAGTGGAGGTGCAGAGGAGGGTTGTTCGAGAGCTTCGGTACGTTTCCTAAATCTGAAAGCTCTCTTCTAAAGTTAAATCAGATTCAATTTGTTAAAAAAGGTGCTTTTGACAAATACAGATCTTTGTTGAGCCCTCTTGGTGTCATTGGTGTGGGCTGAGGTCTCCCCATTTTAAGGAATGGAGCCACAAGGAAACTTGGGAGTCGTCGGACGGGGCAGGAATCGGGAAAGGATAGTGATCCGTGTGGAAATTCCTGCTCCTTTGGCCCTGCTTTTGTTGTATACCAGCCTGTCCTAGCGCTCTTCCAGCCTCTCCTGCTGCTGCTTTTTCTTCCTCCCCCATAAACAAAGACATTTCCCAAAGTTCTGTACTTGCTTTTTCCATCCCATCCAAATACTTCTAGCTCTAATGTTTCTGCTCTTCACTTGGGCAAATGGCCTCTCAACCTGTTTGCTCAGAGGGTAAAGTGGGATAGATTATGCACCTGCCTCAGAGAGAGTTGTAAGACTTGAATGAAACACTGCATAGAAAACGCTGCCTAACCCTTGAAGGAAAGTAAGTGCTCAATAAATAAGCATCTAGTACATATTTCCATGCTTACGGTGTTCCGTCATTTTTTATATTGACGTAAATTTAATCTTTCTTTTGAGTTCTTTGAAGGTTTGGTATTATTTTTCGATCTTAAGTGTCGAGCACTGTACTTGCCCAGTAAGAGTTCAAAATGTGATCTTACTTCCTTTTGTCTGCCAGATTGATATTTCAGATTCCTCTTCAGTAGGGCATGGGGTTGGCCTTTCCTAGGGATGGATGGATGACCTTCATATCCTTTTCTCCTCTGCTTGGGACCAGGGGTCCCATTTATGGAACGGCTGACTGGCGCTGGCAGCTGGGGAACAAAAGAGCAAACACGGACGGTCCTGCCCCTCGTGACCACAGCCTTGCTGCCTGCACACATTGTCTTCGTTAGATGAGTAATCTAACAAATGAGAAACCACATTCATTTTACAACCATCAGAATGAAAGTTCAGGACTGAACAGGAAAAGGGGGTCCTTTTCATGAGAGAGGAGTGTTGTCGTGTAAATAGGCAGCTAAGAGTTGGCTGATGTGACTGTTGGCGGCTGTGGGGTACTGTTGAGCCCGCAGGCAGAGGAAGTGCAATCAGGAAACGGGGAAGCTGTGCTCTCTACAGAAAAGCAAGGCTGAAGCGTGGCAGTTTATAAACTAGGCTTGTGTTGGAATAAAGGGTGTGGGCTCGGAGACCCTGCTCACTGGCTGTCTCCATGGCTTTTTTCTTTAGGATACCTGTTGACCAGGGAAAGTTAGCCTTGTAAAAAGACCAAGAGATAAACGAGGGAGGGATTTTAGTGACTTTGTCATCTGTAAAGTAGGAGTTGGGTTGGATGAGAAACCTTAATTCCCTCTAGTGTTAAAACACAGGTCCTTGTAGATTCTTTGTTCAACCCCAGGATTTCTAGGATGGTCCAAGCTGAGCCATTGGACCAATTCTACAAGCTTGTTGAGCGAAGTTGTTGCTGGTAGACCGTCCTCTAATTGACTTGAGGCTGTCTAAATCCTGTGGCATCATGTCTGTGAAATCTGATTGCTATTCTCCTTCTATTATTTAATGGCAACTTAACTTCAGTATTGCATTTTCTGCTAGAAATAATATAATATTGTAAAGTCCAACAGCAAATCTCTTTCTGCACTTGATGTTCAATACCCCCATCTCTCATTATTCAGTGTTGAGCTGCATATGCGTTTTTCCTAGTTGATCGTCTCATTATTTGATGAACACTGCCCTTCTCAAGTCATGTGATGTTATCCTCTATTTCTAGCTATTGTGGACGATGAAAGACTCTCAGCAGAGGAGATGGATGAGAGGAGGCGGCAGAATATCGCGTATGAATATTTGTGCCACCTGGAGGAAGCCAAAAGGTAAGATTCAAACTCAGTCCATTTGCGCACCTTCTCTTGGAGATGAGCTTTGGGGTACTGTATTTTTAATAACTCATCTGCAGCCTTTTTGGTAGTAAGCTAATGGGAGAAGAACCACCTGGGTTTTGTAAATGGCAGAACTGAGAAAAAGTTGCTACCACAGCCATGGTCAAGGCACTAGGGAGGCAACTGTTCCTTTTTCTTCCTTAGAGCCTCCTAGGAAATCTCTAGGCAAATTGCAGATTATTTCAGAATTTCTCATCTCTCTGGCACGGATGTGGGGAAGCAGCAGAGACTTAAATCAACTTCCTTTTCCTCCACAGCCTCCTCATATCTTTTCCCCAACTCTACCCCAATGATTATAATTATTACTACTCTTATTAATTAATGTATAATTATATATCCCTATATACCCAGTAGAAAAATAGCATTTCAGACTGAAGTCCATCGTTCACTAAGCTGGAGAGTAGGTTTATGACAGCAATCTCCTTTTTAACCCATGGGTGTGTGACCACTTAGGATATGTTGTCTCTAAAATCACACTGACTCTTTTAGACTTTTTAGATTACAAGTCAATGTTGGGTTCTCCAAGGAGAAAGTGAAGATAAAGTATTTGCACTTAGGCCTCGGTATCAGGGGAATCAGAACTTTGTCCTTTGCTGGGTGCATAAGGCAGTGCCCATATGCCATGGGTTAGATTCTGATTTAATGCTTTGTGCTGTGATCAAGCAACAGTATTGTTTCATGGACAGCTATGTTCCGGCTCTCTCATCTCTGTAGAAAATAAACATTGAGTTAATGGTCATTGGTGTTAATTATCTCTGATCGCTGATAAATAGCTACCTACAGAGCTAGAAGAATGAGGTTTCTAATCACTGTTTTGTAGAAGAACATTCAGTGACACATGCACTAATTTGGCCTCAAAATTGCTTAAAAGGGGGTTTTCCGAGGTTGTTTAATGTTTTAACAGAGCCGTGTAGCTCTAAGCTCTAAAGGCTCAGGTTTTAAGGTTATTTAATGTGTCTGGAAGTTAACAGTCAGGTTGCAAGTCACTGAAGACTCACTGTCAGTCTAAGATTACTAAAAACATGCTTTTAGTCAAATTGTGGCTAAAGTTAGATAGGGAGAGGGATTCACAGACATTCAAAATAAACATGCTGGAGTTCCCTGGTGGCGCAGTGGTTGGGAATCCACCTGCCAATGCAGGAGACACGGGTTCCAGCCCTAGTCCGGGAAGATCCCACATGCCGTGGAGCAACTAAGCCCGTGCACCGCAACTACTGAGCCTGTGCTCTAGAGCCCACGAGCCACAACTACTGAGCCCACGTGCCACAACTATTAAGCCCGCGCACCAAGACCCCGTGCTCCACAAGAGAAGCCACCGCAGTGAGAAGCCTGCGCACCGCAACGAAGAGTGGCCCCCGCTCGCCACAACTAGAGAAAGCCCGCGCACAGCAACAAAGACCCAATGCAGCCAAAAATAAATAAATAAATTAATTAATTAATTTTAAAAAAGACAAAGTTTAAAGAAAAAAAATCAACATAACAATTAGTCCAAGTTCTTTGAAGAAATCTTCCTTAGGAATAGTTTTGTTGAAAGAATAGATTGTAAAATACACAGCTTTTCCTCTAGGATGGTTTTCATAAATTTATCTTACAAGGAGAGATTAGATGTAATATGTATTTATGAATCTTTTATTAATATCTGAACACTTATTATGACTTTCAGGGAAGCTGTTTTTTTTTTTTGCGATACGCGGGCCTCTCACTGTTGTGGCCTCTCCCGTTGTGGAGCGCAGGCTCCGGACGCGCAGGCTCAGCGGTCACGGCTCACGGGCCTAGCCACTCCGCAGCATGTGGGATCTTCCCGGACCGGGGCACGAACCCGTGTCCCCTGCATCGGCAGGCGGACTCTCAACCACTGCGCTACCAGGGAAGCCTAGGGAAGCTGTTTTGTGGTTATGGAGTATGTAAAAATTATGTGGCTATTAAAAGATATGTTTGCTATGATTTCAGAAAGCATAGTGTACAGAATTCGATGGTCCTGAACTCAGGAAATAAATGAAGGGGTGAGTTAGTATTCAAAAAGTTATTTATTTGAAAGGGTTTATTGCCTGATCCTTTTACAATGTTAATGCCTTAGGAATTTATCATACCGGGTTTATTATAGTGCATGCACGTGTGTGTTCATGTGAGTGTAGTTGCCTTAGAATACTGAATTTCTACTGAATGGTACACTTAGAATGTGAAAGTTTAGCTAGGAACTGTTTCTTATTTATTTCAGTTGAACTGACTTTGGTGCATTTCAAGTAGAGATGTATTGGGTCTGTCATTGTGCCTCTATTTTTTCTTTCCAAGGGTGAGAACTGGAAGGATACCTAGCCTATATGTCCTGTAACTCAAAATTCAGAGTTGTAAGAGTCCAGTGTATCTTTAAGTTTGGTTTTATTACTTTCAAGATTCTGTGATCATTAATCTCAGACCATTTAAAAGTTGCTTCATTCAGAGGAGGATATCACTACCAACACTATAGAAATAAAAAGGATGTTGACGGAATGCTATGAACAGTGATATGTCAACAGATTAGTTAACCTAGATGAAATATACAGATACCTAGAAAGACACAAACTACTAAAACTGACTGAAGAAGAAATTTTAAAAACTGAATAGATGTAAAACAAGTAAAAAAGATTGAGTCAATACTCAGAAACCTTCCCGCTCTTCCAAAAAGTGTAAGGGGAGAGAACACTTCCTAACTCATTCTGTTGAGACCAGTATTACTCTGATACCAAAACTAAAGGTACCTCAAGAAAACTACAGACCAGTATCCCTTATGAATACAAATACAAAAATCCTCAACAAACTCAAACTGAGTTCAGCGACATCTAAAAAGGATTGTATACCATCAAGGGGGATTTATCCCAGCAATGCAAGCTTAGTTTAATCTAAAAATCATTCAATCAAGACAATTCAGTGGGGGAAGAAAAACAGTCTTTTCAACAAATGATGCTGAGACAACTGGATATATACATGCATAAAAATGAATTTGGATCCCTACCTCATACCATATACAAAAATTATCCTAAAATGGTTTTGTTAATCTAAAGGTGTGAACCACAACTGTAAATCTCTTAGAAGAAAACACAGCAGTAAATCTTTGTGACCTTGGGTTAGGCAGTGGTTTTGAGACTTGACACCAAAGGCACAAGCCAAAAAAAGAAAACTAGATAAATTAGACATCATGAAAATTAAACCTTTTTTATTCAAAGAGATGTCATCAAGAAATTGAAAAGACAACTCATGGAATGGGGGAAAATATTGGCAAATCATATATTTGATAAGAGACTTGTATTCAGAATATATAAAGAACTCTTACAGCACACCATAAAAAGTAAATAGCCTAATTTAAAAATGGGCAGGGCTTCCCTGGTGGCGCAATGGTTGAGAGTCCGCCTGCCGATGCAGGGGACACGGGTTCGTGCCCCAGTCCGGGAAGATCCCACATGCCGCGGAGCAGCTGGGCCCGTGAGCCATGGCCGCTGAGCCTGTGCGTCCGGAGCCTGTGCTCCACAACGGTGAGAAGCCCGCGTACTGAAAAAAAAAAAAAGGGCAAAGTTTCTGAATAGACATTTTTCCAAATAAGATACACAAATGAACCATAAGAACAGGAGAGGATACTTAACATCAGTCATTAGGGAAATGCAAATCAAAACCACAATGAGATACCGTTTCATGCTAGGATAGCTATAATCAAACAGAATGACAATCACAAGTGTTTTTAAGGATGTAGAGAGATTGGAACCCTTGTACATTGCTGGTTGGATTGTAAAATGGTGGAGCTACTTTGTAAAACAGTCTGGTAGCTCCTCAAAAAATTAAATACAGAGTTACTATATGATCCAACAATTCCACCACTAGGTATATCCTCAAGAAAATTGAAAACCTATGTCCACACAAAAACCTGCACACAAATGTTCATTGAAGTGTTATTCATTAGAGCAAAAAGTGGAAACAACTCAAATGTCCGTCTACTGATGAATAGATAAACAGTGTGTGATATATCCATATAATGAAACATTATTCAGCTATAAAAATGTATTAGCAAATCAGATTTAACAGTGTATAAAAAGAACTATATAAATCACAACCAAGTGGAATTTATCCCAGGTTTGCAAGGCTGGTTCAACATTTGAAAATCAGTTAATGTGCTTCATCACATCAACAGTCTAAATAAGAAAAAATCATATGATTATATCATTAGATGCAGAAAAAGCATTTGACAAAATTCAGTACCTATTCATGATAAAAATTCTTAGTAAAGTAGGAATATAGGGAAACATCCTGAACTTGAGAAAGACTATTTACAAAAACCCTACAGCTAACATCATACTTTCTGGTGAGAAACTTGAAACTTTCTCACTAAGATCAGGTACAAGCCAAAGGTATTCCCCCTCATCGCTCCTTTTCAATATTATAGTGGAAGTTTTAGCTAATGCAATAAAACAAGAAAGGGAAATAGACGATATACAGATTGGAAAGGAAGATAAAATCTTTGTTTGCAGATGACATGATTGGCAATATAGAAAACCTGAAAGAATAAAAAAAAAATCCTGGAACTAATAAGCAATTATAACATGCTTGCAGGATACAAGGTTAACATACAAGTCCATTGCTTTCTTATGTACCAGCAATGAACAAGTGGAATTTAAAAGTAAAATACATTACCATTTACATTAGCATCCCCCAAAATGAAATACTTAGGTATAAATTTAACAAAATGTATACAAGATCTATATGAGGAAAACCACAAAACTCTGATGAGTGAAATCAAAGAACTAAATAAACAGATATTCCATATTCATGGATAGGAAGACTCAATATTGTCAAGATAGTTCTTCCCAGCTTGATCTATAGCCTCAATGCAATCCCAGTCAAAATTCCAGAAAGTTATTTTGTGGATATCAACAACTGGATTTTAAAGTTTATATGGAGAAGCAAAAGACCTAGAATAGCCAACACAATATTGAAGGAGAACAAAGTTGGAGGAATGACACTACCTGACTTCAAACTTAATATAAAGCTACAGTAATCAAGACAGTGTGGTACTGGTGAAAAAATGGACAAATAGATCAGTGGGACACAATAGAGAGCATAGAAGTAGACCCCTGTAGATACAGTCAGTTGAACTTTGACAAAGGAGCAAAGCAATACAGTGGAGCAAAGATGGTCTTTTTCAACAAATGGTGCTGGAACAACTGGGCATCCACATGCAGACAATGAAATCGCGACACAGACTTTACACCCTTCACAAAAATTGACTCAAATGGATCAGATCAACATGTAAAATTGAAAACTATAAAACTCCCAGAGGCTAATGATAAAGGAGAAAACCCTAGATGAACTTGAGTATGGCAATGGCTTTATTTATTTATTTATAGTCATTCATTTATGCATGCATGCTGCACAGGGTCTTAGTTGTGACGTGTGGGATCTTTAGTTGTGGCACGTGAACTTTTAGTTGCAGCATGAGAACTTTTAGTTGCAGCATGAAGGTAGGATCTAGGTCCCCGACCAGGGATTGAACCCTGGCCCCCTGCATTGGGAGCATGGAGTCTTACCCACTGGACCACCAGGGAAGTCCCTGGCAATGGCTTTTAAGATATAGCACCAATGTCATGATCCATGAAAGAAAGAATTGGTGAGCTGGACTTCATTACATTTAAAAGTTTCTGCTCTGCAATAGACAATGTCAAGAGAACGAGAAGAGAAGCCACTGACTGGGAGAAAGTATTTGCAAAAGACACACTGATAAAGGAATGTTATCCAAGATACATAAAGAACTCTTAAGACCCAACAGTCAGAAAACAACCTGATTAATATATGGGCCAAAGACCTTAACAGACACCTCACCAAAGAAGATATATAGATGGCAAATAAGCATAGGAAGAGATGCTCCACATCATAGGTCATCAGGGAAATGCAAAATAAAACAACAACAAAACACCACTACACGCCCACCAGAATGGCCAAAATCTGAACACTGACAACACCAAATGCTGCCGAGGATGTGGAGCAACAGGAACTCTCATTTGTTGCTTGTGGAAATGCAAAATTGTACATAGTTGGGATATAGTTCTACAGTTTCTTACAAAATTAAACACATTCTTACCATATGACCCAGCAATTGTGCTCCTTCTATTTACCCAGTGGAGTGAAGGCTATGTCCACACACAAAGCTACATATGGATGTTTATAGAAACTTTTTTCATAACAGCCCAAACTTGGAAGCAATCAAGAGGTCCTTCAGTAGATGAATGAATAAATGAACTTTGATACATCCAGACAATGGAATATTATTCAGCACTAAAAAGAAATAAACTATCAAGCCATAAAAAGCCACAGAGGAACCTTAAATTCATATTATGATGTGAAAAGAGCCTATCTGAAAAAGCTACATATTATTATGATTCCAAGTATTTGGTATTCTGGAAAAGGTAGAAGTGTGGAGACAGTAAAAATATCAGTGGTTGTGGGGAGATGGATGAGTATAGAGGCACAGAGAATTCTTTAGGGCAGTAAGAATACTCTGTAAGATACCACAGTCATAGATAAATGCCATGATGTATTTGTCCAAACCCATAGAATATATAGAAACAAGAGTGAACTGTAATGTAACTGTGGACTTTGAGTGATTGATACGTCAATGTAGGTTCATCAGTTAAAATAAATGTTCCACAGTGGCGGGGGATGTTGCTAATGGGAGAGACTGTGCATGTCTTTGGGGGCAGGGGGTATATGGGAAGCCTCAGTACCTTCCCCTCAATTTTGTTGTGAACCTAAAACTGCTCTAAAAAAAAAAATCTTAAAAAACAAAGGATGAAGTACTGATACATCCTTACAACATGGGTGGACCTTGAAAATATGCTGAATGAAGGAAGCTAGACACAAAAGGCCACACATATTGTTATGATTCCATTTATATGAAATGCCCAGAATAGGCAAATCCATAGAGACAGAAAGTAGATTTGTGGTTGCCTAGGGCTGGTGGGATTGGGGGGTTGGGGAGCGATGCTCATGGTATGAGTTTCTTTTTGCTGGGACCAAAATCTTCTAAAACTGATTATGGTGATGATTGCACAACTCTCTGAGTATACTAAAAACCACTGAATTGTACGCTTGAAAGAGTCAGTTGTCTATATATCTCATTAAAGCTGTTATTAAAGAAAAGTTCCTTTGCTCAGCTTGGCTTGGAGAGGTCCTTAGTAAAGCTGTTGAATATGATTAAATGGTGTTTAGCAGATAAAGTGCATATGGAAGGTCCTCCAAACATACATGAGATGTCTAAACACCTTTTACCAATTTTTTTGTGAGCATCCACCGTGTGGAAACAGGCACAATAGGGTCACTTTTGGAGATGGAGACCAAACAGCTAATAATTCTGTGTTCAAAAAAGCTCACTGCTATGAGGTTAAAGCTTTTCCTCATGAGTTTAAAACTCCTTCCTTCACTTTTATTTGCTTTATTAATCTCTCTGTATGTGTGTGCATGGGTATCTCCCTGTATCTAACCCACCATCCTCCTAAATCTCTCTCGTGTATTCACGTCTCTATTCCAGCATCAACCTACTGCAGGCTTCCAACAGCACTTGCTAGATTGCTATAGTGGTCTCTAACTGGTTTCCCCACACCTCTGGTTGCTTCAATCCTTTATCAGATGAATCTTTTCAAAATTCTGATCGGTTCAAAATCTTCCAGTGGTTTCTCAATACTCAGGATAAAAACCGAACTGCTTTAGGGACTCATAGGTTCCGCATAGTTCAGTCATTCCAGCCTCTCCAGTTTCATCATGTGCCCCGTTCCCTATTGCTCTATCTTCCAGCCACGTTGACCCCTTTTCATTTCCATGTTTTCTCCTACACGGGATGTTTGCATGTGCTGCTTCCTTTTCCTCGTTATTGAGTGAGACTCTGCTCTGTCTTCAGATGGAAGCTCACTTTTTTCAGGGAATCCTTCTCTGACATCACCATCTGGGTCAAATACCCCAATTATAAGGTATCCGTGACATCGTGTCTCCCCTGTATTTGAATGAATTACTTAATGCCCAGCATTGAATTTTTGTTACTAATGAGGATTGATTGTATTCTGCTTCTTGTATGTTTTAGTTCTCCTGGAGGTAACAAGTAGGATATGAGTTAGATTCATGGTAGACAGGATTCTAGATGATTTGGTTAGACTGTCAGCCTGGAGGTCAAATTTGATATTTGTCTTGATGGAAGATTCTATATTATAGTCAGATGTGACCCACTGACCCACTGTCTAGTGATTCTAGACAACTTAATGCCACTACAGTAAACTAGAAGATACCCAGAAAAGAGTATAGAGCATTTTTCAATGAATGAAGAGAGGAAGAGGTAGCTTGTGTATTAAAATGACTGTGGCTGAAATGATTGCTCACAGTTTATAAAATGCTGAAGTCTGTGTATAAAGCCTTCTTAATTAAGTCCCAAACACTAATATTAATGGCAATGAAGGAAAAATGAAAAACACATATTTTTAGGGCATATCTCAAAAAAGAGAGATAACTACTTTACAGAGTGGCTCTTCACCCCAGGAGGTGTGTTTCTCTACAGGCTAAAGGGTTTAGATGATGTCATGGAGAGCTAATCATAATGGTGGCAGGAGGGCAGAGGATGTCTGGCATCTGTATTCGTTATCCATGACTGTGTTTACTCTCAAACTTAGTGACTTAAGCGACAAATTTTTGGTTTGTTTGTTTTATTTTTCTTTGTTTTTGTTTTATTTTTTTAACATCTTTATTGGAGTATAATTGCTTTACAATGGTGTGTTAGTTTCTGCTGTATAACAAAGTGAATCAGCTGTACTTATACATATATCCCCATGTCTCCTCCCTCTTGTGTCTCCCTCCCACCCTCCCTATCCCACCCCTCTAGGTGGTCACAAAGCACTGAGCCGATCTCCCTTCTGAGGGTCAGGAATCTGTGCAGAGCTTCCTGGGTCCCCTGGTTCTGGGTCTCTCACAAAGCTGTGGTCCTCTCGAGATTCAGGCAGGACAGATCTGCTTCCGGAAGGTCACTTGGTGTTGGCAGCTAGACTTTGGGACTGAGGACCTAGTCCTCCTCGGCAGTTGGCCAGAGACTTCCTTTGACATATGGGCCCTCCCTAGGGCAGCTCACACCGTGGCAGCTGGCTTTCATCAGGGTGAGCGAGCCTGAGAGCAAGAAAGGGCACGTACAGCAGAAGCCAGTCTTCTTGTAGCCTCAAGTTCTCAAAAATGACATCCCGTAGTTTGCTGTGTTTTATTCATTAGAATCAAGTTACTAAATCTGTCTTGTGTTCAAGGGGAAAGGACTACACAAAGGGATGAATTCAAGAAGGTGAGGATCACTGAGGGCCACCTTAGAAGCTGCCTTCTACAGGGTGTGTACATAGCCTTTGAAATTGACCCCAGAAAGGGGCAGTTTGTGTGTGTTTGGGGGGGTGAGGGGAATAGACTTTATTACCGTCGGAAACCAAACCAGGAATTAGATGATGACTTGGTCTAAATGGTGATGGTACTAAGGTTATTTATGCCTTGATGTTTTTGAATTGTGAGCCATTTTAAACTAAGTTGTTCCTTCCTCTACCATATTAAATAATACTAAATGGATTAAGTTTTCTTTTCAGGTAGGCCCAGAAAGCTAACTTGATAGCTTCTTTGCAGTGTGAATTTTGCTGAAATGAGGCAGACAAGTCTGCTATTTATATGGACTTTGAAAATTCTCTCTGATGCCGGAAATCTCGCTCTTTAAATGAAAGGAGTTGCCTTTCCAAAAGAATTAATACTGCTGAGTAGATTTCATATTAATCTCTGCAAAATATATTTAAATAACGAAAATAAGTCTATTTTAAGAACTTCAGTTCTTCAGTTTTTTAGGACAACTGTGCAAAATTGAAGATAGTGGGTTCTCTTTGGGGATTGAGGAAGGAAATCCAGCTGGAGCTGTTATGAAGGTCAGGGAATGGGAGAGGGAATCTTGGCAAGAAATGGAGAGGGAGTTTGCAAATTGCAGTTGAGCAAATAGTTATGAATGGGGTTGCTATTGTGTTTCCCAAGGAAAGTTCCTGAAATATAATATTCCTTTTTTTAAGGAAAGAGAAAATGCATACAAATCTTTTGCTGTGCTTACTTTTTCTGTCTTACCTCTGAAAATAAACAAAGCGAAAAAGCCTTCCCTTGGTGATGGGCTTGTTTAGAAATATTATCTTCAAAGAGGCCTTTATGTGAGCCAAGCTGTTCTTTGTATTAGCGAGTCTGGGACAGTTTTGTATGTGCCCTGGAAAGGAAACAAAACACGGGTGTGATTCCTTTTGTGTCAATGCTTACAACTCAGATACCAAAAGGACACCTCATTGATTAGATCAAGCTTCAAGCTCTGGCCTTACCAGTAGTGAGTTAGAGAATCAGCTCTGAAAGGAGAAACGTTACAAATGTTTAAGCGAGGGAGAGCCTGGCGTGTGGGATTGCTTAACTCTGAGTATTTATGATTACATACTTTAAGAAAAAGAATCTATGGACTGGAGAATGCTTTAGAGAATCCTCTGGATTTCCTCTGCACTTTTGGACCTCACTGTCTTTATTCCCAAGGATGCTGCCCATGGCTGTGTTCATACGCAATGCTAATAGAAATTTGGAATTGGGAGGGAAATACCTTTCTTGGTAATCCACTTATTGAGAGACACGTTGCTGCTCTATACAGAACGTTAATGAAGTTTTAAGGAATTCCTAACTGCATTTTCAAACCATAAATAGCTTTCATGTTTCTATGGTGATTCTTCATTTCCCCCTTCTTCCTTGTTCTCTCCCTGACTCTGCCCTCACTTCTGCCGTCCAGGGGGACAAGATGAAGGGTGGGGTTGCTCCATGCAGCTGCTGGCAGGCTGGTGGGGCAGGGGGCGCAGCTGAGTTGAGAGCAGGGGCCCTTCTCAGGGTCTGGCTCCTCCAAGGGGAGGGCCTGCCGCTGAGGACTGGTCTGTTTGGGGCTGCCTTCTAACCGGCTGGCCTCGGGAGTCATAGGCCAGAGAGACACAGGATCTTTCTTGGCAGTCAGGGCTCGACCCAGCAAGGCACATCCCAATGGTAGGGAGAGGCAGTAACCTGTGAGAAGAAGGTTGTGGGGCGTAGCCTGGGCAAGGGTGAGGCTCAGTAGGCTGTCTCAGTGGAACCAGAGGAGACAGGGTACCAGCCAGCCCTGCCTGCCGGGGTGTGGTGCTTGTGGCTGGAGCCTCAGGGGCTGCCATCCAGCTGGGCAGTGACCGGGGATTGTGGAGCGGGAGTGGGAGGCACAGACATTAAGGTTATAAAGGGAGGAGCCATAGGGTTTGACAAGGGAGTGGATTTAGGGAACAGAGGACACTGGGAGGTCAAATGCCTTGGGGCAGATCTAGACTCGCGGGATTATCAGCCAAGCCTGGGGTTGGGACACAGAGTTGGGAGACTTTTGTTTTTAATTTCATAGGTTTTGAGTTCTAACCTTGGGTTTGTGTTGGATAAGTGCCAGTCAGGTGTGATCTAACATGAAAGCATAACTTCTCAGAGCGTTGATATTTTTAAATACAAATAATCAATATGAATCTTTTCCAGCCAAGGGGAAGTTGAGCAACTGACACTTGATCCCAGAGTTCACATTTGTTTCTCAGGCTTTTTGAAGCTGGAGAGCTGGGAGGTGTTTGGAATTTTCTATGGTCTCAAACATTCTTTACTACAGGGGTTATCACACTGAGTGTCCAGTCACCAGGCGTGGTGCCCGGAGCAGTCAACTTACACGGGGTTATCCCCATTTTATAGGTGGAGAAACTGAGTCCTGGAAAAACTTAAGTAGTTTTTCTAAGGTCACGGTTAACTGGCAACATAAACTGTATTCCAACTCTGCCTGTCTGACTTCAAAACCTGTGTGCTTAAAGGCTAACACTGTCTGACTTCTTTATTTCTTCATGTGTTTTGATCATGTCTTAAGTTCAAAACCTTGGTTTGGGTGGTCTTGGTTTCTAGGTTCTATGTGGACTAGCTTTGTTCTCATTCTTTTTTTTTCTTTTCTTTTCTTTTTTTCATTTTTGGTCACGCCGCACAGCATTGTTCTCATTCTTGATCAGTTCTCAGTTCTTGAGTTTTGGTAGAATTAACAAAATATAGCCATACATTGGCTTTCTGTTTCTCTTTTTCTGTCTCTTTTTTTCCTTTTTCTGGTGCTTACTTGTTTGGTTTTGTTTTAACTGTGACTACTACTAATAGTTTGTTCTGGGAAGAATTTACCTGGTATTCTCCCTCCCTCCCTTTCTTCTCTCTGTCTCTTTTCTATCAGTCTTCTTAAAGTTTTAGTAGGAATTTGCACTTTTCAGTATGTAGATTTTATTCTCTTCTCACACGAGATGGTTCTGGTGCATCTTTCTTCTGGGTTGTGACTGGATTCTACATGCAACTCATCGCTTGTCTTTTTGGTTCTGCCACTGTTGTGGCTGGTTTGAAAGAATGCTTTGCTTTTTTGTTGAAACATCAAAAGGTATGAAGAGCAAACATTGCTGAGGTCTCTTCCTTCCTGTATGAATCTCCCCACCAGATGCTGCCTCATGCTGTGATGCTTAAAAGTCATAGAACAGTGTCATCATTCAAGGCATAGAGGGACTCCAAGCAAGGCTGCTGGAGGACGATATTGGTACAAGCTTGTTACACAGTGATTTTTCTCTTGTGTCGCATTTGTAGGACGGTCTTCCACTGGCTTTTTGGTCTGAACATTTTTGTTTTCCTCTAAGAGTGCAAATCCTTATTTTGTATATGGGGACACTGAGGCACAGAGAAGTTCATCAACTTCATTCAATGGTAGAGTTAGTGGCAGATTTGGGATTAGGATAAAGGTCTCCTGGCTGTTGACAACTCTTTTCTCCCATGATTCTAAGTCATGCTGATCAGGAAAAGTATTAGTAGAAAGCTCAGTGGTGAAGATACACAGAAATAAAAATGAATATAAGCTTATTGTTTGGTAAATTCAGTTTGTTTGCTTTTAGTGAAACATTGAATTCTTAGGGTGGGGGAGTTAGCCATTTGTACATTTTTGTCATATAGCTTTCATTTTTGCTAAGAAATTTGAACCCATTTAGGTGCTAGAATAAGAATTCGAGAATTCACAGTTCTTAAAAAAAAAAAGAATTCACAGTTCTTGTCATTTCCATACTTTCCTCATTCAGTCTTGCTTGGCTTAAATGTTCATTGATTTTTTTTTTTTTCTTCAAATAATTTGTAATATCCAGCTGTTCCTGTCTCTGGTACTTCACAGGGCAAAAGTTGAGGCAGCTCCATCATCTGAGTGAGAGGATGACTTTGAACAGTGATTCTCAAATTCAGTTGCCACCTGCATAAGGGTCACGGGCTTCTGGGGTTTGCTCCAGACCCTGCAAATCCGTCTCTAGGGCCCTGGAGTCTGCATTTTAACAAATCATTCAGGTAACCTGTAATGGAAAAGAATCTGAAAAAGAATATATGTACATACATGTGTATGTATATATAACTGAATCACTGTGCGGTACACCTGAAACATTGTAAGTCAACTATCCTTCAATAAATAAATAAGCAAATAAATAAAAATTCTCCACCACAGATTAAAAAAACCAAATCACTCAGGTAAAGGTTGATGCACACTGAGGTTTGAGAATTATGCTCTCATCTCTGAGTGATGCTGCCTCAGCAGCTCCAGCTTTCCCGCCCCTGCTCAGATGCAAAGAACATGGACATCTCTTCCTCTGTGATGAGATGGAAGGAAGAAGGGTATTGAGGGGAGTCATCTGCTGATATAAGAAGGAGAAGGATAGGAGAATGGAGAAATGAAAACAGCTGCTGTAGAGAAAGTGATCGTGCCTCAGCCAGGGTTGGATTGAAAGCTTGGGCAGTTTTGAAGAGGCAACTAACGTTCTCAGTTTTCCTCATAGAGCCAATCAGCATGTTCCTGTGAATTTTTCCAAGCTGAGAGAAGATGAACGGGGTAACTAGGCTCAGGGATTGGCATGTTGGTTCTAAGAAAGTCAGAAACAGGGACCCCAGGGACTTCCTTGGCGGTCCAGTGCTTAGGACTCTGTGCTTCCGTTGCAGGGGACATGGGTTCGATCCCTGGTCAGGGAACTAAGATCCTGCATGCTATGAGGTATGGCCCCTCCCCCCCCCCAAAAAAAAGAAAGAAAGAAACAGGGACCCCAGGGTGTTCGTGTGAGCATCATTGACATTGGGTGGCCTTGAGGTCCCAATTCAACAAGGAGGCTCATGAAGCCAGTATGGGTAAGATGGAGGGCAGTAGCAAGAGTCAAGGAACCAGCTCTGATGAGGATGAAGGGCAGGACCTAAAAGAATAAGGAAGTGGAGAAGTAGGTAAACAGAAAGCTACGGCCAGAGGTTTAGAAGCCTAGATCTTAAAGGTGGAGTATTTCTGGGTAGTGATAAGGTCCAAGGTGTGGTGGGGCTTGTGTGCAGTGTGAGTAGAATGGAGGTGAAATCTTTAGGTGGAGGAGGAAATCTCTGAACTGTGCTTTTGGGTATTCCCAAGATCGTCCACCTTTTTTTTTTTTTAAATTAATTAAGTTGTTTTTATTTTTGGCTGTGTTGGGGTCTTCGTTTCAGGGCGCAGGCTTCTCATTGCGGTGGCTTCTCTTGCTGTGGAGCACGGGCTCTAGGCACGTAGGCTTCAGTAGTTGTGGCACATGGGCTCAGTAGTTGCGGCTCGCGGGCTCTAGAGCACAGGCTCAGTAGTTGTGGTGCATGGGCTTAGTTGCTCTGCGGCATGTGGGATCTTCCCAGACCAGGGCTCGAACCCGTGTCTCCTGCATTGGCAGGCAGATTCTTAACAACTGTGCCACCAGGGAAGCCCTCATCCACCTTCTTGAAGCCTCCAAACGGAGGTGGGCATGGGAGGTACACAGTGATTATGGCAAGAAAGGAAAGTCGTGGATCAGGATAGAGAAGAGTGACAAGGTTGGGGCATGAGACAGGAGTGAGGTGCGGGGAGAGATCTTGGAATGGAGGTGATAGGACATGGCCTGGAGGAAAGTTCAATGGGGATGGTGATGAATGACCCTCCCTTCTTTGGTCCTGCGAGTTAAGGAAATTTGGGGAAGCATCATCCCTGGTTTATGAGAAGTGGTGTTGTGAAGGAAAAGCCAGATTGCCATTAAAACAAGTAGGTGGGGAAAGTGTAAACAAAAAGTTGAGACTAGAGGAGAATTACATTTTTATAGCAGGTCAAGAGTTCCAGAGACACATCCAAAGGAGTGTGTATAAATTAGATTAGAGTAGATTAGGGGGGTGTGTATAAAGAGGACTGCTTCGTAGGACTCAGTGAGACAAATGACTTACCTGAAATAGTGCTTATGGGTCAGCATTTCTGTTGGCATTAAGCAGGAGACTGAAACCAATACAAAAACAAGTTCCGATTTATCTAACTATGGTAGGGGCCCATTAGAGATCCTCTGTTACTGATTTATTAATAATTCACTACTTGTGACATACACTTTAAGAAATGACTTTAACACCTTGTGACCCGGAGTAAAACAGTTTTACATCATGACCCCAGATACCCATGTGAGATGATGGGCAGAAGTGTGCATGTCTGTCTAACTAAACAACAGAGACTCACAGAGCAACACTTAACCATTGGTATATACAACACACCCTGACATTTACTGTTCTGTTCTAATTCATTTGTTCAGAAAATGCTGATGGTGATGCACTGTGTTTGTCTCATGACACGAGCAGGGTTCACCCTGCAGCTGGACCAACGTGCTTACACATATCTTGAGCCTGGTTTGGTAACTATGGGCATCTCTTGGATGAAGAACACTGATCTTCTTTGTGTAGATCGCATCTACAGCTTATTGTATTAATATGATTAGGGAGAAGCCAGGAAGTCATGTCTGATGAAGTCTTTCCTGCTTAAAACCTTTCCTGGCTCTGTAGTACCCATGGAGTCGATGGGTACCTCCTTAGGCTGTCTGACCCTTTGGAGACCTTCCTGTGGTGAGTCATTCCCTCCTGGGTTTTGCCTTGGGTCCTTGTTCTGCTCCCATTGCACTCATTATAGTTGATGGTGACTTTTACCACCTGTTGTCCCCTGCTAGCCATCGGGAAGCTCCTTGAGGAAGATGTTCTTACTCTCGGTAGCCCTAGTGCTTTGTACAGGGCCTGACACAGCGCGGGTGAGGTTGGTTTACCTGTGTGAATGATGTAGTCATCTCAGGAGTCCCACGCTGGGATTCTTATCCAGTGTGATTTGGCGTAGAGGAGCCTTGTGAGGGGTGCTGATTCTCTCCATTAAATAGCTCTTGCTGGTAATTGATGATTTTCACTTCTGAATTGTATGGGTCCCTTTGGGGAACACAGACTAGCTGACCGTGCTTGGGCATTTTATTGTGGAGATGGTGGTCCCCAAATGGTGGCACTCATGTGCGATATACACTCTGTTATCCACAGATGTTCAGTGGTGCACGTGCCACACCGCTCACAGTTCTGGATTCTCTAGGACTGCGAGCTGCTCTGCTCACCCTTCCATTTCCATGGGGCGGTTTTTCTAGTGGCTGCTGTGCGCGTGAGATAATGGAATGGGAGTTTTAAAGGCCCTCTGTGTAGATAGAGCCCCCCCCCCCCAACTCCTACCAATGCATTCTGCACAAATGGATCGAAATAGGCTTTTTGTGGATCAGCGCTGCCTACAGTCTAAAACGCACCAACGGGGCAGACTCGAGGATGAATTAGCAAAGGTTCAGCAAACATAAATGATAGATGGGCATGCTCAGAAGTCTAGCAGCTATGTCAGACAATAACATACATTCATTTGTGTGGTGCGGAGCCGTGTGTTGGTTTTGAGAAACTGATAGATGAAATAAGGACTAGTTGGAGCGTTCCTGTCTTATTCCTGATGTGCCTGCCAGGCTGGATATAGGCAGAACAAAGGGGAAGCAGGCTCAGTTGGGGCTGGAAGGGGGAGGGGTGCAGGAGTGGCAGGGTTTCTAGCAGCCGCATTAAAAAATTGACAGAAACAGGTGAAAGTAACTTTACTTTATTTTATTTAACCCAAGTATATATAAAATATCATTTCAATATATTAATCGATGTACAACCAATAATGAAGTATATTACTGTCTTTTTTTTTTTCCCCCACATCTCAATTCAGACTAGCTGCACATTACATGTTCAGTGGACACATGGCCTGGGCGCCACCACATGGGACAGGACAGGCTCTATTCACTCGGTGCTTTAGTCCACGGAGCTGGGGACTCTGAAGGAGCTTCTGACTATGCCAAGCGAAGATGAGCAAGGGTGCAAAGATGTGTTTTGTGTGCACTGGAAGCAAAGTAAAGGTTTCAGAGGGTAGAAACGGAGAATTCACCAATGAAGCAGACTTGACATTTTTCTCCCTTCATTTCCTTCCCAAATTCACATTTAGTTTTTTAATTGAAGTATAGTTGCTGTAAAATATGTTACAGGTGTACAATATAGTGACTCACAATTTTTAATGGTTATAGTCCATTTATAGCTATTATAAAATATTGGCTGTATTCCCTGTGTTGTACAATATATCCTTGCAACTTATTTTAAACATAATGCATTGTACTTCTTAATCCCCTACCCCTCTCTTGCCTCTCCCCCCTTCCCCATCCCCACTGGTGACCACTAGTTTGTTCTCTTTCGTTGTATTTTTTAGATTCCACATGTAAGTGAGATCATACAGTATTTGTCTTCCTCTGTCTGACTTATTTCACTCAGCGTAATATCCTCCAAGTCCCTCCATGTCGTTGCAAGCCCATATTCACATTTAGAACAGAAACGAACTTGCTAAGATACTTATAGGAATACTAAGTGGCGTGCAATGATTTCTCCCTTTCTTGTGTTTTTAGCCCCAGTGCACCTGCCTCACCTTTGCCCGGGGTGAGTGGATAATACCGTGGCACCTGTGGTGGGGAGAGGTGGAGGGAGAAGGGTGATTTCAGCTTCTGCCTCTGATGGTCTCTTACTTTGTCCATGATGTTAAGATGGATGCTGATAAGGTGGTGATTGGAAAGTCACCTGTTGGTCAACAGGCCTCTCTGTGGGCAGCAAATCCATGGTACTTTTGTCCTGGTCTCTTACTTAATGAAGGACTTAATGATGGACTGTAACAAAATTGGCCACCTTATTTTTAGACTCAAGAGTTAAATTAAGACCTGTCCACAGTGCTTAATATTACACGGGTGGTGATGGAGGGAGGAGGTGGAGAGTAAAACAAGCACTCGGAAGAAGGAAATAGGCCCAATATGGACACTTTAGTACCTGGGACTAGAAACAAAGTCTCTGCTGTTGCAAAGGTCAGGAAGGATGCTCCCTCTCTATCCACGCCAACATTTTCTGAATTTTTTTTTTAACAGAACAATTCATTGTGTACAGCTGCGGAAGCAACAGAAAATGCAGTCTCTTAGCTGTCAGAGCAGCATTATCTAAATAAAATTAGCTGACTCAATGTTTAATTTGGCCTTTGACTGAAAGTCAGGTGTGGCGGTGACATGCTGACTTTGTTCTTCTCAAACAGTGTATAAACCAGAGTTGATTGCTTTTCCCTAGTCCTGGTTCTCTTAGCATCTGAGTGACCTTGAGCAAAGCACAGTCTCAATGTCTCAGCCCCCTTATTTGTAAAATGGGTCCAGGATACCGGTCACACCTACATCATAGTGTTACAAAGGGAAAAGCAGGCTGAAAGTCAAGCAGTGTATTGGTGTAAATTATAAAGTGTTGGAACGTGGAACAAAATACTTCTTAAACGCCATTGTTTATTACAAAAACATTTTCAGGAGTAGGAACAGCTGTGAATCAGGCATCCCAACTTAGTCAAAGAATGTGTGCCCTCAGCTGCTTTTTATTGATGTTGTTTGCACATTTATTTCCTGTCTAGCATAAATAGAGGTGGAGTAGGTTTGTGTGGGGAAGAATGAATATGTCTGGACAGCCTCGCGGTGGAATCTTCCTTCTGTAAACAGTATTTTCAGTATAACATACAGGCCCCTCTTTTTATATCAGAGGGAGACTAGGAAATTGCTTTTTAAACCTGGAAATGCACGTCTGGTGAATGACACCTTTTCACAGTAAAGCATCCATTGAGGAAAATACTTTGACCAATGTTGGCAGAGCAAATCCAGTTTTTAAACATCATCCTTAGCAGAAATATCATCTCCTTCAGCTGGAAAAATAAGGTGGTTAGAAAGTGTTGCGCCTTTCATCTGCCACCTTGGGCAGGGCTGGGAGTTAGTCGCCATCTCTTATAGGTAACGGGCAGCAGAGAAACTGGACTTCTTCAGGTCAGGTGCATATGAAAGGCTGCATGTTTTCTCCTTGCCACCCGGAGCACTGCAGCAGGACGGTACCTCTTCTGAAATCAAGCTCATTTAAGTTCACCTCCGCTCGCCCACTCCCCTGTAGATCAATGATACGTGTGCACCTCTCTTCCCGGGCTCTGGTCTTAATATCCTGTCTCCCTTATGCTTGTCCTAATGCCTCTTCTCTCCACCCCCGACCCCTACCCCACACCAGCCAAGCAGAATTGAGGAGTTGAGCAGAGGACTCCAAATAGATAACTCAGCCCCTCAGAGGCCCACCGGGAGGAGCCACAGGATGGGCAAGGATCAAGGGGAAAATAAAAGCTCTTCTATTCTCCTGAGAAACCTTCTGGAACTAGGTGTTGTGGTTATGTTATTAAAGTAACTGAGGGCTGCAGTGTGGGTAGAGGGGAGAAGCCTGCCTGACTCTGGGGTGTTAGGGGTGCAAGTTCTTTGAGGGCAGAGGCTGTCTTACTGGTCATGGTTACTTCTCCTGTCGCTCCGTTGGACACCTGGTTTCCAGCAGGCTCTTGTCAAAGGTGTGGTGGTTAAAATGACTTCCAGCTCGGACTCCAGATGTTCTGTTGGTTGCTTTCTTGGTTTAAAACCTAAATTTAAGCTAAGCCTCAAAAGAAGCAAACTAAAACGTCAAACAACCCAAAATGGAGCATGTAGTTTCATGTGCTATAAAGGCTTAAGGGGGTTGCTTCACCCAGGTGCCAACATTGTCCTTCATTTATAGGAATAATCTAGTCCAGCGGCCATTACAGATATGGGAGGGGCAGGTGTTAAGGTCGCTCTGGAAAGCCCCTCAGGTGGGGAGGGGTGTCTAGAGCGCTAACTGGTCTCTGTCCATTTGTTTGATGCTTTCCTTCCCAGTTCTGAGCTCTGCACGTTCATTCCTTTCCAGAGTATTCCCCCATGTCCGTGTACTGGTAGGCATCAGAAGATGGAGGGAATTCTCTTCTGCTCCACCCAGTGAAGCAGTGGCTCAATGTGTCAGGCTTATAAAATACTCTTAATTTTTGTTTTTTTGCGGTACGTGGGCCTCTCACTGTTGTGGCCTCTCCCGTTGCAGAGCACAGGCTTGGGACACACAGGCTCAGCGGCCATGGCTCACGGGCCCAGCCTCCGCGGCATGTGGGATCCTCCCGGACCGGGGCACGAACCCGTGTCCCCTGCATCGGCAGGCGGACTCTCAACCACTGCGCCACCAGGGAAGCCCCAAAGTACTCTTAATTTTTAAAAATTATTTTGATCTCTGCTTTCCCTTTAGCATTCTAAGGTAGTGTGCAGATGGTCAAAGGGGCAAGAAAACCAAAGTAACTTTCAGAGCCCAGTTCAGAACGCAGTTCTCCAGATGATGATGTTTCCTACGTAAGTATCTTTTTGTAGAACGCTTTGAGCCCTTTTGATATGTAAAGATTTATTAAATAACGTACACACATAGACACGTACTGCAAAACCCTACCTGTAATAACTTTGAAATGCTTTTACGTTAGTAATGGGTTCTGATTGCCTGTGGTGTGGTAAGGAAAGAATCCTTTTTGCTACATTTTAGTTGCATTGGGGAGTAAGCAAATATTCGAGTTTTCCCTGTTTTTTAGTGAAAACTGCCTAGTATTAGCATTTGCATGGGTTAGTTCTTAAAGCCCTTAGTAGGGTCCTAGTGTTTGGGGTTTTTATAGAAATCAATTCTCCGTATAGTACAAGCGCCCACTGGGGGTTGAACGTGTTTCTAGTCATAGGAGAAATGGGCAGAGCTGGGTGTCAGAGCAGGTCTGGGCGGATCCCTTAACACTGAGCAGCTCCCTGTCCTCTGGCCAGGCGCTCCTGCTTGGCCCTGGACGTGTCTCCGGTGAGACAGCAGGTGTATACTATCGGGCACCTTCTGTTCTCTGTAGCTTCTGGATTGAGGCGTGCGGGAGGCTGATCTTTTCCAGTTGCATTTTATTTTTTTATTTTATTTATTTATTTTTTTTGTGGTACGTGGGCCTGTCACTGCTGTGGCCTCTCCCGTTGCGGAGCACAGGCTCCAGACGCGCAGGCTCAGCGGCCACGGCCCACGGGCCCAGCCTCTCCGCGGCACGCGGGATCCTCCCGGACCGGGGCACGAACCCGTGTCCCTTCCATCGGCAGGCGGACTCTCAACCACTGTGCCACCAGGGAAGCTTCCAGTTGCATTTTAGATATTCGACATACTTAAAGTACATTTTAACCGTGAATCTTAATTTTGAGTTTCTCACAGCCTAGTAGGAAGATTGTCCGTGATTCTCCCAGGTTATACACTTTTCTGGTTTTAATCTTTGGTGGTATAGTATTTTTGTGACAATTTGGTCCTTAATATTTAGACTCACCTTTTTTTCTCCCCTTAAAAATCTAGCCAAGGCCAAATTAGTGAGGGTTGCTATGGTAACTTTGGAGAAGTTGAGAATGTGTACTAATACAAAGACCGATATGCTTGAAGCGTACATTGCTTTTAAATGTAGAGGAAGAATTAGCTTTGGAATAAAGATATTCGGCTGAATCTTCATGGAAAAAGTTGACACGGACTAAAAATACAAAAGGTCTGCGGTTTGAATAGCTTATCATGGGAATTTTTAGCCATCTTTTAAATAAAATAAATCTCATGGTTATGACATGTTCGTCCGATACAGGGATAGTATCAATTTAGATTCTGCTCAGGTCCCTAAAACATGGATTTACGATTCTGCCCAATTTATCTCCCTCCCTCCGTAGGATTTTACCCATAAAAGACTAGCTTACCTTAGTTATGTTTCAGGCTTATATCAATATACTGCTTTATGTTGAGATAAACTCCTATTTTCCCCCCTGAAACATCAATTTCAGCCCCTGTGGCTCAATTTTCAGAATATTAGATGCTTCTGTTTATCTTTGACTAACTATTGCTGAACACCTATCAAGTGATTAGGTGGAATTTTCCTAAATGAATATTTGCCAAATATCTGAAATTTTGATGGGTTACTGGTCTTGCAGCACAGAGAAGTATTACAATTCAGTTATTTTTGTTTTTAAACAGGCATTCCCTTAGTAGAATGAATGTTATCACAGCCTCAAAAGTGACAAACACCCATTTAAAAGAAGCTGATGATATATTTGAATATCATATAAAAGATGACTGAATTTAAACTTCCTCCAAAGTAATTTACTATTTGGCCAGTGTAACCACCATTACAGCTGTTACAAGTGATAAGTGAGCTGTTGCCTGCTGTTCATTCTTTTTCCTTCTCATACCTGTCTTAAGCACATTTTCTCACTATCAGGCTAGTAATCATTTAACCTGGAAACTCTCTGGAATATAAGATGTTTAATTTTTTAATTAGTCACCAGGTTTTATCTTACTGATTAAACACTGTTCCAGGCACCATGAATACAGTGGTGCTATTCTTATTTACCATGACTGGTATGTGTGTGTGTGTGTGTGTGTGTGTGTGTGTCTGTGTGTCTGTGTGTATTGGTATATAGTATTGTCAGGTGGAAGGTGGGGCGATTAGTCTGTCTCGTAGGCAAAGGTTTAACTTTTTAATATCATTTATTAATTAGGATGGTCTTTTATTTATATACGTGTACGTAAATCTGAATGTGAGGATGTTGTACACGGGCCGTTGAAGGGTTAGAATCGCTAGACTCTATCACGTGGCAGTTTCCCACCTCCCACTTCTCCACGCCCACTCCGGCCTCCCACATGGCACTGCGTGTGGCACTCAGGCAAGTGGGTGCTCTTTCTGTGCAGCGGGGTTGGAGAGTGGAGGACGGGATCTCTCCCTTCTGTAGTGTCAGAAAGAATCTCATGTTCTTAGTATACTCTATATACGATTGCAGACTAGTTGAAGGGAAATTCGGTGAAAATCTTGATTTCCTCCTCCTCTTTGTGAGTTTTGTTGAGGTAAGCCAAGAGATAAGGAAGCAACTTAGAATGGGGATGGGGCAGTGAGGATACTTTTACAATAATGAACATTTTGCGGTTATATATGGTATGTACCTGTGATGGCTGGAAACCTTACAGCTGTCTTGGCTGGAAAATGTGTCCTTGATTCTGAGTAGCATCATGCTCATCTGAAAACTAGAGTATTGTTACAGAACAAGGGGACAAAGAGATATTAGGTAGGCAATTAGCTCTGCCTGACTGCGCTGTACCTCCAGGCAGTTGCTGGGTGTTCTGTGCGTAGCACACACAGCCCATCTCACTGTGAACAGTTGACCAGATTATTTAAATGAAGGGAAGGTCGGGCTTCCCTGGTGGCTCAGTGGTTGAGGGTCCACCTGCCGATGCAGGGGACATGGGTTCGTGCCCCGGTCCGGGAGGATCCCACATGCCACGGGGCGGCTGGGTCCGTGAGCCATGGCCGCTGAGCCTGCGCGTCCGGAGCCAGTGCTCCGCAACGGGAGAGTCTGCGGCAGTGAGAGGCCCACGTACCGCCAAAAAAAAAAGAAGGGAAGGTCGAAGGTGCTAAGTTAGCATGTAAAGGGAGGCCTAAACTAGTCTGAAAACTAACAAGAGCAGCGTGTTTTCATCGAAAAGTGTGTGTTTTTGAAATCTGACTAGTACTCGGTAGTTTAAAAATTAATGGCCAGTAAGGGTAGGGACATGCTTGGTGAGCCATTCACATAACTGAGAAAGAGACAAGCCAGTGAGATACTCATTAAGCAACTCCCTTGCATGTTACTGTCACCCTCACAGCTGGCTTCCTTATAATGGAAAAACAGAGCATGCCCAGACTCTTGGATGTAATAACTGCTGGTTGTAAAGAGCTTTATGGTTCATTTAGTCCTCAGAGAACCCCGTGGGGTAATAAAAGTGATTCTTCAGTTAGTTTATGTTCTAACAACAAAAGAGGGATCATCTAGCTCCCCAGCACCGGTTTATATGCCTGACTTTGTTCTCTGTTAAGGTATCACCAATCCAGCCTTCTCATATGTCTGTCAAATATGTCAGTCAAAACAGTCATCAGCTGGAAATATAGACATGAGTGTGCTATGTGATCCCTGAGCCTTCAGCATTCACGTGGCCGCTGATCTGTGAAATAAGCATAAAATTTGCCTTCATGGAGATGTTGGGAAGGTAAAGAGAGAATTTAGGGAAGATGTGTGCTAGAGGTGACAATAATTTACAGCTATTTCTTAACTACACTGTGTATCTTTGGGGTGAATTTTACTTTTAACTTGTTAAAAAATTTTTTTGAATAATGTTGTAACTCATTGTAATGTTGTAAATAACGTTATAAACCAGTATGGGTGTACAGTAGGCTGAACAGTGGCTCTCAAAGATATCAGGTCCTAATTCCTGGAACCTATACCTGTCCTGATATTCAGAAAAAGGGGCTTGGCTGTGACTAAACATGATTAAATTAAGGATGTTGAGATGAGAGATTTTCCTGGATTACTTGGGTCAGCCCTAAATGCAGTCGCAAGTGTCCTATAAGGGAGA
Organism: Pseudorca crassidens; assembly: GCF_039906515.1. Lineage (NCBI taxonomy): Eukaryota > Metazoa > Chordata > Mammalia > Artiodactyla > Delphinidae > Pseudorca > Pseudorca crassidens. Next base: position 60,384,842 of record NC_090298.1, read on the forward strand.
CAGAAAGAGGAGATGGCAGCCATGCACGGAGGAGGGGACTCAGGTGATGTGGTCGTAAGAATCTTGGTTATTCATAGTTCCCTTCTTTTCCAGAATTAAATGTATTGACTTGGAGCTCTCAGAAAGTTCAGGATTGTCCCTTGTACGTGAGGGCTGGGAATGGGGAACACCTGGGTTGGGGTTCTGGCAGGGGGGCACGTTTGCCAGTCACTGGGTCCGTCTGTTCCCTACTCTGTCCTGTTGAGGAGGCTGCATCATGTGACGTCCTCGAGAACAGAAAACCCGAAGCTGAACTGAAGCGGTGGTTTAGAAAACATGTTCAAACACTCCATCACATGGATCGCGTCCAACACTTTCAAACTTCAAAATGGTGGCGCCGTACTGGGGAGTCCCGAGTCGAGAGGGGAGAAAGCTGTACCAGGAATTCAGGGCTCGGTGGAGTTACAAGGAGGCAGGAGCCCAGCCTCACATCGGGGGTCACCCTAGCCACACGCCCCTGATGACCAAACCTCTACTCAGTTTCCTAACTGAGGTGGGGAATAACGCCCATCTCACAGGACTGCTGCGAGTACTGGAAGTAACAATGGGTATAAAGACCGTGCTAACAGTTTGCACACGGTTTCCCCAGGGACTTGGTGTCTAATGCTTGTCAGTTCCTAATCCCATTTAAATTGTTACAAATGTGAGGTGAAAGGAAGGAGAAATTCTTGTGAGTAATGAGTTAACTCTTCAGTATCGAACTATCCGTGACGCTAGTCACTGGTGTCTATTAATCACAGCTAAGGTCAACCCTTTACTCTTCTATAGACTGAGCATTCTTTTTAAGAATTAATGACTGATAACCTCCGGGGTGTGGGGAGGGAAGGGAGGGAATCTAAAGGAGTGCCTATCTCTTAAGATTGGCCTAAGGTGGTAGAGTAGGATCTAACTTAATAATCGCCCTACAAAGGAATCTCTGATTCTGAATCACAATAAACTAAAAGGTCAGCTTTCTGAAAGAAAATTTTGCTGGTCTGAAAACATTCCAATTTAGGGAAAGGGAAGAGAAACAGATTCAGTAATTCATCTTTCTGGGATTCATCCTATTTGTATAAAAGTCATTCTGGGGAACAGTGTGATGAGGTTTTACCTCCGTAAGGGAGGCGTGAAGGGACAAGGCACAGGTTGCCTCAGAAGAAGAGGTTGTAGGTTTGCCCTTTCCCAGTAGTGCCAGACTAATCCATCAGCCTATATTAGTAAGATTAGCCATCTGTTAGCTTCAAAAGCAGAGGCAGAAGTCTCTGCTTCCAGATTCTCTTTTTTTCAATAAATTTATTCATTTAATTTATTTATTTTTGGCTGTGTTGGGTCTTCGTTGCTGTGCGTGGGCTTTCTCTAATTGCGGCGAGCGGGGTTTACTCTTTGTTGCAGTGCGCGGGTGGGCTTCTCATTCCAGTGGCTTCCCTTGTGGAGCACGGGCTCTAGGCATGCGGGCTTCAGTAGTTGCGGCATACAGGCTCAGTAGTTGTGGCTCATGGGCTTAGATGCTCTGCGGCATGTGGGATCTTCCCGGACCAGGAATCGAACCCGTGTCCCCTGCATTGGCAGGTGGATTCTCAACCACTGTGCCACCAGGGAAGCCCCTCCAGCTTCTCTTGGTGTGTGGGTTTGGGAAGGACAGCCGGGAACTAATATATATCACATACCTCGCAAGGCCAGGCACTCAGCTAGGCTTTTACAGCCACTTTGACATCCAGTCCCAGCAGTCCTGTGACGTAGGCGTCATTCCGCACTTCAGTGAGGAACTGATGTTAAGAGGTTCTGTAATCGTTCAGGGTCACATGACTAGACAAGAGTGACCCCTGAGACGTGAGGCCGTGCTTCCACCTCCTTGCTCTTCCACGGTGTGTCCTAAGCTCCGTTACAGCTCAGACCTGACTGATACAGCTTCATCCCCGCTCCATCTTTGCCTCTTAGTGTCAGACTTGCAAGAAACCCACATCTGAACAGTTTGACCTCTGGATAAGCTGTCCTGGAGAAGAAATGCCCCTTCGTTCCAAACATCATACACAGTCCTCCCTGGGAGTGGCACCTGCTTCTGCGTTTGCTGGTTTAAACTATACAGTTTTATCTACTAGCCCTCACTCTTGTTTTCTGCCACTTTCCAGGTCAAGAAGTAACTTTTAGTAGGAAAATGTCTTTTGCCAGTTGAGATGTCCTTTCACCTTTCCTCTGGCCTCTTCCATGTACAATTTCTGAAGATAATACTCTGCCTTGAGAAAATTTGGTTGAGCCTGTTAGAGGTTGAATCAAGCTACTGTTTCCAGAAGGATTATTTCTCAGCCCTATATCTCATGGCTCTTATCACCCCACCCCACCCCGCTCCCATCCACATGCACACAGTCCACAGACACACCACACATACGCCCAACGCTCTGCCACGCCACCTTCAAGATGAGTCACTGTGAAATGAGACTTGGTTAACCGGGCTGCAGGGACACTTCTTAGCTCTTCACATCGCATGCGAAGGCAGCTTTGCTGGCATCCCACCTTGGTCTTTCAACTGTGCGCCTCAAACTTGAGCGGGCTGCTTGGAAGTAACAATACACTCTAAGCGGTGTTTTTCATTGAAATGTAAATTCCCTTACACCCATTCTCTCTCTTGTAGAATTCCCAGGAAGAAAACAGGTTTTATGTTACAAGCGTTGAGGAGAAAAATGTTCTCCTCGCATCTCTTTTTTGAAATATATAACAAGATTGAAGATGATTGATTTAGGTAGCTCTGGTCCACTATAAAGTTTTGTATCTCTAACGACAATATAAAATATTGTCAGGAATTTTACCGTTATGGGATTGTTGGTAATTTGAGGGAGGAAAGATGACTTTGTATCTGGCTTTAATTCCTGCATTAATAAGCTACCATCACCCTGGAATGCCAGTTTTCTTTTCAATATCCACCTGTGAACTACATGAAAACATCTATCAAATAGTGATTTAAATCCTAAAATAACATAAATGCTGTGGGACTTAATGTCCTGCATTTGGAGTGCTTTTAGGGAGCATTAGGATTTGTAAGCAGTGAGGTGGACATGAAAGGTTCAGTAATAACTGCATAAGACGTCAAAGCACCGCTCAAGTGACCAAAAATCTGGCCTCAAGCATAAAAAAGGCTGTAAGAGAAAAGCTGTTTTGTTGTTGTTGTTATAATAGCCAACAGGCACTGTATATATTTTATGTCCTTTTAAAACTTTCCTACTGAATACTACTTTATTCCTCTTCTGACTTTCAAACAGGCCATTCCATTTTAAAAATAGTATTGGATCTGTGTGGCAGAAAATATTTAAGATGCATGGATTACATTAAGAAGGCTCTGGGACCAAGGACTGAACAGCCTTGGGCATTTTTCTTTAAATACGTGAGCTTAAAAGTATACTCCTTAGCAGCCCTGAAAGGAAAAAATCCAGTAAAAGGAATATGACATTTAGAATACGTAGCATTTGAGATTTTTATCTTTTACTTTTTCAGACCTTGTGTTTCTCCATTGGAACGTTTTGGTGGCATTATCACATATTTATGGAGTAGTGAGTATGGTGTGATTAGTATGTGCTTGAAAATGGTCTCACTTCCTTTACTTGTGCAAAGTTTGCCTTCTCTCTTGTGTGTTGTTCTTTCCGTGAGCATGTCACATTTGTATAGGCATGAAGAAACCATTCATGTTGTTTTGCTGCTTTCCTGAATGGTCAGCACTGAATCTGTATGTGTGTTTTAATTGTTTGCTAAACCTCGAAAAGTTTTGTTAGATGGAATATAATGGGAGAGACTAGGAAAGATGAGGGGTTTTTTTCGTACTTCCTTTGTGAAAAAATTTGAAACAATACAGTTTCTGTGAGTTGTATGAAATGTTACAGTTTTCTAGAGCTTTTCATCTCTTTGACGGGATGTGCGTGATCCTGTCTTACAATGTCACTCATCTTTCCTTAACTTGGCTCCTTGTTTCCTGACAGGCACTTGAGCCTGGATGAGTCCGTCATTTATTCCATCCCTTTCCTACTGTCTCCATGCCTCCTACCTTCAGGCGAAGCGAGCTAGCTCCTGGCGTTCTCTGCCTAAGTGGTGTGCCTCTAAATTCACTCTTCCCTCTGCTTGGAATGTCCCTCCTCTGTCTTCTTGTAACACTAACTCTGACATGTCCCTTAGGACATTTGAGTTGGGCCCTGGCCTCCAGAAGTTCACCCTGGTTTTCCCTTCCTCTTCAACCCCTAGAACACCCGATACACTTTTTTTTCCTTTTAATTAATAGTAATCTTTTATTTATTTATTTATTTTTATATTTATTTTTGGCTGTGTTAGGTCTTCGTTTCTGTGCGAGGGCTTTCTCTAGTTGCGGCGAGCAGGGGCCACTCTTCATCGCGGTGCGCGGGCCTCTCGCCATCGCGGCCTCTCTTGTGGAGCACAGGCTCCAGACGCGCAGGCTCAGTAGTTGTGACTCATGGGCCCAGTTGCCCCACGGCATGTGGGATCTTCCCAGACCAGGGCTCGAACCCGTGTCCCCTGCATTAGCAGGCAGATTCTCAACCACTGCGCCACCAGGGAAGCCCCCGATGCACTTTTGTCATCCTCCCTGACCTGGGCAGTCATTGTCAGCTTGTCCCCGGCCATCCTTCCCCACTCCCGTGGCCCCGCAAACACACACAGAGCAAAGTCTGCAATAAGACACAGCCCCATTCATCCCCTTAGTAATAACCTCACAAGAGCAGGTTGTTGATAAATACCCACCATGGGAATCTGTTGAGGCTGCGAAAAGGGGTTCAGAGAAATCTGAAATGTGTTTGGGAGTAAGGCCTTTGCTGGGGGGAAGTTGCTGTGCTGTGAGCATCGGGCCTCTAAAATCAGGGGTCAGGGTAGTGTGACCCTGGGGACTGTGTTCAGGCTTGCTCTCAGCTGCGCGTGAGCCTTGGGAGTGGCTCCTGCCTCCTATCTTGTCCCCAGAGGGCAGGGTGGGAGCAGTCACCTCCTGGCAGAGGTCTCAGTGTGAAAGGGTGGTACTGGGATATTGCCTTGGATGAATAGGACTTTTTTTTTTTTTTTTTTTACAGCTTTATTGGAGTATAATTGCTTTACAATGGTGTGTTAGTTTCTGCTGTATAACAAAGTGAATCAGCTGTACATATACATATGTTCCCATATCTCTTCCCTCTTGCGTCTCCCTCCCTCCCACCCTCCCTATCCCACCCCTCTAGGCGGTCACAAAGCACCAAGCTGATCTCCCTGTGCTATGCTATGCGGCTACTTCCCATTAACTAGCTATTTTACGTTTGGCAGTGTATATATGTCCATGCCTCTCTCTCACTTTGTCACAGCTTACCCTTCCCCCTCCCCATATCCTCAAGTCCATTCTCTAGTAGGTCTGTGTCTATTCCTGTCTTACCCCTAGGTTCTTCATGACATTTTTTTTCTTAAATTCTCTATATATGTGTTAGCATACGGTATAGACTCTGTCAGAAAGAATAGGACTTTTTAAAGTTGGGGGGTGGGGGGAGGAGAGGGAGGTACACAAGGAAAAGATTAGCATTGAGAAAGGGCAAGGTATTTGGGCAAAAGGTTGCAGCAGAGATTTCCTGTTCTGGAATTAGTAGTGGGAGGGAAGGTGGCAAGGTTTGCAAGAAGGCGGTTCTAGAGAGCCTTGACTGCTAGGCTGACACATTTCCGGGTTATCCTAAGGTGTGTGTGTGAAGGTTTTGGAGTTTGCAGTTTTAGTGATGAGAGGGGAGGGAGACTGTGGGCAGGGAAGGAGGCTCTTAAAATAGTCTAAGCAGGAGGCATCCCAGCCCAGGAAAACACCAGTCCACTCTCCACTCAGTCCACAAAACTGAGTCCTGTGTGGCGGGCAGTGGGGATTCAAAGGTAAGTAACGTAGGATCCCTTCACATGAAAAGGGTGTAAAAACCAAACCATCTTAGTTGTCACGTGGGTAGTGAGAAAATGGCAGCCTAAAGGAGAATGCATGGGTGGTGATAGGGTCTCAGTTAACCGACAGGAGCTGCAGCCAGGCTGCAGGATGCTAAGATCACCAATGACAGCCTTGGCCTTTGTTCACTACGAAATAAATAACACCCTCTGTGTGCTGCCGTAGTATCTTCTGCCAGAAGTCTTCCTGGTGGTATCAGCTGTGGTCCCTTTTAGCTGGTCTCTCCTCTTCTTCATCTCTTGCCCCCCCCCACCCCATACTATGTTCTCAACCTGGCAGCCAGGATGATCCTTTGCAATTACAGGTCAGATCCTGTTATTCTCTTCCCCCAAAACCCACAGTGGCTCCCATCTCACTCAGATAAAAGCCAAAGTCCTTACAGTTGTCCACGCGACATCCCATCCATTACCTCTCTGGTCTCATCGCCGCCTACTCTGCTCATTCCCCTCTGGCCACACTGGCCTCCTTGCCGCCTAGTTGCTCCCCTTGAGGCCTTTTGCCCCTGCACGTCTTCAAGGCTAACCTCTCACCCTCTTGAAGTCTGCTCAGAGGTCACCTGACCATCCCACTGAAAGTTGCAGCCTATCCCCAAACCCCACCCTTGGCTCTCTCCACCCCCTTGACCCTACTCTACCTTCTTCTGTCCATGACACGAATTGCCTTCAAAGACGATACATCATTTATTATTATTTTTATTATTCATTGTTTCTTGTCAGACCCTTCTACACTCTTCTCCCCCTGCCCCCCTTTAAAGGCAGGGATCTTCATCTGTTTTCTTAACTGATATATCACAAATGCTTAGAACAGTGCCTAGTACAAAGTAGAAGCTAGTAAATATTTGTAGAATGAATTGTGCCGTCTGCTGTTACTCATAGGCCGAGTTAACTTTCTTTTTCCTATTAAATGGGTCTTGGCTATGGGGAGGAGTAGTTGACGCTGTCACAGCCTATATTCTCTAGATGTTTTACACAATTTTTGTTTGTCTTCAAATGACCCATTTTCTCTGAGATTTTTAGAGCAGAGTTTTATGAAATACATACAATAATTAGAGAAGAAAATTTGAAAGCATCTTATCAGATAAAAGAAATTTACTCCACAAAATCATGTTGTACCATAGAGGATTTGTGACCAGCAAGGCTGAAATGAACTTCACTAGAAAAATCCAGCAGTGCTAGCATTCCTCTGGTGTACGTTCCCTGGTTGCATTGCAGTTACTCCTGACACCAGTGATGAGTTCTCCCTCATAACGTTTTAGGGAATATTTCAGTTACCCCTACAATAGTATATGCCCCTTAACATGCATTTCATTACCTCTTTTTTTTTTTAACCCTTAATTCTGGAGCTAAACACACACACACACACACACACACACACACACACACACACAAATGAAAAATAAATACATGCTAGCATACATGATGGGGAAATAATAATTGCATTAAAGGACCACAGGAGTTGTAGGGTTTTTGTTTTGTTTTGTTTTGGTCACCTAACCTGTTTTTCTTCTGTGCACACACATATTGACACACTCATACATACTTACCCTCCTCCTCCACCAAAAAATACCTATTGATGGAAATTCAAGAAATCATAATAGAGAACTTGGAGACGTGCAAAACTTTGGAAAGCTTTTAATTAGATAGTCTGACAGTTAACTTCCAAAGGTGAGTTGGGACCTCTTTAGATTTCCAGCTGGAAAGGTTCCACGAAGATGGTGAAAGTGGGGTTTTTTTCCTGCATAAATTGGAGTGTTTCTTGTTTCTAAGTGCTGTTTTTATACCTTTTTATTGTATAACTCATTTCTCAATGGGATAATGTATATCCAGGGGCAAAGATTGGTTTGGGGGAGGTCAAAGAATCTTTTTATATATAAAGAACAGATATACACGCAGTGTGTAAGTAAATATGCAGTCTAGCTATGGTATTAAAATTTCATGGGAGGTCAATGAGGAGGAAAAATCTATCAAACTTCTGGGGGTAGGTGCAGTAATGAAAATATGGTGGTTGTTACACTGGGCTAACCTATCCTCAGAGGCAGCAGCCTAGGGCCTGAATGTTCTGTTCTGGACTTCATGCTTTTGCGTGGGGAGAAAAGAAGTTGCTTTGATAGCTGAGTAGTGAGCTGTGTCCGAGGGCCTGAGTTAGGCGGAGCACACGCTGATCCATTTGATCTATCAGGCGCTTTATGACTGAAGGGACAGAATTGCTCAGGTTACCTTGCATCCTGGAGGACTGAGCGGAGAAATCCTTTGCTGAGGTCCCAAGGAGTAGTAATCCGGAGCAGAGTTGGGGATGTGAAAGGTATTGGCAATGTCTGGCGTGAGTTACCTTCCCTAGAAGAAGCATGTTCTTTGGTTTTCACTCGAGGCCTTAATTCAGCTCCCTTTGATCCCTTATGATTCTTCCCCTTTTAGTTTCTTCTTCTGACTCACCGGTGTTCTCCCCATTGCCATTTTCAAAGTCCTGGGAGAGAGTCTAGACAAGTAAATCCTGCATCCTCATTTGAGCAGAGCTGAAGGCAGCCCTAGAAAGGCAGCCCTGGGGAAGCTGCTGTTTCAGCCGTTGTTAGGGACTGGAGGGTGTCACACATGACGTTAGGGACTGGAGGGTGTCACACGTGATTCGGCCATAGCTACCTGTGCCTGAGGAATTTCCTGAGACCACTTCCCTGAGGGCTGTGGTGAGAATTCCCTGTGAACACAGCTTCTGGAGGGTGAGGTAGACATCCTAAGGCTTCGCCTGCCTGATACTAGGCTTAAGTAACTGGCGTTGAGTGTTTAACCTAAGTGATCATCACTAAAGATTTTCCACTGGGGTTCCTTTCAGCATCTACTTGGACACAGAATTTTAAAGCTTGTCTTCTGAAAGCTTGTCTAATGGCTTAACATCAAGAAAGGAAAACTTTGCCCAGACTTTCAGTCTCAGAGATGACACTGACAGCTCAAATGGTCTCTCTCGTGAGATTGATGGTTTTGTGAACCTTGAGGGAAGAGGCCATTGTCTTAACCTCTGTTTTTTCAGCACTTAGTAGTGTCTGACCCGTGGGAATTTTCCAGTAAATTGCGTGACCTGTCAAGTGGGCTTGCACATGGAAGAGATGATTGGTAAATCTGAAAATTCAAACATCTTCAAAGAGCAAATGCCATAAGCTTCTGTTTTATCTCAGGTCAGGAGAGTCCTTATTTTTTTTTTTTTTTTTTTGCGGTACGCGGGCCTCTCACGCTGTTGCCTCTCCCATTGCGGAGCACAGGCTCCGGATGCGCAGGCTCAGCGGCCATGGCTCACGGACCCAGCCGCTCCGAGGCATGTGGGATCTTCCCGGACCGGGGCACAAACCCGTGTCCCCTGCATCGGCACGCGGACTCCCAACCACTGCGCCACCAGGGAAGCCCTATGGGGTTGCTTTTTAAGAAAATGTTGTTGTTGTTGTTGTTGTTTTAATTTCTGAGCATCAATTATGAAAGAAAAGATAGAGTGGAGGGAAAATTGCCATATATAAGACAAATATTAATCTCCTTAATATATAAAGAGCCTTTTTCAAATAAGTAAATAAGGAAAGAACATTCATTGGAGCATTCTTTTTGGCCAACTTTAATAGATATTTCACATTCTAAAAAAAAGTAAGCATATGAAACATTTTTAAATTCATTAATCAAAGAAAGGCAAATTATAAAAGCATCCTATTTTACCTATCAGACTGACAAGAATTAAAACATTCATCACCACTGCTAGGGTTAAGGGAAACAGACAATCATACCTCTTATGTAGGAGTATAAATAATATATAATCTTTTGGGAGGATGTTTTGGCGACAGATATTTTTATGAGTCAGCAAATTCCTTCACAAGAATGTTTATTGCCACATTGTTTACAAAAGTGAGAAATTATAAGCAACCTGCATGGCTTGGAATAAGTGACTGATTAAGTGTTATAAAGAGAAATGATGGATTTTTGGATTTTGGGCCATTAAAAATTAAGTTTGTGAAGTCTAATGATATTGTGTAACTGAAATAGAATCATACCAAATAATATCTTCAGCATATGTGTTGTATTCAGAAAAATGTATATGAATTTTCTTAATTACATTTATTGCTGTATCAAAAGTTACAGTTCTTTGTACTCTTCAAAATTTATTGAACTTTTATAAGTCAGTATCACTTCCATAATCGGAAAAAATATTTAATAATACAAAGCATAGTATATGGAAGTGTTAGCAAGTCTTAGTTACTTAATAGAATATGCATTACTAAAATGCCTTACTGATGACTTTTCTTTTAAAGGTCCTGCCCAGTGATTAAACAAGGAAAAGCAGTTTGATAAAATGCCCTTAATGTTAACATACACTGTTTTACAGGTTATTAAAACATAAACAAATAGAGGCAGCATGGAACATTAGAAGGAGCAAGGACTTCTCAGTTAGATTGTCCTGGGTCGGGATCATGGCCGTATAGCTGTGGGACCTTGGGTATTGGACCTGAAGTTTTCTCACCTATGAAATGAGTATCTTAATTGTCCCTGTCCTCCTAGGACTGCTGTGGGGAACAGTGCGGGTAGTGTGTACGAAGCACTTAGCACCGCGTGTGACTCAGTGCACGGTTGGCACTTGTTAGGAGGAGAAACCTCTCAGGAGGGGGAGTGTTTCCTTTAAGAGAACCAAATTTAAAAACCACTAATTAGGGCTTCCCTGGCGGCACAGTGGTTGAGAGTCCGCCTGCCGATGCAGGGGACGCGGGTTCGTGCCCCGGTCTGGGAGGATCCCACATGCCGCGGTACGGCTGGGCCCGTGGGCCATGGCCGCTGAGCCTGCGCGTCCAGAGCCTGTGCTCGGCAACGGGAGAGGCCACAACAGTGAGAGGCCCACGTACCGCAAAAACAAACAAACAAACAAAAAACACTAATTAGAAAGTGCTTACTCACTCTAGAAAGAATGACTATTGTAATGGTGTATTAGTTTTCTATTACCTAAAGTTAACGGCTTAAAATAACACTCATTTATCATCTAACAGTTTCTGTGGGTCGGAAGTCCAGCCGTGGCTTAACTGGGTCCTCTACTTAGGGTTTCTGGAGGCTTCCATCAAGATGGTGACTGGGGCCGGATTCTCATAGGGACGCTCAACTAGGGAAGCATCCACTTCCCTGCTTATGTGGCTGTTGGCAGCATTCAGTCTGCTGGGGATGTGGGATTCATGGCAGCTTGCTTCTTTAAAGCCAGCAGAGGGGAGAGAAAGGAAGATAAGCACAAATATGCTAGCAAGATGAAGTCTTTTTTTTTTTTTTTTTTGGCTGCGTTGTGTCTTAGTTGCGCACACGGGATCTTCATTGAGGCATGCGGGATCTTTCATTGTGGTGCGCCAGCTCTTCGCTCTTCACTGTGGTGCTCGGGCTTCTCTCTAGTTGTGGCGTGCAGGTTTTCTCTCTCTAGCTGTGGCATGTGGACTCCAGAGCGCATGGGCTCTGTAGTTTGCAGCACACGGGCTCTCGTTGAGGCGCGCAAGCCTGGCAGTGGTGGCACACGGGCTTAGTTGACGTACGGCATGTGGCATCTTAGTTCCCCAACCAGGGATCTAACCCGCGTCCCCTGCATCGGAAGGCGGCTTCTTTACCACTGGACCACCAGGCAAGTCCCAAGATGCAGTCTTTTTTTTTTTTTTGCGATACACAGGCCTCTCACTGTTGTGGCCTCTCCCATTGCGGAGCACAGGCTCCGGACGTGCAGGCTCAGTGGCCATGGCTCACGGGCCCAGCCGCTCCGCGGCATGTGGGATCTTCCCAGACCGGGGCACGAACCTGTGTCCCCTGCATCGGCAGGCGGACTCTCAACCACTGCGCCACCAGGGAAGTCCCAAGATGCAGTCTTTTATAATGCAGTGTAATCACGGGGATGACAGTCTGTCACCTTTGCCATATTCTATTGGTTAGAAGCAAATCACAGGTCATGGGGAGATTACTTGTGCTCGTGGGGAGATTACTCTAAAGTATGAACACCATGAGGGGGGATCACGTGGAGGGGTCTGTTGGCTATGAATGGTATTCACATTCATGTGTGTTGTGTTTCAAACTCAGAAGCAAATGTACTAGTTTAGGAAATGGTTTGGTTCAGGAAAATAACATTGATTGGAAAGCAAGATGAGGTTGCACTGTGCTTGTTTAAGATGAACTGTTAAAGGCCAATAGTGCTGCCTTCTGCAGTTTGGAGCTTGAGGACATGGCTGTCTTCCTTGTAAACCTGGTTATCTGAGATCTTCCAACCTGGGAAGCTTTTCGGGGACTCAAGACTCACTCTTTTGTAAGTAATGGGTAATGGAAATATCACTTCAAAGGTGATTTTTCTCATCTCTTCTAAAATGTAGTACTTCTTTCTTTTATTATTTGTGCAGTCTTCATAAGAAGTACTCATTTCAGTGAAAATAAACATCGCTTTGTCTCACCCAGATTCATTGTTGAGCTTTAAAGTTTCATTTGTTCTTAGATTGAAAAAAGCCATTTGTTTTGCTTTAACTTGGCATTTTCATGTGAGAAGTGTGTCGCTGTGGTCTCTGCTGGGCCCCCCTCCTTATACTACCTCAGAGTTTCTATGATTAGTCAGCTCTCCTCTATATAGAAAAATGTCGGTGAATAATGCTGAGAATTTTATGGGTATCTAAAAGCCCTAATGCCAGTGAGGTTGCTGTTAGAGATGAGTATACTTAAATGCAATATTGTAATGTTTTGGAGGTACACTCGTAATCCAGAAGACAAGGAAGGGTGCTGATCACACCCTTGACCAAGAGATAAGAAGCTCTGATGAATATCGGAACTTTTTTCTTACTGTGAGCAGACATGCCAGCCCCCATATGACAGTACTTCTAGTGGCTGCAAGTTGGAGACTCTGGAATATTTTATAACTTCCACTGACTCAGCATATCCTGAGATGCTGACTGACCAGCCTTAACGAGGCATTGTTAAGTCATGGGCCATCTCACAGTGTGGAACTCCTGTATGAGGAAAAACCAAACCTCGCAACTCTTACCAAAGAGACCGTGTAGTCCTGACCATACACATTCTGGTCGTACGTATTCGAATTCAGATTGGAGAGCTGCTTCAGCATTCTCTTGGGCCAGCTGTTTGCCAGAAGAGCCGTGGGTTGGATAAACAGGTATCTCTACATTCCCATTTCTCTTAATGCCACATATTTGCGAAGTGCTTAATAACTTTTCCGAGTGTTTTCGTATCTCTTCTTGATTGAATGAATGCATCCAAGTTGTGGAGAAGAAGCAAATGGTAGATCCATTTGACAGATAAGGAAACTAAGGCCCAAGGACTTGATTTGCCAGGATGGTGTTACAGAAAGAGCCAAGGCCTCCTCGTTCCAAACCTCAGACACCTTTTATTAACCAACTGTGGTAAAGAGCACTGTTTGAATCCCAGCTCTTCCACATTCTGACTTTGTAACCTTGGGCTATTACTAACCTTCAAAGCCTCTGTTTTCTCATGAAGGTAGGACCACCATCTCATAGGTTTCTTTTAGAGTTAAATGACAATTTATGCACAGTCCTGAAACCTAGTGAGCTCAGTAAGTGGAAGTTATTGATATTTATGTTGGGTTTGACACACTCCTCTTATTCTCACAATTTTGATGTTTGTTGGGCTTACCTGGTGTACCTCCTTCAAGCCCCCTGCATCTGGGTATTTGAAATCAGTGAAAGAGAGAATGTTGGTGAATTCTGAAGGTTACACTGGGAGTTGCTTGATCTCTGGGGTCCTAGGTCATACCCCCAAACAGGAGAGTTGCTGTGATATGGGATGAGAAGCTCTGAAGGCAAGATAATGAGCAGAGAAGAACAGAAAAAGAGGAGAGTGGCTTTTTTTTTTATTAGATTGAAATATAATAACATATTAGCTTCAAATGTACAACTTAGTGATTTCATATTTTTATACATTATACTCCATTTAAAGTTACTACAAAATAATGGCTATATTCCCTGTGCTGTGCAATATATCCTTGTCGCTTATCTCTTTTATATATAGTAGTCTTATACATATCAACGAGGGTGGCTTTTGGGCAAACTCTCGGATTTGCTGTTTAGATATATTAGCAATTTGTTTAAAGAAAAATGGAGTAGGAATGGGTTTTAGTGTGGCATCAAAAAGAAGATGTGAATTCTGACCATGTGCCAGGGAACTTAGATTCTAATTTGCCACTAGTATGGGTAGCACAGTCGTTATTGTGCTAACACAAGAAGACATCTCTTCCTACCCACTCTCAAAATCCATCTCGTGACACCGACAAATATCGCACTGTGATGAAGGCCGTAGCCTTTTCTGTGTATGCAAAGGAGCGTTTCTCTTGGAACTTAAGCATCTGGGCCCTCACCCTGGCCCTCTGTCTTTGAATCAGAGAAGCTTTACCCCTTGATTTCTAAGCAGATGTATTCTTAAACCACATTAAAAGCATCGTTGGTAAGGTAGATAGCTAGTGGGAAGCAGCCGCATAGCACAGTGATATCAGCTCGGTGCTTTGTGACCGCCTGGAGGGGTGGGATAGGGAGGGTGGGAGGGAGGGAGATGCAAGAGGGAAGAGATATGGGAACATATGTATATGTATAACTGATTCACTTTGTTATAAAGCAGAAACTAACACACCATTGTAAAGCAATTATACCCCAATAAAGATGTTAAAAAAAAAAAAAAAAAGCATGTTGCCCTGTATCTGGATCTTCTCTTCTTTTCCTCATTCAAAAACAGAACAACCCCTTTAAGAGGAAAGATTCCTTTCCCTTCTTGCATGAGATCTGAGACATGTTGCAGAAAATAAAATTCTCATGAGCTCTTTTAAATTTTAATACCATAGTATGTTATCTGTGCTGTCTTTTTTTTTTTTTTTTTTTTTGCGGTACGCGGGCCTCTCTCTGTTGTGGCCTCTCCCGTTGCGGAGCACAGGCTCTGGACGCGCAGGCTCAGCGGCCATGGCTCACGGGCCCAGCCGCTCCGCGGCGTGTGGGATCCTCCCGGACCGGGGCACGAACCCGTGTCCCCTGCATCGGCAGGTGGACTCTCAACCACTGCGCCACCAGGGAAGCCCTGTGCTGTCTTTTAAAAGCATGGCAACACACATGTACACAGGCTCACCGGCATTTGATGAAAGGCTACAATTTCCAGATAAGACAGTATCAAGATATACAAAACAGTCTGCTTTCTAATGTAACTGAACTCATGGACAAGTGGATTAAACTTTCTAAGTTACCTGTAAAATGGGAATAAGAAGAGCTGCCTCACAGAATTGTTACTGAGACATGAAGCTCACAGTAACAACTCAAATGTTAATTTCCTTAAAAAAAAAAAAAAGCCAGGCGCCCTTGCTTTACTTTCTTCTGTTGCATGCCCCGCTTCCTAAATGCGGACAGCTTCTAATTAATTGAAGGTGACTGCAGATGCTGGTTAGAGTGGCTGCATTCGCTCACTGGTGAGCAGTGGCCTGAGAAATGACGTGCCTTCTTCAAGTAGCTCGACGGTGTCTCTAGCCGAGGACTTGTCAGTGTAGCATTGTCATAACAAAACATTTTTTCTTATTATAGAAAGCTTAGAAAATGTAGACATGCATACAAAAGAAACCAAATTTCATTTACAGCCTTACCTTACAGAAATAATACATTTTGATGTCTTCGCCCCCTCTCCTTTTTTAACTAGGTATTTTTGTGTGAAACATCTTGCCCACAAAAGTACATAGAACATACGTGCACAGCTTAAGGAATATTAAATATGTGGGTGCCCATCACCCAGTCTAAGAGCTAGAACACTGCCAGTAACTTTGAACCCCTCTGTGCCTGAATCTTGATTTATTTCATTTTCCAAAGTCAAGTAAATTCTATTCATGTAGTTTCATATTGTGTTCTTGTTCCTGCTTTATCGTAAGCATTTTCCTACGTTGTTATCATTTTAGGTTGTTTTCTTCTCTTTGGAGCTTAAAGTTATCAGAGATCATGGACTAGCCTTACCCTACTGATAATTGCTACTGGCTAATATATGCCAAGCACCCTGCCTTAAATATTCATCTTATTTAATTTTACAGCACCCTATGAGCTGCCACAGTTCCTCATTTTACTGATGGGGGAAACCGAGTTTCAGAATGTTTAAGTAAATCCCAAGGTAATAGAATCAACGGAACTGAGCCCAAGTCTATTGCCAAGTTCCTTTGCTATTTCCAGCCCTGCCAGGCTGCCCTCTGGGCTCTATATTGGAAGTGCAATGCACGCTTAAGGAATTGGTCATTAAGCGTAGTATTTCTGCCTGATTCTAAGCAGGAATAACACAGGTGACTAGGCTCTAGATTTTAGATGGTGCAGTGCCAGAAAAAAAAAAATCGAAACCAGGGCAAACTTCAACAAGAAAGGTGGATGAAAGAGGAGAACTTCTTGATAATCTGAACAGTAGTACATTTAAAAGGTCTGCTTCTCTTTGGAGGTGCCTGTGGTGTTGGGCTGTCTGGTCATCCCCCTTCCTCCCATGCCAGCCCCCACTCTGCAGTGGAGCTTTTATGTGCTGAGTAGCCCTCTTGCTGCGTTTTCTCCAGTGTGTATCTGTAATTATGGTGCGACCTATAAGGGAGCTGCTCTCCTCCTTTGCTTTGCCCACGGAGACGTCGCCCTGTCAAGTCGCAAAGGATGCAGTGGTTGCTATGGTTGCTGTGGCAGCGACAGTGTCGAGCTCGAAGTCTCAAAGTCGAGTGGAAAGTCGGGCTGCTGCTGTGTAGAAAGAGCAGAGGCTCAATTTGGCAGAGATCCAGTTGCTTATTATACTCTGTAGGTGCAGCCGCTGTGGCATCCTTGGTTGTGTGCCGTGAACTCTTAAGATGTGTATAGAAACAGAACGTGAATAAAAGGCTGTGTGTGTGTAGGCAAAAAAGCATTTTTCCCAGTAAATTACTTAGTTCTTGAGCTTGGCAATGTGGCTCTTGCTACATTGAGTGAGGCAGCTGTGGTTCAGCTCAACAAAGCATCATTTATGGAAACATCGCCTTCAGGTTTGCTACAGTATCATTTTGAGGTATGGAAATTCACTGCCTGGGACCAGTGAACAGCAAAACACTATTAGGATTTTTTCAAGTGGCCGTCAATGCCGACAGCCACCATCACTTGCTGAGAACAACAAAGAATTGGCGGAAGGCAGTCACCACTTATATATATGTTTGAATTCTCACACTGTAGGTGTCCAACCTAAGGGATGCTATAATCAGTTTTAGTTCAGTTAATCATGCTTGAATTAAAACAGGCTTTTTCAAAACTTTGATTGAAACATAAAAATAGTTTATTAGGTCCTGACTTCGTGTCTAAGTAGGAAGTAATTTGTTTTATTTTAAAAAGTTGGAGAATTTCAGAACACTTTCTTAGGAGAGGTTACTCAAATAGGATAAACCTAATGTGAAGTTCAGATTGATTTCTATTGCTTACTTTGTGAAATTTTTAAATTTTCTTATTTAAAATTTTTTCCTTAATTTTATTGTGGTACAGATTAACTTTTGATGCCATACCTTCCTATGTTGGCATGGAGTCTTAGTAAGCAAGCAGAGTCTCGGGTTGCTTTTGTTTCTAGCTAGACTGGTATTCTTTCATGGGGGGGGCAGGCATTGTTCTGTTGATTGGTGCTTGTTGGAGATAATTGCCTAGAATCTTGCGTCCCACAGGTGCGATTCAATTGCTGGTTTCCTTCTAAACGCCCTCCCAACGCTGCTGAATCCCTGAACGATCGATCGGGGCTGGCACTGACTTCGGCAGTGGCCTTGACTTGTCGAGCGTGGTGTGCTGACAGAGGAGTGTGTCTCACCAAAACAACGTCAGCATAATGTTCAGGCGTCAGGCTATGAGTGCGTTCCTCCCGCTTCGTCCTCCCCTTTCTTCCCTCCCCTCAGCCTTCTGCCACTGTCTTCCGTTGCACAAGTCTTATCCTGGTGATGGGGGCAGGCTCAGCTGAGAGCCTTCGAAGTGTGCAAGGGCAAGGGAACTAGTTACTGTATCTCTCCACTGCTTGGGTTACCCACTCCTGAGGTCCTTTTTGCCATCCTAACCTTTGTTACTATTACTGTTCTACTGCCACTCTCCCCCCCATTTGCATATGCTACTCTGTGTAGTCAACATTTAAATGCTGAAATTCTCAAGCCTCAGTGCTAGGCTTGCCTCTTTCCTCAACCTGTACTTTCTCTTTGTGGTATAAATGGATGTGGGTGAGATTTCCTGATGACTCTCGAATGTACGTCTCCAGCCCAGGCCACTTCTCAGACCCGGATCTGCCACTGAACAGGCAGCACTCTGGGCCTCCGGGTACTACTTCAAATGTTCGGATCGAAACTCACGGCTTTGTAACAGCCCCCGACTAAAACCTTCCAGCAGCAAAATCACAGGTTTGGTCTCCTCCGTGTCAGCTTCACATGAAAACCCACTGTCGTCCACTCCACTGCACAGCTGGGAGTCCCCCCCACCTCTCTGTCTCCCTCACCCTTATCGCTTCAGTAGTGTCCACATTCTATCCGTTCTGACTCGTAAATCTTTATCCTTAACATGGCTCTAAAGACCCATTGTGATCTGTTTCTTGCCCCTCCTCACTCATCTCCAGCATACCCTCCCCCCGCCCCCCCCAGCCATACTGGTCTGGCTCTGTCCCTTGGGTGGACCCAGCCCACCTTAGAGACCTCACATAAGCCCCCAGTCACTAAAGTGCCCTCTTCCTGGCTACTGCCCACCATCCTTCTGATTGCACATTAAGGGCTATGTCCTTAGAGGAACCTTCCCTTGACGCTCACGTGAGGCCCGCCTCCACAGTGTGAGTTCTTAGGGTCTGCGTGGCTCCTTCAAAAGAGATTTAGTCCCATAAGAATAAGGACTGTGTCCTTGCTTAAGGCATATGCTCAGTGCCTAGAGCAGGGCCTGGCTAAAGGTAAGCACTTGACAAGTACTTGGTTAGGGAATGAATGAATGAATGCCCGCCACTGTGCCAAACAACTTACATACGTCATCTCATTTTGTCCTCAAAACAGTGCTCAAATAGCTTAAGGAGGTTGCCAAGGCCACTCTGGAAGCAAGGCACAGTGGGGAGTCACCCAAGTACAAGCTCTTTGTGCTCCCATCACTGGCTTTCTTGAGGAGGAAATGGCAGGTACTGCTGTTAGATTTTATTAATAACAGATTTGTGATGATAAAAGGACAAAGTAGCAGGGCTTTTCCTCATAGGGAAACTGAGGGGAGTGGGTTGAAGAGATGTGCTGATTTCTTTAGGGTAGCTTGTTGTTTTTTGTTTTTGTTGTTTTGGCGATGCTGCGCAGCTTGTGGGATCTTAGTTCCCTGACCAGGGATTGAACCTGGGCCCCTGGCAGTGAAAGCCCCGAGTCCTAACCACTGGACCACCAGGGAATTCCCAGGTAGTTTCTTTTAAAAAAAAATTCCTCTTAAATAATAAGCTTGTGAAACTGTAGAATTGGATCAGCATATTTTGCTGTCAGACCTTTTTTTTTAGGTTTTATTTTTTGTCGTACGCGGGCCTCTCACCGCTGTGGCCTCTCCCGTTGTGGAGCACAGGCTCCGGACACGCAGGCTCAGCGGCCATGGCTCACGGGCCCAGCCGCTCTGCGGCACGTGGGATCTTCCCGGACCGGGGAACGAACCCGCGCCCCCTGAATCAGCAGGCGGACTCCCAACCACCGCGCCACCAGGGAAGCCCTTGCTGTCAGACCTTTAAGTGACATTCCGAGTTCATCTTCAGTTGCTTCCTGAGGTGGTCCGTCCTCCAGAGTCACAGTGGTTTATTCCTGATCTCTGGACTTGTAACTTTTGGTCAAAGTGCTTTCAATTTCTTTCCTCTGTACCATTTTAGTTTGTAGCTTTTTAGACCCAGTGTAGTCACTCAAGAAATATTTATGGACCACCTGTTATGTTCCAAGCACTGTGCTGGACCCAATTTTGTTCCCATCTCTTGTAAACATTTCCTCACCCTTGCCCCTCTATTCAGCAACCCTCACACTTTTGCCAGGACCTGTCATTAGTTATGTAATGTGGTCTTGACTATGTGCAGATCCTTATTATTTAGTTAAACATGAAGTGAGCACAGCACAAGCAATGTACTAGGCTGGGAAGTTTAAGAATAGACACATTCAGTGCCTTGCAGTCTGTTTATACTGCCAGCAACCAGGCAGGAGTGGGCAGATTACTAGTGTGAAGTCAGGAAGTATCCAAAGTTTTCTGTGATCTGCTAAAGTGCTACA
Organism: Pseudorca crassidens; assembly: GCF_039906515.1. Lineage (NCBI taxonomy): Eukaryota > Metazoa > Chordata > Mammalia > Artiodactyla > Delphinidae > Pseudorca > Pseudorca crassidens. The sequence continues at coordinate 60,405,015 of NC_090298.1, forward strand.
GGTTTTCAGGTTCCTGGACACCTCTGAGGTCTTCATACATTCTTGTCCCTAAGGAAATAAACTAAGAGACCTAGTGTTTGGGCAGGAGGAAAGACTAGCTTATTTCCTCTTTCTCAGTCACTTTTTCACCTTACCCCTTATCTAAGTACATCTAATTGACGGCCGGTAAATTTCTTGTTCCCAACATGTGAAAGCATTTAGCCCTTAGCAATTTAAAATTGCTACTATGAAAAAAAAAAAATTGCTACTATCTTTCCCCAGAAAGTAGTGGCAGGTATTTAGCTCAAGCATGAAGTTAGTGGAAAAAACATTGACCATCAAGCACACATCTATCTGCCCTATTTGGATTTGACCCAGTAGTTAAGACCTCTGGATTCTACAATAGACACAAACAGTGGTCTCCAGAATGAAAAGTGAAGAGAAAATATTAGAACATCTCTTTAAAGTTTATTGCTTCTTAAAATTTTCTTTCAGACAAAAACATAGACAATATTTTGGAACTGATAAATGATTATAGCAAGGCTGTAGCGTACAAGGTTAATATACAAAAGTCAATTGCTTTCCTTATACACCAGCAATGAACAAGTGGAATTTGAAATTAAAAACACAGTATCATTTACCTTAGCATCCCCTAAAATGAAATACTTAGGTATAAATCTAACAATATGTCCAAGATCTATATGAGGAAAACTACAAAACTCTGATGAACTAAATCAAAGAACTAAATAAATGGAGAGAGATCGCACGTTCATGGACAGGGAGACTCAATATTGTCAAGATGTCAGTTCTTCCCAACTTGATCTACATAGAGTCAGTGCAATCCAAATCAACTCCAAGAAAGTTATTTTGTGGGTATTGTCAGCCAGATTCTAAAGTTTATACGGAGAAGCAAAAGACGTAGAATAGCCATAACACAATATTGAAGGAGAACAAAGTTGGAGGACTGACACTACCCAACTTCACACTTACTGTAAAGCTACAGTAATCAAGACAGTGTGGCACTGGTGAAAGAACAGACAGACGAATCAATGGAACCAGAACAGAGAGCCCAGAAATAGACCCCCATAAATATAGTCTACTGATCTCTGATAAAAGAGCAATGCAATACAATGGAGCAAACATGGTCTTTTCTATAAATGATGCTGGGACAACTGAACATCCACATGCAAAAAAATGAATCTAGACATAGACCTTACACCCCTCACAAAAATTAACTCCAATGCAGCACACTTATAAGTAAAATGATAAAACTCCTAGAAAATAACAGGAAAAAATCTAGATGACTTTGGGTTTGGTGATGACATTTTAGATACAGCACCAAAGGCATGATTCATGGAAAACAATAAGCTGGACTTCATTAAAATTAAAAGTTTCTACTCTGCGAAAGACAACGGCAAAAGAGTGAGAAAACAAGCCATAGACTGGGGGAAAATGTTTGCAAAAGACATACCTGATAGAGGACTGTCATCCAAAATATATAAAGAACTCTTTAGACCCAGTAATAAGAAAAAAATGCCATAAACAGGCCAAAGACCTTAACAAACACCTCATCAAAGAAGATATATAGATAGCAAATAAGGATATGAACAGATATTCCACATTATATGTCATCAGGGAATTACAAATTAAGACAAGGAGATACCACTACACACCTATTAGAAGGGCCCAAATCGAGAACACGGACAACACCAAATGCTGGCAGGGATGTGGAGCAACAGGAACTCTCGTTCATTGCCGGTGGGAAGTCAAAATGGTTCAGCCACTTTAAAAGACAGCTTGGCAGTTTCTTACAAAACTAAACGTACATTTACCATACAATCCAGCTGTTCCGCTCCTGGGTATATTTACCTAAAGGAGTTAACAGCTCACGTCTACACAGAAACGTTCACGCAGATATTTACAGAGCTTTATTCATAACTGCCAAGACTTGGAAGTAACCAAGATGTCAGTAGGTGAATGTGTAACTGAAGTGTAGTACTTCCAAACAATGGAATATTTTTTAATGCTGAAAAGAAATTAGCTATCAGGCTGTGAAAAGACATGGAAGAAAAAAAGAAAACGACATGGAAGAAACTTAAAACTTACCTATTACTAAGTGAAAGAAACCAATCTGAAAAGGCTATATACTGTACGATTGCAACTATATGACATTCTGGTGAAGGCAAAATTCTGGAGGCACTGAAAAGATCAGTGTGATTGCCAGGAGTTAGGGCAGGTAAGGAGAGGTGAATAGACGGAGCACAGAGGATTCTTAGGGCAGTGAAAATACTTCATATGATACCATAGTGGTGGGTACATGTCATTATACATCTACCCAAACCCATAGAATGTACAATACCTAGAATGAACCCTAATGTAAACCGTGGATTTTTGGTGATAGTGATGTGTCCACGTAAGGTTATTGATTGTAACAAATGTACCACTCTGGTGGGGGAATGTGTGTACTGGGGGAGACTGCACGTGTTGGGACAGGGGATATATATAGGAAATCTCTGTGCCTTCTGTGCTGCTCTAAAAATTGTCTTTTTTTTTTTTTTTAATGAAGACAATATTAGTATACAGCAACAAGAGCAAACACTTATGTTGCTCTTTCTGTGTGTCAGGCACTGTTCTGAGCTCTTTACATATATTAGTTAATCCTAATAAAAACCTTACGATCTCCATTTTACAGATATGGAAACAGGTGGAGAGATGTTTAATTACTTGCTGAAGCAGCAGTTAAGCAGTAGGCTGTCAAAACCAGGGGCCAGAGCTGTGCTGTAAATCACTTTGCTAAGCTATAGTGTACATATATAATTTGTAAGTAAAGATACTAAGGATACTTTTACTAGTAAGAGTATATGATCAGGAATGTTTAGAGACCATTGTTTGAGGAGGTCAGATGCAGAATGAATAGTGACCTTTCTTCATTGCTACTGGCAAGCATCACCAAACAGTGGGGTTTGCCTGTGAACAGGGTTTGGGAAGGGGGTAGGCTCTTCTTTTTTAGAGGAAGGGTCTTAACCATTATTGGATTATTAGGAGGTAAAGAGAGGTAGGGAGGAGAATGGAGAAAAAACCATGTTCGATCATACATGTAAGATATCATCAAAATAAACCTTGGATGTGTCTGGTTTTTGAGAAATCACACAAAGGTCCAAACTGACCTGGAGAAGGAATGAAGGAAGAATGGCAGAGCACATAAGGGAAGGGGTACCCTTAGCACCAGTTTGTATTAGGATGGAAACAGGGCAGGGATGGAAGAAAGGGAAGACTGCATTGTGTGCCGATGCGGGGTGGACTGCAGAGTTCCTCCAGAAGCTACAGACCAAGTCCTAGAACTGAAGAAAGATCAAGTGGGATACATACAGATTCACAGGAAAGAAGCTAAAAGCTTTAGTTTTTAGTTTCTGGACAAAGAACAGGCCAGTTCACAGAAAATTAATAAGCTTCCAACATGCTTAGATCTACAAAATGACATCAAACCAGTAAGATGCCTTTTGTACCTATTAATTTAATAAAACAAAACACAAACAGAAAAGCCTCCACCTGCACCTCTGCTTTAAGTGTCCTGATCCCCTTGCAGTTGTGGGGAACTCTTTTGATAAACAGTTTAGTTGTGTGTGTATATACACATGTGTATTTTAAAATATATATAATATATGTAAAACGCCTTAATGTTTCTCTTTTTTTTTAAGTTTTTTTTTTTTTTGATGTGGACCATTTTTTTTAAAGTCTTTATTGAATTTGTTACAATATTGCTTCTGTTTTATGTTCTGGTTTTTTTGGCCGTGTGGCATATGGGATCTTAGCTCCCTGACCAGGAATGGAACCAGCACCCCCTGCCTTGGAAGTTGAAGAGTTAACCGCTGGACCACCAAGGAAGTCCCAGTGTTTCTCTTTAAACTCTCTTTACTCTCTTTTACAGAAAGCAATCTCAGGTTGAATAAATGCCGCATGCCTGTCTTAGCATCATTTATTATAGTGAAGGTTTAGAAATGATACAAATGTTGACCGTCTTTTAAAATAGCCAGGCAGATGTTACAAATGATGCTTAGAAGGACTATATAATAACACCAGAAAATGTGTATGATTATAAGGCTGAGTGAGAAAAACGAGACACAATTGCACCTTATCGACTACCTCTATTATAGTCCTTGTCACCTGGTGTTGAAATTCCTTGTCCTTGGGAACGCTCAGGGCAGAGATGGGCTAATTCATACTACAGTACGTGAGAATTGTATCTATGGTGCTTTGCCCATGTAGATACTCAATGCACAACAAATAGTAAGCTTTCTCCCCATTAAGAGCTGCTAACAATTTTTCCTATCTTAAAATTATGGGAAACGGTATTTAGAGAGCTCCGTTTTTACACGGAAGAGACTTAAATTTTTCATTATGTGTCTTTACCTGATTGAATGTTAAATGAAATCATTGATAAAAAATTTTTTCCCAATGTAGTGTTGGTAACTGTAATACAGTGTCTGCCTTCAGTGAATGTATAGAGATGATTGGCATATGGTTCTTTTATAGAAATGCTTAGGGCAAGAGCATAATACATTTCAGATCATCTCTAGGGTACTTTGGGGATGCATTCTTCTAATTCTCATTCCCATTGTCTGTCAGAGTTAGAAAGACAAATTATTTGAAGACAGAAACTTTAGTGGAACTTGACCATTAGCCAATAGATAAAATTTGCTATTGTAGCAGAGGGTCTTGAATCCTATCCCGAGATAGTTGCTGGGACATCCACAACATAGAGAGCTTAAGACAGGTTCCAAGTATGGAACTCACACTTTGTACAAGGCTTCTATATTACCAAACAGAAACTTACAAACCCCTAGGCAACCCTGGGGCTTCCAGTTTCCCCATCTCTCCTCCCTGCCGAGCAAACACATGCTAACCTTTCTGCTCTAGAAGCTAACCTTCCATTCCATGAAATCAAACTCTTTTAATTGCTTTCTTTATTGGTGACCTTTAAGAGATAACTTGGGCTTCTTGGTGTCAGTCTCTAAAGAAACCAAACTCTAAGGTGTGTGATATCATCTATTGAATTAGGCAGGAAAAAAGCTCATTAGAACTGCAGTGAGACTTAGGAGCTTCTCAGATGTTATAACCTGGACTGAGGGTATGGTCATTCACAGATTTTTAGACTCACCAAGAATCTATAAATCATAATTTTCATTAAAAAATGTTTTTCCTAATGATTGCAGTGTTTTGCCTTTAATAGCTATTTACTATGTATATGAGTTTTATAAAATGTTACCTTGGAACTCTCATAGCCTTGGCTACTTCTGATGCTCCTTCGTTGGTAGAAAATTTGCAGAGATCATGAAACAATTAATAGTTACTGTTTATTGAGTACTTCCTCCGTGTCAGGCACTGTGTTAAATATTTTAGATATATTATCTCAGTCCTTTTAGCAGTCTTTTGAGGAGCATGGTATTGTTCCCAAAATATATTTTTAAGAACGCCTGAGTTACTAGAGATTAGTTTGCTCAGGGTCAGAGCAGAAAGGGAAAGCTCTGCTGCCCGGGTCTGTCTGCCATCAAAGCATCACTCTTAATAAGGACGATAGTCTGAAACAAGTTAAAATCTAGCATATTAAAACACTTAAATTGGTGGGTATGTGTAATGTGGGAATTCTAGGAATCCTTATAAACTAGATTTGTGATACTCAAGTTCACTTACTTTCCATCTTTCAAATAAGCCACAGAAGGATTATCTGCACAGTGGAAGTTAGTGGAAGCTGTTGAGCCGGTTGGTGTCGAAAAAAGCTAAGCCTGAAAAGGCTGCATATTCCAGCTAGACGGCATTCTGGAAAAGGCAAAACTATGGAGACAGTGAGATCAGTGTTGCCAGGGGCTCGGGGGAGGGAGGGAGGATTTTTAGGGCAGTGAAACTATTCTGCATGATACTGTTAGTAGAGGATATATGTCATTATACATTTATCAAAACCCATAAAATGTACACCACCAAGAGTGAACCCTAATGTAAACTATTGACTTTAGTTAATAATAATGTCACAGTGTTGGCTCATCAAATGTAATAAATGTGGCACTGTAAGGCAAAATGTTAATAATAGGGGAAAGCAGGAAGTGGGGTGGGAAATCTCTGTACTGTTCCCTTAACTTTTCTGTAAACCTAAAACCCCTCCCCAAAATAGTCGTCTTCTTCTTATTTTTTTTAAGCTAATCCTCAAGCCTTTCCCTCCGGTTTCAGGATTTTCTTCATTTTTAAAATTACTGACCTAAGTCCTAAAAAATCAGTCATATTTAAAGTTCCACTGTCCCTCACCCTGTGCCTGATCTTTTTGCTAACTCTGAGGAGGAACTTTTCCATATATACTTTCTTTTTGTCCAACTGCCAGTCTGCTAGCTGCTTACATTTGGTCTAACCACTCTCAGCCTGTCCTACATGCTGCCATCAGATGAATCTTCCTGAAATGCAGTCCTGACTGTATCCCTTCCCTAGCCTCAAACCTTTTTCTGTGCCCCTCTCTCACTTCAGTTTCCCCATCGTCTGCATCAGGTGGCCTGTATGCCATGAAATCTTGTTAGAAGCCATTGTTTGTTTTTTGAAATCAAAAGTGATCTCTGTCAGCACATTGTTTATAATGTTTTGTTGACATTTGTTCTAATGGTCTGGTACTAAATATTGTGTTGTACTTGCGTCTCTCCCCACCCAAATGGACCACATTATTTGATGGTAAAGACGATGTTTTGCCTCCACCATTGTTTGTGGATCACTGCAGTGCTTTGAATATAGTAGGCCCTGGAAGAATGCATCCAGCTGAATTCAGTGTATCTGTGTTCACAGTCTCTTTATCCAGAGCCCCGCTGTTAGGTGAAATGAAAGAGAAACCCATTGCCCATTTGACAGGCGGTGTGATACACGGTGCAACAGTGGAGATGTTTCTGACGTGAGAGTGTTGTATGTATTAAGTGTGTTAGATCACTGACACACTTATTTGGGGTTTATAGCCACTTCTTTGGCTGCTGTGCTGTGTCTTAAATGAAGAGCTTCAATTGGCATTAATGATTTTTAACCAGTACATTTTGAATCAATCAAAAATCTACCCACACGCCTTTCCAAAAGAAATCCTTGTTCTATAATAAATGAGTGCCTTTGCTATCTTTCCTATTAGAAGATTGAAAATGATATTTAAACAATGCTTTGATAACTGTTTGCATTCTTTGAGAACTGAGGAATCTTGTGACTATTTGCCAAGTAACTCTTCTAAAATTAAAAAAAGGTTTTTTTACCTTTTATGGCTTAAGTCCAGTAAAAGATTTTCAACTGAGTGAAAATGAATAGTCTGTATCTCGTAGGTCTTTTTCTGTATCCCAAGCAAAAGGTAGTGTGAGCTAGAAAGACTTAGTAGCTCAGTTATTGCCTCAACATTTACGAGTTCAGCTTGAAGAATATAGCTTGAGGACAGAGGTGAGAAGGAGATAAAGAAGTAGGCACTTATAGGACCAGATTTTTTTGTTATTTGCTTTCAAAGTTGTTTAAGCAAAACACATTTCAGCAAGCTGAATTTCAACTTGAGAGCTGTCCAGATGTTAGATGGCAGGACTCCAAAGTGTGAATGTGCTGTGCTTTTAGAAAAATAGAGCCTTTTTTTGTCTTGTTTTCTTTTTTTTTTTTTTAAATAAAGGTCAAGAGAGATATCAGCAGGAAAGTCAGAACAAGAAGTGTGGATTTAGAGATAGAAGTGTTCTCATTGAGGAACAAGAGGGGGTAATCTTTTCAAAAAGAGATACAGATACCGTTTAATAATAGTATGTAGGAAATGGGCTTAAGATTTTAGTTGACTGTTAATATAAATCAATAATGCAATTTGGCTGCCCAAAAAGTTACTAAAATATTAGGTTGTCTTAATATATGTTTTATTGTTTGGAGGAAAGATAGGGTTAGGTTGTTAGGGCTTCAGGTGTTACATACTTTTTAAGCTTTTGTATTTGTTTGACTCACAAAAATCATAAGTTTAACAAAAAAGTAACTTAAGATATTTGTCTCCCTTCAAATTTCAGGTCTCTATTGGATTATAGTTGAATTAAAAGTTATTTCTTAATTCTCTAGGATGATAGAAACATTAATTGTAGAAACGGTTATTAGGGGAAGGGAGGACATATGTGAGATGGAAAGTTGTCCAAAGCATTCTTAGTGCTTTAAAACAGAGCAGAAAATAGCCATGAAGATGTTAAGTGAGTGTTTGACATCTGTGAATTAGATCTTAGAACATTTTCAAATGGACTGACTTTGCAAGTGGTAGTACTCTATAGAGAAGAAAATGATGTGGTCCCTTTTGTTTGCCTGGTTGCTTTCCCAAGAAGGGTTGCTGTCTTACCTTGAAATTTTGTTTCCAGTGCCAGAAAACATGGTATTTTAAAAATAGGCAAAGATGCTTCCATTTGTAAATGCTTGTTTTTTCCTTTAAAAGAAAAAGAAAAACATATAGAAGGCAAGATAGTGGCTCCCTTTTCTGTGAATGTGGGATTCCTGAGCAGCTGAAGAGAGAGGGAACAGTTGATAAGACAGCTGGTCAAGAAAATGGTAGCCAAAGACCAAGTAATGGTGGTCAATCATAATTTCAGTGGTCTGTTTAATCTACCAAGGAAGATAAAGTAAGTTTTTTCCCCTGAGGCAGGTTAATGCTTGAAGGATATAGGAAATACATTAGGGATCTCATATGCCTTTATTCCAGAGTGTTTTTTTATTTTATATATCGCTGGAAGCATGCACAGATACGTGTCATCCATGAGATGTGATTTCAGGGAGGTGGGTACACACTCACATATTCCTTTTGAACTTGCTCACTGTTGCCCCAAATTTAGTTCCCTCTAACTGGAGTCAACTCTTCATTTCATAATTATTTGATACAAGATAAAATTTGCAAACAACAGTAATCAATTTACTTGGATTTACTCGGTTATAAGGAGGACAACTTAAAGCAGAGGTTTTCATTTCTTTTTACTTCACTGGAGGCGTTGAGGATTGGGGAAGTGAGTTGGGTTGCAATAACCAGAAGTTAGATCTATCATTTACTAAATTGTGTGATCGGAGAATTGTCCCTCAACCGGAAAGTGAGCTGTTGTAAGGGTTAAATTGGAAACCTATCTAAAGTTTCTAGTTTATAGTGGGAACTCACTAAAATGGTAGTGCTGCACAAGTGGAAGCAATGATATAAATAGAGTTTGGCATTTCGACTTGGACGTACGTTCACACAGGGTGATTCTGCCTGCTAATGCTTAGTAGTCATTGGACAGAAGTTATTTGGCCAAACTCATCTTGAATTTGTTAGCTACCTGTCAGAAACTGTTGATGGAGTTGGGGGAACCACAGAAAAGATTCACTTAGAATATTTCCATCTGATTCTCAGTTTTTAGGAGAATAATAAAAGTTCTTTGGGAGAGTTTTTAAATTTTACCTTTGAATTTAGTTAACCAAAATGACATTTGGGTCCAGTGTTAATTTTAGTAGATTAAAATGATTGAGTTTCAGCTTCTTGGTTTACACATGTTTAAAACTTTGTGAAGCAGGAAATTCCTGTTAGAAATTTAATATTTTAAAACTAGGATCTACTCACATACCAGAGGACATAAGATAATGAGTCTACTATCCCAAGAAACCTGTTTATTATATCTTAAATTTACATATATTAAAATTCACTTTTTCGGTGTAAAGTTCTATACGTTTTAACAATTGTATATGTTCGTGTAACCACCACCACAATAAGGATACAGAGCAGTTAGTTACATTACCCCAAAAGTCTCCCTTGTGCTGCTCCTTTGGAATCAAACCCTCCCCCTACTCCTAACCATTGACAGCCACTGACTCACAGTTTTGCTTTTTCCAGGATACCATATGAATGAAATCATTAAGTAGTCTATGGAGACTGGCTTTCTTTTACTTTCTTTTAATTGGCATGCTATATTTGAGGTTCATTCATGTTGTCGTGTGTAATGATAGTTCATACCTTTTTGTTGCTGAGGAGTACTCCGTGGTAGGAAGGTACCACAATTTGGAGAACACGTGGGATATTTTTGGTTGTTGGTATTACGTATAGAGCTGCTATAAACATTCATGTACAGAGTTTTGTGTGAACGTACGTTTTTATTTCTCTAGAATTAGTATCTAGGAGTGGGATGGCTGGGTCATATGGAAAGCTAGTGGTTAACTTTGTAAGAAGCTGCTAAATAATTTTCCAGAGTGGCTGTCCCATTTTGCCTTCGCACCAGCAGTGTCTAAGAATTCTAGTTATTCTCCATGTTCCTCAGCACTTGATCTTGTCAGTTTTTTGTTGTTTTGTTGTGCTTTTGTTTTAGCCATTCTAATGGGTGAGTGGTAGTGTATTGGTGTGGTTAAATGTTCTGCATTTTTCTGCTGCCTAATCTTATCAGGTGCTCTTTGGTGAAGTATCTGCTCAAATCTTTTGCCCATATTAAAAATTAGGCTTCTTCTTATTGAGTTTTGTGACTTCTTTATACATTTTGATACCAGTCATTTGTTGGACAAATGATTAACAAAATTTTTTGAGTTGGTAGCATATCTTTTCACTCTCTTTAACAGAGTCATTCATAGAGTAAAAGTTTTTCATTTTAATGAAGTCCAGTTTATCAATTTTTTTTTCATTTTATGGTTTGTCTTTTTGGTGTCCTACCTAAAAACACTTTTTTAAAAAGAAATATATGTATTTTATTTATTTATTATTTTTGGCTGTGTTGGGTCTTCATTGCTGTGTGTGGGCTTTCTCTAGTTGCAGCAAGCGGGGACAGCTCTTCATTGTGGTGTGTGGGCTTCTCACTGCGGTGGCTTCTCTTGTTTTGGAACACGGGCTCTAGGCGTCCAGGCCTCAGTAGCTGTGGCACGTGGGCTCAGTAGTTGTGGCTCGCTGGCTCTAGAGCACAGGCTCAGTAGTTGTGGCGCACGGGCTTAGTTGCTCCGCGGCGTGTGGGATCTTCCCGGACCAGGGCTCGAACCCATGTCCCCTGCATTGGCAGGCGGATTCTTACCACTGCACCACCAGGGAAGCCCCCTAAAAACTCTTTGCTTAACCCAAGGTCACAAAGATTCTCTCTGTGTTCTTTTCCCTAATAGTTTCATACTTTGATGTTTTACGTTTAGGTCTGTGATACATTTTGAGTTAACTTTTGCATAAGATATAAAGTACAGGTTGAAGCTCATCTGTTTGCTTATGGATTTCCAATTGTTCCAGCATCATTTGTTGAAAAGGCTACTCTTTACGCATTGAATTGTCTTTGTACTTTTGTCAAAACAGTTGATCACATTTGCATACTCATATTCTGGACTAAGTTCCATTGATCTGTGTGCCTCTCCTTTTGCCAATACTACAGTGAGTCTTGACATTGGGTAGTCTGAGTCCCCTAGCTGGCTTTTCTTTTTCCAGAATTGTTTTAGCTATTTGAACCCCTTTGCCTTTCCATATGAAGTTTATTATTGACTTGTCTATACCTCAAAAAAATTATGGAATTTTGATTGGGATTGTGTTAGATCTATAGATCAATTTGAGAATTGACATCTTAACTATATTAAGTCTTCCAGTCTATGAACATGATAGGTCTCTCTCCATTTATCTAGGTCATCTTTGAGTTCTTTCATCAGGGTTTTGCAGTTCGTACCTATTTTGAAAGTAGAAGCATTCATTGATTCTGATGGCTTTTTTTTAAGGCATTTTTTATCTTTCCTACTAATAAAAAAAATTTTTTTTTAGGTTTGATTTTCCTTTGCTGCAGTAGGAACACCAGGAAACTCAATCGTTATTCCAGATTTCCATCTTGTTTAGTGCTGGACCTGGGCCCTTAATGATAGAATGTCCCCTTTGCCAGGGCAGAGACCGCGTGTACCATTCACATGGATCAAGCCTGCTTCTCATAAGTTACAGCAGAGCAGTGTCCTTGTGTAACTATTTTCTGTTTCTCTCCTCTTCATTTAAAGTTACAGTTTCTATTTTTGGGGAAAAGCAGGCAAAATCTAATTTGTAATGGTTAGGACTAGTTGTCCACTTAAACAATAGAAAACTGAGTCATAAATTCTGTCTTCATAAAACTCCTCCATACTTTTGGAAAATGACTCATTTTTAGGCAGAGTCTGCCATAGATAGTTGCCAGAAAGTGATCTAACTTGGATAAGCTTGATGCTTTGTACAAGTTTCAGGGCCCCTTTAGAGAGAGCATTAAGAACTAGAGACCGTCATATGCACGTCTGTGTGCCAGGGTTGTCAGTCCATCAACACAAGTCAGCGGAGCATTAGGAATGTTCTAGTTCAGTTTTTCTCAAACATTGCTTCAGAATCACCTGGAGAGCTTATTAAAATAGAAATTGTTGTGTCCCACCCCCAGAGTTTCTGATTCTGCTCTGGAATGGGCCAGAGAATTTACATTTCTAACAAGTTCTAGGAGTTGTGAAGGCTGCTGGTTTGGAGACCGCTTTGAAAACCATTCCTCTGGTTTATCTGTCTGAGTCACTAAAAAGAATTGATAATTTAAAAAAATGCAGCCGACTGAATCTCCCTAGGATCTTCCATGTTTACAATGAAATCGTTCTCCCATGTGATGGCATGGATTTGTTCTCAGGCATCTTGGGTTATTAATGGGAACAGGAACTCCTCCACTTGGCTTCGTCTGTCACAACACGGAGGCGAGAAAGAAGGCTGCGTCCTGGTGCGTTTTGCTCTCTCCTTTTATCAACGCAGGATGGGATAGAGCCCTAGAAATTTAACAACTTAATACCTTAAGATTCGGTCACAGGTGCTCTTGCCTGTAGGGAGTATAAGATGTTTGAATTTGTTTCTTTGACTTCGTCAAAGAATGTTATGCTAAATTTTGTAGGTTGGAAGCAAACTTAGTTTGGATAGAGGGAGAAGAATTCAGCAGTATTCAAAGGAATTTGCAAGGTAAACCTGTGATTCATTCTAAAATGTTTATCATTGCCTGAAAGGTTGACTACTACGTGCCTTGATAGAGCGTCGATAGTAGGGTAGAGTGGAAAGAGCAGTCATTAACCAAGGAAATCTGTGTTCCTCTGTGCCTTAGACATCTATACGCTGGCCTTGGATAAGTCATTTAACTTATTTGAGTCTTTGGTCAGGAAACAGGAATTTGGGGAGCAAGTGATCTTTTAAGTTCCTTTCTGGCCTTGAGATTTTATGTTTTTATTGTTTCTATTTACTTCCAACTAAAGAAATGATGCCTTTTTTTCCTTGTACCACCATTCATTCCCATTATACGTTGAATGCCTGTCTGAGAACTGTAATACCCTGACATAAAAAGGAGAGGAAATGTAATTAGCAAACTCATGAATTTCCTTTCAGTATTCATTTTCAAAGGAGGAGATTATTTGAACCATACTCTATGCTCTGTTCATTAGAGATCTTGCCATATCAAATTTTTGCTATGTGTTGAAATAGAGAATTTGCACATCTTTCTAGAAAGCGTACACTTTTGTCTGCAGATGTCAAATAGACCAGGCACAGCTGAATGAGAGGTGAAACTGTAGCTTGCTGCAAGTATAATACGTAGGGGAGTTTCTAATCACTTTCTGTCCAATCAGCTCTGCAATAATAGCTCAGCTCTCATCATGGAGCCCTGAATAGAATGGGAGAGTCACCAGCAATCTATTCTGGAACGTACTTTTCTAAAGTGCTTTGAAGAGAAAAATGTTCATCTAGTAAGTAGTGAAGAGCTCCTGATTAGTAATTGCATTTCTTTTAATTGGCTTAAATTGGTATGATTAGGAGGAGACAAAGGTGGGGCAAAGGCTCAGGATTTTAGAGACTTTGTTACATACATCCTGATTCAGATAGCTATACCTTCAGTGGGCCTATTTACCTGCTTTTTGAGGCAAACAGGATTAGATAGATCCCGAGTGCCCTTTGCCCAGTGATTTTTTTTTTACCTATAGATTTAAGAAATCTTCAACTCAAGCAGGAACCTACACACCACACCATCTCTTTAGGAGTCTGTAGACTGGGGCACCTGCTCTGAGGTGGGTGTGAGCCCCGTTGGGTCATTTACTCTGGGGGGCAGGGGGGAGGCTATAAGGCATAGGATAGCCTGCCTGCTCTCAGATGCACCTTGGAGTCCAGCAGAATTCTGGTCTTGATAATGTGGGGAATTAAATAGCCTTTGGAGTTGGATGAAACACAGCACCTTAGCTGAAAGCCTGACTCCCAGCCTGTACCCAACTTTGTTATTATCTATGCTGTGTGTCCTAAACATTTTTTTCAAAACTCACAAAGTTGGGCTAATTGGTAAAGCCATCTGACAGTCTCTTCATAACAAATCTAGAGTCCCTGCAAGGGCTTCTTGTGGGTGCCATTCTCCACAGGCATCCTGTTTTGGGGAATTGATTAATACCGATCCAATGACGTACAAACCACAACTCTGTGATTACGGAAAAGCAGAACTGAAGGCAGTGTTGACCAGTCAAGCCCACACGTCCGGGCAGAATGGAGGCCACCATTTCTCACTCTGCTTTTAACATGGAACCACAAAGAATCTCTTTGTTAAGAATCAGAAAACACAATTAAACAAGCTAGAGGAAGAAATGATATCATGGCCCAGTTGAATCAACTAAGAAATATTTTTTTATTAAAGATTCTTTACCCTTGTAACTGCGGCATTCACATTCTTGTGTGTATTGAATGGAAGATTCATTTGAAAAGAAGGTTAACATCAACGGCCTCATTGAAGCGGTAGGGACAATTTTGCAATATAAGACTCACTATTAAAAGTGTGAGATATGTTATTCTTTCCTCCTCATCTTCTCAGGTCTATGGTAACATCAGGACAATGACGCCCTGTGATTGCACACTGAACTATCACAAATGCATGCCTTGTGCAAACATAGTCAGCGAGGAAGCTCTCTTTTCCTCCGCCTTATTTCCATCGAGGAAACCCACGCCTGTCCATTATGTGTGTGAGTCTGGTGTGTTGTTTCATGAGACTACCCTGAAGTCTGGATCTGGGGGAGAGCTGTGTCTTTCTTCGCATTTTCAAGTATGAGAGAGATGTTACCTGATCCTTGGAGAATCTTGGCGGCTAACAGCCGTCTCTGGATTCGTTTACTGTCGTTCCATAATACTGCTTCTTTTGGTTTTAACCAATTGTTCCATTGTTTGCTGATGGGAATGGTTTCATGCTGGCAGGTGATTGTTAGGCAGTTCTAGGATTTCTGATACATGGAGTGCTTGTGTCATTCTTCATGTCAGCAAAATAAGTTGGCTTTTGGCCCACCATACTTAAAGCTAATTTGGGACTAAAAATTTGGAGCCGTGCAAATTTATAAATATTTGTACTACTTAATAGGAGACAGTGCCTTAGTTGATTTAATGGTTGAATCTTCAGTGAAAGATTTTTTAAAAGAATTCTATGTGGGAAACCATTTTAAGACTGTCTGGGGGGTGGGATAGGGAGGGTGGGAGAGAGGGAGACGCAAGAGGGAAGAGATATGGGAACATATGTATACGTATAACTGATTCACTTTGTTATAAAGCAGAAACTAACACACCGTTGTAAAGCAATTATACTCCAATAAAGATGTAAAAAAAAAAAAAAAATACTGTCTGGGAAAGGAGGGAACCAGGGGAGAAAAGAGAGTGAGGCAGGCAGGGTAGGGAAATGAAGAGAGATGTAGGCTCTGGGGTCAGAGCAGGGGTTCTTAGGGTTTCTGTATGTGAGGAGCTCCTTTAGCAGTCTGAGAAGTCTATGGAACTCCTCTCAGAATTATGTTTTACTTGAGATACATAGGACTACAAAGGAAGCCAACTGTACTGAAAAACAGTTATCAAAATATTTGAGAAAACAAATGTGTGATAGAGTAGGATGTGCGTCTTTACTAATGCACAAAAAACTCTAGTGGTGGATCTAATGGCTACTCGAATTTTTAAGTTGTGATGAGCATAAATAATATTTTGAAATTAACAGCAACTGTAAAGTGATATGAAAACATATTTATTGGTGACAAAGTCAAGTTCTGCCAGTAACTACTGTGGTTGCTTGCTTGTATTCATAATTGAAGGAAAATGCTAAATTTCAGGTAGAAGTGAATGAAAAGTAAAATGTAATTCTTTTCCTGTCCCAGTCCCCAAACCAGAAGCCTGTGCTCGGATTAAGATCCTCCTGGTTAGAGGAACTTGGCTCCAATACTCACTTGGCCATTTACTGGCTGTGTGACCTTGGCCAAGTTAACTTAACCTCACACAGTGTGCTTCCTCATCTGTAAAGGGTGGATAATACCTACTTTGTAGAGTCAGTGGCAGGCTTCGGAAGAACGTGGCTAGCCCAGCTCCTTGTGGAAATATGGTGACTTGAGGCATGACTAACTGGCTTTCTTTTAGCAGTTATATTATAAAATGAATTTGCTACACCTACTGACAGGCTGGGGCAGACTTTCCACTAGGGAAGGAAGCTAGAAACACAGATGATATCAAGAGCAGAAAATTCCTTTTTTACCTTTAGGTTTCTTAAGGGTTCTTGACCCTTAAAAGGTGAAGGAGAGAAGGCATTATAAAATATTTGAGAAGGATTCTAGTAGGAAGTGTCGCCCTTGCCTTGGGATCCGAAGTCTTTGCTTACAAAGAAATAGCTTTTTGCTGGTTGTAAAGATTTTAACTAGAAGTGGCCTTGCCACCCAGCCCATTTAGGCACCAGTAGGTCCCCTGATGACTGATTGGCTGAGGGTATGAGCATGTCTTGGCTGCTTCTAGAAAGGGGAGGTCTACTTCCTTCTTGGATCATACCTATACCTGCAGAGACCCTGAAGGTCTGGTTACTCTATTAGATTCTGGTTTCATACATGAGGTATGGTCTAGCTTTATTACTTGAGGAGAAACTCAGAAGCGTGGAAACCCTGGTTTTGTATGACTATTTTCTTAAGCAAACGTACCTCTAAGGTGCAAGGGTGAGTTCTTTCTCTGGCAGGCCACAAGACGGTCTATGCATGGTCCCGGTGCCGGGCAAGCCTCCTTTTTCTCTGATGGCTTTAAAGGCAGGAGACCGTAGCGTTTGATCTCTCCCTTCGGCTGGGGCGTGAGGTCTGTGAGGCAAGGCCATTTGAGTTTCCCTGTCCCTTGGGTAATACTAACACCCCATTTAATGTCTCCTTTTCATCAAAACCAGATTTGTCGTCTCACTTATTTCCCAGTGTCTGGCCAAGATAGTGATCTTTATGAAAACAAACTGGCAGTAACTCAAGCCAGATAAGAGGGGATAGCTTCGCCTCCGCAGAAGGAAGCTGTTAAAGGGAACAGATGGAGACAGTGTCTAAACGGCTTCGAGAAGGTGTGCGCTTGCTTGTCTCACAGGCGCATCTTGTCTCCCGAGGACTGTTGCTGCAGGAACCCGAGGCCTTCCCCGTCCCCGCCAGGGACCCTCCATCCGCCCAGCCCTTCTGACCCTGGATGCCTGCAGTTGACCTCTCCTGCTCTTCTGTAACCTTCCTTATGCAGAAGCAGGAGTGAGGTACAACGAGCAAATACAGTCAACTTTACCTGCTGTGTTGAGAAAAACAAGGTTTGCAGTTTATAGACAGTTAGCAAATACACTGTGCATAGAATACTAATTTTCAACATATAGTAATTTATTAAATCACCAAGCTGAACACCCCAATTCTCGTGTTAATCTCTGAAGGTATAAATAGGACTTTAGGAGGCCCCAGTGCATTGGCTATCACGGTGGTCATTTATTATTACGAACCAGTTTCCTGACTGCATTATGGGTGGTTAGCATTCTGGGCAAGGGAAGGGAGGAAGCAGCTCATCTGTATTCACCGCAGGTCCTATCTTTTTTACTCTTGTCTTGTGTTACTCTAAACTTCAAAGTACCTGAGCTCATGCTTTATCATGTAGTAACTTGCTAACTCACCTCCTTGTCTCATGGTTTTCTTTCTTCTGACCCAAACCTGTCCAATCAGAAGGAAGATGGTATATTCCCCCAAGGCTGCTTTCATGATGTCATCCTCTTGTTTAAAAACCTTCCCGTTGCTTCCCCATCAAGTTTCAGCTTCTCTTGGCCATCAGGCCCTCAGGTGATGTCCTTTTATCTTAGTCACCCTGTTCTCTGATCACCAGTGTAGATCGTTGGCCTGATTAAGGTGGTTTTTTTTTTGAGTGTCAGGTACCCCTTGTTCCTTTCTATCCTTTCACTTGGGGGGTTTTCTCTCAGCCAAATTCTGTCCATTCTCGCAGACTCAGTTCTGGTTTTTCTTCTTCCTTCCTGGAGCCGTGAGATCTTGGCCCATTACTCCTTCACCAGCATCCTTGCATCCCTCTCTCACTGCCTCTCCCGCACATTTGGGTTATTTGGTAGATTTGGTTTTAAATTGGTCTTGTGTTTTTTCACATATGGCTTATTTTCCCAACAAGTTAAAGCCCCTCCACACAGTGGACTCTGCGCTATTTAGTTTATATATTGCAATTCCTAGCAAAGCACCAGCACACTGTAAGTGTTCATTAAATATTTAGAAGCAGGCAAAAGGTGCCACAAGTTAGACATTTGTGTAGCACGCGAACTGTTAGTGGTTAGGTGGTAGAGCCTTGATGTGGTCACCAGCATTGTGTGTCTGTTTTACAGAAGCAGAAACTTAATTTTTCCTTACCTTGGCGCTGATCCTGGCTCAGGGAACTGATTCATAAAAATCAGGCTCGAGTTATTGATTGCCCTTGTATTCATTCACAATGGGAAATCTAACTTCTGGGCCACTGGAGTGTCTGTGTCAGCTGCTCAGCACATCCTTTCCCTTGTGGCAAAGTTTCCAAAAGTTTGCTGTAGGGACACGGATAATGCGTTTGAAGCAGCTCCGAGACCCTGGTGTGTGCTCTCTAGACTCGAGGGATACAGGGCCGTGTTCTTGTTTTTCCGTTTCCTGTCTTCCTACAGAAATAGACTCTTTGCTTTCAGGAATTGAAGGGCTGATCTGTAGACTTGGGAGTAAAGCCTGGTCACGTGACATTCTCAAGGCCAGATTTGATTTGCTGGAGAAGCAAAGGGAAGGTCATTTAGACACAAGCAAAAGCACCATCAAGAGGCTTTGGAACAGAATTGCCCAAGATGTAACTGGGGATGTGACCCGATGAGATGCAAGGATCAGAGGAATGGTATCCCTGAGCTGAGAGAATGCGTGATTCTGAGAGCAAGGGAGAGGACAGTTCCGAGGTGGCAGATGGGAGTGTTGATGGATGCTGAGGGGAAATCGGAATGTTGAAAGCAAAGGATGACTGATGCCTGATTAGTTTCTTTATTTTGTTGTTTCTGAAGCTGATTTGGCTGACAATTTACATATGAATAAAGGTTGTTGTGAATAAGAAGTCTTCAAGCTAAAGTAACTGAATAATTTCTACATGGGACGGTACAGTATACAAAATAATATATATAGGTATAAAATGCTTATTTTTTAAAATTCTTATTTAATCTTTTTTTTTTCTAATATTTATTTAGTTGCTCTGGGTCTTAGTTGCGGCTCGTGGGCTCCTTAGTTGCGGTATGCGAACTGTTAGTTACAACGTGCATGTGGGATCTAGTTCCCTGACCGGGGATCGAACCTGGGCCCCCTGCACTGGGAGCGTGGAGTCTTAACCACTCTGCCACCAGGGAAGTCCCTAAAATGCTTCTTTTTAAAGTATGATTGAATATGAAAGTCATAATACTCTAAACCAGTAGAAGCTGTGAGGGATTAATTCCCAGGATACTGCTGATTGTCCTTTTATCATTGGTGAGTATTTTAATGAGCTGAGAACTATGTATTTATTAGGAGCTTCTTTGTTCCATGGACAATGTAAAGGGGTGTGTTGAAGTGGCGTGAGCCTGGGAAGTCTGGTTGAGTAAACACTAATTGATGGGCTGATATAGAAGGGTTTGCCATCTCTGAGCAGCTGATAATCACCCAAACGTACAAAAGAAGCTGAGTGGTAGCCCTTTGCTACTATCAGCAATGATGTTTGCCTGGTGCACATGGGAGGACAGAGAGGTCAACTGGTCTAGAACAGAGTCTGGCACACCTTTTCTGTAAAGCGTCAGGTGGTTTTGAGGGCCCCTGGGTCTCTGTTGAAATGACTCAACTCTGCCCTGTAGTGTGAAAGCAGTTGTAGACAATACGAAAACAAATGCACGTAGCAGGGTGCCAATCAAAATTTATTTATGGATACTGAAATTTGATTTTCATGTAAACTATGAAATACTCGTCTTTTTTCGAAGTTTTCCAACCATTTGAAAATATAGAAAATAGCCTTGACCCACGGGCTGTAATGTTCCAGTATCTGGTGTATAACATAGGATATGGGTTTAGGAGAGAAATGATATAAAATACAGGCTGCTATAGGTTTGCAGTAGGGTGAAAGGGAACTTCATCCACCCTTTTGGGAATTGATAGTCTTGAGAACAAAAGTCACTTTCAAAACCCATGATTTTCTTAGCTGGTTTCTTCAAAGTGATTGTCAGCTTTGCTAAGGTGTTTGGTCTATAATCAAAGTACTGTTTTTCTCGGGGGATTTCACAGGCTGTGGTTTAGTACTAGGTTTCTCCTGTTTCAAAACAAACTGTGTATGCACACAAATATGTTTGTGCGTGCTCCCACACACACACACGCACACACCCACGTTGGAGCACTCTTTACCGGAACAACTTCAAGTTCTTCTAATCTCCTTTTTCATTCACCACTCTTGGGGTTCTTCATTCTCCAGGTGTTAGTTTATTTCTGGATGTACATCTTAGTTTTCTTAGTTTTTCTGATGAAGTCCTGTTTCTTCCTATTCTCACTGCCAGAGGAAACCACAAAAAGGATTTCTTAAAATATAATTAAGAAAACAATGTAACTTGAACTGTGATTCTTGTCTGCTTTGCGAAGAATCAGAGTTTGAGGTCCATGGTTGACATACAAATCCCAGGTGCAGAATTTGCTCAAATGGGAGCATGCGGTAGAGAAAGCCAAAGAATGACATCCGGACATTTACAGGAGAGCCCAAGGGTGTGCTTGTGTCCTGAAAACCAGAATTATTGCTGATCCAGGGTTAGTAGATTAAGACTGACAGATGGACTTTATTCCTGGGAACAGTGTCTTTTTTAAAATGCATTTAGTTATTCAAGGAATATATGAATATGTCCTTTGTCTTTTAAAATAATAGGGATAAATTGAATTTTCCATTTGACACTGCCTGCCCCATACTACTTCTCTCCCTAGAGGCAACCACTGTTATTAATTTTTGTGTCTTTCTAAACTATTTTGTACGTGTTCATGTACATAAGTTCATAAACTGTTTCTTAATGTACTAAATCCATGTGGATTGTAATCAAAATGGCTTTTTCTTTAAACATCTTGGGGAACGCTGATGAGCATCTTTCTTTTGCCATGCTTTACTTAGGATGGGGGTGGGAAGATGGCCAAGGGGACAGTAACATCTATATGTAGTGAGAGGGCCTCCATTCTGTAGGCCTGGGTTAGAGCTGACTCTCTCGTGGGGTGCTTTTCAAGGGCCCCATCCCTTTCTCCCTCTCAGCCCTGGGCGCCAGTGGTCCCAGGGATCGAGCCCACATCCCCTGCATTGGAAGGTGGATTCTCAACCACTGGACCACCAGGGAAGTCCCTGACGATATTTTTTTAAACTTTTTAAAAAATTGAAGTATAGTTGATTTACAATATTGTCTTAGTTTCAGGTGCACAGCAAAGTGATTCAGAGAGATATATATATTCTTTTTCAGATTCTTTTCCATTATATGTTATGACAAGATATTGAATATAGTTTCCTGTGCTATACAGTAGGTCTTTGTTGTTTATTTTACATACAGTAGTGTGTATCTGTTAATCTCAAACTCTTAATTTATCCCTCCCACCCCCCTTTTCCGCTTTGGTAACCGTAAGTTTGTTTTCTAAGTTTCTGACAATCTCATAAAGAAAAAAACCTATCTCACTATTTTAATCTTTACTAGGCAGCTCTTCTTACGTTTATTAAGTATTTTTATTCTTCTTTTCTATGAATTGCCTCTTAATATTCTTTGCTCAATTAAAAAACATATCTTTTTGTAAAAAATTGATTGGTAGTTCTTTGTATTTTCAGAATACTAATCCTTTGTTATTGGCAAATATTTTCTCTAAGCCTGGCCTTGTCTTTTAACTTTGGGAAATTGGAGTACATCGAAGGTACCATAAATAATTTTCCTCTGGAAGACTTTTTTTTGTTGTGTCTGGCTTAAGAAGGCCTTCCTTCTCCAAGGTTATAAGCCTAGTCCCCTATATATTCTTCTACAGAATGCTTTCACAGTTGAAATTTTTTAGTGTTAGAGCCTTAATCCATCTGGGATATTTTTGTGAGCAGTAGGACTCGAACTTAATTTTTTTTTCCCCCAATAGAGAGCCAGTTCCCTCAACACTCTTTTTGTGAAGAGCCAGCAGCATGTTCTGTGGCCACTGGATTAAGAGTCTTCAAAGAGCTAGTTAAAGACGATGGGGTGGGGGGAGAATGACAGGTTCTTGCTAAACATCCTAAAGGTCAAGATTAGGTGGCTTTTCAGTCCAGAAGATACTACTTTTCTGGAAAAGCTCCTTGTAGCAATAGACACCCAAGATCCTGTGACTAGTGTACTGTCGGAGCATTTAAATAAAGATACAACTAAACTCTGAGAGCCTCTGGACATTTATAGCTGATGAGAAAAACCGTTGCAGGCACCTTATTCATAATTGTCCATTTCTTTCTAGGCAAGGGCAGTTTTTATTTAAACATGTTCTGTGTGAATCTTTTTTTTTTTTTTTTGTGGTGCGCGGGCCTCTCACTGTTGTGGCCTCTCCCGTTGCGGAGCACAGGCTCTGGACGCGCAGGCTCAGCGGCCATGGCTCACGGGCCCAGCCACTCCGCGGCATGTGGGATCTTCCCAGACCGGGGCACGAACCCGTGTCCCCTGCATCGGCAGGCGGACTCTCAACCACTGCGCCACCAGGGAAGCCCTGTGTGAATCTTTTATCAGTTCTAGTAGTTAAATTTCTTCAAAGAATATATATTAGATATTCTTTTTTTATTTAAGTGAGCCCTTAATTCATCCCCATTAATACTTTTTAAAAATTTATTTTTGGGGGAACAGTTTCAGGTTCACAGCAAAATTGAGCAGAAGGCAGAGGTATCCCATGTACCCCCTGCTCCCACAGATGTACAGCCTCCCTCCTTATCAACCCCCCCACCAGCATGGAACATTTGTTACAACGTGTGAACGTACACTGACTCATCATAATCACCCAAAGTCCATAGTTTACACTACGATTCGTTCTTGGTGTTGCACATTTTATGGATTTGGACAAGTATGTAATGACATGTATCCATTATTATGAGTACACAGTACTCCTATCGGAGTATCATACAGCATAGTCTCAGTGCCTTTAAAAATCCTCTGTGCTCCACCCATTCGTGCCTCCCCTCACTCCCACCCCCGACCCGTGGCAACCACCAATCTTTTTATCGTCTCTATAGTTTTGCCTTTTCCAGAATATCATATAGTTGGAAACATGCAGTATGCAGCCTTTTCAGATTGGCTTCCTTTCACTTTGTACTATGAATTTAAGGTTCCTCTGTGCCTTCTCATGGCTTGAGAGCTCATGACTTTTTAGCACTGAATAATATTCCACTTTCTAGACGTACCACAGACTGCTTATCCATTGACCTCCTGGAGGACATCTTGGTTGTTTCAGAGTTTGGGCAATTATGAATAAAGCTGCTATAAATTTTTGTGTATAGGTTTTTGTGCGGACATAAGTTTTCAACTCCTTTGGGTACGTACCAAAGGGGTGCGGTTGTTGATGTGGTAAGAGTATATTTAGTTTTGTCAGAAGCTGCCAACTTGTCTCCCAAAGAGGCTGTACCATTCTGCATTCCCACCAGGAAAGAATGAGAGTTCCTATTGCTCCACATCTTTGCTACCATTTGTTGTTGTCAATGTTCTGGATTTGGGCCAGTCTATGTAATGGTACTTACTGTTGGTTTAATGAGCATTTCCTTGATAACATGTGATGTGGAGCATCCTTTCATACACTTATTTGCCATCTGTAAGTCTTCTTTGATGAGGTCCCATTAATGCTTTTCAGTTTGTTTTCCCAAAACCCTTTGAAGTTGTGTGTGAACACTGTATTTAAGAGGTCAAGGATGATCAAAATGATGCCTTTAAGGCTCAATTAACCTGATAGGAAGAACTTTAAAACTGACCTTCCCTAGGTCTCCCCATCATTGTCCCTGGTTTCATAGTTACATTGAGGCTCATTGTCCTTGACATCGGGAAGGTAGCTGAAAGCACAGTGTGAGTAAAAACCGTATTTCCTAAGAATCCTAAGCCTTCATAAATCCCTCTTGTGTTTCTTTCACAGTATCAAAGCCAGTCATGATTGTTGGTTTGAATCCAGAATTTTTGCCTGATTTTATCTAAATCCTTGGACACAGAAAGATTGAAATATTTGTCCCTAGGGCAGAGAGGACAGCAGGTGCAAAGGTTAGGAGAGGGAGTGGAGAATGGAACATGCTAGAAGCTAGAACAAGGCCCGGGAGGCAAGGAATGGGGTGACGCCAAGCAGCAGGGGCTGGAGCTCAGGGCCTTGTGGCCACGTGAAGGCTTTGGGCCTGGAGCTCAAGGCAGTGGATGCCACTGAAGGGTGTTCAGCATAGTGACAAGATCAAGCTTGTTCTAGACAAGATCTTTGGCTGTGTGGAGACAGAGTAGTGGTGGGCAAGAATGGACCCAGGGGAAAAAAAAAAAAGAACAGTTTAGGAAACCTTTGCAGTGATCCAGGTGAAGGATACTTGAATACTTTACCTTAATTGGGTTTGGAAACATAAAAATATTGGCATCTTTGTTTTTTTAAAGTAGAATAAAAGCCCTGTAAGCTACAAGTATTTTTCTTTTTAATTTTTTTTCTTTGGTTCAAATCTCAGTGCTGTTAAAAAAAAAATCAGATTTATGCAGGACCAGTTATTTGGTTAGCAGGGCCTACCACAGAATGGTAATGTGGACCCCTTGTTCAAAAGTTAAGAATTTCGGGCTTCCCTGGTGGTGCAGTGGTTGAGAGTCCACCTGCCGATGCAGGGGACACGGCTTCGTGCCCCGGTCTGGGAAGATCCCACATGCCGCGGAGCGGCTGGGCCCGTGAGCCATGGCCGCTGAGTCTGCGCGTCCAGAGCCTGTGCTCCGCAACGGGCGAGGCCACAACAGTGAGAGGCCCGCGTACTGCAAAAAAAAAAAAAAAAAAAAATTAAGAATTTCAAAATGGTGACAGAGGGCATTAAACCAAATGTAGGGCCCTTGTCTTTTGACTGTCTTGGGTCTGTGAGATAGTAAAGCTTGAGTCAGTGCCCAAGAAGCTTCTCTCCTGGCCTGTTCCAGTAAAAGGCTGGTGGCTCCTGTGGTACTTGGAAAGCAGGGCAAGCTTGTGTAGCTCAAAGTCCTTGTTATCCTAACTCGTGGTGACTGATAAACTGCAGAGATTATTGGAAGACAAATGGATAAGTACTATGACTAGATGAGATAAATAGGAAAGGTGGTAGAAATTAAGAATCTTTGTTTTATTATTTTTATTGGCTGTGGTTGATGAAGACCTAACTAAGAAAAGTGAAAAATGCTAACTTTAAATCTGTTCCTTAGAACTATTTCTTACCAATATATATCCCTTTAACTGGCTTTCTCTTTAATAGTTTTGGGGACCACTGGTTTGGGCAGAACGTTTCCTGTCCAACTGTGGTTTTAAAATTTTTTTTTAATATTAGGAATTTGTGGGATACAGCTTCTAATGTCAATTTTAAACATTAGGACCCTTCTTCATTTATTATGTAAATTAATAAATGGTTTGAAAAACTAGCTAAACTTTTCATTAGAGGTATCAAATTTTTATAGTTCTTGAACTATGAAAATTGAAAGCATAATGCATATACATATATATGTTTACCTGCTGATATCACAGAAGGAAGAATAGTGGCTGTGGAATTTGATAATTTGAGATATTCTGAAATTGGGTGCTGTCATTTTTTTGGGGGGTACGCGGGCCTCTCACTGTTGTGGCCTCTCCCGTTGCGGAGCACAGGCTCCGGATGCACAGGCTCAGCGGCCATGGCTCACGGGCCCAGCCACTCCGCGGCATGTGGGATCTTCCCGGACTGGGGCACAAGCCCGCATCCCCTGCATCGGCAGGTGGACTCTCAACCACTGTGCCACCAGGGAAGCCCTTGGGTGCTGTCATTTTTATTTGTATTCTGTTGACTTGCTGAACTCTGTACCGGAGATATCTTGAAGGCAAAGTTTGAGAACACCTTTAAAGCATAGCTAGGAAAAAGAGCTTATGCTGACTCAACCAAGTCCCTTTCAGCAATTTTCAATGACTCAGAACCCAGATATTTGCATAGTGATTCAATCAGCGAGGAGATTGGCTGCTGAGATAATTTGGTTCTGGTAAGTCCTCCAGTTAATGCCTTTAAAAGGTTAATAAAGGCCTTTCCTGAGTGGTGTACAGTGCAGTGGTTTCTAAGGACTTTGGATGATCTAAAATGCTACATGTAGAGGTGGGTATTAAGGGGGATATTAAAGTATTCTCTCAGAGAGTCCCATAAGGCCAGTTCTGGACAGTTGACATTAAACACTGCAAAATTCCAAAGTGCAGACAGCTTGGCAAGTTTGAGTTCTGGTGCATTCTGTTCAGAACTAGGGTTTTGTTTTTGTTTTTTTTTTTCAATAGTGCTTTTGTCTTTCTGCTAAAGGTCAGACTGCACTTGTCTAGTACTGGTGTTCTTTTGTGAGCATTAGTAGGGAAGGGGGTAGACATATTGACTTATTAGTTTTTATATTTATAATAACCTATCACAACTTCAAATTTTATAGATTCAAAAATGTAAATTAAAATGTTTGCATTTTTAAACTGCTGGTGAGCTGCTACCAATGGGACGTTTGTAGCTCTCCTCTCGGTGGTTCATTTCGTGCCTCTGGGTGCTTTGGTAGAGTGGGGCAGAACTAGCATGAGTCTGTTTAGCGTCAGGCTTAGTTAGAATCCTGGTCCCATCATTGGGACCATTGATGTAACACTCAGATTAAGTAACCTCTGTAATACAGGGGTCCCACCACTGCCTGGCAGACCTGGTGGGTAGAGTACCTGGCGTATCGCCTGCCACATAGGGGTGGTTGCATACACGTTAACTCACCTGGTACAACACCTAGGAGAAAGGATAAGGTTGAGCGCATTGCCCTTCTCTTCCTAGGGCAGCAGGGGTCGACAGAGGCCTTTAGTTGAAGCCCATTGCTTGGAGAGTGACAGCGCAGAGCCCACAGCTGACTCGTGCCTGCCTCGAGCTGGAGGACAGTCCTTCTGTATTGTTTTTCAGCTGCACGCAGTGTATTTAGGGGGAGCTTATAATTTGTGTGTATGTAACCCTACTGTTAGTGTGGCTGGTCTCTTCAGGAGCCTCGCTCAGTTCGTTGGGGGTAACAGCATGAAATGGCTTTAATTTTCTCCAGGCACTGCTTACACCTCTACTCTGTCAAATCCCCCTTCCCCTCCCTGGATGATATACTGGGCTTATGCTTTCATTCCTTAGTCTTTCTAAACCATCCAGGGACTTCCCTGGCGGTCCAGTGGTTAAGATTCTGTGCTTCCAACTCAAGGGGGCACGGGTTCAATCCCTGGTCGGGGAACTAGGATCCCACATGCCAGGCGGTGTGGCCAAAAACAAAAAAACAAAACAACACCTAATCTCTCTCCTATCTGATTCTAGCTCCCTGCTCTCTTCTGAGCTCTGGCTCCTCCCTGTGACAGGGAACAGGGAGCAAGGGTCTAGCAGCTGTTGAGAAGGCGTGTCCCTCTGGTTCATTCTGGTGCAGGGAGTCTCTGCGTGGATCGCGCGTGGGGCTCTCCGGGTCTGTGCTTAGCTTCACCCCAGCCTCCTCTGCACAGGACCTGTCCAGAGGGGCGCAGGCTCTCCCTTTGTCGTTGCTAGGTGCTCCTGCCTTGTTTGCACTCCCAGCTCCTCCTTGGAGTCCAGTGTCCTGCTGCCTGGCCCAGCAGCTGCCTGGAAGCCCTAGGGCTCCCGCCCCGCTAACCTCAACACTCCTGCAGAAGGAGCTGTGCAAACCACAAGGGTCCCCGCCCACCCAGTCCAGGTGTCTTAAAGAACTGGAATGGAGAGGGCATATCCTACCTTGTTTCCTGGTGTACTGCACCTGGATCCCTTTAAGCTCTGCTTGCGTGGGGCTCCTCTAGTCGGCCCCCCATCTTCCAAAATCTCTGTGCCTGTCTCTGTGTTTACAGGTGTCCCCTCAGTCCAGGTTATGGGTGCCAAGTTCTCCCAACTCCCTAACATGCTCCATTCTGCCGCAGTGCCAGCCCAGGGTGAGCCTGTGGGTCCTTCTGTAGCTCAGCAAGCAGCCAGACAAGGAACAGGTACCTTAGTCTCTCCTAGAGATTCTCTTAGAATGTCTCTCGTCTTCCTAACTTGTAGGGGAAGCAGGTAGGAGCCTGCACTAGAAACTTGCACTCCCCATCAATTATTCTTCCTTTCTTTGGGGGCTGGGTAGAAGGAAGGGCTGTGGTCAGCTAGTAGGACTGTCCTGTGACCTCTCGGGAAGCAGCAGGGGGGCAGTGTCTGTATATACATGTTCATGGCTTTCTAAGTAGGGTGCTTCACCCCATTGTCCTCAGCAATGGGCCTTGGCTGTAATTCTAAGAATAAGGGGGAAATCCCACTCAACTATATATTAGTAATGTTCTCTTTCTGTAAACACCTGCCATCTAGTGCCTGGGATGTTCTTCCCATGCATCCTTGCCTGCAGAACCAGGTTAATGCTTACTGGTGCTTGTGGAAGGTTTGAGTTGTAGGCTTAAATATATCTCACTTGAGGAAGGTGGCTGTAGGGGGTCTCCATGGACATTGCTATGGTGTAAATGTTTCCAAAATTCATACATTGAAACCCTAAGGCTGAGGTGATGGTATTAGGAGATGGATTTGGGAGAGGATTCATTCACAAGAGTGGAGCCTTCATGAACAGGGGATTAGTGTTGTTACAAAAGAGACCCCACAAACCTCCCTGGCCCTTTCTGTCATGTGAGGACATAGCGAGAAGGTGCCGGCTATGATCCAGGAAGAGGATCCTCACCCGACCATGCGGGTGCCCTGGTTTTGGACTTGCCAGCCTCCAGAACTGAGAGACGCATATTTTTTATTTATTTATTTATTTATTTGCGGTACGCGGGCCTCTCACTGTTGTGGCCTCTCCCGTTGCGGAGCACAGGCTCCGGACGCGCAGGCTCAGCAGCCATGGCTCACGGGCCCAGCCGCTCCGCGGCATGTGGGATCTTCCCGGACCAGGGCACGAACCCGTGTCCCCTGCATCGGCAGGCGGACTCTCAACCACTGCGCCACCAGGGAAGCCCGAGATACATCATTTTAATTAGCTATAGTGATAGGAAGTTCAAGGTTCTTCAGGTTTTCTTCAGTTTCAATCTACTGACTCCTTGCTAGCACCTGGGGTATATAAAGGTGTGCTCTGCTGGAGAGATGATTTGAGTCGCTGCTGCTGCTTCACACTCACCTAAGCAAGGGACCGTCAAAATAATCTGACAGTCTCACTTCACACAGTAGAGCTGACAGTTAGGGGTGAATAAGCGCCTTCCTTGTATATTTGTTCAACACACACAAGAGAGAAAAGGGCAGCCACCGGAGGTTTGTGAGTGAAATGGTGAGCCCTGTTTGGGGAAGGTTAATCTGACAGCAGCTGGATCACCTGGGGAGTGGGTGCTGGAGGTATGGAGCCCCTAGATCAGAGGTCAAAGGGCCTGAATAGGGTAAGTGGCAGTAGGAATGGAGAGGAGAGATGGAGAGTTGATGGAAGCCCATAGCTGATTAGAACGGGAACAGGAAGGGACGCTACAGTTTCGATCAGGGATCCATGAGAAGAGAGGGTATCCTGCACAGAAATAGGGAGTTAAAGAAGACCAGCTTGAGGGTGGGGAAGATCAGGGCCACCACTAGCCTATACTGCCTGTGTGAGAAGGAAAAGGCGTCCCCTCCTCCAGACACAGGGCCTGGCCAGTGGAGCACAGGCTGGTCCCCTGGGCCAGGATCCTTCGCTCAGTGTGGCACCTGTGCAACCATATGCGGTGGCCCTGTGGAAGATCCCCGAAGAGCAACGAGATTCTGATAGTCACAACCCTCCCTTAGGGCCATAGGCGGGGCTGTAAGATCTAAGGGGTTGGTGGTTGGGAGTAGAGGGAGCTTGTCCCTGAATTGGTTGCTGAGAAAGCCAGCAGATAAGCAGGGCGCCTCCTCTTGACTGTCTTCTCCATGTATGTTCCTATTATTCTTTCTTTTTTTTTTTTAAATTGTGGTAAAATATATATATGACAGAGAATTTACCATTTTAACCATGTTTAAATGAACAGCTCAGTGGCATTAAGTCCATTTACAGTGTGGTACAACCACCACCACCATCCGCCTCCAGAACTGTTTCATCTCACAGTCCTGAATCTCTACCCATTAAGCATGAACTCCCCATCCCTGCTCTGCCCAACCCTGGCAGCCAGCAGTCTTCTTTCTGTGTCTATGAATTTGAGTATTCTAGGTACCTCCTGTAAGTGGAAGGATACAGTATTTGTCCTTTTATGTTTGGTTTATCTCACTTAGCATAGTGTCTTAAAGGTTCATCCATGTTGTGGCTTATATCAGAATTGTATTTTTAAGGGGGGATAATAATCCCTTGTATGGATATATACCACATTTTATTTACTCATTTGTTGATGGACACTTGAGTTGTTTCTACCTTTGGGCTGTTGTGAAGGTTGCTGCTACGCACATTGGTAGACAAGTATCTGAGTTCCTGTTTTCCATTCTTTGGGGTATTAATCCCAAAGTGAAATTGTTGGATCATACATACTTCTGTTTAACACTTTGAGAAACCACAGAACTGGTTTCCACAGTGGCTGCACCATTTTACATTCCCGCCAGTAATACTTGAGGGTTTCACTTTATCTGTATCTTCACCAACATTCGTTATTTTCTGTGGGTTTTTTAAAAATTTTTTTTTAATGGCTACCCTAATGGGTGTGAGGTGATATAGCATTGTGGTTTTGAGTTGCATTTCCCTAATGCCCCTATTTTATTTTTATGCACTTCTTCTACTGTATTTTTATCATAAATTTAATCATTATGTAAACATAGGGCCTTGCCTTCTTTCTTTTCTTTTTTAATATTCTACTTTTCAAGACCATGCTGAGGAAGAGCAGCTGTTAACCCCATAAATTCATGCCCAACCTTTACCCATCTGAAAACATACTCACGGGGCCTATTTTCACTTCCCTTTGAAATGTTACAAAAGTTTAAGATGCGTTTCATTAGACAGGCAGGGTTTATTTTTTAATTAGTTCTGAGCGTTTAAAAATCAAGAGCTCGTAAAAACCTGAATTTCCCACTTCTAAGGAAATCCTGCAGGTGGGGCGCCCGCGATCCAAGTTCCCACAAAGCAGCAGAGTAGCTTTGGAGTAGCTGCAGCTTCCCCCAGCCAACAGTACCTGCCTCATCCCTACAGGCATCTGTTTGCAAGCCCTGCTGGAGTGGATTTTCCGAGGCTAAAGTTAGCCTGGATTTATTCCAGTTTATGTGAATAATTTAGGTGATTAGAAGCGACTAATACTTCTGCTCTGACTAGCTACTTAATACCTCCACTGATGCTTTCTCTCCGGGTAAGTTCGGCAATCTCCTTGTTGTCTGCCCTTGCATGCCTCTAGCCCCGTGGGGATAAGTTCTGCCAACAGATTGGTCCCTATTAGTTAACTGTCACTTTACATTTGAGTGTTTCTTCTTAGCTGCAACTATTTGAAATTGTGTTTGTGTGCAGAAGGCACCCGCGCTTTTTTCTTCTGTGTGTTGCCACCTCATTCTGAGTTCCCACTTACTGTTCTTGCCCACTGGTGAGCCTACCAAGAACTCTGCTTTTCGGGCTTCCCTGGTGGCGCAGTGGTTGAGAGTCCGCCTGCCGATGCAGGGGACACGGGTTCGTGCCCCGGTCCGGGAAGATCCCACATGCCGCGGAGCGGCTGGGCCCGTGAGCCATGGCCGCTGAGCCTGCGCGTCCGGAGCCTGTGCTCCGCAACGGGAGAGACCATAACAGTGAGAGGCCCACGTACCACAAAAAAAAAAAAAAAGAAATCTGCTTTTCACCTATGCAGGGGCTCGATTTATATTTGCGTGTGTGTGAGTGTTTAGTAGTATTCTATGATATGCTAGAATTATGGCTCAAGACATAAACACAGTTTATGTCTGTGTTTTGGAAATACAGGTAGCAATGCTTGTAAATATTAGATTGTAAAGATGATAGCCAGTCGGCTTCAGATACTGTGTCTCACAGATAGTCGGTACTGGAAGGTGCTAGGTGAGGCTGCCATGAGATGGAGGCATTGTGAAGCCCAAGCCAGCCCCAGAACCCCCTGGCTGCGTGATTTGTGACTGCACAGAGCTGGCTATACTGTCCATCAAGCCACATTTCCTGAAACCTAAGAACGCCAGGGTGTCATAGTGTTCTCTTGTAACCAGGTCCTGTGCCCGAAACCCTTCGCGTGACTCTCCTCGTGGTTTTCATCCTGTTTCTTTGTCTCTCTGTGTGGTCGCTAATGAGTGCATTGAAGGTGAAACATTTAAGTGAACTTGGTGGTGGTAGAAGAAGAGAATACGTCTGGGTGCTTTAGGCTGACTTGCCTCCCAGCCGCCACTTTCTAAGTTCTTTCTCTGTAGCTCTCTTGGCCATTTCTCCAGGCAGCCGAGCTGGAAACCTTGTTGTTGGTCACTCAGTTAGTCCCTATGATTTGTGCTTCCCACCAGAGTGGGGAGACTGTGGTGTGTGCCTCCTGCTTTTCAGCCAGTTTCTTTTTGTGTCCATCACTCCTTTCCTGTCTGTCTACTTTTTCCTACATGGACATAATATTCAGCTATAGAGTTGGAGTTTGATTTTCTTACTACATAGAAGAAGTTCATTTTTTGGCTGCTTCTTGCCCTTTCCCCCTAAAAGTTCCACTTGTCTGTTGCTTTTTTCCCAAAGTGGGTGGGACAAGATTGTTTATTATTCCTGTAGACTTGCATTTCCCCCTTCTGTAAGGGTTTGCCACAGAAAGAAGTTGTCTATTTCGGATGTCAGTTTTAATAGAGAACAATGATGAAATTGTTAGACGATCGAAATGGTACTTAATTATCTGTCTGGAAACTCTTACACTTCTCAAAGGCTTTCTCAGTGAGAACTCATTGTGGACAGCACTTAGGGTGCTCAGTTCCAGAACATGCTGTAGGGGTGGTTCCTGCAGGCCCTGCTTTCTGGCGGGTCCAAGGCAGCGCTGGCCTGGTGGACCCTCTCCTCCCACTTCCTGCTTCGAAGGCCACTCTGCCGCAGGTAGCCGCTGTTCTGACTAAGGAGCTAGCGAACAGTAAAGAAACTGACTTCTAAGAAAAGAATGTTAGTTGAAAACAACTTTTTAACATGCCTTGTTGAGGTGTAAGGATTCTGGAGCCCCCAGTCCTGGCTTTGGATCAAAGGTGCATCTCTACTCGGAGCCAAGAAATGTAGAGACTCAAGGGTGGGGACAATTTGACAGAGACAGCAGTCCCCGGCTGCCTTTGGTCCTGAGAAGATATTCTGAGTGGCAGGGCTCTAATTAATTATTAAGCTACATATAAAATCAAGGAAGTACAGCGAGCACCCCAGGCAATGCGGCCACCTGCTGAGCTGCTTCAGGCTTCGCGGGGTCAACAGGATTTAGGAGGAAAGGTGTCTAGCTCCGGGAAACTGGGATCATCGAGCTTAGAGAAGAGGGCTCGGTTGGCTTCTTACTGGTTCTGGTATAACTGGAGCATTTTCTCCTTAAGCTTATTTTGTAATACGGTATGTACAGAGTGAGCGCTCTCTTAAGTAGGTACTTTAAATTTTTTATTTGGTCAAATTAAAGGCAAAACCAGAAAATATAAAAGACAAAAACCACTAGAAAAATTATATTACAAAGCACCAACGTCTGTAACATACAAAGGACTCTTAACACCTGAGGGGCAGAAGGAACCACCTAGTAGATAAATGAGGAAAAGACGTGAACAGTACAAAATTCTAAAGGTCTGAAAAGGGAGTACATAGTGGAAATTACGTCCTTTTTCTAACTGGTTCTACTCTCCAGATGTAGCCACTCTTGCCGGTTTCTTTTGTAGTATATAAGGGATCATTTCTGAATAGTTACATATGGTTATATTACTACATTTATAATTATACACGCATATATTACTATACAATTGTTATACAATTTTGTAACAAAATTATTTGCACAATTGGCAACATGATTAAATCTTTTTCAGTAATGATGATTTCCTACAGTCTTTTTTTTTTTTTTTTTTGCGGTACGCGGGCCTCTCACTGTTGTGGCCTCTCCCGTTGCAGAGCACAGGCTCCGGACGCGCAGGCTCAGCGGCCATGGCTCACAGGCCCAGCCGCTCCGCGGCATGTGGGATCCTCCCGGACCGGGGCACGAACCCGTGTCCCCTGCGTCGGCAGGCGGACTCTCAACCACTGCGCCACCAGGGAAGCCCTCCTGCAACCTTTTAATCTCGTTTTAAATAGAAGGAAAATTAGAACCTGGGGTGGGAAAGAATGGCTGTCATATAGAGAAACTACTGTTTTGGAGTGTGGGACATGTCCTGGAGAGGAAATGTCTAGTAGCCTGAAATTGTAGCAGTTTATTCCAATATCTTCAAACTGTGACTGGCCCTCCTTGAGGACATCAGCTGCGAAGGTTGAGCCAATCACACTCTGCAGTGGTCTTACTGGTCACGGGGTGGCCACTGGTTTGTCCTGGGCCCCTACGAGTTACTTCCTTTTTTCCCTAGTTCCCTCCCTCCCATAGGCAACCATTCAAATATGTATGAAGTGCATCATTTAGGCCTGTATGTAGTCTTGTAATGTATCTCATCTTGTGGGTACCTATTTTTAATAAATGGAAATGCTATGGCTGTCTCCTTCTGTTTGAATTTTTTCCCCTAGGCTCTGTAAGTTCCATCCTTATTGGTAGATGTGCATCTGGTCTGTTGCTACCTATTCTCGTGTGGCACAACTGAGGTTTGGAAAATAGTTGAATTAATTGTGGTGACTTTTAGCCTGATTTTCATTTTGTCTTAATTTTTATTACAAAAATTTCAAAAAAAATTAGGGACCCTTAAAATTCCACCAACCTAGTATATCAACTTTTCTAAATTTTTCATATGCAGACATACCTGATATAGTTATAACTAAAAGCACATATTTTTGTATCATTGCTTGATTCACTTTACTACAGAAACATTCCCTCCCTTTTGCTAAGTTGTCATACATTTTACTGGCTACGTGTTTCATCTGTATTATGTCCCATAACTTCACAACCTCTTCTGTGAAACAGTGTTTTAATTGTTTATTTTTTTAATATCACTGCAGTTAATATCCTCATGCATACAATTGGGCTTTTATTGTTGCTTTAGTTCTCTTACATTATTTAGCCATGATAGATGCACAGTAAGGCATTATGGAGTCAAAGAGAAAACTTGTTCTATGACTTATGATGCAAGTTGCCACATTCTGCCTCTCACTCTATTCCCAGGAATGAATGCAAGTGTCTGTCTTCCATTTACAACATCCTTTTCTAGAGTGTCATACTTAGAGCTGTTGCCACAGGAATTGATTTATCAAGTGCCACAGTGGTCAGCAGAGAAATAAGGAACTCCAGGTTTTCTGACTTGAGAACATGTTGGGGAGAGCACCATCTGCTACCTGTATTGCGCATCCTTTCTATCCCACCATCCCTCCTGGCACTGAACGCAGCCTTGCTTTGATCATCAGTCCTTCATCTCTCCGTGATCGGGATTGTCCATAGCCAGTTGGTGTGAAGCCCTGCTTCAGTATTGCCTGGGAAGCGTGTGAACTGTAAATATAGACACACAGGAAAAGAGTAGTGCTGGGGATGCTTCTGCTAACTGCTCCTCATCCATTTCCACTGAAGGGCTGTGAAAAAGGGACTGGCTGCTTATAAAGATTGTGTACCGGTGGGCTTCCCTGGTGGCGCAGTGGTTGAGAGTCCGCCTGCCGATGCAGGGGACACGGGTTCGTGCCCCAGTCCGGGAAGATCCCACATGCCGCGGAGTGGCTGGGCCCGTGAG
The DNA here is from genome assembly GCF_039906515.1 of Pseudorca crassidens. Lineage (NCBI taxonomy): Eukaryota > Metazoa > Chordata > Mammalia > Artiodactyla > Delphinidae > Pseudorca > Pseudorca crassidens. The sequence goes on from NC_090298.1 coordinate 60,441,166, forward strand.
CCATGGCCGCTGAGCCTGCGCGTCCGGAGCCTGTGCTCCGCAACGGGAGAGGCCACAACAGTGAGAGGCCCGCGTACCGCAAAAAAAAAAAAAAAAAGATTGTGTACCGGTGAGGAGGAGTGGGAGTGGAGCAGGGGAGGCGTTTGTGAGAACATATGTTGGATTCTTTCCCGGGCCGGGGCACGAACCCACGTCCCCTGCATCGGCAGGCGGGCTCTCAACCACTGCGCCACCAGGGAAGCCTTATATATGTTGGATTCTTTTCATTCTCCTCTTGGTGACAGTGATTGATGGCATCTAGTGGGTCCCTGTTTGTCACTTCCTTGGTACAGCTGCTAGTGGGGGTGGGAGAAATCAGGAAGGGCTGGGCAGAGGACACAGCTAGGGGAGGAAAGGGCTCTTGATATGGTACTAAAATGACGTTTCTCACAGTTAAACTTACCAATGGTGTCTTCTCCTGCTGTACTTGACTACTACTAAGAGCTACTCTTTTTTGATCTTTTAGACTCTAGAAGAACCAGCGTTCATATCTCTGTCTTATTCCCCATTGCCAGAAAAGGGTTAACTTTGAGCACAAGATACCTGTAGTTTAAAGGGAATCGGAGAAGGAGGGAAATTCATCCTGGATGCTGTTTTGACTGATTATGTGTATATTTTGAAATTTGACCTGGCTTTAGCTATGGAATTCTCTTGGTGTTCTAAAATGTTCATTATTTAAATGATCCCCTGGGCTTCCCTGGTGGTGCAGTGGTTGAGAGTCCGCCTGCCGATGCAGGGGACGCGGGTTCGTGCCCCGGTCTGGGAAGATCCCACGTGCCGCGGAGCGGCTGGGCCCGTAAGCCATGGCCTCTGAGCCTGCGCGTCCAGAGCCTGTGCTAAAAAAAGATCCCCTATTGAATATTTGGTTAGGAAGTAGGAGAAGGCTGTAAAAAGGCGAGTTGCGGGTAGGGAGGGGTGTGGTAAATTAGCTAAGTTTACAGTGATCTTATTAAGCTTGTTGCTTGCATTTTCCTGCCTGCGTTGAGGCAAAAACTGTCTAAAAGTGCAAGAGCAGTAATTATTTTGTGGTTAGATCATGAGCACAATGCAGCCAAACCGAGGAAGGAGAATCTGCTTCATCAAGTCTTCAGCTGTTGGTTAGGCCAAAATTTGTGTGGAAGCCTCCAGTGGGTGTTGATTTGGCAGGAAACCCCTGCCCAGTTCTTCTGGTTCTTTCTTCTTTACTTTTTCTCTGTTCCCAGCTCACGGTTACCTTCCAAAATGGAAGGTGCTTTGCACTGCAAATGACCATGACAGCCTCGTCTCCCCTGTAGCAAGTTCTAAGGAAGCCAAGTAGACAGAGTCCAACTTTTGAGTTCAGGTCTCCGAGGCACTTGGGTCCGCTGGTTTCACTACAGGGTGTTGTATGCCCCAGTGGCCTCCATCCAGCGGACTTTGCATCTTACACTTTCAGGTCAGCACAGCCAGGCTGCTTAGGTGCTTAGGAAAGATGCTCTTTGAAGAACATGTGGTATCTGGTGGATTCTTTGGAACATTACACTTTAAACTGATGCTCACCTGCCTAACTCCTTTTTCTTCCTTTTGATCAACATTTGTTTCTTGAACACCCATTGCATGCTGGGTACTTTTCTACCAGGTGACTCCACAGATGGTATCTGTTTTAGTTCTCATAACATCTCTGTGAGGTAGCTGGTATTGTACCTAATCTTTGAAAAGGGGAAACTGTGGCCCAGGGAAATGGTTGCACACTAAGGTAATCACGACTAATAAATTGCAGAACCAAGTTTGAAGCCAGATTTTTGAGAACCCAAAGTCCAGTGCACAGCTGCACCCCATAGACACCTCTGAAAGTGACAGCAGCCTCTTCAGCCATCCCAAAAAAGATGTTCACCTTCATCTTGTATTATCGCACCTCGCTTTGGGAAAACAAAAGACACCTCTGAAAGTGACAGCAGCCTCTTCAGCCATCCCAAAAAAGATGTTCACCTTCATCTTGTATTATCGCACCTCGCTTTGGGAAAACAGAGTCTATGAAGATCTGAATTGGCCTGTTTTGGTTTTGGAGAAGGCTCCACTGTGAGTTTCTTCTTAAGAAGTGAACCTTCCTAGGCAGGTAGCTTAAGCCCTGTTCACCGAGTTCATTGTAGACAGTTTGTCAGAGCAGAGCAGAGTGTGGCAGACACGTGTGCTACGGAGGTGACAATCTGTATTGGAATATCAGCCTACTAGCTGTGTAGATGTGAGCAAGTTGCTTAACTCTCTGAGCCTCTTTCCTTCCCTGGTAAACGGGAATCATACCGATCCCATCAGGTTAGTGTGAGAATACATTCACGTAAGTGCCAAGTGTCAGCTAAGTGCCGAGCAACGTGCTAATCCCATGGGAGCTGCCATCATTTGTGGTTGGCACTATCAGGATCGAGGGAGCTCCATTAGAGTGGAAACCTGGCTTGGGAACATGTATAAGTATTTGTAGAGCCCCTACGAAATACCGTTTAAACCCCTAACTTGTGTAAGGCAATAATAAAATGTGTGTGTGTGTTGACAGGGGCTGGTGGGGTGGTGGGAGCAGAGGATGGCTTGGATTAGCCACGGTGGGATGTTGCAGACTGCCAAGAGGAGAGAAGGCATGTTGGACATAGCAAAATGCTGGCTTAGTTGCAGCCCCACGGAAGTGTGCGTGGCAGACAACTAGTGCTGAAGGACAGATGGGAGCAGTGACTTGTGTTGGCAGTTGGGCAGAGTGGTCCTGGGATATAGCACCGAGCAGTAAAAGCTCTGCTGTCTACTTCTCAAGGTGTTTATTATGTGCCAGGCGCTGTTGTTGTGCTTTTTTCCATCAACTCACAACAGCCCTCTGAAGCAGACTATGACTATCCCCAGCGTACAGATTAGGAAACTGAGACACAGACAAGTTAAGTCCGTTCCCCAAGGCACACAGCTGGTAAGCGGCAGAGCTTGGGTTCCATCTCAGGCCTCTGCCTGCAGAGTTTGTGCTTTGAACCATTGCACTATATGCCTCTCAAAAGACAGGCAAGGGCCTTGCTCTTACGGCGTTCACATTCTAAGTAGGTGAGTCTGTCCAACAAATAAATATGATACAATCTGCCAGGTAGTAAGAAATACAATGAAGAGAAATAAAATTGGGTGAGGAGTTTTAGAGGATGGTGGGGGTTGATGGTTTAGCTAGTGTATTATTTGCTTGGGCTGCCGTAACTAAATACCACAGACTGAGTAGCTTACACAACAATTTATTTTCTCATGGTTCTGGAGGTCCAAGATCAAGGTGTCTGTGGAAGAGGTTTCTTCTGAGGCTTCTCTCCTTGACTTGCCAATGGCTGCCTTCTTGCTGTGTCCTCACTGGATTTCCTTCCGTGTGTGCACAGCCCTGGTGTCTCTCTTTGTCCTAATCTCCTCTTCTTATCCCAGTCATTGGATTAAGTCCTCTCCAAATGGCCTCATTTAAACTTAATCGCCTCTTAAAGGCCCCTTCTCTGGATACAGTCACATTCTCTTGTACTGTGTGGGTTAGGACTTCAACTTATGAATTTGGAGGGGACACAGTTCTGACCACAACGTTCTGCCCCTTTTTCCCCCAAATTTCTGTCCTTCTCAGAGACAAAATGCATTCATCTACATCCCAGAAGCCCCAAAATCTTAACCCATTCTAGCATCAACTCTGAGTTCCAAGTCTCACCAAAGTATCTAAATCAGGTGTGGATGAAACTTGAGATGTGATTCGTCCTGAGGCAAAAATTCCTCTCCGGCTGTGAAGCTATGCAACCCAGAAGTTTCGTGCTTCCAAATTACAAAGGAGGGACAGCCATACAATAGACATTCCCATTCTAAAAGCGAGAAATTAGAAAGAAGAAAGGGGGTGATGGATCCCAAGCGAGTCTAAAATGTAGCGGGGCAAATTCTGATTTTAAGCCTCCAGGATAATCCGCTTGGTGGTCTGTCCTTTGGGCTCACCAGGCTGGTGGCCCTGCCTTCCAGACCCACGGGAACCCAGGAAGAGATAGGCTTGCCCTTTAAGGAGGAGCCGGTCTGGGCCTGTGGTGGGAGTGGCAGCCCTCTCAATCTCTGAATCTCCTTCAGGGTCATTCTTCCCTTATCCGGATGGATAACTCAGCCAGAAAGCTCTGTTGTCCCATTCCCTAGAATCCCAGAGGTCTGACGGCCTTCCTTCACTGTTGCCCTGTCTTTGTCCCCTTTAGTCTAAATGAGCATAACCCCAAGGAAGAGTTGCTCACCGCAACTAGAGAAAGCCCGCGCACAGCAACGGAGACCCAGTGCAGCCAAAAATAAACAAATAAAAATAAATACATAAATGTATTAAAAAAAAAAGAGAGAGAGAAAATAGCCTTGTGGTTCCCAAGGTAGAGGGGTGTGGGGAGGGATGGATTGGGAGTTTGGGATTAGCAGATGCAAACTATTACATACAGAATGAATAAACCACAAGGTCCTACTGCATAGCACAGGATATTCAATATCCTGTGATAAACCATAATGGAAAAGAATATGAAAAAGAATATGTATATGTATAACTGAATCACTTTGCTGCACAGCAGAAATTCACATTGTAAATCATTTGTGCTTCAATAAAATTTTTTTTCAAAAAGCCCCTCAAATTCCAATTTTTAACTCTCACGACTCAAACAGAAGAAGGCAGTCTCACAGCCTAGCGTAAAATAAAAGTGGTAACAGGACACTCCAGGCTCCTTCCAGAGTAGGAGTAAAGGCCCCATGGTTTGGAGATGCAGACGCTTTCACTCTTCAGTGTAAGGTCAGAGCATAGTACATTCGCTGTCAAAGTGGAGCAAACGTCCTAGGGTTCCATTTATTCCCTTGGAACTCCCTCTTTGTCGTCACCTACCTCACAACTGTAAGTGACAGACAGCCGCGGCTGCGTCTTGCGGGTGCTGTTGTAACTGGGTGCTGGGTGTGGGAAGCTTAGAGTCTGTCTAAATGGGGTCACCTCCTCGAGAGGTAAATATCTGATTGGTGCCTGGAGTTAGGAAGAATTATGAAGAGCATATATTTAAGCAACAGTGTAGGCTGTGAAGTAATTAACAAATTTTTTTCAAAATTTCTTTCAAAATAATTTTCAAAAGTTAATCAGACATATTGCAGATTGGGCTACAAAGTTTGCAGGCATTCTTATATCCATAAATGCCTCAGGCCGTTCCACTTGTTTCTATTTTCCTTATCCTATGTTTAAGAAACATAGAGGAAGAAGGGTTAAAATAATGCATTCAATATCATTTTCTAAGAAATAACTCACCAAAGAGATTCTTGGAAAAATTTATTTAAAGAGAAGGGAGGGACTTCCCTGGTGTCGCAGTGGTTAGGAATCTGCCTGCCAACACAAGGGACATGGGTTCCATCCCTGGTCCGGGAAGATCCCACATGCCACGGAGCAGCTAAGCCCATGTGCCACAACTACTGAGCCTGCGAGCCACGGCTACTGAGCCCATGTGCCACACCTACCGAAGCCCGCGCACCTAGAGCCCTTACTCCGCAGCAAGAGAAGCCACCGCAATGAGAAGCCCGCGCATCGCAATGAAGAGTAGCCCCTGCTCGCTGCAACTAAAGAAAGCCTGCACACAGCAACGAAGACCCAATGCAGCCAAAAATAAATGAATAAATTTATTTTAAAAAATAGATAGATAGATAGATAAAAAAGAAGGCAACCATGTGAGTGACATCTGGGCACCAGCTATCTGCTAGGTTCCATACTGGTGGTGTTTCATTTAATCCTCCATAACTCCTGAACTAGTGGCATCCTGACATCGGTGAGAATATGAGACTTACTGCTTAGGAAACTGAGGGACTTTGCCTGATTCACCACGTGGAACCAGGTCTGGAAAGTACTTGATGCTCAAAAATATTAATTGGATTAATTAATCTGTCAAGGTTACACATCTGGTGAGCAAATAGCCCAGATTCAAACTTGGGGACATGCTAATAATAATTGTGGTTAATGTTTGCCAGGCTCTAACTATATGCCGGGCACAGTGCTAAATATATTATACAGATTCTCATTTACTCCTTACAAAAGCCCTCCAAAGGTAGATAGTTTAAGTATCTTTATTTTACAGAGAAGTCACTGGTATTACGCTAGAACTAAGATCTGAACTCAGAAAGTGTGAGCCCAAATGCCATGATTTTAGTCACCAAATTGTACTGCTTTTATCAGTTACCTGTCATTTCATCATATGAAATATTACCAAGTGATTTGGGAAAAAGGAGTTCCATGGTCAAAAAATATTGAGGGGAAACATTGCATCAAAAAGTAAACTTGGTTCCTGACTTCAGGAATTCTCTGAGCTTTCAGGATGCTAATGCAACACATGAATCCTCCAGAGAAGACATAGAATGCAACATTTTCTAAGTTCATTTGGCCCCCTTTCCCACCAGGACAGTATTAGCATCTCACTGAGCCAGTATTCTGTGGAACACAGTTCATGAAATGCTTGCCAAACTCGACAGAGGGTTGCTGTATCATCTCCTTCCTAAAGAGGAGAATGAGAAAGACGTCCTCAAAAGCCTGCTCCGTGCCTGTTAGGTCTTGGAGTCATATATTGCTTCTTTTCATGGTATTGTAAGTCTGTGTTTTAAAGAAAATAATTAGCATTATTTTAGTATTTCACATCATTTTCTTATAGTGAACCAAATAAATTTTATATGAGAGAAGGCTGGGGGCCCATGGATGCCTGCCTCAGTTGTGCAATATGTGTTTTTCGACATCCCTGTTCCCCTGAGCTAATTAGGCTGATAGAATTGTGGTGACAGTTTTTTTGTTTTTTTAATTGAATATAGTTGATTTACAGTGTTTTAGGTGTATAGCAAAGTGATCCAGTTTTTTAATATGTGTGTGTGTATACTTTTTCAGATTCTTTTCCATTATAGACTACAAGATATTGAATGTAGTTCCCCGTGCTATACAGTAGGTCCTTGTTGTTTATGTATAGCAGCATGTATCTGTTCATCCCAAATTCCTAATTTATTCCCTCCCCTCCTCGTTGTGACAGTTTTGCCTCAGCCTCCAGTGAATGGAAAGGTTTACCGTGAGAACTGAATCTAACCCTGACTTCTGACATTTTACTTCTCATTGGCACAAAAGGTGACCAGTTACACTGTACACGTAAAAATAGCTGGTCGTTTTTATCCTTTTGTAAAATATTTCATATGCTGATTTTCAAAATGTTTCAGGAGAGAAATTGACTTGTAGTACTTGAAAGTTCACGGATTAGGGCACTACATTAAAACAGGGTTTGTGCAGAAAAAAACACACTTTCTGTTTCTAGGCCAGCAGCTCTACTTTGGGGACATTTATTTCATACAGTGCTGTATGATAGAGACCAAGATTTATAGTTGGAGATTTCCTGAATAACAACTCAGATAGCAAATGCCTCAGTGAAACAACTTTCCTGTGCTCTGCAAAGCAAAAAGTAGCACAATAGAATGGATGGTTTGTCTCCAGATTTCTGTGAGGTGGTATTTTGGCTTTTGGTTTTGTTTTGTTTTGTTTGTTTGTTTTTGGTTCTCTTGCAAGACAAAATGACATTAATTATTTTTCTTTTTGGCCTTAACCTAAAATTGGAAAATTTTTACCTTTCTCTCCCCTTCATCCTTCTCCCAGTATCCTCCCCTGCCACACACCCCTCCTTCTCCCGGTCTCACTTGGAACGGACCTGGTACTTTTCCACACAGAGCTACTTAACGAAAACCATCTCAACTCAAACAACAAAAAACAAAAAAACAAATTTGAAGACAGTCTGCTTGAATGATAGAAAGGAAATTCCTTTTACCTCCATTTTGTTGTTGCCTGGTAAGTGATTCAGATTTTCCTTCTGCAGAGAGAAGAGAACGCAAGCAATACTAATACAAAAGAGCCCCATTTCCTGCCCCCCACCCCACCCCCCGAAAGGAAAATAAGGTTCTGCGACAGCCTTGAAGATGCTCATAAGGAATAGCTTCACCTCTGGTTTGGGATGAGATGTTCACATATTGGTGTTGAGGTTCAGTACGAGCAACCAATGGAAGGAACAGGGAAGAAGCAGTAAATGCGAGGGCAGCAGGAGGAGACACAGGCCAATTCTGGTTTTCTGTGGGTTTTCAGGTCAAATTGAAGACAGTCTTTTTAACCAATGGTGCTGAGACAACTGGATGTCCACATTCAAAAGAATGAATTTGAGGGCTTCCCTGGTGGCGCAGTGGTTGAGAGTCCGCCTGCCGATGCAGGGGACACGGGTTCGTGCCCCGGTCTGGGAAGATCCCACATGCCGCAGAGCGGCTGGGCCCGTGAGCCATGGCCGCTGAGCCTGCGCATCCGGAACCTGTGCTCCGCAACGGGAGAGGCCACAAGAGTGAGAGGCCACGTACCACAAAAAAAAAAAAGAAAAAAAGAAAAAAAAGAATGAATTTGGACCCTTACCTCTCACCAGTACAAAAAATTAACTCAAAATGGGTAGAAGATATAATAAATATAAGAGTTAAAACTATGAGCTCTTAGAAGAAAACATAGGTGTTTGTGACCTTCAGTTAAGCAGTGGTTTCTTAAATATGACATCAAAGTACAAGCAAAAAAAGAATAGATAAATGGGGGACTTCCCTGGTGGTCCAGTGGTTAAGACTTCACCTTCCAATGCAAGGGGGTGCATGTTCAATCCCTGATTGGGGAGCTAAGATCCCACATGCCTTGCAGCCAAAAAACCAAAACATAAAACAGAAGCAATATTGTAACAAATTCAATAAAGACTTAAAGAAAAAAAGAATAGATAAATGGGGCTTCATCAAAATTACAACCTTTCTGTGCTTCAAAAGACACGGTCAAGAAAGCAAAAAGACAAGCCACAGAATGAAGAAATATTTTCAAATCATGTACCTGATAAGGGATTTGTATACCAAATATATAAAGAACTCTTATAACTCAATTATTTTAAAAAACCCAGCTAAAACATAGGCAATGGATTTGAAACGACGTTTCTCTAAATAAGATATGCAAATGGGCAATAAGCACATAAAAAGATACTCAATATCATTAGCCATCAGAGGAATGAAAATCAAAACCATAATGAGATGCCACTTTGTATCTACTTAGGATGGCTATAATCAGAAAGACAGCTGAGTGTTGGCAAGGAGCTGGGGAAATTAGAATCCTCACACAGCGCTGATGGGAATGTAAAATGTTGCAGCTGCTTTGGAAAAGTCTGGAAGTTCCAAAAAAGATTAAACATAGAGTTACCTTATGACCCAGCAATTCTACTCCTAGGTATATACACAAGAAAAAGCAGAACGTATGTCCTTGCAAAAACTTACACACTAATGTTTACAGCAGCATTATTCGTAGTAGCCAAATAGTGGGGAAAACCCACGTGTCCCTAAACTGATAAATAAAATATGATATATATCCATACAGCAGAATATTATTCAGCAATGAAAAGGAATGCAGCCCTAATATATCCTACACAATAGATGAACCTTGAAAACATTATGGTAAGTGAAAGAAGCTAGTCACAGACGGCCATGTATTTTATGGTTCCATTTACATGAAATGTCCAGAATAAGTAGATCTATAAACAGAGAGTAGATTAGTGGGTTGGAAAATTGGGAGTAAACAGGGAATATTGTAAATGAGTTATAGCGCTTCTTTTCAGAGTGATGAAGACGTTCTAAAATTGTTAAGTGATGGTCTCACAACCCTGTGACTATGCTAAAAGTCACTGCGTTATACATCTTAAAAGAGTATATTGTGTGTGAATTCTCTCTCAATAAAGCTGTTATTAAACACAACAAAATCACATAATTAGTGTCGTACAGAATTCCATTTATAATTTTACACTCTTGGACTAAAACTCAGCTCAGAGTTTTAAGTGACCTGTTCCAGGGCATCCAGCTAGTGATTGGAAATCCAGACTTCCTGAACATCAGGCCAGTTGTTTTCTGTATTGTGATTGCGACAGGAAGTTTGACCCCAACAGACCATAAAAATCCCACTTAATGAATTGCATTGATTTGGCGGGGTAACACTAGCTTTGTAACAGATAAGCCACTGAGGCTGAGGTTGGCAGTAGAAATGTAATTCTTTTTCAGGTAACATTCAGTAGCTTAAGGCGAGGATGAGGGGGTACAGGAGGCTCCTTACCACGCAGATAACCCAGGTCCCCGGGTTCCTCAGGGACCCAGGCTGATGGGAGATCTTCCATCTTCTTTCAAGGTTGCCCTGAGCTTTAGCATCCTGCTAGCAGACGGGGGGAGGGGAGAGTGGAGGCTTTTGAAACATAGGTCCAAAGGATATTCAGCCCACGTGATGACTGGGTACTAGTTTAGAAGCTTGCATATCATGGCCCCTGCTTCCCTGTGAGGTAGTTTAGTACCCTGAGAGCAGTGTTAGGGAGCCAGCCTAGCTGGTTATGCTGGAGCGGAGTTTACTGACTGTTCCAGAAGAATGGTCTTGCTATCATCATTCAAACGTTATTGATCATATACTGACTAATAATTGATAAGTTTCCAAGCTGTATATTATGAGGAGACTCTTAGAGATCCTGCCTTGTCTGGCCAGAGTTCTCGAGGAGGTGACCCCATTTAGACAGACTCTAAGCTTCCCACACCCAGCACCCAGTTACAACAGCACCCGCAAGACGCAGCCGCGGCTGTCTGTCACTTACAGTTGTGAGGTAGGTGACGACAAAGAGGGAGTTCCAAGGGAATAAATGGAACCCTAGGACGTTTGCTCCACTTTGACAGCGAATGTACTATGCTCTGACCTTACACTGAAGAGTGAAAGCGTCTGCATCTCCAAACCATGGGGCCTTTACTCCTACTCTGGAAGGAGCCTGGAGTGTCCTGTTACCACTTTTATTTTACACTAGGCTGTGAGACTGCCTTCTTCTGTTTGAGTCGTGAGAGTTAAAAATTGGAATTTGAGGGGCTTTTTGAAAAAAAATTTTATTGAAGCACAAATGATTTACAACGTGAATTTCTGCTGTGCAGCAAAGTGATTCAGTTATACATATACATATTCTTTTTCATATTCTTTTCCATTATGGTTTATCACAGGATATTGAGTATCCTGTGCTATACAGTAGGATCTTGTGGTTTATTCATTCTGTATGTAATAGTTTGCATCTGCTAATCCCAAACTCCCAATCCATCCCTCCCCCACACTCGTCTACCTTGGGAACCACAAGCCTATTCTCTCTCTCTTTTTTTTAAAATAAATGTATGTATTTATTTTTATTTGTTTATTTTTGGCTGCACTGGGTCTCTGTTGCTGTGCGTGGGCTTTCTCTAGTTGCGGTGAGCAGGGGCTACTCTTCCTTGCGCTGCACGGGCTTCTCATTGCAGTGTCTGCTCTTGTTGCGGAGCACGGGCTCTAGGCACGCGGGCTTCAGTAGTTGGGGCACACAGGCTCAGTAGTTGTGGCTCACGGGCTCTAGAGTGCAGGCTCAGTAATTGTGGCGCACGGGCTTAGTTGTTCCGTGGCATCACAAGCCTATTCTCTATGAGTCTGTTTCTGTTTTGTAGATAAGTTCATTTGTGTCATAGTTTAGATTCCACATATAAGTGCTATCATATGGTATTTGTTTTTCTCTTTCTGACTTACTTCAATTTAGTAAAAATTATAATCTCTAGGTCCACCCTTGTTGTTGCAAATGGCATTATTTCACTTTTTATGGCCGAGTAATATTCCATTGTATATATGTACCACATACATATTCTTTGTCTGCTCATCTGTTGATGGACATTTAGGTTGCTTCCATGTCTTGGCTGTTGTAAATAGTGCTGCTATGAATATAGGGGTGCATGTATCTTTTTGAATTAAAGTTTTTTCCGGATATATACCCAGAAGTGGGATCACTGGATGATATGGCAACTCTATTTTTAGTTTTTTGAGGAACCTCCATACTGTTTTCCATAGCGGCTGCACCAATTTTCATTCCAACCCACAGTGTAGGAGGGTTCCTAGAGGAGCTTTTTGATGTCTTTCAATTAGTAGCTCTATGGCCTTGGCTTTTCTGGGCCTCAGATTAGCATCTGCAAGTGGTGATCCTAATAGCACCTTTCCTTATGGGGTGGGCTCGAGGATTAAATGATAATCCCCGTCAAGTATTAAATCCAGGTTCTAGAATAAAATAATGCTAATAAACACTAGTTACCATTGATGGTAATAGCATTTTCTTTTGACTTTCAAGGTAGTGAAACACTGATGCCTAATGTTGCAAAAATGCTACATTTACCAGTCAGTGGCAGTGTCCTAAAAGACGTTATGATGTAACTGTGATGCTTGGAAAACATTTTTCCTAAGCAGTCAGAATCTTTCATTTAATAACAATCTGTTGGGTGCCCACTATCTGTAAATACATTTCCAGGACAAAGGGATTATGAAAAGGAAGAAGAGATGGCTTTTGCCTTTGAGTACTTCATGATGTCATATGCATTAGCAATGGCTACATTTTAAATAGGCTATAGTTAACCTAAGTTTTTAGAATAGTGTTTTCAGCCAGCTACACATATATTCTAACACAGACAAAAATTAAGGTGATTATCCTTTTAAAAAGTAAGACCAAGTCTAAAATATCACACTTCAGAGTTGTTTTTATTTTAACGTCCTGCCCCTCGGTCCCAAATGTCAATTTATCTCCCCCACTCCTACTACAAATTGTCAATTTACCTCTCTGCCACCCTTCATACATCTACCCCCGATTACGGGATTATTATAAAGCAGTTATATACTGTTGTGTTAGAAACAATTTTGTACATTTTTTCAAGATAATTATTTGAAAACAGGTTTGTTTTGATGTGAAGTAGCATAATGCCGTAATTTGTAGTTTATTTCGATTAGAAACTTGGTCTAGTGCAGTGGCTTTTAACTTGGCCAGATTTTTATCAAAAAGGCAATGTTGTTATTGATTTCTTACATTTTTAAAAATTCATCAAGGCTTTGGTACTCTTACGTTCATTTGAAGCCCTTGTTTGTTATGTGAAAGCAAACTTGTCATCTCATTTTATCAGTTCCTTGTTCTCCCAGTTTCCCCAGTCCCCCTAGGATGTTAGACCTGGGAGAGACCTTAACATCCCATCCTTCTCATCTCCTGCCCATTTAGCAGAGGAGAAAAATGAGGCCCAGAGAGGTTAGGGGGCATGCCTGGGGTCACACAGTGGATGTGGGGCTGAGTCCTCCCTCCACATGGGGCCCCTCTCCCTGGCTGGGAATATTCTCTTTCCTTTGACCCCCTCCTGCACTTTCTAAGCTGTCACCGAGTCTTGTTACCGTTTCCTTGAAATGCCTCTTGTTTTCCTTCCTTCCCCTTTCTTCCTGTCTCATCCAGTCCCTCCACTCCTCACAATGGGAGAGGCTGACAGAGCGCTTTATCTTTGGGGCATCCATCATACAAGATTACTTTTCTCTAATTACCACTGTCAGCCTGTCACTCCTCTGCTGCGAAGATGCCCAGAGCTCCCTGCTTCCTGTGGCAGCAAACGTCGTCACTTGTCTTCACGCCAGTTCCCTCAGAACCTCACTTCACTATATGTGCTCAGCGTTATTCCTTTCTTCCCACAAACCCCAAAGGCCCAGAGTCTTCTCTGGGTTTGCTCTGTGAATCAGCCATGTTTCCTTTATGGCTTTAGTATGTCCTGTTCCCCAGCTCCTAAGCGCTTCCCCTGCCTTTCCAAAGACTCCCCTTTTCTAGGCCAAATCCAGATCCCACCACCTTCTCACTGTTTTCCCTGTTACTCCAGTGATAATCCAACGATCCCCTTTATTCCCCAACTTTTTCTTCTTATGCACTAACATGTAGCATTGGGCAGCATAGCCTCTCTTACATGGCTCCCTGGTTTTTCCCCACAATTGTGTTGCCGTCTCAATTATGCTTAACGCTCTTAGAAGGCAGGGCTTATGTTTATGCTTTTCTCATATACTCCACGTTTTACATGGCCTAAATAAGTGGTCAGTAAATACTCCTTGCTTATTAGGGACTCTTTGAGCTTTTCAAAGATGTTGGCCAGAGCTGCGAGCGATTGAGACGTTTCACAGTGTTCACTGCTTGGATCACGATCGGTTGTTAATACTGCAGAACAGCCCTCTCCCGACTGCCAAGTGTTGATGGGATCGGCGCTGTCGCTGTTAATGATCTTCTGCGGGGACTGGCTGTATAGCTGTGGAGCTCACACTCATAGTTGGTGATTGGGCGGTGGGTTCGTGGCAGGGAGGTGAGAGCTTGCACCCCTGCCTCTTGGATCTTACAGTAGGGAAGAGTTCTTCAAGAATGGATAGGAAGCGCATTATTCTCTGAGCTCCACAGATTCTCAGCACACCAGTGTGAAATGGGAACTGGCCTGGCTCCCCTCCCACTGTGTGTTTTTGAGCCAGTAGTGACCTTGGTGCTCTCTTTTCTACAATACTGGCACAATGTCCTAAGATTTAATCTCATCTTTTTCAAAATCCAGTAAATAGCTTCCCCAAAAAAGGTAAGCATGCTGTAATAAGTTCCTGGTATTGGAAAAAGGAATGTGCCCTATTTAAAGAAGACAGCGTCTGCTCTCTGAATTTCACTGTCCCTTTTCCACGCTTCCTACCTTTCCTGGTAGTCATTTCCAGACTGAGGCAACTGCAAATTTTATTGCACCTGGGACTACACTCTCCCCACAGCATAACCCCTACAAGAATGTCCTCCACTAAGGGCTCATAAACTTGGAACTGTTTTTTTCTGTAATGTCAGCAAGACTCATTCCACCCATACAAATAGGCTTTGGCCTTTTTCCTCTTTGGCACAAAAGAGAATTGGCAGAGACTCTGATAAAAGTGAAGTCGACAAGCTCTGGCTTGGAAGTGAGTTCAGTGCCTCTGGGCTTGTCATCCCCCTTGTTCCTGTGTGTTCTGAATTCTTGTCCCACCCAGAAAGTTCTCTCTTCCCATCTGTGACACCTAAAGATGTTTCACATCCCGCTCCCTTTGTTAATGTCTCCATCACAGGTAGTAAGATACTGCATCTCTTCAGTTATAGAAAGTTACTTGAACTGGAGTCACCTTAAGGTTTTTTTAATCCCTTTAGGTGGATGGAAGTCTGCTTAGTGGAAGAATTGCCACCAACCACTGAACTGGAAGAAGGGCTCCGGAACGGAGTTTACCTTGCAAAGTTAGCCAAGTTCTTTGCCCCCAAAATGGTATCGGAGAAAAAGATCTATGATGTGGAACAAACACGTTACAAGGTAACTGAGATCTAATTGGTCTGGCCTCCAGCTCAAAGTGGACGTTCAGTCTTTCCCTTCCTTTCCTTTCTTTTAGTGTTTCTATAAGGATTTGGTGGGAGATGGGTTGTGGGGAAAGGGGATGTCCTTGGTCTTTTAAGCCTGTAAATAATCATTCCTGAGGCGGCAGCAATTTTAAAAGCAAAGCATTTGTCTATTTCTGGTCTGAGGCCGAGAGATCTTTGCTTTATGGGGCTTCCCAGCTCCCACCCCCATTATTCCTTCATGGAGGTCATTTTATTAGTGCCAGTAACTGTAAGAGTGGGGGGCCCTCTACCCCTCCTTTTTTCACCATCAACACAGTTTATTACTCCCCTTATTCTCATCAAGGAATAAAGTACCCAACTAGGACTTGAACTTGTGGCCCTAAAGAGTTAGGCCCAAGGTGATTTAAAAAAAAAATTCTGACATTGAATAGGCAGGAACTCCTTTCCTTTTGGTGTTTAAAACAAATTAAGACTACCCTTTTTATATGCTACTAGTTTTAAGAATTATTTCATGGCTAATTTGGGAAGGCATATGGGTGAGAAAACCAAACCAAAATAAATACCAATCTTGTATTAATAAAAAAAATTCTGATATTTTTCAGATACATGTTTAAGTATTTTCAGATAAAGTGATATATCTATCATTTGCTTCAAAATAACTGGGAGGAAGTTGGACCGATGATTCAAGACTGGCCATGTGTTCATAGTTGTTGAGATTAGATGAGGCATGCAAATGAGTTCATTATACTATTCTGTCCAATTTTTATGTTTGAAATTTTCCATTAAGAAGTAAAGGAGGAAAAAGTAAACACCAGCCTGAAAGACCCCTTCATTATATGTGTCTTCAAAAGGGAATTTTAAAATTTGTGCTGTTGGGGCTTCCCTGGTGGTGCAGTGGTTGGGAGTCTGCCTGCCGATGCAGGGGACACGGGTTCATGCCCCGGTCCGGGAAGATCCCACATGCCACGGAGCGGCTGGGCCCGTGAGCCATGGCCGCTGAGCCTGCGCGTCCAGAGCCTGTGCTCCGCAACGGGAGAGGCCACAACAGTGAGAGGCCCGCGTACCAAAAAAAAAAAAAAAAAAAAAGTGTGCTGTTCCCTCCTGGAACATGTGATCCATTCTCCGCTTTGGGTCAGGGTTTCTAAAGCTTCTTTGAAACTTGATTCTTTATTTTCTTAATATATTGTGTTTGGTTTTTTTATCAGTATTTTTTATCTGCAGATTTTCAAGTATCCTTAAAAGTTATTTCTCTTAAAATTTCAAGGGTAACATTAAGTATAGTTGAAAATGGAATGATTTTCCATTTATTGCATGTCACACTACCCTTCAGTTGTTATTGAGACAAAGTTTATTTTTTAAATGTGTATATTGAATTCAGAGCAAATGTTTGAGTAATGGTTTATGCTAACAGTAGACAAGATGAATTGACATCTTTTTTGACAACTCTCTTTTCATCATCTAGCCCAAAAGGGAATTGAGCAAAAGTTTCTGCCTTGAATAATGTTATGAATAGAAGTGTTTGCATATCTTAAAATAAGTTTGAGTTTATTAAGTCATGTGTTTATTAACTCTAGATGTTTCTCCCTAGAGTAAGTTTTCGACCTTTTGTAAGACTTAAGTGAAACAAATGACTTAGCCAGCCAAAATTAAAGTTTGTTTTTTTTTTTCGAGGAATACTTTAAAAGTTCAGACACGGTAAAAAAATAATTTGTATCCCCCTTGTCACAAAATAAATGAACATTTATCCACATTTTAGAGCACGATTTTTGTTTTATTTTCATTACTGTAATGGTAGTTACCAAGATCTAGGCCTATTAGTACTAACAGCCATGTAGATTTTTTTTTTTTTTTTTTTTTGCGGTACACGGGCCTCTCACTGTTGTGGCCTCTCCCGTTGCGGAGCACAGGCTCCAGACGCGCAGGCTCAGCGGCCATGGCTCACGGGCCTAGCCGCTCCGCGGCATGTGGGATCTTCCTGGACCGGGGCACGAACCCATGTCCCCTGCATCGGCAGGCGGACTCTCAACCACCGTGCCACCAGGGAAGCCCCAGCCATGTAGATTTGATGATAGAGTTAAAGTGTAGTTGGCGCCAGGCCTCCCTGGAAAGGGATTGTGGGTATTTTGATGTGTGAATAGTGAGAATCAGGCCAGAAAGACAGACCTTTAGTGAAGGTGAGACTCAGAGCAGCGGGTGGGCTGATTCTTCCCTCTCCTGGCACATTATACACCTTGAATATAGGTGTCTCTTCCCAGTTTAGCTGTGGACCCCCTCATGGCAACTTAAACAGGTACTGTTTCCTCCTGGCATCAGAGATCCTATCATTTGAATCAGTAGCAGCTTCTCTTTGGGATGGGGACGGGGAAGTGATTCCAATTTCTTGTTAAAAAATAAAATACCTGTGGCGCCTAAGCAGATGATGACATCCCTGAGCAAAACATCGTGACAGAGGGAAGTGTTCTATGTTGCTGTCACCCGTGCCGCCAGGCCTCCACTGGGGTGCACAGAAGAAAGGCTGCTAGGAGAGGCATGGAAAGAAGGGAGGTGGTGGATGGAGGGTGGTAGATGCCAGCTGTGATGTGGGAGAAACACGGGACAAATGGAAACTACCCCTCTGTTAATTCACTGGAGAAAAGAGGCTTTTCTTAAAAAAAAAAAAGGCTTTTCTTTTTCTCCTTTTATTAAATCCTTGAAAGTGTCCTTGAATGGAAATTGTCAGTGATTTGCCATGTAATCATAAGTTTTTATGTTAAGGCCATTTCATTTCTTCTACAGAAATGCAAGGAGACCAGTATTAGTGGGCAGGAGACTTAGCTTCCCGTTCATGTGCTCTTCAGGTCTAAAGCCCGTCACGCACGTGGCCCTTTCTAAGGAGCACTAAATCACGGGACTGCGAGAGACGTTGAAACACAAGGGAACACTTGCTAACCTAGGCCTGTCTCTTGGTGTGCCATCTGGAAACCATGAGCTCAGTGAGGCTGGGTGCTCACTGCAGGGTCTGCCTGGACTGCAGCCGTAAAATATGACCCACCTGTTGGGCAGCGTGTCCCCGATGCAAAAGCTCTGTCCTGAATCGCAAGGCCTCAGGTGTGGCACTGATGATGGCTTTGAGCCAAGTAGATGGGAGCTTTCATGCTGCCCCATCCTCTTTGTCTGCCAGCTTATGTACAGCCTTGGCCCCTCATTAACTTAGGTTTAGAAAGATATGCTAGGTATTAGAGTTAAACCTTCCAGTGATGAGTATTCTTTCCCTGACCATTCCCACCACCCCCCTTCCAGGTCTGAGTTGCATGATCATGCCATGCACACAAGGACACACCACAGAGTACTGTAATGATTATTTTGTCATGAAGGCAAGAACTGTGTGTGTCTCCTCTGTCATATCCCCAGTGAATGGTGCAGGTTCTGGCCCATAGGGTGTGCTGGGGAAATAGCTGTTGGGTGAAGGAACGAATGACAGTAGTTCGTAGTAAGCCGGAGTGCTCCGTTTCTTGTCTTCTACGCTTTATTCAGTACTTTATTCAATATTTACTGAAACTCTTCCTCTAAGTGTGATGCTCAAACTTCCTGTGGGACCCCCTGATGGGTGTGTGTAAAAACGTCAACTTTTGGGCCCCATCCCAGACTACTGAGTCAGGCAGAATCTTAGCCAGGGACCCAGGAAGCTGCATTCTTAATAATCACCCCAGGCAGTTTTTTTCTTAGAGTCTACAAAGGTTTGACTATAGGCAGACACACATTAATATAATACATTTTAATAAAGTTATACAGAAAGCAGATAAAATTGTCCTAAGATAGAAATACGTAAAGGATATGACTCAATTATCCATACAGTACTTATTAGTACCTACCATGTGGCAGCCACTGTTCCAGGCACCAGTGGCAGACTGGGCAGCAGGT
The DNA here is from genome assembly GCF_039906515.1 of Pseudorca crassidens. Taxonomy (NCBI): domain Eukaryota; kingdom Metazoa; phylum Chordata; class Mammalia; order Artiodactyla; family Delphinidae; genus Pseudorca; species Pseudorca crassidens. Next base: position 60,460,308 of record NC_090298.1, read on the forward strand.
AAGACATGATTTCATGGTCAGTTGGAGAGAGAGACTGTGAGTAAAATAGACAGTTGTGAATTGTGATAAGTGTATGAAGGAAGAAATGAAAGCCAGAATTATTGACAGATGGCCATGGGCTTCTCTGAGGAGACATTTACTCTGAGGCTGGAAGAATGAGAGGAAACTCGTCCATGTGGAGAGTTAAGGGTAGGGAATGGGGAGGATGGTCCAGAGAGAAGGGACCCATTTGTGAGAAGCTCAAGGAAGAAAAGAGCTTGGCCAAGTTGAGTGGCTGAAAGGCTACGGTGAGGGACAGTGGTAAGAAATGAGACCAGGAGGGAAGCAGAGACAGATTACTCAGTGACACATGGAGGACCTAAGTACAATGAGTGACTTCAACCTAAGTACAGGCGGAAGCTGTTTCAGTGTTGGCAGAGACATCATGGTACAGTATGTGCTTTAGAAAGATTTCTCTACTGCTATGTGGAGAACACATTGGACGGAGGGTGGACATGCAGGCAGAGTGCATGAGGGGATTACTCAGTCCAGGTGACAGGTGACAGTGGCCTGCAGAGACAAGAAGTGAGTGGATTCAAGAGGGAAAACAAAGGGTGAATCCTGGAAAGGGGCTGGAAATGGGTGGAAGGCAGTGAAGAGAAGACGGCTGGGTAGATGGTAGGAGCCAACCAAGAATAGTGTGGTCAGTTCTAAAGGGGGTTGGGCTGGTAAAGAAGCCAGGAAGGTTTCCATGGTGGGGCTTGAAGGATGAATGTTCCCAAGCCAACTCGGATGACCAAGAGAAAGAGGAGGAGGTAGGAGGGGCATTCCTTGGAGAGGATTCAGTCTGATAAGGCTCGAAGCCAAAGAACACTATCACTCTGGACAGTGCATTGACAGTTGCAGACGTACAATAAACGTGCATTGAACATTTAGGTGGGCCTTAGATAGGGAAAGCATGTACATAGTGGTCAGTAGTATGAGCTGTAGAACCGAAACACCTCAGAATCTGGCTTCGCCACTAACTTGCCTCTGTGAGCTTCAATTTCCTCCAATGTAAAGTGGGAAAATAGTAACAATATCAACCTTGTTGAGAAATTGTGAAGAACAAATGTGATCTATGCAAGGCCCAGTGCCTGCCTGACAGAGGTAAGCACACTGTAAGTGTTACAGGTGTTTGTCCTGAGGCTCTGTGAGCAGTAAATTAACCAGAATATTTGGACTTGAAGTCAGGGAATTCTGCAAGCTAGTCTTGATCCAGAGCTCAACAAGTTAGGTCAACTCGAGTGTCTTAAATACTTAGGGCATCAGTTGCCTCATCTATAAAATGAGCAAATTAGAATAATTACTGGTTTTAAACTACCTCATAGTTCTAAAATGCTTTGATCCTGATATGTAAGAAGTTACCATCCAAAGAAGTCTTACATAATACCTCATCTATTCAATTTAAACTGCAGTAATCCTTTTTGCTGGTGCTGTAGTAGCTCAGCAGTAGAAAATCAGCATATACTCTCTAGTCTAATACATGAAAGAAATTAGGTAGATGTGCAGTAACAGCCCTTGGCCAAGTTATGACTATAGACATACCACCTGGCCTAATATATTAATATTAGTGTAGGACTGGTGAAAAAGTAGACAAGTTATAAATGGTTATAGTAGACTAAGATTATTTTGAGCCTGTTTGGAAGATTGTTTTTGTTCTAATTGAAGTAAACGTGGTAGATTGAAGATGTTAATGCAGTTCGCTCACTGAAGCTTACTCCTTAAATAGGCAGGCATGGACCATAGGGTTCTGAGGTCAGCATTCCTCAGGTGTTTAAAGCGGACGAAGGATTTAAAATCTATCACTCATTTACCGTAGAAATATGACTCTGATAACCACCCTTTCCTTCAGTGCCTCTCACATGAAGCGCTAAACCTTTTTCTGACCTTACAGGTGAATAAAAGTTTCAAGCCCAGTCTTATAATTACAATAACTAACATTTATTGCATTTTAGGTGTACTTTGCAACTAAGTGTTATATGTATAAATCTCATGAAATCCTCAACCCAAAGAAGCATACTATTCCCTTTTGTAGCCGAGGAACCAAGGTTCAAAGAGATTTGTAACTTTCCTGAGGTTACCTAGCTAATGAAACCACTAAATGGATGGGATGTTTTTGTTATATAATTTGGATTGTTGAAGGCTACCAGCCAAAGACTCTCAGAAACCAACATAAAATTATATTTATTTAAATGATTTGCCAAGAAAAAATGCATACCCACGGAGCTATAAGGAAGAGAAAATAGCTTAGTGGAGATTTGAGCTTGTACTGAGTGATTCTAATAAGGATTTAGGGAAGCGCAAGGATCGTTGCAGTGTTGTCGGAAAGCGCGATCAGTTTGGTATCTTGGTAATTTTTATCTAGGAGGTGAGAATATTGAATAGGAACCAGATTGACATCAGACAAGAACTAAGTCGCCCGTCTTAGTTGGAAGAGGGTGATGTTTAGTTACTTTGTGGTGTTGAGGTCCTCTGCCCTGATGTGATTGAGGATTACCTCCGCTTTGTCCCTCCACGGTCGCAGAGCGGCCGTGTCTGAGAAGTGTTTGTATTCTGCAAAAGTTGATGCCGAGTTACCCTCAGACACTACCACCTGGCTGTTAACTGTCTGTGTGCTCTCTCTCTCTTTATTCTTTTCCATCCTTCCTCTCTTTCCGTACACTTCCCCCTCCCTCTAGTTATTTCATAGTAATTAGCTAATCTCTTCCCTGTGAAGAATAACCCCCTGGTCATTATGTCCTGCCCTCTTCCCTGGGGAGTGTTAGCACAGGAAAGGTTTTAAGATCCACAGAGACCTAGTCTTGAATCCCAGCTCAGCCCCTTAACAGCTGTTTGACTTTAGGCAAGTCACTTCATCTTTTTGGCCTGGATTTCATCATCTCTAAAAAATGAGAATGATAACTACCTTGCAGGGTGTTTTGAAAATCAGAGATAATTTATGTAAAGTGCTTGACACACACAGTCCAATCTTAATAAATAGTGGCCACTGGGCTTCCCTGGTGGCACAGTGGTTGAGAGTCCGCCTGCCGATGCAAGGGACACGGGTTCGTGCCCCGGTCCGGGAAGATCCCACATGCCGCGGAGCGGCTGGGCCTGTAAGCCATGGCCGCTGAGCCTGTGCATCCGGAGCCTGTGCTCCGCAACGGGAGAGGCCACAGCAGTGAGAGGCCCGCGTACCGCAAAAAAAAAAAAAAAATAGTGGCCACTATCAAAAGCACGTAAATATTTGTCAAATGTTAATTAGCTTATACTTCATAATTCCTTACAGCAACAAAAATGCTTTCCAACTATTAAATTGTAAAAGGTCACGTAAGATGACCCTTTTTCCCTTCAGAAAAGAGAAGAGCTAGACTTTCTGAACGTGATGATCTACCACTGGGTGTTAGTTATGATGAAACTTGCTGTAGTTACTTCTTATTTTATTTGAAATGAAAATAAAATACATAACATTATGGTACACATTTAACTAATGAAATATATAAGATCATTTTAAAGCTCACAATGGTTCATTGCCTGAAAAAACTTCATGAAATAGCAACAAGAATACTTTATTTATGGAGAAAATAATGGCTGGCAGATTAGGACTGTTAGGAATGGAAAACATAGCCTATTTTTATTATATGAGTAGAAAAAGGTCTTGTAAAATATTTCCAGTGAAAGCTTACTTCTTGTACAAGGCCAAGATTACAATTAGATTATAGAAGGAATAAATACTAAAATCAGCTCTGAATCGTGGGGTGCTTTTTGTTTTCATCTTTGTATTTTTCTACATTTTTCAGGTTTTTTACAGAAATCGTACTACATTCGTGATCAGAAAAAATGGTTTGGCAGAGCCAGAAACCACCAAAAAAAAGGCATTTAGTCTTCTAAAAATCCTTTTTTTTCTTGAAGTTACAGTCCTCTCAGCTATGGTTGCCACAGTCTTGACATGGGGTGTGTGTGTGTGTGCACGTGTGCCCATGCTCATGTATGTGCACGTGTGTCTCATAAAACATCCTAAGGCGTGCTAGACAGAAAATGGTCTTTGAGATTCTAGTTCAGAATTACCTCAAACGTGTGAATTCTGGGAACTGGGACGGTCCATCCCAAATGGTTGGAGTGTTGCTGAGATAGTGTCATCTCCTTTATTGGATCTCTGGTTGTTTTATATGAGCGTTCATAACACGATTCTAGGAGAAAGACAATTGAAAGCATCCTGCTAATGAAAAAAGTTATTACTTTTTTGACTCACTGTTTGTGCGTTCCCTTCTTTCCACTCCCCCTCCCCCAACCATCACGCATTCTCACGTTAGAAGTCGGGCCTTCATTTTCGACACACGGATAACACCGTCCAGTGGTTAAGAGCGATGGAGTCTATTGGTCTACCCAAGGTAAGCCTGAACTGGGAAGACAAAAGGAGTAATGCAAACACCTCACTGTGGAAAGAAATTTAGCAGACTGGGGTACGTTAATGCAGCAAATGTCCTTATTGCCTCAGAAATGAAAAATGTGAGAACTAACAGAAATATGGAAAGGCCTGTAAAAAGTAACATATGGCAAGAACTCAGACTGAGAGCAGCCAGGTGAAAGTGTGTATAAATTAAACAAGGTATAAAGCAGAAACTGACACACCATTGCAAAGCAATTATACTCTAATAAAGATGTTAAAAAAGAAAAAAAAAGAAAAAAACCCACTTAATATAAAAATAAATAAATTAAAAAAATAATAAATTAGGACTTCCCTGGTGGCACAGTTGTTGAGAGTCCGCCTGCCGATGCAGGGGACACGGGTTCGCGCCCCGGTCCGGGAAGATCCCACATGCCGTGGAGCAGCTGGGCCCGTGAGCCATGGCCGCTGAGCCTGCACGTCCAGAGCCTGTGCTCCACAATGGGAGAGGCCACCACAGTGAGAGGCCCGCGTACCGCAAAAAAAAAAAAAAAAAAAGAAAAAAATAAATTAAACAAGGTCGGAGCAGGCTTTGGCTGGTAGATAGTTGATCTAGAAGAGCCACCTCCCTTTTTTGTGTTGCTTTTTATACTTAAGATTCCACGTCTCGTTGCATCCGTATATATTGTATCACTATAAATCATCATTATAAATTTATTTCGATAAAGTATTATTATAAATCATAGTATCACTTTAAATTTTACTGGCTAGGGGGTTAGAGCTCTTACTCTTGAAATAGATCTTCCAAATAAAACTCATTCAGCAAATATTCAGAACTTGTTAAATTCAAAGAGCAGGCACCCTTACACCTGTGAGATATATAGACAAGTGGAGGAAATGAAGAAATAATTACATGTGATAGAAATTGTAGAGCTATTTCTTAAACTTCTTATTTTGAAATAATTTTAGAATCACAGGAAGTTGCAAAAATAGTACATCTTCGTGTAAACTTCATTCAGCTTCCCCTAATGGTGACATCTCATAACTGTAGTACAGAATTAAATTGACATTGGTGTATTAATGTTAACTAGACTCCAGACTTTATTCAGTGTTCACCATTTTTATATGCATTCATTTGTGCGTGTGTGTGTGTGTGTGTGTGTGTGTGTGTGTAGTTCTATGCATGAATAGATTTGTGTGACCACCACCACAATCAAGATGCAGATACTGCAGAGAGGTTGGACATTATATATAGCATCCCTTCCCCAGCCCTGTCTCCTGGCAGCCACTAATCTATTCTCTATCTCTATAGTTTTGTCATTTTGAGAATGTTATAGAAATGGAACCATACAGTAGGTAACCTTTTGAGATTGACTGTTTTCACTAAGCATAATTCACTTGAGATCCATCAGGTTTCTATATGTACCAGCAGTTCCCTTTTTTGAATTGCTTAATATGTACAGCTATTTTAAAGAAATGATTTAGGAGTGGTCCAGCAAGGGTATCGGCTACTGACTTATTTAGACCTATGTTGTTGTTCTTATTAGTAATCCAGGTTTGCAATTAAAAACACACCCCACAACGAAAACAAAGGACTCCTTCATGTAAATTATGAATGCCTTTTTTTTAATACATTTGTGCTAATACCTGTTTTAACTCAGCTCCTTTTTTCTTGCAGTAGTCAATGTTGATCTATTTTATTTTGCCTTTTTTTAATCAAACTACTTTCCCTTCTAAAATGTTAAAAACATTGAATAGTGTTCCTTTCTGGGCAATAGTTATAATAGAGAGTTCATATTTATTTCTAACCTGCAATTTAGTAAGTACTAACAGGGTGTTGAGTGGTAAACAGATTAATAACGACAGACATTGAAATGCAGTTTTTCTGTATGAGGCAGCATATGTTAAATTAGGATGATTTCATTATGATTTAAACCTTCTCAAATTGTGTGTATGTTGGACCACATTTATTTTGATTTTAAGCCAAACAAGTGATCCATGTAACAGATTCTATTTTAACCCTGATGTTTATTATGAAGTCAGTGATACATTACATTTCAGGAAATGAGAGGCCAACAGTATACTGAATTGACTTTGATATATTAATTAATGCCTTCATTTAGCAATATGAACTGCCTACCCTGTGCTCAGTGTCATGTTACACATTGGAGTTACAATGTTGAAGAAAACGTTTCGGTAAACTATACATTGATCCCATCTTCTTCTATAAATTGAAGAAGAAGACATACTCATGATGATTTTCCAGGAGAAATATCAACGTAAAAGGTTCTTGTTTAAAGAAGAGAGGGAGAGTTATAGTGGTCCTCTGCTTACATAGTAGAATTTTAAAGCTAGTCATATTCTTCTGAATTGGGAATCCTCTTCTCATTGATACTTTAACAGCAAAAGTATTAAAGGAAAGTTGGAAAGACCTTTGCAATTTCATAAGCTACAGATATTTCTGTAAGCACTCAGTGACTGTACATTTGTAGCTGAAGAAGCTTTGCTTGTCTCTTTTCTTAGCTTTTTTCAATGTCCAGTAGAAAATTGTGCTTGAGTATCAAGTACTACCATATGGTACATGATTTAATTTTAGTTTTTATGTCAAATTTTATAAAATATTTACTGAAAGCAAGTAATGCCAACAAGCTTATCTTAATCTCAGAAGCTTCAATCCTAATTACTCATTTTTGGTGCCCCATTCTGAAATCTGTTTCTTATTAGGCTTTTAGTTTCCAGCTCAAGAAGAGTATAAAGGTGTATTAAAAGTTTTAGTGTGCAGACTTTTCAGTCTACTAACTCCATACATAGATGGTTATCCAAAAGACGCAGTCAGGTGCTCAGAAAATGCAGGGATATTTATTGTAGTGACTTATAATAGGGACAAAATTGGGGGTAGAAAATTGTTCAACCCTGGAGAACTGGTTATAATTATGGTTCAAAAATATCAAAGAATCATATGCATCTATTTAGAAATAATGTTCTTACAGAGTAATGAAAGGAATGTAAAACAGTCATGTTCTATTAAGTGTTAAATAGGTTTGTAATACATGCAGTTTGGTTTTTAAACACTCACATACATAAATATAAAAACTCAGAGACATACAGAAAAAAGACTGGAAGAAAATATACCAAAATGCTAATAGTGACAATCTGGAGGTGGGGTTATAGGTATTTTTCTTTCATACTTTATCTACTTTCCAGATTTTATTCAGCAAAAATGGATACTTTTTTTTTCTGCTTAAAGTAATACATGCATATGTGTGCATTGTATGTGTGTACACGCATATTTACAGAACTGTGTAGCCAAGTTCTTAACAACGTAATAAAATGCTTTCAAGAGGACACCCTTCTCTGGGCAGTCAAAAGAGTGACTCTGATACAGAAAGCAAAGCCTACATGGGCTCATGCCTTGTGCAATGAAACTGCTACACAGCCCTGTGGACAAAGCCTTCTTGGAGTGGCTGACTGTGAATCCCCCACTCTCCTGAGCCACTAGGAGGCGCTGTCAGGCAGGGGACCAGATGCAGTGATTGGTCCGCATGAAGAACAAGATGAGGCACAGCTGGAGTGTCCTCTTCATTTAAATAAATATAGAACAGCAAGGACAATCAGAGTAGGGTCATTTGGGAGGGTTAAAATAATTGTGAAAATAATAAACACATTTTTCCCTTTTGTTTTCCAGATATTTTACCCAGAAACAACAGATGTCTATGACCGGAAAAACATACCAAGAATGATATATTGCATTCACGCACTGAGGTGGGAAAAAAAATACATTTGAAGTCTAGGAAGTAAATTTAAATAAAACCACAATTTCAGTTTTGAAAGGGAGCTCTTTTTTTTTATTTCAAGTTTTTTTTAATAATCTGAACTTCTTTTTAAATTGAGTTCTAAATTTGCTGGTATAAAATGAAGGTAATTGTCACATAAAAACAATACTTGAACTTGAAAAATATTTTTCTGTTTTTTTAATCCATTTCAAAACAGAAAACCAGAAAATGAATGAAAGACCTGTGAGTATAATAAGGAGAAAATTTTAATTGAAATTTCTAGGAATCTGATAATAATGTGCTACCATATTCTTCAGTTATGATCTGCTTTACAAATATAGCCAAAATGCATCAAATGAACAGCTTTAATAGTCATACATTTGGTTTTCATACTCTTAAAATCATTAGCTTGGCTCAATTCTTAGCATAGATTAATAAAAATCACTATGAAAAAGTCTTTTGAACTTTCATTCACTGGAACTTGTACCGTAAGGGTAAAGAAGAAACTTAGACGTTGCTTTAAATTAGTCAAATCGCGATACATTCATTTTTTTAAAGCAATTGTTTGATATCTTAATGTTTTTAAATATTGAAATTCTACCAGTCACAGATTGTTTCTTACCTTATTGGCCTGGGAGCAATGTGATTTTTAGATGGTAACAAAAATGATTCTAAAAATCTAGTTTGTGGCTGTTGTCTTGTGTGTACACAGGTAATGGCTGGAAGGCTTCACGTCTAATTAAATTTTAAATTTCTTTTAGAACATCTGCCTTGTGTTTGTATCACTAGAAGTCATTTTCCTGGCACCGTCTTCAGCCTAGAGGTTTATATTAACTTCTTCCTGGCTTTCTTCCTCTCCAAAGGAGAAGATTTTTATAATAATTCATTACAATGCTGGCTTACTAAAGAATTTCGATTATGTCAAATAATTTGATTCTCCCACCCCATCAGTCCTTACGAGATTTCTTTGGAAGATGACAGTTGCTTGAAATACAGACCAAATGTAGGTGCCTATTCTGTGATTTCCTTTTACTCTAGTAATTTAGGACAACTGGGAAAAAAACGCTTCTATGCCTGCCCCCTCATATGTGGCTAGTATATCATTATTCCAGCAGGTTTTCTAAAAACTTTTTGTGCACAAGTGCTCATTTTGAGGAATATTATCAAATATGTTGCCCAACATTCTTGGTCAAATGCTTTTCAGTGCCTAGAATCATCGCTTAACACTTCGTGACCTGCTAAGCCAGCCATTAGTTAATCATTATGGTATCCATGCATGAGGGTGCTAATCTCCAAATCCATAGCCTGCTCATGGGTGTCTTCTGTAAGTTTAAATTGATTTCCTGCAGTGGACACCTGGGGTGTTAATGTAAGCAGCTTATAAAGAAATGGTGCGCTAAGTTCCTTTCTGGTGATGTCACTGTTGCAAAGAAGTTACAGAGAACAGCACCGAGGCTTACAAATGTATGCCTGCCATAGTTTCAACAATGGCTTGAACAGCTTGGTAAACAAAGAAAAGGCAACTTCCTGCTTTCTCCGACGGTTTTTCTCAGGTGTTTAGTTACTCATCCTGGAAGTCTCCGTTACTGGAGCAGATTCCTGCCGAATGTTATTCACCAGATCTGACCTTAAGTAGGAATTTTTAAAGTAGGATCTTGAAAAGCAATGTTCTCTTAATAAACGGCATTCTCTGGGAGACTCTCCTTCACTTTTCTCTGTTCTCAACTTACCGTATGGCTGCTCCTTGATAGGGAACGGAGAAGTCTCAGGTGTATCTAAAGTGTTTTCTATCAAAACGTTTTCCTGCGATGGTTTAGAATGCAGACGAGGCTGATATTCTGCTCTGTTGGGCCAGACACATTTGGAAGCTGGATAGCAGAGCCATTTCATAAGTACAGTGGGTTTGACCTCACTGCATGATTAGAAGTGGTGCTGAAAATGAACAAAGACATCCTCAGCCGTTACATCCTGGCTGCAGATACAGCAGTGTTGTTGGTGTAGAGAGTTGGCATTACCTGCCAGGGAATTAAGCAGGTCAGAAGTTCTGATTCTAGATCAGGAGCCAGGCAGGAAGATCCTCTGCCTTCCTCCTGCCCCAACCTGTGGGCCTGACTTGATCTACAGAATTCACGCCTGGCCCTGCCGGCTGGTCTTCTGTTCCCTGTCTTCTTTTTTTTTTAACATCTTTATTGGAGTATAATTGCTTTACAGTGGTGTGATAGTGTTCCCTGTCTTCTTGATTTGGGCTTAACAACCTCATTAAGATGCCCTGGGTTCTTGCCCTTGCTTCCTGCTTGTGTCTACTTTTCCCTTTTCCTGCCTGCCTCACCTTTTCACTTGATTTCTAACCCCCGTGCCCAGGCCTGCCATTCATCGCTCTCTCTGTCAGTTCAGCTGGGTGTTCTCAAGCCCAGACTCCAGCTAATGTTAGCGCAGCAGCCCCGCTGGGAATTCTGGAGCTCTGCCTCATGTAGAGACTCACCTCAGTAATGAGTGGCCTCATGCTCTTTTCAAAGAAATGTTTATCATCTTTTCCTTATTTAAAGTAAAAAATATGTTCATTGTAGAAAACATTGGAAAATTTGAAACTGAGTCCCCCTAAGACCGCGTTCTTCTGGCAAGTTGATGATTAACCTCTCTATCTAAAACTTTATTCACCTTCTTATCCTGTACCTGTTCCCCCTCAAGATTGAGGAGTCTCAAAGAAAAGGGTGGATTTGGTGAGCAGGACCCTCTAGGGCCTTCCTGGGTACAGAACCCCCTCTATGTCCCCTGTCTCTTGTGGACAGAAAAAAAAGACTTTTGTTTCCTAGGCCTTCCCCCAGTTCCAAAGAGCAGTCTCAAGGAGTAAATGATTAGGACACAGGACTCCTAGTTCCTCCTGAAGGGATATGGATAACAATCTGATGCACATCTCTGAGTTCTGCGGAAACTAAGACCCTCACCCGGGTAGAGGATGGTGACTACATGCTGAGCATAAGCGTGTAGACCTCAGACTGGTTGGAACCAGAAGGTTGAGATTCCCAGAACATCACCCTGTTACCTCCCCACCGACCAATCCGAGCTGATCCTGCTTTTTAGGACCCTCTCCCCTAACATTGTCTTTAAAACCCTTGCCTGAAAGCCATCAGAGAGTTCGGGTCTTTTGAGCACGAGCTGCCCGTTCTCCTTGCTTGGCCCTGCAATAAACCTTTCTCTGCTCCAGACGCTGACATTTCAGTACCAAGTGACAATGACTGTTTGTAACTATTTTGGTGTTTTGGACTTAAAATATATATGTGGCATGTTTTCCTTTTGTGGCTTTATTTGGAATATTTAAAGCCTGCACAATAAAAGGAGCCACCTCATGGAGTGAGAGCCTTGCTAACGAGTTACTACTAATTTTGTTTCTGTCTGGAAGCCATGGAAAAGAACACTTTTTGCCTGTTATTTATTGCTCAGTGTATTAAGCAACTGTTAAATGTTTAAACATTATACAGTTGAATTCCTTTAAATTATTAAATTTAGTAGATTGCTTTCTTTTAAAAAAAATTTTTTTTTTTTTTGCGTTAAGTGGGCCTCTCACTGTTGTGGCCTCTCCCATTGCGGAGCACAGGCTCCAGATGCGCAGGCTCAGCGGCCATGGCTCACGGGCCCAGCTGCTCCGCGGCATGTGGGATCTTCCCGGACCAGGGCACGAACCCGTGTCCCCTGCATTTGCAGACGGACTCTTAACCACTGCGCCACCAGGGAAGCCCCCCAATTTTTTTTTGATGTTGACCATTTTTTTAAAGTCTTTATTGAATTTGTTACAATATTGCTTCTGTGTTATGTTTTTTGATTTTTGGCCACGAGGCATGTGGGATCTTAGCTCCCTGACCAGGGATCGAACCTACACCCCCTGCATTGGAAGGCAAAGTCTTAACCACTGGACTTCCAGGAAAGTCCCAGTAGACTGCTTTTTTGCACACCTCAAATACCTTAAAACACAAGTAAAACACCCAGATACATTATTAAAAACTTACTACACTTAAACCTATCCTAAAAATCCATACTACAAGTTTCACTCGTATTTTTGTTATCTATCCACTAATTTTTTTTTAAACAGGAAGCTTGCTAACCTCTCATTTTATTGTTATTTTTATTTATTTATTTTTGGCTGCTCAGGTCTTAGTTGCGACACGCAGGATCTTTCGTTGCAGTGCACGGGCTTCTCTCTAGTTGTGGCATGCGGGCTTAGTAGTTGTGGCACGTGAACTAAGTTGCCCTGCAGCATGTGGGATCTCAGTTCCCCAACCAGGGATCAAACCCACATCCCCTGCATTCTAAGGCAGATTCTTAACCACTGGACCACCAGGGAAGTCCCTCCACTAATTTTGACTCATCCTAGGGCTATAATATTTTGATACCTACCCAGAGCTCACATGGTTACCAGAAACAGAATACCTCTTCAGACCCACCTAGGTTACAGATCTGGTTTCTAACCAATCAATTGTCAGTCAGAACATGGTGCCAGTTTGGGTTCTTCTCCTAAGGTGAGTCCAGCCTTGGCCACCAGGCATCAGACTCAACTTGATTTGTGAAATCAGCCAGACCTTGTCATTTTTCTGTCTATGGCTTTTGGGTAGGTTTTTATTTACCATCCAGTCTCCACCCCCTGTCACCCAGAAATGATTTTCTTCCATGTCTTACTTGGCCAGTGTCACATAACCCATTGTCCTGTCATCATGATGTATTGGCCTGGTGTGTTAACATTATTAAAAACTGATGCATGCCTTTTGAATATTTTCTTGAAATTAGTTGGGCATTCTAGAGGTTTCTCCCCCAGGAGATGAGGGATGGACTCTGCTTGATGCTCTCTGGGACCATTTGGCCGATAGCATGTGGGATCCTGTTTCTGGATCCTCTCTCTGCTTGGCTATTGAGTGTGACCATCAGTGCTGAACCCTCTTTTCATCTGGCTATTTTTGTCACCACCTGTGCTCCTCAGTCTGTTCTTATCTTGGGACACTTCCGTGGTTTTCCCGACTGTTTGGCTTACTCAGAGTTCCTGGTCTTTATTCTTTCTTGTAGTATAAATAGTACAAAAACAAGCACATATTTATACACTATAGACAGACATAGAAAAAACAAAGCCCCTGTATTTTAATGACACTTCCCAACTTACTAAAATCCATACAAATATTATGTGTGTCTTATTTTATCTCTGTATTGCAACTTCCTTTTCGTATACTTCACACCGTTCTCCTTTGAACATCGTTTTGAACTCCAGGCCGTTCTCAGATCTAACCAAGATTAGTGTCTTCTTTTTTGATGAACCAGATTGCTTCCGTTTTGTCCTGGGACCTCTTTCTGGCCAGCTCCTTGGTCCTTGTAGCTCTATCCCTTACATTTCTTGGAAATATCCTTGCTTTGTGGTCACAAGAGGATGTTCCGATCCTGCCCTGATTATTCCTGCCTTAAGGTATAGAATCAGCTACCCTTCAAGGATTCCTTTTAAGGTCATGTGTTTGTAACAATTTTCCTAGCTTAACGGATGAGGGTTCTGGATTCTGCTTTCTTACTGAATAAAGTTTATTTGACGGTTAAGATTCTGCTACACTGACAGCAACAAGGTAAAGGCATGCCTGCCTCCCCTCTGGGTAAGGATGACTGTTCCTGCTGCAGATTATGTGGCTGCTGTCCAGCGGTCATGTTTTCAAATGCAGTGAAGATACCCAAATAGCACACCTTCGAGGCTTGAATTTGTGAAAATGGCGGTGGCAGCCGCACTTCTGGTTGGCCAGCTGTTCCAAGTACCCTGACTGTTTTGTGAAGAAGGCTTCCTCTGCCAGTTCTCCCACAAGGTCAGGTGGCTGCTTTGCTAACCAGGTTGCCTTTGAACCAGTTCCTCAGGTACAAAGTTAATGCATATGTTTTCTCGTCCTATACTCCCTTCCCTTGGGACCCTTTTCCTGTTAAGAAACCAATTGATGCCTTATACCAGATTGCTTGCATCTCGGACAGAGAACATATTTGCCTTTATGAATAGCTTCCTAGAGATAGTTCCTTAACCCCAAGGACAGACTGTAATCCTGTTTTCTCAGGAGGGAGATCTAGAGGTGGCAGGATTTGGGATTAAGGTGAGGGAGGGCAGCTGCACCTGCCATATCTTTCAAAATTCACTGTTTGTACCATCTTCTCTCTCCCTCTTCCTATCCCAATTTAGTATTATGGCTCTACCTTTCCATCCTACTAAATTCTAAGCTGTTTGAGGCTGTAAACCATGTCTTGTCACCTAACACAGCACATGCACCATTGATTCCAACTTGAAGTCTCTGGAGTTTGTGTTTTTAACCTTTCAGTTGGTTTAACTGAACTTATTTTTCTATGATAAGACTGCCTCAAGATTCCCTTTACTTTTTCTTGAAAGTTAGGTATAGAATGCTGGATTTTGACATGATATTAATAGGGACACGTGTGACTGTAAGATGGGAACACAATTTTGTCCTGTGGGTAAAACCATTTAAAACATGGAGCCAGTAAGGGGAAATAGTAAAAGATTCTTAACGTTGAAAGTGGGGAAACCACTGTGATAGGTTATTAATAAGTGGTTTGTATGAAGACTTAAGTACCAGGATAATAGCAATAATAAAAACAAAGACTAACACTTACTGAGCTTTTAATTACATGCCTGACACTTCCAAGTACTTTACGGGTATAATCTCATTTAATCCTCACGACATACCTTTTCTGTACACACTGCTATTAGTCTCATTTTATAACCACAGCAGTTGAGGCACAGAGTGTCTGGCCAAGGTCACACAGCTAGTGGCAGGGTTGGGATTCACACCCAGGCTGTGTGGCCCCAGAACCTGCACTGTTACTGAGGCAGCCAGTCATTGGCCTCCAAAGAGAGTCCAATATTTCCAGACTACTTAGAAAATGAAAAGCACAGTGGCATCATACTTGAACTTCAGCACAGGTCTCTAAGCTGTTATATTTAGGATATTTATAAAGGAAGAATCCCAGAACTTCAGAACTGGAGGGACCTTGGGATGTTGAGTCCAGATCCTTCATTTCACAGAGGAGAGAACTGAAGGATTAGGTTATGTGACGTGCGCAGAGTCACACATCGAGATATTGCCAGTCTGTGGCCAGGATACAGGCTTGACTCCAGTTCCGTCTTCTTTCTGGTGAGCCATGAGGCTTTGATTTACAAACATTCATCTCCCATGTTATAGCATAAAATGAACTACGTATGATGGGCTCCAGAAAAGTTGAAATAAATTCAGCCTCTGCCTTTTAAGTTTGTATTTTATTACTGTAGCACCTCTTAATGTATATATTGAAAGTAGTAGAAAAAAACTCTAATAGGTTTGTGTGTGTGTGTGTGTGTTTTACTTTCTTTATTGCTTCCCATACTTGAACTGATATTATCAGTACAAATGGGAGCACATGGGCCAGTGAGGCTTTTGCTGCCTTAGGGCAACCCCTCTGTAACTGGCCTCTCTCAGCAACACAAATGTACTCTACCTTTAGTGTGCTAAAAAGCTAGCTATTTCACACCAAGTGCTTTCTTATACATGGGAAGCAATGGTGACATTAATTCCTCAGCTTCCTTTAGAATGCTGTCAGCTTCTTTGTGTTGCCCATTAGGCACTAAAGCTGCTTAATAAATTCAGCGTTGAAGAGCTCCAAGAAATTGGTGATTGGGCAGGCTTCTTTTTTATTTTTACCACTAAGATTCTGGATTTCCTATATACTTCAGGTAATGAATTCCCTCATTTGAATTTAAATGCTTGGGAAGGAGTGGGCTGCTATTGTTGGTTCTTTTCATCATGGGAATACTGAATAAGTTCAGTTTCCTAAGTAAACATTTGCCCCTTAGACTAACTTGCTTGGAAGCACCTCCCACACGGATTCGGTATATAACTCCCACACTATGAAAAGTCATCTTTTCGAACTTCAACCTCAGAGATAAAGTAAATGTTGAGATCTTAAGCCAAATAAAAAATACACGTTAACATTTAAAAAAACATTTTTGGTGAAACTGTGTGAAGGCAAATGAGATTTCTACCTGATCCTGACTAGCTTAGGAAAAGCTGATTTGAGATAAATCTAACTCAATTTTTCTATTCAAAAGGTAACTAACTTCTCAACTCCACCTTGTGGTAACTTTTAGTTAAACCAGGATGTTTGCTTATTGTGAGATTTACATTATACAGCATACAATTATACAGCATACAGTGGAGAAGTAAAAAGTATGATCAGAAATAGTCTTCTAATTTCTTTAGTACCATAGGGGAACATTAACACTTTTGTTAGTGTAATTAAGTTAGTTCATATTACCAACAAACCTATGTTTTGTGGAAGACTAAATACCTTTATTTTAGGGACAGCACAGTAGAGTAAAATATTTTTTGTACAGTAGATATTCCATAACTAATAATTAAATGAATGACCGGGCAAACAAAGGAGATGCGGTGGAAACAGTTTTGTCAAGATATTTGAGCATGATTGTCTTTCTCTTTACAAAACTGACATGAAATGGCTAAAGCAGTAGGTTTTGTTTTGTTTTTTTAATCATCTACAGTAAGAAAGAATGCTATCCATTGATCAGAAAATTAGATAACCCTTGACAGAAAGCAAACAGATAGGTTTGGATTGACTGAGAAATAAGACAGAAGACCACAGCCCAGAAACCACTGAGCCATTGCAGCAGAGCTCAGAGCTGCTGTGGGGTTTGCTCCAAGCAGAGATGGAAAAGGAGAGCCCCTAAGCTAGCAGAATTGGGCTTAGACCCACTGAGCCCTCTGCTCCTTCCCTAAGGCAGCAAGTGTAGTTGCTGATGGCAGGGTAGCACACGAGTACCCAAGGTAGCTAATGACTGCAGGAAGACACAGGGAACCCCAATCTAAGAAGACAAGACACCAGGCACCCTCTGGGCATCAGCCCCGTTGTTCCCCTACTGTCTCCCTAAGGCTGGCTTCTGTCATGGGGACCTGCAATCAACAGTGACAAGCAACAAGTCAAACCTTAAGATTTCCCCAAATCAGGAAATACCAGACATTTGAAGGAAACCAACGCTATGAAAGAGGAATTACATTCAACAAACAGAACCAACACCCAAGGAACAAATGAAACTAGTAAAATATGTGCACTTAGTGAGTCATTCATTTCATCTATTTAGCAAATATGCTTATACATAGCAAAACCAAAGATAAAACTAAGAAAGAGGAAAATCGGATGTCGATTAATTTAGAAAAGAAACTAATAAAATTTAGTTATCTAAACTTTTGGTGCATAATAGGAAAATTTAAAAATACATCTAGGGGACTTACCTGGTGGTGCAGTGGTTGAGAATCCACCTGCCAATGCAGGGAACACGGGTTTGAGCCCTGGTCCGGGAAGATCCCACATGCCACGGAGCAACTAAGCCCGTGTACCACAACTACTGAGCCTGCGCTCTAGAGCCCGTGAGCCACAACTACTGAGCTTGCATGCCACAACTACTGAAGCCCATGCGCCTAGAGCCCATGCTCCGCAACAAGAGAAGCCACCACAGTGAGAAGCCCGCGCACCGCAACGAAGAGTAGCCCCTGTTCGCTGCAACTAGAGAAAGCCCACGTGCAGCAATGAAGACCCAACGCAGCCAAAAATAAATAAATAAAATAAATAAATTTATTTTTAAAAAATGCATCTAAAATTCTAGATTATCTCAACATTACATAGGTGGGGAAATAGAAATATATTAAGGATAGTAAGTATTCATTAGCTTAGGCTTTGATGCAAGAATAGAAGTTTAAAGTATGTTAAAACTAGCAGAATATTAATGCAATACACATCATAAATACACACATATATAAAATTTGTTAGAAGACATTTTATGGGTGTCCCCTAGTTAAATTTTACTGTTGCCTTTTCAAAGTTTTTCCCACTGAATTATTTTTATTTATTTTTTGTCAGTTCAGTTGTTTTTTTAAATCTAGTTGTAAAAGGGAAGAAGAAACTACAAACTACAGGTACTGTGAAAGAATGGAAGTAATAAAATGATACATTTTTGATAATTTATGGATCTATTTTTATTTTTTCAAGTATGGCTTGATTTTATTTTCCTAGAATTCTTTTGTAGCTTTGCCATACCTGTCTGTTTAATTCTGTTGAATTTTGTCATTCCTGTTACTAGAAAGGAACATGTGACTAGCTTGACATTTTATTTGTTCCACATGGCATGAGCTCCCTTTTACCTGGAATATTTTTCCCATGTGATAAATAGTGAATTGGTTCATAAAATATTATGGTCTTGGAAATGTCAGCATACT
This sequence comes from Pseudorca crassidens, assembly GCF_039906515.1. NCBI lineage: Eukaryota > Metazoa > Chordata > Mammalia > Artiodactyla > Delphinidae > Pseudorca > Pseudorca crassidens. The sequence goes on from NC_090298.1 coordinate 60,478,751, forward strand.
AGTTTTAATTACAGTGACTTGTTTGGCATGAACCTTTGGTAGTAAAGTCTTTAGTGGCTGTATAGTTTTATATCCTTGACAGTCTCTAAAGACCTAGAATTTGAACTAAGGAATGGGGGCTTCCCTGGTGGCGCAGTGGTTAAGAATCCACCTGCCAAGGCAGGGGACACGGGTTCGAGACCTGGTCCGGGAAGACCCAACATGCCACAGAGCAACTCAGCCCATTCACCACAACTACTGAGCCTGCACTCTAGAGCCCATTTGCCACAACTACTGAAGCCTGCACGCCTAGAGCCCATGCTCCACAACAAGAGAAGCCACCGCAATGAGAAGCCCGCACACCGCAACGAAGAGTGGCCCCTGCTTGTCACAACTAGAGAAAGCCTGCACGCAGCAACGAAGACCCAATGCAGCCAAAAAAAAATAAATTTTTTTAAAAATAAAAATAAACTAAAGAATGTATCCTGTCTTTCTAGCTTTGAATGATGAATACATAATGTCTGTTTTACATTGAATGACTTTCAGAGTCTAATATGTTTTTCCCTTGTGAATAAGATATGGATATCATATTGGAATTTAGTAGTAAAATTAAAATTACCATATGTTTAAAATGCCATTTGTTCATTGTCCTTTGGTTGTGGTTTTGAGGGAAAAGAGGGGAAAACCAGAGAAAGGTAAATCCCCCCAGAAAACAAGCTTGAAAATTCAAAAATTCATTAATATGCATTTCCTGGAAGAAATGGAAATGGCCAAATACGAGAATGAAAAATGCTTACCCTCACAATGAACAAAATGTAATGTAGACTTAAATGACATTTTTTGGCTACCGATAGGTAAGGTTTTCATTGATAGAGTCGGGTGCTGTTAAGGGGACACAGAAAATGGCGTTTTCATGGATTGGTGGTAGAATGGGGCCATGCCCATCACCTGGGTCTTAGGTTCAATTAAACATTCAGACTCTCATGACTGCCTGCCTTATGTCACATTGGTTAGCAGATGCTCAGAAGGATAGAGCCAGCCAGGAAATGCAACCTGCCAGCAGGACAGCATCAAGTATTTGCTCTTCAGTGGGAGGCTTCCCAACACCCCATGTAGTTGTCCACACAGCCATCTAGAAGCTGTTCTCTTTGGTACGCCAGGTGATAACTTGGGTGAGAAGGAGTGAGACTCATATTGGTAGTTGCAGAAGGCTCCCTGGCTGTAAACCTCAGTCCCCAGGAGCCAGTATCTATTGCAACAGCTCCATAGCGTGGCTTCCAAGTTTCCTGCGAGAAGTGTGCCAGTTATAAGAGTCACTGAACTTAGGAACACCTGAAATGTATAAAGCCTATTTATGATTCCTTCTAGTCAAGATGAAATTTCCCAGTCAGAGGTTGCTTTTCTCCTAAGCCATGGCGCCTGGTAGCATGGTTGTCAGTATACCTTTATTGCGTTCTTGGGGGAACAGAGCTAGAAAGTTAAACGTCACCTTCTATTGCAGAAGGGAAAGGGGTTTTGTTAATCCTTTACTCACAGAGAATAGATGAGTATAATCTCTTTCCAAGAACACAGTTTGATAAAATAGATTGAAAGCTTTGTGCATATATCCTTTCAATTTGACAGTTTTGTTTATAGGGATTTATGTGATGAATAAGATATATGCACAAAGGTGTATCTATATATGTAGGTTCACTGCAACATTATTTGTTATAGTGGATAATTAGTGACCATCTAAATGCTCAGCAACTGGTTAAGTAAATTATAGTACATTCATATTATAGAATACTATAAGTTTATGGAATAGATATTTGTAGAAACAACATTAAAAGGATTTATATCAAAATATTTAGTGTTTAACTCCAGGTGATGATTTCCTAATGTATTTTTTTAACCATGGATCACTAATTTTTAACTTTGATCACATATTGCTTTTCTAAGTGATTATTTTTTACAGATGGTCAAAAAATTTAATTTCAGTGCATGCCGCTTACACTGATTAATCATTCATTTTAAGGTTTTCATTCCCTTAAGAAGGCTTGATCTTAGCTCCTTTAATGAAATTTTATATTTTATGAACTAAGATCTATCTCACATCAACATCTGAAGTGAGTCTTGAAGTACTTCAAACCATCAAAATCATTCTCCGTTCATTTTCCCATATATGTTATATGTAATTCTAACTTCTTATTAAATCTCCTAAGTTATAAATCTGTCAGAACTGATATTAAGTAAATACAGAATTTTTTAGTTGGGCTGTAGAATTAATCTTGGGGGCTGGGAAGGTTAAGACAAATATGGATCAGAAACTATGGCTCAGTGATGAAGTGAAAAGTCATATAACCATATATTTTCATCTTCTTTGGTAGAATTTAGATGTCAGACTCCAGCTTCTTTCGTCCAATTATAGGCTGGTTGGGGACCATCATTGCTTCCTATTGAATTTTTTAAAAATGTGTACACTTTGCTCTGCATCTTCCATTTATTAATATATCCACATCATGGTTTGTCTTTAACATCATTCCATCCACCAGTAGTCTTGCTACTCTATTTACTGTTTCAGAATGTATAAAACAAATGTTTCCTCAAGGGTTATATGGTACTTGGAGGCGTATATAGGAATGAAAAGGAAAATATAATTTGAGCTATATTCTAAACAAATTAAAATCATGTGTTGATAATATCCAAAGAAATGTTTACTGCGTTTGTTGCTTGCTCTTTTGTGTTAATTGTGTTTCTTTTTCTCCCTACAACTGGGTGATTAGGTTAGTTGGCCCTGTGGAAGTGCTGTGTACTACAGAGGACCAGTCTTTGGGACACTGACTGGGCTTCTAGTCCTGGTCCCACTAGGGACTGTGTTACCTCGGGACTCAGTTTCCTCATCTGTAAGATGAATGGATTAGATGAGATGATCTCTTTGGTGTTTCTCAACTAAAAAAGCCCTTAAGATTTATGTAATTTCTAGCTCTAAGATCTACATGATAAAGTTCCTGACAGTTTTATGGTTTCTCTTTCAGTTTGTATCTGTTCAAACTAGGAATTGCACCCCAGATCCAGGATTTGTTGGGCAAAGTAGACTTCACAGGTACTATTCCTTATCTTGATAATTTTTTTATAATATGGTTATTAAGAAAATGTAGCAATATTTTTTTTTCATTTCGCTATTATTGATTCCCTTTTTTTTTTCTTATATTGATCAGAGGAGAAAACTTGCTTTTTATCTTGTTTATACTCTATAGGGTTTCTGTTTCCCCACATTTGTGAAATGAGAAACCAAGGCTGGCTTCTTCCTAAGTTTCTTGTTTAGAACTGACCCCGTGTTCTTGATGAAGACATTTCTTAACACAAATATATTCATTCCTGCCTCCATCTCTGTGGCTTTCATTGATTTTTTTATTGTTGTTCTTTTTCAGAAGAGGAAATCAGTAATATGAGAAAGGAGCTTGAGAAATATGGAATACAGATGCCATCTTTCAGCAAAATAGGTGGTATTCTGGCTAATGAGCTGTCCGTGGATGAAGCTGCACGTAAGTCTACTTAAAATTCAAACTTGCCGATGACGTGAGACTTAACCTATTCTTGATTTTGGTTATAAGAAATAGAATATTTAGAAGATATTATAAGCACCCTAAAATTTTTTATTATATGTATTATAGATGGTTAGTTTGAGCACATCAGAACATAACCAAGTAATTAACTTTGGACTCTAGACATCCACTTGTGTAATGTGATTTAAGACGTTAGAGAAATGTCTTCATTCTCCAGAACATTTCTCTGCTACGTCCTTAAATTTCAGTGGCAGGGTACTCACTGCTGTGAGTCTTTCCATGTCAACCCATAGTACTTGATTCATTTTAGACGTTCAGTGCAAGTCGAATAAATGAATAGGCATTACATAACAGACACCGAGACAGGACCCAAGATAGATGGGCAGATGGGGAGGTTGTCAGAGGGATGCTCTGTGATGTGTCTGAGGTCTCTTTTTTGAATGCTTTATCGGACCCCAAGAAAGAAAGTAAAACTGCTTAAGTTCTGCAGGGCCAGTACACCTGCCCATGTTGTCTTTTGTTGATAAAGTTCTTTTTTTCTCTTTACTTTGCAGTGCATGCTGCAGTTATAGCCATTAATGAAGCTATCGAAAAAGGAATAACCGAGCAGACCATTATAACACTAAGAAACCCAAATGCAGTTTTGACTTTAGTGGATGACAACCTTGCACAGGAATATCAGAAGGAACTCTGGGAAGCCAAGAAGAGAAAAGAGGAAAATGCAAGGCTGAAGGTATTCAATGAGATTCTGAGTGATCAATACAGTAATAAGCATAGTTATGCATTGCTAGTTTGAAAAAGCTGTAATGTTACAAGTGATTTTATTTTTTAATTTTACTTATTTTTGGCTGCGTTGGGTCTTCGTTGCTGCACGCGGGCTTTCTCTAGTTGTGACAAGTAGGGGCTACTCTTTGTTGCGGTGCGCGGGCTTCTCATTGCAGTGGCTTCTCTTGTTGCGGAGCATGGGCTTTAGTAGTAGCAGCACGCAGGCCCTAGAGCACGTGGACTTCAGTAGTTGCGGCACGTGGGCTCAGTTGTTGTGGCACACGGGCTCAGTAGCTCCGCAGCATGTGGGATCTTCCCAGACCAGGGATCGAACCCGTGTCCCCTGCATTGGCAGGTGGATTCTTAACCACCGCGCCAGCAGGGAACTCCCAGCAAGGGATACTTTTAAATTTGCTGGCTGTGGTCTCTCTAGCCACAGGCCATTGGTTTGGGTGAAATGTAAGGGTTGAAGAAGACCATGCACTCCATAAGGAAATTAGGTTTCTTTTTATGATGAATATTACAGGTCATAAGGATGGAAGGTCATGTTGAAAACTTACCTAGAAGGTGTAGAAGCAGCAAATAAAGATCTTCCCTTGTTGGGTATCACCAACCTTGTATTAGGCGACTTACCTTCAGATTTATTACTAGAGGCTAATAATTGGGTGTGGTGAAGTTTAGAGAAGATGTTTTTGAATCTGCTTTCCTCATATTTTCCCCATAGTTTCCCCTCATATTTGAGGAAGTGGTTTCTCTCCTCGACAAGGCAACCGGCTACTGACCCTCACTTCATATATCCCATCTCCTGTCTTATTAAAAACGTTGCACTCCGAGATTCCACTTCCTCGCCAACTTTCCTCTCCTTCAACTCTTGCCATATCAGCTTCAGCTCTATTACCCAAAGTAACCCGTTTATCCCAACCTTTTCTCAGTGGGTGGCTTCTGCCAACATTGGCACACTTGCCTCACGCTGCCCCGCCTGCCTTCTATGCTTGTGGTTCTCTTCTGCATCTTTTAATGTCTCTGCCTATTCCTCCCTCCAAATATAGGGATTCTTCCAAGTCTGTCATTGAATCACTCCTCTCTCTGTTCTTCCTCCATTGAGCTCATCCACTTGTTGAAGAAATCAGCTGTCAGCTTGATACCAGGCCCCACTAAAGCACCTCCAGATACCTTCATCTCTGTGTCCCACTGGCTTTGCCCCCCACCACATCAGAAGCGTGCTCATCCTCACCCTGCCTTTCTCCTGTGCATGCCTCTTGCTGACTTCCCTTTGGAATGACTCCCACATTGTTGCTTTTTATGTCCCCCATGTCCCATCCATCACTGTCTTCTGCCTTTTCTTGACAGGCTGACCTCCATCACCTACCTTCTAGTTTCACCGCCCTTGCCTCGGCCCTGCCCCTCCTGACCTTGTCTCAGGGCTGTCTCAGCACCTTCCCCATGGGCCCCACTGCTTCCTATCATTCTCCAGGCCACCCCCTCTCAGAGCTAAGGTTGCAAAATTAATCTTTAGCTACAGTTCTGATGTCATCCCACCAAAAACCTCCCCTGATTCCCTACTGCAAGTACAGGTCCTCCTGTTGGCATTAAAAGGCTCCAGGATTCCCAACCTACCTCCCCATCTTTTTGGCTAACCCTAGACATACACTCTGTGCTATAGCCCGACATGCCAAGTTTCCCACCTTTGTGACCAAATCCTGTTGTCTACGTCCTGCTCTCTCCTCTCCGCCTTGAATATTACTCTCTTCTTCAGGCCCTCCTCAACTGTTGTCTCTTCTTAAAGTTTTCTTTCTAACCGAGTATGTACTTCCCTAGAATATATTTTGTTCTGCTGTGTGTATTTGTTATTTGTGTTCTTGATTTTATTAGACTGAATCAGATGAAATTGCCAATAATCATCTGGTTTTGATCTACAAAAAAATGGCAATATCAAGTGGTCCAACCTAATGTTTTGCACATTAGACAGTTAGGCTTTTACAGAGAGTCACTGGGTCTGTTGTTCATCTTTGTAACCCTTGCCGGCTTAGCTAACCCTAGTGCCCTGCACAGATCAGGCACTCTTAAATGCTTGTATTGAGTTTACATGAATATTAGCAAGTGGTTTTTAGCACTCTTTAAGTTTTTGCTTTTGAATATCGAGCTTTGGAAATATTTAACTTCAGGAATCAATGAAGCCTTTGTTTTGCAGAATAACTGTATTTCAGAAGAAGAAAGAGATGCATATGAAGAATTGCTGACACAAGCAGAAATCCAAGGCAATATCAATAAAGTCAACAGTGAGTAATGGATCATATGAAGGAAATGGATACTTCTAGAAGATGCAAATTTTCCTTATCCAAATCTCAGCAAAACTCTTAACTTGTATCCTTGTAAAAATGCCTGATATGATGAAAAATCCACTAAAAGTCAGTCAGTGTTGCTCTTAATTCTGGTGTTACCATCTGCCAGTTTTCCATGGAGCTTTTCTGGCTGTCTTGTCCCCAGTCCATGCAAAGTATCTCAAAGCATCTTGAAGCTAGTTTGACTGTACCTTCCTGTTTCATCATAGGTACAGTGTATGTCATATTTTGAACCTGTCCCTTATTGGGCTAATCTTAAAGGTTATTTAGTAAAGATTATGAGTTAAGGATTGTCATTCCTTGCCCATGATCATGTTATGGCATTCGATTGGAACCGTAAAAGCTATTATTGACACCCCTGCTTTTTATTACTTCCCAATCAGTAGTCTGTAGTTTGTAAGAATTGTTTTCATACCGCTTTTGTAGCTTTGGTGCAAGTGAATAAGACTTGACAGGCCTATAAATCACGTGATGGCAGGTTTGAATCCCGCATCCCTGAGACTCTATGGAGTCACACAGGACAGTTCTCCTTGGTACCTAGTTGTGTGACTATAAAGAACAGAAAACTTGGGTAATTAAAATAAATATATGCAAGCTTAGATACATTAATTTCTTTATTAGTCTTTTTCCTCTCTGTAATAAAATTTATTTTTACTTGAGGCAGTAAGGAATTCTCTTTGGCATTTATGTCCCCTAGGTCAACCTAAATAACCCATATATACCCAAAAAACAAATACATCAAACACCAGTTAGCCCATGTAATTTAATAAAACATCTGAACCATCTGCCAAGTTTAAATCTGGGGTGTCCACTAATTCCAGTAGTCCTAAACCCTCATCGTAACCTCCTAGATAAGCTTTGAATGTTCTCTATGGCTCTTACCACCTTCAAGAAAACGCACACCTATAGGTGTTACCCAGGAGTTCACTCCTAAGTTGCTGGTAGAGACATATTTTAAAGGCTTCAAACAGTGATCAAGGAGGCCCAGAGAAAATTGATAGAAAGGTCTAGGAGTTAACAACTGAGTGGGTTTGAGAATTTACCTCCATTTACAACTGTGGAGAGCGCTAGGATAACTATTTTTTAAGGGAACACGACGTTTTGAGATGTGTGTTCCTATTCTTTTATTCTTATTAAATTTTGAACATGTTGGTGATGATACATGAAGCACAGTTTCAAGTTTCTCTTTCTGCTCTGTTTGAAAAGTGAGAATTTCATTATGCTTGGCAGAAATGAATTACAGGAAGAAACTAATATTGTGAGCAATACCTCTGAGGTTCATAAGCTTAGTGGGGAAATGGTTCCATAGCTTTGTGCCAGCCTTTGTTTTTGAAATGTTTATAACCACTAAAATCGATTTCTTTTTCATGTTAAATAAAATGCCTTATATAACTGTTTCAATACTCTACTAAATGACATAATTTCCTGACCACAAATTTGATGCCAAAAAGACTATGCTTTTTTTTTCCACTTTTAAGTAAGAGTCATGAGATGATCTGCCCTAATGCATAACCAGCTAAAATATGAAGGGCATTGCAGTGTTTAATGGCTTTACATGCTTAGAACATGATTATTCTGAAGGTTTTGATCTCTCCCCATTGGAAAATTTATGGTCCAGTAATACTAAAAATAGTCTTGAAAAAAATCCTCTAAAGCATATTTTAGCCAGTGACATGACAATGAGACAATTGTATGCTTTAAAATATGTCAGTGTAACTACTTGACGAGCTTTTCCCCAACCATAGAGCTTATTATATTAAAATGTTAAGGTGTCTACACTTGTAGCAGCCATGGTAATGACAGAAGTGAAAACTTCGATGGTAATATCACGAAATCTGTTGTCGGGGGCTTCAGGTTTGTTTGAACTGCAATCATTTAACTTTGGGGTTTGGTACATGCATTTCATTCACTATATATATTCTGTTAAGATTAGGGCTTGAAATTTTGTTAAATGCAGAGTGTAAAAGAGTGGTTAAGCTTACTTTATTTTTTTAGGAGAAATGGTTCCTTAAGAGTGTTTTAAAGGATATAATTTTTCTCGTAATATTTTACCATCCAGTTTTCCAAACTCATATAATAGAGTTTTCAAAGGTGAAGCAAGATCCTATTCAGAGTAATCAGAGACACAACTGCAAGGCCTCGGATAGCTTTAACAGAGCAGCAAACATGACAAACAACCGCTGACCTTCCTTTCTGGAATTCTTTCATTTATCATACTAGTTCTAAGAATAGAAAAAAGGGTTTGGGTCCTTAGGGTCTTATTCTAACTTATTCTAAAAGTGTAAATTTTCTGGGGTGTGGCATGAAAGGTTGCATTAGTTGTATTTCCTGCTATTAAATGATGTGTCTCAGTAGAAAAGTTATTGAGCATAGCTCCTTGTGAATATAGTTAGAGAAGATAAATTGTCATCTGTTAAAAAGGGTTAGAATAATCTTAGCTGTAGTCTAGTCATGTATTAGGGAGACAGACTAATCCTTGAAAATATCTACAAATCTATGGGTCTGTGTTATTTCTACTACCCTGAAGCCTTCTTTATAGGGCAAAATCCTGCTGGTTCTGTCCAGTTTGCTATTGCCTGGTGGCAGAGTTCATCGCTCATTCTTCTATTTGGTCAGCAAATCCATTTCTGTTTTCTGGAAACTATGCTGAATTTACTGTTCCAAGCACCTTGCATTTGGTCACTAAAATTTGCGTCTCTGTAATCTGAACATCATAACTGGTAGAGACGTCACAGAGCTTCTGGTTGGATCAGATGATGTAAACCAAGGCATTTCTGTGATCGGGGCCTTTTTTTTTTTTTTTTTTTAAGGTTAAATGATACGGTAGTCTCCCCCTTATCCACAGTTTCGTTTTTTTGCAATTTCAGTTACCTGTAGTCAACTGCAGTCTGAAAATATTAAATGGAGAATTCCAGAAATAATTCATAACTTTTAAGTTACATGCTGTTCTGAGTAGCATGATGAAATCTTGCACCATTCCACCTGGCATGTGAACCATCACTGTGTCCAGTATATCCTGCCCTTTAGTCACTTAGTAGCCATCTCAGTTACCAGATTGTCTAGTACCATAGTGCTTGTGTTCAAGTCACCCTTATTTTACTTAATAATGGCCCAAAAGCTCAAGAGTAGTGATACTAGCAATTCAGATATGCCAGAGAAGCTATAAAGTGCTTTCTTTAAGTGAAAAGGTGAAAGTTCTCAATAAAGAAAGAAAAAAATTGTATGGTGAAGTTGCTAAGATCTACAGTAAGAATGAATCTTCTGTGACATTGTGAAGAAGGAAAAAAATCGGTGCTAATTTTGCTGGTGGACCTTCAACTGTAAAAGTTAAGGCCACTGTGTATGATAAGTGCTTAGTTAAGTTGGAAAAGGCATTAAATTTGTACAGTAAAACATTTTGAGTAGGCGGGATCAAGATGGCAGAGTAGGAAGACCCTGAGCTCACTTCCTGCCAAGGACACACCAAGACTACAACAACATATAGGACAACTCTCTCTGAGAATGACCTGAGGACTAGCAGAACAGCTTTTATAAAATTAAGGATATAAAGGAAAAATGGATAAACAACAAGGTCCTACTGTATAACACAGGGAACTATATTCAGTATCCTGTAATAAACCATAATGGAAAAGAATATGAAAAAGAATATATATATATGTATGTATACATATATACATACATATATAACAATCACTTTGCTGTACAGCAGAAACTAACATAACATTGTAAATCAGTTATAGTTCAAGAAAATAAAATCTTTTAAAAAAGGATATAAGGGGGCTTCCCTGGTGGTGGCCCAGTGGTTGAGAATCCGCCTACCAATGCAGGGGACACGGGTTCGTGCCCCGGTCCGGGAAGATCCCACATGCTGCGGAGCGGCTGGGCCCGTGAGCCATGGACGCTGAGCCTGCACGTCCAGAGCCTGTGCTCCGCAACGGGAGAGGCCACAACAGTGAGAGGCCCGCGTACCAAAAAAAAAAAAAAAAAAAAGGATATAAGGGAAAAACCATATCAAGACAAGGAGGAGGGAAAGAGAAGTGATCTAGTCTGCGCCCATACCCCCAGTGTGTGACCCACAGGTGGAAAGGAAGGTCACAAACATGGAGGTCCTCCCTAATGAGCAAGGGCTTCAAGCCCCACATTGGGCACTCCAGCCTTGGGGACCAGCACCAGGAAGATGAGCCTACTTAACTGCTTTTTGAAAACCAGTGGGGCTTACTACCAGGAGAGCCAGAGGGCTGTTGGAAACCCAGACGCCCTCTTAAAGGGTTCATGCATATACTTACTCGCTCTGAGTGCCAGCACAGAAACAGCATATTGAAAAGTGCCTGGTGTTCTGTCCAGCCTACCGGGGCTGCACCAGCATGCCCCCTAATCTAACTCTGGCTTCAACATATACAGACTGCATAGAAGCACTCCTACGTGAGGGCACACCTTGAAGACCAGGAGAGGTACCTGTTTTGCCTAATTCATAGAGACAAACACAGAAAGTCAAAGAAGATGAGGAAAATGTTCCAAATCAAAGAACAAGGTAAAACCTCCAGGGTGGGAGAACCCTAATGAAGTGGACATAAGTAACTTTTATGATAAACAGTTCAAAGTAACATTAAAATGCTCACTGAACTTTGGAGAAAAATAGAGGAACACAGTGAAGCTGCAACAAAGAATTAGAAAATATAAAAAGAACCAATCAAGCTGAAGAATATAATTACTGAAATGAAAAATACATTAAAGGGAATCAACAGCAGATTAGGTGATACAGAAGAACATGTAAGCATCCTGGAGGACAGAATAGTGGAAATCACCCAATCAGAATATCCATAAGACAAAGTTTTTAAAAATAGGAATCGTGGGCTTCCCTGGTGGCGCAGTGGTTGGGAGTCCGCCTGCCGATGCAGGGGACACGGGTTCGTGCTCCGGTCCGGGAAGATCCCACATGCCGCGGAGCGGCTGGGCCCGTGAGCCATGGCCGCTGAGCCTGCGCGTCTGGAGCCTGTGCTCCGCAACGGGAGAGGCCGCAGCGGTGAGAGGCCTGCGTACTGCAAAAAAAAAAAAAGGAATTGTTTAGGGACCTTTGGGACAACATCAAGTGTACTAACATTAGCATTATAGGGGTTTAGAAGAAGAGAAAGAAACGGGAAATGTGTTTGATGAAATAATGGCTGAAAACTTCCATAACCTGGGAAAAGAAACATATCCAGGTCCAAGAAGCACAGAGAGTCCCAAACAAAATGAACCCAAAGAGACCCACACCAAAACATGTCATCATTAAAATGGCAAAATTTAAAGATAGAGAATTTTAAAGGCAACAGGGGAAAACAAAGAGTCACATTTGAGGGAACCTCCATGAGGCTACCAGCTGATACTTCAGCAGAAACTTGGCAGGCCAGAATGGAGTTGCATGATACATTTAAACTGCTGAAAGGAAAAACATAAACAAAAACAAAACAAACAAAAACCTACAACCAAGAATACTGTACCAGGCAAAGTTATCCTTCAGAAATGAAGGAGAGAGAAAGAATTTCTCCAATAAACAAAAACTAAAAGAGGTCATCACCACTAAACTCACAAGAAATGTTAAAGGATCTTCTTTACCAAAACAAACAAAACAAAACAAAAAACCCAGCAAAAACAAAACCAAACAAAGGCAATAACAAGAAATAAGAAAATACATGAAGGGAAAAATCTCACTAGTAAAGGCAAAGACATTTGACCCTTGAACAACACAGGTTTAAACTTATACATGAATTTGTTTTTCAATAAGTACATTCAGTACTACATGATCTGAGGTTGGCTGAATGCACAGATGTGGATCTGTGGTTACAGAGGGCTGACTATGGGACCTGAGTGCAGATTTCTGTATCCACAGCAGGCCCTGGAACCTTCTCCCATGGATACCAAGGGACAACTGTATATGCTAAAGGCAGTGGATCAACCACTTAAAAAGCTAGTTGAGGGTTAAAAGGCAAAAGTCATAAAATCAACTATAGCTACAATAAGTTATTAAGGGATACACAAACAGTTGTAAAATATGACATCAAAAACAAAATGTGGAGGGGGAGTAAAACATGTAGAGCTTTTACAGTGTATTTGAATTTAAATGACTAGAGCTAGAGATACGTTGAGATCTATATATATGTATGTATATAAATTTCATAGTAACCACAAACCAAAAATTAAAAAAAAGATAAAGAAGAGAAAGGAACCCAAACATAACACTAAACAAAATCATCAAACCACAGAGTTTAAAAGAAAAGAATAGAGAAGAACTACAGAAACCACCAGAAAACAAATAACAAAATGGCAATAAGTACATACCTATCTATAATCACTTTAAATGTAAATGAACTAAATGCCCCAATCAAAAGACATAAGGTGGCTGAATTGATTTAAAAAAAAAAAAAAATTCCCATCTATTTGCTGCCTACAAGAGACTCACTTCAGAGATAAAGGCAACAGAGACTGTAAGTGAAGGGAAGGAAAAAGATATTCCAAGCAAATGGAAATGGAAAAAAAAAGCAGAGGTAGCAAGACACATATCAGACAAAATAGACTTTATTTATTTATTTATTTATTTATTTTACATCTTTATTGGAGCAAAATTGCTTTACACTGGTGTGTTAGTTTCTGCTTTATAACAAAGTGTATCAGCTATACATGTACACATATCCTCATATCTCTTCCCTCTTTTGTCTCCCTCCCTCCCACCCTCCCTATCCACATGGGGAGGGGGAAGGGTAATCTGGGACAAAGTGAGAGTGGCATGTACATATATGCCCTGCTAAATGTAAAACAAAATAGACTTTAAAACAAAGATTATAACAGGAGATAAAGAAGGACGTTACATAATGATAAAGAGGTCAATCCAAGAGGAGGATGTAATATTTAAACATATATACATCTAACATAGGAGCATCTAAATATGTAACGCAAATATTAACAGACATAAAGAGATAAATTGACAATAATACAATAATAGTAGGAAACTTTAACACCCTACATACATCAATGGACAGAACATCTAGACCAAAAATCAATAAGGAAACAGTGGCCTTAAATGACTCATTAGACCAGATGGACTTAATAGATACCTACGGAACATTCTATCCCAAAACTGCAGAATATGCATTCTTTTCAAGTGCACAGGAAACATTCTCCAGGACAGATCACATGCTAGGCCACAAAGCAAGTCTCAGCAAATTTAAGAGGATAGAAATTATATCAAGCACCTTTTCTGACCATAATGGTATAAAACTAGAAACCAATTTCCAGGAAGAAAACTGGAAAAAACACAAACATGTGGAGACTAAACAACATGCTACTAAGAAAAACAATGGGTCAGTAAGGAAATCAAAAAATAGCTTGAGATGAATGAAAATAGAAATACAACTTGCCAAAATTTATGGGTCATAGCAAAAGCAGATCTAAGAGGGAAGTATATAGGAATACAGGCCTATTTCAAGAAAGAAGAAAAATCTCAAATTAACAACCTAAGTTTACACCTAAAGGAATTAGAAAAAGAAGAATAAACAAAGCCCAAAGTTAGTAGAAGGAAAGAAATAACAACGATCAGAGTAGAAATAAATAGAGACCAATACAAAACCAAAAAAAACCCAGTAGAAAAGATCAGTGAAACTAAGAACTGTTTTTTTCAAAAGATAAACAAAATTAATAAACCCTTAGACTCAATCAAGAAAAAAAGGCCCAAATCAATAAAATTAGAAGTAAAAGAGAAGTTACAACCAATATCACAGATATACAAAGAATCATAAGAGAATACTACAGAGAATTATAAGCCAAAGTGGACAACCCAGAAGAAATGTATAAATTCCTAGAAACATAAAATCTTCCAAGACTGAATTAGGAAGAAAAAGAAAATCTGAACAGACTGATCACTAGTAATGCAATTGAGTCAGTAATTTTAAAAAAAAACAAAAACAAAAACTCCCAACAAACAAAAGTCCAGGATCAGACAGCTTCACAGGTGAATTCTACTGAACATTTAAAGAAGAGTTAATACCTGTCCTTCTCAAATTATTCCAAAAAATTGAAGAGGAGGAAACACTACAAATTCATTCTATGAGGGCAGCATTACTCTGATACCAAAACCTGACAAAGACACTGCAAAAAAAGAGAAGATTACAGGTCAGTATTCCTGATGAACATAGATGCAAAAACCCTCAACAAAATATTAGCAAACTGAATTCATCAGTACATTAAAAGGATCATACATGATGATCAAGTGGAGTTTATTCCAGGGATGTGAGGATGGTTCAGTATGCACAAACCAATCAACATGATATACCAAATTAACAAAATGAAGGCTAAAAATCACATGATGATATGCAGAAAAAGCATTTGACAAAATCTCTCAACAAAATGGGTGGGGAGGGAACATACCTCAACATAATAAAGGCCATTTACGACAAACCCACAGCTAACATACTCAGTGCCGAAAAGCTGAAAGCTTTTCCTCTAAGATCAGGAATGAGACAAGGATGCCCATCTCACCACTTTTATTCAACATGGTATTGGAAGCCCTAGCCACAACACCGGATAAGAAAAAGACATAAAAGGCATCCAAATTGGAAGGGAAGAAGTAAAACTGTCACTATTTGCAGGTGAAATGATTCTACATATATAATACTCTAAAGACTCCACCAAAAAACCATTAGAACTAATACATGAATTCAATAAAGTTGCAGGATACAACATTAATATACAGAATCTGTTGCATTCCTATGCACTAATAATGAACCATCAGAAAGAGAAAACAAGAAAACAATTTACAGTTGTATCAAAAAAATCTAATACCTAGGAATAAATTGAACCAAGGAGGTGAAAGACCTGTACTCTGTAAACTAGAAGACATTAATGAAAGAAAGAATGCACAAATAAATGGGAATATATTTCATTCTCATGAATTGGAAGAATTAATATTGTTAAAATGCCCATTCTACCCAAAGCAATCTACAGATTCAATGCAATCCCTATCAGAATACCCGTGGCATTTTCACTGAACTAGAAAAAATAATACTAAAGTTTGTATGGACCTACAAAAGACCCCAAATTGCCAAAGCAATCTTGAGAAAAACAACAAAGCTGTGTCATCCTCCCTGGCTTCAAACTCTACCACTATAATAATCAAAACAGTACTGTATTGGCATAAAAACAGACACACAGATCAATGGGACAGAATAGAGAACCCAGAAATAAACCCGTATACATATGGTCAATTAATCTATGACAGAGGAGGCAAGAATATACAACAGAGAAAGAGTGATGTTGGGAAAACCGGACAGCTGCATGTCAGAGGATGAAACCAGGCCATTTTCTCATGCCTTATACAAAAATTAATTCAAAATTGATTAAAACTTAAATGTAAGACCTGAAACCATGAAACTTCTAGAAAAAAACATAGGCAGTATGCTCTTTGACATTGGCCTTAGCAATATTTTTTTGGATCTATCCCCTGAGACAAGGGAAACAAAAGCAAAAATAAACAAATGGAACCATATCAAACTAAAAGCTTTGGCACAGGAAAGGAAACTATTAACAAAACGAAATGGCATTCTACTGAATGGGAGAACATAGTTGCAAATGATGACCAGTAAAAGAATAATACCAAAATACATAACGAACTCATACAACTCAGTCTCAGAAAACAACAATCTAATTTAAAAATGGGCAGAGGACCTGAATAGACATTTTTTCAGAGAAGAGGTACAGATACCAACAGGTACATGAAAAGATACTCAACATTACTAATGAAAAGGGAAATGCAGATCAAAACCATGATCAGGGATCAACTCACATCTGTCAGAATGGCTATCATCAAAAAACAAGAAATAACAAGTTGTGGTGAGGATGTGGAGAAAAGGGAACCCTGTGCACTGTTGGTAAATATAAATTGGCACAGCTGCTATGGAAACCAATATGGAGTTTCCTCAAAGAATTAAAAATGGAACCTACACAATTGCACTCCTGGATACTTATACAAAGAAAATGAAAACACTAATTCAAAAAGATACATATACCCCAATGTTATTGTAGTATTATTTTAAATAGCCAAGACTTGGAAGCAACCTAAGTATCCATCAACAGATGCGTGGATAAAGATGTGGTGTATATATATACAATAGAATATTACTCAGCCAGAAAAAAAAAAGAATGAAATCTTGCCATTTGTGACAACATGGTGGACCTGGAGTGTATTATGCTAAGTGAAATAAGTCATACCGAAAAAGACAAATACTATGTGTTTTCATGTATGTGTGGAATCTAAAAAACAAAACATGAATAAATAAAACAGAAACAAAATCATAGACACAGAGAACAAACTAGTTTTTACCAGAAGGGAGGTGGATGAGATGAGAGAAATAGGTAAAGGGGACTAAGAGGTACAAACTACCAGTAT
Organism: Pseudorca crassidens; assembly: GCF_039906515.1. NCBI lineage: Eukaryota > Metazoa > Chordata > Mammalia > Artiodactyla > Delphinidae > Pseudorca > Pseudorca crassidens. Next base: position 60,495,799 of record NC_090298.1, read on the forward strand.
AAAATAAAGAAGTCATAAGAATGTAATGTACAGCACAGGGAATATAGTTAATATTATAATAACTTTGTATGGTATATAATCTGTAAAACTATTGAATCACTATGTTGTACACCTATAAATAATATATTGTAAGTCAACTATACCTCAATAAAAAAAAAGATATTTCGAGAGACCACTTATGTTATTATAATTCTTTTTATTATTAGTTATTGTTGTTAATCTTTTTACCTAACTTATAAATTAAACTTTATCACAGGTATGTATATACAGAAAAAAAAACAGTACATAAATGGTTTGGTACTATCCATGGTTTCAGGCACCCACTGGGGTTCTTAGAACCATACTAACACATGGGACTACCGTGCTAACACAGAATTATGTAATCAGATGAATTCTGGTTGTAATATTTTTTAAAACATATCTGAAATTATTTTTCCCTAAGAATCACACTTTACAGTACACAAGAGATGAGAGCATATTTGGAGAACTAATATTTGGAGAACTAATAACCATTCCATATCAAGTGGCAGTGTGTCCGAGTGCCTCCTGTGGGTTTCCCATGGTGCTGATATAGAGAGAGGATAGAGCCATAGGGCAAGTCCTTGTTTCTCTGGTCTTCACATGTCTTTAATCTCCTTGGGGAGGCAGTGCTTACACACAAAGAGCCGTAAAGAGCAATGACTGCAGGATTCCCAAAGTGTGAAGTCCTCAGGAACTGCAGCACTGTGAAGGCTTCATGGAGAGATGGTTCCAAAGCTGGTCCTGAAAGGAGGGATTTTGTAGGGAAGTCATGCTAGGCAGGAATGACCTCATAACTCCAGCTCTATCAATGCTGAGGTTCTTTTAGGGACTAGCTGCAAGGATTAGAGTGACTTCCAATTACAAGCTACCATTTCCAAGGCTTTGCTTACCATCCAATGACAGCTTTTCAGAGTTCATGGAAAGTAACTACTTAGGTTCTAATCCTTGGATATATGGGCTGGTTGGGTCAGGCTGCAGTGGGAAAGGCACAGGTTCTGACAGAATGTCACTCTGACCCTCAGGGCTGGCTGCAGTGGACCACATCAACGCTGTTATTCGGGAAGGTGACCCTGAATACACACTGCTTGCACTGCAGAAACCAGAGGCCCAGCTGCCCACTGTTTATCCCTTTGCTGGTGCAATGTATCAGAATGAACTTTTCAACCTCCAGAAACAGAACGCTATGGTAAGTCAGAGGAGACTCCAGGTACAGAGATGTTAATTCTGAGTCCTAGCAATGAGGAGTGCTGTTGAGGAAAGGTGAGTGGGAGTGTAGTGTCTTTAATTTGTATCAATCCCTGGTCTCATTGGCCTCCCTGTACCAATTCCATGGCCACCTTCCTCTTTAACTCCTGCTTTTCATCTCCTTAAAGAATCTGAGAGCATAGGTGGGAAATGCAGGCAGGGCTCTACACAAATACACATTGAAAACTAGTTGTTCTCATTCTCTGTGTGATTTTTGGAGAACTTGGGATAAGTTAATAACTATATTGAAATATTTTTAAATATCTAATGTTTTTTGATATAGAAAAATAAGCTCTGAATCTGCATTTCTAGAAATTTGCAACCAAGAACATTAGCACCATGGCTTTGATTTTTGTCATTGTGTGCTCCTTGCAATGCTAACAGTATTAAGCAGTAATAATCATATAAGGTCACAGTAAATAAGAGCATATGCACTAGTACAGGATTAAGCCAAACAATGCAACAGAATGAACAGCACTAGAAGCAGCACCAAGAATTTCAATTATGAAAGAGCTAATATTTCAAAGACATGGGGAAACAAATGAAATCCTTAGAAGTATTTAACCATGTGGGAAAGAAAACATTACCTCACTACACATAACAGAATAAATTGCCGGTATGAAAGGTTAAGTGTAAAAAATAATTAAACTTCTAAGGAAACATGGAAGGACAATGAATCTGAAAAGCAAAAACAGTACTGCTCCACCAAAAAAAACAGAAGAGGAGGAAGCCAAACGCACAAACAGGCAGTTCACAGGTATACCAGGATGTTTCACAGTATTATCTATAGTACTGCGAAGATACTACAGATATCTTCTATATCTATATAGAAGATAAACCACGTTTAACTAATAACAGATTGCACACCCTACTGTTAAGTGGAAAAAATGAAATTGAAATATATAGCATTATCTTGTTTTTTATGATAAGAAAAGAAAAATAATTAAAAAATGAAAATCTCTATAAATGTTTGCATGAATTAAAAATTAATAAAAGTAGGTGGCTTAGTTGTTAAGAATCTGCCTGCCAGTGCAGGAGACACGGGTTCAATCCCTGGTCCGGGAAGATCCCACATGCCGCGGAGCAGCTAAGCCCGTGTGCCACAGCTACTGAGCCTGCACTCTAGAGCTCATAAACCACAACTACTGAGCCCACATGCCTCAACTACTGAAGCCCATGTGCTGTAGGGCGCACGTGCCACAACTACTGAGCTTACATGCTGCAACTGCTGAAGCCTGTGCACCTAGAGCCCATGATCCACAATAAGAGAAGCCACCGCAATGAGAAGCCCGCACACTGAAACAAAGAGTAACCCCCGCTCAACGCAACTAGAGAAAGCCCGCGCGCAGCAACGAAGACCCAATGCAGCCCAAAAAATTAAAATTAAAAAAAAACAAAAAATAAGTGGCATTCTTTATTTTACAAAAATTAATGAAGTGTATGTCACTAAAGGGCTTGGGTAGTAAGGTTTGTTTTCTTATCCTTGCTTAGTAAGACATGATTCTATAAATAGAAAGATACTAGAGTTGACCCTTAAACGGGTAGGAACTGCGCATACCACTTATATGTGGATCTTTTTCAATAGTAAGTACTATATTACCAAATGATACGCAGTTGGCTGAATCCAGGGACGCAGTACCTCAGGTACAGAGGGACAGGTATATGGAGGATTAATTATACGCAGATTTTGAACTGCGTGGAGGTTCAGCGCTCCTAACCCCGGTGTTGCTCAGCGGTCAACTGTATTTTGTAATAAAAGAAAAATAAGTTATTTCCTTAAGCTGCACGTAGGTTCTCTTGATATTATGGTCCCTGTTTCTCTAGCTTTGAAGCCCAAGGCTACTTACACTCTAGCACATTCATCCCCTTTTTCTTTATTTGTCCTTATCTTTTTGGCTGTGTACCACTTTAGATAGTTGTGGTGAATCTCAAATGATTCCATTCTGCTCTTTACCTGTAATTTGATACCTTCCTTATATGTTAAAGTCATAGTTAATGTAAGGTATTTGGATAAAATTTACATGTTCCCTATAAAAACCCTTCTTCCCATTTGCTTTGGAACGTAAAATTATGCTTTGTTGGTCTAAAATCAATTTGCTGACAGATTTCTGTGGAGAATCAGCTATAATGCATTTTAATATAAACATTACATATATGAAATATATAATATTCTAAATGTAAAGATAGATATCAGGGTTTTTAAAAATTTGTTTTCATGCTCCCTCTATTTTCCTTCAGTATGATGGAAGAAAAAACCCTTTTGAAGTTGGGCCAAGTCAGTATAAAATGGTTAAAAGGAAGACAACATTGAAGGGGGAAAGTGTTCTGTAATCTGAGATGTACTTTTTAAGTAAGCCCAATCCTTACTTGCTTTTCACTAAGATTTACCTCACATGTCTTCAAATATCTAGACCTTAGGGTATGTTTAAAAATTTCTACCCATTTATAAAAACGTGACTTAGACTAACTTTTTTTGGAATTAAAATCAATATCCTTGGCTTAAAGACTTTGATTTACTTTTCTGGGATTATCATCTTTAGGTGAAATTCTCCCCTTCTCCTTACCCTTAATTCAAACTGAAAATCATTAGCTATACTAATATCTTAACCCTGCACTTGCAGACAGTAACAACGTTATCTAATCTGTGGCTTCATTATTTGGTAAGATTGAGCCTGTTAGCAGCCGATATAATAGCTGCGAGTAGGAATCAGCTATGGCAATGCAGATGTCTGTGGAATCATAACTGAGGACTGTAATTAACTCAGTGCCCAAAATGATCATCTCAGGAAAACCCAGAAGCCATTGACGTGTTCTTTAAAGCCAACGAAAGATAGGTGGCCAGGGAGCCCTGTGGGTCCTGCATTCTCACAATCTTTGACTTTTCTTTATTCTTTGAAGTGTACGTTCTGAACCCCCATCACATACACGGGCTGTGTAGATTTGGGGGTCTTATACTGCCATGTGTTTTCCAACAGAACTACTTGGCCCATGAGGAGCTCTTGATCGCAGTGGAAATGCTATCTGCGGTAGCTTTACTCAACCAGGCCTTGGAGAGCAACGATCTTGTGTCTGTGCAGAATCAACTCAGAAGCCCAACAATGGGCTTCAACAATCTGGACGAGACATACGTGGAACGGTAAGGGAACATTTTCCAAAACTCCTTTCAGTGCAGAAATATGTGTTTGGTAGATTTGTTCTACCAATTTGAAGGACTTGTTCCTTCCTGAAACAATCCATATACCCATGCTTATTTTCCTGAAAGCCAGTCTACTTTGTTCTGAGAATCCTAATGTTCAAATCCTACTTCACAGTATTCCTTTTAGGGGAACAAAGAGTCTAAGGAGGATCCCGTGGCAGTTACTGACTGTCTTTGACATTAGCAAAAATTATTTCATAGGCAAAAAATACATGTTGAAAGCATACCTTCCCTTGGGCTTCTTTTGGAAACGACAGAATGTAGAAGAGTTGGAAACAACTTTAATAATCATCCAGTCCAATTTTCTTGTTTTACTGATGAGGAAACTGGATCTGGATTTGTGGACCCAAAGTAGGGCAGTTGGGCCCCAATCCCCATTCTTTTTTTTTTTTTTTTTTTAACGTCTTTACTGGAGTATAATTGCTTTACAATATTGTGTTATTTTCTGCTGTATAACAAAGTGAATCAGCTATATGTATACATATATCCCCATATCCCCTGCCTCTTGTGTCTCCCTCCCACCCTCCGCATCCCACCCCTTTAGGTGGTCACAAAACACCAAGCTGATCTCCCTGTGCTATGCACCTGCTTCCCACTAACTATCTGTTTTACGTTTGGCAGTGTATATATGTCCATGCCACTCTCTCACTTCGTCCCAGTTTACCCTTCCCCCTGCCCATGTCCTCAAGTCCATTCTCTACATTCTTTTGACGATTAAACCAAAGGAATCCTGAGACCACAGTGGATCACGGCAGTGGGTAACAATCTCAACTTAGTGTCTTTTATTTCATGTTCCTGAAATAAACTACTAGATAGTATTGTTGATAGAATTATAAAACACTATAGCAGATCTAGAGAGAAAACTAAGGGGCGGGAAGAAGGAGCCCATTAGAGATTAAGACAAAAGCCCAAGTTAAAATGAGTGAATTTCCATCTTGGATTCTTGTGACCACCAGGGGGAGATGTCTGCATAGATCTTGACAAAAGCACTGTTGTCAAGATACTGGTTCTGGAACTGCTGAAATAGGCAATTCTCTTGGGTCACGTACAGTTGTACAGGAAAAATTAAAAAGACTTGTTAGACTTTTTTTTAAATGCTGTTTGACCACTTGTCTATGTAGAGAATGGCCCCAAAGTAGAACAGTGGCTTTTCCTTGTTTTTAGTCATCTTGGAAAAACTGATGCTCTTACGCTACTTAAATTTGACCACCTGTTCCTATAACTCCTCAGAGTTTATTTCCAAGGTAATTTATTTCTACCTCCACTGTTTATACTAATGGCACCATCCTCTCCTCCAAGCTTAGAAACTCGAGTTAACTTGAGTTTTCCTCTGACCCTCTGTGAGGCACCCCTGTGCTGTGAATAGTCTGCTCACTTTTCTCCCCAACAGAAGCCAATATGTGTGCACAATACCTCTGCATGATGTTTCCCTTTCCCAGCAACCATCTCGTTTAGACATTTTACCTTTGCTTTTGTAACAACCTCCAAATTGGTCTTACCCTGTCTTTTCTCTTCTCATTCATTCTTATGTAACTAGGCTTTGCTGCTCTCTCAGTGCTAGAGACGGCAGAGTTGGTCACTCCCTTAGGAAGCCTAACAGTCTAATGAGGCTTGTTGATAAAATAATTATCAAGACACATATGGAGCATCCCTGGCCACTTCCCTCTAAATGACAGTACCCCCCTCCCTCCAAATCACCCATTTTGATTATCAAAAATCCTCTCTTCCCCCCATCCCAATTTACAAATAACCTATTAAGGAAATAGTCCCAAACCCCATTTGAAACCCAGTTTTATGCCTGTGATTTTCAGCTGGGGCCACAGATACAGCTTCAGAGGGCAAGCATTCTGTATGAAACACTTTTAAAATTTGTGTTTGTTTAAATAATCTTTTAAAAATTTCATTTAAGCACTTTCTGGGTCACCTGGGTGACCCAATACCGATATGAGATTCCAGAGCCCCCTTTGGTTCTTGTATTGAACATTCCAATGGCCCCAAGTGATTTTTCACAGCCTCAACATTTCAATTTCCATGTCAGCTTTTAACCCAGTTCTTGGAAGCCCAAGTTGGCAGGTGTTCAGGTTTCAGGAACACTGGGCCTCTCCCTTATGGTTGTACAACTTCATAGTACACGGGTGCTGGGCAGGGCTACCTGGATGAATTCTTACCAAGTCTCTACCAGTTTACCATGGCTTCTGCCCTTGGGGCTGTGTTTTCCCAGAAAGGTTGTTTTGTCCAGTTTTCACAAGAGTGACATAGGGTTGGCATTGGTTCTAGGCATGCCCTGTTCCCAGATTAATTGTTCTAAAATGTAGCTCTGTTTATAATGCTCCTCTATTTGATTGTTCTCTCTTCTTATCTGAATTAACCCTCAGTGTGGTGTTCTGCCCTTTGCTCCAGCTACACCCCTCCTTGTATTTTATACTTCAGCCGAGATGGATCTGAACACTCTGTTCATTCTGGCTTATCTGCTCCTATGCATGCTTCTCTCACCACCAGGAACGCGGTGCCTATCACCCGTCTCCGCCTGGCACAGTACTGGAGCTTCCAAGCCCTTCCTGCCATAGAGGGTGCTTCCGTGAACTATTTGCATGTTTCTCCCACCCCAGCTAATGTCATCTGTTCTGAGAACTAGCATGATGTGGTTAAAGGAATATAACCTTGGAGCCAAAAATATCTAAGTTGGACTCTTCCTAGCCGGGCCCCTTTCTGTTCATCTATAAAGCACAAAAACAAACACACACAACAAAACACCTACTCTGCATCTGCCTATAGAACTATGTTGTGTTATTCATAAAATTTTTCCCTTGGGCTAGTATTTGTTCATTTCTGAAGAAATGATGGGTGATTGTGGGTTTTGGGGTTTTTTTCTGTGTTCATCCTTAAGCTTTTTCATTTTATTCCCATTGGGTCATCATTAAATGTCAGACGTGAAATGCCTATAAGGATTTTGCACTTTCTTATCGAATGGTCCCCATCTATAAGGGATGCTAACGAGTGCCAGTTGCCATTTATCCATATTGTCATTGTGGTCAGTATTATTTAGTATATATTGCTACTAGTAAGTATAGAAGAGTATTTTCTTAGGTTTATAACTCTTGATAAGATGAAAATCTCACACAGGACACTGAAACAATTTCAAGCCTGTGTTTGGTGATGCCTTGTTCAGGCACAGAGAATGAATCATCTCCCCCACTTCCCATTCTGAATGATGTTTTTCTCTCCCAAGCTATACTCAGTAGAAGACACCTCAGTGTCTTGTACTTGGAGCAGGCATAACTTTGAGAAAATCTGTCGCAGTAAGAAAACAATTATAGACTCAATGTGATCTTACTTCTTGGAACCTCTGCTGTTAGCAAATCCGTAGGGTCTATTCAGAAGTCATACTGCAGAGTGACTTAAAAAGCTGAGTTGCTTTTTAAGTTTAAAGAGAGGATTGCTCTTTATTTCCCTGGTATAAAGATGCACAGGCAAATTAAACTATTGAGTTTCTATACTTCGGGCTGGAATAGCTCACTCATGTTAGCTTATGGTTGTAACATTGGTTCTGTAGTGGGTTTTTTTGTTTTGTTTTGTTTTTAATTTATTTTATTTTTGGCTGCGTTGGGTCTTCGTTGCTGCACGCGGGCTTTCTCTAGTTGCGGCGAGAGGGGGCTACTCTTCGTTGCGGTACGCAGGCTTCTCATTGCGGTGGCTTCTCTTGTTGCGGAGCACAGGCTCTAGGCACATGAGCTTCAGTAGTTGTGGCACGCGGGCTCAGTAGTTGTGGCTCACAGGCTCTAGAGCGCAGGCTCAGTAGTTGTGACGCACGGGCTTAGTTGCTCTGTGGCATGTGGGATCTTCCCGGACCAGGGCTCGAACCCACGTCCCCTGCACTGGAAGGCGGATTCTTAACCACTGTGCCACCAGGGAAGTCCGGTTCTATAGTTTTTAAATGGGGAAATTGATGATTGAAAAATGAAAGTTTCTTAGTAATATGTCAAGGTGGATCATCTTTTTTTCCTAAAATTTCTCAAGACAGGAAAAATAATCAGAGTGTTGGCCAAACTATTTTCCAGAGGGCTGCACAGAGTGAGGAGGGTCAGGGATCAGAATGAGGGGAGAGAATGTAATGGCGGTGAGTAGACCCAGGAGAGAGGTGGTGAGGGGCTGCTGAAGCCTGAGGAACGGGCAGGTGAAGAGGAAACTAGGATGTTCTGGGTCAACTGAGGCACCACCTCTTCAAGAAAACAGGCAGTGAAGATGTGTGTTATTCAGCAAAGTTTCTGGAACAGTATTTGCTTTTTATTTGATTTGTCACTGGAAGTATTAGGCCACAAGGTAACCCAGCTGTGTTAGGGTTACAGTTAAAAAAAAAAAAAAGGCCTCTCAAGGCTTGGATTTGGGGAATGAACAAGAAAAAAAAAAAGGGACCCTTGATGGAAAGCTTAGGAACCGTGGTAATTCCGAATTTTATCCCATAATACTCATCTGGAGACTAAGCAGAACTAAGACATACAAAGGGAAGAAAAAATAGTTACTAAAAAAAAGCAAGTAATTTCACAGAGTTAAGAACGTTGAGGTTTTTTTGCTTGAGTTAAGTGCAAGATTGGAATTTGAGGAACTTTCATTAAAAAGCATTGTTACCTAAAAGTATTTTTAAGGGAAAAAAAACACCTTTAGTCTAAGTGAGCTTGGTGTATGTTGGCAAAGCTGCACAAGACGATTTTACTTGCCTTTATCCTGTTGGTCTAACCTCATAACATCACATTGAGCCACATGTGTCAAACTTAAGATGCGTGTCCAATTTAAGATGCATAACATGAACAAAGAATGAACGTCTCTGATCAGTATCATGCTTGTTTTCTCTTCTACAGTTACGCAAATGCACTACTCTCCATTAAACTGGAGGCCTTATCCCAAGGGCAAGATAGCTTAAGCTGGAATGAAATTCAGAATTGTATTGATATGGTTAATATTGAAATTCAAGAAGAAAATGACCGTAAGTATGGAACAGTATCCTTCTCTAATTATAGTGGGAGAATAAGGTAGCTGGACAAAACGGTCCTCTACATCAGGGCTGCCCTAGAGCCCTATGAGAACACTCTCCCCTAACAAGTTTGTATGTATTTGTATGTAAATGTTATTTTTGTACTACTGTCCCAACATATTATAAACATTACAAAGCAAACATAAGACATAAAATGATAGAATAAAAGTACATAAATACAAGTCCTAATATCTTTCTATTTATTGGTACTTGAAAGATGACTGCTGTAAATAACTCAGCTTTTTAAGCAAGCACTCAACTTTATTTTGACCTTTCATGTACGTGGGTGTTTTTCTGAAATATGGCACATGTTCCTGCCCTAAGAAGAAATTGCAACACAGTCTAACTGTTGTTTTATGATCTCAAATCTTGGTGAATTGCTGTGTTTCTAGAACTTAGGAGCTCTGAGCATGAAAGTGGACAGTCCAAGAAGAGGTGCGCTGAGACATGCTTTCGTGAATATCAGCTTGCTTCCCTGTCCTGCCTCTTACTTACAAAAACTGAGTGACGAATGGGGAGCTCTGTAACTTAGGCAATGAGTATAATTGCTGCTTTGTGACCACACGACTTTCTGCTGCCTCTCTGCGTTTTCTTTCAGTGAGGCGTTTGGGGATCCCTGCCTCAGATGGCTGACACATCACCCACTTGCCTCTTTTCTGGCATTAGCTTGGGAGCTGGTAGTTCTTGGCAGATGTTAGTTACGAGGGAAGCACTAATTTAAGCAGATGTTCAACATCATCAGTGGGGGCGGCGTGGGGGACGACCCTGGCGTGTGTGTCCGCTTACAAAGCTCAGGTCCCCAGCTTCCTGCCGTCCTGCCTCCTCCTTGATCCTCCCCAGCTCCACACTCTCAGTCTCCAGCGATGGTTTGGGTGCTTTGGCTATGCCACTCAAGGGTTGGCAAAACACAAAATCATGTTCCATCTTTGTTTTCTGACCTTTCCCTTATTCTTTGGGACAACATGCACAATCCAGGTTTGCTTTGGTGATTTATGTATGTCCTGCTTATACAGGTGAAGGTGCGTTAATTCTCAGTACTGAACAGTACTCGGTACACTTTTACTCTCATTCTTGACATTGACAGAGGGGTACGAGGAAGGACCTGCCATTTTTTGTCCCAGATTATCAGATAGAGCCTTTGCTTTTATCAGGAAAAGAAAAACAGTATCATGTGTATAACTTGGAAAGAAAGTGGTCTTTTGCAGGTGAATATTTTTAAGCAAAAATCTCTTTGGTTTTGTATGGCATTTACCTAGGTAACTGTACTACTAAGTTGTTCTCCATGGGACATTTCACACGGCCATTATCACATTTCTTTTAACCATCTCGGCGTGAAGCATATATGCCATAACCAGAATAGTCATTTTAGAGGCTAATATCTCCTTTCTAGAATTTGGGGGACTTAATATAAAAGATTTAACTTCTCTCTGTTTTGGTTTGTTGTTTTGTCAAAACGGGGTATTTTTGTTGAACGTTCTTGAATTATTGAGTTTGATATCATCTGTTTAGGTAATTGCTTTAACAGCTAAATTAAAATAAATATACCGTTGCGAGTAGGCCCCAATTGCACTCTATAGAAATGAAATCATCTGAAAGAGCTGAGAACTTTTCATGGACATCTTGAAAGTGCGTTACTCTCCCCATCCCACCCCTGCCACACGCTCCAGAATCTTATGTCTGAGTTGTGGCGTGGATGAGGTGTGTAGCTAATGGGAAATGATAAACGCGGAAGGTGAATTGAATGGAGAAGCTGCTAAATGCATTTCCTGAGATTTGGATGCTCTGCTGATTTCTTAATGGAAAGTTTACTTTTCCCAGTCGAGCCTTAGAGGAGTATTATTTTAACCAGGTAACTTAGACAAGGAAGTTTTCTTCCTGTGAAGTTTTGCTTTTTAAATTTGGTAGGTACCATTCTTTGTGAGTTACCTCATCTGCTGTCTCAAATACAACACCTCTGAGGGAATGCCCACTCTGTCCTTGGACTAGAATGTTATAGTATCACATGATGATTTAAATCAGTGGGCCATGAACTGAGGCTCAGCAGTCTTTGCTCAAATGGGATCTTCTCTTTATTTTTAAACAGAGGAAGTGATGCAGATGGACCCAGGGGACTTATGGGAAGGTTTTTCACCTCCTATGAAGTCATTTACTATGACATCACCAGCTTGTGTTCTTAGAAACACACCAAAAACTTAAGCAGCTGATTTCAATCAAGTCAGCTGGAATGCACTCATTCCCAGGTGATTAGCTGCTAGGAACACACATTCTCTTTCTTAGATGTAGTTCTGTAAAGATCGTTTTTGGATGGGATGTTTAAAAGTATTTAGAACAGTTAACCCAAGGAGGTCAACTGACATAAGGGGTCAACTGTCACTTCCAGAGAATGATATAAGTATTCCATGCTCTCCAGTGTATAAATATTACGGGGTGAAATGATAATACCTTGTATGTGGGTAGTACTTAGACTTTCTCAAGTTCTTCCAATGTTTTGAGATAACCTAACTTGCATGTTAGAGAAGTAGTTTTGCTGCTTCTTCCACCATGCTGGAGTATTATAGTCTGAAATAATTTCTAGACATTTTAGATTGTCCCTTTTCTCCTACAGATTTTTTCATTCTTAGCAATGGTCTCTATGGGGTCATTCATTCAGGAGATACTTAGCTAAATATTTTACTTTAATTTGAATGTCAAAATCAAGATACCTCTTAAAAATTTGAAGTATGTATTCTGTTTCATAGCATATCACATTTGTAGAGTGGCTTCTGATTGTTTTTGAAGAAAAAAAACTGACAAAATGAGAGAATGTTTGGCTTTAAGTATGTTTATTTTCTAAGCTTACTTCTCATTAATGTTTAGTTTCTTTATTAATTCTTGTCCATGAGCACTCACTTGGGAAGCGGAAGCCCCCTGTTAGTATGTGAATGTATGTGTGTGTATGTGTACACATGTGTACATATACCCATGAATAATGCACCCATACATACATACACTATAGTATTTTATGACTGGATGATAGTTTATTTTTAAGAATAAGGTAATATTGAGAAGTGACCTCCAAATAGATCCCTTATACTAGACTTTCAAAAACTTTGCCAACTGCATGGCTTGGCTTCTGTGCTTTTCATTCCTGGACCTCACAGTCTATGTCCTAAGATCCTGTATGTAGTAGAGATAGTAGAAGGTTAAACTGGTGGATATGCTTATTCATCCTTTGGTACATCCATGGATTAGGGTTCCAGATGTAATTTTAGCAGCCCGCATTGGAGAATTTGTGACATTAGTTATCCACACTTGAACCTTAAAAATATCCCTAAACATGCATGACTTTGTTAATTTCTATGGAGCCGACCTACACTTGACAGCCACATGTGGCTGTTTTAATTAATCAAAATTAAATAAAATGTAAAATGAAGTTCTTCAGTTCATACTAGCCACATTTTTTAACATCTTTATTGGAGTATAATTGCTTTACAATAGTGTGTTAGTTTCTGCTTTATAACAAAGTGAATTAGCTATACATATACATATGTTCCCATATCTCCTCCCTCTTGCGTCTCCCTCCCACCCTCCCTATCCCACCCCTCTAAGTGGTCACAAAGCACCGAGCTGATCTCCCTGTGCTATGCAGCTGCTTCCCACTAGCTATCTATTTTATATTTGATAGTGTATATATGTCCATGCCACTCTCTCACTTCGTCCCAGCTTACCCTTACCCTTCCCTGTGTCCTCAAGTCCATTCTCTGTCTGCGTTTTTATTCCTGTCCTGCCCCTAGTTTCTTCAGAACCATTTTTTTTTATATTCCATATATATGTGTTAGCATACGGTATTTGTTTTTCTCTTTCTGACTTCCTTCACTCTGTGTGACAGACTCTAGGTCCATCCACCTCGCTACAAATAACTCAATTTCATTTCTTTTTATGGCTGAGTAATATTCCATTGTATATATGTGCCACATCTTCTTTATCCATTCATCTGTCGATGGACACTTAGGTTGCTTCCATGTCCTGGCTATTGTAAATAGAGCTGCAGTGAACATGGTGGTACATGACTCTTTTTGAATTATGGTTTTCTCAGGGTATATGCCCAGTAGTGGGATTGCTGGGTCATATGGGAGTTCTATTTTTAGTTTTTTAAGGAACCTCCATACTGTTCTCCATAGTGGCTCATACTAGCCACATTTTAAATGCTCATTAGCTGCATGTGGCTACTGGCTACCATATTGGATGGCCCAGAACATTTTCATCATCACAGAACATTCCGCTGGACAGCACTGGACTATACTGACCTTGAAAGTCACTCTGCTAACACTCTAGGGAATTGTTTGGTTTTGAGCTGTCTCTTTGGCATTCTTTACAGTGGTGAAGTAGAGTAAACCAACTAATAGTGTATATCCAAATCTCTTTGCACTTCCGTTTTCTTTTCTGTACATCTCTACATTAAATTCTTCCAGCTCTGCTATTCTATGGTTCCATCATCCAGTACTTTGGCATTATTATGTAAGTGAGGGTTACACTAGAAATGAGCATCTCTGCTGCTACTTGTATGTCAGATTATCTCCCCTTTTTATAACAGCTTTATTGAGATATAATTCATATACCATAAAATTCACACTTTTATTGTGTTTTTATGGTAGTTTTTTATGTATTTAAAAAATTGTGGAACCATCACTAGTATCTAAATTCAGAATATCTTCATCACCCCGAAAAGAAACTTTATACCTGTTAGCAGTCACTCCCTTTTCCCCCTCCCCCCACCCCCTGGCAACAACTCATCTACTTTTTTTCTATGGATTTTCCGATTCTGGATATTTCATATAAATAGAGTCATGTAATGTGGGGCCTTTTGTGTCTGGCTTCTTTCTCTTAGCATAATGTTTTCAAGGTTCATCCATGTTGTATCATGTATCATTATACTTCATATTTCTTTCTAGGTCAAGTAATATTCCATTCTAGGGATATATATTTTGTTTATCCAGTCATCAGTTGATGGATATTTGGGTAGTTTCTACTTTTTAGCTATTATAAATATTGCTTCTATAAAGATTCAAGTATAAGCTTTTGTGTGACTATATGGTTTCAGTTCTCTTTAGTATATACCTAAGAGTGGAACTGCTGGATCACATGGCAGTTGTATGTTTAATATGTTAAAGAACTGCCTGGTTCCCAAGGTGACTACCATTTTCCATTCCCACCAACAACGTATGAGAGTTCCAATTTCACCCCATCTTCACAACACTTGTTATTGTCTTTTTTAATATAGCCATCCTAGTGGTTATGAAGTGGTTATGAAGCGTTGTGATTTGGCTTTGCATTTTCCTAATAACTAGTGATTCTGAGCATCTTTTCATGTGCTTATTAGCCATTTGTATATCTTCTTTAAAGAAATACCTGATCAAGTCCTTTACCTGTTTTAAATTTTTTTTCTCTTTCTGTTGTTAAGAGTTCCTTATATAGTTATTATGCTTGTATATCAGGTATATAAGGGGTTTTTTAAATCAGATATCGGACTTGGAAGTATTTCCTCCCATTCTATAGATTGTCTTCACTTGTTCTGAGGGTGTCCTTGGAAACATAAAAGGTTTAATTTTTATTTATTTATTTATTTTATTTAGTTTTGGCTGCATTGGGTCTTTGTTGCTGCATGCGGGCTTTTCTCTAGTTGCAGCGAGCGGGGGCTACTCTTTGTTGTGGTGCCCGGGCTTATGGCTGTGGCTTCTCTTGTTGCGGAGCATGGGCTCTAGGTGCACGGGCTTCAGTAGTTGTGTCATGCGGGCTCAGTAGTTGTAGCTCACAGGCTCTAGAGCACAGGCTCAGTAGTTGTGGTGCACGGGCTTAGTTGCTTTGTGGCATGTGGGATCTTCCTGGACCAGGGCTCGAACCCATGTCCCCTGCACTGGCAGGCAGATTCTTAACCACTGCACCACCAGAGAAGCCCAAAAGGTTTAATTTTTTTTTGAAGTGTAGTTGATTTACGATATTGTATAAGTTACAGATGTTTAATACAGTGATTCACAATTTTTAAAGGTTATATTCTGTTTGTAGTTACTTTATGAGATTGGCTATATTGCCTATGTTGTACAATATATCCTTATAGCTTATTTTATACATAATAGTTTGTACCTCTTAAAGGTTTAATTTTTACAACATCCCATGTATTCGTTTCTTTTTTTTATTTATGTTTTTGGTGGTCACAGGTAAAAAGTATTGCCGACCACAAAGGTTTACTCTTAAATTTCTTCTAAAAGATTAAAAAGTTATATTTTTTGTGTAGGTTTATGATCCATATTGAGTTACTTTTTGTGTATGATGTGATGTAGGGAGTCCAGCTTTATTCGTATGCAGTGGACATTCAGTTGTCTGTGCCATTTGTTATAAAGACTGTTATTTACCTGTTGCATTGTCTTGGCACCCTTGGTTAAAAATCAGTTGACTATACGTGTAAAGGTTTATTTCTGAACTCTAAATTCTATTCCATTAATCTTTAAGTCTGTCTTTATATCAATACCATGCAATATTAACTGTAGCTTTGTAGTAAATTTGAAATTGGGAAGAGTCCTCCAACTCTTTTTTTTTTTTCCAACATTGCATTGGTTATTTCTTGATCCCTTGCATTTCCATGTGAATTTTAGAATCAGCTGGTCAATTTCTGTTTAAAAAAAAAAAAGGCAGCTGGAATTTTGATAGGGGTTACACTGACTTTGTACATCAGTTTGAGGAGTACTGCCATCTTATTAATATTAAGTCTTTTGATCCATGAACATGGGATGATTTTTCCCTTTATTTAGGTCTTTTTTTCCAATGGTGTTTCATAATTTTCAGTGTCTGTGTCTCATCCTTGTTTTATTAAATTTATTCCTAAGTGTTTATTCTTTTTGTAATTGTAATGTATTTGTAATTGGAGTCTATTACAGAATTTTTCCTTAACTTCATTTTCAGATTGCACATTGCAACTATAGAAAGATACAATTCACTTCTGTACATTGACCTACTATGTAAGCCTTAGCTTTACTTGTTTATTAGCTCTTGCAGTTTGTGTGTGTGTGTGTGTGTGTGTGTGGTTCCTTCAGCCCCCGTTTCTAACTCAATCTTTGCTACAGGTGATTGGAGAAAACTTATAATGTACTATGACTTAAAAGGAAACTTTTTCCTTTATTTTCTAGGAGTTGTAGCTGTAGGATACATCAATGAAGCCATTGATGAAAGGGATCCTTTGAAAACCTTAGGTAGTCTGCTGCTACCCACTGCTAGGATTAAAGATGTGGACCCAGACTCTGCCCAGCACTACCAGGATGTTTTATACCAGGCTAAAACACAGAAATTCATGGTAAGTCTTAGTAGGTGTGTTTCTTTTAAATTTACAGACCAGGTTGGGGACAGAGGGGCAAGAGGGAGGATTTTTTTTACCCATTTTTCCTAAAGCTCATAATTTGCTTATCTATGTATGGATCAGATTACAAGTTAATAGGGCTGTTATTTTCCTGGTATCAAACATGAGGGGGAAACTAGCTCCAGAGCTGCTGACTGCTTCTACTCTTTCACTAAAAATGCACTTGTGGGTGAGTTCTTGTTCACAGTCCAAGTTATTGGATATTTACTGAGCACACACTGTATTCATGGTGCAGTATATGGCATCTGATAGGGGAAAGGGGGATCCGAGGAACACATGATACCATTTGAATGTTCTATCCTTATCCTCAAGATGCTTAGAAAGTTACTAAGATGGTAGGCATTCTCATATAGAATAGTTAAATAGCAGTAGAGGTGGGTATGTGGCCACATGTCAAGATGAGGAATGCCCAGAGTGATTCAGAGATGGTTGGGATTTCTGTGAACTGGAGCCCTAAGGTAGGTTGGTGTGGAGATAGAACAGGAGCTGCTCCTGAAGGGTAAGGAAGAGTTGGTTTGGTGAGTGGGAAGCAGGATAATGCAGGTAGGTAATGGCAGGGCTAGATGGGTACCAGCTGGGTTTGTTCTGGGCACAGGAGGAAACTGACCTGGCCAGGTCCCACTGAAGAGCAGAGGGCTTTATCTGGCGGCAGAGCTTGTACTGTTGTTGTGAGACATCCCCCAGATACTAGCCACTATTGGAAGAACTGAGTGGAGAAGATGCTACCTGGGACGTAACCACTTGTGGCTTGAATGCCAGGCCAGTGACTGGGAGAATGAGACTCAAACCTGACCTCATGTCCCCAGACCCCTGGGGAGGAGAGTGGACCCTGTCAGCAAGGAGGACTGGGCCGCCCCCTGCTGTTTGCACTGATGTAGCTGTGGCTGTAGCACGTGACACAGCATTGAAAGCTAAAGGTATTAGCTTTGGAGACAGGCACCATTCAAACCTTGGCTTTGCCACAAATTAGGTAGAGATTTTAGTCAAGTCACCAGAAGTCTCTGTGCTTCAGTTTTCGCATGTGTAAAATGAGAACAATAGTACCTACCTTATAGGATTACGGTGAGGCTTAAATGATTACATAATATAATAAATGAGTAATATATATTTATATTTTTACATATTAATATATAATTACATTGATTATAGTGTGTGTATGTATAAGTGTAGAGCATTTGACATGGAGCATGTCACCCCAAAAAAGTGCTGAAACAATGTAGCTAGTATTTTTGTGGGCACTTCTGGCTGCCACACAGGTCAGTGGGTGGTGAGTGATGTCTTTGTCACAAGGTCTTTACTCGACACAGGTTTACTTTACTCTGTTCACTAGTTGGGATCTTCTGGGTGAGGATAGAGACAGACCTGGTTTTCTCTCTGCCAACAGCCACATGGGTGTTTGTCGTTAAGGTGAAACTAACTCCACAAACCTTTTATAGGCAAGCAGTGGAGGTCCCCCCCTGAGCATCCCAGTCTAAGGGCTCTAGGTCAAGATGGAATTCCACAGCACCTCTCCAGGGCACTCAGAAGCCTTGCTGGTGTCCATGCTGTGCCTCCTCTCTGTTGGACATCCTTCCTAAATGTGAAAGAAGTTTTTTAATAGTGTAATTAGAACAGGGAATATGAGCGTAGGGATCTGAGTTAGAGCTCAGGCATTAAACCACTTGTGGCCTGTAAAGTTAGGAGCGTGAACTACATTGACAATAATTGAGGGATTAAAAACATTGCAGTAAGCAATGAGTCTGGTTTGGTTAAGTTGCCGCTTTTCAACACACTTCTCTTTCTCTGCCCATTAATTTTGAAACTTTGTTTTCTCAGCCCATTCTCCTTCCCTGGAAAAAAATCTGATTCTGTTATTTGGTGGGGTCTCTATTTGCTTTTTAACTTCTGCTGTTGTGATACCTGGAAATTTTCAGTTGTTTTTATGGGGCTGTTTCTGTGCTTTGCTTTCCAAAGGTCTAGCCTTGGAAAATAATAAAAGAAAATTACATTATTGGTATTGTCAATATAAAGTAAAGCTTGTGCCAAAGTATACAGCCATTAAAAGTCACGATGGATAACATCTTAATAGAATGCTCAGTTTTATCAAAGATTGAGGACAGTGGTGTAAGTTGGTGAGAATTCTTGGTCCTCGTTAACAGTATTTCAAGTATAACCTTGTGTAGGCACCAAATTCCTTCCATCTCTTGAGGGGAAAGGCTGAGTAGTGGGCATGTTGGCATACACTTAAGAGAGAACACACTTTCTGGGTGTATTCACTAGAGGCAGTGAATTGTCAGCTGTGTTTAGTTTTTTTATTTTTTTAACATCTTTTTTGGAGTATAATTGCTTTACAATGCTGTGTTAGTTTCTGCTGTATAACAAAGTGAATCAGCCATACATATACGTATATCCCCGTATCTCGTCCCTCTTGCATCTCTCTCCCGCCCTCACTATCCCATCCCTCTAGGTGGTCGCAAAGCACCGAGCTGATCTCCCTGTGCTATGTGGCTGTTTCCCACTAGCTATCTATTTTACATTTGGTAGTGTATATATGACCATGCCACTCACTCACTGCGTCCCAGCTTACCTTTCCCCATCCCCATGTTCTCAAGTCCATTCTCTACATGTGAGCTATTTTTAAATTGAAGGCTTTGCTTTAGAATTTTGGAAGGTACATGACTTATACACCCCCAAAGTTCTCTTTTCCTGCATGCATAATTACTGCATAAAAATTAAGTGTGCTTTTAACAAGTGAATAGTGTTGTATTTTTTCTGTAGGTAAAACTGTCTTACAGTTTATGACTTTGTTTGCAGAAAGTCAGTTTCCTCCATTGAAGTTTTGGGCATCTTGAAACTTACTTGATTCGTTTTTCTTGCTTTGCTTTAGTGTTTATTTTTACTCTTCACATAACCACACAGATACTGTAAATGGCCTTCATGTGCATTTTTGCATTTTTTTAATCTGAGTCCAATGAAATAGGAAACTCTGCACACTCAAAAATAGCCATTTAAAATGTTTTTTTATTGTTTTGATGGGCACTACAAAGTATATGGTCAATGCACATTCCTATTACAGACTTGAAAATTCATCTCACAGTCCTTCATGCCCTTAACCACTGATATTCCACCTCTGTCTAATCTCTAAACTAAAGGAAATATAGTCATTTCCCTACAGAAATGTACTGGGCATTTATAACAAAATATCATTTCCCCATTAAAAAATAGGTATAAGGACAAAAATAATGGAGTCATTATTTTAAATTTATAAATGACCTCATGAATATATCCTTAGCTTTCTTTCTTTTTTTTTTTTAAATATAGCCAACCAAAAATGATGTGTCATGTCATATGGAATACCTTGCCTTCTCAGTACAAATTTAATTGGCTTTCATGCTGTTTAGATGCTTTGGGATTTTACCCTTTAATTCATTCAGCCACATGACGTGCAAAGTATGGAGCCTGGCTCCACAGACCCTGGGAAGACGTGGGCCTGGCATTGCTACAAGAAGCTTAAGGAAGAGGACAAGCCCCTTCTCTACTGCACATGGTGCTTAATAAGTGCTTATGGAATTAATATTTGTGTATAAATGAGCCCTATATAAATGCCATAAGAAAAATACAAAATAATGCTTTGAAGGTTCAGGTGAGAAAAATGAACTCTGACTAGAGAGTCAGGCAAGAATTGTCCTTTGAGGACTTTGAAAGATGGGAAGAATTAAGGCAAACACATGAGAAATAGCTTTCCGGTTAGTGGCAGGGGCAAAATGAGAAGTCTGGATCACAGCAAAGCAAGAAGCTTGGCCTATATCACATGCCAGGGTTTTTGGGAAATAAAATTAGTGTTAGCCTGAATGCTAAGCTAAAGATTTATAATTCCAAAGCAGTGAATAGTCAATGGAGGTTTCTGAACTGGGGGTTTTGAGTGATGTATTCAAACTGGTATTTGAGGAAGATTAATCTGGCAGTGGGCTGAGAAGTGGAGGGTAGGCTGGCAGTGATGAATGGTTAGAAAGCAAAGGTGCGGCTAGGATAACGGACCCTACTGAGAGACATTACACACATAGAATCAGATGATGAGGCAGCCACCAGCATGAGAGCTGAAGGAGGCAGAAGAATTACAAATGACCCCAGACACTAAAACTGAGATCTTAGCTCCCCCCATGCTGCACCCTTGCCCCCTGTTCCGTCCACCTCCTCCAGATCATCTAGAATAGAACCTCTTAGAAGTAGGGAAGATGGAGATTTAAAGAACTTGAAGTACCAGTCAGGCAGGTGGAGATATCTTTTCTCCTGAATTTTCATTCTTAAAATACTGATAGGTTCTTTTTTAAGTCACTGTTTATGTAATGTTTTATTTTGAAACACCATTTCCTAGGGGCTCACAAATGGAGCTAGAGAATAGAGGTCCTTGCAGTATACATATGTTATCCCAAGAGTGTATGTCTTCACACATAGCTTTCCTTGTTCTCTAAGATGATTTCACCATTGTAAGGTAAGCCGTGGAGTGATTCGTGATTTTTGACATGAGAAAATAAAGGAATGGATCTAGGCAACTATTCAAGCTACCAAGGCACAAAGCTATGAGATAGATGAAGTATAAGCCATCGGCGTTGTTGTAGTAGTAGTTTGCGTGGTGAATAATGAGTAAGATGTTGCTTGGAGCAAAGCAAATGGTAAAAACCACAAGAATGAGGAGACTCGCCTTAACATACCACAGCCACCTACGATCTTTTGCATTAAGCGTCCAAATGATGGCTGTGTAGCAGTAGATAATGACCAAAAATGGAATTAAGAATCCAAAGAATGCCAAGGAGATGAAGTAGTAGAGTTGGAAGGGAGACGAGGACTCGCATGTGTTGTGGACATCATGGCAGGTGGTGATGTCCTGCTGGACAAGATAGTACTCCTGCTTCAGAATGAAAAATGGCAGCATATATAAGAAAACCGTTGTCCACACCAATCCACACGTTAGCAAGGCATAGGTGCGCTTGGGCAGCCCCCGGTAAGTGAACGGATGGACAATGGCCAGGTAGCGGTTGATACTGATGCAGGCGAGGAGCAGAATGGAACAGTACATGTTGCCATAGAAGATGACTGTGGTGGCCCGGCACATGACCTCTCCAAATACCCAGTTGTTCCCGTTGAGATGGTATGCTATTCTAAAGGGCAGTGTAACGCAAAGAAGAAAGTCTGCAACGGCCAGGTTGGCGTAGAAGACGTTCATACGGATGGATCTGGTCCTGAAGAAGAGCATCCACAGGGTCACCACGTTGGCTGGCACACCTACTACAAACACCAGGATGTAGATGGCGGGTATCAGTCTGGTACTTAAAGAGCTGCTCAGGTACCTCCTGGTAGCATTATTCACATGGAGACTTGAAACACTTTCTTCAGGGCACTTAATTTTTACAGTTGTGGTGGTTCCTGTCCAGCCTTCTATGGCAGAAAGGGGGAACTCTTCAAAAGAATTCAGGGGAGCGCCACGGAAGGTCTTAATAGGTAAGGTTGGCTTTGCCAAGTTGTCTGCATCACATTCCGTGCCTTTAATTGAAAAGAAGTATTAATATATGATTTGTTGATGAGTCATATCTGTGGTTCAGGAGACAATAAAACTAGATGTCTTATGCTACATAATTTCTGTAATGGTAGAATTTAGGGTCATTTTTATTTTTAAAAATCATTATAGGTGAGGTAATCAACAGGAATGCATTTAATGTATTATCATATGCCCCAGCAGCACGCTAACCCATGCAGGAACCCAAACTAGACGACAACTCCTTGTATGTAAGGAGTTTGTAATATTGATACTATAAGAGGAAACAAAAATAGCACATCAGACCATTGTAGGCTAACGTCATATTGATTATAAACTGTATAGACTGTATAGATTATAAACTCTTCAGGCGAGAGTTAATAGATTTAGATGTTTGAGCAAAATGTCAAGGAAAAGATGAACATGAGCAAAGATGAGCAAGGTTCATAAAGAGGTGGAATTTAATAGAAGAATAAGATTCTGGTAGGTGATGAATGGGCAAAGGCATTGTGTAGGCTGACATGGGGTCTGGAAATATCAGATGAGTTGATTCAACAAATGTTTATTGCATATTTATATGCCAGTGATATACCCAGTTTTAAATCAACGCCATCCCTGTCTTCAACTCTCAGACTAATGGAGAAGATGCGCAAAAACACATTCTTATGCAAATAAGGTACATCTGACAGATGAAGTTGAAAGAGTAGGTTACAGCCAAATCTGAAGGGCCCGTAAACTGTACGAAGAAATCATGTGCCCATTCACAGATGCTGGAGTCGTACACGGACAAAATGATGAACAGAGGAATGGCCGTTGAGGTAGGCAGCATGATGGCCCCCCAAAGTTTCCATCTGCTAATGCCTAGAACCTGTAAATATGTTACCTTCTATGGCAAAAGGGCCTTTTGCAGATGTGCTTCAGGGTCTTGAGATGGAATGAGTATCCTGGATCGGTCAGTGGGCCAAATGTAATCATAAGACTCCTTATAAGAGGAGGAGGAAAAGGGTCAAAGTTGGAGATACTGGAAAATGCTATGCTGCCGGCTTTGAAAGTCGAAGAAGGAGCCACGAGCCAAAGAATGCACATGCTTCTAGGGGCCGCCCAGAGCAAGAAAACAATTCTCCCCTGGAACCGCCTTGCTGCCACCTCGATGTTAGGACTGTGACCTTCAGAAATGCAAAATATCTGTGTTTTAAGCCACTAAGGTAGTGGTAATTTGTTACAGCAGCAATAGGAAACGAATATAATCATGATTTGATTTGTGTTTAAGGTGACTTTGATGACAACGTAGAGAACAGGCTAAAAAGGTAAGAAATTAGAGGCAAGGGGGTCTGATTTGGAGGCTACTGTAGTCATTTCAAACTCAAGTTGGTGGGTTACGGAGCTAGAGCAATGGCACTGGAGAGGTAAAGATGAACACGTGAGACTCTGTAACAGAGGCTCAGGGGGACTTGCCTCTGACTGGCTCTGGAAGCAGTGCAGGAGAAGCAGCTAGAGCAATGGCACTGGAGAGGTAAAGATGAACACGTGAGACTGTAACAGAGGTGCAGGGGGACTTGCCTCTGACTGGCTCTGGAAGCGGTGCAGGAGAAGCAGGAAGCAAAAGTGACTGGGAGGTTTGTACTCTGGAGGTCTTGGAGGAGAGGCGGATGGAGCATGGGACGGGGCAGGGGGACTGAGGGTGCCACGCAGGGAGAAGCTAAGATCTTAGTTTTGAGTATTCCTGAGTGTGAATTGCTGGTGCAATATTAGAATGTAAAATGTCCCATGACAGGTTAGAAGACTTAAATGTGGAGTCCAAAATCTCAGGAGCCCAAATGAGAGTTATGGGTTTTTTAGTCTGCGTGGAGACCATACTTTGCTTTAGTGCTTGAACGCCCTAGGGGGAGATGTGAAAAGAAAGAAGCCAACGGCAGACTTGAGCGGAAATGCCAGATTTTAAGGGGAAAGGAGACGAAGGAAGAAAAATCAGAAGAGGAAATTGATAAAATGATCCCAGAAGTTGGAAATGAGAAAAAAGAAAAAGAGGATAGAAACAAATTACATACTATAAATATTTGGCTTTTAGTGACATGTTGGTACTAATAATCGTAATTCATGAAAGAGCAATTTCAAAGACAAAATAAACCTTAACACTCAAACCTGCTTTTCACTGTGTAGTTTTCTGTAAGTTAATCCTTGACATGTAGAGAAAGTAGATTCTCTCACATTTCTAATGTTACCTTAAGATGAGCTTTTATGCTGAATATAAACCTAATACTTATATCGATTTAAAATGCCATTGCTCTGCCAGTTACCTCTTTTCACACGAGCTCTGAATTCCTACATGTTGAATCCTTGAGGTTAGTATTTAGTAACCTGGCTGTCATTCAAAGGCAGTTTCTCTTCCTGATTTAATCTCTACCAGTTCACCCCCGGGTGAAATTGAAGCCTCCCTCAGAACCTGGAGATTGCACGAACTGAATCCGGGGTGTAACGCAGAGGGATGAGGAGGTGTTCAGGTGTCCTTAAGGGAAGAAAGATTAGAGAAAAGGAAAGAGAACTCGGGGAAGTGGCATTCTTCTGTGCCAGTGTGTAGATGTGGACTTAGAAGGCATGTTGTGTGACACCTGAGCACAGCCACTCAAATCCTGCTGCTTAGGGCTTCCCTGGTGGTGCAGTGATTGAGAGTCCGCCTGCCGATGCAGGGGACACGGGTTCGTGCCCTGGTCCGGGAAGATCCCACATGCCGCAGAGCGGCTGGGCCCGTGAGCCATGGCCGCTGAGCCTGCGTGTCCGGAGCCTGTGCTCCGCAACGGGAGAGGTCACAAGAGGCCCGCATACCGCAAAAAAAACAAACAAAAAAATTCCTGCTGCTTACTTTGGCATTTTGGAAAATTCTTGCATCTGACATCACCCAAAGACAAGTGCCTTTCCAGACAGGCACAAAGCTGAAATACGTGGGCTGAAAAACATGCTATACGAGTTATGTCCCTTCAAGATCTGAGAAGAGAGCTGCTGAAACCATAGTGTTTGTCACTTTTCAGAAAATTCCAGTGATTGAGCAAGACATCATGCCTGAAAACATGCTAAACAGTGACTCTGTGAACAAGCCTTGATTCCATTTCCTTGAGAATTCTGGCTCTTTTATTCCTTAGGGCCTAGTTTTCCTTAAGAGATAGTACTTGTTAAATTACATATATATTTTGTAATTTGTTTGAGTTTTTTATACAGGTTTATTTGGCATGATGTTTCTGAAATGTTTTTCAACCTGAGAAAAGGCCTTGGAGAGGGACTGATCCCCAAAGGGAACAGACGTCAGCCACTAAATAATGGGGTCTTCCTTCACATTTCTCCCCAACCCCTACTGACGAAAGCAAATTCACTGCCTTTCACTTTGTCACCTTTTCTTAAAAATAATTTTTTAAACTGAAGTATAGTTAATTTACAGTGTTGTGTTAGTTTCAAGTATACAGCAAAGTGATTGTTTTATATACATAAAATATATATTCTATATATATATTCTCTTTCAGATTCTTTTCCATTATAGGTTGTTATAAGATACTGAGTATAGTTCCCCATGCTATACAGTAGGTCCTTGTTGTTTACCTATATTATATATAGGAGTGTGTATATGTTAATCCCAAACTCCTAATTTATCTCCCCCACTCCCCTGCTATCTCATTACTTTGACACCTTTTAAATTCCCCCCTTTTCACGTCCACCAAACCCCACCAGCAACTTGAAGGAACCACCTCCCCAAACCTCTTTTCTTTTGCTCTTCTGCTTCATTTTGGTTCATCCACTCACAGAGCACTCACTCATCTGTAAATCTCAAACGAGCTACTGCTCTCTACTGGTTCTCTCAGCACCGTCCTTCAGCCACCTCAGTGATTCCAACTGTCAGTGTAAGCAGCATTCCTTTATAGAGCCTTGGTTTTTAAAATTTTTATCCCACCCCCCCGCCATTGTCACTTCTTCCCTTCAGCTTTCCTGTTCCTAAAACGTTGGCTGGGGTAGGACCCCAACAGTAAGGGGGTTGTGGATATCCCTATCCCAAATTGATTACTTTTAGAGCAAGCAGGAGGTTACAGGCTAACACTGTATTGAGTGAAACAGGAAACACGTATTTCTTTTGGGAAACACAAATTCATTAGCATAACTGATTACTGAAAGCAGACCACTCCGTCTATCAGGGAGTATTCTTGTTTCCAGGAGGTATAAACATAGGATTTTTTAAATCTCTTAAAAAAAACTTATCTTTGCCAAATCAGAGGAAATTCTTAGAAAATCAAAAACTTTTAAAGAAAACTGATTCTTGACGTAATTGTAGAGATCTAACATCTTGACTATGCCACAAAATTTTAAATATCAGCGGAGAACACTTAGTCTTTGACAAGTTTGGAATAGTGAACAGACTACATCTCTTCACGTCCATAATTCCACGTTTTAATAACTAAGATTTGGGGGTGCAATTTGTGTGAAATGTAAAAGAGATTAGATTCAGTGGACTCTTGGGACACAAACCAGCATTCCCACTCTACCCCATAAGAAAAGAGCTTACCACTTTGACAGGAGGCAGGTGACAGAAGCAGTGCTCCAACAGCTACAAAGGTGACAGCTTTCATCTTGATCATCTGAGCCCCGTTTCTCAAATGTTTAAAATTAGGGAGTATGGTTTCACTTCGGTTCCATGTGTTGGCACCAGTTGGAAACCTGGTTCTCTCTGTAGAAGCGTGTTCTCTTGTGCTCTGCAGACAGGAAGCCTGCCAGGGTCCTCTGCAGGGAAAGGGTGTGACAGCACTCATGTTTCAGTGTGCATGACTCAGCCTGAGCCTCTGAGCACGTTATGTTATCCCCGGAGAAAGTCACTGAACTCCTCCCTATCCCTCACAGGAGAGAAGCTGTCATTCCCACCCAGTGAATTTATGTGCATTGAATGAATACCCTTAAGAACAGTCCTTAAAAAAAAAAAAAGAACAGTCCTTGACAGAAGTAAGCTGGAAACAGATGCTGAGCAGCAGTTAGATTTGAATCTGTCCCATATCTCATTTTTATCCAGTTTAAAAATGAAGTTCTAGAGTGTCATTTCTACTTAGTGATTGAGCTGTCAGAAATTATCCTTTCCTTTATCCTTCCAGCTATTTTAAATCTTAATTCTTAAACTCATTACATAATTGTAGGCTAAATGAATCATGGAAAGCAAACTTTTTTTTAAGAAGTTAAAATTGTTTTAAGCTCTTGATTACTTTGAAAATTCTCCTTCAGTGTCACATTAGTCCGAATTTGTCATCAGTGCTTGGCCAAAACTTGGTTTCATTGTGTTTTGTTTTGCCACAGCTAAACATATTCTAAGCCATTCAATAATTCTGTAGGCTCAGATAACTAGGGAACCCCGCCCAAAAATACTGTTTGATTAAACTAAAATCATAATATAACATTAAAACACAGAGGACTCCCTTTATCCCATGGGTATTGGTGAGCATGTTTACAGTAAGCTTTTTTTCTTAACTGTAGTAAAATGTACATAACATAAAATTTACCATCTTAACATTTACGAAGTGTTCAACTTAGTAATGTTAAACACATTCACATAGTTGTTTAACATATAAGCTTTTATGTGTAGTTATGTTCTGCAGGATATAATTTAATATGTAGTTTTAAAAAAAGCTGCATTATAACACATTTTCCTATAATTAACAAAACTTAAATGCTAAGCCAGACAACCCAATAGGCTGTTAACTATAAAAATGAAGTAAGAATCAGAAAATGCAAATTTCACAAGCCTTAAGGTTAAGGAATAAGGTGGGAGAAAATGGATCTGTGTAAACTTTCCCCATCTTGGTTGAATGTTATCACACCAAGAATCTTACAATCAAAAGTCAGTGTTTAATACTTCAACCAAATAATATATGGTAGGACAAACTGAGATAGAATGGTATTTTATTGCAGAAATAATAACCAAAACCCACAAAATATTGAAGAGAAGTTACTTTTTTATTTAAAATTTTCTAGGAATCATTTAAATTCAGGAATTTATTACTTGATTTTCAGATGGCCTACTTTCTGTTGACTTAAGCAGTCTGTAACCCATATGTTGAAACTGGATGTTTAGCTGGAGATAGAGTCACGGCCATCCTGTAAATATCCTATTTCCAGTCTTCTAGTGAGCAGTTGAAAGGGAGACCTTACACTGGTAGGATTCAGTTTTTACTCTTGGTTTTACATTTAATTCTAGCAACCTTTACGTCTGTGGGTCATGATTTAAACTGTTGACTTAAATTCTTTTGATTTGCAAAGTCTCTCTTGGGTTTAGCTTACAAAACTGATACTTTCAGCTTTGAAGTGGGATTGTAACTTCCTTCGCATCTGGGTAAAAATTTGTACGGTACATCTTCTACACTGATAAGTTATGAAGGAATTTGGTAAATACCCTTCAAAAAAAAACGTGAGAAAGACAGAAGTGAACTTGTGTGGAGCTTAGGTTTTAGGCTATACCTTGGGGAGTGGTTGGGTTCTCTTTGGCTTAGAAGCAGAGAAAAAAATACTTTCTATTCCTGTCTCTTCACTCCTCTTCTAGTTTTCAACTTCCCATCTTACTTCTTGTTTGAACCTTCCACATCCATTCTCCCTCAAAATGGAAACTCTTATTAGCTGATGGTTCCCATGTGGCAGATCTAGCTAAAGGTGATTGTGGAAGCAGGAACCAAGCCTTCCTCAATGGTCTTCATTAGTCTGGAGGTTACAGGATGAAATAGCAGATATTTTGTCTCATTTTCAGAGCCCTTTCCACATATATCATCTCCTGTTAGCCTCTGCGGGAAATAGGGCTGAAGCCTGCCAAAGAAGCTGGTGAATGTTATTTCTCCTTCCTGCCCCCCATCCTTCTTGAGTCCTAAGTGATGGAGCCGGTTCTCCATGGGTCCAGTGACCTACCTTCTGTTCATTCAGTCTTGCTTCAGGCTCTAGTACGTGACACTTACTCCTACAAGTAGGCTAATGCTCCCACTTTTTAAAATGAAATGTCTCATCTTCTCTGAAAATATTTAATTTCTACTGCTAACACAATTTACTTGTAATCTTAGACAAGTTTATATGAAACGCAGTTGCTGTCTGAAAGTCCCATTTAATTACATTATATCAGCACCACATTTGGAGTAAGATCATCAGAATCAACCCCAAAGTAAAAACTAGTAAAGATAACTCAATACCTTTTTATTGCTGCTACCACTTCCAAGTAGTTAAGCTATCCTTAACTACTTGGTCTTTTCTTCGCCTGCAACTCAACACTCCTAATATAAATTAATCTCTTCTTGGCTATTTCTAGATTGTGTATCTACAGGTAATATTGCTCTGATCACATTGTATTATAATTATATATTTTTTCTTTTCCATTATGGTTTATTACAGGATATTGAATATAGTTCCCTGTGCTATACAGTAGGACCTTGTTGTTTATCCAATAATTATAATTTTTTGATGCATTTTGCTCTCCTGCTAAACTGTTAGCTCCTTGAAGCCCATCACCATGTTTCTGTTTGGATATTTTTGTTCTTATGTTTGTCCCTGTGTCTGATAAAATTCAAGTATCATTGTTTCCCACAAATTGAAAGTATTTCCATGGCACCCTGGGCCACCTTGGAAACCACAGTTACTGAGTGATTGGGAGAGAGAGTATTTGATTGACTAAGGTAGCCAGAGAAGGCTTTTTTGGAAGAGGTGCCATTTGAATTAAGGCCTGAATGATAAAAAAACAACAGCCATGCAGCTGGGGTAGAATGATGTGATCTGAAGGAGGCTGGTGTGAAAACCTGAAACAGTGAGTAGAGAAGAGTGAGGTAAAGCCAGAGGGGTCGGCAGGGCCAGATCATCAGATCCCCACAGTTCATGGGAAGGGAGTGTTGTTTCCTTCAAACTGCTGGGAAAACCTTCTAAAGGAGTTTAAATAGAGGAACGGCGTGATGATCCGTCCCTTTTGGAGAGATCCTCTGCTTCTCTATAGGGGACCACTGTGGTGAAAGGCAAACTTGGAAACAATGAAAGCAAGTAGGAGATCGAAGCAGCTGTCCAGTGAGAGATGATGGGGGACTGGACTAAAGGGGTGGCCGTGGAGAAGGTTGAACTGGTCCAATGGGGAGTCTGTTTCATCAGTAGCTTGTACAGTTTGTGGCTGTGCTGGGTAGTTGCTAAGTAAGAGTTTGTGGAGATTTTAATAAAGTGGCTCCTAAAAAGCCGTGATTAATTCTGTTTCATCGTCATTCACTGTTCTTTCTTTTATTCTCTGCCCATATTCTCAGGACCCTCAAAGTGCTTCTAAAATCCTTTGGCTGGATGAGATACAGCGTGCGGTCAATGAGGCCAACAAGGACATGGACAAAGCAAAGCACTGTAAGCCCTCACCTCCTTCTGCTGGCCAGACTGGCCTTGCTTGCGTCTGGTTATGCCCCTCAATTGTTATTTTAATTCCTAATTTTTTTTAAAGTAGACCATTTTTAATTTCTGAAAAGATATGGACTCTCTTACCAATTTTAATTCTTGAATGCATATTTGTACAAAAATAAGATTGGTCGGTTGCACTGTTTTTAGTGGTTAGGTACGATCTCCAGCAAAATCTGAGATTGTTGCTGAACAAAATCCAGAAAGCAAAAAATAATTTCTCAGCTCTTAAATTTGTAGTGTAATCAAGTCTTTTTTTTATCTTGATCCTTAGAAAACTAGGCTGTTTCTGCTTATTAAATGCCTTCCATTGCAGTAGTCAGGGTTTTCCAAAAACAGAGCAACATATATTTTTTTTCTGTAGAAAAAACAGACTTATGTATATATTCTGTTTCTCTGGAAAGTATATAGTATGTGTACTATCTACCTGTCTATACACACACATATATATATAGAAAGAAAGAGGGAGATTTATTTTAAGAAATAGTCTCATGCAATTGTGGAGAGGCTGGCAAGTCCAAAATCTGTAGGTCAGGCTGGCAGAGGCCAGGGGACAGCACTTAATTGCCAAAGACAAGTGGGTGTGGTTATTATAATGGACAGCCGAGTCGAAGCAGGAATTAGAAAAATGTGACTCACAGAGACCTATAGAATTTGCTAATTGATCATGGTGTTCCTAGAAGTGAAATAGACAGAGAGTCTACTAAACTCTTACTTGATTTGCACAAGTGGAAGGAGAGTTCTAGGTCAGGTGAATGTACGTTAAGCAACAGAAAGTCATGGTCCCTCTGTTAGTTCCCAGACTTGAGCCATTTACAGCCCCAGAACCCCCTGAATGAAGGATGGGCTGGGTCCCCTTGGGAAAGGACCCTGCTACATTACCAACATGTTATACCCTACTGTGGTGACTGTGCTGGGAGGAAAGGACATAATCAGACGTTTCAGAGATTACTGGACACTGACTCTGAACTGACACTAATTCCAGGAGACCTAAAATTTCACTGTGGGGTCGGAGCGCCGGGAGAGGACTGAGGTTGGCGGCGTGAACACAGCCTGCGGGGCGTTGGTGCACCGCGGCTGGCCGGGAGAGAGTCCGGGGAGAAGTCTGGAACTGCCGAAGAGGCAAGAGACTTTTACGTCCCTCTTTGTTTCCTAGTGCACGAGGAGAGGGGATTAAGAACGCTGCTTGAGAGAGCTCCAGGGACGGGCGCGAGCCGCGGCTAGGGGTGCGGAGCCCAGAGACGGACGTGGCTAGGGCCGCCCAGAGCGGCTAGGGCCGCTGCTGCCGCCACCGGGAGGCCTGTGTGCGAACACAGGTCACTGGCCACGCGCCCTTCCGGGGAGCCTGTGCAGCCCGCCACTGCCGGGGTCCCGGGATCCAGGGACAACTCCCCCGGGAGAACGCACAGGCGCGCCTCAGGCTGCAACGTCTCGCCGGCCTCTGCCGCCGCAGGCCCGCCCCACACTCCGTGCCCCTCCCTACCCCCGGGCCTGAGTGAGCCAGAGCCTCCGAATCAGCGGCTCCTTTAACCCCGTCCTGTCTGAGCAAAGAACAGACGCCCTCCGGCGACCTACACGCACAGGCGGGGCTAAATCCAAAGCTGAGCCCCTGGGAGCTGTGAGAACAAAGAAGAGAAAGGGAAATCTCTCCCAGCAGCCTCAGAAGCAGCGGAATAAAGCTCCACAATCAACTTGATATACCCTGCATCTGTGGAATACCTGAATAGACAACCAATCATCCCAAATTAAGGAGCCCTGTGGATGAAAGGCTCTTGGGGCTGCAGCCAGGAGTCAGTGCTGTGCCTCTGAGGTGGGAGAGCCAACTTCAGGACACTGATCCACAAGAGACCTCCCAGCTGCACATAATATCAAACAGCAAAAATTTCCGAGAGATCTCCATCTCAACGCCAGCACCCAGCTTCACTCAACGACCAGCAAGCTACAGTGCTGGACATCCTATGCCAAACAACTAGCAAGACAGGAACACAACCCCACCCATTAGCAGAGAGGCGGCCCAAAATCATAATAAGTCTACAGACACCCCAAAACACACCACCAGACGTGGACCTGCCCACCAGAAAGACAAGATCTAGCCTCATCCACCAGAACACAGGCACTAGTACCCTCCACCAGGAAGCCTACACAACCCACTGAACCAACCTTAGCCACTGGGGACAGACACAAAAAACAACAGGAACTACGAACCTTCAGCCTGCAAAAAAGGAGACCCCAAACACAGTAAGATAAGCAAAATGAAAAGACAGAAAAACACACCGCAGATGAAGGAGCAAGATAAAAACCCATCAGACCTAACAAATGAAGAGGAAATAGGCAGTCTACCTGAAAAAGAATTCAGAATAATGATAGTAAGGTTGATCCGAAATCTTGGAGATAGAATGGACAATAGAATGGACAAAATGCAAGAATCAGTTAACAAGGACCTAGAAGAACTAAAGATGAAACAAGCAACGATGAACAACACAATAAATGAAATTAAAAGTACTCTAGATGGGATCAATAGCAGAATAACTGAGGCAGAAGAACGGATAAGTGACCTGGAAGATAAAATAGTGGAAATAACTACTGCAGAGCAGAATAAAGAAAAAAGAATGAAAAGAACTGAGGACAGTCTCAGAGACCTCTGGGACAACATTAAACGTACCAACATTCGAATTATAGGGGTTCCAGAAGAAGAAGAGAAAAAGAAAGGGACTGAGAAAATATTTGAAGAGATTATAGTTGAAAACTTCCCTAATATGGGAAAGGAAATAGTTAATCAAGTCCAGGAAGCACAGAGAGTCCCATACAGGATAAATCCAAGGAGAAATACGCCAAGACACATATTAATCAAACTGTCAAAAATTAAATACAAAGAAAACATATTAAAAGCAGCAAGAGAAAAACAACAAATAACACACAAGGGAATCCCCATAAGGTTAACAGCTGATCTTTCAGCAGAAACTCTGCAAGCCAGAAGGGAGTGGCAGGACATATTGAAAGTGTTGAAGGAGAAAAACCTGCAACCAAGATTACTCTACCCAGCAAGGATCTCATTCAGATTTGATGGAGAAATTAAAACCTTTAGAGACAAGCAAAAGCTGAGCGAGTTCAGCACCACGAAACCAGCTCTACAACAACTGCTAAAGGAACTTCTCTAGGCAAGAAACACAAAAGAAGGAAAAGACCTACAATAACAAACCCAAAACAGTTAAGAAAATGGGAATGGGAACACACATATCGATAATTACCTTAAATGTAAATGGACTAAATGCTCCCACCAAAAGACACAGATTGGCTGAATGGATACAAAAACAAGACCCATATATTTGCTGTCTACAAGAGACCCACTTCAGACCTAGAGACACATACAGACTGAAAGTAAGGGGATGGAAAAAGGTATTTCATGCAAATGGAAACCAAAAGAAAGCTGGAGTGGCAATTCTCATATCAGACAAAATAGACTTTAAAACAAAGACTATTAGAAGAGACAAAGAAGGACACTACATAATGATCAAGGGAGCGATCCAAGAGGAAGATATAACAATTGTAAATATTTATGCACCCAACATAGGTGCACCTCAATACATAAGGCAAATACTGACAACCATAAAAGGGGAAATCGACAGTAACACATTCATAGTAGGGGACTTTAACACCCCACTTTCACCAATGGACAGATCATCCAAAATGAAAATAAATAAGGAAACACAAGCTTTAAATGATACATTAAATGAGATGGAGTTAATTGATATTTATAGGACATTCCATCCAAAAACAACAGAATACACATTTTTCTCAAGTGCTCATGGAACATTCTCCAGGATAGATCATATCTTGGGTCACAAATCAAGCCTTGGTAAATTTAAGAAAATTGAAATTGTATCAAGTATCTTTTCCGACCACAACGCTATGAGACTCGATATCAATCACAGGAGAAGATCTGTAAAAAATACAAACACATGGAGGCTAAACAATACACTACTTAATAACGAAGTGATCACTGAAGAAATCAAAGGGGAAATCAAAAAATACCTAGAAACAAATGACAATGGAGACACGACGACTCAAAATCTATGGGATGCAGCAAAAGCAGTTCTAAGAGGGAAGTTTATAGCAATACAATCTTACCTTAAGAAACAGGAAACATCTCGAATAAACAACCTAACCTTGCACCTAAAGCAATTAGAGAAAGAAGAACAAAAAAACCCCAAAGTTAGCAGGAGGAAAGAAATCATAAAAATCAGATCAGAAATAAATGAAAAAGAAATGAAGGAAACGATAGCAAAGATCAATAAAACTAAAAGCTGGTTTTTTGAAAGGATAAACAAAATTGATAAACCATTAGCCAGACTCATCAAGAAAAAAAGGGAGAAGACTCAAATCAATAGAATTAGAAATGAAAAAGGAGAAGTAACGACTGACACTGCAGAAATATAAAAGATCATGAGAGATTACTACAAGCAACTCTATGCCAATAAAATGGACAACCTGGAAGAAATGGACAAATTCTTAGAAAGGCACAACCTGCCAAGACTGAATCAGGAAGAAATAGAAAATATGAACAGACCAATCACAAGCACTGAAATTGAAACTGTGATTAAAAATCTTCCAACAAGCAAAAGCCCAGGACCAGATGGCTTCACAGGCGAATTCTATCAAACATTTAGAGAAGAGCTATCACCTATCCTTCTCAGACTCTTCCAAAATATAGCAGAGGGAGGAACACTCCCCAACTCATTCTACGAGGCCACCATCACCCTGATACCAAAACCAGACAAGGATGTCACAAAGAAAGAAAACTACAGGCCAATATCACTGATGAACATAGATGCAAAGATCCTCAACAAAATACTAGCAAACAGAATCCAACAGCACATTAAACGGATCATACACCATGATCAAGTGGGGTTTATTCCAGGAATGCAAGGATTCTTCAATATACGCAAATCAATCAACGTGATACACCATATTAACAAATTGAAGGAGAAAAACCATATGATCATCTCAATAGATGCAGAGAAAGCTTTTGACAAAATTCAACACCCGTTTATGATAAAAACCCTGCAGAAAGTAGGCATAGAGGGAACTTTCCTCAACATAATAAAGACCATATATGACAAACCCACAGCCAACATCGTCCTCAATGGTGAAAAACTGAAAGCATTTCCACTAAGATCAGGAACAAGACAAGGTTGCCCACTCTCACCACTCTTATTCAACATAGTTTTGGAAGTTTTAGCCACAGCAATCAGAGAAGAAAAGGAAATAAAAGGAATCCAAATCGGAAAAGAAGAAGTAAAGCTGTCACTGTTTGCAGATGACATGATACTATACATACAGAACCCTAAAGATGCTACCAGAAAACTACTAGAGCTAATCAATGAATTTGGTAAAGTAGCAGGATACAAAATTAATGCACAGAAATCTCTGGCATTCCTATACACTAAGGATGAAAAATCTGAAAGTGAAATCAAGAAAACAATCCCATTTACCATTGCAACAAAAAGAATAAAACATATAGGAATAAACCTACCTAAGGAGACAAAAGACCTGTATGAAGAAAATTATAAGACACTGATGAAAGAAATTAAAGATGATACAAATAGATGGAGAGATATACCATGTTCTTGGATTGGAAGAATCAACATTGTGAAAATGACTCTACTACCCAAAGCAATCTACAGATTCAATGCAATCCCTATGAAACTACCACTGGCATTTTTCACAGAACTAGAACAAAAAATCTCACAATTTGTATGGAAACACAAAAGACCCCGAATAGCCAAAGCAATTTTGAGAACGAAAAATGGAGCTGGAGGAATCAGGCTTCCTGACCTCAGACTATACTACAAAGCTACAGTGATCAAGACAGTTTGGTACTGGCACAAAAACAGAAATATAGATCAATGGAACAGGATAGAAAGCCCAGAGATAAACCCACGCACATATGGTCACCTTATCTTTGACAAAGGAGGCAGAAATGTACAGTGGAGAAAGGACAGCCTATTCAATAAGTGGTGCTGGGAAAACTGGACAGCTACCTGTAAAAGTATGAGATTAGATCACTCCCTAACACCATACACAAAAATAAGCTCAAAATGGATTAAAGACCTAAATGTAAGGCCAGAAACTATCAAACTCTTAGAGGAAAACATAGGCAGAACACTCTATGACATAAATCACAGCAAGATCCTTTTTGACCCACCTCCTAGAGAAATGGAAATAAAAACAAAAGTA
Organism: Pseudorca crassidens; assembly: GCF_039906515.1. NCBI lineage: Eukaryota > Metazoa > Chordata > Mammalia > Artiodactyla > Delphinidae > Pseudorca > Pseudorca crassidens. The sequence continues at coordinate 60,532,841 of NC_090298.1, forward strand.
AACAAATGGGACCTAATGAAACTTAAAAGCTTTTGCACAGCAAAGGAAACCATAAAGAAGACCAAAAGACAACCCTCAGAATGGGAGAAAATATTTGCAAATGAAGCAACTGACAAAGGATTAATCTCCAAAATTTATAAGCAGCTCATGCAGCTTAATAACAAAAGAACAAACAACCCAATCCAAAAATGGGCAGAAGACCTAAATAGACATTTCTCCAAAGAAGATATACAGAGTGCCAACAAACACATGAAAGAATGCTCAACATCACTAATCATTAGAGAAATGCAAATCAAAACTACAATGAGATATCATCTCACACCAGTCAGAATGGCCATCATCAAAAAATCTAGAAACAATAAATGCTGGAGAGGGTGTGGAGAAAAGGGAACACTCTTGCACTCTTGGTGGGAATGTAAATTGGTACAGCCACTATGGAGAACAGTATGGAGGTTCCTTAAAAAGCTACAAATAGAACTACCATATGACCCAGCAATCCCACTACTGGGCATATACCCTGAGAAAACCATAATTCAAAAAGAGTCATGTACCAAAATGTTCATTGCAGCTCTATTTACAATAGCCCAGAGATGGAAACAACCTAAGTGTCCATCATCGGATGAATGGATAAAGAAGATGTGGCACATATATACAATGGAATATTACTCAGCCATAAAAAGAGACGAAATTGAGCTATTTGTAATGAGGTGGATAGACCTAGAGTCTGTCATACAGAGTGAAGTAAGTCAGAAAGAGAGAGACAAATACCGTATGCTAACACATATATATGGAATTTAAGAAAAAAAAAATGTCATGAAAAACCTAGGGGTGAAACAGGAATAAAGACACAGACTTACTAGAGAATGGACTTGAGGCTATGGGGAGGGGGAAGGGTAAACGGTGACAAAGCAATAAAGAGGCATGGACATGTATACACTACCAAACGTAAGGTAGATAGCTAGTGGGAAGCAGCCGCATAGCACAGGGAGATCAGCTCGGTGCTGTGTGACCGCCTGGAGGGGTGGGATAGGGAGGGTGGGAGGGAGGGTGACGCAAGCGGGAAGAGATATGGGAACATATGTATATATATAACTGATTCATTTTGTTGTGAAGCTGAAACTAACATACCATTGTAAAGCAATTATGCTCCAATAAAGATGTTTAAAAAAAAAAAAAAAAAAAAGAGTGTTGAGCGCACATCCAGCAAGCTCCACCCCCCAGAAGAAGGCAGGGGAAATTCGGGTGGGACCGCGATTTCTCTCACAAGCCAAATCCCGTGCAGGCTGCCTACTCCCCCTTCCTTCTATCAGCACAGTCCCTGTCCTGGAGGCTGGGAGAGGCGGGCTGGGTGAGCTGCTGGGGCCTGCAAGCAACCTGCTTGCTTGGGACTCAAGTAAGATGGTTCAGAGGGGCTGCTTTTCAGAATCAGTTACATTCTGAATGTATCCTGGGGAAAAGGTAAAGACCAGAGATAGAGTTAATTCAGGAGATAAATTCTAGCCCCAATAGAGAGCGAGCCCACCAATGGTGCCAAAAAAAAAAAAAAAAAAATTTCACTGTGGTCCACCAGTCAGGGGAGGGGCTTATGGAGGTCAGATGATCACTAAGGTGTTGCTAAGGTCCGTCTCATAGTGGGTCTAGTGGGGCCTCAAACCCACCCTAGGATTATTTCCCCAGGTCCAAAATACATAAATGGAGTGGACATACTCAGCAATTGGCAGAACCCACATTAGCTCAAATGATAGTTGTCCTTTTTTTTTTAAGCATCTATTTTCACAGAAGAATAATAAGAAAATTCACATGGCAATCTAAAATAGCTTCAAGATTGATATGCTAGGGACTTCCCTGGTAGCGTAGTGGTTAAGAATCTGCCTGCCAGGGCTTCCCTGGTGGCACAGTGGTTGAGAGTCCTCCTGCCGATGCAGGGGACACGGGTTCGTGCCCTGGTCTGGGAAGATCCCACATGCCGCGGAGCAACTAAGCCCGTGCGCCACAACTACTGAAGCCCATGTGCCTAGAGCCTGTGCTCTGCAACAAGAGAAGCCACTGCAATGAAGAGTTGCCCGCGCAGCAACGAAGACCCAACACAGCCAAAAATACATAAGTAAATAAATAGATTTATTTTTTTAAAAAGATTGATATGCTAACACTCTACATATATAAATAACCTACGTAAATTAAGATCCTAAAGATGCAGTTCATTAACCTCTCCATTCAAGACATAATTAGAATCTATTCTGTTGTATCAAGTCATAGTCTTGCTCCAGAAATGTGCTTTTAAATGTCACAGGCATCTGTAAGGAACATCTGGTTTTTATTTCCTTAGACTGGAAAAATATGTGTATTTCTCCAACCTGAATTTTTATACCCTTAGGATCTTTGAAGTCTTTCCATTCTAGCACTCTAATCCTTTTTTTTTAAATCGTCATTTGAGCTTCTTGCTTTTTTTGTTTTTTTTTTTTTAATTCCTGGTTGCGCTGTGTCTTCATTGCTTCCCCGTAGGCTTTCTCTAGTTGTGGTGAGCAGGGGCTACTCTTCGTTGCAGTGCGTGGGCTTCTCATTGTGGTGGCTTTTCTTGTTGCAGAGCATGGGCTCTAGGTGCGCAGGCTTCAGCAGTTGTGGCACGTGGGCTCAGTAGTTGTGGCTCGCGGGCTCTAGAGCACAGGCTCAGTAGCTGTGGCGCACGGGCTTAGTTGCTCCACGGCATGTGGGATCTTCCCATACCAGGGATCGAACCGTGTCCCCTGCACTGGCAGGCGGATTCGTAACCACTGTGCCACCAGGCAAGTCCCATCTAGCACTCTAATCCTTAAGAAAAAAAATAAAATTGAGTTGTGTACACAAGAGATTTAAATTTATATATAAGACTGAAGGCAGCCTTAGTTTGAAGGAACACTTTTAAGAAATTAGATTATCATACAGGCACTCAAATAGCCTAAAAGGGTTATGATTTTTCTCTTAAAGATCAAACCAGTTTAGAGTTATTTTATTCCTTTTTATTCTGTGTTCTGCTTATGTTTGGCAGCAAATGTTAAGTTCATCCTCTTGAGACTCAACGTTTCTATTTACTATGAATATAAGAAATTTTCTCAAATGTGTGATTCTTTACTCTACACTTGCCCATTTAAAATCCTTTCTTCTACTTCTGTCCTATCCCTTGAAAGAGTTGATACAGTGTCTTCTATGATATATAACAACAAATAGATGTTCTGAAGATAAAACCAACTATATTCTTATACTGAGTTGAGAATTTTCCAGTTTTATCAACAAGGAATTTAATCTTACTTTTAAAAGCATTCTTCATCCTTTGTATGAAGACTTAAAGACAGATTCTGATCACATGTTGCAATTATCAAACCCACTCCCAGATAATTTGATAAAAGAAAATGTGCTGACCCATGTATTTTACCACAGGCAAGATTTAAAAGGGCATAGTAACTCAACACTCCTTCGTTTTGGCCCAATGTCCATTTTCACTGGAGCATCCTGCTTTCTTAAAGTAGGGTTTTCTCCATTTTTTGACTCCTTAGAGCAATGTTTTTCAGCCTTTTTCCATTACTGCACCCTAAGGAATCTTTCTAGCCTTTTTTTTTTCCCATGGTGCTCTTTACCGTGACATTTTAATACCACAGATATATCGTCTACCTCTTTATGTGCCATATGTAGATCTGTGCTTTTATACATAAAAAGATGTTTTACGTTCTCCTCCTAAGAACCCACGTAAAGCAAACACATTTTTGGATCTCTTAGGAGATGTGGGGGACGTTTTCTTCATTTGTTCCATAGCAGAAACATACCTGACTTTCCGGATATCATTTATCTGTCATTCTCATCTATCTGGAACTTAATCACAACCCATAGATGAAGAAAAAAGCAAGCAAAATAGCTGTCTCAAAGCCTGTGGACTACAACTGATTTTCTCAACTCAGTGGGGACCACCTGGACAGCTACTTTGAGCCTGTTTATTCTTATCTTCGGCATAAGGCTAATCTCTTGGTTGTATCTCTTCCCAGCTCAGAAGCCATGACCTACTAGGAAGTTAGGTGTTTGGGCTGCCCCGTGCAGGCACTCAGACAGGAGCAAGAGGTGATAACTGACAGTGACGTTAGAGGAAAACTAAAAAGAGGAATTTGAGGCCATTTAGTGCAGGAGCAAAGCAGCCCCAACACCTCCATAAGTCCTTGAAGTTACCACTCACCGTATTACAGCACAGTATAATTTTAATGACATGAAGGACTGTTCTGGCAGCTCTCGGCAAATGTTAAACGCCTGATACGTACCAGGGACTGTGGGTACAATGATGAGCAGGATAGAAACTGTTCTGTTAGGGTTTTTACTGGGGCTTTAGATTTTCGTGGCGCATGATTCTGTTAAGATGAAGGTTGGCACCTAAAGGAGTCAGCTTCAGTTATCTGGAAGATTAACCCATGGACCCACTGCTTGCACATCAATACATACATTTGCAAGAAATGTTTGCCTGCGTAATATCCGTCTTTTAAGGAAAACAGCATTTCCCTGGGTTCGATGAAGCTGTCGGATGTAATTCACGTGAGGATCCTTTGTCATTTCCTTGTTCTTTCCACATCTCTCAGACCACAGACATCTCCAACACCAGTACTGCCTTCCTCTTGTTCTGCAAAGCTTTCCTGGAGAAGAGGAAAGGGGGGCAGCTTACCTGTTCCCATTAACTTTATATGTGAAAGTACCTACTGGTGTAGCTTTTGTTCAGCAACAACTGGAGTTGGCTGTGGGAGGTCTTTACTCTTCACCTGCTCCTTGAGATTTGCATGACGTGGACTCATGGCTGTCGAAAGTCAGACTCTGTTTTTCTTACCACGTCAGCCTTCACAGTTCTATGCACGTGTGAACATAATTTGATGACAGCAGTATACCATTTAGCATTTGTATGGCAGAGTTTGACATGTGTGTTTAAAAAGAAAGAAAGAAAAAAAATCCATCTCTCTCCTTTCTTTTCATCAAGATGTTTCTTCATCTAGAAAGTGCTTAACCTGGTTTCTTCCGATTTTTTTGTTCTGCCTTGCTAACTCAGTGCATTTATAGGTTGTGAAGACAGTAGGTCCATTGGTTGGGCCAGAATATCCTTACCTGGAACTAAAATAGATGATAAAGGATTCACCCCGTTAACTTTCTTGAGGCAACCAAGAGTCCAGTGAGGTTTTATTTGTGGGGAGATGCAGAAATGTGAAATGGAATAACATGCTTTCTAGGTCTAAATTGGTTCCACAATTAAGTTTCTGGACTCCACTGCACATATCCACCAGCTGTACCTATTGCCTTTCTAGAACATTCGTTCAGGTTGCTAAGGACAATCTTAAACTTGCACTATACCAGAGAATTTCAGGATTTCTGTGGCTTAGATAGCATTTTACTTGTTCTAAAATAAATACATGTCTTCATAAAGCTAGTTCTCAAATACAGATTAATGACCTGCTTAAGGGCTGCATAACTACTGTCAATATGTGTCCCCCCCCCCCCGCCCCATTTCACAGATCACTACGATGAACAGAACCTAGTACCTTGATATCACACAAGAGTAACCAGGAAATACTGTGATTTTTGATAAACAGTGCTCCTATGGGATTTTATTCCTCTTAACCACCTGAGCAGTTGGTGACTCTCTGGGGCGTATGTAGTGCATACTCTCAAAGGGTAAACAGGTTTAATACCAATGCATTCCTAAAAGGTTGAATTATATCTTTGCATGCCTCTGGGGTGAGTAGAAGATAACGATTAACAGAAACATTTATTTTTCGTTACCCAGGGGTTACACTGGTCGTTGACGTTAATCAGTTTTTGGAGAAGGAGAAGCAAAGTGATATTTTGTCTGTTTTGAAGTCTGCCGTTGGTAATACAAACGATGTAATGCCCGAATGTGCTGACAGGTACTATGACACCCTTGCGAAGGCAAAAGAGCAAAAATCTAAAAGTGGTAAGCTTCTTCATCGTTTAGCACAAACTAAATTTGCATTTTGAATATGATGGTTTCTGTGGTATTGTGTTACCTTAATTTTAAGACAGATAATCGCTTTCAAATGAACGTTTCTGAAATGTTTATCATCTCGGGCAAAGGAAATTTTTTAGGTGTCGCTTTTCCTTTTTTGTCTCTTAGAAAGCTGTGATTAACTTGATGGCTGTGTGTGCGTGCCATATACTAGAGAAAATACAGTATTAAAGGAGACTTTACAGAAAGTAGGGCAGATATAGGGTAGCCTCCTCAAAGACATCTCCTGCTTTCCTTTAAAAGAGTTATTGTCTTTCTCTCAAACCTTAATCCTTGTCCTTTTGCCCCAGAGTCCCCATGCTTCTAAAATGGAGTTCTGATAGTGTCTGTCATAATGAAATAAATACTGGAATCGCTTCTCAAAAAAAAAAAAAAAAAAAAAAAAAAAAGAAGACTTTGCTTCCTATAGATCTTGCTGTTGAGCCATCCCTCTAGTGGTACAAACTGATTTTTACACTAATATTTCTCTCCATCCTTTTTGAAACAAATGACACATTATTATACAATATTAAGTGGAAGTAAAAAGTAATTTTGAAAGTACAAAATAGGCAGCAAATTGGTCTCCAAGAGCCTTGGCATATACTTAGGCCTGTACAATCCAATGGCAGATCATGAAATATTAGCTGTGGAAACTGTGTTTTAGATCATGAGTTTAAGACTCATTTTTCAGATTTAGAAAATCTTGATGACATTTTGGACAGAGGGAGAAAATGACAAATCCAAGGAGATTAATTTTTGGCAGAGATAATCCATCATCTCTTTAGTAGATTTTTGTTGAGCACTTGCTATGTCCTAGTGTCAAGGATCAAGGTGTCTCCTGACTCTTAGGCTGGTGTTTACTTGTACCACATCATGGGTCATGTACATAGTACTTTTCATCTTTAGGAAACTGCTGTGACAATATATGGCCTTAGAAGTGGAACTTAAGGAAAAAAAAATATTTTTTTTTTTAGTTCACTGGAAGTCTGTCCAAAAGTACCCTATGTACTTCCTTGTAAATTAGTCTGATGTATTTCTCACTTGGGAATTCTACCCTCCAATTCCACAAATTTTCTGTTAATGAAATGGAAACGGGGCTACTGGCCATCTCCTACTTGGCACCTGATCACCCTTGAGCCTCTCTCTGTTCCCTTCACAACTCTTCATCAGGAGTTACTGTAGTGCCCCTACCTCATCCTTCATGAGGAAAGAATTGTACAACTGTATTTATGCAGGGGTGAGTTCCTAGAGATGACCCATCATAATTTCAGAATCATCCTGGCCCAAACTTAGTTGTATCTTCTTTTCCCTAAACTTGCCTGCTCCTCTTCCCAAGTGCCATGTCCTGGTCAGTGAAGAAAAAATGTCCCGAGGTAACTAATTTAGAAACATAGGAGATACCTTAGATTCATTTTTTTCTGGAAACAAAAAGAGAGTTGGGACTTTGTTAGAGATTGTGTTGAAGCTGTAGATCAATTTGAAGCATATTGCCATCTTAACAATATTGAGTCTTCTGATCCATGTACATGGTATATCTTTGCTTTTAATTAGGTCTTTAATTCTTTCAACAATGTTTTGTAGTTTTCAATGTATAGGGCTTGCATTTCTTTAGCTGCATTTATTCCTACGTATTTTATTATTTTTGATGCCATTGTAAATGTTTTTTAATTTCACTTTGGGGTTGTTTCTTGCTCACATATAGAAATATAATTGATTTTTTTATTGAGATATATCACATACCATAAAATTCACTCTTTTAAGGTGTGAAATTCAGAAGTTTTTACTTAACACTAAAAACACCACCACTAGTTAATTTGCCTTTTAATAAAGGATATTTTTCCTTATAATAAACAAAGCCCCTTACCTATTACCCATTGCTCCCCACCCCCAACTTTCAGCCCCAGGCAATCGCTAATCTACTCTCTGTCTCTCTGATTTTGCCTCTTCTGGACATTTCATATAAATTAAATCATACTGTGTTTGGCTTCTTTCACGTAGTGTAATGTTTTCAAAGTTCAACCATGTTGTAGCACGTATCAGTTCTTCATTTCTTTTTATGGCTGATAATATTCCATTGTATGAATATGCCACATTTTGTTTATCCATTCATCAGTTGATAGAATTTAGATTTTTTTCTCCAGTTTTGGCTATCCTGAATCATATACTTTTGTAAACATTTGTATTCAAGCTTTTGTGTGGGCATATTTTCATAAAATTGATTTGTGTATATTGATTTTGTATCCTGCAACCTTCCTGGACTCATCTATTCTAATAGTTTTTTAGTGGATTCTTGGGCTGCCACCTGTTGTTATAAATAAAGTTTTATTGTAATTCAGCCACACTCATTAATTTACATATCGTCTCTGGCTGCTTTCATGCTACACTGGCAGAGTCAAGTAGCTGTATGAGAGACCTGTAGCACACAAGACTGAAAATATTTACTCTCTGGCCCTTTATAGAAAAAGATTGCCAACTCCTGTTCTAGAAGGAAGAGGAAAAACTTTCTAGCCAACTAAAGACTAACTTTCATTTCCAATAGAGCTGTGAACATTATTTGGGGGAGTGAATGGGATGATTTATTCTTATTCTTTCACCTCTGATTCTAGGATGTCTATTTTTTCCCAAACAAGTGTTCACTCTTTGGTAGATCACTCAGCCTTATTGTTCAGTTTAGGTCTTATATAGGTATGATTTTGTCTGGAAGGCACCTAGAAAGTATGCTTCCTTATAGAATGCTCACCACCTCTTAACTCACGGGTATCTTTCTCTTGTATGATTCCTCAAAGGCCCGTAATTAGTCTTTTCCCTAAGTAACAAACCAACTGTATTTCTCTTGTTCTGGAGATGCCCTCCTCAGCCTTTGATCTGACTCTAAACTCATACTTGATGTGAAAATGATAAAATTCTCTTTTTCTATTATCCACTGACATCCCAACTCAAATAACCCTTACAGTGCCAATGTGGTTGTCTTTTTATTTATTTATTTATTTATTTATTTATTTATTTATTATTTTTATTTTTGGCTGCATTGGGTCTTCGTTACTGAATACGGGCTTTCTCTAGTTGCGGCGAGCAGGGGCTACTCTTCATTACAGTGGTGCATGGGCTTCTCATTGCGGTGGCTTCTCTTGTTGCAGAGCACAGGCTCTAGGCATGCGGGCTTCAGTAGTTGTGGCATGGGGGCTCAGTAGTTGTGGCTCATAGCTTAGTTGCTCCACGGCATGTGGGATCTTTCTGGACCAGGGCTCAAACCCGTGTCCCCTGCATTGGCAGGCGGATTCTTAACCACTGTGCCACCAGGCAAGTCCCAATGTGGTTGGCTTTTAACCAACTAAGAACTTTTTACTTCTCAGTTCTTATGAAAATAAAACATACCCATTTTCACCATCTTTATTTGCTTTCTTTCCTTCCCACTGAGAGAGTTGCCTTAGAAAGGGTTTTCATTATTCTGAAAGCACTTGTGAATCTGACAACTGTTGGTGATTGAAAATATAATGATTACTTGTGATCATCCTAATTTGACTATACAATATATTTTCTAGTAGACCAGCATTTCTAAACAGATAACAACTGCCTGACTGCCCATTTGGAGAGAGATATATCTCTGTTCCTGGGCATTGACAGAACAGTTGAGGGGCATTAAAAGCCAAGTAAAGAATCAACACACATGGGCTTCCCTGGTGGCACAGTGGTTGAGAGTCCGCCTGCCGATGCAGGGGACACGGGTTCGTGCCCCGGTCCGGGAAGGTCCCACATGCCACGGAGCAGCTGGGCCCGTGAGCCATGGCCACTGAGCCTGTGCGTCCAGAGCCTGTGTTCCGCAACGGAAGAGGCCACAACAGTGAGAGGCCCGCATACAGCAAAAAAAAAAAAAAAAAAGAATCAAAACCAAATAAAGAATCAACACACATTAAATCAACACGCCTTAAAGTTATCTCTGCTTAGATATTTGAATCCATTTAAATATTCTTTGAGGAAATTCAGTCAAATTTTGATTTACCTATAAAGGCAATTGCTCTAATGCGCACTTGGCATCAGTTGGCTTAGCTTGGTCAGAAGTTTCTGTTTTATTGTTGTTTTTAGCTCTCTGATCTGGGACAAGAATCATAACCATTCAACAAAATAAACAGATTTGCTAAATAGGAAGTATAGCACATAAATTCATGAGGAGATATTCTTCTTGGCCAATTTAAGCCATGACTGCCATAGTTTTGTTTTGTTTTTTTCTAGTATCCACCCCACGCCCACCCCACCCCCCACAAAATTAAGTTCTTTCAACATTTTTTTTCTGCTTTTGTGTGGTTGTGTAGAGCAAGATGAGTCAGAGGGACCAGGAATTTTCCTTTTCCCTGCTTAGTGACCTCAGAGGTTGTGTATGCCATTTTGTGCTTTGAATAAAGTTGTCTGCAAAGATGAGTCACTTCTGCTTTGGTTTAATGCAGATCATTAAATAAAGGGTTCTCGCGACTTCCCTGGTGGTGCAGTGGTTACGAATCCGCCTGCCAGTGCAGGGGACACAGGTTACATCCCTGGTCCGGGAAGATCCCACATGCTGCAGAACAACTAAGCCCGTGCGCCACAACTACTGAGCCTGTACTCTAGAGCTCAGAAGCCACAACTACTGAGCCCGCAAGCCACAACTACTGAAGCCCGTGCGCCTGGAGCCCGTGCTCCACAACAAGAGAAGCCACTGCAATAAGAAGCCCATGCCCCACAACAAAGAGTAGCCCCCGGTTACCGCAACTAGAGAAAGCCCGCGTGTAGCAACCAAGACCCAGCACAGCCAAAACTTAATTAGTTAATTAATTTTAAAAAATAATAATAATGGGTCTTCCTTAAATAATGGGTCACAGCCCTTGTAGGTCACTCCTTTTCAAAGAAGTTGCTGGAAGCCTTTCTAAATAAAGACGATTCTTCCTCATCCGTCTCCCCTGTCTCCTTGTGTTGCTATCCACATCTACCTGGGGTATCCATCCTTGTTTGCTTTTCCTTCTTGTTGGCCATTTGCAACTCTTTTCATCCTCATGAAAAACTTGGTATGCGGAACCAGCATTAGACATTACTCTCTCCTCCGTTTTCTTTGGCTTAGAAGGGAGCTGCCATTGAATACATAGAATTCATTCCATTTTAATGAGTCCTCGCTAATGATTTTAACACACTGTCTGAATGTTTGGTGAAAAGCATATTCATTCAATTGATTTACTTATTGAAGAAACTACATTAATATTGAAAGTTTCCATGTTCCTCTCTGGAATTTAACAAACCTTTTTCTTTAGTGTCTACTGAAGGTTCGTGGCTCAAACTCAACCTGCAGGAGAAATATGATTACTACTACAACATCGATTCAAAAGAGAGTTCCTGGGTCGCACCTGAATCCTGCTTGCTTAAAGAATCATGGCTCATGGGAAAAGAAATTGAGGTAGGACGTTGGTGCTTGATGAGAAGGTGTACTATATAAAGATAAATGTGATTGCTTTTCTACTTTTGAATCATGGAATTGATGGGAAGAACTAATTTATTTGAAGACCGGATAGGGAGTAAAGTCTTCATGAACTACAGTTGGATGTGGCTGCATGGTTACTGACTTTTAGAATGTTTTCCGTGTGTCAGAGCAACACCAAACAGCACTAGGGGAATAAAGCTCTTTCAGCTTCTTTAGGATGAGAGATTATCCTAAGAAATCAATCTCCAGGTTTTCCTTGACACCAAAGCTCAATTAGTGGTAATTCCTTGGTTGTAAGTATTCAAAATGTCTTATTTCTTTCCCCCCAACCTCAACCTATAACAAAGATGCATAGGTCCATTAAAGTGAATAATGCTTCCCCAGGAGAAATACTCTTGAAGGAATGTTCACCAAGATTGCTTTGGACTTGAGACCAAAAGTTGGACCCGGAAGATGTGAAAATCGCGCTTTGATCCAGGCATTGTAGTTTAAAGAGAAAATCCTTCTAATAATTGAGTTTGGTCTTGAAAAAAATAGAACTCACAAATGTAGATCTTATAAAACTGTTCACAGTCACCAGCATCAAAGATACTGCAGGGCAGCAGTATTGTGGACAGAATCACCGGTGCGGTATTTACCAAAACTCGGAGAAAAAAACTGGCTTGGGGATGACAATGCCACAGAAATCCTGAATGACAAGAAGATAGTGAAAAACATATTTATTAACTAATTTCAAATGTGTAAAGTTCCCAGAGTTTATAGGAAAATGGCACTGTGGAAATGAACTATTAGTGCTGCTTTGTTGAAAAATGAAATTATGGCCAGTATTTAAAAACCGTATGCGCTCATTGAAAGGATATGTCAAACTGTGAAGAAGCAGCATTGAAGGGTTAAATCAGAGCCAGAACTGCTCATGTGGCATCCAAAGATGCCCTAGGTGTAACTTCGTGAAGTGGAGTATCAGGATTAATAAAAAGTGGAGGGTCTATGCTGTTAAACAAAAAAAAATTCTAGTCAATCTGAAATTACTGAATTTATTCAAGAATGTGCATATGTCTCCTTAAAAGTATTTATGCATCTTTTATATGATTTCACTTTTAATTGTTTAAATTAACCATCCATTGAGTCCAGTCACACTGGATAAGAGACATCCGCCATAGAAGCTAGTCCAGTCTTTGCTTGCGTCTCTCAAAGAACATAAAAGTAAACCCAGTTCATCGTCCACATGAAGACTTCTCACAATCCCCCTTCTTCCTTTTTTTCTCATTCATCTAGGTTTCCCTGTCTGCCCTCAATAGCACTTATCTTTCCTCTCCCACCGCCTTTTCTTCTGCTCCAAGTCTTTTATTTTCTCCCAAGTTTATTTTGAGTTTTCCCCTACTCATTGCAGGGATCTGCCTCCTCTGGCCTGGGCAAGAAAAGCCCAAGGACTTCATGGGCACTGCAGTCTTTCCCTCAGGAGAGGGAGGAGGTGATGCATACTCTTACTGTAATCATCCTTGTCTCTTTTACACTCTGAGGAGATCAGGCCTCTTGCCTGGTCCCTGCCAGCATCATCTATACACCGCTACCTCCAAATCCTGAGACCATTCAACCTCATTCTCATACCATCTCAGCACAAAGTTTAGAGGATTCCAGAACCGTATCACTAGAGAGAAGCTGAGCCAGTTCATCCCTCGGCTCTGGTCAGATCTTTTTTACACCAAGCCAGAAAGAGCTATGCAGATCATTTTCTGAAAGCTAAAATTTCCAGAAGCTGTTCTCTATGCTCCTTTCATCTGATGTGTGAAGTGTAACCATAAGAAATATCTCTTGCCAGGACATTATTGAGGAAGTTACAGCAGATTACATTCGTGAGAAGATGTGGTCTGCTACCGAAGATATGCTTCTGCGCTTTCAAGCCGCAACCTCAGGACCCCTCCTTAGGAAAGAGTATGAAGCTAGGAAATCATTTTTGTATGAACAAGAAGAGCATGTGATCAAAATACAGGTATGTGAGTCACCTACCACTCGTTACAGAAAACTCATTCCATGAAAATGTTATTTGATAACAGGACAGTCAACTACCAGCATTCTAATAAACAAATGTGACTGCAGATTTTGTTCTTAATCAGTGCCCCTGAGTCTACTTTATTGAAGACTCTGAGATGGGAAGGATGTTGGATGATTTTTCACCTGTGGTCTTCTGGAAAGTATTCAGGACACTGTGAATACTCAGAGGCAGGGGAATACCTGAGATCAGAGTTCAAATCCTGTTTCTCTAAAAAGGCGGATATCCTTATATCACCTACTGTCTGACCTCAGGTGCTTTTGAATTGGTTTCTTAGTGGTTAGTGGATGTTGAGTGGCGTCTGAGTTTCTATACTCTTGTAGCCTAAAGAACAGAATAGCTCATGAAATAAATGTAGCATCTCTGAGGCTATCTTCCCTCTTATATAATCTCCTTCTTCATTCAGGCCTGCAAGAGGCATCCTCATTCCCAACCTTTTTCTTCTTAAGCTTGCATGACTTGTCCGAATGTTCTGGTTCGCAGGAGAGGAACTTGCTAGATTTAGATGTTTCTATTCTGTGTTCCCCTAGCATCCTCTCTCAACCACCACGCTGGTTTCCAAAAGGCTGTGTGTTTGTTCCTTTTTCTGCATCCAAAGTGATACTGTTGTTGATGAGCATAGTTTGGTGGCTTTTTGCTTTGGCCAGTAACTATTAAATTTCCAAAATTGAAAGGTTGTAAGTTGAAGGGCTTCTCTTTTGTGATCATTGGTGTACTGATCTGCTTCCCCACCTAACTATAATATTGTACAGGGCAGAAGATGAGTTTTTAAAACTTTTGTATTCTTGTGTCTTGCATATGATAGGTGCTCAAATATCTGAGTTTGCTCAGAGCTTAAGATGTTAGAAGGCAGGAATGATTAATTTTTTAAAAGAAACTTCTTCTATAAACTTGATACTCAGGCTTCACTGGTGGCACAGTGGTTAAGAATCCGCCTGCCGATGCAGGGGACATGGGTTCGAGCCCTGGTCCGGGAAGATCCCACATGCCGCGGAGCAACTAAGCCCATGCACCATAACTACTGAGCCTGCACTCTAGAGCCCGCGAGCCACAACTACTGAGCCCGCGAGCCACAACTACTGAAGCCTGCGCACCTAGAGCCCGTGCTCTGCAACAAGAGAAGCCACCCCAATGAGAAGCCCATGCACTGCAACAAAGAGTAGCCCCCACTCGCTGCAACTAGAGAAAGCCCGTGCACAGCAATAGAGACCCAATGCAGCTAAAAATCAAATAAATAAAATAACTAAATTTTAAAAAAAAACTTGATACTCAAAGGAGTTTTCTAGGTGAACCCGTAAGTTTTCCAGTTTATTCCTTCTTTAAATAAATGGTAGACAAAACACACAGGAAGTGAACAAAATCTTAAGTATAACATCATCTACACTGATGCTGAGGCTCTACTTTTGCACAGAATTCGAAGAGTGTTAGCCAGTGTGACACAATTTGGACCAACCTCAAGCTCTCCAGTCTGCCCAGAGCTGTGTTATAGTTGGAAGACACTCTACAGAGCCCTCTAGTATAAAATCCGCCTGATGTTAGGACCCAGGGCTAAAATCATGAGAGAGCTGGGGAAAAGATGGAAACAGTCACCTGGAGCCTTTCCTCCCCACCTCCGTGGAAGCAGCAGTATTGAAGAAGAAGCCATTACACTATGAAGTCACCCCGTGATGACTTCCTTCCCCCTGCTTCTGACAGTTTTCTAACAAGGAGGACGTGAGGTCTAAAGTCAGGCTATAGCCTAGAGATGAATGTGGTCTGACCCAGAAAACCAGAAGACCATGAACCAAAGGGCATCATGCTAATCTCATTTTTTGCAGAAGTGGCTGATTCATTCCAAATTAGGGGAATGATGTCAAATCTGAAGATTTCCCCTCCGTGGAACAGCTCAAACTTCTTAGCTGGCTGCATCAACCCCAGACACAGTAGTCTCAACAAATTCAGAGAAAAAGCTCCCAGGCTGAGGGCAAACACACCCCAGCTCCGCTGTGCTACCACTGACAGTCTCCTCCCAAGGAGCTAGATATGGTACAGAGAGTGTATGTCATCACTAGCCAATCCTTTGTCTCAGACAACTCAGAAGGTGGCCAAGTAAACACAGAGGAAGGTAATGAGAATCTATTATAACCATATTATATTTGAACAGTAAGAAAGCCCTGAAAAAATGGCCAACATTTAAGAAGAGAGCCAGAAAAAAATCTCAAACAAAAATGAAAATTTTATAGCCAAAAAAAAAGAAAAATGGATATAAGTTGTAAAACATAAATTAACATCTAAGGATTCTCATATTCCAGGAGACAGTAGAAATGTTTATACTGAAACTGCTTTATGCTTTTAAGAAATTTAATAAGATGCATGGACTTGATGAAACAAGACAGCATGATAAAATGAAAAGATAACCCGTAGCTACAGAGAGGAAGAAAAATGACATCCTAGAATGGGAATGAACTTATAACTGCAGAATGTAGAACAGACACTGAAAGCGATTGAAACGCGTGGAGAACTTGAGAAAAACCACAGAAAAAGCTAAGAATAGATGACTTAAAATACATTTTCTCATCTGAAGATGATAATACCCATTTTATCGCAGGGTGGTAGGGATTAAATGGGATAATACACATAACAGACTTTGCCCAGTATGCAGCTGTTAAGTGCTCAACAAGTGTTCGAAGTGATGAGGCGGTAGAGATCGTGACTCAGAGGGCAGATAGTGGGGATCCAACATCCAGGTGGTTGGTTGGCCCAGGAAGAGATCAGAAAAATCAAGACAGGAAAAAAGAGTTAGCTACAATATTTTTTTCCTTGAACTGAAGAACGCTGAAATGCCACTTTGTAGGAAAAAGCATAATAGTGAAATACCAAAACTTAGCCCTGAGAATTACTAAATTATTGAACTTCAGGTCAGAGAGTGCCACAAGCATGGGGGCAAAGAAAAAGAAACAAGCTTCTGTGAAGCAAGTGCAGGTTGTCAGGAGCTGTGGCAGAATCTGGGGCCGGGAGGAAGGGGGTGACCTGATGGGACAGTCCTTCATTACATTGTTTGAATGTAACTGACTACTCTTGCAGGTTGCGGGATTGTAGCCTTAGGCAGAGTGGGAAAAGAGGCCAATATTTAGGGTTTTCTTGGCTAACAGAGAGATCACAGAATTTGTGCTTCAGAAGTTGGTAATTTGAATATTACTATCCTGAGTGCCCAATTATCAAGCGAGGCAACCAATGTAGCAAGCCAGATTTTCTAGAGATTGACAATTAGAATCTATAAAACAAAACAGTATCTTCTGAGGTCTAGGTATCTTGGGAAAGTCCTTTGTTACAGCTGAATTGCACAGAAAATATATTTATGGTAACAAAAAACAAAACAAAAACATGGCTATTATAAATTTTCACGCAAGTTCTCATACCAGTCAAGAGAGAGATTGATGTTTTGGTAAGCGCCTTGTCTCTAATTGTTTATAAAAAGCTACTTCTAAATGGCTTTATGGTTTAGAATTCTGTCTCCTTTTGCATTTTTATCAATAGCACCTTTCTCCCAACTTTATACCTATAATTATTTTTAATAAAGAGCCTCTAATTAGAAGAGCCTGCAGTCTCTGGGCCTTGCACAGGAGTTGTGCTGTTAGCACAGAATGAGAAAAGCCAATCCTAATAAAACTAAAACTTACAAACTAAAAAAGAAGAATGTTAAATTTTGACAAATAAAATAGGAAGCCTGTAGTACTCTGCTTCTATAGACCAAAACTTCAAAACCCAGCCAAGTTGCCTTGGTTTGGAAAGGTAGCAATAAAAATATAAATGTAGATTCCAGACAAATCTACGTAATCATTAAAGAGATGAAATACAAAATGAAATCTTCAGGAAAGTACTGTTGGTGAGCGCTGAATCCTTAGGACATTAAAAACAGTACAAAACGGACAAGTGGGTTCATTCCACTAATGCAAACATGCTTCAGTATTAGATCTTCTGTTACTACAACAGATTCCTTATCCAGAATCTTTGAGAATCTGAGCTAATAGAGATTAATAGTGTTTCTGGAATTGAGATAATTCCAAAAACACAGAATGAGAAATTGAGCTAATCCCAGTATCTTGGTTACCTTTCAATTTGGATCAAGGAATGGGATGTATAATATTATTGGCACATTTGCACCTCTGTGCTTTAAAACAGTGTTAGCCACAAAAACACGAGTCACCATTGAGACCCATCATGACAAATAAGTTACTAGTTAGATTGCCATTAGTATGAGCGCAATCACAGTTTATCCCGTTTCCCTATTTGTCAATATTCTGTTCTCTACATATTTTCGGTATTACAAACAATGCTGCAACAAAAATCCTTATATA
This sequence comes from Pseudorca crassidens, assembly GCF_039906515.1. Classification (NCBI taxonomy): domain Eukaryota; kingdom Metazoa; phylum Chordata; class Mammalia; order Artiodactyla; family Delphinidae; genus Pseudorca; species Pseudorca crassidens. Next base: position 60,550,672 of record NC_090298.1, read on the forward strand.
TTGTTTTTCTACACAGGTATTTATATTTCCTTGGGCTGGGTATATTGAAAATTAGAAACACTGGGTGAAACGCTAAATAATTTTAAATTTGATACTGCTAAATTCCCTCCAAAAAGGCTAACTCTTTTATACTTTTCCCAATCCCTACTCTCCATCTATGCTTTTATTCCCCTCACTGCTTGGCAATGAGTGATGTGACAACTTTCCCAAAATTTCTCAGACTGACATTCAAGGCTCTCTCAAGCTTAGAGCCATCTCACATTTTTTGTAGAGGTTCCCAGTATTTGTAGAATTGTGTTCTGTGGTTCCCTGTTTCAGCCAATTCAAGCTACCTTCTCTCTTCCAAGATCCCTCATAGTTTTTGACCCATATGCCTTCTTGTGTTCTAGCACTATGATGGATTGCTTTAAAAGCATATTTGTAAGATGTTTCCATTGGCGGAAGCTGGATAAAAGGGTACATGGAACTCAATGTATTACTGTTGCAGCTTCCTGTGAGTTGATAATTATTTCAAAATTAAGTTTTTTTAAAAAGCATATTTATCATTTCTAGGGATTTAAATTAAGAGGGGAAGTCTGGAGCAAGTACTCAGTTGGCTACTTATTCCATCATGACTGTTTTGTTTTGAATCATTACCAAAAAGTATATTATTTTTTAAATGGCAATAAAATTCCGCATACCTTTTTAAAAAGAAGGAATGAGGTAGATTGATATATGCAGATGTGAAAAGAAATTTATAAAAAATAACTTGAACAAACAAACAAAAAAAAAAACACTTGATTTTGGGGAATTCCCTGGTGTCCCAGTGGTTAGAACTCGGCGCTTTCATTGCCGTGGCCCGGGTTCGGTCCCTGGTCAGGGAGCTAAGATCCTGCAAGCTGTGCTGCGAGGCCAAAAACAAACTTGAATTTTTTGTATTTGTCCTTTTTAACACAGAACTTGTATTTCATTTCTAACCTGAAAAACAAAATCAGAGAATTGGAGTGAATTACAAAGATGTGTTTCAATAAAAAGATTCTCAAAAATGAATTGGAATAAACTTTCTAACAGCTATGGATTTATCATTCTAAAGATACCAGTTTGTGTCCACTTTTTGCAAATGTTTCCTGTAAAAGTTCTCTTTGATGGTGATAACCTTGTAAAGCTATGTTGATGAAGCCTCGTTAAACTTTATGTAAAAATAGATGCAATAATAAAAGGTCAGTCACAGTACTCCTATTTTCAGGGATCCAGAGTCATCTTCCTTTTCAGTCTGGATCACAGTGGCCCACTTGTTGGAGGAAAGCTAATTACTAGTCATTATTTTGAAGCATCTTATATTGTTACCAAATAATACCAGCACCCAATTGATCTGTTTGTATGTTTCAGGGCAATTCCATATTATTATGACTTCTTATCAGCCAGGGCCTTGGTAAAATTAAACTTTCAAACCAGAAACTGGGCTTCCACCCGGTAATTCCTTTCCCAAACTTGGGGCAAGCCTCAGGTGTGAGCTGGTATGCTCTGCCCAGTTTAATGTCCACCCCTAGGGATGGTGTCCAGATGAGATTTGGAAGGGAGGATCCCCGACATTGTCCCAACTCAGTGTCTCCTGAGATGTACTCCGTCCTTGCACTTTCTAAAATAAACTGTTACATGTAAGTAATTCTGTAACTCATTATTTTCCACAGGCTTTTTGGAAGGGACATAAACAGCGGGCCTCCTATATGCACAGGCGACAAATGTTCATTGATAATATTCCTTCTGTTGTGAAGGTAAACACCCTTTCCTACCTTAGTGCTTGACTTAAACTTTTCCCTTCATTTTCGTTTTGCTTCTAGAAGACAGACTATGTTTGAGCCTTGACATCAGAAGCAAGTCCTGGGTTTGAGTCATACCTCCACTACTCACTTAGCTGATCATCTTCAAGCAAGTCCATGAAAACACTCTATTGTCTCTGGTCCTTTATAATATATGCTCTTTCTCTAACAAGTCCAAATTGATTATTTAAAATCTGGAGGAAACCCAGTTTTATTTTATGTTCTTCTTATGGTCTTCGCTAATAATGTTTAGAATGCTCAAATTTAACAGTGCAGACCTTAGTTGTAACGCAAATGCAAAGCCAATGACAAGAGAAAGTAGAGCTAAGTTAGGGCCTGTATTTAGGTGGTGGGCTGGTCTAACCCAGCTTCCCAGCAAGGCTGGTTGCTCCGAGCTTAGAGAAAGAACACGCAATGGAGTGCCCACTGTCTCGAAGCTGAAAACTAAAGAACTGTACAGCAGTGAACTTGTAGAAACTTGGAAATCCAGATCAGAGTCACAAGAGTGGGACTGGAGAGAGATGGGAATCAGATGAGATTTGTGAAGACTTTTTAAACTGTGAGGACAAAGAATGACATGGTCTAGACCCCTTGTGCATTACTAGCTCCTGAATGAAATGTCCTTTGCTCACCCTGGAACACATGCTTATTCGCTCAGAAAACCATGGGTCACAGTTGGTCCCTCGTGAGACCTCTTGAAATGTTTTCCTGTAAAGACCTAAAGAATATTCGCTGCGTTTAAGAGATGTGGGAAGCGACCCTGAACTTGGTTTCATTTGATCCCCTGACCCGTGGCAACTCTCAGCAAAATGCCTTGCCTGCTTGGCTTTTATTTACTGAGATTAAAGCCAAATAGTACAAAGAGCTACATTACCTTCCCCACCATAACGTGTAACATGTTCTGAACCCCTAGGAGAAAAAGCAACGAAGGAAGTGGAAGGTGAAGATTAGGCTTTAGATGTTCATTAGTTGGTAGGCTGCTAATTTTTACTTTTTTATCAAATTATCTCTCAATATTATTTTTAAAAGACTCCATAAAGAGATATGAAAGGTTATCTGGTAATTGCCTGGATTTCTCTTTTTAACTTATTTTTAGATTCAGTCCTGGTTCCGGATGGTAACAGCACGAAAGAATTACCTCTCACGACTGAAGTATTTCAGAGATCATGTAAGAGACACGCATGTGGATTTTTATCCTGGCTGAGGATGAACTAAATGAATACTTTGTTGAATGTTAGCATTGAATGATTTTTATTAAATGGTGGAAATGAACACTAGGAGGAAAAAATAGGTTTTAGAACTCAATGTGATACCATTTGGAGGCTTCTTACATTTTTTTATTCAGAACTCAGGTTCAGAGTGAGACTTCACCATTCAGAACTGGAAAGGAAATGGGTGAGAGAAAACTGATGTGGGCTAGTAATGCCAGGGAGAAAAGATTCAACTTTCCAACATTACTTGTAAAGTGCTTATTACTGCTAACCGAGTAATTTAAATAGACACCCACAGGAGGAATTTTTTTAGGATCTTTGAAGAATAGATATGTGAACATAGATTGGACCAACTAAATTTGGTGGTAAAATTCTCTTCCCTTTTTAAATCTCTTTATTTAAACGGTCCCTTTGCAATCTTGTTTATATTTTAGCTAACTTGTTTGCCCCTTTCTTCAAAGAGAATGCAAAAATAAACATTGACTACACCACATCTATATACTATCAGTTCTAAATAGTGTCCCTTTTGAAAACGCTGTCACTCCTTAAATAGTTCTAAATTCTAAAATAGTGGAGTAGATGGGACTCTGGGAGATTGTGACTGGTCTTGTTTTTTTCGCAGAACAATGAAATTGTGAAAATACAGTCTCTACTGAGAGCAAACAAAGCTAGAGATGACTACAAAACATTGGGTAAGTGGGAGCATTCTGAGACAAAGTATCCCTTATTAACCAGGCAAGGACAAGTTATTTCCATCTGAGTCACTTCAGTGGCGGCTCCAAAAACAGAGGATGCCCGTTATTTCCAGTAGATTTTGACCATTTCAGGCCCCAGGCTCTGAACCAGTACACAAAGGAAGATGTGATGACAGGAAGTGGGCCCTTCTATCTAAATGGAGTGGGGTAAATGCAGTAGATGTGATTTCTTCTTCAAAAGGAATGGGCTGCATGGGGCGGGGGGTTAAAGTAGGAGTTTGAGATTAACGTATACACACTACTATCTATAAACTAGATAATCAACAAGGACCTACCATATAGCACAGGGAACTATATTCAATATCTTATAATAACCTATAATGAAAAAGAATATTAAAAAATATATATATATGTATATATGAATCACTTCACTGTACACCTGAAACTAACACAGCATTATAAATCAACTACACTTCAATTTTTTAAAAATGCAGTTGGTATAAATACTGATTTTTTATATTAAATTTGAGCTAGAGGCAGGAATCTAATGCAGAAGAGCCAGAAGATTAACTTAAATTTGAATACTGTTTAATTTATTACCTGGCCTGTGATTTTTTTTCCTCTCATTTTAAGAATGAAACATAGTCGTATAAGAAATTTGGAAATATGAATAAGAAGGGAAAAAGCACACAGTTTCACCTCCCAAAGATAACTACAAACATCTTCCTATAATTTCATTCTGGACTTCTCACAGTACCTATGGTTTTTTTAAATCATCTTCCTTATACTAATAGTATACGCCATTTGTAGAAAGTTTGAAAACAGCAAAATAAAATAAAAATCACCCAGAAATAGCATTCACATTTTGTGCTGTCTTTTTCAGTTTCAGCTCTGCATATGTTTGTCATTCTGTTGTTGTTGTTGTTTTTACATAGTGAAGATCATTCTTTATATGCTAAATTTTTAACCTTCTTACTATCACAAGAACATGTAATAAAGAGCGTGTCCTAGATTAAGTCGAGAAGGGCTTGCTGATAAGTTTAGTAGTACTGCCTAAATTCTTCAAATATTCAGGTCATTCAAGATTAGTTTTGAGAAGCCAAAACAAATCAGTGTGTATTTTAGTAATGAAAATGGCCATTATGTTCTAACTGCCTTGTTTCTTACTTTTTTTTTTTTGAGGAAATAAACAACTGTTCAGTAATGTTCCTAGCACAGTGCTACTAAGTAGTTTCGCCAACACGCTTTATTGTCAAAAGTCTGTCTGAATTATGGAGTGAAGTGTATGGCCTAAGAAAGATCTTCCCTGGTACTTGTTAAGGAAAAGTATCCGGCAGCCTCAGAGCCCAGGTTCTGCCTCAAGCCCGTGGAATCTTCTGGATACTACCTCATTCTACTAGATTCCGGAATCCAGCATGCAAACTGAGGGAGGAAAGGTCCCCAGTCTTTCCAATGCCACACTGCTCCACTTTGGAATTGATGAGATTCGTCTCTTAGTTGGTAGATAATCTTTAATTTTTTATAAGGAAGCTGAATAGGGGGTTTGTTTTCTGAGCCCTAACACACTAAAATAGGTAATTTAAGGATAAGTTTTCCAAACAAACACAGGCTGCTTTTCGTTTCCTTCTAGGGAACATGTTTTTGTAGGTGGTCGTGATGATGCTTGTTACTTGCTTACTTTTTTTTTTTTTTTAAGTTACAAAGATAAAAGAAATTCCAGTTTAAAAATCTAAGCGAGGGCTTCCCTGGTGGCGCAGTGGTTGAGAGTCCGCCTGCCGATGCAGGGGACTGCATCGGCACGGACGGGTTCGTGCCCCGGTCCGGGAAGATCCCACATGCCGCGGAGCGGCTGGGCCCGTGAGCCATGGCCGCTGAGCCTGCGCGTCCGGAGCCTGTGCTCCGCAATGGGAGAGGCCACAACAGTGAGAGGCCCGCGTACCGCAAAAAAAAAAAAAAAAAAAAAAATCTAGGTGATTTCCTGTTAAAGCATAGAAGGCAGATAGAAACTATGTTCGTGAATAAATCAGATCAGAACTGCTCTGGGTTTTGGCAAATAGGGTGGCTTTGTGGTAACTGAACTGTAGATTTTCATTTCTTTCTCAATTCAGCATCTTCATAAAACAAAGGCATTTTTTTCAGCTGAAAAACAGATCACTTTTATTAGTCTGTCATGATTCATTTTCACCCATTCCCTCCAGAAAGGCACTGAACGCATTCAGGTTTAGAAGTTGCTGGAACCGTAATGTGGCCATTTGTAAGTGCTGACTGTTAAGTTGTGTGGTTTCCTGAAATGAAAGTACCACCAAGTGGTATGAAGATATCATGAAGATGCCAAAAAGCCAACTGTTGATAGAGGAACTATTACATTTGAGCCATAATAATTAGTAAAGCTAAAATAGTAATTTGTCTCTACCAGGCCTGTTAGCACATAAAATGATACACAGTTTTTCAGAGCCAGGAGAGAGAACTTTAGACACAAATGCGGTGGCTTATGTTCTCTCAGCTACATGAATGAGCTCTGGTGTGTGGCTCAGGCTGTTTCAGAAATGGTCATGTCATCAGCAACATCTTTGCTGAAATAGAAGGAAAATAAATTCATGTATGCTTCAGTGATCAGGAAGAAAGGGGTCCATGATCCGAGGTGACTTGGAATCTAGTGGAATATGAGCTATTATTATCCAGTAAATTCTGAGCCTGGAAGCAGAATTGGACCACTAAAGCTTCCTAAGGCTTTTCTTTCACAAGTACCAATAAAGACCATCCGATGGGGAACAACAGTAATACAGATGACTCTAGATTTGGTTGTTCATGATGAGTTCATGCTGTTAATTGTGTTGTTGGTTGAGCTCTGTATTCCTTAAGTGTCAAGATACCACAGAACTAAACAGAGGTATAAGGAAGCTTGAGTAGGGCCTTGGAAGTAAAAGAGAGGATGGTTGTTGAGGCCGCCACAACTGGACTGGGCTCTCTCAAGTCATCTTTTTGTTACTGTGTCTAATCATTCAGCATTGAAGGTCCAGGTAGTTTCTTTACCCAGAGTAGATCTCATTACACACCTTAAAAAAAATTGTTTTTTCAAAGTCGCAGTGCAAGAGAATTAAAGCACAATTAAGGTTCAAGGCACTAAGGGAAAGCCCTTGTAGACTTTATATAGGTATTCCTCTCAACAACTGAGCCTGGTCTCCTAGGTGCTGAATGCCCTCCCTGGTCCATCCTGAAAGGACGGGGACCCAATTCAGTTTCTAAAATTGCTTCATTTCTGCCAAGTAGGACATGTGTTCCAGTTGTCATTCTGTTGGCTCCTGTTAGACCTTACAGGTCTCCCTTGACTGACCTTTTCTAATTCACCTTTCACCTAATTCTTGCTCCTTCCGCAAGGTCTTTTGGGCTGGGAAAACAAAAAACAAAAAAAAACACCTCTTTCTGCTTCCTGCAGCAAGAACAGAAATCTCTTATCTGGCTCAGCCACAAGCTCTTAGAGCCGGGGCAACTCACGTTAGCATTCTTTCCCAGGTTCCTCATCAATAAGACACTGATAGATAGAACTATCTCCTCAGTGCGTGGTCCTGGGAACAGCATGAGAGAGGGCTGATAAACGGGTGCTAGACGAGGAATTAGTGAGGCCCAACCTTATCGGTGGCGTGCGTTTATTTATACGATCCGTTTCCCCGTCCAGATTTGACATGAGGCAGGATGATTCACTCTGGAGACCAAGCACGTCCGTAGCTCTATTTTTCTGTCAATGTTTTATTTAAAGACCTGATTTCTTTCCTACTGATGATCCGTTCAAGCATGCCCAGTTAAAGCACACCTTTCCTTTCCTCGCAGTTGGCTCTGAAAACCCGCCGTTAACAGTAATCCGCAAATTTGTACACCTGTTGGACCAAAGTGACTTGGATTTCCAGGAGGCTCTGGAGGTAGCACGCTTAAGGGAAGAAGTGGTGACCAAGATCAGAGGCAACCAACAGCTGGAGAAAGACCTGAACCTGATGGACATTAAGATTGGGCTCCTGGTGAAGAACAGGATCACACTGGAGGTCAGTGGGGTTTGTGGGACTGTTGGTTCCCAGAAGAGAGAAGACGCTCGTATATTTGCCCACAACACTGTGGTCCAGCTAAGTTCCTTTGGAGTCCAGAAGGAGTGGCCCAAAGTTTACTTACCATTTTCATTACCGCTTTATGGTCTTACACCTGCAAAATTCTGCGCTCCCCTTTTATGACATTTGGTAAGACTTCTTTACCATTCTGAAAGGAAATTTATGTGAAATAAAACCAACTTACATATGTACCTTCATAGCAAGGCTAAGGCCTTTCTATAAATATAAAAGAGAAATTCAAAGAAATGAATTTATAGTAAAAATACATATTTCAATATGAAGATACATGGGCCTGATGCCATTAGATGTGATAATGTTACCAGAGACTTGGGCCTCTTCACAGAATAAGCACAGACTGAGAGAGCTACAGATGAGACTGGTCAGGTGAGTGGTGGAACTGGCCATGAGTTCTTTTTTCCAAAGTGGAGAACAACTCTTTGTAATAAGCCCTTGAACAGCAAAGTGTGGTCTTCCGCCACCCCCCACCACTTGACATGGAGTTGCCGTCCTAGAAAATTAAGTTTATGTTAAACTTGTGAGGATCTATGTTGTGCTTATATGTAAAACTATTAGATTCTAGGCTCAAGCAATTATGCACAGAATTTTGACCTTCGTGAATGACCAGCGGGACATTAAAAAAGCCAGCCATGCGAGATGTGGACAGTTATTTACACAGGACCATCCTACAAACTGCAGGACAGCAGAGCATCTGTCCTCCCCAGGCCCCGCTTACTGGAAGCCAGTGGTGTCTCCAATCCATCAGATGTTAGCCCTCCCCAATCCACATTTCCAAAATGACCCCCTACAGAGTGGCATTTCCCTAATAATAGCCTCCAAGTAAATAATGCTGTAGTTTTGTATCTGTGAGAAACCTGCCAGTGTCAAAGCTCCCCAAAACTATGTGAAAAGTGTCATTTTTACCCAAGAAAAGGAGATTTCCAGGGTAAGACCTCTCTCCATGTCCCTGTTCCCATGCCACGTCAGTTTTCAGAAAACCAACAGGGCAGGGCAGGGCAAGTTGACCCTCCGGATGCCCTGAGAAGGCTACAGTGGGTCAGAGGTAGAGAGCCAGCTTCTGGTGTGGTTCTGGAAAACTACCAGGTGAGCAGGCACGGGACGCTACCAGCTAAGTGGACATGGGAACGCCTCACTCTTGTCTCCGGCCCTCACAGAGATACCAGCAAAATAGTGCCGAGCAAATAAGGAAACGAGAGCAACTCGTGAGACAGGAAATGATCATCTTTTCTAAATATTAAGGGAAAAAACTACAAATTTAAAAGTTCTGCTTTTAACTCTATTTTCATTGTTTTATCCAGAAAAACAATAGTACGTTAGTCTTTAAAAAAAAATAATAATGTGTTTGTATTGTTGGATACATATGAAAACTTTTAAAGTATAATATATTCCAGAAGGTCCTTCAGAGAATGCCTTTTATAGCTTTACACTGCTGTTGTACCCTACTCCCATAAAGTTGTAAACAGGAAATGCCTTGCCTTTTAAAATAAAGGCTTAGTTGCAGTAGAAATATGTAGCTTGTGGAGATACAAATGTGGCAGATTTTCGGATCTTTACGAGTGTTTAAGATTTTTTAAAGCATTCCTAATTGTTAGCTTTGTGAAACAAAGTTAATTTTTCACCTTATATTTTCAAACACCAAATATTTATCAAACACTGATTAGAAGTTAAACTAATGATTCTCAAGGACGTACTCTTTTGTCTTATCATTAATAGTAGCATTTTTGGTTTGATGATAAGAATAGTGCAGTTGAAGTTTTATTTACAGTAGTGAAATAATGGGGAACAACCCAAACCCGAAAACAACAGAGGACAGTAGAACCAGTCTGACATGTATGTTACACAGCCACTAAAAATAACGTTTCTGAAGAATATTTAAGGGCAGGGGAAAGGGTTGCAATATAATGGAGAAGAAAATAGTGCCTAAAACAGTACGATTTCATTTATTGTAAAAAGTAGATATACACTTAAGCTAAAAGAAAAAAATTAAGCTCTTTTTCTTTGCATGGTAGAATTAGCCATATATATATATATATTTTTTTAACATCTTTATTGGAGTAAAATTGCTTTACAGTGTTGTGTTAGTTTCTGCTGTATAACAAAGTGAATCAGCTATATGTATACATGTATCCCCATATCCCCTCCCTCTTGTGTCTCCCTCCCACCCTCCGCATCCCACCCCTCTAGGTGGTCACAAAGCACAAAGCTGATCCCCCTGTGCTATGCAGCTGCTTCCCACTAGCTATCTATTTTGTATTTGGTAGTGTATATATTCCATGCCACTCTCTCACTTCGTCCCAGCTTACCCTTCCCCCTCCCCGTGTCCTCAAGTCCATTCTCTACATCTGCGTCTTTATTCCTGTCCTGCCCCAGGTTCATCAGAACCTTTTTTTTTTTAGATTCCATATATATGTGTTAGCATATGATATTTGTTCTTGTCTTTCTGACTTACTTCGTATGACAGACTCTAAGTCCATCCACCTCACTACAAATAACTCAGTTTTGTTTTTTTTTATGGCTGAGTAATATTCCATTGGATATATGTGCCACATCTTCTTTGTCCATTCATCTGTCAATGGACCCTTAGGTTGCTTCCATGTCCTGGTATAGTTTTTAATTTTTTTAACAATAAGCATATGTTGAGAAAAAAGTTTAAAGGGAAGTGGCTTAGTTCTTACAGAGCAACTCTAGCTCTCTCTAGTAACCATGTGTCTTACAATTCTTTTAAAATTGGCGTTCCTTCTGGAAACCTCAGAAAGTCAGTGGGCAAGTGAGTGAAGTAGCTAATGTTGGTTTTAAGCAAAAGAAGAGGTTTGGAAATGGAGACAGACAGCTGAAGTAGAAGTTTCTGGGAGGCATAGGGAGGAAGAAAGGTCTAGATTCAAACTAGCTTGAAGGAAAACCTAAGTAGAAATTGAAAGTAATCTTGAATTGCTAAAATTCCTATTGATGGGTGTGTCGTATCCCGTGAGTGCAGACTTGTAGGCCAGGGCTGTCTGTAACCCAGGATTGAAATTTATTGTATTGCTTAATTGTATTGTATTGCTTAACTTCTTTGCTTCTTTATGAGCATATTTCCTTGGGTATGTTCCTTAACCTCTCTAAGCCTTATTTTTCTTCACTGGAAAATGTGCTAAGTGTCCTACGTGGATTGTTTTTTTGTTTGTTTTTTTGTTTGTTTGTTTTGCGGTACGTGGGCCTCTCACTGTTGTGGCCTCTCCCGTTGTGGAGCACAGGCTCCGGACGCGCAGGCTCAGTGGCTGTGGCTCACAGGCCCAGCCGCTCCGCGGCATGTGGGATCTTCCCGGACCGGGGCACGAACCCGTGTCCCCTGCATCGGCAGGCGGACTCTCAACCACTGCGCCACCAGGGAAGCCAAATGGATTGTTTTTATCTTCACAGAAGCTCAGTAAGATTGCTATCATTAAGCCCATTTTATAGATTTAAGGAAACTGAGTCTTAGAGAGGTTAACCTGAGCAAGGTCACAAAACTAACTGTGCTTTGCAGATACTCGTATTTTTATGACTCCAAAGCCCAAGCCCTTTGTCTTAGTCCACACCTTCTACAAAAGTGCGTATACTCTAGCATATTACCTGCATGCGGATATCCTGTTACCAGGGGAAGGGAAAAGATGGTGGCAACTAAGGCAACATTGAGATGTGGGAATATTATGAACAAGTTAAATACTGTTGCTCCTTCGAACCAGTATTCCTCAAATGTTCAATATTTATTGATAAGAATGGAGGACATTGGGCTTCCCTGGTGACACAGTGGTTGGGGGTCCGCCTGCCGATGCAGGGGACGTGGGTTCGTGCCCCGGTTCGGGAAGATCCCACATGCCGCGGAGCGGCTGGGCCCGTGAGCCATGGCCTCTGAGCCTGCGCGTCCGGAGCCTGTGCTCCGCAATGGGACAGGTCACAACAGTGAGAGGCCCGCATACCGCAAAAAAGAAAAAAAAAAGAATAGAGGACATGAGATTTCTATTAATAAAAAGCATATGCCTCTCTTTGGAACGCCTGTCTGGGTTGGCCTTTGTCCCCTTCTTCAAGCTTTCCAAGGCAAACCTCCATTCACACCAGAGCTTTTGTGAGCCAGGTGTAATTTCACAGGGAAGACAGAAGAAGGGCTTATCCCATTGAAGCGTGCTGCTCTGTACTTGGATCTCCAGCAGACAGACGGTTCCCGTGGCACAGCTGCTGGCTCTCCTCTCCCCTCCCACTTCCCCTCCAGGGCTCAGCATTTGACTCTGCTCTTTCCCTTCCTCCAGTGCTCTTCCTGTGCTGTCTTCACCAAATCTGTTAATAATGCGAAGGAACTTGGTTCTGCCCTAGCGCTTGCTTACCACCCCACCCTCTGTTCTCTTCTGTATATGTCAAAAACATTACCCTAAAGATGAAGTCTGCAGCAAAACAAAGGAATAGCCTCCAGTTTCCAGATCTACTTCCACTGCAAGTAGTTGGGGGACATCGGGGGTGAGGGGGGCCGGTGATGGGGAGGTTAAGTACCAAGATTTTTTTTCTTCCGTATATTTAAAATCAAGATAATCAATTTATTCCATGTATTTGGGGGAATTGAATCTCTACACATCACCAGTTATCTGAAGAGGAGAAACCTGGGTTAAATGGAACCGTAAGCCAGTTAGTCTAGTGATGTCTTAGGACTTCTTATAGATAAGGGTATCAGGCCACCGCCTGCCTGGACTTCTCCTGAACCTCCATCTGGGGGCACCTACGCTTCCTTTCTTCATCTTGAATGTGATTTATATATCTGTGAAAGAAGGGGGGAAGTGTCGCCTTCTTAAAATTTTTGTAGAAATGAAAATCAAATTCCTTCTCTTTCCCCATATAAACAATTAGGGGAACAGAAGTAAAGGATTAAGTCAAGTTACCCCACTCTAAGCTGAGAATAAAGAAGAATAAAGTCATAAACCTTGAAGGCAATGGATATAACCACATAGAACTATCTAATCTCAATGCTCCAAGGGTTGTTTTTGTTTTTTTTTTTCTACCTATGAGCTGACCCCAGCTATGGGTGAAGGGGGTGCTGGGCGGTGAATAGATTTGGAGCTTGTCCTGTACAGTGGTTCTCATCTGCAGGGATAATTGGAAATGGGGACAGGCACATTTTTTGTTGTCAAAATGACAGGAGTCCCTACTGGCATTTGGTGGAGAAGGGCCCAGGATGCAAGATGGGCAGCAGTGCGTGCACAGCAAAGCATGGTAGTGCCTGAAATGCCCGGAGGGCCCCCCTCGGGACTGGTGGTGGAGAATCCTGATACTGGCTGCAAACAGAGTCCTCATGTGGAGGCTGGGCTAAGAGCTCAGGGAAGCAGATGGAAGAAGTTTTAGGAAAAACAACTTTCTTGCCACCTATGCTCTGGGACAGTGACCCAGTGTTCAGTGGCAAAGGAGGCATTCTAGAGCTGTGGCTTTCATGCAAGTCACATTCCATTAGTGAGTCATGAAATCAATTTAGTGTATCACTTCAGCAGATTTTAAAAATGAAATAGAAAAAAAGCAAATTGAAACGGTCAAAGTGTGTCCCAGTAGTAAGAATAAGCATCCTTTCGTATAGTGTTGTGTGGGTAAGTTTGCCAATAAAAGACATAAAATGTATTTTTTACTGTGGGTTTCTGTAAAAATGTTTGGTAGATCCATATCTAAACGATCTACTCTGGTTCATGAGCCTTTAAGCCCCTGAAGGGACACAGTAACCTCAGTGACCTCTTGACAATGTTTCCAGCCACACATTTTCCACATTTCCCTGTAAATAAAGGAGCATGGTTGGGAGGGAAAACCCTTAACTTTGTTAAATATTTAGAGGCTTCTCTTCCCTTCCATTTCTAATTTCTACATTGCATATGTTTTGCAAGTGCTTCTATAGTTTCAAAAGATATAATTCATTCTTTGAAAGGTTACAGTTTAGTAGTGTTTAGTATATTCCCAAAATTGGACAACGATCACCTCTCTCTGACTCTAGAACATTTCGTCACCCCAAAAAGAAACCCCAAAGAAAATGTTCTGGAATTGGATTGTGGTGACAGTTGCACAACCTTGCGACTAGATGGAACACCACTGAATTGTACTCTTTAAAAAGATGAATTGTATAGTAAATGAATAATATTTCAATAGAAAAAATACCCATATTCATGAACAGTCGTTACCTATTCACTCCAACCCCCAGCCACAGCAACCTTTAGTATACATTCTATCTTGATAGATTTGCCTGTTCTGGTTTTTCATATTAATAGAGTCACACAATATGTCATCTGTTGTGACCAGCTTCTTTCACTTAGCATAGTGTTGGGTTTTTTTTTCGTGGTACGCGGGCCTCTCACTGTTGTGGCCTCTCCCGTTGCGGAGCACAGGCTCCGGACGCGCAGGCTCAGCGGCCATGGCTCACGGGCCCAGCCGCTCCGCGGCATGTGGGATCTTCCCGGACCGGGGCACGAACCCACGTCCCCTGCATCGGCAGGCGGACTCTCAACCACTGCGCCACCAGGGAAGCCCATAGTGTTTTTAAAGTTCGCTATTTTGTAGTAGCATAAATCAGTCCTTCATTCCTCTTTACTGATCAATAACATTCCAGTGTGTGGATACACCACATTTTGTTTGCCCATTTATCAGTTGATGGACACTTGAGTTGTTCCCTCTTTTCAGCTGTTATGAGTAATTCTGCTATGAGCATTCATGTACATGTTTTTCTGTGGACATATGTTTTCAGTTCTCTTCAGTATATAGCGGACAGTGAAGTTGCAGGGTCGCATGGTCACCTGTGTTTAACTTCTGAGGAGCTGCCAAATAACTGTTAACGTTGAGCATCTCTTCAAGTGCTTATTAGCCACTTGTAGGTCTTCTTTGGGAAAACGTCTGTTCACATCCTTTGCCCATTTTTTAATTGGGTTATTTGTCTTTTTATTTTTGAGATGTAGGAGTTCTTTATAGTATATTGTGGATACAAGTCCCTTATCTAAGAAATGATTTGCAAATATTTTCTCTCATTCTATGGGTTTTCTTTATTGATAATGTACTTTGAAGCACAAAGATTTTAATTTTTATGAAGTCCACTTTATTTTTTTCTTTTGTTGCTAGTGCTTTTGGTGTCGTATGTAAGAAACCATTATCTACATGCACAATGATGCATGTACAAGAAGGCTCCCTACACACTCTGAAATAGTAATAAAATGTAAAGAAACTAACTGTCTATCAAAAGGAATATGATTAAATAAATTATCACACACACACCCCTCAAAGAAACCATTGCTTAATCCAGGGTAACAAATATTTTTGCCTAGGTTTTCTTGGAAGAGTTTTATAGTTTTAGCTCCTACATTTAGTTCTTTGATCTCTTTTTTTTTTTTATATCTTTATTGGAGTATAATTGCTTTACAATGGTATGTTAGTTTCTGCTTTATAACAAAGTGAATCAGTTATACATATACATATGTTCCCATATCTCTTCCTTCTTGCATCTCCCTCCCTCCCACCCTCCGTATCCCACCCCTCTAGGTGGTCACAAAGCACTGAGCTGATCTCCCTGTGCTATGCGGCTGCTTCCCACTAGCTATCTATTTTACGTTTGGTACTGTATATATGTCTATGCCACTCTCACTTTGTTTTGAGTTAATTTTTGTTTATGGGATGAGGTCTGACTTCTTTCTTTTGAACCTGGATATCCAATTGTCCCAGCATCATTTTTTGAAAGATTATCCTCTCCCTATTGAATTGTCTTGGGACCTACATTACATCCTAAGAACAAATGCGTACAGCTTTGGAGAACAAATATTACAAAAGCCAAATTCACCTGCAATTTGGATTTTCTTAATTTCTTTAACATTCTCTGTCCGTTTGTTTCTTCTTGAGGGAAATGTGGAAAATTAATCTTTCCAACTGTGTGTGTCTCAGGGTGTCTGAGAAGGAAGGAGGTAAAGAGTACCAGCATAAAAAGTAGTAATTTCATAAAAATTTTTTCCAGGATGTAATTTCACACAGAACAAAACTGAATAAGAAAAAAGGTGGAGAAATGCAAATACTGAATAACGCTGACAACCAAGGGATCAAAAGTTTGAGTAAGGAGAGAAGAAAAACACTGGAAACATATCAGCAGCTTTTTTATCTTTTACAGGTGAGAACAATTTCTTTCACTGTGAGTTTTGGGTAAGTGCTATGTCCCCGTTGGTGTTTTACAGTAGGTCTTGTCTCATGCTAAGGCTATAATAGTTTACATGTTCTGAGCACTATTAAGTACCAAGTGCTATTCTGGGTGCTTTGTACACATTATCTCATTTTAATTCTTAGTACAACCCTGGGAACCATCAAAAAATAATTTACTGATATTCCTGTATTACATGTGAGAAAACTGAGACACAGCCAGGAAATGGTAAAACAAGGGTATTGGGACCCTGACAGTTTGACTTAAAACTTCAGTCACGCTCTTCATGACTACATTATACTGCAGTTATCGGCAGAAACAGTATAAATCTAATAATAACATAAGCAGATGCTGTCAAACATGAAAAAATTAAAGTAACGGTATGAAAAACAGATCTGTACCAGGACCAGACTGCCCTTCTTTTGAGGAAGGAGCCAGAGAGTTTGGATTAGGGAAATGGGATTCCTTTTTTATTTCATTATTTCCATGGCATGACTGTGACCTAAGTGAACAGTAATTTTCCATTGCTTCAAGAGTGTGGGTGAGAACTAAGCTGAACTGGTTAGGGCTGGACTCTGTCTGGTGGACTAGTTTTTTGTTTGTTTGACCATTGATCAACCTCATCCGCCCACCCGCACATACAATTAGTCCCAAAGGAAACAGTGAGCGATAGTGAGAGATAGAAACAGAGCCTTCCCTCGGCAGGAAAACTTTCCCAAAAAAGATGGATCAGCAGTTCTTCCTTGAAAGTCAGGTGTCCCTGGGGCCGCTGCTGGTGGCAGTGATTCCGTCAAGGCGTGGAGATGCTTGAATCTTTGCTTGAGGACGTCGCTGGCATTAGGTGCACAGAGAACACATTACCCAAAATATAAATGAGGTGTGGCTAGTCCCGTTGAGAGAAGAGACGTTAATTTGGGTAGAGTTGAGAATTCTCTACTTAGTGGCGAACAGGTGTAGTACTCCAGATGTCCACCATGTGGCAGCATAGAAGGAAAAATGTTAAAACAGAATTGTCCATGGAATCCAGTGCTTAACAACAGCTTCCTTTCCAGAAAGAAAGGGGGCTCGCACTAGGCAGGGGAAGGTTTTTTGTCTGCTGAAATTAGGTTAATAGGCATCCACCAGTTATAAATGTAATCTTAAGCATTTATCATTTTTTTATTAATTTTTACAATGTTGTTAGTTTCTACTCTACAGCAAAGTGAATCAGCTATATGTATACATATATCCCCTCTTTTTTGGATTTCCTTCCCATTTAGGTCACCACAGAGCATTGAGTAGAGTTCCCTGTACTATACAGTAGGTTCTCACATTTATCACTTTTGACATCCATGAACTTCCAAGTGTACGAAGCTTCTTTAGGATTTAGTTTTCTATTGTTGGGTTTTGATAGAATCTGTGTCATTTAGGAAGGTGAAAATTTAGTCGCTGGCCTAAGATTTGTATAGTTTACCCTGTTATGTAAGTGGAGGCTCATTAATGGGAAGGAGAAAAAGCATAGGAGCGTGTTTAGAATAATTCCACAAGGTTTATTCCCTAAACGATCCAAAACTGATAGAACCAGAGCATGACTGTTCAGTTGTACTGAGTGAAGTGTCAAAAAATCATTTATTTTTCTTCACTTTTTCTCCTGTCTGCTTTGGAGACATTAACCCAAGACCAATAAGGAAGCTATAGAAGAGCAAACGGCGTGGATCCCTTTCGCCTTTGGCGATTCTTAGCCAAAGTAGCAGGTCAGCTAGTGTAGGTTTTGCTATGGGCTTGTCTCTTCTGTATGAGCCTAAATTTAAAGTTTTTAGGTCATCGGAGAGGAATGAGGCTTCTTTGGCTTTAGAGTAATTTTCCTTTCTCAAAAGCCGATATGCTTAGTGTGGGAAAAGAATCACCCCAGAATGCTAAGAAAAAGGTTGTCCTGAGCTGCTTATTCATAAAATTTCAGCCAGTCATTATGAGCTTGAAAGTAAATCTAAGTGGTAAACTAAACTAGAATTAGGGTTTTCTTAAAATTTTTAAAGCCAAACTGCTTGAGACTCTTAAATACTGGTCTCCATGTATGGAAAATTTTCTTTTCTCATCGGAAGGAGGATAAAGAGTAGGACTATCAAATTTCTCTGTCACCTTAATATTATATTTTTTTCTTCTAACCTCCATCTGGTGTAACTCCTTCAGAAAAACCACATTACCACAAAGACTGGTGCTACATCTCTTGAACTCCATCCTAAGCTGAACTACATGTCAAGTTTTTTTTAATTCTTGTCCATCTTTAAATTTTTTTTTAATTTAAAGAGATTCTCTCTTCGGATACCAGGACTATCAGCCACCCCCTTCTCTCTTCTCTTCTTTTTATCTTAGCCTTCTGGGGTGGTTCTTTTCCCACAGTAAGCATATGGGCTTCTTGTCAGGTTCTTCTGGCATTTCCCCCATGAACTATCCTGACCTTCACCCCTCTGTTCAGCCTCCCTGCCTCACTCCTACCTTCTCGTGCTTTCTAAAACATCATGGCCATCCCACTGTCTCCACATGTAAATGTATCCTTTTCTTTTTCTTTCTTGTCTCAGAATATGGGATATGTTTCCTTCTATTCATTCATCAGTCCTTCTAGAACAGTCTATCTGGCTGAGCCCTTGGTCCCTTCTTGCCAGTCTCTTCGGATACCAGATCTATCAGCCACCCCCCGCCTCCTGTGTTTCCACAATAAATATTACGGTGTGGCTCCAAATGGTGTAGAGTGTACATAATACAATTATACTCCATTAAATATGTCATGATATAGTATATAAAATTTAAATCCTACCGTAACTTTCTAGTATAACTTCCTATAGTTTAGTATTAGTATTACCTGCTACCTTTTAAAGTCTTAATATGTGCCAGATACTCTTCTATATGCTTTATACATAATAAGTCATTAAAGTGCAAGGAACTGGGGACTCCTCTCTGCTTTTAATAATATATTAACATATAGTTTTGTGGGGGGGTGTTTCTTCTTCTCACTTTCCTTCAGACAAATCCTTTGTACCTCGCTAAGCTGATTTTCCAGATGCCACAGAACAAGTCAACTAAATTTATGGATACTGTTATTTTCACCCTATACAATTACGCTTCCAATCAACGGGAAGAATATCTACTCCTCAAGCTTTTCAAAACTGCTCTGGAGGAAGAAATAAAGTATGTATATAAGTATATACGTAAAAATACCAATACCTTTTGTTAGTGGTGGCTATCTCTGATTTACTAAAATAATTTTAAAGTTATTCTTATAAGTTATTTACACATATTAAAATTATCAAATTTCTTGAGAAATTGCCACATCATCATAGATATATTCAGGTACAGCTTTCTCCCAGCAGTGATATCTCTTCTAATGCTAAATTCACTCTTGATTTTGCAAGTGTACAAAGCTCTTTGAAAGTCAGTGAGGGCTTCCCTGGTGGCACAGTGGTTAAGAATCCCCCTGCCAGTGCAGGGGACACGGGTTCAAGCCCTGGTCCGGGATCCTGCATACTGTGGAGCAGCTACGCCTGTGCGCCACAACTGCTGAGCCTGCACTCTAGAGCCCGCGAGCCACAACTACTAAAGCCCATGCACCTCGTGCTCTGCGACAAGAGAAGCCACCGCAATGAGAAGCCCGCGCACCGCAACGAAGAGTAGCCCCCGCTCACTGCAACTAGAGGAACCTCGCGCGCAACAACGAAGACCCAATGCAGCCAAAAATAAATAAATAAAATAAATACATTTATATTAAGAAAAAGTCAGTGAGAAAACCTAATTAAAATTATGTGAGTAGTAAAGCCATAAACAGATGAGGATAATGATCTCTGCTAAACAGTTTTTCCTTCTTACTGGAATTTAAGCTGCTGCTAATTTATTTTTTACTCAGTTAATGTAAAACATGTGTAGGCAGCTATAATGAATTGGGGGGGGGAACCCATGAGAAATGCCCTTAGCCAACTAGATGGATCTTAACTGTCTTCCTTACTTCTGGATCCCTTAAGCGATGCTAATCCTATAGGTCTCTGAAGCTATTAGCCAGGCACCTCTGCCCTCATGCTGTCTATAAGGCAGCATGAGAAATAGGATTCATGAGAAATAGCAATGCTATGCAGTAGAATCAGGTAAGTACTAAATGAATGATAAGCACAGTGTAACAGATCAGAAGGATGGAAAGTAAAGTGCCAATACAGTCAATCGATAAAGATTGTATGGAAGAGGAAGGGGTTGACCCCAAACCTTGAAGAATATCTACAGTTTTTATAAAAAGAAATGGAAAAGGGAAATAAGGCACTATGGTGCTAGAAACAGTATGGGCCAGGGGGCAAGAAAGAAAGTAGATTAGTCTAGCCAAGAGGTGACTTAATTAGTGACCACCAGGAAAGTAAGGTTGGGCCAGATCATGGGAGACATTGAGTATAGGCCCAAGTGCTGAGGCTCTTTTTACTTTCTGGGAAGGTGTGCAAGGTTTTTGACGTGACCACATTGAGTTTTTAGAAGATTGATCTATCTGCTAGCCACATATGAACAGGATGAATTGGAGCTACATAGTTCAGGGAAATGGGCGGGGGGGCCGCGGGGGCATGCATAGGAAAAAGGCACAGATGAGATTTTCAACACTGAGTTTGAGTTTTAGGTGTAGAACA
Source organism: Pseudorca crassidens (assembly GCF_039906515.1). NCBI lineage: Eukaryota > Metazoa > Chordata > Mammalia > Artiodactyla > Delphinidae > Pseudorca > Pseudorca crassidens. The sequence continues at coordinate 60,571,275 of NC_090298.1, forward strand.
TGTGGGTGAAATATTTCTAATATCCAGCAGAATACTGGAAATTCAAGGCTAACTCCCAGGAAAGAGACAGGGAGCATCCTTACTTGTATACCGTCACCCAGTATTATTATTAGTCTAGGTCCATTTTTAGTTCATTCCTGCCTTCTAGATTGGAATTAAAGCTGAGAAATTATTTTTAGACCCTTAAATTTCTTGAATAAGTCATCTAACAAATGATAGCTTCCTTTTTTTTTTTTTTTAGCTTCCTTTTTTTTTAAATAAAAATAATAATCAGGGGATTCTGAGACCCACTTTACTAATGGACACTCAGTCTTCCAATAGCCCTGATAAATTAGAATCAGGACATGCCTTGTAGATCCTGCTCTACAGGCCCTGTTACCACTGCAAACCTTTAGCCAGATAGGTCAGGCATGTTGTCTAGTGATGGAGGCAGATAGAATGGTCATACTTAGAGAGAAAGCTTTGCCTTAACTTCCCACAAGTTTCAGACTCAGAGGTTGTATTACAAAAGACAGCATGTGGGCCATGTCCACCAAAAGTCTCCTTTGGCTCAGGTGTGCTCACCAAATAGAGATGGGAGATAGCTTCCTTTTAAATCACACCGTCTTTGATCTTCAATGGAGAAAAATACAACCCCCCAAAGCCCTTGCCCGCCAGAGAGAATATACACTGTTTAAAACTCTATGCATAGAGGCAAACCATTTTGTTTGGTCTGGGCGTTTTTTAGATCAAAGGTGGACCAGGTCCAGGACATAGTTACTGGGAACCCTACAGTCATCAAGATGGTCGTCAGCTTCAACAGAGGTGCCCGTGGACAGAACACACTGCGCCAGCTTCTGGCTCCGGTGGTGAAAGAGATCATCGATGACAAATCCCTGATCATCAACACAAGCCCCGTCGAGGTGTACAAGGCCTGGGTGAACCAACTAGAAACACAGACTGGAGAAGCCAGGTAGCAAAGCCTGGGCGATGGTGGTTTTCAGTTGTGTTTTATGATCATTTTTATGTGTATGTTTATACATACTCTTAAGCTCTGTTAAGCTCTGTTAAAAGAACAAAATTCACTGTGCAAAGTCGGTTTTCAATCTAAGATGTTGTTACCTCCCTTAACATACCCATGCAGGCCACGTTCTTGGACTCCTACTCATCTTAGCGGTACATGGTATTTTCAGATTTCGGTACCAGTTGATTCCCAAAGCCACAATTTCTGTAGTTCTCTCCCTTCGTTTTTCTTTGTTGTTTCTAAACCCAGGCCTAGACCTAGACATAGACCTCTTCACCTGATAATACCTACTTTTTTTTTTTTTTAACAATTACCAAGTGAGTAACTTGAACATGTAAGCCTCAACAAGCCGGGTGGGATTGGCTCATTCTAGGTAGCGGTCTGTTGATCCAGGCAATCCCAGCTTTTAATTTCCTGCAGAAGGATGCCATGTGAAATCATTAAGATATGCACAGAGAATTACATGGGTGGTTGTCACAGCACTGTTTGTAATCACAAAAGTTGGGGAAGGTCAAAATATTTAGCTTTGGGGAATCTGTTAAACAAATGTTTATATAACAATCGAGTAGTAAGTAACTTTGGAATGGTGGTATAGAAATATATTTGTTGCCTGGGTAAACTGTTCATGGCATAGTTCTTGGTTGTAGTTTGGTACAATGACTCATTTTCTGTATCAAAACAAATATGCACGTATATACACACACGTAAGATCTATATGGGATCTTTATAGACACGAACTGCATTACACCCACATACACACATGCGTGGCAGAGGACCAGAAAGTTATACACTAAAATAAGGAAAAGTAGTTGTCTCTGGGGTCAGTATTGTTTTCTTGTTGGCTTATATGCAAATTTTTCTGTAAAGAACATACTGCTCTTTATAATTTAAAAGAGAGAGGGGGAGAGAGAGAGAGAAAGTTAGCTGGGTCTACGTTACCTGGGTCTGCCTGTTATTTTGCCAGAAGAGCCCAGATGGAGAGCCTGGAGTCACCCTGCTGTTCTGGTGGCAGAGGGTTCCATGTGGGTTCTCCCCTGCCCCAAGCAAACATTTTATCATCAGAGTTGGTGGGCAAACTCAACTTCACGATACAAAGCTTGATGGTAGAACCAATGTGGCAAGGATACACATGCTTGTACCTAAGCCCCCAGTTAATCGTAAGCCCTCGTTGTGGTTTCAGCAACCTGCCTTACGATGTGACCACAGAACAGGCTCTGACATACCCAGAAGTGAAAAACAAACTGGAGGCCTCCATCGAGAACCTGAGAAGGGTCACCGACAAAGTCCTGAGTTCTATCATTTCTTCCCTTGATCTGCTGCCGTAAGTTGTATACGTAGGAGCTTTAACTTTCTTCGCTAGAATTTCTTGAAATACTATGTAAAATAAACCCCTGTAGTGAAGATAGGCGTTTTCCTCATATTGCATTTACTAGTTTAAATTTTGCCAACATTTGCACTTTAAATTCATAACTGTTCTCCAAAGACGGAGCAGTACAAAACAGCGCTCCAGTACGATCATCCGTGGCAGTCCTGTGATTCCGTTACCATCTCATTTTGTGTTGAATTTTTAGGAAAACTACTTGGCTTTAGTTGACTGGAACAATTGCTGTGTGTTTCTTCCTCACTTAGCCTTTTTCCATTATTTTCTTTTGTCATCTGTTTTCCATGTAGTTATGGATTGAGGTATATAGCCAAAGTACTGAAGAATTCGATCCGTGAGAAATTTCCCGATGCAACAGAAGATGAGCTATTAAAGGTAGATTTTCAAGGGTGATCTCACCATAGCTTCTCTTGGGGGTAGGAGCCAAAATTACCAACACACCATTTTGTAAAATTTTTCCCCTTGTATGACTTTTGTGTGTGTGTGTGTGGTACGCGGGCCTCTCACTGTTGTGGCCTCTCCCGTTGTGGAGCGCAGGCTCCGGACCCACAGGCCCAGTGGCCATGGCTCACAGGCCTAGCCGCTCCACGGCATGTGGGATCTCCCCGGACCGGGGCACGAACCCGCGTCCCCTGCATCGGCAGGCGGACTCTCAACCACTGCGCCACCAGGGAAGCCCTGTATGACTTTTTATAATAAGCTACAAGTCTTCTATTCTAATGGCTCTCAAGATTATTGTTATGAGGTTAGTTGGGAGCTCTTATACATTATTGAGGCTCTTTATATTAGAGAATTTGGAGGGGGGGCAGTAGCATATTTTCACCAAAAATAATTTTGTTAACTATATTAATAATGTGTGATTATAGTCACTACCTTTACTTAACTCCTTGTTAAGATTCAGATCGGAGAACGATTTGCTGTCTTGGGAAACGTCAGTTAATATTAACTTTTAAAAAACCCTCCAAACTCTTGAGTTTTCTCTCTCAAAAATAGTCTTTTCTTCTACATCACTCCAGATTGTTGGAAATCTCCTGTACTATCGGTACATGAACCCAGCCATCGTCGCCCCAGACGGCTTTGATATCATCGACATGACAGCCGGAGGTCAGATAAATTCCGACCAGAGGAGAAACTTGGGATCAGTGGCCAAGGTCCTTCAGCATGCAGCCTCCAACAAGCTCTTTGAAGGAGAAAATGAGCATCTCTCATCTATGAACAATTATTTATCAGAGACGTATCAGGAGTTCAGGTGAGAGGTATCGTTACCTTTGGAGAAACTTGCAGGATGGTGGGCAAGAGGAATGTGTTTTCTGTGCCCAGAGCTGGGCTTGGGGGCAGGAACCTCAGGGCATGCATTTCTTGTACTGCTTGTTGCTGTGGGGAAAGAGGAGGGAGGCCGAGCAGGCGGGGTTACTTCTGTTTGGTGTTCCCTATCCCCCCCCCACCCCCAGTGCCCCTGTTACATTGAGTCATCCCCATGTGCATGACTTCTGCTATTGACAAGAAGAAATATTTAATCTTCTTGGTACGCTATAGGCTTGTAGTACTTAGAATTAAAGAAATCAAAATAGCTAACTTCTGCTCTTCTGAACTTAAAAAGAGGGTATCATTTTGTCCATTCAGGAAAGACTTGCCTTGATCTGCATCAAACAATAGCAGGAAACTGAGTATTTGGTTTGGGATGGTTGGGAAAATCCAGCTTCTATGTTTGTTGAGGATTGTGTGTGAACATGTTCTATTCTGTTCTCGAACATCTCTCAGATATGCATGTAAGACTTAAGTCTATTGACTTTATAAGCTCTCCAAATTGTATCATTAATCATTCCACGGGGATACGGGAGGAGGACTGAATCTAGCAGGAAGGTTCACTCACCCTGAAGCTCTCAGAGGAAGAATGTTCATCTTGGCGTTCACTTTCTCTTTTCTGCCATTCAGCCAGTCGTACAAGTATGACATCTATGTGGCCTCTTTCACGCCTCACTTGGAAAATGATAATTTCCCATTCCTCAGTTTTCCTCTAGATTAGTGATTTATCTGTTGACAAAGGTAGTTCATGATCATTCCTCTCTTTCTGGAATTTGTGGCCTCTTGTGAGAAATGTTCCCCAAATCCTCTTACTATGGGAAGTCTTGATTTTCTCAAGCTGCTAATTTTAGGTCTCCTCACTGACTAAAAAAGTAACATCCATTTCTTGCAAATCCTTATCTGCTATTAGAACCTCTTTTTGCTTCCTTTTTTCTCAGATTATTCCTACCAAACATGTAAGTTTCCAACTCTTCTTCATTTAAAAGGAAATAAAACCAAAAGCCTCCCCTCATCTCTTAAATTCATCTATTTTTTTTTTCTCTTCCACTCATATTAATCCTTTGTGTTCCTCAGCAACCGTGAAAAGTTACAACCAAAAAAGTGCAGGAAGACCAGTTGTCACGTGGGAGCATGGCTGCATGCCATTTACCCTGCCCCAGCCTTGGGGTGGGAAGGCACAGGTCTTTCTAGTGTGCAAGCCTTGGGTGCCCTTAGGAGATACACCAAGGATAATTTCAGGCATATGAAACATTTGCAAATTTATAGAATAAAATATCTACTCTACCTGTGCAAAGAATCCCTCCTAAACCATGATCGCAGCACACCTGGCTTTTCTCCATCTCTCTGTTGAAATTTGCTGTAGCTTAAAATAGCAGAGTTTTTAGACTCTGAGCACTGGTGGAAGGGAGCCTTGTATGTATCTGTGTGTCTGGTCTTAACAGCCTTTCCAGCCAGCAACTGTTGTCTGGATCAACGAAGAGTAGAGTAGGCTTAACTTGAATTTTTGTCAAATTGGTAACAGAAACTCTGAAAGGGTGTTGAAATCCCCAGGAGTTTGTGCCAATTAAAGTAGCAAATTTGACTAATTGCTTTATGGATTGTTTTCTCTACAAAGACTTGATTCTTAGATCAGGGAACATCAGTACTGACATTTTTGTGTAGATTTCAGGGGGCATTTTTAAAATCGTATTTTTTAAATGACCTGCCCATAGTTTGATTACCTTGGGTCAGTCACAGGGCCTGAGGCCCTAAATGCTCTGTCTGTTCCTTTCTGAGGACCTGGGTCCAACATCCCGAAACATGGACTCGGCTTCGAGGTCCAGAGCCAGCCTTGGAAGGTGCTGGAACAGGTCCCCCGAGGTGTACAGTAGAAAACAAAGCACAGGCCATCGCTGAAGATTTCCTCACCATTTTGATAAAGCCATTTTATTCACAAATTTGACTCTGTCTTAAGACTTTTGGTTTTTTTTTCATTTTTTAGGAAATATTTCAAAGAAGCATGTAATGTCCCTGAACCAGAAGAAAAGTTTAATATGGATAAATACACAGATGTGGTGACAGTCAGCAAACCAGTCATTTATATTTCAATTGAAGAAATCATCAGCACACATTCAGTAAGAGAGGTTGGAGGAGGGTCTTAGCAATGGACACGGGGTTCAAACGTCTGCTCTTGAAAATGTTTAGTTTCTACAGGGTGTTACTGTAAGCATGTGCTCCTACTTACGTTCTCAACCTAAAAAATACTTGAATTATTTATTCCCTGACCCCTATGCATTGACTAATCTCCTTTTCCCAAACAGGAGAAGTTTACTTTTGACATGATACATGTATTCCCTGACTCTTGTGCCTTAGGAAAACTCCTTCTCTCAAGCAAGGAAAGTTTATTTCTTCCGTGATCCAGTTACAGTCAGGTGGTGAATGTGCAGTTTAAGCCCCGAGCCCGGGCAGCCCTGATATTTTCTCCACCCACCAGGCCCACACTGCCTGGACCCCAGAGTCGGTCTCTCCCCCTTTCAAGAATTCTCTTCGCATTTCCAGTAATTTTCTGGGAAAAGGAGAATGCTCCCTCTCTTCTAATGTTTGGCCATAAAGAGGGAGGGGATAAACAGGCGTATCCAGGTTGGGGAAAAGAAGACATACACCCCACACCCCAGCAATAGCCGCCTACAAAGAATCGCTTCTGTTGTTCTGGAAAAACCCATTTCTTAGAACCAGGCACTGTCAGTCTGCTGTGTCATAATGTCTCCCTCTGGTTCACGTGCAGACATCACCACCATCAACCATTAGCCTGTATTAGGTGCATTTTGAAGGCAGGGCAGTTTTCTCGGCATGGTGACGGTCTTTGTTTGCTTAAGACCAGAGCCTATTTCCTGAACCAGCTAGGTTCTTAAAGCATAACCTTTTCAAGAACAGTTCTGGACATGACTACTCCAAGCTAAGTCCTGAGGACATGCGAGAAATCCGCCCAAGACCTCCAGAATCAGAACCTGCATTCTCCCAAGATCCCAGGTGACTCAGATACACACAAGAAGCCCTGGTGAAGGATGCACCCAGCTTCAACTGATACACACAGCTGGCGGAAAGCACGACAAATACACACCTCTTAAAGGGCCAGCCCCTCCCCCACCAAACCAGCTATACTAACAAGTAGCAAAATTGGCTGCTCAAAATTTCAGTCTTCATTATTAAACTCTTCTAAGTAACTAAACCTTAAATATGGGCTGGAAAGAAAGATTGGATCTACTTTTGATTTCCCTCTTTCAGGGTTGGGACAGGGAACCTCCTTGACATTTGCAACAAGCTCTCCATCAGTGTTTTGAGTGACCCTAAACAAAAGCAGATCTGAATGACCAGCTGAGGGAGTGAGTGGGTTGATTAAATAAAGAGGCTATACTTGTTTTCCCTATATATAAACACCCCAAATCACCAAGCAAACGCATCCAGTATATGCAGCACTTGCAAAAATAATTTTCTAACGAACAAGTAGACTCATTCATATTTGAGCCACGACCCATTTATCTATTTGTTATGGCAAATTTTTCATCTCAAAAAGATGTCCACACATTGGCTGCACATGTACTGAGGGCAATAGCCACATGCAGGAAAATTGAGAGATTCTTTCCCAAGGAGAACTGAGAGACAATGTTACTGTATTAATTTAGACTGTTACTCTTCAAGGAGAAATAGTGTGTTCCTTTCGTCAACAAGAGTTGAAAACAGAATCCAATCTTGGGAAACATAACTCGTAACCAGTTTGGAATTCCATCATGTGTGATGTTGGAAGCAGATGTAATAACGTGGGAGAAGTGTAATTGCAGGGAAAGACTGTCCTTGTTTACTGTCTGTCTCAAGTCCTCACTGCAAGTCCACATGCAGACACAAGCACGGCAGTAGCATGACTTGCCACGCCTGTGTCCACATACTTGCCCCTTGTTCTCTAAGGAACATGTAGAACATTAGCTCTTTAAGGAGACATTTTCAGGAAATTTTGATGTTCTGTCATTATCAGAATAAAGAGTAGAAGCTGGCTGCCTAAATCATCCCTTCCAGAGACAGCAGCCCATCAACTGTCCCATCTCTTCAGAGAACTAGAACATAAATGTATCCATCTTGCTTATTTTGTTCTCGTCTCTGACTTACCTTACCCCAAAATATCCTGTGTACTACTTCCAGATTTCACCGTGTCTTTCTGTCATCTGTGTTACTTATATAACATCTTGCTTTAAATCTAACCATAGTAGAAAAACTAGCATGTCTTACAGTGGACAGAACTTTAAAAGTAGTTGAATATAGTTGCTTCCTTGAAGCTATGCATCTGAGGCCCCCTCTCCCTTTCTTAAAAACCCAATTTGTAAGTGTCAGGGAATGTTAGGGAAAATTCAGCATTAAACAGATAACTCTCTCCTTCACTAATCTTAAAGATTAAAGAGAATGGAAAAGGAAGTAATCAAGGCAGTGTTGTACCAGCATAAGGATAGACATACCAGTCAATGAGATAGAACTGAGAGTCTAGAAATCTTCAAATCTGTGGTCAGTTTGTTTTTGACAAGGGACTAAAACAGTTCAGTGGGCAAAGAATAGTCTTTTCAACAAATGGTTCTGGGACAACTGGAAATCCACATGCCAAGAATGAAGTTGGACCCTTTCCTTCCACCCTATACAAAAATGAACTCGAAATGGATCAGAGACCTAAATATAAGAGCTAAAATTATAAAACTCTTAGAAGAAAACATAGGAGTAAATCTTTGTGACCTTGGCAATGGTTTCTTAGGTATGACACCAAATGTACAAGCCACAAAAGGAAAAAAAAACAAAACAAAAAAACAGATAAATTGGACCTCCTCAAAGTTGGAAACTTTTGTGCTGTAAACATTGCCATCAAGAAAAGACAACCAAGGGAATGAGAGAAAATAATTGCAGATAATGTATCTGTTAAAGGACTTGGATCCAGAATACATAAAGAACACCCACAACTCCATGGTGAGATAAATAATCTGATTTAAAAATGGACAACTGTACATCAAATGACACAATGAACACAGTGAAAAGGCAACCTACAGAATGGAAGAAATATTTGCAAATCACATACTGTATCTGATAAAGGGTTAATATCCAGAATATGTAAAGAATTCTCACAATTTGACAACAACAAAAAACAGCCCAATTTTAAAATGAGCTACAGACCTGAATAGACATTTCTCCAAAGAAGATATAGAAATGACTGGCAAGCACATGAAAAGATGCTCAACATCACTAATGACTAGGGAAATCCAAATCAAAACCACAATGATTTTGCCTCATTGTATAATAGAGACAGCCTATAAATCTATCATTTGGTTTGGAAAAATAAAAACATGAGATACCACCTTACACCCATTATGGCGGCTACTATAAAAACAAAAACAGGGCTTCCCTGGTGGCACAGTGGTTGAGAGTCCACCTGCCGATGCAGGGGACACGGGTTCGTGCCCCGGTCCGGGAAGATCCCACATGCCGCGGAGTGGCTGGGCCCGTGAGCCATGGCCGCTGAGCCTGCGCATCTGGAGCCTGTGCTCCGCAACGGGAGAGGCCACAACAGTGAGAGGCCCGCGTACCGCAAAAAAAAAAAAAAAAAAAAAAGGTTAAGATGGTAGATTTTATGTTGTGTATTTTACTACAGTTAAAAATAAAAACATAAAAATAAAATTTTTAAATGGGCAAGCGATCTGAATAGAGATTTCTCCAAGGAAAATATACAGTAGCCAATAAGCACATGAAAAGATGCTCATCATTATTGGTCATCAGGGAATGCACATCAAAACCAAAATGCGATAACTTCACGCCCACTAGGATAGCTAGAATTAAAAAGTCAGGTAATAATAAATGTTGGCAAGGATGTAGAATGACTGAAACTCTAACATACTGCTGGTGGAGATGCAAAATGGTGCAGCCACTTAGGAAATCAGTTTGGCAATTCCTAAATGTTAAACAGGGTTACTATGTGATGAAGCAATTCCTAGGTATGGGCTCAAGAAAAATGAAAACATGTGCACACAAAAACTGGTCCATGAATGTTCACAGCAGCATATTCATAATGGCCAAAAACTGGAAACAAATGTCCATCAAAAGATGAATGAATGAAGTGCGATATATCCATATAATGGAAAATTTTTTCGGGGATAAAGAGGAACAAATGCATGCTACAACCTGGATGAACCTTGAAACCATCATGCTCAGTGAGAGAAACCAGTCACAAAAGGGCACACATTGTATGAGTCCACTCATGTGAAGCAACCGGAACAGCTATATCTATAGAGACAGAAAGTACATTAATGGCTTCCAGGAGGAAGGGGTAATACTGGGGAGTGACAGCTAATGGGTACACAGTTTCTTTTAAGGTGATGAAAATATTCTGAAATTAGATAGTGGTGATGGTTACACAAGTCTTTGCATATACTAAAAACCATCATTATCATAGGTTTTAAATGCGTGGATGTGATGGTGTGTTAATTGTATCTCAATAAAGCTGTTGAGAGAAAAGAGATTAAAAATGAAAAAGACTAATTTTATTATATGATTCAGTGTTTTGTAAGTTAGCTACTCAAAACAACTAAAATTAGATTTCCCATCACCAGGGATACCAGTCCCACACTTTGGAAACATTGTTTTAATTTAACTCTAAATGAAAACAAGAGCAGCTGTGTTTTCATAGCTGTGCCCCAGAGTTACTATGTTTCCTCTAAGACCTGGCAAACACCCAGCAGTGTTCCCCTTAATCCATTTTTGGAATTCTGAAAGGAAGAACCAGCTGGTACATCTAGGTCTCAGGCCAAGGAATCATATGGGCATTTCTGCTATCCATACCCATGAAAGATCTTCAATGCCAGACATTGAAATAGCTAATAGTGGTGATTTGAAAAAATATATAGTATTTGATTACCGAATAATTTTTCTCTGAAGAGTTATGGAAATGCCCTTACAGTTTGCTACTGTATTAGCCAAGAGACTTGTGTGTTGTTTTAGACTCTTTCCCCAACTTTGACTTTTTTTTCCCTCTTTTTTATTGATGTGTCGTTGATTTACAATGCTGTGTTAGTTTCAGGTGTATAGAAAAGTGATTCAGACTACTATGTATGTAGCCTTTCAGATTCTTTTCCCTTATAGGTTATTACAAAATATTGAGCATAGTTCCCTGTGCTGTACAGTAGGTCCTTGTTGGTTATCTATTTTATATATAGTAGTGTGTATATGTTAATCCAAAACTCCTGATTTATCCCTCAACTTTGACTTTTGTATAAACATGGAGGGAGCACAGGGTTTAGGTGGAAGAAGGCTGCCTCTTGGCAGATCTTGCAAGATCTTGCTGAAAGAGTGTTTATGAACACCTTTCACAAAACTACAGTTTCTCGATGAAGAGTGGGCACTTGCCTCTAAGATAAAATGCAAGCTGTGTCTCTCTGTGGTCTCTAATTTTAATATATGTCAGACCTGTATTTAAGGTTCAAACAATATCAGAAAAAAGTTATTATGAAAAACTGGGAAGGGAACTATGTAAATATGGTAGCCATTAAGAACTGACTTTTATTTTTGTATGTGTGTTGCTTTCTATATAAAGCTCCTGTTGGAACACCAGGATGCGATTGCCCCTGAAAAAAATGACTTACTGAATGAACTTTTGGAATTGCTGGGAGAGGTACCTAATGTGGAATCTTTCCTTGGTAAGGGCTTCTTCCCTCTGGTTTGTATTTGATTGGTTGGTTGGATGGTTGGTTGGTTTTCCTATCCTAGATCAAAAAATCTTTTTAATTTAATACTTGTTTATTTAAAGGATAACTACACTAACCCCTTCCTACATGAAGGATTCTGTAATTCTTAGTGTGCTAGATTATCAAACAATTTGATACTCTTGAAGCTCTAGATACATCAAAAACGATTTGTCAACCATAAAGAAAGAAAAAGAGCGAAATTTATTAGACGTTCCTTGCTATGTTCTCCAATGGTGTCTTTTATTAACAGTTCTCTCTTTTAGTAATCTTTTTCAAATTTCGAATATTGATGTCCTATGCTATTTTAATGTTTAATTCCGAGATTTTTTAAAGTGTATTGGAATGTGTTTTCTTTTTTTTTTTTTTTTTTTTGTGGTACACGAGCCTCTCACTGCTGTGGCCTCTCCCGTTGCGGAGCACAGGCTCTGGACGCGCAGGCTCAGCGGCCATGGCTCACGGGCCCAGCCGCTCCACGGCATGTGGCATCTTCACGAACCGGGGCACGAACCCGTGAACCCTGCATCGGCAGGCGGACTCTCAACCACTGAGCCACCAGGGAAGCCCTGGAATGTGTTTTCTTCTGAGGACCACGATCTCCTGTTCAACTACCGAGCCCACGTTTCCTACAGAACCTTTATCTTACATTGTTGATGCCACTGTCACAATCAGTGAATTGGAAAAATAACAATATTTTATTCTACAGGGGAAGGAGCTGTTGACCCCAGTGACCCTGACAAGGTAAACACACTAAGTCAACTTGCAAAGACTGAGATTTCCCTTTTCCTGACCAGCAAGTACGACATAGGGGATGGTGAAGCTATAGATGGCCAAAGCCTCATGATCAAGTAAGTTTGGAGCTTAAAGAGCACATGTCTCCAATTATGCATCTTAAACCATGCAAATTCAAATAAGGCTAATTCCTCAAATAATCCATTTTAAAATATCTAAATATTGAAATACATTATGTTTATCCATCAAACATCTAACTAAGGAATAGTAGACTCTTTGTAATTTAAGAGGGAACTAAATATCATGATACTTTCTTAAAGCCTATCTTGTGTTTTAGTTTTCCTTGTAGTAATTTGATTCCTTTCCTTTAAGAAATGATTAACTCAGCTGGTGAAAGGCCTCACGTAGCTGAAAGGAAATATCTGTTTCAGTGGTCAAAAGAACAGTCAAGGAAATACCTTGAACCTAATTAATTTTCTGGTATAAAATGTTAACGTAAAAGGCACACACGATAAGACATAATGCTGTTATCTGATTTATTAGACACCTTGCCTATTAAACTAAGCCTGGATATCTTGACCAACTTTGACTTTATTTATACCCAGTTTCTTGTTCTCAAAGATTTCAAGCGAAGCTTTCACACTTTTAATTAATACTGTACTTTTTCAGTCAAGGCCTCATGGACATTCCACATCAGTCCTGTATATACAGGGTAAGAAAAAATGATCCATCACCATAAATCGAGACGCCTTAAACCAAAGCCAGGTGCTCACCAAACAATACAGTTTTTAAGAACTAATATAACCAAAAGGATTCGCATTAGCACATTAGAACAGTTGTACGTTGGGGTGAGGTGGAGAATGGAAATGGGAAATGGGGAGAAAAGGAAATAAATAAGTATTTAAATAATACTTCACACATGACTTCCAAGGCACAGGCCCTGAATTCTGAGGTTGTTTTAATTTGCTACAGGACCTTTCTGTTCTGCCACTGACAGGCTTTGGACAGTACTCATTTCTAGTTGATTTTTTCCAGATATTCAATCCCATGAAAATGGCAAAAAAAAAACAAAAAAAAACTTAGTGTGCTATGTTGGAATATGTACATAGGTGCTTCTTCTACTAAGCTTGTTTATTTTGTGCTCCGATTATCTCTAAGGATCTGTTTGTTCACCTAGCCGAATACTTGAGTATCTACTCTGTAGATACTGGGCTTGAGTGTAGGCACTGGGCTTGAGGCTGAGGACACAGCGGTGAGCAAGCCATTAAGGGTCCCTGCCTTCCGGGGGTCTGCAGTCTGTTGGAGAGCACAGCTCACTTGAGGGACGCAGGACTCCTACACAAACTTGGCTTCATAAGAGTTGAGGGCAGTTCCTTTAAACTACTGATGATGAAGTCAGATTGCACTTGCAGAGACAGCTCAGAACAGGGCAACAGAAAAAAGGGGGAAAACTGTGGAAGCTACTCCCTGGGTTCCTCTGAGCATGTGCCAATTACAAAGGTAACTGGAAATACAGATCCTGTGGTTCCACCATGCAAATTAAATTAGGCCAGTAATCCTGTGATCTCATAAGCTTTGTCCTTTAGAAGTAACAGGAAGAAATTTTTTCATAATTAATTTTGTCTGTTACTTGAGCACCATTTTCTAAATGCAGTCAACTCAAATGTCTGCATTAATGAATGGAGATCATGATTTGGGTAGTCTAAAATATCAAATAGTCTGAACATCGTGTATGTTTATACTTATTTCTGAATCTGAGTCCCCATGGTTCTGTGAATTTTTGGAGTGCACATTTCAAAAGCAAAACCATGAAAGTCAGGTGTGTGGGGCAGCAGTGCAGCTTAGCCAGGAAGGCCTGGTGCATTGTCCTACTTGCCTCAGCCCTTGTGTGGCTCCCTCCCCACTGTACGCTAGAAAAAAGTACTGTCTACTTCTTCAATCACCATTCCAAGTAGAGCCAGCCAGTGGTTTTATTTATTTACTTACTTACTCTTGTATTTTGTAGTAAAATACACACAACATAAAATTTACCAATCTAACCTTTTCAAGTATACAGTTCAGTGGCACTTAGTACGTCCAGAATGTTGTGCAAGCATCACAACTGTCTAGTTCCAGAACACTGTTATCACCCCAAAAGTAACCCTGTATCCATTAAGCAGTCATTTCCCCAATGACCCTGGGGCATCTTTTCTGCTTTCTGTCTCTATGAACTTGCCTATTCTGGAAGTATCATATAATGGAATCATACAATATGTGGCCTTTTGTGTCTGGCTTCTCTTATTCAGCATATTTTTGGCTGAATAACATTCCATTGTATGGACATACCACATTTATCTTGGACATTTGGGTTGTTGCTACCTTTTGGCTATAGTGAATAGTACTACTGTAAACATTTATATACATCTTTTTACTTGAATACTGTTTTCAGTTCTTTTGGGTATACACCTAGGAGTGGAATTGCTGGGTCATATGGTAATTCTGTTTTGAGGAACTGCCAGACCTTTTTTCCACAGTGGCTACACCATTTTATATTCCTACCAACAAAGTATGAGAGTTTCAATGTTTCCATAATTCACCAAAATTTATTTTCTGTTTTGTTTATTTTGTTGTTATAGCCATCCTAGTGGGTATGAAGTAGTATCTCATTGTGGTTTTGATTTGCATTTCCCTAATGATTAATAATGTTTCTCTAATGATTAATAATTAATAATGTTTCCATGTGCTTGTCAGCCTATCTTCTTTGTAGAAATGTCTATTCAAGTCTTTTGCCCATTCTTTATTTGGATTGTTTGTCTTTTTGTTGCAGAGTTGTAAGAGTTCTTTATATGTTCTGGATGGTAAACCCCTATCAGATATATGATTTGCAAATATTTTCACCCCTTCTATGGGTTATCTTTTTATTATTGAAGTATAGTTGATTTACAATGTTATGTTAATTACTGCTGTACAGCAAAGTAATTCAGTTATATATATACATTCTTCTTTTTAATATATTTTTTCCATTACGGTTTGTCATAGGCTATTGAATATAGTTCTTTATGCTATACAGTAGGACCTTGTTGTTTATCCATTCTATATATTAAAGCTTATATCTGCTCCCAACCTCCCACTCCATCCCTCCCCCAGCCCCACCACCACCCCGCTCCGGCCACCACCAGTCTGTTCTCTATGTCTGTGATTCTGTTTCTGTTTCATAGATAGGTTCATTTGTGTCATGTTTTAGATTCCAAATATAAGTGATATCATATGGTATTTGTCTTTCTCTTTCTGACTTATGTCACTTAGTATAATAATCTCTAGTTGTATCCATGTTGCTGCAAATGGCATTATTTCAGGGCTGTCTTTTTATTCTCTTGGTAATATCCTTTTCTGTAGAAAAGTTTTTTAACTTAATGAAATGCAGTTTATCTATTTTTTGTTGTTGTTTCTTGTGCTTTTGGTGTCATAAGAATTCATTGCTCAATCCAAGATCATGAGGATTTACTACTGTGTTTTTTGCTAAAGTGTTCTATAGTTTCAGCTTTTATATTTAGGTCTGTGATCCCTTTTGAGCTAATTTTTGTGTACGGTGGAAGGTCGGGGTCCAACGTTATTCTTTTGCATGTGGATGCCCAGTTTTCCACAACAATTTCTTAAAGAGACTATTCTTTCTCCATTAGGTGGTCTAGACACTCTTGTCAAAAGCCAATCTACCATACATATATGGTTTTCTAGACTCTAAATTCTATTCCATTGATCTATATGCCTATCCTTATGCTAGTATCACACTGCATTTATCACTGTAGCTTTGTAGTAAGTTTTGAAATTGGGAAGTATGAGTCTTCCAAGTTGTTCTTTTTGAAGATTCTTTTGGCTACTTGGGGTTCCTTGCAATTCCATGTGAACTGTAGGATCAACTTTTCCATTTATATAAAAAAGGCTATTGGGCCAATGTTTTAATAGATTCAATAATTTACTGCTTTCATAGGCCTCTGGGGTCTAGAAAGCCTTCCTCTGGGCACACTTCAAGATCCTGCTGTTAGCAGAGCCCTTCACTAAGCAGCCCAGTGGATCATCGTGGATAACAACTTGAAATGAAGACTGACCAAGTAGCCTTCCCCAAAAGTGGAATTTGGGTATTGCCCAAAACAGTCAGTAGAGTTTGCTCCATGATGTTAGGCTAGCCTTACTTCCAAATACATTATACCTTAAGTATATATTTCAAAATCTTGATGCTAACAGGTAAATATAAAATGTGTCATTGACAAGGAGCTTGGAGACCACCTAGTCTGAGTCTTTATCTCTGAGGTGAGGAAATTAAATTCTAAAATTATGGGAAGCAAGTAGATGGGCACTGACATGCTTTAAGTTCATAGGCCATTGATGTTCCATTGATAGACACTTGGAAATACTGATTCGAAAACTCTTATGGGGATGACTTTCTTCCAAACAATAAACCAAATTCCTAACTCAAACATAAAATATAGTTCTTGAGACTCTTCATTAGAGAACCAAATTTAACTGAAATCAGACAGTGCCTTTCAGAAGTTACTAAGAAGTAGACAGTCATGGAATGCAGAGCTGTTGGGGATAAAAATAACTGGCTTTTCTCTATCAAAAAACTATTTTCCCTCCTCGTTAAATAGGTTGTGTTTTTAACTTTCAAAATGCCCCCCTTATTATTAATTACAAAATCACTAGCTTTGCCGTGATGAGTAATTCATCTTCATGAGGGTCCCTGAATAAGGCACTGTTAATCCTTATGCTTGTAAATTTAATTCCATGCTAGTTTCATAATTCTTAATAATTAGATGAGGATGAAAATGATAATAATACCAAACACCTGTGTAGTACTTACCATGTACCAGGGACTGTCCTATGGATATGGGTATAGATAATAACAGATAACAACATGTATAACATAACAACATCCATGAGTCATGTAATACTCTCAGCAACTCCAAGAGGCAGAGGTTATTACCTGGGTTTTATGTAAGAGAAAACTAGGCACAGAACAGAAAAAAAACCCTTTCCTGGTAGTATAGCTAGTAAGTGGGGCATAGGTTCAAATCCAGACAGTCTTAAATCTTTCTGGGCCTACACTCTTTTTTTTTTTTTTTTTTTAATTTATTTTTTGTGGGGGAGTGGGTAAAGTACATTTATTTTCTTCTATAGGTGTTTCTTTTTCAAAAAAAAACAAGGAAAAGGAGAAAAAGCTCCAGCACCCAATGTCCACTGGGCTTTAGTCCTTGGGGAAGGAGGTGCCCCACGTACCTGGCCCCTAGGCTGACCCCGCCCAGGGCGTTGGAGTGCCGCAGCTTCAACAGGGTGAAGCTGGAGAAGGAGTTCTGAGCCTGGATCTCTCTCTCCTGGGTCAGCGCCAAAAGGAAACCTTCCCTCGGCAGCTCCCAGCTCTTCCACACAGAGCCACACACGGGATGGGAAGTGGGCCTACACTCTTGATCACAAGGTTTTACAACTTGAGGGCAAGGTCACTGTCCTTTGCACTCTTAGGGATCATAGAATAAATAATAAGAATGATAGCAGAGCAGTTATTGTATACCTGATGCTGGGGCATTGCTTCCCAGGCCACAGAGAAGGAATGGCATAGAGTAAGGGACATGAAGGCACATGGTGGAATAGGAAGAAACATTCTATTTCTGTTTCCCTTCCATATCTTTATGGAATAGGGAGCCTCGGTTTGGGCTATTGCCATTTTGCTAATACTACCAAGCACGGTGATATTAAAAGGACAAACGAACAAAAGAGCCTGGTTGAGGAGTCCTAGGGAGACCTGGGATTACAGCCCCAATCTCACACATTAGCCGTTGGACTCAGCAAATCACTTCCCCATTTGTTTCCTCATCCATCAAATGGAGAAGAGGGGAGATGATGGGAAAGGGGGGACTCTGGTGAGTAAATGAAGTCACACAGTGACACCTTATAAATTATAAAGAACTGTACAATGGAAAATCTCTCTCGGGCTTCCTTGATGGTGCAGTGGTTAAGAATCTGCCTGCCAATGCAGGGGACACGGGTTCGAGCCCTGGTCCAGGAAGATCCCACATGCTGTGGAGCACCTAGGCCCGTGTGCCACAACTACTGAGCCTGTGCTCTAGAGCCCGCAAGCCGCAACTACTGAAGCCTGCGAGCCACAACTACTGAAGCCCACATGCCTAGAGCCTGTGCTCTGCAACAAGAGAAGCCACTGCAATGAGAAGCCCATGCGCCACAAAGAAGAGTAGCCCCCGCTTGCCGCAACTAGAGAAAGCCCGCGCACAGCAACAAAGACCCAGTGCAGCTAAAAATAATAAATTAAAAAAAAAAGAAAAGAAAATCTATCTCATTATAACTTATGATTCAACTTATAGTATGTGATCCTTTTGGCCTTTATTAAGCTTGCTTTTCTATGAAAGTATGTGTGTAGGTAGAAGGCATTATAGATGGCTTTTATTCATACTTAGCTGCCTGAGTGCTTTAGTTGTCATCTCTTAAGAATTTTTTTCCTATCACATAATTCAGTTTAGGCATCCATCATCCCAGTTGCAAGATTTTCTTGCTTGTAGTCCAAGCTGGCAGTAAATGAGCAGTAAATGGCTAAGGAGATATTCAAGGTCTGGTGATAAAAATGTATAATCATGTTATTAGAATTTTAAACAATTGGAATTTTTTTTTTTTTTTTTTGCGGTATGCGAGCCTCTCACTGCTGTGGCCTCTCCCGCTGTGGAGCACAGGCTCTGGACGCGCAGGCTCAGCGGCCATGGCTCACGGGCCCAGCCGCTCCGCGGCATGTGGGGTCTTCCCAGACCGGGGCACGAACCTGTGTCCCCTGCATCGGCAGGTGGACTCTCAACCACTGCGCCACCAGGGAAGCCCTGGAAGTATTTTTTAGCTTCCACAAACACCAATTCCTTTTCAACCTTGGGCACACCGTAAGGCAGATGGCAGAGAGGGAAGCTCAGGAATGGTCCTGGTCAGAATGTGATAACAGACACCCTTTGAGTGCAATGGCCAAACCTGAGGGACCACACCAGTTTACAAGCACCAGGCGGTCTCATTCATTGACCATGGGATTTGAGCAGAGCTGTGATGAAGAAACTCCCTGGTGTATTTCTTTTTTTCTTAACTTTCCTAATTCAGGGAGGGTGGCAGAGTTTGACCAGCCTGTCTTACCTATTATATGAACAGCCATGGGGCCAAAGCTTGAACCAGTTGATTTATGCTGGTCAGACCATATCTAGAATATTGTGTTTGCATTGAGTTGGGGAGGGGACATGTCTTAAAGTCATTGGCAAACTGAAATGTGAGCAGGACTGGAAACTCTCTTTAACTCCTATTGTGAAGAGGCACAATTCTGGCACTCTCTGCAGGTTAATGAGGGGCTGATGAGGAGGAAGGGGAAATCAACTTGTTTCCTGCCACTCTAGAAAATAGGCTGTGACCTTCTATAATGATTGAACCTCTTAGGTCTTAGCTGACTCATTTGTAAAATCAGGGATTGGACTGTTGCCCAAGGTCCCCCTCGGTGCTGATGTCCTGTGACTCACTGGGTCCAGTGAGTGGACCGTACTGGAAGGCAGGCCTCTCAGAGTGGGCTTCCCATTTAAGAATGGGCTGTTCCAGTGCTGTGCTCGCCAACAGAGATTTCATGTCAGCCACACAGTTACTTTTAAATTTTCTAGAAGCCACATTTTTAAAAGAAACAGGTGAAATTAATTCTACTATATTTATTTACCCCAATATATCCAAAATGTTGTCATTTCAATATGGAATCAGTGTAAAAAAATTGTTAATGATACATGGTACATTCCTTTTTTCATACTGAGCCTTCCAGATCTGGTGTGTGTTTTGCCCTTAATGCTTATCTCAGTTTGGACCAGCCTTGTCTCAAGTGCCCACTGGCCACCTGCTGACCAGTGTGGATGTCATCTTGGGCAGCACAGCTTTAGTGACCATGTGAGTGCTGACCACATGTCAGACCCTAGAGAGAGGCTTTACGTGCATCTGTCATTCAGTCCTGAGAGATTCCCATTACATAAATGAAAAAAAAAAAAAACCCACCATAGGGACTTTATAATTTGCACAAGTCCACACACCTTCTAAGCAACAGGAACCCTGATTCAACCTTAGATCTGTCTGACTCAGTGTTCTTAACCATTAGGCATACCATAGGGTGAGGTACTGAACTCCCTGTCATGAAACTGGATGGTTATTTACGTGTAAGATGTCTGGGGTAGAACTTTGGCAGTGGTTCCAGTAGAGGCCTGACATAAAGTAGAATTTCAAGAGAAAGGCTGTGTGAGCAGTTTGTCCTCCAGCCACTCCTGAACAAATAAACATTCTTTGTCCCTAGCAGGGCATACTTGAGTGACCTTGGTCATTTTGGTCATCAGATAGCGTCTAAAGAGTCGAGCTGGGAGTTTCCTGGAAGCATATATCGTCAGTCATTCCTAGAATATTAGTTCAAATAAGAGACAGTCACTGTATTTACATTTGTTAAAATCACCCAGAGCTTTTATTTTTAACTCGATGTTCCAGCTTAATGCATTTATAATGATGATTGGAGGAGGGAGTTGTGTGGGACAGAAAGGATAGATACTTGGCTCCCTAAGCCTCAGGAACAGGGCCGTCTCCCACATGCCTGTAATGAGCTGTGTGCCCACCTCTGACTCTTGGGGGAGCATTTCTCTGTGCATTCCCAGACAGCCTGTAAATCCCCAGCAGCGAAGGGTCATGGGCCAGAGGAAATGGTTGTGATCATTCTTCTCATACAGACTTGAAATAAATCAGAAAGGAGAAAAATAATGGTTACAGATGGTTTATTGGATTTTATCCTGTTTGCAAAAATAATATATCTGGAATTCTCTTTGAAAGTTTCCTCTTGTCCTTTGGGAGCAGTCGCCCCAATGCTTCAAAACATAAACGATGTTTTATTTTCATTTTCCAATTTTCATGCCGTGTGAACATTTTCTGCTGTAGTTGAGGAAGAAATTCATCATCCAGTGATACCATGTAATGCCTTGGAAAGAACTGAGGTTCAACGCAATGAGAGTGAAACTTCAGACGTTGTTGGTTAGACCTGTTTGTAATTTAAGGCAACTTCTGTTTATGTTCCCCCCCACTTTTTTTTTTGAAGGGACTCGATGTCCAATAATGTTCCCACTTATGTAAAAGGGAGCACACTTGACCATTTGCCTTTTATGTTAAAATCTTCTTACATAGTTCCATAACCTGATCTTTAATTAGTAAAGGGTGGCTGATTACCCTAAAGAACACATATGAAAAAATAGATGGTTTTAGCACTAACAGAGGGGTTTGCCAGCTGTTGTTACCGAGCAGCTCTTCAGTTCTCTCCCACCCGATGGGTTCGTCCCGCCACCAGACCTGAAGCTCCCAAACACCCATCCTCCTGGCTGCTGTGTCATCCAGCAGCCAAAGCCTCCACAGCCCACACAGGACTTGGGCTCCCACTGGCCTTCACAGTGTTTCATAACCTTCTCAGAGCAGGAAAGCTAACAGCTTCTCTGGCTCCTAAAGGCTTAGGATGTTTTCAACAGGCTCAGAAGTTTAAATGTTACTCAAGTTAGGAAAGGGGGACCTTTCCTGCACCCTCCCCAGTCACGGGCCAAATCATCCTTCCTTCTCGTCAAAAAGTAGTCTCGGTCTAAAAAGAAGAACAGGTACTTAGATAAGGAATCTTATGACATACTTGTGCCCATGATACACTATAATCTGACAACATCAAGCATATAAAACCCAGACTTCGATTATTAAGCATTCGCAAACTTTGGGGAGCCTTAAAGCAGATGTGGTGGAGTTCTGTGAGATGGCTTTATTTTAAGTGATTCTCTTTGAGGCTTCATCTCTGTAGGTGCTTGTTCACTCCCTTGGGAGAAGCAGATTTTTGTGCATTAGGACTGCTGTCTGAAAGCCTGTCTCTCCTTTCTGTATTTTCTAAGGACCAAAAAGCTGATCATTGATGTGATCCGGAACCAACCAGGGAGCACACTGTCAGAAATCTTAGAGACACCAGCAAGTACAAAACAGGTAATTGGCCTTAGAGTGTAAAATAATAAGTACCTTTGATGTGAGTTGATTTTGTTAACAAATCTTTGTGCTAAATGTTTATTGTTACCTCAGAGAAACTGTATCTGACACGGTTTGGAAGTAAGGAATTCAACCGAGTTCAGCTATATGTAAAATCCATGGAATATCAGTGTAATGAAATAGAAAAATGCAGCACTGAATTTATGCTGAATAATTTTGTCCTAGACTAGGAAGATAGTGCTGGGTCTTTCAAAGCCTCTGAATGTTCATTGTAAACTTTGAACAGTGAGTGTAGGAAACAAAGGAAAAGAAGAATGGACTACTTAAAAATGAAGACTGGGCTTCCCTGGTGGCGCAGCGGTTGAGAGTCCGCCTGCCGATGCAGGGGACACGGGTTCTTGACCCAGTCCGGGAAGATCCCACATGCCGCGGAGCGGCTGGGCCCGTGAGCCATGGCCACTGAGCCCGCGCATCCGGAGCCTGTGCTCCGCAACGGGAGAGGCCACAACAGTGAGAGGCCCGCGTACCGCAAAAAAAAAAAAAAAAAAAAAAAAAGAAGACTGTATTCATTGCAGTGGATGGGCAAATAAGTCACTTAAGAGATTGTTCTGGTCGACAGGATACAGAAAAATACCTTTCATATTTTATGTTTTTGCTAACTTGAAGAAATGAAGAAATGTCCCACACATTAAAACTGTTTTCCAAATGCTTCGGAAGCAAACGTCTTGAGTCCATTAGGTCAGAGCACCATTATCCTGGTGTAAATAACTGAAGTTTATTAAACTTTAATAACAATCTTGCAATAATCCTTTTATCAGCATCCTTGAAAATGCATCATTATTTAGTTTGTTCTGAATTAATTTCAGTGATATTGCTTTAGTTTCGATAATTGCCACTCCCTAAACAAACGCTAACAAAATTATCTATTTAGTTACTCTTAGCTGGGCTACATGTAATTTCCTGAATCATTCTTAATTTAATTGGTTGCCAAGAAATCATTCTGTCACAATTTTTAATAAAAGTATATATATATATATAATGTCAAGTTATCTGATGTTTGTTAACGTGTGAATATTTTTAAACAAGGTGGGTAGAATATTTTACTGAGTATGAGAATTTTAATTCTTAATGAATATTTTATTTTTCCCCAAATGTAGCTTAATCACTAAGAGTGAAGACCTCCGAGATCAAGTATAGCTCTGTAACTCCTAGCTCTGTAACTCTAGGCACTTAGAAATATTTCTATGCCTTGATTTCCTCAACTGCAAAAAGGGAATAATAATAATAGTACCCAATTCAGGAATAACTCAGTTAAAACATGTTAAGTGGGTAGAATAATATCTGATACATATTAAGTTCTCAACGATATTGGCTGCTACTGTTACTGTTTACTGCTGACCTGGTTTACTGTTACTGTGCACATAAAGTTGATCTGTCATTTATATTCTTAGACTTTGTCTGCAGTGTCAATCAGTTGTCTGATTGTGACGTGGGAAGATCACCAGTCTCTTGTTATTACTGGTTTTTTGAACAAACTATCCAAACTGTCTTGATTCATTTATTTACTTATCATTTATTTGGAAACTTATTTCGTGCTAGAATACTCTTAATTTCCTTTGGTTCAAAGAAACCCTGCAGGTTTTTCAGAGTCGGAAGTTTGAGAATGATTCCCTTACCAGAACAAAGCCTTTACAGCTTATGAATCTCTGTAAATATGGCTGATGTTAGAGTTTAGTTCAGGGTTCTCATGGCCACGTTTTAGTGGATAGTCTAGTTTTAGTTTCCTCATCTGGACTATCGTATCCAAAACTGATATCTTTCCATCCAGAGAATTATAAAATGTCAGTTATCCCTCATAATCTGTCCATTACTAAGGTAACTTGTCATCTTAGCAATAAAGTAGCTATTTAGAATTTCGTTAAAAGTAGGCCTGCCACCACTGCTATGTTTCTCAGAAAAACAAAGTAATTCCTTCCCAAAGACCTACTTCAAAACCCATGAAGAACGTATTGTAATTCTGTCTCTGGACCTTGGCTCGAGGACCTCTTTCATTTTGATATTAACTTGCCTTATACAGCTTCTGAATCTGAGATTAGGGCATCAGAGATAAGTCAACATCTTGATATTCCCTTTCCAGGAGCTAGATCATGCCGCAGACATGGTGAGCCGTGCAGTTTTAGATTCCAGGACTCCCGAAGACATGAAGCATAGCCAGTCTATGGTTGAAGATGCACAGCTGCCCCTTGAGCAGAAGAAGAGGAAAATCCAGAGGAATCTTCGGACATTGGAACAGACTGGACATGTGTCATCCAAAAATAAATACCAAGACATTCTCAATGAGATTGCCAAGGTTGCTGGAAAGAGTATTCTTTCTCCTTTGCTTAGCAGATGTGTTAATCATTGGTCACACACATGCTGGGACTCTGAGGTGACATGAGGAATTCATAGTTATATACATATGGTTCCTGTCCTCCTCAATATTACAGATTTTTTAAGGTTTCAGAGAAGTTGATGACTTTTCATAGAGAATAATCACAACTCCCCCAAGTCATTAGAAGAGTTGAAACACACCAGACGTAAATGCTTAGGAAATGTAATAGACAAGTTTCATCGATTGCTTTAAACAAATTGCTTTAAACAATACGTACTAGTTTTAAAAGTGACACTTTTAGGAGAGTTCTCTCTTGAGTTGTTAGTTGTCATATAACCCAGTTGCCCATGGGACCTGCCACTGAGATGGTACCTCTGTGTCCCTGAGAATTTTCCTCTAAGCAGTTTAGCCTGAATGCAGTTCAGACTTAAAAGTTAGTTTCTGTTTTCTCCTCCCATATTTTGACAGTTGAGAAACTTCCTGAGAAAAGGATATCAAATTAGTGCAAGGAAACATCACAGGAAAAGGCTAGATCTGTTTGCCAAAGATAAGGAAGTATATATTTTGGGTTAAAAAAATTTTTTTTCATTCTTTTTATCCAAACATGCAAATTAAAATGGGTCTGGAGGTTAAGGACAGTTACATGATCAGAAAAAAAATAAATTTTCTTAACTTCTGGGAGGGAAATGCACTCAGCTTCATTCTTCCTCGGAAAGTTATGGTCAGTCCTGGCAGTAATGTTTTTTTCTATAGCTCTGGGGTGGAAAATATGTCTCTTAGGGAATGTGTAGTAGAGAAATTGATGCTTTTGTCTTGGAAAAAGCAAAAAGCTATCATGAAGGCATCCCCCAAAATATTCTACTTAATGAAGAATTTTTACTCAAGAAGGATGTGTTTGTCTGTCTTTGGATTCCTAGAGGAATCTTTTTTCACTGTCCACAAAGGAAAAATAGTATTAAACAGGCACCATTTTCTTAAATGAAACATTTTTTTAATTTACCAATTAGAATTACAAAAAAAAAGAATTATGTGTGTGTAAGATTAAATATAACGTATCTCAAGCTGTAAGCAGCTTGGTCAACTTTATGTTCTAGGAACTCTATTTAAATCCAAGTAATAGTTATCCATGTTGAATTTTTTCAATCAGTCTTGAGACCCCAGTTGTTTTTGCAAATCTTGAGAAATATTTTTCAGATTAAAAAGTGTATTGTTTTTTTAATTTCTAAAATAGGGGATTCCCTGGCAGTCCAGTGGTTAGGACTCTGCACTTTCATTGCCAAGGGCCCAGGTTTGATCCCTGGTCAGGAAACTGAGATTCCCATAAGCCACATGGGGCGGCCAAAAAAAAAAGAAAATGAATGTAATGATGAAATGTAACCCTTTTCAGGGTAAAGTATTCTTCAAAGTAGAATGTTCAAAATATTCTGAAGAAATTTTCTCCTGCTAAAGTCTTCCTTGTGCCCTTTTAAAAACACTATTTCTCCTTATACAATTAATCTAAAATTGCTTCTCTGCTTTTTCATCAACCTTAGCACCTCTCTTAAAATGAAATACAGACACTCCCAGTTCTAAAGTAAAAAGGGAACATTTTGGTGTTGAGAGTTTAAAATGAGGTGACTAAAATAAACTACAACAGTCACAAATAGTGATTTAGTACTAGATATTCTTCTTGTCCCAAATGGGCAGTATCATAAAGCAAACTCCTGCTTAAATCTCATACCATGGCCTTTCCTTGTTATTTTAGGATATTCGAAATCAAAGAATCCATCGTCAGCTTCGAAAAGCTGAATTGGAAAAACTTCAACAGACCCTGAATGCACTTAACAAGAAGGCAGCATTTTATGAAGAGCAAATTAATTATTATGACACCTACATAAAGACTTGTTTAGACAACTTAAAAAGAAAGTAAGCTGAAATCATGTATTCTTTTGTAATGTCATGATATATATGGGGTATCCATTCTTTTACAATCCTGGGCTGTCGGGTTGGGTGTGCTAGCAAACTTTTGCTTTATTATATAACCAAAAACTAGAATCTCAATTTTATGATTTGCCACTGTGAGCTAAGAAGTCAGGAGTGAATTTAGAAACATGTTACTTCTCAATTAACATTGGCATTAAAGTAGTTTACCCTGTTGTGTTTCAAACAAGTAGCTTTAAACACTTCGGGAAGCACTTTCATTATTCCTTCGTTTTTAGTCAAAGGTGTGTTTTAAACACTATTATTTAAAAAAAAAAAAGCTACCCTTGGGGATGTTAACAATGAACAGTTTTTATATACTTGAAAATGTGAGGCAACACCAGGTATTAGCTATTGCACAGCACAGCTCAATGATTTTCAATTACTTACTGGTTTTTAAAAATTATTTACACAAAAGACAAAATTTGTCAGTTCTCTATTACCCATTAGCATACATATCATAGATTTCTTTTCACAATATAGCTACTTTTTTTTTTTTTTTTTTTTTCTTTTTGCGGCACGCGGGCCTCTCACTGTTGTGGCCTCTCCCGTTGCGGAGCACAGGCTCCGGACGCGCAGGCTCAGCGGCCATGGCTCACGGGCCCAGCCGCTCCGCGGCATGTGGGATCTTCCCGGACCGGGGCATGAACCCGTGTCCCCTGCATCGGCAGGCGGACTCTCAACCACTGCACCACCAGGGAAGCCCAATATAGCTACTTTTAATGAGTATTCTTTGCTCATAATTGCTCTTATCAATAGACTAAGGTCAATGTTAATCAAATTTTAATTACCCATTTAAATACATAATTCAGTATTTTTATGTAACCCTTGTAGTCAAATTGACACTAGGAAATGGTGCTATATGGAAAAATCAATTACATTAATCATAGATTTGATGAAGGAATATAACCAAATTTCAATCTCATTTATCTGTGCCGCACTAGTTCTGAATTTTAATTCATTTGCTTGCAGCCTGTAAATTACTTTTATGCTATTCCTGGGAGGAAAAAAGTTGGTAAAGCTAATATTTAGTAGAAATAAGCTTGTCAGGGGTTTTCTTTACGTATTTATTGCAACTACGACAAGGTATTTTACAACCTCTGCAGTCAGGTGAGCTAGATTGGGCTTCTCTCTTACATTGTGTGATCTTCAACCAGTCCAGTGATCTCTGAAGCCTCAATTTTCTCATCTCTAAGAGGGAATTGGGAGTACCAGCCTTACAAGTGTTGTTATGAGAGCTAAATGAAATGATACAGCAAAAAGGAATTTATTTCAGAACACTATGGCAAGGTTAATTTTGTGAATGTGAGGCAGTATTTAAAAAGCACTTGGAACAGGGATGGCCATGTCCTATTTGTTAAATAAATTAAAGCACTCCTAGTGATACCTTTCTTTCAGAGTGTGTACGCAGTTTATGTTATGACACCTAAGCTGCTTGTGAAATTACTTAATCGAGCCACATGGTTCAGTATGCCTGAGACAGCAAAGTACAAGTTTTATGAAACATATTAGTCTGTAATTCAAACTTGAGTCGCATCGAAAATAGCTTTTCCTTAAACTGTTCAGTAGTGAGATGGCACTGCACCGGGAAGGTTGTCACCTACTATCACACAATACAAAGTTGCCCAGGTTCCATATAGTGGGGGCCAGGTGTGGACAGTGGTGTGCCCTCTGTGCTGGGTATTGCGCTGTCAGGAACTTCTGAGTTTGCCATCTTCACAACGGACGGTCTGTTCTTATTTTGTCAGAAATACTCGGAGATCAATTAAACTTGATGGAAAAGGAGAACCCAAAGGGACAAAGCGAGCGAAGCCGGTGAGGTACACCGCAGCAAAGCTGCATGAGAAGGGTGTCCTCCTGGGCGTAGACGATCTTCAGATAAACCAGTGAGTGGCACCAAAAATCGGCACAAAGCACACCCGCCCTCCCATCCCTCCCGTCAAATCTGACTCCCACTTCAGTTTCCTGTGGCCTTTGAAGAAGGCTTCACTTGGTCTGTCAGGGCTTCCCCTTGCTTACAGATGACAGGAGAAAACACGTGTATTGTAATCTCTAGTCTTCCCATAAGGCCTGGAGCGTCTGATGCTGCTGGTCAGACTAAGTGCTGATCGAGTGATTGTGCTTCCCGTGGCTTAGCCAGTGTGTTGGGATTTGCCAGCTTCGCCTCTCCCTCCAAAAGAACTGAGTCATAGCAGTGAGAAAAGAAAAGCTGCCTTTTGGTCTAGCTCAGTGAGTGTTGTTTACAATTGCAAAACGATACCTCTCTGATTTGAAAGCTGTGTGCTGATGCCTGGGTCAGAGCCACTCCAGCAGTGTGCTACTACTGTGTGTATTTGAGGTGGAGGAGAAACCCTCCTCCGAGCCCCACACCAGGCACTAATGGGTTTGCCATTTTAAAAGGACCATAAGTCCTGTGCTCCATCACTTCCTTTTCCATTGGAGGACGCCAGACTCACTGTGTGTACTCCTCTGTAACTCCGGCTTCCTCCAAGGCCTGGCTTCTCTTGCATTTATCCCATCCAACTTTCTCTTGACGGAGACCAACTCAGAGAAAATGCTTCTTCCCCTTTGAAGTTGCTGTAAAACTAATCGTCTAACATGCTCAACTGGCCTGTCAGCAGTAAAACTCAACATTTATAGTTCTGTGAATCTCATATAATTTCAACTGTATATTATGCTCTTTAAGAGCAAGGACAATATTTTGCATTTCTCTTGTAACAAAGCACCTACTTCAGTGCTCCGTGGGCTGCAGATCTCAACACGAGCCATATTTCCAGTGAGCCAAACTGGACTGATGGTGGGAGATTTGGGGTAACTTCCTTAGAATTTTCCCAGCAGGCTGTTCACTAGGAATGGTAACTTAGGGTCCATTCATTTGTTTCAGCCTTAAGCGTATATTTGCAGTTCCACATGTGTGAATGGTCCTTTCTTCACTAGGTTTAAAAATGTTACATTTGATATCTCATCTACTGAAGATGTGGGCATCTTTGATGTCAGATCAAAATTCCTGGGTGTTGAGATGGAAAAGGTGCAGCTCAATATTCAGGTAAGCTGGGATTCCTGCAGGTTGGGGTGAGTTTTATAGTGGGGGTCCTTCTTGGCTTCCCTGGCTGGCATTCTTTTTTTTTTTTTTTTTTAATTTTTTTTTTTTTTTTGGCTGCATTGGGTCTTCGTTCCTGCGCGCGGGCTTTCTCTAACTGCGGCGAGCGGGGGCTACTCTTCGTTGCAGTGCGCGCGCTTCTCATTGCGGTGGCTTTTCTTGCTGAAGAGCATGGGCTCTAGGTGTGCAGGCTTCAGTAGTTGTGGCACGTGGGCTCGGTAGTTGTGGCTCACGGGCTCTAGAGCGCAGGCTCAGTAGTTGTGGCGCACGAGGTTAGTTGCTCCGCGGCATTTGGCATCTTCCCGGACCAGGGCTCGAACCCATGTCCCCTGCATTGGCAGGCGGATTCTTAACCACTGTGCCACCAGGGAAGCCCCTGGCTTGCATTCTTCATGACAACAATGAAATTTAACAGGAGACCAATGCCAGCCTTATTTGCCAGTATTACTTTGTGTTGATGATTTTTTTAAAGCTATGATTTTCCAAATTATTGGAACTTAAACTGCTTTTAAATGGTAAACCATAGCAGTGAGTTTTTCTAAGCTATGTTTTCATTTTGAAGCTTAGAGAAAAGAATAACATATGTAAAAGTATTCAGAGCTATTAAGTAAAGGTAGGAAAGTTTCCTTTTCTTAGGAAATTGCATTTCTTCCTAAGATAGCATATACCCAGGATTGGAACTTTCTGGATCTCATTTCTCCTTCTTCCCTTTCTCCTTCCTAGAATTATTTTTGCAGCAGTTTCTTAAATTTCTTTGTTTTTGTGGGACAAAATTCCTTTGTCTTGTGGGATCACAAGAAAGAAAGACATTGTGCAAAACCGATATCTGTAAATAGAAAAATGGTGTTTGCAGTCAGAATTACTGCTATTTTCTCATAAGAACCACATTTAAGCCAAATATACTTGAGCAGAAACAGAAAACAGTTTATGTGCCACCAAAAAAAAAGGAGGGAGGGTGCAAGTAAATGTTTATCTCCTCCCAACTTAATTCTTGCACAGAATCAGTTTAGAGCTGTGATTGAGTTTTCTTTTTTGATATGATTGAGTTTTTAAATGGAAATAGCACCTATTTACCTGGGCCCCCAACTACTTGTAAAACTGTTCCCAGGTATTCTGCGTGTATCTACATGGAACATCATGATAAGCCACTGGGAATGGTGTAAGTTCCAGCCTCACTGCCTCCCTAGCCTGTGGCTGAGATCCGTGGAGTTACACCTCCACCCCTAACCCATGGGACAAAATACACAGGGCCCTTCTTTTCTGTCTAGCATTCCTTATAAGGCTAAAAAAAAAAAAAAAATGAGAGCTAAATGGGTTTTAAAAAGACACTGAGATAATGGAGTAAATTAGAGTTAAGAGAGAAAATTGAAGATATTATGTAATTATGAAAAGTATACTTAACGGTATTATTTTCTTGTTTATTTTAAATGTCACTAAATGTATCCATCTAAAAATTGAACTGAAAGTCTTGAGTTACTCTGTGGAATACTTAGATAAATATGGGAAGAGAAAAGAGTGTGCTTGTGGTGATATGCCTTGGTTAGTGATTCTTCTGTAGCAAAAACGTATCATGTGATTGCCAAGAAGGAAATGATCCAAGCCCAATAAACATCAACTCAACAACAGATGAATCACAAGTGACCAGGAGACACCTGTTTCGAGAGGTCTCAGGAATTCCACAGGACTTCCTTTTAACACTATGCAAACACCAAGCTTCACTTGCTCCTTTGTTAAAAGTTTCATAGGAGGATTAGCTGTTCACACCATTCGTTTAGACACAATTGTAAACTGTTACTCCTTAGCTGTGTGCAGGTGGCTATTATGCTCCAGATTTTTTTCAGTCATTGACATATCATCAGGACCAGCTACATAATTTGCAGGGCTCAGTGCAAAATGAAAATGCAGAGCCCCTTACTCGAAATTGGTGAGAATTTCAAGATGATGACAGCAGAGCATTAAACTAAGTGCAGGGCCCTTCTTCTAATCATGGGACCATGCACAGGTCGAATGCCCACAGAGCCAGCCCTGCATATAATAGCTGTCAGACATAAAGTCAGACTTATCTTTTCACACAATTTATGGCTTTCAGACAATTCTAATATGAAACAAATTACCAAAGAGAAATGTGACGGCCCAGTCTTCAGTGGGAGTCAAGGACTTTGTTTCTAAGAGGACAAAAAGGGAGATTTCTTCTAACATTATGCTTCTAGGTTTTCTACAGGCCACTCTTTCCTCAGTTCCTAAAGATGATATCCTAATTATAGCCTGTAGCCATATACATAACAGGAAGGTGTGAGTTACGTGAAGATATTCTGCTTATATAAACAATGGCCAGTGTTTATGGAGGGCTGCAGTCTTGGTATTCTTCCTTTCCCAGATGAAGAACTGGGATTCAGAGAGCACGTTATGGAAGGGCCGCTGGAATCCAAACTCTTCATCTCTCTACACTGCTGCCTCTCTCACAGGATTCCAGTTGTTCCTGACCAGACGAGAGTGGCTTACAAAGTGTTTGCAGACTTCTTGATCTCATATGCCCAATAACACACCTATGGGGTTGGCAGTGTCAGCCCCAATTTACACACAAGGAAACAGAACCTCAGAAAAGTTATATGATGTTGCAAGGTTGTAAGATAGCAAATAGTGGAGATAAGACTAAAATCTGGTCTTTCAACCACAAGTACAATCAGAGTTCCTCTGTTCCCCATGGGGGGCCCAGCTAATTCCCCTCCATACGTGATTCCTTCTCAATTTAACCATATTGGTTTCGTTCTTTTCCAAGACTCTTTGACAGATGTCGCCTTTCCCAAAGGAAAAGTGAATCTCCGCTACGCTTTAATAGGCAAAACCATTCTTGATGAAAGAACTTCACTTCCCTATGGAATTTCCATCCCAGAAGCATATCTAAATAATGGAGGGGTTTAGTTGAGTGCAGTTGGAGATAATTGAGAAAGTAGAGCAGGAAGCCGGCAAGAGCCCTTCTCTCAAAGAAGACTCCACCTTCTGCAGGTGGCCTTGCTTGTTATGGACACAAGGCATTATCATTGAGAAACAAGAAATTTCCAGAGCTAGAAGCAGGAAAATGAGACCCGGGTATGAGTCTAGGGCAGTTCAGGAATGATATCTTCTATCTGGGAAAGCCCCCCTGTCCTGTGTTGTTGTAAAATGTTACTGCTTAGTCTCATGCATTTGGCTGGTGTGAGCCAGTTATTAACTTATAAACGAAGGAAATTTTATTAATTTTTCTTTGTTTATACAGCAGCAATGAAACAGAATGATAAACTTACTTGAGAATGAGGAACAGAATACAGGGACAGAAGTAGTCTAGATCGGAACGAGTTGCTTTGTACAGTGGTCTCCAAATTTCACTCTCACAGTTTTCCTCAGTAAATAGAGCATTTCTCCGTATTTCTCTATATTTATTTATTTATAAAGTATACATGCTCTTGGCACTTTACTCAAAATCTACTTTATAAAATACATAGAAAATGTACATGCTTAAGAAATGAGGAAAAAATAAAAATAGGAGTAAAATAAATGTCACTCCACCTTAGAAAACCCTGGCTCTTCTAAAGGATATAC
Organism: Pseudorca crassidens; assembly: GCF_039906515.1. Lineage (NCBI taxonomy): Eukaryota > Metazoa > Chordata > Mammalia > Artiodactyla > Delphinidae > Pseudorca > Pseudorca crassidens. The sequence goes on from NC_090298.1 coordinate 60,604,473, forward strand.
CTCATCTTGCTGTAACATTTGTGTCTTGAGTTTCTCAATTATAATTAAACTTTTAATTCTATGTCTAATATTAACGGTAATGGTTTTCTCTCGTAAAGTCCTTATCAATTCTAAAAATCTGTTTTCTTTCATCGAGGTGAGTGATTCTCAAACTATGGCACCCAGACCAACAATATCATCATCCCTTGGGAACCTGTTAAAATGCAAGTTCTTGGGACCCACCCCAGAGATCCAGAATCAGAGATTCCTGGGGGTAGGACCCAGCAATCTGTTTTAACTGGCCTGTGTTTTTAAACCAGGTGATTCTAATGCACACTGAAGTGTAAGAATCCCCACCGAGGTCCTTAGGTCAACCGAATCTTATTGTTGTCAACAGTCTTCTAGAATGTGTTTTAAATTTGGGAATGTCAAATTGGAGGTGTGATTGATGTTCCTTACAATTTCAGGATTTACTTCAGATGCAGTATGAAGGAGTAGCTGTGATGAAAATGTTTGATAAGGTTAAAGTGAATGTAAACCTTCTCATATACCTGCTGAACAAGAAATTCTATGGGAAGTGAAGTGCCTGAAGAAACTCATGGATTCTGTATCACCTGGATTAGGAAATGAATCTGTTTAGTATTTTTGTTTTTAAACATGATTGAAATTACTGCTTATAAACGTGTGATTTTTTTGTTTTAAAGACCAAAACCGTTCCGAAGAATGTACCCATGTGCCTTTTTGATAATCTGATACTGCAGTAGAATGATACACAAAATGAATTAACGTAAACACTGCCACATTATACTGTGGTGCAGGTACTCTGATTTAAAACTTTGGATATTCTGTGATTTGTTTTAAAGTAGGGAGAAAATAACTTTAGCTGATTAGGGACAAATGTGTAAACCTATTTTCCTATAAAAAAATTTTTAAATGTCCCATTTGAATACTGTAAGTCTTCATAGATTTTTTTTTTGATCTGTGGAGAAATGGAACCTGAATTATTTGTAATGAATTATTTAGAGAGATACTTGGTTCTAAGCCCCACCTTCTGGGAGTTATCGATTTTAAAGAAAACTTTTGTGCAATTCAAAGTGAAGTTTTTATAAGTAATTGAAAGTGACAGTACAATAACACTTTCTGTATAAAAGTATATATTTTATGTGATTTATTCCTACTTAATGAAGTGCACTACTGCCTCATGGTAGAGACTCTTGGACCCAGAGCCTCTCAGTGACTAAGGAACAAGGTGGATAGAGATCGTAGGCCTCACCCCACCTCCACCCCTCACAATTTATTTGAATATTTCAATTGTGCCTCTCAATTTTTTTTAATGCAATAAAATCAGTATCTGGATGGTTTTTAAATGTATTCTTTGAAAATTGTTTTATGTAAAATAAATGTTACTGAATTACATTAATTTGACTTCTGTCTGAATAAATCCAAATCATTTAGTGGGTAGGAGAAGGTTCTTGGTGGGACTTTGGGGGAAAAGAAGTACAGTTGACCCTTGAACAACATGGGTTTGATCTGTATGGGTCTACTTACACATGAATTTTTTTCAATAAAGAACTGTAAAAAAACCATGAATTTCTTTTCCACATCTTTTTATTTTTGATATCTGGTGTTAATAATATGTATAACATCTACAGTGTTTTATATCATATAAGACAATATTAATGTAGGTACTGGCAGATTTGTTTTATAAACAGATGACATAAACTTACAGGATTGATAAATACAGTGCAGTACTGTAAATGTATTCTCCTTATGATTTTCTTAATAACCTTTTCTTTTCTCTAGCTTACTTTATTGTAAGAATACAGTACGTAGTACATATAACATACAAAATATATGGTTATTTTGGTTATTGGTTAAGACTTTAGGTCAACAGTAGGCTATTAGTAGTTAAGTTTTAGGAGAGTCAAAAGTTACAATCAGGACTTCCCTGGTGGCGCAATGGTTAAGAATCCGCCTGCCAGTGCAGTGGACACGGGTTCTAGCCCTGGTCCGGGAAGATCCCACATGCTGCGGAGCAACTAAGCCCGTGCTCCGCAGCAAGAGAAGCCACCGCAATGAGAAGCCCGCGCACCGCAACAAAGAGTAGCCCCCGCTCACCGCAACTAGAGAAAGCCTGCGCGCAGCAAGGAAGACCCAACACAGCCAAAAATAAATAAAAAATAAATTCTTAAAAAAATATGTTATACTCAGATTTTTGACTGTGTGTGGGGCGTGGCGCTTCTAACCCTCACACTGTTTAAGGGTCAACATCTACAACTGTGCCATTTAGGGTATAGTTTATGGGGAGGAAAAGTAATTTTCCCTCTACCCTTCTAAGTTCTTGGCTGATACTGCCCCCCCATAATATAAGACAGATTAACAGGAGAAAAAGAGAGGTTTAATGATGCATATACCTCCTATATACCTGGGAGACACACAGGAACTATCTGCCTAACTATACCCTCACTTACTGTGCTTTGCCTGCTCCCCCAAATGGCCCAAGCCACCGCCTTAAATACCATCTCCAGCTAAAGGCAAAAGACGATGGGGGGAGCAGTTAGGGGAGGTAATCAGGCAAAGCAGAGTAAATGAGGGTATAGTTATGCAGATTTCAGCCTCTGCCTTTTCCACTGATAAGAGTTTCTAGAGATTTAGTCACTCTTCCTTGTTCAGAGAAGGAAACACCCTTAACGAATGGAGAGTTCCCTTATAAACGTAAATGTCTTTTAAAAGAGTGTAACTTTACTTGGTTTTCAGAGCTTCTTCTATATCTGCTGTTTTTCAAAAATAACCAGCTCAAAGTAATCCTTCTACCAGAGAGGCATATTGTGGGGATGGCAAATTTTCCCCTTCAAGAGTGAACTGCTGGGACCAAGAGATCCAAGACGCTGTGGCTGACACAAGGTAGAAGTTTGTTTTCTCAAAGGCAGGTGAGCAGTCCCACAAGTTACCAGGGATCCAAGCTGGCCAGTTGGCTCTGTCCTTATCACTGATTCCTGGCTGGCAGGAAGGGGGAAAGAAGTCCGGGGCAAGTCATTTTGTTTCAAGCTCCATATGTTATTTCTGTTTACAGTCTGCTGGCCAAAACTTAGTTACATGGGGCTTCCCTGGTGGCGCAGTGGTTAAGAATCCATCTGCCAATGGGACACGGGTTCAAGCCCTGGTCCAGGAAGATCCCACATGCCACGGAGCAACTAAGACCGTGTGCCACAACTGCTAAGCCTGCACTCTAGAGCCCATGAGCCACAACTGCTGAGCCCATGTGCCACAGCTACTGAAGCCTGCACGCCTAGAGGCCATTCTCCACAACAAGAAACCACTGCAGTGAGAAGCCCACGCACCGCAAAGAAGAGTAGCCCCCTCTCGCCACAGCTAGAGAAAGCCCACGCATGGCAACGAAGACCCAACACAGCCAAAAATAAAATACATAAATTTAAAAAAAAAAAAAAAACTTAGTTACATGACCATGACTAGCTTCAAGAGAGGCTGGGAAGTAAAGTTCCTAGCTAAGTCATGCGCCCAATTAAAACTCAGGGGTAGAGAGGGAGGTGGTTCTATTTGTAAAGAAAGGGAACAGTGATACCTGGGGACCAATCAGCTGTCTCTGCCACAACAGTAATCCAGGGTCTCGGGCTGGACCCCCCTCACTCCAATACTTTGTATTCTGTTCATTCATTCAACAGGCTTTATTTTCCACGGAGGTTACCCCGTATTCAGAAACAGTTCGCTTATGCTCATTTGGCACACTAAACTTGAAGGTAAGCTTGACAGAATTTGGAAAATTCAAATTTTAAAAGAGTAGAATCTGCTACTTTGATGATTGTTTCAGGCTTATACAGATTTTTGACATAGGACACCTTGAAACAGTGTTGTCTCAGCAGTTTGTAGATGCGTATGTGTGTGTGTGTGTTTTAATGTATTACCCTTACTACAGGCTTCTGTAAAAGGAATCAAATAAACATACAGTAAAGCTTCACCTTGAGAATAAACCTCCCTGTACCCTACAGCTAGCATTAGGTGAGGAACAGGAACTGGGAGGAGGTAGGAGTTACGTTAAGCTTCCTTCTTCGTGCTCTAGGAAAGACTTTTAGTGGAAATGTACAGGAAGAGACAAAATTAAGGAAAGATGTTTGGAGGTAAAAGCCAACCTTTCACAGCCTCTCAAAAAGGGGCTTGTCTTAAATTACCTTTACTGATACTGTGTCTTTTTTGTGGATTCTGTCTAGGGTCACTCTCTTTCAGACTGAAGAACTTTAGTATGTCAGATGGCTAACAATAAATTGTCTCAGTTTTTGTTTATCTGGGGAAAAAAGGGGGGGGCTCGTTTTAACTTACTCCAGCACTGAGTGACATGCTTGAGTGTTATTTTTATGGAGAAAGATCTTTCTATCATGCCAACATCCTCGAGGAAAGCTGTGAAATGTTTTCTCTCCGTTGACCCCCAAGATGAGGTTATTGTTGAAGATATTACCAACCGCTTCTTTTTTGAGATCTTTAAGGGACATGGATGAATGAGTGACCCAGAGAAGGAGGCATATTTTGGGGTGGCATATTCTGCTACCGTTCACCAGCTTCCTCCCCAGGGCTCATAGCTTTTCTTACTCATAGGAAGAAGGGGAAAAACTGGGTTTGCTTTTTAAAACACGGAGCAATTGAAACACTAACTTCATTTTTGCATAGCTGACTCCTGTATTTTGATGTATGTTTGATCATGTTTCCACTGTTACAAAAATGATTTTTGGTCTGAAACGCTGAGGGGGGTCCATGCTTGCCCCGAACTCCACTTTTTAGCACCTGGAACTTAAAAAGGCAAAAAAGACTTAACAGGACTCTAACTACTCGCAGAGAATGTGCTCTAGTGATCTCCAAGAGAGGGAGAGCCTTTGCATACTTTAATATTTTGGAAGTTTGTGATGAAGAAGGAGACCCAATCAGTGAGATCACTGTCTGACATGGCATACGTTAAAAAAAAAAATTACAAGCCCAAAATGGACTCATTCTCACTCTCCACCCACATCACAGCAAAGCAAGACTTGATTGCAGTTTTAACCCCGCCCAGAAATGTGACCTTTAAAACAGTCAATCTTAAATTTCTGGATCAACACTATTGAGCTAATCTGCACGATAAAGACCCCTGCAGTACCCTTCCCCCAAAAGAAGATGGCCTGGCTTGAAACAAATCCTTTCTTTTCTTCTGCTTAGACCTTCTTTCCCCACCCTCCACCAGCCTATAAAAACCCCCTCAGTGGGCCTTTCTAGTTGTTACACGGGATGATGCCTGATTCTTGCACCTTTCAATAACGCCAATTAGATCTTCAAATCTACTCAACTGAATTTTGATTTTTAACACACATCTCCCTTATGTCACTGAAAGACCAGAACCATGCTGTGTATGTTGGTGTATGTGTGTGTGGTCAGGCACTAATTAGAGGTGCTGTTCATGACGTAATTTTTACAACTTGGACTGTGGTTAGGTAGGGGTTTGTGGTACTCCTCAACATTCCAAGAGGCAAACCACAGAACTCTGAATGGTGGAAGCTGTCTCTATTTTGAGAAATTCTGGTGAGTACTGGGTGGTCTAACTGCTGATCAGCTTTTTGAAAAATCCATTGCCTCTATTACTGCAACCAGGACTTAGTAACAGGTTAAAATAGAGCCTTCTAAGTCTCCTCTAAGCTCCAGAGGACAGAGACTGTTACAGTCACTGCTGTATGTCCAGAGCCTGGCAGTGCCTTGAGAATGGTGGGGAGGTGGAAGCCCAGCATCGGATCCTGACAGGGGGTTGAGAAGGAGAGAGACCGCCACCACCTCTCAGGAGTCCCAGTATGGCTTTTGGCCCTTGTATACATGGGACAGTTACTGATTATCTCAGTTTAACAGTGCAAATGCTCTCTTCAAATAAAATAGTGCATACAGATTGTCTAGGTTGCCTCACTGTTGTTTCCTCAGAGTATAACATCTCTTAGCTAAAATATATTGGAAGGTGTGATGGTTAATTTTATGTGTCAACATGACCTGGCAAAGGGATGCCCAGATAGCTAATAAGATACTATTTCTGAGTATATCTGTGAGGGTATTTCCAGAGTAGATAAGCATTTGAATCTGCACACTGAGTAAAGATTACCCTTACCAATGTGCACAACCATCATCCAATCTGTTGAGGGCCCAAAAAGAACAAAAAGGTGCAGGCAGGGGGAATTCTCTTTCTCTCTTCTTGAGCTGGAACATCTGTCTTCTCCTACTCTGCGACATCAGAGCTCCTCGTTCTCAAGCCTTCAGACTCTGGGACTTAACACCAGTAGCCCCCCAGTTCTCGGGCCTTCAGTCTCAGACTGGGAGCTATACCATCACTTCCCCTGGTTCTCAGGCCTTTGGACTCATTGAATTATACCACTGCTTTCCTGGTCACCAGCTTTCAGACAGCAGCTCATGGTGGGACTTCTTGGCTTCCATAACCATGTGAGCCAGTTTCAATAATAATTCTCCTCTTACATACATCTCTATGTATCCTATTGGTTCTGTTTCTCCGGAGAATCCTCACTACTACAAAAGGGAAATGAACAGATATGAGAAGTGAAAGATATTGAGTTCACCTTATATAACTTGAACAAGTTTCTATTGTTTGCTTTTTAACAGATACTGAATTTGACCTTTACGAGCACCCCAAACCACAGGGATAGTCTACCATTCTGTCCATGGTATAATTAGTGGAAATGCATTGTTGACCTATTATAAAAGATTAACTTTACTTCTAAACCCAAAATACCAATGCAGGTTTGTATCAACAAAAGGTAGAAACGGGACTTCCGTTGGTTAGCTTGTACCATGATTACAGATCTACTGTTTGCTTTAAAAACAAATGTAGAGGGGCTTCCCTGGTGGCACAGTGGTTAAGAATCCGCCTGCCGGTGCAGGGGATACGGGTTTGAGCCCTGGTCCGGGAAGATCCCACATGCCTCGGAGCAACTAAGCCCGTGCGCCACAACTACTGAGCCTGCGCTCTAGAGCCTGCGAGCCACAACTACTGAGCCCGTGTGCCTAGAGCCCGTGCTCTGAAACAAAGGGAATCCACCGCAATGAGAAGCCCACGCACCGCAACAAAGAGTAGACCCCGCTCACCGCAACTAGAGAAAGCGCAGCAACGAAGACCCAATGCGGCCAAAAAATAAATTAAATAAATAAATTTATTTTAAAAAAAACTATAGAGATATCTGCACAAAATCTGGAGAATCGCACACCTAATTTGCATACAGCTTGATTTCATTTCGTAGAAGCCTGGATATCACCACCGTTAGCTTCCAAAATGAAATTATTAAGGCAAGTTTTTGGGATATAGTGTTGTCCTCAGAGCGCTTCAATCAGGGGAGGAGTAACTGGAATAGCTGAAGCAGGTAAGTCATCTAATGGGTTTAAACAAAACTGCTTTCATAGGATCTTGGGATTAAAACTTTCACCATTTGGATAGTACATTTGTTTTAAAACACTACTAAATACCAAACACACTATGAGAGGATAGCTAGTGACTCATTTTGGTGCCAGACAAGTTCAAACAGGAAATGAAAACAGGGAACCAATATTAAGTGGTTCCAATATGAATGACGCTGCAATGATGAGATTTCATTTCCAAGGGATATTAATATGTGAGGTAGCCATCTCAGGCTGGGTCAATTTTCTACTCCAGGGAACCTGCACGTATTTGCTCTAAAACCAGGAACAAAAAAGGTTTTGGTATGGGTAACATGGAACAAAAGAAGTAGAGAGATTGATATTTTTTTCAAGAAGCCCTAAACAGCACACAAATATTACAGGAACTTTTGTAGAGAAAACAGAACATCACCAACAGACCATAACACAAAACTGGAAATTAATCACAAAAAAGCCAGTCAAAACTTCCAATAACTTACGGATGGAAGAAGATAGAATGAAGTTGACAAAATATTTAGGCCTGAATTGCATATTTGAACATATCAAAACTTGCAAAATGTAGCCAAAGCGGTCATTTCAGGGAGAAGAAGTGAAAGCTAAGCTAAGCGATCAGTTCAAAAGGTTAGGATAATTAAGAGTAAATCCAAAGAAAGTAGAAAGAAGGAAAATTTTTAAAGCCTGTGTGAAAATTAAGGACACTAAAATTAAGCAATAAAAGCAACAAAACAAAAAGATGGGCATTAAAAAATGGTCATTTCTGGAGCTTCCCTGGTGGCACAGTGGTTGAGAGTCCGCCTGCTGATGCAGGGGACACGGGTTTGTGCCCCGGTCCGGGAGGATCCCACATGCAGCGAAGCGGCTGGGCCCGTGAGCTGTGGCCGCTGAGCCTGCGTGTCCAGAGCCTGTGCTCCGCAGTGGGAGAGGCCACAGCGGTGAGAGGCCTGCGTACCGCAAAAAAAAAAAAAAAAAAAAAAAAGGTCATTTCCAACCTTTGGCCAGATTCATCAAGGGGGAAAAGAAGTAGAAATAAGTTATATTAGGAATAAAAGTGAGGCCGAAACTACAGATAAAATAGATACCTTTAGAAGAATAAAATGTGGTTATATAATACAAGGAAATATCAATACTATAGTTTAAAAAATTTAGATATACAGGTATCAAACAGGTAAATCTAAAAAAATGCAAACTGCAAAAGTATTCTTAGAGTATGTTACTCTTCATGTAAATATTTAAAACACACAAAACAATACTAAGAAAAAAAATTGAGGGGAAGTACAAATGTACTAAACTTAAAATACAAAAACGTGGATAAGAAAGTTACTCTTCCAGGCAGGTAAAAAGAATGGAATCAGAAAAGGGAAATGAAAAAGCTTAAACAATTATATATATATATATATATATATATATATATATATAATTAAATGCCATGGGTGTTATATTAGGCTCTGTAGTTTTCTATGCTTGAAATATTGTGTCATTTAAAGAAAAGCAATACAAACTATATGGAATCCAGTTCTTTTTCCCTCTCAAAGCAGTGGTTTTCAAAATGTGTCCCCAGCAGCCTCAGCGTCACCTGGGATCTGGTTAAAAATGCAAATTTTCAGTCCATTTCCCAGACCCGCTGAATCAGGAACTCCGGAAATGGAGCTTAGCACTGGGATTTAACACGTCTTCCCGGTGATTCTGATCCATGCTGAAGTTTGAGAACACTGTCTTAGAATATTGTTACTCACAACTTTGGTCTGGAAACCCTCGGACATTACCATCACCTGAGGGTGCTTGTAAAAGTGTAGAATCTGATGTTATAGGTCTTGGATGGAGCCCAGGAATCTGCACTTGTGCATGTTAAAAGTCAAAACCACTGTTTTTTATTGTTTGTTTTATAACACCTTTATTAGAGTATAATTGCTTTACAATGGTGTGTTAGTTTCTGCTGTATAACAAAGTGAATCAGCTATACATATACATATATCTGCATATCTCCTCCCTCTTGCCTCTCCTTTCCACCCTCCCTATCCCACCCCTCTAGGTGGTCACAAAGCACTGAGCTGATCTCCCTGTGATATGCGGCTGCTTCCCACTAGCTATCTATTTTATATTTGGTCATATATATAAGTCCATGCCACTCTCTCACTTCGTCCCAGCTTACCCTTCCCCCTCCCTGTGTCCTCAAGTCCATTCTCTACATCTGCGTCTTTATTCTTGTCCTGCCCCTAGGTTCTTCAGAAACTTTTTTTTTTTTCTGATTCCATATATTTGTGTTAGCATACGGTATTTATTTTTGTCTTTCTGACTTACTTCACTCTGTATGACAGTCTCTAGGTCCTTCCACCTCACTACAAATAACTCTATTTCATTTCTTTTTATGGCTGAGTAATATTCCTTGTATATATGTGCCACATCTTCTTTATCCATTCATCTGTCGATGGACACTTAGGTTGCGTCCATGTCCTGGCTATTGTAAATAGAGCTGCAATGAACATTGTGGTACCTGACTCTTTTTTTTGTTTTGTTTTGTTTTGTTTTTTGCGGTACACGGGCCTCTCACTGTTGTGGCTCTCCTGTTGCAGAGTACAGGCTCTGGACGCGCAGGCTCACGGGCCCAGCCGCTCCGCGGCATGTGGGATCTTCCCGGACCGGGGCACGAACCCATGTCCCCTGCATCGGCGGGCGGACTCTCAACCACTGCGCCACCAGGGAAGCCCTACATGACTCTTTTTGAATTATGGATTTCTCAGGGTATATGCCCAGTAGTGGGATTGCTGGGTCATATGGTAGTTCTATTTTTAGTTTTTTAAGGAACCTCCATACTGTTTTTCACGGTGGCTGTATCATTTTACATTCCCACCAACAGGGCAAGAGGGTTCCCTTTCCTCCACACCCTCTCCAGCATTTGTTTGTAGATTTTCGGATGATGGCCATTCTGAATGGTGTGAGGTGATACCTCATTGTAGTTTTTATTTACGTTTCTCTAATGATTAGTGATATTGAGCATCCTTTCATGTAAAACCACTGTTTTTGAAGGTAAGTTCACTTTCTGGTGCTGCTCAACTAGCAATCCACAATCTTTAGAGAACACTAAAGTGAGGAAGAAATACCTCATTCTGTTCCACTCTCCTCCTTTGTTCCGTGTATTGAAGCCCCACTATCATGGATACTTTAGTTAATGGGCACAAAGAATTTATTTAAGCATTTCATTCTTTCAGCAGACCTCTTTTTGTCACTAGAGGTACATGCTGTTCTAATAATGAAGCAAAAAAAAAAAAAAAAATTCCTTTTAAACTTTAGTTTTAGAAAATGGTTAAAACATTTTCCAGCAATGAAACAGATAAAATTTAAAAGTATAGTCAGAGTACTCCATTCTTAAGGCTATACATACGTATATACTTGTATGTGATTACAATTTCTTGAATGATGGACAGAAACTTTTAACAGTGGTCATCAAGCAGATGTGGTTCTTAGAAGGGAAGGCTGAAGACACTTTTACTTTTCATTTTATATCCTTGAACTGTTACAATATTTTGCCACATATATTAATTACTTTTATATTTTTACCCTGTATTTGATTGATTCTGAGATGGCCTTTCTTCATGTTTAAACAGTCCTGCAATTGAGATGCATCTTACAAGCAATGGTATGTCACAGTTTAATTGGCACCATTGTTTTCCTTGCTTGTGGTACATAAATCAAAATGACGTTTTGAAATCAATGGCGTCTTAGGGTTGATAAAAAAGAAATAGTATGTTGATAGAGAATGGAGAAATATCTAATTTTAATGATTCACAACTACTCTTGGATATGTTTTCCTCCGAGAATTGAATAAGCAATTTTTTAAAAAATAGCGTTAATGAATTGGGTTATTCGGTAATTTACTGAGCAACTTCTATGTACAAGAAGACGCTGTGTTCTGAGGATGATGAGGGGGAATACAGGGAAGAAGGAGATGGTCTCTGCTGTATTTTCTCCACTGGTTTAAGTGTCAGGGCTCTCCTTGGGGAATGATACTGCGCGAAATTCCCTTTTTAAAAAGCTTAGAAACCTGACCAGTGACTCTCAATAGCAGTTTATCAGACCCAGGGTGCAGAACACACCCCGACATCTGGGAGGAGAAGGGGCTGCGGGTAAACTTTCCCAGAAACGGCCCGTTGAGGGGACCCATTTCCCTTTGCGGTCTGAAAGACGCGCTCACTAGATATGCTCTCTAAACAAAATAATCTGCGGGCTCCTCCCTGCGGAGCCTCAGCCGCGCTGTCCCCCAGGGGCCCCTCAGCCAGAGGCTCGAGTGCCCTCCCCCTCTTGACTTGAATTTGGCCGAACTCCATTAAACTCGAGTCGCAGCGTGCAGAAAGTGTGAGTTACCTGGGCACTTCGCCTTCCCGGCATCCCGCTCGCAGGAGGCGCCCAAGTACTGCCCGGCGCGTGGGGAAAGCCCAGCCCGCCCGCCTTCCGAAAAAGGCCGCGCAGGTGTATGCGCAGCGCGGCTGAGAGCTCTGGATAGAGGGAGAAAGTTGCAGCCGTGCCCGAGTGCGAAAGTGGAGAACCTGTTCTTGGTACTGGATGATTGTATCCACTCGCAGTCATTGTGTCGAAGAAATAAGTGCCCGACGTATGAAATAGCTAAGTAGGGAAACAAAGAGAAGCGAGTAAGAAACGTCAAGAATTCTGTTCAAAGCTAAGAGCCCCTTCTCATCAGCAGGCAACCCTGTCTCTACAGTATAAACTTTTAAATTCACTATCCCCAAATTACAAAAACACAAGTCACTTTCAAACTTGTAGCTGAACGCCGAATTTTCAAACGCGGCGCATTGCTCGGCCTGAAGTCCGGCCCGAGGGTAGGGAGGGGCGCATCCCTGATCGGAGGTTCTCTGCCAATGTCTTTGCTCCCCGAGAACAAAGGTTCCCACCAGACTGAGTTACTGGTAGCTTCGCGTGTCCAAGGCGAAGGCCAAGGAAACAACGTCTCAGTTGCGGGGCAGCGTCTAGCAGCCGGGGCGCTGGGCGGCCGGCGCACCGGGAGAGAGGGCCGGCTAGGTCGCCGAGCCCCGTGGGTGGCCCAGAGACTGCAGAGGGACCGGCGGGCGGCGGCCGCGTCGAGGCGCACACTCGACGCCAGGGGACGCCCTTTCCGGCCCGGCGGCCGCGCACCCCGCCCCCGCCCGCGCCCACCGCCCCTTGTCCTGCCCAGCGCCGCCAGACACGCCGAGCAGCCTCCTCCTGCCCAGCGGCTAGCGCTGTGTCTGCCCGCCCCTGCCGCCCTCCAGACCCTGCGCGAGGAGGGCGTGGAGGGACAGAGCGTGCGGCCCGAGCCTCCCGGCGGCGGGGCCCGTCTCCCGGAGCAGCGCCGCACCGACCGCGCCGAACGCCCTGAGCCTCCGGACAATGGGACCGCGGTGGCTGCTGCTCGTCGCCGCGGGGCTCAGTCTATGCGGCCCCTTGCTGTCGGCCCGCGCCCGAGGCCCCAAAACAGGTGAGAGTTGACCCCGGCATTCCCTCCCTGTCCCCACCCCCGGCCTCGTAGCCCGGGCTTCTTCGGGAATGGGGCGGGCGGGAGGAGGAGGGACGCTGCTGCTCCGGGACTCAGTGGGTGCCCCTGACTGCGCCTTAGGGCTGAGATCGGAGTCTCCCCAACTCATATCCAGGTGGGGTGCCCGTCCCACCCCCGCTGCGGGCTCAGCTGATGCCCCTTTGCACTGGGTTTTGGAGGATGCAGCCGGCCCCGCGGCAGGGTTTTGGATATGGAGGGGGAGCGGGGTCGGATTTTCTTGGGGAAGCCTGCGGGACCTCGTTGCATTTGTTGTCACTGTGTGGCCTGTTTCTCCCAGGACCACCCCAAAAAGAAAGGGTTTCACGTTGCTCCGCCAATAAACGTTCCGGGTTTTTCAAGACGCGGTCGAGAACCGCTCCCGCTGAAGTTTTGTCTTGTTGGAATTGTTTTTCTTGCACAGTTTGCAGGCCAGGAAAGTGTTGTCTATAGAGAAAAGCTTAGTGCCTTGGCCCGCTTAGTAGAAAACCACAGGCCTTGTGTGCAGGAGGCGGACATGGTGCAGGATGTTGGGTGCTAACAGGATAGCCACGAGGCGGTGGCGGCGCTCGGGAGGCTTTGTTTGTTTGTTCTCTAGAACCCAGTCTTCCAAGCTTCCAATTGAGTTGAGGAAAGAGATCCCCTCCTCAGAATCCGGCTCCCTCAGACACTATGGGATGAAACCATTTCAGTTTCTGATGTGCCGGGAGCAGGAGGTTTCTCACCTAGAATACATTCATTACTAATAGTGTGTATTTTTAAGTATTTGACTGCGTGAGCAAATAAATGTATTTTCCAACCTCTCGCTCTTAAAGCAGGGCGGAGAAGTTGCTTTTAGCCTGTAAAAACCCTAGTTAAAAAGGGAGGGGGGCTTCCCTGGTGGCGCTAGTGGTTGAGAGTCCGCCTGCCGATGCAGGGGACATGGGTTCGTGCCCCGGTCCGGGAAGATCCCACATGCCGCGGAGCGGCTGGGCCCGTGAGCCATGGCCACTGAACCTGCGCGTCCAGAGCCTGTGCTCCGCAACGGGAGAGGCCACAACAGTGAGAGGCCCGCGTATCACATAAAACAAAACAAAAAAAAAAAAAAAAAAAAGAAGGGGGGAGGGGGGAAATGTTTTCATTTCTTTGTAGCAATAGTACTTTGTAAGCTTTCAGCCCCCTTTTTTTCACTTAGAAACAAATTCTAGCTGTTTTTCTCATTATCTGTGAAAGACTGTGTACGCTATTGTTTTCACACCAGAAAGAGTGTAGGCGTATGGAAATTAAGAGGTGACAAGAGACAGCATTTTCCCTGCTCTCCATGTTTGCTCAGGGTGAGTTTTGAGGTGATGCTTTTAGGAACACTAAGAGGCCCACATAGGAACCCAAAGATTTTTGGCCTGTGTTAGCTAGAGAAGTCAAGACTGCTGTTTCTGCCACACTTCTTACTTTTTCGTCAACCCGAGTGGGGTGTGCTAGGATGCACAGAGCTGGCATAGGCAGAAGGAGAACTGAATAACATTGGCTGATTTATCTACCCTGGATTCTGGGACCACTTTGGGTGGGAGAGAAGAAAAGAGGATGAGAGAAGAAAAGGAACTCATGTTAAGTGTCATATTCTGAGAAAAAAAAAAAAAGCCATATTCTGAGTCAAACCCTGGCCCCGGAGGCATTTTCAGTCACATTATCTCATTTCACCATCTCAAATGTTTATCCCCTTTTGCTGATTCTGAAATTAAGTCTCAGAGATGATGCACCCAAATTCCAAATGGAGGAGGGGGTCCTGGATGCAAGGAATAAGTGGGGCTTTGTCTTTGGAGTTTTAAATCACTAATAAAATCAACCAAAAATAGGTCTGCTTTTTATTATCACCGTGCACCCACAATTCTAAACAGTGTCTGTGTTAACCAGCTCTATGTGATGTGAGGAGCTGAGAGACCCCAGCTATAGGAAATGCCTCCAGGACTGGCCCTGCCCACCAGTGTGAGCTTTCTTGAAGCACCCTCGGGCTTCCCCCCCCCCCCCCCCCCCCCCCCCGCTCATTTCGGCATTTCCTGCGTTGTCACTTTGTGAGTATGTCGTCTCCCAGGCTGAGGTTAGAAGGTTATCCCTGTGGAGTCTAGAACAGATATTCACTCAGCAGATACTTGTTGAGAAATTCCTAAGTTCATTAACCAGTTTACATTCCTTTGTCCAGGCAATTTAAGTGAGATGCTTTCATCAAAGAGTGTCAGTGTCCTAGAGGTGATGTTCATAAATTCTGTAAAGATCTGGAGAGTGAAAGGTACCAGAACAGCTGATGGTGACTGTGGCAGAGGGGTTTGGATGGGAGATTCTGTGTACTACCTTCCTATCCACAGGGTCAAGCTCAATTCCCTAGCATAGAGGGAGGTGCCCCTTCCCTTGCAGGATGGGTCCCTAGCCTTGCCCAGCCTCCCTTATTACAGAGCCTCCCCTATTACATAGCCTGTTACATTACCTGTACTTCACCCGGCCCCCACCCTCTAGTTCAACCTCCAAGGTAGAACTTTCTCTGTCCCCTGGCCACTCCCTCTGGCCAAAATGCCCTTCCCACACCCCACGTGTTCACATTTAATTAAAAACAGCCACCTGATATCAAGAACCTACTACAGCCAACACCCTGCTTAGGTACATGACACACACTACCTTACTTATTCCTCTAGCCACCCTTTGAGTAGATGTCATCCCCATTCTACAGGTAAGGAAACTGAGGTTAAGTCACAAGTGCAATTAAGTGGAACTGGGATTTGATCACAGGCCTTTCTTTCCTAAGTGCAAGCTTTCTCTACCACCCAATGTAGAGGGGAAGCCATCCAGACACCCCACCCCCATCCCCACACCCCGGCCAACAGCAGAGAAGTAATCCTGCTGTGCTTCTCAGAACCCCTGGAAGGCAAAGTCTGTGCCCCGTTGGCTTGGCAGCCCATGCACAGAGGTGTTTAGTAAACATGAATGCATGGATTGTGGTATCCTGCCATTTACTTTCTGAAGCAGATGATAAGGCAGTCTATGAATAGATCCCTATCATGAATGTGCCAATTAATTGGCTGTTACTGAGAGGCTGTGGTCTTCAGCCCAACAAAAGGCACAAAACTGGACAGTGATGCTGCTTTAAGCCAACCAGAAACCTCTGAAAGTCAAATTTCTTATGAATCAGCAAGTACTTTTCTACACGGAATATAGCCAATATTTTATAATAATTGTAAATGGAAAGTAACCTTTAAAAATGGTATGAAAAAGTAAAAAGATTAAATTGTGACAAAAAGAATTAAAGAAAAATAATTGCATAAAGCAATATAAAATTGTACTATTGAGCATATGACCTAGAAATGTAATATATATTTGACAATAACCGTGCAAAGGAGGGGCATAGAACGAAGCTATGTTGGAGTTAGGAATTGACACTAGATGGTAATTTGAATCCACAGAAAGAAATGAAGAGAATCAAAATGGGAAATAAGATTAATATCAAAATAAACTCTATAAATATCAAAATCAATTAATTAATTAAAACTGAGGTGAAATCTACATAGCATAAAATTAACCTTTTTTTTTTTTTTTTTTTTTTTTGCGGTACGCGGGCCTCTCACCGCTGTGGCGTCTCCCGTTGCGGAGCACAGGCTCCGGACGCGCAGGCTCAGCGGCCATGGCTCACGGGCCCAGACGCTCCGCAGCATGTAGGATCTTCCCGGACCGGGGCACGAACCCGTGTCCCCTGCATCGGCAGGTGGACTCTCAACCACTGTGCCACCAGGGAAGCCCAAACTAACCATTTTTAAGCATACAATTTAGTGGTATTTAATACATTTACAATGTTGTACACCTACCACCTCTATCTAGTTCCAGAACATTTTCATCACCTCAAAAGGAAACCCGGTCCCCATCAAGTACTCAGCCCTCACCCTCCCTACCCCCAACCCCTGGCAGCTACCAATTTGCTTATTGTTTCTCTGGGTTTACCTCTTCTCCATATTTCATATGAATGGAATCATACAATGTTTGGCCTTTTGTATCTGCGGAACTATATCCCTTTTACTATGGGATACTCACAAAAACCCCAGAAGCATCATTAGGAACCACGGCCTTGGTTTATTTTTGACTGTGATGCTAGTATCAAGGGCTCACAGTTTCAACGTTGAGCATTTTCTGTTTGTTTCCCTTTTTTGTGGTTTCTTTCATTCTGCCTTTCACCCTCTCATGCTTATGCCTAAGACTGTCAGAGTATATAACTCTCTAGATTGAGCTTCCCCCAGACACTCTCTCCCACATTGACCTTGGGATAAGGCTTGGAAAAACCCACGCAGTTACACCTCCTTTTCCTCCATGCCAAGGCATCCAATGATGTTTTGCCACTTAAAAGGCCATTACGGGCCTTTATACATTTATTTGCTTTCAAAAGAACCTGCTGTTGGAAATAACAGGAATAATCTGAAATTTGCACTTCAAAACACATTTATTGAATTTTAGGAAAGGACATAATCTAATCTCATCTATTTATATTTCAAGTCTATGGTGGATTAGAAGTCAGGTATTATGGTATATTAAAGGAGTGTTTTCCAGTATTTTCTTTTTTGCTAACCAGCCGTAAGAACTGTAAGAAATATGCTTTACATGATGACACAGTTGCTGCCTATGTGTGCAATAACTATCCGTGGGCAATCATAGTGTATAGAAACAGAAGTTTTCCTAACCAGTACTCACCTTTACCACAGGCTGTGCATTCCAATATTTTCTACACTATTCTATCTTTTAAAAATCTTGTTAAAGTCCTGTAAATTGATTTCATAAGCACTGTCAATTCTCTGCCATCATTTAAAACCTAGTGCAGCAGGTGCAGTGCACTGTTCTGCAGTTACCACAACTGAAGTACTTTTTGGCTTTACAAGAAGAGTTCTACTTTCCAGGAAGTGCTGTTTATGATGGTTTCTATCATATCTAGAACATAATTTGTTTCAGTTCAGGTTTACAAACTTCAGTAGAACTTGGGCGGGGTTGGAGAGTGGAGACAGCTTGGTTCCGGGGGAATTGGTGATTATAAACATCCTTTACTGTGAATTAGTTTTCCTTTCAGCTCTTCTTGGAGAGTAGAGAGCAGTGTTCCCAGGACACTGGGCTCAGGGCCTGTAACTTTGGGTGGAGAACAGGCCTGGAGGAAGGGGGAGAGCCAGGGAATCAGAGTCCTTCCCAGAGAGGCCTGCTAGTGTTCTGACCCCACAAGTCAGGCCCTGGCCTTCAGGAGGGGACCCACACACTTCTTAGTGCCTGCAATGGCCTTGGGTGCACTGACATTTACATTTTCTGGTTGCCTTTACTTCCTGTAACCTCCGCTCTCCCAGCTTTCCCCCCCGGTTTGCTTTCCTATGCTCCCTGTGGAGTCCCTGCTGCAGAAGGTGGGATGGGAGGAGAGGCAACCTCATATACTGGCGATCTCTTCTTCACTCTGCAGCCAGTGTTTACCTTAGTCTACCTTTAATTCTGGCTTTTCCGTAAGAGGTTTTTGTTCACTTACTTGCTCTTACTCTGCTGCATTTGGGACAATATTTTAAAAATTTGTTTCTCCGTTTAGTCCTTGAACATCTCTTTACTACATCTGTCCTGTGAGGACTGGGTTGTTGGCATGTGGCTGGTGTGTCACCAAGGTCAGCAGGACTCCTGATTCCCAAGCAACACCTGTGCACATCATCAACTGAACTTATACATTCACATGGCCATGTCCTGCCTGCTATAGTTCAAAAGGGTGGGTAGATTCATTTGTTTGGTGAAATGCTTAGAGAAAAAAAAGTAGTACTCTTTTAGGAGTAGGTCCTGAATTCACAACTTTTTTAAAGAGACAGGGTAAGGTGGTGTGGTTCAAAGGGTATGAGCTTTAGAACCAGGCAGATCTGGATTCAGATCCCAGCTCCTTCACTTCCTAGCTGTGTGACATTGGATTAGTTACTTAGCCTCTCTGTGCCTCCATGTTGTCCATAAAAATGGGGGTTATAATACTTATCTTGTAAAACATTGTAAAAATGTTACAGTTACATGAAGTAAGTTAAGCGAAGTACCTGGCACATAGTAGGTGGTTGACAAATGTTAAGTGTTCTTCATATACCAACTCCTCCATATTCCAGAAAAACCTTGGAGGGGTTGGTATCAAATGAATTCTCTCAGTGTAAAACTGTGTTCACACAAACATTCAAGAACTTTTCCCCCCTCAAAACTAAGACAAACAAAAGCAAAAACTCTTGTCCTTAGTTTTTTTTGTTTGCTTGTTTGTTTGTTTTTTATCCCTCCAATTGTTCTACGGTCAATCTTTTTTTTTCTTTTTTTAATTTTTGAATTTTATTTATTTTTTTATACAGCAGGTTCTTATTAGTCATCAGTTTTATACACGTCAGTGTATACATGTCAATCCCAATCTCCCAATTCATCACACCACAATCCCCACCCCCCCGCTGCTTTACCCGCTTCCTGTCCATACGTTTGTTCTCTACATCTGTGTTTCTATTTCGGCCCTGCAAACTGGTTCACCTGTACCATTTTTCTAGGTTCCACATAAATGCATTAATATACGATATTTGTTTTTCTCTTTCTGACTTACTTCACTCTATATGACAGTCTCTAGATCCATCCATGTCTCAACAAATGACCCAATTTCGTTCCTTTTTATGATTGAGTAATATTCCATTGTATATATGAACCACATCTTCTTTATCCATTCATCTGTCAATAGACATTTAGGTTGCTTCCATGACCTGACTATCGTAAATAGTGCTGCAATGAACATTGGGGCACATGTGTCTTTTTGAATTGTGGTTTTCTCTGGGTATATGCCCAGTAGTGGGATTGCAGAATCATATGGTAATTCTATTTTTAGTTTTTTAAGGAACCTCCATACTGTTCTCCATAGTGGCTGTATCAATTTACATTCCCACCAACAGTGCAAGAGGGTTCCCTTTCCTCCACACCCTCTCCAGCATTTGTTGTTTGTAGATTTTCTGATGGTGCCCATCTAACTGGTGTGAGGTGATACCTCATTGTAGTTTTGATTTGCATTTCTCTAATAATTAGTGATGTTGAGCAGCTTATCATGTGCTTTTTGGCCATCTGGATGTCTTCTTTGGAGAAATGTCTACTTAGGTCTTCTGCCCATTTTTGGATTGGGTGGTTTGTTTTTTTAATATTGAGTTGCATGAGCTATTTATGTATTTTGGAGATTAATCCTTTGTTGATTCGTTTGCAAATATTTTCTCCCATTCTGAGGGTTATCTTTTCATCTCATTTATGGTTTCGTTTGCTGTGCAAAAGCTTTTAAGTTACATTAGGTCCCATTTATTTTTGTTTTTATTTCCATTACTCTAGGAGGTGGATCAAAAAAGATCTTGCTGTGATTTATGTCAAAGAGTGTTCTTCCTATGTTTTCCTCTAGGAGGTTTATAGTGTCATGTCTTACATTTAGGTCTCTGATCCTTTTTTCTTTTTTTGCGGCACGCAGGCCTCTCACTGTCGCGGCCTCTCCCGCTGCGAGCACAGGCTCCGGATGCGCAGGCCCAGCGGCCACGGCCCGCGGGCCCAGCAGCTCCGCGTCACGCGGGATCGTCCCGGACCAGGGAACAAACCCACGCCTCCTGCACCGGCAGGCGGACTCCCAACCACTGCACCACCAGGGAAGCCCTCTCTAATCCATTTTGAGTTTATTTTTGTGTATGCTGTTAGGGAGTGTTCTAATTTCATTCTTTTACATGTAGCTGTCCAGTTTTCCCAGCACCACTTATTGAAGAGACTGTCTTTTCTCCATTGTATATCCTTGCCTCCTTTGTCATAGATTAGTTGACCATAGGTGCGTGGGTTTACCTCTGGGATTTCTATCTTGCTCTATTCATCTATGTTTCTGTTTTTGTGCCAGTACCTTATTGTCTTGATTACTGTAGCTTTGTAGTAGAGTCTGAAGTCAGGGAGCCTGATTCCTCCAGCTCTGTTTTTTTCCCTCAAGGCTGTTTTGCCTATTCAGGGTCTTTTGTGTCTCCATACAAATTTTAAGATTTTTTGTTCTACTTCCGTAAAAAATGCCATTGGTAATTTGATAGGCATTGCATTGAATCTGTAGATTGCTTTGGGTAGTATAGTCATTTTCACATTATTGATTCTTCCAATCTAAGAACATGGTATATCTCTGCATCTGTTGGTATCATCCTTAATTTCTTTCATCAGTGTCTTATAGTTTTCTGCATACAGGTCTTTTGTCTCCTTAGGTAGGTTTATTCCTAGGTATTTTATTCCTTTTGTTGCAGTGACAAATGGGAGTGTTTCCTTAATTTCTCTTTCAGATTTTTCATCATTAGTGTATAGGAATGCAAGAGATTTCTGTGCATTAATTCTGTATCCTGCAACTTTACCACATTCATTGATTAGCTCTAGTAGTTTTCTGGTGGCATCTTTAGGATTCTCTATGTATAGTATCATGTTATCTGCAAACAGTGACAGTTTTACTTCTTCTTTTCCAATTTGTATTCCTTTTATTTCTTTTTCTTCTCTGATTGCCATGGCTAGGACTTCCAAAACTATGTTGAATAAGAGTGGTGAGAGTGGACATCCTTGTCTTGTTCCTGATCTTAGTGGAAATGCTTTCAGTTTTTCACCATTGAGACTGATGTTTGCTGTGGGTTTGTCATATATGGCCTTTATTATGTTGAGGTAGTTTCCCTCTATGTCCACTTTCTGGAGAGTTTTTATCATAAATGGGTGTTGAATTTTGTCAAAAGCTTTCTCTGCATCTATTGAGATGATCATATGATTTTTTTTCTTCAATTTAATATGATTTGTCACATTGATTGATTTGCATATATTGAAGAATCCTTGCATCCCCGGGGAAAATCCCACTTGATCATGGTATATGATCCTTTTAATGTGTTGTTGGATTCTGTTTGCTAGTATTTTGTTGAGGACTTTTGCATCTATATTCATCAATGATACTGGTCCGTAATTTTCTTCTTTTGTAGTACCTTTGTCTGGTTTTGGTATCAGGGTGATTGTGGCCTCAGAATGAGTTTGGGAGTGTGCCTTCCTCTGCAATTTTCTGGAAGAGTTTGAGAAGGATGGGTGTTAGCTCTGCTCTAAATGTTTGATAGAATTCACCTGTGTAGCCATCTGGTCCTGGACTTTTGTTTGTTGGAAGATTTTTAATCACAGTTTCAATTTCATTACTTGTGATTAGTCTGTTCATATTTTCTATTTCTTCCTGGTTCAGTCTTGGAAGGTTATACGTTTCTAAGAATTTGTCCATTTCTTCCAGGTTGTCCATTTTATTGGCATAGAGTTGCTTGTAGTAGTCTCTTAGGATGCTTTGTATTTCTTCAGTGTCTGTTGTTAGTAACTTCTCCTTTTTCATTTCTAATTTTATTGATTTGAGTCCTCTCCCTCTTTTTCTTGATGAGTCTGGCTAATGGTTTATCAATTTTGTTTATCTTCTCAAAAAAACAGCATTTAGTTTTATTGATCTTTGCTGTTGTTTTCTTTGTTTCTATTTCATTTATTTCTGCTCTGATCTTTATGATTTCTTTCCTTCTGCTAACTTTGGGTTTTGTTTGTTCTTCTTTCTCTAGTTCCTTTAGGTGTAAGGTTAGATGGTTTGAGATTTTTCTTGTTTCTTGAGGTACGCTTGTATAGCTATAAACTTCCCCCTTAGAACTGCTTTTGCTGCATCCCATAGGTTTTGGATTGTCGTGCTTTCATTGTCATTTGTCTCTAGGTATTTTTTTATTTCTTCAGTGATCTCTTGGTTATTTAGTAACGTATTGCTTAGCCTCCATGTGCTTGTGTTTTTAACTTTTTTTTTCCCTGTAATTCATTTCTAATCTCATAGCATTGTGGTCAGAAAAGATGCTTGATATGATTTCAATTTTCTTAAATTTACTGAGGCTTGATTTGTGACCCAAGATGTGATCTATCCTGTAGAATGTTCCATGCACACTTGAGAAGAAAGTGTAATCTGCTGTTTTTGGATGGAATGTCCTATAAATATCAATTAAATCTATCTGGTCTGTTGTGTGATTTCAAGCTTCTGTTTCCTTATTTATTTTCATTTTGGATGATCTGTCCATTGGTGTAAGTAAGGAGTTAAAGTCCCCCACTATTATTGTGTTACTGTCGATTTCCCCTTTTATAGCTGTTAGCAGTTGCCTTATGTATTGAGGTGCTCCTATGTTGGGTGCGTATATATTTATAATTGTTATATCTTCTTCCTGGATTGATCCCTTGATCATTATGTAGTGTCCTTCCTTGTCTCTTGTAACATTCTTTATTTTAAAGTCTGTTTTATCAGATATGAGTATTGCTACTCCAGCTTTCTTTTGATTTCCATTTGCATGGAATATCTTTTTCCATCCCCTCACTTTCAGTCTGTATGTGTCCCTAGGTCTGTAGTGGGTCTCTTGTAGACAGCATATAGATGAGTCTTGTTTTCATATTCATTCAGCAAGCCTGTGTCTTTTGGTTGGAGCATTTAATCCACTGACGTTTAAGGTAATTATCGATATGTATGTTTCTATGACCATTTTCTTAATTGTTTTGGGTTTGTTTTTGTAGGTCCTTTCCTTCTCTTGTGTTTCCCAGTTAGAGAAGTTCCTTTAGCATTTGTTGAAGAGCTGGTTTGGTGGTGCTGAATTCTCTTAGCTTTTGCTTGTCTGTAAAGTTTTTGATTTGTCCATAGAATCTGAATGAGATCCTTGCCAGGTAGAGTAATCTTTGTTGTAGGTTCTTCACTTTCATCACTTTAAGTATATCATGCCACTCTCTTCTGGCTTGTAGAGTTTCTGCTGAGGAATCAGCTGTTAACCTTATGGGAGCTCCCTTGTATGTTATTTGTCGTTTTTCCCTTGCTGCTTTCAATAATTTTTCTTTGTCTTTAATTTTTGCCAATTTGATTACTATGTGTCTTGGCGTGTTTCTCCTAGGGTTTATCCTGTATGGACCTCGCTGCGCTTCTTGGACTTGGGTGGCTGTTTCCTTTCCCACGTTAGGGAAGTTTTCGACTATAATCTCTTCAAATATTTTCTCAGGTCCTTTCTCTCTCTCTTCTCCTTCTGGGACCCCTATAATGCTGTTGTTGCATTTAATGTTGTCCCAGAGGTCTCTTAGGCTGTCTTCATTTCTTTTCATTCTTTTTTCTTTATTCTCTTCCGCAGCGGTCAATTCCACCATTCTGTCTTCCAGGTCATTTATCCGTTCTTGTGCCTCCATTATTCTGCTATTGATTCCTTCTAGTGTATTTTTCCTTTCAGTTATTGTATTGTTCATCTCTGTTTGTTTGTTCTTTAATTCTTCTAGGTCTTTGTTTAACATTTCTTGCATCTTCTCGATCTTTGCCTCCATTCTTTTTCCGAGGTACTGGATCATCTTCACTATCATTATTCTGAATTCTTTTTCTGGAAGGTTGCCTATCTCCACTTCACTGAGTTGTTTTTCTGGGGTTTTATCTTGTTCCTTCATCTGGTACATAGCCCTCTGCCTTTTCATCTTGTCTATCTTTCTGTGAATGTGGTTTTTGTTCCACAGGCTGCAGAATTGTAGTTCTTCTTGCTTCTGCTGTCTCCCCTCTGGTGGATCTGTTGTCCTTAGTTTTTAGTGGCAAGTAAATGTGCATAAAATATTTGCTTTTCTTTTTCTTCTTTTTTTTTTTTTTTACTTTTCATTATGGAAATTTTCAAACATACCAAAAGTGGACAGTGCAATTACCCCCTATATGTTGTTTTATCTGTATCCTCACTTTCATCCTCCCCAAATGGACAATTTTAAAGCAAATCCCAGACATTGTATCATTTCATCCATAAATGCCTCAGTATATATCCTTAGAAATAAGAACTCTTTTCTTCACGTAACCACAATACCATTATAACACCTAAAAAAAAGGACAATTTCTTAATATCATGTACTATTCAGTCGGTGTTCACATTTTACTGATTGTCTCATAAATGCTTTTTACAGTTGATTTATTTGAATCAGGATCAAACACGGCCCACTGTTGCATTAGGTAGATGTGTCTCTTAAATCTTTTAGTCTGTAGGGGTTTTCCCTCTCCTCCTGTTTCAAGGCTGTTTGTCAGAGAAACAGGGTCATTCGTCTTCTAGACTTTTCTACATACTGGATCTGGCCAGCTGCATCTTGTAGGGGTGTTCAACATGCCCTTCTGTCCTCTGTGTTTTCTGTAATGTGGTCCATCTGGAGGCTTAACCTGATCCAAGTTTGTTTTTCTGCAAGACTACCTGAGCAGTGGCGCTGTGTACACACCTGTTTCATCACCTCAAGATTGTCTCTCTTTTTGAGATTTTAAGGTTACTGTTTGGACTCAGGTGTTGTCAGCTGATCCACTTGTTAGAAAGTTCCCTATCACCTATCCTTTCACCTAACGTTTTTAGCAACAACTGATGACCATTGTACTAAATCTGATTTCACTAAGAGCTGTAAGATGGGTTTCTAAATCTGTTACTGTTTCTGTGTTTATGAGCTGGAATTATTTTATAAAATAGAAATTTCCTTCATTGACTATTTGGTTTCCCTGAAATATTTTGCTTATAGAAAAGGCAAGATAACTGCTTGAACCTTGCTTTTATTTACCAATTTTCAGACTGGGTCCCCTCATTTCCTCCAACAGTGACAAAAAAGGTTTTATTTTCCTTTGAGCATCATTATGAACTCATAGATCTTAACAAATATGACATGTTTCCAGTGTTTCCATTCATTTCCATCATTATTCTCTTAATGATTTTTGGCCAATGGGGAGCTCTCTTTGGATCGACTTCAGAGTCTTTCTGACCTGACCCGAATATTCTTTGAAGACGTTCAAGACTCCTCTTGTGTCTTTCCTCCCCCCAGATCCGGAACCAGCCATTTCTTTAAGGAGCACTTCTTTTCATGGTGTGCGTTTGCATTTGAGACAGTGGAGTATTCCTGTAATGTTGCTGCTTTCTGCTTGGAGTTAGTATGTTTCCATCATTTTTCCATCATCCTCTTTATTTCTCTTTAACCTGTAGTGTTAAGTCACTCGTGGAGAAATGCAGGGGGTACATCTCTCGTGCTCTGTGTGTGAATGTAGGCGAGGTCCTGGGACTTCTGCTTTCTTAATTCCCAGAAAGCATGAGCCCTATAGGCCCGTGCTCTGAGTGGGAACCAAGGCTGGCATGTTGTGGGAGGATGAAATGGTATAAATAACTTCCAGGATCACATGGGACCTTGAGAGAGCATCTGGTCACCACTCTGCTTCCAAGGCCAGATCTCGTCAAAGTCAGAAAAAGCACTGTGCCTGACTAACTAATTTTTAAAAATCTTCAGAGTTAGAGTCCACATTTAAGCTCGTTAGCAATATGCTATGGTCAACAACAAAATTACTCTAGAGCCATTTTAGAGAAAACTAAATTAAGTGAAACTTAGCAACAAGTATGAGAACCAATTTTAGGACCTGACTTAGTTTTTTTTTTTTTTTTAAACCATAACTTAAGAATAAAAACACAGATGTGCTACAAGAGCTTTTTGTACGCTGACAGGCACTTTCTCCTTGACCTATGAGTTGGGCTAGGACTAAAGGAAAAGCAAGATACCCAAACTCAAATTTCAACCTAAGGGGCTTGAGCTAGTTGGATTTATCTAGTCACCTGGAATTGGTTTTGTTCTTTCTTTGATGTTGGTATATAGTTAAACAAACAAAATTTGCTGACATTCTGTAATCCCATAAAAGCCAAAATATCAAACCTATGTTGGCAAGAAAAGGTGATACCTTAGGTAATGATATTTAATCAAGGGATTATGCATTCTTCCTGGGCTCCAGCCTATAAAATGTCATGTTCCAGTGGGTATAATGTTTCTGTCATAAGCACCATACTGCCCAAGACGGCCTAGCCAGGGAAGAAATTTTTGAAAACAAATACTCTTTCCCAAAGTATTAAATACAGAGTAAACCCTAATGAGAGTTTAATTTTCAGACCAAGTGATGGCGTCTAAGAGCTTAGTTGTGAGTGTTCAGTAGTTTTCAAGAGGTGTCACTCCTCTAGGTCATGTCCTGATGCTCACGTGTGTGTGCACACATGCGTGCCTGCACTTTTCTCCCTTCCATGCGTGACAAGAGTCCTCATTCTGGCCAGGTCTCCAAAGCTACAGCAGAGGGTCGTGTTGTTTTAAGGTTCCTGTGGGTCAGCGTTTTTGAGGACACATATCTTTGTGGCCTTAAAATGCCAGAACTCATTCATTCTTTTCTTCCGCTTCCCACACATCCTTGACCTCGAGGGTAGCCTCACTTCCCACAGGGGCCGTTGTACCAGGGTCAGGCCCCCATGTGACTGGATCAAGATGCAGAGAGTGAATTAGATGCCTCGAAAGGGGAAGGAAGCGATACTTCGGGAAAAGGTTGATAAACCAAACAGGGCTAAATGTTTAGGAAGGGAAGAGGGACAGATTCCATTTTAATTTAAAATGATTGAGAGTGAGCAAAAAGCAAACCACATTGAAGTGATAGGGGAAGAATAATAATTTCTTACACTGATTAATTTTTGAAGTTTACAAAGTGAACATATATCCTATTTAACATGTGATGCTCCTGGCTGCCAGATTTGTAGGCCAGACAGGTATTAGGATCCCATTTTAATGATTCTGAGACTGAGTTCAGAGCAGTTAAGTGATTCCTGGTAGAGCCAGTATTAGAATGCAAATCCATGATTAAAAGCCAGCTTAAGGTCCATACCTACCACATGTGGGGCAGGGTACTGGAGACTCAGAGTTAAATAGGAACAGTTTCCTACCCTTGGGGAACAGTCTAGCTGTATATGTGTACTCAGAGGCTCATCACTGCAGATTGGTTTTTTATTAATTTTTACTGGAGTATAGTTGCTTTACAATGTTGTGTTAGTTTCTGCTGTACAGCAAAGTGAATCAGCTATACGTATACATATATTCCCACTGTTTTGGATTTCCTTCCCATTTAGGTCACCACAGAGCATTGAGTAGAGTTCCCTGTGCTATACAGTAGGTTCTCATTAGTTATCTATTTTATACATAGTAGTGTATATATGTCGATCCCAATCTCCCAATTCATCCCATCCCCGCCTTCCCTCCTTGGTATTCATACATCTGTTCTTTACGTCTGTGAAAATGATACAGATCACTGCAGATTTTTTGTTCTTCCTCTGTGAGAGATCTGCCAGATCACCCCTTTACCCTCAGGGGACCCACTCATGCTCTTGCTGAGGTCATCTGACCTCAAGTTTTCACTGCCAGGCCCTGTTCTACTGTGTATCGGTTGGTGCTACTCTAGGTTTGCTTTTCATTTTGGAAATGGATGCCAGTTTATTGTATTTTATTTTCTAGCTCTAGAATTTCCGTTGGTTGGTTTCGTTGCTATTTTCTATTTTTTCATTCATTTCAATGAAATCTTTTTCTTCCCTTCATTGAGCATAGTTGCAACATACCCTTTAAAATCCTTATCTGCTAATTCTAACATCCAGGTCATCTTGGGATTGGTTTCCATTGATTGTCCTTTTCTCTTGCGACTGGGTCACACTTTCCTGATTCTCTTTATATCGAATGATTTTCAATTGTCTGATGGACATTATCCTACTGTAAAGACTCAAGATTTTGTTTTATTTCTCCAAAGAATGTTGGTGTTTTTGCTTTAGCAGGCAGTTAATTTGGTTGAACTCAAACTGCAAACGTTTCCTCTTGAGCAAGAAGTTCAAATAACACTTCCGTTCTTTTAACACATTATTGACCCGGGGATTTTTGCAGAAACTAACACCTGTGGCCAAAATACATCTCCAGTCAAAAATGTGTTAACTCTAGCAGTTAACTCTGCTTCTCATCTTCCTTGAGTGTGCAGGTTCTAGAGTCAACCCAAGCCTGGGGCAGAATTTGCACTGGAATTTGGTGCTCTCTCTATCCCTCTCTGAATTTTTCTTTTCTGAGATTCTCTCCTCACTTTCCAGTGATTGTAGTTGCCCTGAACTCTGTCCTCTAGTTCTTCAGGCAGTAGAGACTGTGGGTTTTCTATCTGAGTTTCAACCATCTTTTGTGGCACTGACTTTGGCCTTCTCTCAAGCTAAAAGCCACTGAAAACAAGAAACCCATCGGTTGCCATCCTTTCTTTGAAGATCCATCCCTCCCCTCCCTGACATGACCCTGTGAACCTAAATAACTTCAGGTCATTGATTTGGGGGAGGAAAGGGATCCAGAGTTTTTTGTAATTTTTGTCTAGGGTCTTGTAGGACCCTACAGAAGCAGAACTATCTCTTTTATTGCATTATGCCTCTCTGTGTAAGTTTTTGTTTGCAGGAAGGTTCCACTACTGAAAAATAAAACTGAAAGCTTAAAAATCCACTGTACTTACCCAATTTCCGGCCAGTTTTCATTCCTCTAACATCACTTCTGAGTGACGTGTGTGTCCAGCCTTTGTGGCCAATGCCTCCAGGGATAGAAACCTCATCCTTTTCCCCCTGTGGTTTCTCTCCCCACTCCTCAGCTTGCCAAGGCCCAGCAAAGGCTCTCTCTGTCTGAGTCTCCTCAGTGACAGAATGTTAGCAAAGCTCCTGGGAAGGAAAAGCTGGTTGAGTTCCAGTTGTTAAGTGCTGCATTTCTTTGATGAACATCTCACACGGATGTTTTTGGTGGAGGAGGGTAATAAAAGAAGGACGTTTGCAACTGACTTCTGGGTGATACTCAAAAGAGCCTGGTTGGCCTGGCATCTGCCTGCGTGCATGTGGCATTTTGGAACTGAGCTGAGGAAGGCCACTGGCCTAGGACCTCTGCTCCACTGGCCCGCTAAGGAAGGAGACAGGAAGATGACGGTGTGGTAGGTACCTTGTGATTACATTAGACGATAACCTGAGACTGTGGCTTGGACCCAAATATGACGAGAGATTTGCGACATTCTACTGTGTAAACCAACTGAAGCTAGTAAAGGACAGCTACTGTCACATGGATAACGGTCATGGAAATGGGTGCCCTCGGTCCTACTCAAGTTCACCTGTAGCTCCGTAACCTTTAAGATGTTCCCTCAACTTTCTATGTGGATTTTTCCACAAGGAAGAACGGATTTCAAAGGGTGGCCACAAGCTAAATGGAGAAAATGTATACATGCAGACATACGGACGAAAGAGAAGTCACATAGCCTGGGAGTGATTTGTTTATATAGACAGTGGCTCGTATAGAAAAGAAGTTACGGCTCTTTTCTTTCACATCACGTCCTCAGCCTTTCCTGATGTCTGCAGATCTCTGAAAGTGTATCGTTCACCTCATATCTCTGAGGAGCAGAGTTTGAAAAGGGTTTGCTGTGTCAGAACAAAATGTGGTACACTACTTCGAGTTAGCTAATTCCCTGATAAAGTCTGTGGTCCCCTTGGGTATCACCTGCTCCTTACCACCCACTCTCCCAGGAAGAAAACAAAAAGCAAAAGTAAAGTGTACCCTCTCCTTGTCTCTTTTGCCTTTGTAATTCGTTTTAAAATTTTTACTTTTCAGAGTCAGAAGCAACAAATGATACTCTGAGTCCCCGGACATTTTTTCTCAGGAATCCCAATGATGTATTTGAACCAATCCCACTGAAGGAGGATGAGGACCAAAATGAAAGTGAATTCACAGAAGACAGATTAAGCTCCGGCAACAGAAGCAGTCCTCCTCAAAAATTACCCCGCGAGTTCATCTCAAAAGATGCCTCAGGATATCTGACCAGCACCTGGTTGACGCTCTTTATCCCCTCCGTCTACACCGGCGTGTTCCTCGTCAGCCTTCCTCTGAACATCATGGCCATCGTCGTGTTCACCTTGAAGATGAAGATCAAGAAGCCCGCCGTGGTGTACATGCTGCACCTGGCCATGGCAGACGTGCTCTTTGTGTCTGTGCTCCCCTTTAAGATCAGCTACTACTTTTCCGGAAGTGACTGGAGATTCGGGTCTGCCATGTGCCGCTTCATCACCGCTGCGTTCTACTGTAACATGTATGCCTCTATCATGCTCATGACGGTCATCAGCATTGACCGGTTCCTGGCTGTGGTATACCCCATGCAGTCGCTCTCCTGGCGTACTCTGGGGAGGGCTTCCTTTACCTGTCTGGCCATCTGGGCCATGGCCATCGCGGGGGTGGTACCTCTGCTCCTCAAGGAGCAGACCACCCAGGTCCCGGGGCTCAACATAACCACCTGTCACGATGTGCTCAACCAAACACTGCTCGAAGGCTACTACTCATATTACTTCTCGGCCTTCTCTGCCATCTTCTTTTTTGTGCCGTTGATCATTTCCACAGTCTGTTATGTGTCTATCATCCGATCTCTTAGCTCTTCCACGGTTGCCAACCAGAGCAAGAAGTCCCGGGCTTTGTTCTTGTCAGCTGCTGTTTTCTGCATCTTCGTCCTTTGCTTTGGACCCACAAACATCCTGCTGATTCTACATTACGCATTCCTTTCCCATAATTCCATGACAGAGGCTGCCTACTTTGCCTACCTCCTGTGTGTCTGTGTCAGCAGCATAAGCTGTTGCGTTGACCCCTTGATTTACTACTATGCTTCCTCTGAGTGCCAGAGGTACCTCTACAGTATCTTATGCTGCAAAGAAAGTTCAGATCCCAGCAGTTATAACAGCAGCGGTCAGTTGATGGCAAGTAAAATGGACACCTGCTCTAGTAACCTGAATAGCAGCGTGTACAAAAAGCTGTTAACTTAGGAAAAGGGACCGACAGTGAGTTAAAAAGAAAATGTTAAAAAAGCAAATAACCTAAGGATTCTACTTAGTCCCTGACAAAAAGTATTTTTGTCATCTAAAACATCTAAAACAACAAATGTATGATGTACATGCCTCCTTATGAGAGCCATTAAGCATATATATTTGTTAGTTACAGGAAAAAAAAAAGAACAGGAATAGAAAACAATGTTATTACAAGAGAGTGTTACAACAAGAACTGAAATGTCACTTTTTTCGTAAATTTACGTGATGTATTTTAGATATATGTGTGTGTGTATGTGTATTTATACACATATACTTGTATCATTTGCAGTGCAGTATAGAATAGGCACTTTGAAACCCTCTCTTTTTTTCACCAGAGATTATGGAAGTAAACTCTGATTCTCTGATTTCATATGCAAAGTTTAGGCTGGAGTTTAGCCCTGAACATCTGAAGAAGTCCATCGATAGTGAGGGATTCTACAGTTTGGACTTATACAACTTTTGCCAATAAGTGTTTTGAAATTGTCCAACAGCAATGTTTAAGTTATTGAGGGATGAGACTTAGTACTATCTGTGTGTAGAGAAAGTTCTGCTGTTTTTCATGTTAAACGTATCAAAGTTTGAATTCTAAAAATTATTAAAACAGATAATATGGGTAGCATTTTTGCTGTTTTACACGCCGTGTGTGTAAACTAAGAATGAGCAGAGGTCCCACCAGTGACCTGAGGCTGGCTTTCAAAGCACCGTGCCCCCAGATGAAGGACTCCAAGCAGTAGATACAAGACAGGGCCAGTTCAGAGAGATCAGGACCACCGTGTTTGCTATCTCCTGCTGGGATTCCCTCAAGGATTGGCCGTGCGCTTATCATGTTTATTAGAAGTTGGTGAAGTAGGATGTGCTATCCCAAGAGATAATGGATATAAAAGACTGCCCATTTTAAGAATGGAGAAAGAAGACACGTTCACTTCTAGCAGTTATGCTGCAAGGACCATTCCCAGGTGGAAACACCTATATAGCAAACATGGACACCCATCGTGTGCTCTAAGCACTCTAATGGGTGCTGGGCAAATAGAGTTGAGTCAGACTGAAACCTGCTCTCAAGAATGACAAAGTGGGCCGATACACAGAGTGGGACGTGGGAAAGAAACACATCATTAGGTAAAGAAGTGCTTTTAGCCAGATGTCACCAAGCAAGTTCCACATAATCCTGGCAGGTAAAGAACTTTGAACATTTGGGTTACTTCTTCCTGTGGCTATAACTTGAGATAAACATAATATAGTACAGGAAGCGTGTTTTTAAAAATAACTCCTTCAGTAACAGAATATGAAATGTTTTATTACAATGTTATTCAAGCAAGATAAAAATTATAAATTCTGTACATAATATGATCGCCAATCTGACTATGTATCAACATGAAAACAAAGTTTTACATAAAAGAGATTGAAAAAAATAAACCAAAATGACAACTAAGGATAAAAAAAGATTAAGTCCTTCAGTCTGTCTTAATTGGGCCCTATTTACAAATGTTTTGTTCAATAAATTACTCAAGTCAGATTTTTAAAACATTCATTATGTTAGTCGGATTAGAAATGGCAGAAGAAAATGGAATTGACTTTGAAATCCAGGAAAATTATTCTCTATTTTCCATTCACTTTTCTTAAGAGTTAATGAGATGATTTTATAAGCTATGATGAGTAGCAAGTACAGAATATCCTCATGTATTTGAGAAAATAATTTGAAAATTAGGTTGAATTATATCTTTTTTTCCTTATGAAAAAATGTTGGCATTTTAAACAAAAAGAGTAGAAACTTGTAAGGCAAGTACTTACCTATTTAAAAGAGCAAATTGTTTCCAAATGCCATAGAACGATTTCCATAAAAGTATGTCTTGTAAGTAGAAGCTAACATTGTTTTTATTAATTTAGTTACGATACTCATTTTATCCAACTTAGTGGAGATATACTGTCATTGTTCATTCATTCTGTTTATATTAAAATACCTCTGACTTAATAAGACTCATTACTGTATTATCAGTATGTACTTATAAAATATTACATCACTGTTTTTATGTTCTTTTTTTAAAAAAATGTATGTAACCTCTATTAATAAACCTGAAAGTTTGCTTGGTATCTGTTTGGAATAAGATTTTATTGTATCTTTAGAGCCTGTCAGGAAGGCCAGTCTAAGGATTTAGCTGAACAGCGGTTAATGAAGAGGTGATTTGCAGAGGCATGGCCAGGGTTAAGGGAACCAACAAGAGCTGGTGAAGCACCCCAGGGCCTAGCAATTAGGGAAAGCTGTTACCACCCCAGGCCTAAAACGAGTGGAGGAGGGAATACACAGACTCTGCTCCCCCCACCCTCTGATCTCTTGCTGATGCCTCCCCATTGCTCCTGATTTTAACTTACCCCCAGAGGTCAAGGGCACCTGGGTGATGGAGCCCATAAACGTCAGCTTCTTGGGGCACAGAGAATGAAACTCGAAGAAAAAAAAAAGCACAATCTCTACCAAAGGCATTGGGTGATTAGATCTCTGTGTCTTTTTTTTTAAATCCGTTCTTAGGAAAATTCAAGGTTATGTCACTGAGAACATGCTCAGATTCCTGGGTTATGAGCATCGTGGATAGAGTCTGCAGTTGTTTTTTTTGTTTGTTTGTTTTTTATTGGAGAGTAGTTGATTTACAATGTTGTGTTTGTTTCAGGTATACAGCAAAGTGAATCAGTTATACATATACATATATCTACTCTTTATTTATTTATTTTTAAATTTTTTTTAGCCACACTGCGGCATGGGGGATCCTTAGTTCCCCGGCCAGGGCTCGAACCTGTGCCCACTGCAGTGGAAGCCCACAGTCTTAACCACTGGACTTCCAGGGAAGTTCCTATCTTTTTTAGATTCTTTTCCCATATAGGCCATTACAAAGTATTGAGTAAAGTTCCCTGTGCTATACAGTAGGTCCTTATTAGTTACCTTTTTTTTTTTTTTTTTGCAGTACACGGGCCTCTCACTGTTGAGGCCTCTCCCATTGCAGAGCACAGGCTCCGATGCGCAGGCTCAGCAGCCATGGCTCACGGGCCCAGTCGCCCCGCGGCATGTGGGATCTTCCTGAACCAGGGCACGAACCCGCGTCCCCTGCATCGGCAGGCAGACTCTCAACCACTGCGCCACCAGGGAAGCCCATAGTTACCTATTTTATATAGTAGTGTGTATATGTCCATCCCAATCTCCCAATTCATCCCTCCTCCCCCACGTCCTCTGGTGACCATACGTTTGTTTTCTATATCTCTGACTCTGCAGTTCTTTCCTAGTGAAGAGAGAAGCAAATTAAATGTCAGAGGATACATATGTCGAAACTCAAGGAAGGGCCACCCTTGAGTGACAGTTCTTTGCCATCTAACACTACCTGGGGCAGAGGGAGGATGGGGAATTAAAAGCAAAGTTACAAGTACCTCTGAGAGCTGAAAAGCAACCCAAAATTCTGATAATGTTCTTCTAAATTCATAGTCAGCAGAAGAGTTATTTCAACGGAACAAGAATTCTGTTAGCACACAGAATTTTTAAGTTAACACACAAGCTTAAGTTTCTGAGGCCTGGAGTCTCCACAGCATTTCAGAAATGGATGTATTGAATGAAGTCAGCCCAGCTCATGACCACCAGAAAAATAGGATTCCCACTCGAAACAGAAAGTGACCTTTAAGCTCTTTTGTTGTTATTTTTCAAAATATGTTTGAAATCAAGAAACAAATTTTCTTAACACAAAAAAGCATGTTTTTTCCACCAAGTCAAAAATAGGATTTTAAAGGAAATGGAATTCTTGACTGTTAAATACATACATGGAAAATTTGGAGTTATACTTTTGAATTTAAGAAGTTAAGAGAAATGTCGGCATGTCCTTCAGGAAGACTTGAGCTCTGAGAGCAAATGGAAAAACTTAAGCAACGTTTATGATGAAGCTTTTTTCCTGAGGCCTGGACCTTCCGCTAGTAGCTTCTCACCTAGGGGCCATAATGAAATTTACTGGGAAAGTCACCAAGAGTAGTTTCCTGGCAGAACCGGCACAGCTGTGTGGCTGTTCCTTTCAAAATTGCTAGACCAAATGTGCACGGAGAATAATGAACCGCAGGATGAGCTGAGTGTGATTTGTGGAGAAGGTGCAGTTAAGGAAGCTGTGATATGAGCAGAGACGAGAAATGCTCCAATTCCACGATCCCCAGAGTCCTTGAGACCCTTTCAGGAGATGCACGGGGTCAGAACTCTCTTAAGACTAAGATAGTGTTTTGGTCTGATTCTCTCACGAGTATACAACTGCGTTTTCCAGAGGCCGGGTGACGTGGTAGCACAACAGACTGAATGCAGGAGCAGATATGAAAATCTGACTCTTCCATTTAGCCAGCCATTAAAGAGGTTTGCCAAAATAAAAACCAAGGTAACTGTCTTCACGAAATCACTGTTTTGGGGGAAATTTTTCTTTGTGAAAAATATAGTATTTATGTTAACATGTAATGGATTTTTCATTATTCTTTTAATTATTTTTTTCTTGAAGTATAGTTGATTAACAATGTTGTGTTAATTTCTGGTGTACAGCAAAATGATTCAGTTATATTGATACATATATTTATATTACTATATTCTTTTTCAGATTTTTTCCATTAGAGGTTATTACAAGATATTGAATATAGTTTCTTGTGCTATACAGTAGGACCTTGTTATTTATTTTATGTATAATAGCTTGTATCTGCTAATCCCAAACTCCTAATTTGTACCCTGCCAACTTCCTTCCCCTTTGGTAACCACAAGTTTGTTTTCTATGTCTGTGGGTCTGTTTCTGTTTTGTAAATAAGTTCATTTGTATCATTTTTTTTAGATTTCACATGTAAGTGATATCATATATTTGTCTTTGTCCGACTTCACTTGGTATGATAATCTCTAGGTTCATCCATGTTGCTGCAAATGGCATGATTTCATTCATTTTTATGGCTGAGTAATGGGTTTATTGTTATTTTATTTTATTTTTTATTAATTTATTTATTTATGGCTGTGTTGGGTCTTCGTTTCTGTGCAAGGGCTTTCTCTAGTTGTGGCGAGCGGGGGCCGCTCTTCATTGTGGTGCGCGGGCCTCTCACTGTTGCGGCCTCTCCCGTTGCGGAGCACAGGCTCTAGACCCACAGGCTCAGTAGTTGTGGCTCACGGGCCCAGTTGCTCCGCGGCATGTGGGATCTTCCCAGACCAGTGCTCAAACGCGTGTCCCCCACATCAGCAGGCAGACTCTCAACCACTGCGCCACCGGGGAAGCCCTATTGTTATTTTTAACTGAAAGAAATATTTTCAAAAATTCTCCATTTTAATGTCTAATATGGTAAATAGAAGCAGGGGTTTGCTGCTAAACCCAATCTCCAGAAAAAGAAAAAAGGCTCTGATACGTAGCATTTGCCAATTTCCACGGTGTAAATATTCCCTCTGCTGCCAATTTCAAGCTTCTGATGGTTTAACAGTTGGCTTGAGAAATTCCTGAATATTGAATTCTCGTGAGCTGGTACAAACTGACTCCAGCACACCAGTGGATATAACCTGCATAAACAAAAACTCTTTGGGGTCCTCATAATTTTTAAGTGTATTGAGGTGTTCTCAATCATTTTTAAACAAAATGATAAACAAAAACTGCATAAACAAAAACTCTTTGGGGTCCTCATAATTTTTAAGTGTATTGAGGTGTTCTCAATCATTTTTAAGTGTAGTCTCAAGAAAATTTGAGAACACTGGTCTTATGCAGGATTTCTCAACATTGTCACCTTCAAGAAGACATGGAAACTGGTCATGTTATAAAGCACAAAGAGGTAAACAGTTGGTTCACAGCTACGGGCCACCATATTGGGTTTCTGGCAGCCTCACAGCTGAGGGGATCATTATCTTGGAGCAACAGAAGTTGATTTCAGGCAGCAGGTCCGGTATGGCCTGGTGAATGGAAAGTTTTGCATGAGGCCTGGTTTCCAGCCAGCTGCTATGACCCACCTGTGGTGGCATCTCTATTAAGAGAACAGCAAACGCCATGCTTCTTGTCATGGGAACTGCACATTGGTCTTCTGGAAACACAAAACTAGACGTCAGATTCAGCGGCATCTTGAATTCCGATAACATAGTATGTTTCTACCCAGCTGGCTGGTCATCACGTCAGGAAAGGATTCATGAACCCTAGAGAGTTAGCTTTGAAAGCTGCACTTATAGTAGCCTGAAGATGTCGGGGTGGGTGGCAGAGCCAGTCAGGCTGTTTTGCTCATCTTAATAACCACAGAATTGGGCCATTTTAGTGTGCTGCTGTGCGACCCACGCTGGGGAGTGAGAACACGACTAAGGCGGGGATTGTCAACACTGAGACTCATTGAACAGCAGAACTTCAGTTGTTTTGTGTGTGTATGTGGTTTTTGTTTTGTTTCTGTTTTTTGGCTCTGCAGCCTGCGGGATCTTAGTTCCCAGCCCAGGGATCGAACCCGTGCCCCTGCAGTGGAAGTGCAGAGTCTTAACCACTGGACCACCAGGGAAGTCCCTGTTATGTGTGTTTTTGATGTTTCATTTCTTATCATGAGATACCTAGTTACTCTTGGAACTGGCCAAAACAAAGTAAAAGAAAAAAATTTTTTTCAGTGTTTCTCCTCCAGGAACTGATTTTGGGGTTTAAACATAAAATGTAATGGTTAAGAAGCATGAAATTTGAAGACTTCAAATTTTAGAGAGTTTATCAATTCTGCCTTCTTAGAAGGAACTTTTAGAAACTTTAAGTCAGTTCTCATCTCTGGCTGCACATAGAATCACGGGAGAGCTTCTAAACAATTCTAATGCCCAGTCCCTGCTCTCTGAATCAGAATCTTTGGGGGCTGGGCCTGGACATCCATATTGTATTCAAGCCCTTTATGAGATTCTGATGTGTACGCCAGAGTTGATACCACTGCTTTAAGGGATCCTCTCAAATTTAACATGCATTCAGATTATCTGGGCATCTTGATCGACTCCAGACCGATGCAGTAGGTCTAGGAGGGGGCTGTGAGTCTAAGTTCCCAGGCCATGTTGA
Organism: Pseudorca crassidens; assembly: GCF_039906515.1. Taxonomy (NCBI): domain Eukaryota; kingdom Metazoa; phylum Chordata; class Mammalia; order Artiodactyla; family Delphinidae; genus Pseudorca; species Pseudorca crassidens. Next base: position 60,643,136 of record NC_090298.1, read on the forward strand.
CATTGCCAGTCCTTGGAACACTTTAAGTAGTAGGGCCCTGAGACATGACCCTGAGGCAAAACTGGGCCAGCTCAGAGGTCCAGACATTCAGAAAATTCAACTCTCATATCCTTAAAATCACTCTCTGGGGCAATTTTTAATGTAGCAGTAGGATAAGTGCTTAATCAAAATTTGCCTTAGGTGATATCTATCTTGCTGTATATTTTCATTCCTCGTGGGCTTTTTTCTAAGAGGAAAGATAGCTTAAAAGTTTCTAATCTCATACATAAAACCATCTCATGAGAGGCTGGGCGTTTAGAGTGGCGACTCCGGACTCCCGACTCTCCTTTGTAAAGATAGTGCCCCATAGATAGCAGCAGCGCCTGGCTACCAGAAAGCAGATGTGCATATGTTTCTTATCTCTGGGTCTGGCTGAAAAATGGTGACCTCAGGGACATGCTAAGGGTGCTAGTCAGCATCAGGAGCTTCAATCTTGATGGTGCTGGAATGAGCAGCTTTGGAAACCCTCAGGCAAATGAGTCAGCCCAGGAGTCATCCTGAGGGGAGTCGTGACTCTGTCACGAAAAACAAAGAAGAAAGGAGAAAACAAAGATTTAGGAAGCCAACTCTGAGAATGTATATTTGTGGCACGTACAATAAATCTGGGGTAAATTCTCCATTATAGAAGCCCTCTTACAAGTTGATAAAAAAAATACTAAATGGTGAAAGAGGAACTATAATTTGTATGGGAAAAATGTTGGGTCTCATCAATAATCAAATAGCTACAATTTAAAACAAGATAGCACTGACACCTATCTAATTAGCAGTGATTTTTTTTTCTATGATAGCCATAAACAGCCATAAGAGGAAGCATGGAAAGAAGGATAATATAAATCCCAGCAAGAGTAAGAGAATTCTGATGGACATGCTTTAGGAGAGCAATTTGACAAAATGTCATCACCCTTAAAATGTACACAACCTTGGACCCAGTTGTATGCTTCTGGGAAGCTATCCTTAAGAAATAATTTTAAGTAACAAAAAAATAATAGACTTGTAGTTTTTAATAGCATCCTTATTTGCATATCAGTTAAAGGCTGGAAACCTTCTAGATGCTGAACCCCAGAGGACTGCTTTCCCAAGACTATTACACCCAATTAAAATGACATGTATTAATTGTATATAATGGCACTGAGAAGTGCTTATAGTACTTCATTTTTTAAAAAGCAAGATGCAGTGATGTACATGCAGTATGAAACCAGCACTATGGGAGGGAAAAAAACAGATTCATGTGAGATCTATTAGCAAAAGCTGATGACCAAACATTTAAACTTGTGTTTGGAGAGTTGGGCTACTTTTTTCCTTTTATGGATTTCCTCTTTCCTGAGTGTGTACTACTTCTCTAGCAAAAAAGCAATCCACATTAAAACAAAAGAAAAATCAGATAATCAAACAGAACTAGTGGTTAAAAGAAATCTTTGACCTAGTATATTTTGTGGTCAGCAAGCAGGAAACCCCAGTGTAGCTGTTAAAATGCTAAAGTTTTTCAGAATTATACTGTAGCTTAGCACATCTATCTGCAGAGTTATTGGAATGTCAAGATTCTCTAGATATTTCCCCCTAGATAATTGGCTCTAAATATCTGACTGTATCCGTTAAAAGATTTAGCCTTACAAATAATTTTCCCTGTCGTTGACTTTGCCTGTATGTACGGAAATGGGTGCCTCTTCCTGTAGAGATAATGCTCTGTGTTCACGTAGGATTTTTAGTGCATTTTTTTGAATAGGTAACACTCATGTAGTTCAAATTTCCAAAGAACAAGAGGAGGTCCAGGGAAAATTCCCCTCAAACCCCTGTCGTTTCCTCAGAGGTAACCACAGTTAACAGCTTCTTAAGTGTGGTGTTGGATATATTTACAAAATAATTTAGAAACCCATTCTCTGTTTTAGGGGGCAAAAGGAGAGTATACAAGAGGCCATTTTATTTTTTTAAATTATTTATTTATTTATTTTGGCTGTGTTGGGTCTTCGTTGCTGCACACAGGCTTTCTCTAGTTGCAGTGAATGGAGGCTACTCTTCGTTGCAGTGTGTGGGCTTCTCATTGCGGTGGCTTCTCTTGTTGCGGAGCACACGTTCTAGGTGCACAGGCATCAGTAGTTGCAGCACACGGGCTCAGTAGTTGCAGCATGTGAGCCCTAGAGCGCACGGGCTTCAGTAGTTGCGGCGCGTGGGCTCAGTAGTTGTGGCTTGCAGGCTCTAGAGCACAGGCTCAGTAGTTGTGGCGCATGGGCTTAGTTGTGGCATGTGGGATCTTCCCAGACCAGGGATCGAACCCATGTCCCCTGCATTGGCAGGAGGATTCTTAACCACTGCGCCACCAGGAAAGTCCCAAGAGGCCATTTTATTTTTAAATTGTGTCTGTGGGTTTTAAAAACTCCTGTTGATTTAGAGGTATCAGTCAGGTACTGGTGCGTAACAAACCACACAAGATCCCAGAGGCACATAATAATAAACATTTATTGCTCATGCTCTGGGGTACTCAGATAGTTCTGCTGACATGTCTGGGCATCTCTTAGCTGATGTAGGAAGGCCTCGACTGGGTTGACTGGGGTGAGTTAATGTGCTCCACTGTCTCTCTTCTTCAAGCATGATGGTCCTGGCACATTCTCATGGCAATGTCGGAGGAGCAAGAGAACACGAAGAATATCTCGAGGTCTAGGATCGGAACTGGTACATCCACACAATAGTCACATCCAAAGCAAGACACAAGGCCATCCTAGACTCAAGGGGATGGAGAAATATGCACTGCTTCTTTAGTGAGAGGAGTTTCAGCATCACGTGGCAAAGGCGTAACTATAGGGAACGATGAAGAATAGAGGCCATGATTGTAATCTGCTGCACTGAATGTCCAAAAGCTTGTTATAATAATGATCCTTAAAGAAATGGCTTAATATCCAAGTACTGTACTTCTATAACAACATAGCCATGATTTCTGAGGGTTTTCAGTTGTTTAAATGTTTTTTAATGTCAACAGAAGGATTATAAAAATATCTCAAAGGCCTGGGTCCTGGGTCCTACACTCAGCTCCATCAGTGTGTGTCTTACCACTGTCATACATGAAATGAGGAAAAGATGAATGCTGACCCTAGGGGAATGTTTAAGGGAACATGAAATATAACGCTTCAGGTCCTACCAAGGAAGAGCAGCATTTCAACTGAAGATATGCTCTTAAATACCTGACTTCCTCCAGTAAATGTGCTGAGGTACCAACAAGCCACTTCAGGAAAAGCGTGTGATTAAGTATGGTTTTTACCCTTCTGTGTCAACACGTTTTTTGAGATTATTTTTAGTGTTTCAGTACTGATTTTAATCTTTGGATTTTTAAAATCAGAGAAGTCATGCTTGCAAAGTGACCCTTAAGAAAGATTTATGAAGAAAATGTCAGGGGTGATACTGGCTTCTGCTTCCCATTTAACTTAATTTCAGTTGCCATTTTGCTTATTTTAATAACTAAACGTTTTTTTCTTAAGATAAAACTGCCTCAGATGCTATCAGTAGCCTCATTCAGATGTAAAAAATATATATAACCTTTTAACTAGAATTTTCAAATACTTTAAGTATGCATATGGAATTATTTAGACATTTAACCTTTCTTGGCCTAACCGCATTTAGTCCCACTGGTGGCAGGTAGTAACCAGAAGAATGAAGCAGTTCTCTCTGATAGGAAAAGAGAGGTAGTACTTGGTGATACTTCATGACTAGGCTATAGTTCGTGGAGTCTAGCTATGCACTTAACAGGTTGGAACCTGTTTTATAGGTGTGGAGATAAGATTTGGCCATATACTAGGACTGGATGGGACAGGTCTTTTCTTTATAAATTGTTGCCCAGTGACATCAGGTTGCGGTTCCCAGCACTGTCCGTATTCTGAGATACATACAGACTTACACAGATAATGCTGTGTACATCTTTCCTCTCCACAGTGTCCTTTCCCTTTATATTTGCCCCTGGTGCGTATAGGCATAGTTTAGGATCCATCACTGGTGGCCCTCTGAACTCAGCCAGAGGACGTCAGAGAAATGTTCAGATGGAAAGAAGGACGCCCTGACAAGGGTATGCAGCAGCTGAAACTCTCCTACGTTTTGCTGGTGGCAAATGTATATAAAATGGCACAATCTCTTTGGGAAAACGTTTAGCAGTTTCTTAATAAAGTTAAACACGCACCTACCGTATGACCTTGCAATCCTACTCCTAGGTAGTTGCTCAAGAAAAATGAAAACATATTCCACACAAAGACTTAAACAAGAATGTTTATAATAGCTTCTTTCATAGCAGCCTTAAAACTGGAAACAACCCAAAGGTCTATCAATCGATGAATGGATAAACAAATTGCGATGTATCCATAGAATGGGATACTACTTGGCAATAAGAAGGAACAAACTAGTGATATACTCGCCAACGTGGATGAATCTCAAACATATTTTGCTGAATGAAAGAAGCCGAAAGAGAAGAGTATATATTGCATGATCCTATTTACATGGAATTCTAGAAAGTGTAACTAATCTATAGTGACAGGAAGCAGATCAGAGGTCCCCTGGAGTTGGAAGTGGAGGGGAGAATTGACTGTAAAGGGTCTAGAGGGGGTGATAGAAATGTTATGCGTTTTGATTGTGGTGGTGGTTACATGGATGGTTACATGGCTGTTACGTGGGTGTACATTTGTCAAAACCCACTGAACTGTACATTTAATGTGGGTACCATCTATTGCACATAAATTATACTTCAGTAAAATGGATGTTTAAAAAAAGAAAGTCCTGACATCGCGAATCATTAGGACAACTTAAAACCACAGTGAGATATCACTTTACACCCATTAGAAGAGCTATAATCGAAGAAGAGAAAATGTTATTTAACATATCAAAATTAAAATGCAAGGATGTAGAGAAATTGAAACACTACTGCATTGTTGGTAGGAATGTATAGTGGCCATGGAAAACAGTACGGTGGTTCCTCAAAAAACCAAACACAGAATTTCCATATGATCCAGCAATTCCACTCCTCAGTGAACTATAATACCCCAGAGAACTGAAAGCAGGGACTCAGATATTTGTACACCCATGTTCATGGCAGCATTACTACAATAGCCAAAAGGTGGAAACAGCAAAATGTCCACTGGTAGATAAACAGGTAAACAAAATCATTCCATTGTATGAATGGCATATACATACAATGGAATATTATTCAGCCTAAAAAAGGAATGAAATTCTGATACATGTTACAACATGGATGAACCTTGAAAACATTATTCTAAGAGAAATAAGCCAGACATAAAGGACAAATACCATGTGATTCCACTTATATGAGGTCCTAGAAGTAGTCAAATTCATAGAGACAAAAAGTAGAGCAGTGGTTGTCTGGGGCTGGGAGAAGGAGGTATGAAGACATTGTTTCACGGGTATTGAGTTTCAGTTTTGTTTTGTTTTGTTTTTTGCGGTACTGTTGTGGCCTCTCCTGTTGCGGAGCACAGTCTCTGGACGCGCAGGCTCAGCGGCCATGGCTCACGGGCCCAGCCGCTCCGCGGCATGTGGGATCTTCCCGGACCGGGGCACGAACCCATGTCCCCTGCATCGGCAGGCGGACTCTCAACCACGGCGCCACCAGGGAAGCCCCTGAGTTTCAGTTTTGAAAGACGAAAAGGTTGTATGGTTGATTGGTGGTGATGGTTGCACAACAATGTGAATGTACTTAATGCCAATGAACTATACATTTAAAATGGTAAATTTTATGTTTTGTATATTTTACCTCAATAGGAAGAAAGGGAGGAAGGAGAAAAAAGATGCCCCAACGAATAGTGCCTGTCCTGGGGCAGAACTGGGCCAATGCACAGCTGACTCTCAGACCCCACCACCTTTCCTCAAGACCACGCACTGAATTCTCAACAGACGTGTCTCATTTTGGAAACAATTTACTCTGCCACGCAAATGAAAGGGACTTAGTGGAATGGCATCCGAAGGATGAGTTGGGGCTCTCCAGGGAGAGAAACGGAGCGAGAACAAATGCTTAGAGGTGGGATCATACCTCCTGTTCTCAGAGAACTCCAGTAGCCTGACGGTGTAAGAACGAAGGGCACACACTGAGCAGTGAGGAGAAAAAGTTGGACCATTAGGGTGGGGCCCAAGAGGGATCTTGAGACTTATACTAACAGTCGTTTGCCTTTATCTCAGGGCAGCAGTGAGCCTTTCAGTGACTCTGAGCACAGTGTTGAGGTATGTGATCTGAGCTGAGAAAGATGGCGGAGGGGAGATGGGCTGGAGAGGACAAATCAGGAGCAGGGTCTGGGGGGGCCGAGTGTCAGGAGGTCCTGCTCTTCCAGAACTTCCCCCAGCCAATGAGACCTGAAGCTCCTGGTTTATCCCAGCCAACTGCAAACATTTTACACTGTATGCCATTTTGAGAAACATTAAGATCTCACACCCTTTGAACGTCCCAGAAATTTCAATATAAATTCCCTTTGATGAAAAACAAATCAAAGCAATTCCTAATGAAGAATATCTCTTCAACTCTACCCTTTCCAGTCTCTGATAGACTGTCCTTCCTGCCTCCTTACTCCTACTACCTAGTCAACTGGGAATCATTATGCTACAGCAAACCTAAGAGGAAATGCCACTTAAAAGGTCACCTGGGCCATGAGGGTCACTTTAGACACGTCTTGTTTGGACTAGAGCCTCCATGGGCTCTCAGAACTGTCGCAGGCCCTGGCAAGCCCCCATGCTAGCAATGACTTCCATTCATTCTGGATATAAGGGCTGTCAGCTTAGGGAACGTACATACCTGACCAGCTGGGTTCTATCTGCTTTGAAGCTGCCCCTGCCTCTCTCCTCTCCATTGTTTCCCTAGTGTGCCCGCCCATGAGAATCACCTGGGGGGCGTGTGAATCACGGAGAGCCCCGGGCATCACTCTGGAGATGCTGAATCAGGAATCAGAGCCAGCACCTGGAAGCTGTCTGCTTCGCTCGTGCTCCAGGTGATTCTTAGGACCAGGCACGTTTGGGAAAGGCTGTGAAGACTGCCTGTTCTGCTGGCAACTGTGGCTGCCACCCTGAGAGGAAGAAGAGATTCATAGCCCAGCAGATGCCCGAGCCTCTCTCCGGGATGGTAACCGGCTGCGTGTCCCTGAGACGGGACAGGTGGGCCCACGCAGGCTTCCGCAGCACTGAACCAGACCCAGGCCTAAAGGGCGCTCATCCCTGGCAGCTTCCTGCTGCCCGTCTTTCCCTCCCCCCGCCCCACCACCCCTGGATAGGCAGCCAGCAGCTCAGCAACAGGGGCCTGTGGGGTTCTCATCTCCATCCAGCTGACACCTGAAAGCCGGGATCCACGGAGCCGGGAGAAGAACACTCCGCACAGAGAAGGTTTGTGCAGGCTTTCTTTAAAGGGAGCTTGAGGTTTTTAGGGCAGTTTGCTAAGCCTTAGGAGACACCTGAATGCTGTGGACCTGTTTTTTTTAAAATATTGTTTGATTTGGGGGCTGTGAGAATTCAAGGGAAGATGCCTGGTTGTCCCTAAGTAGTCTATGAGCTGAATTGCTGGAAGAAGGAGAGAAGGAAAAAGGGAAGGGGAAGAAATACGTGTGTGTGTGTACGTGAATGAATGTGAACACCCAGGGGAAAGGTGGCTGGTTTTTTTATGTAGACCTCATTTTTTTTTTTTTTTTGTGGTATGCGGGCCTCTCACTGCTGTGGCCTCTCCCGCTGCGGAGCACAGGCTCCGGACACGCAGGCTCAGCGGCCATGGCTCACGGGCCCAGCCGCTCCGCGGCATGTGGGATCCTCCCGGACCGGGGCACGAACCCGCGTCCCCTGCATCGGCAGGCGGACTCTCAACCACTGCGCCACCAGGGAAGCCCTAGACCTCATTTTTGAGCAATATGGGAGCGGAAGTCTTGTTTCAAGTACATGAACGCTCACATAATTGAAGCTTACCTTTCTATGTTAGTGTAGATTTTTCCGGAGGCAGACCCTGAGACAGGGTGCAAGTACAAATGGTGTATCTGGCAAGTCCAGGGAGCACCTCTAGGGAGGTGGGGAAATGATGAGGATGAGACAGCAGCCACCGAAGGCCACGCTGTGAACCTAGTTACCACAGAGGGTGCCTGGAGCTTAAACCAGTGGGGAAACTCCGGGAGACTGTGTAAATGATCCTGCCTGAGGGGTAAGGGAGCTGATGTATTCATATACCAGCATCTGAGGGTTATTTGTTGAGCGCTGCTCCCAGGGTGGGGGGGTTTATTCCCTGTCACTTTTCGACTTTTGAGCAGGACCACATTCAGGAAAGTGGCCTTCTGGTTTCAGAAAAAATCCTCAGCGCAGATGTGGACAGTTGAAAGTCAGCCAGAGGAGGATAATGAATCAGTGAGCGTCAAGGAATGTGAGCAGGGCGCTGACAGCATCAGCTGCGTTGTATTAATCCCCAAACTCATTTTAGCCCCGCGGAAAACTTTTTTTAATTGAAGTATAGTTAATTTACAATGTTGTGTTAGTTTCAAGTGTCTAGCAAAGTGATTCAGTTACATATATATATATATAACTGATTTTTTCAGATTTTGTTTTTGTTTTCTTGGCTGTGCTGCGCGGCTTGCGGGATCTTAGTTCCCCGACCAGGGATTGAACCCAGGCCCTGGCAGTGAGAGCTCGGAGTCCTAACCACTGAACCACCAGGGAATTCCCAGATTCTTTTCCATTATAGGTTATTACAAGATACTGAATATAGTTCCCTGTGCTATCCAGTAGGTCCTTGTTGTTTACCTGTTTTCTATATAGTAGTGTGTATATGTTTTTAGAGTTAACTCTGAAAAGCAAGTGATGGGACTGTGGGCTCTGGGAGCGGCCTCCACAGGCAGCCACAAGAAGAATTCATTTAAATGAGACCTAGACTCTCACACTCTTTATTTATGTAAGAAATTTAAGTTTAAACACGGATCTCATTAGCACATGGGTCATTTGCATATGGGTGAGTTAAAACCATGGACGTGAATGAGATTGCACTGGGGGAGAATGTAGAGCGAAAAGAGACAATAGCAGGGCCAGAATTGGGGGTGGGGAGACATTTGCATTTTAGGGCCAGTAGAAGAAAAAGGAGAATCCATAAAGGAGACCAATAGCCAGTGAGGAAGCAGGCAAACCAGAAGACACTGGTGTGATAAAGACTAAGGAGACAGGTTTCAAGGGAGGGTGTCAAATGCTGTAAGGGCTCAGACAGGATGCCATCCAGGAAAAGGCAATGGATTGGGCCAGGGAACGCGGGTTATGATGCCCCCAGGACCTAAGAGAGCAGGATATGGGAGGTAGGAATGGGGAGGTGAGGGTGGAGAAAAGGAGGTGACCCGTCTGAAAGGAAGGACAGGAGGTGCTGGAAAAAGAGACAGAGTCTAATTTAGACTATAATGTATTTTAGGACGAAAAAGCTCCCAACCAGTTTGTGAAAAGAAAAGGCATGAAGACCCAGGAAAGCAGGGAGCGTTGAAGGAGTGAGGAAATAGCAGGACTGCAGGAGGAAAGGTTAAGCCCTGAGGAAGTACAGAGGGGATCTGAGGAAGGAGTATCTGCTCCTGCCCTCCAATGCACCCGCCCACACAGGCCCGGCCCGGGAAGATGCTCCCAAGGGTTTCTCTGGGCCTCCGCCGCCTCTCTCCCCTTCCAGGGCTCCTCACTCCTGGCTGTTCTGGTTTCCTGACTCTCCCAGGGCCCCATTTTGGCTCCAAGCCTCACAGCTTTCACCATCAGCTCAGCCACAAGGGTTCGTAACCTAATGTTGGGGTGGCTCTCCTCGTTTTTAGTTTTGTCGTTTCTCCTGGAAACTCCACCTTCACGCCACCGCGGAGTCTGCTTGCCACGTTCCTGAGTGGGAAGCACCCGAACGTCACGGGCTTGGGCCTTTCCTCAGTCACGCTGCCGCCTAGCTCCTGCCCGGTGTGAGTGTGGGGCTGGGCCACATCCGCTCGGTGGTGCCTTCCCCGTGAGGGCCCCTTCCTCAGTGGGACAGGAGGACCCTCCTGTAGTCGTGTATCTGTGAGAGGGACGGCGGCAGGGGAGGGGCCCGTGGAGAGCCTGGGGACCAGGCTTCCTTGACAAAGGGCCCCAAGCGCCCAGCTGGGGCTGGAAACAGTAATTAGGAGTTTTCTCCCAATGCATTAAGAAGGAAACTCCAGCATGGGAATGTGGGGTAGGATGGAGTCCTGAGTGGGAATTAGCCAGGCCGGGACCCTGGGTGGACTGGGTATGAGGAAATGGAGGGGTTGATGAGAGCATTAAGTGAGATGGTCGCCATAGAGTGCAAGCAAGTTAGAGAAGGAAAAGAAGCAGGAGGGGCTGACAGGCCCGGAAGATGGGCAGGAAACAAGGGACATGGGTGGTAATGCGGGGTCAGAGAGGAGCTTTGATGAGGAAACAGGAAGGAAAAAGGCCAAACACCCGAGAATGTGAACAAAGGCAAGAGTTCCAAATTCCAGAGGTGGAGCTGCTTGGGGACATGACAACGTGGCATCGTGGCCACAGGAGGGCGGGTGTTGAAAGGGAATTGAGGTAAAGGCCAAACAGCAGGGAAGAATCAACGAGCTGGGAGGCTCGGCAGGTTGTAGGTGCGCGTGGGCAGCGGTTAACATTCTTCGCACACCCAGGAACCACACTTTGACGTTCACCTCCATCTTGACCGAGTCCAGTGTTTTGGGGCAAGTCACTGAAGGTCACTGAGCCTTGACATCCTAATTTATAAAACAGGGAACATAATCCCGGCACTCACCGCACTGTCTTGAGGATTAAAAGGAGAAGATATCTGTAAAACACAGCACCTGGCAGACAGTAAGATACCATAAAGATTGCTGTTAGTACTGGTAGTGCCCAATAGAGTAAGAAACAGCAGTTAAAATTTTCTCCAAGGATATCCAAGAAAATTACAGATATTTTTGGTCACCAGCCCAACATGCATTCTTCTTTTTTTTCTTCCTAACAGTTCTCTGATTTTTATCTTGTTTTATGAAGCTCTATCCGCCCCCACACAGCCTGTGTGTTTCAAGGAAGTCTGACCCCACCCCCAGCCCCTGGAGTGGGCCTGATAAGTCTAAAAGTCATCCAGTACCCTGGACCCTGAGGTTATTCAGGAATGGACACATGCCCTGATTTGGACCAATGACACGCAAGGGGAGGTGTTCAAAAAACTTCTGGGAAAGAAGTTTCCTGGATTTGAAAAAAGAAGAGGTGTCCTCTGTTCTTCCAGATGTTGCACTGAATAGATGTAAAGGCTGTACTTTGGTAGCTTTCTTCCAGCTTCATCTTTGAAAGACTAAATAGAGCTTCAGTCATGATTGTTTTCAAGCTTTAAGGAAGCACAAAAGGAGGCCAAGGATTTCCAATATGCTGCTGCCCCACAAACCCAAGGATAGAGACAGGAGCTGTGTTGAACGACTACACAAACAGGTTATTTCCATACATTTCAAACAAAAAAAGAAGGTGAAGTGTGAGGGCCAAGGTCGGATGTGGATTCAGTTTTGTGGGTGTCTGGAGGTGAGCACCACCGTCCTCCCCTGCTCTCTTCATTCTTCCCCAGCAGCAACTGAGCATAGCAGTGGGATTAGTGAGTATCCACCAGATGGCAGGTGGTCAGCCTCTCCCAGAATCCTGCCTCTTTCAGGATAGAGGACTGACCTCAGAGATCAACTAGGGCAGAGTCCCCTTTAATAGGGAGTTTTGACAATTCAAGGCCACATATAACCAATCATTGAGAGATACACCACCATGACAGGTCTGCTGGCTCTTGGCCAGTGTTCGCTCTATTCCATGCTGGTCCTGTAAACAAAACTGAGCCCGTGTTCAAAGAAGCTAACCCACCTTCCCATTGGCAGCAGAAGCTCCCCAGAATTGCCTTTTCAAAGCCTTTTTTAAACTGGCATTTTAAAACTACACTTTCAACATTTTAAAAAAAAAGTAAAATACAAAAATTTGAGCAAATAGAATAATCCTGGGCTTACATGTTTTTATGTTTTCAGATAATGCTTAGTGATTTGAACTTTTAGACCCCACTAGTAAGAAGACTACCTTCTGCCTATAGAAGGAGACGACCACATAAATGCTGGTATGTGCGTACGTATGCACACTAAATTAAAGTGCTATCTGTCTGCCTGAGGATCTCTGTAAAGGCCCATGATTGAGGCCATGAGATGACTGGTGTCAGAATGACCTAGAAGTCGGCTGCAACTCACTCCAGTTCAGAGGCAAAGGGTTTAGGGTCAGATCAAGAACCAGCCACTCAAGGATGTGATTTATTTCATCCTCCTCCTTGCTTCCACTAAGACTTGTAAAACCACCTGGAAGGAAGGAAGAGAGGCAGGAAGGAAAGAAGGACAGAAGGAAGGGAGAGAGGAAGAGAGCAAGATAGCAACCTTCGTGAGGTGAGGCTAAGCTCCTGACAGATGAGACCTGGGCCTGGAGGTTTTGTTTTGTATAACACTTCACACGCTTTGCACTTGGTAAACTCTCAAGGTGTCTGTTCCTCTGGGAAACAAATGACAAAGCCTCAAAAGAACCCAAGATCCGATCTCCTTTGTGACACCCCTGAAGAGCTCTACCTCCCACCATTATGCAGCTTTTGTTGAAACTGATCGCCAGAGCTTTTAATCCCTCTCCACCTGATTTGTGACAGGATAAGGGCAGAGTTTCAAGTTGCACATCTGACGGTCTCAGGCCAAGGGAAGATAGTGCTAACACAGAAAGCTCTGCCAAGATTTATTTTTAAAGCCATGAGTTTCTGTCCCACAAACTGCAAGTTATTCAAAAGGTCATCTGTTCAAGTTCAAGGCCACTTGGCTTTCTCTCAAACCCAGAATCTGGGTTTGTTCATTTTGTGCGTCTAGGGTGACAGGGAGATTGATGTTCACCTACTTGGTTTTCTTTCCTCATACAAAGGACCTTTCTAGAGTTGGTCTGGAGCCACACTGGGTGTGCGTGGAGGGGTGAGTCTTGCTTGAGGACTGCCGTAGTGAACACGAGCTTTCAAAATTGCCACTCATTCCGTTATTAAGACCTGAGCAGTACCCAAGATGCCACCACACAAATGACCCAAATACAAGAGTGACTGACTGTCCAAGGATCGGCTCATCCACTCACGGAGCAGAGTAGAATTCTCCAAAGGGAGAAAGACACACATGTGACCCAGAGGTATTACAACCTGGGCACCGCAGCCCATTTTCAGTTTTTCAGTTTTTTCACACCGAACCCAGCAAGCTTTAGCAAAGCTGATATCACTTCTCTTCCTTGACCTGCATCTGATAGGGCTTTACCTTCCACTGACAAAGAGGAGTCTTTCACCCAGACAATTCAAAGAATTTCTTCATCACTCCGCCCAATTTTTCCCCCTCTCTTGACAATGCAATGTTCACATTCTTAAGCAACGTGCTTTTCCATTTCACTTGAACGCCCTGTGGATGTCGATCCTAATTTCCTTATGGGTGCCAGTCCCGATTAATTTATGGTGAGATTGCGAAGTGTTACAAGGGTCTAACAAGGATAACAGAGGGTGGGGTTCCCTGCTGGGTCAGGGCAGGGCTGAGGCTGCACTGCTGCCTTTGAACTTGCGAACGGGACCAGTGTTGCCTCCATCACCAGGTAGCAGCACCAGGTGCAGAAGGGGTCCTCGCTGTTGTAGTGGTCGTGCAGCTAAGCCTCCGAGACAACTCCCCTTCCTTTCCCCAACTCAGCTTCCTAAGGAAGAAGGATCATCAACAGAAAACGTAGTGGATGTATAATTTATATCCAACTTCACTGTGTTTATTTACTAATTAAATTAATATGACCTGGTGGCCCCACCCTATTTGGAGTGAGAAAGTCTGTCTTTCCTCCCCAGTCCCTCCCCTGGATAGGTCCAGGAATCTCAGGGGTGCCCACTCAGTCCTAAGGGATCAACCCCAGTCACTGTCAATGCAAAGTCTGGTCTTCTACCAAGGGCCCCATTCCCCGTGGCTCTCCCTGCTCCCTGCTAAATGCACCCAGGGACAGGATCAGGGGAGCTTCAAGCATCAGCTGCTCACCATGCCCAGAACTACCCTCTACTTCCTGATCCCCTAAACAAGCTCCCTCAAATAGCAACCCAGCAATGGCTAATTCCTTGCTAAAAACATTTTAAAGGAAAAGAATAACAAGGTCTCTTCTATATAAAAAATATGTTATACATATAGACCAGAGTTTCTAGAAAATCTTGAGGAAAGCATGCACCTAAAATGTTGGTTGGAATTATTTTTACTATAATGATACTTTCACAAAAGTAAGTATAACTATCTCATGCTTATCCAATGATAAAAAAAAAATGAAACACAAAACTAAAACAGCCAAATTCAATTTAACAGTATTGATGTAACATGTCAGATGATGTGGATTTTAATTGAAACTAAAATTCCACTTTGAGTAGTAATTATAATAATTGCTGACATCTTCTGAGCAAGTTCCTGGCCAAAGTACTTGAAATAACTTTGTTCATTTAACCCCACAATAGCTCCAGCAGACAGTACTACTATTATTCCCATATTACTGAGAAAGACAATGTGCCCAGAGAGGTTAGATTAATTTCCTGAGGAGATTCAGGTAAGAGGGGGCAGAGTCAAGCTTTGAACCCAGGATGTCTGACCCAGGGCCTCTACTCTTGACAAACTCTAGTGTTCTGGGTATTGGCTGCCATGGCACAGGTTCTTGTTTGAGCTCAGCCCATCTGTACTGCCATGGGCCATGTGGTGAGTCGGTTCTCTCTCATGGCTCCAACATGCCCTGTGTTGGAACCATGTCAGAGCTTTCATTCATGCAGCTTGCCCTGGCATCATTTGGCATAATCTCATCATCTACACATTAAGTTCCCCTTGGATCTTCTCTCATTTACTCCAAAATCAGTTTGCAGCCTCAAATCAAAACACAGAGAGAGGGAGGACATTCAAGATGGCAGAGGAGTAAGATATGGAGATGACCTTCCTCCTCACAAATACATCAAAAATGCATCTAAATGTGGAACAACTCCTACAGAACAACTACTGAACACTGGCAGAAGACCTCAGACTTCCCAAAGGCAAGAAACTCCCCCACATACCTGGCCATTTGGCTGACAGGGTCTTGGTGCTCCGGCCTGGTATCAGGCCTGAGCATCTGAGGTGGGAGAGCCGAGTTCAGGACATTGGTCCACCAGAGACCTCCTGGCCCCACATAATATCAAGTGGCGAGAGCACTCCCAGAGGTCTCCATCTCAACACTGAGACCCAGCTCCACTCAATGACCAGCAAGCTCCAGTGCTGGACACCCCATGCCAAACAACTAGCAAGACAGGAACACATCCCAACCCATTAGCAGAGAGGCTGCTAAATTCATACTAAGTTCACAGACACCCCAAAACACACGACTGGACGCAGTTCTGCCCACCAGAAAGACAAGATCCAGCCTCATCCACCAGAACACAGGCACCTGGCCCCTCCACCAGGAAGCCTACACAACCCACTGAAGCAACCTTACCCACTGGGGGCAGACACCGAAAACAATGGGAACTATGAACCTGCAGCCTGCAAAAAGGAGACCCCAAGCACAGTAAGTTAAGCAAAATGAGAAGACAAAGAAATATGCAGCAGATGAAGTAGCAAGGTAAAAACCCACCAGACCAAACAAATGAAGAGGAAATAGGCAGTCTACCTGAAAAAGAATTCAGAGTAATGATAGTAAAGATGATCCGAAGTCTTGGAAATAGAATGGAGAAAATACAAGAAACGTTTAACAAGGACCTAGAAGAACTAAAGAGCAAACAAACAATGATGAACAGCACAATAAATGAAATTAAAAATTCTCTAGCAGGAATCAATAGCAGAATAACTGAGGCAGAAGAACGGATAAGTGACCTGGAAGATAAAATAGTGGAAATAACTACTGCAGAGCAGAATAAAGAAAAAGAATGAAAAGAATTGAGGACAGTCTCAGAGACCTCTGGGACAACATTAAATGCACTAACCCTCGAATTATAGGGGTTCCAGAAGAAGAAGAGAAAAAGAAAGGGACTGAGAAAATATTTGAAGAGATTATAGTTGAAAACTTCCCTAATATGGGAACGGAAATATTCACTCAACTCCAGGAAGTGCACAGTGTCCCATACAGGATAAATCCACGGAGAAACACACCAAGACCCATAGTAATCAAACTGGCAAAAATTAAAGACAAAGAAAAAATATTAAAAGCAGCAAGGGAAAAGCAACAAATAACATACAAGGTTAACCAATAAGGTTAACAGCTGATCTTTCAGCAGAAACTCTGCAAGCCAGAAGTGAGTGGCAGGACATATTTAAAGGGATGAAAGGGAAAAACCTACAACCAAGATTACTCTACCCAGCAAGGATCTCATTCAGATTCGACAGAGAAATTAAAACCCTTATAAACAAGCAAAAGCTAAGAGAATTCAGCACCACCAAACCAGCTTTATAACAAATGCTAAAGAAACTTCTCTAGGCAGGAAACACAAGAGAATGAAAAGACCTACAAAAACAAACCCAAAACAATTAAGAAAATGGTAACAGGAACATACATATCTATAACTAGCTTAAATGTAAATGGATTAAATGCTCCAACCAAAAGACATAAACTGGCCAAATGGATACAAAAACAAGACCCATATATATGCTGTCTACAAGAGACTCACTTCAGACCTAAGAACACATACAGACTGAAAGTGAGGGGATGGAAAAAGATATTCCATGCAAATGGAAATCAAAAGAAAGCTGGAGTAGCAATTCTCATATCAGACAAAATAGACTTTAAAATAAAGACTATAACAAGAGACAAAGAAGGGCACAACATAATGATCAAGGGATCAATCCAGGAAGAAGATATAACAATTGTAAATATTTATGCGCCCAACATAGGAGCACCTCAATACATAAGGCAAATGCTAACAGCCATAAAAGGGGAAATTGACAGTAACACAATAATAGTAGGAGACTTTAACAACCAACTTTCACCAATGGACGGATCATCCAAAATGAAAATAAATAAGGAAACACAAGCTTTAAATGACACATTAGACAAGATGACTTAATTGATATTTATAGGACATTCCATCCAAAAACAACAGAATACACTTTCTTCTCAAGTGCTCATGGAACATTCTCCAGGATAGACCATATCTTGGGTCACAAATCAAGCCTTGGTAAATTTAAGAAAATTGAAATCATATCAAGTATCTTTTCTGACCACAACGCTGTAAGACTAGATATCAGTTACAGGAAAAAACCTGTAAGAAATACAAACACATGGAGGCTAAACAATACACTACTAAATAACCAAGAGATCACTGAAGAACTAAAAGAAGAAATCCAAAAATACCTAGAAACAAATGACAATGAAAACACGAAGACCCAAAACCTATGGGATGCAGTGAAAGCAGTCCTAAGAGGGAAGTTTATAGCAATACAATCCTACCCTAAGAAACAAGAAACATCTCAAACAACCTAACCTTACACCTAAAGCAATTAGAAGAACAAAAAAACCCCAAAGTTAGGAGAAGGAAATAAATCATAAAGATCAGATCAGAAATAAATAAAAAAGAAATGAAGGAAACAATAACAAAGATCAATAAAACTAAAAGCTGGTTCTTTGAGAAGATAAACAAAATTGATAAACCTTTAGCCAGACTCATCAAGAAAAAAAGGGAGAAGACTCAAATCAATACAACTAGAAATGAAAAACGAGAAGTAACAACTGACACTGCAGAAATACAAAGGATCATGAGAGATTACTACAAGCAACTCTATGCCAATAAAATGGACAACCTGGAAGAAATGGACAAATTCTTAGAAAAGCACAACTTTCTGAGACTGAACCAGGAAAAAATAGAAAATATAAAGACACAAATCACAAGCCCTGAAATTGAGACTGTGATTAAAACTCTTCCAACAAACAAAGCCCAGGACCAGATGGTTTCACAGGTGAATTCTAGCAAACATTTAGAGAACAGCTAATACCTATCCTTCTCAAACTCTTCCAAAATATAGCAGAGGGAGGCACACTCCCAAACTCATTCTACAAGGCCACCATCACCCTGATACCAAAACCAGACAAAGACGTCACACACAAAAAGAAAACTACAGACCAATATCACTGATGAACATAGTTGCAAAAATCCTCAACAAAATACTAGCAAACAGAATCCAACAGCACATTAAAAGGATTTAAACCATGATCAAGTGAGGTTTATGCCAGGAATGGAAGGATTCTTCAATATATCCAAATCAATCAATGTGATACACCATATTAACAAATTGAAGGATAAAAACCATATGATCATCTCAATAGATGCAGAAAAAGCTTTTGACAAAATTCAACACCTATTTATGATAAAAACCTTCCAGAAAGTAAGTATGGTAAGTATAGAGGGTATTCAACATAATAAAGGCCATATATGACAAACCCACAGTCAACATCATTCTCAATGGTGAAAAACTGAAACCATTTCCTCTAAGATCAGGAACAAGACAAGGTTGCCCACTCTCACTGCTATTATTCAACATAGTTTTGGAAGTTTTAGCCACAGCAATCAGAGAAGAAAAAGAAATAAAAGGAATCCAAATCAGAAAAGAAGTAAAACTGTCACTGTTTGCAGATGACATGACACTATACATAGAGAATCCTGAAGGTGCTACCAGAAAACTACTAGAGCTAATCAATGAATTTGGTAAAGTAGCAGGATACAACATTAATGCACAGAAATCTCTTGCATTCCTATACACTAATGATGAAAAATCTGAAAGAGAAATTAAGGAAACGCTCCCATTTACCATTGCTACAAAAAGAATAAAATACCTAGGAATAAACCCACCTAAGGAGACAAAAGACCTGTATGCAGAAAACTATAAGACACTGATGAAAGAAATTAAAGATGATACAAACAGATGGAGAGATATACCATGTTCTTGGATTGGAAGAATCAACATTGTGAAAATGACTCTACTACCCAAAGCAATCTACAGATTCAATGCAATCCCTATCAAACTACCACTGGCATTTTTCACAGAACTAGAACAAAAAATTTCACAATTTGTATGGAAACACAAAGGACCCTGCACAGCCAAAGCAATCTTGAGAAAGAAAAACAGAGCTGGAGGAATCAGGCTCCCTGACTTCAGACTATACTACAAAGCTACAGTAATCAAGACAATATGGTACTGGCACAAAAACAGAAATATAGATCAATGGAACAGGATAGAAAGCCCAGAGATATACCCACACACATATGGTCACCTTATCTTTGATAAAGGATGCAAGAATATACAATGGAGAAAAGACAGCCTCTTCAATAAGTTGTGCTGGGAAAACTGGCAGCTACATGTAAAAGAATGAAATTAGAACACTCCCTAACACCATACACAGAGATAAACTCAAAGTGGATTAAAGACCTAAATGTAAGGCCAGACACTATAAAATTCTTAGAGGAAAACCTAGGCAGAACACTCTATGACATAAATCACAGCAAGATCTTTTTTGACCCACCTCCTAGAGAAATGGAAATAACAATAAACAAATGGGACCTAGTGAAACTTAAAATCTTTTACACGGCAAAGGAAACCATAAACAAGTTGAAAAGACAACCCTCAGGATGGGAGAAAATATTTGCCAATGAAGCAACTGACAAAGGATTAATCTCCAAAATATACAAGCAGCTCATGCAGCTCAATATCAAAAAAACAAACAACCCAATCCAAAAGTGGGCAGAAGACCTAAATAGACATTTCTCCAAAGAAGATATAGATTGCCAACAAACACCTGAAAAGATTCTCAACATCACTAATCATTAGAGAAATGCAAATCAAAACTACAATGAGGTATTACCTCACACCAGTGAGAATGGCCATCATCAAAAAATCTACAAACAATAAGTGCTGTAGAGGGTGTGGAGAAAAGGGAACCCTCTTGCCCTGTTGGTGGGAATGTAAATTGATACAGCCACCATGGAGAACAGTATGGAGCTTCCTTAAAAAACTAAAAATAGAACTACCATATGACCCAGCAATCCCACTACTGGGCATATACCCTGAGAAAACCATAATTCAAAAAGAGTCATGAAAAAAAAAAAAAAAAACTCATGTACTACAGTGTTCATTGCAGTACTATTTACAATACCCAGGACTTGGGAGCAACCTAAGGGTCCATTGACAGATGAATGTATAAAGAAGATGTGGCACATATATACAATGGAATATTACTCAGCCATAAAAAGAAACGAAATTGAGTTACTTGTAGTGAGCTGGATGGACCTAGAGTCTGTCATACAAAGTGAAGTAAGTCAGAAAGAGAAAAACAAATACCATATGCTAACACATATATATACGGAATCTAAAAAAAAAAAAAAGGGTTCTGAAGAACCTAGGGGCCGGACAGGAATAAAGACGCAGACGTAGAGAATGGACTTGAGGACATGAGGAGGGGGAAGGGTAAGCTCGGACAAAGTGAGAGAGTGGCATGGACATATATACACTACCAAATGTAAAATCGATAGCTAGTGGGAAGCTGCTGCATAGCACAGGGAGATCAGCTCGGTGCTTTGTGACCACCTAGAGGGGTAGAATAGGGAGGGTGTGAGGGAGAAGCAAGAGGGAAGGGATTTGGGGATATATGTATATGTATAGCTGATTCACTTTGTTATAAAACAGAAACTAACACAACATTGTAAAGCAATTATACTCCAGTAAAGATGTTAAAAAAAAAACAGAGAAATGTGGGCCCAGAGGCCTTTGCCTCGACCTCAATGAATGTGGTCCTTCCAACCATCCTCAATATGCATGTATTTTATTATTTTTAAAAGATTATTATCAATATGAAAACATGATATTCAGGTATTCTTACAGAAAAGTAATTCATCTGTGGACTTTGCTAATATTAAACACATCAGACTACTATTATTCTGTACCTTTTATAATATCTGTAGTTCTTATACTATTATTTGTAGATGTTACGTGATGGCCAAAAATCATTGATCTCAAATAAGATTCCATGCCTAAATAATACGATAATTCTAACAATCCTCAGTCCTTGCAAGAAAGGTAGTCTCTGTGAGAGACTAAGCATTGCCATTTTTTTATAGTCATGATTACCTTATTAAAACAGACTTTTGTTCAAACGAACAAATTATTAGAATTAAGGATAAAAGGGTCCTGTGATTTGTAAAGACTTTGCTAATTGGCATTATTTATTCCTCACTGGCTTTGCACTTTATTGGTGGTAAGTATAAATGCTTGTATCTGTTTTACTCTTGGAAATTATGGACTTATCAGGAAGGGGAACAATGGTTTTTCTATAAAGAGTGCTGTTCCAGGAAGCTTATAGATTAATAAATCCTTGTTCTGAGAAATAATCAGGGCTGTATCCTGTGACTTGTGGGAGGCACTCCCTCCTCGTGTACTTCTTTTTCAGCCTTAATCATCAGTTAATGCTTCCGTAATTCTGAAATATCCAAAGGACCTAGTCAGGTTTGCAAAACTGCTGTATAAATAATGGCGTCATTTGTTTCTGTGTATTTAGCAAAACAGAGTTGGACTTCCCTGGTGGCACGGTGGTTAAGAATCCACCTGCCAATGCAGGGGACACCGGTTCGAGCCCTGGTCTAGGAAGATCCCACATGCCACAGAGCAACTAAGCCCATGCACCACAACTACTGAGCCTACACTTTAGAGTCCATGAGTCACAACTACTGAGCCTGCGTGTCACAACTACTGAAGCCTGCAAGCCTAGAGCCTGTGCTCCACAACAAGAGAAGCCACCGCAATGAAACGCCCGTGCACCACAACGAAGAGCAGTCTTTTTTTTTTTTTAATTTATTTAATTAATTAATTTATTTTTGGCTGCTTTGGGTCTCTGTTGCTGCACCCAGGCTTTCTCTAGTTGCAGCGAGCAGGGGCTACTCTTCATTGTGGTGTGTGGTCTTCTCATTTTGGTGGCTTCTCTTGTTACAGAGCACAGGCTCTAGGCTCTCGGGCTTCAGTAGTTCTGGTTTGTGGGCTCAGTAGTTGTGGCTCATGGGCTCTAGAGTGCAGGCTCAGTAGTTGTGGCATGCGGGCTTGGTTGTTCTGTGGCATGTGGGATCTTCCTGTACCAGGGATCAAACCCATGTCCCCTACATTGGCAGGTGGATTCTCAACCACTGTGCCACCAGGGAAGCCCTATTTGCAGTCTTTTTCATACTAACCATTGTGACAGATGTGAGGTGATATCTCATTGTGGTTTTGATTTGCATTTCCCTGATGATAGTGATATTGAGTATTTTTTCCTGTGTTTGTTGGCCATCTATAGTCTTTTGGGAAAATGTCTATTCAGGTCCTCTGCCCAGTTTTTAAATCAGGTTGTTTATTTTTTTGATGTTGATTTGTATAGGCTCTTGGTATATTTTGGATATTAAACCCTTATCAGCCATATCATTTGCAAATATCTTCTCCAATTCTGTAAGTTGCCTTTCATTTTGTTGATAGTTTCCTTCATGATGCAAAAGCCTTTTAGTTGAATGTACGCCCATTTGTTTATTTTTGCTTTTGTGTCCCTTGCCTGAGGAGACATATCCAAAAAAATATTGGTAAGATTAATGTCAAAGAGCATACTGCCTATGTTTTCTTCTAGGAGTTTTATGGTTTCAGGCCTTACATTTAAGTCTTTAATCTATTTTGACTTTATTTTTGATTATGGTATGAGAAAGTAGTCCAGTTTGATTCTTTTGCATGCAGCTTTCCAGTTTTCCCATCACCATTTATTAAAGAGGCTGGTTTTTCCCCATTAGTCTTGCTTCCTTTGTCATATATTAATTGACCATATAAGTGTGGATATATTTCTGAGCTCTCTATTCTGTTCCATTGATCTGTGTGTGGCAGTATGGGCTGCCAGTACCATTCTGATTTGATTACTGTAGCTTTGTAGTATAGTTTGAAATCAGGGAACGTGATACTTCCAGCTTTGTTTTTCTTTCTCAAGATTGTTTTGGCTATTCAGGTGTGTGTGTGTGTGTGTGTGTGTGTGTGTGTGTGTTTCCTTACAAATTTTAGAATTATTTATTCTAGTTCTGTGAAAAATGCCATTCGCATTTTGATAGGGATTGCATTCAATCTGTAGTTTGCCTTGGGCAGTATGGTCATTTTAACAATATTAATTCTTCCAATCCATGAGCACAGTATATCTTTCGATTTTTTAGTGTCATCTTAAATTTCTTTTATCACTGTCTTACAGTTTTCTGAGTACAAGTCTTTTAATTCCTTGGTTAGATTTATTCCTAGGTATTTCATTTTTTTTAATGCAGTTGTAAATGAGATTGTTTTCTTAATTTCTCTGATAGTTCACTGTTAGTGTATAGCAATGCAACGTATTTCTGCTTATTAATTTTGTATCCTACAACTTCATTAAATTTATATATTAATTCTAATAATTTTTTGGTAGCATCTTTAGGATTTTCTGTATTTAGTATCATGTCACCTGCCAGACTGACAGTTTTACTTCTTCTCCAGTTTTGATGCCTTTTGTTTCTTTTTCCTGTCTGATAGTTGTGGCTAAGGCTTCCAGTACTATACTGAATAAATGTGGCGAGAGTGGGCAGGCATCCTTGTCTTCTTCCTGATCTTATAGGAAATCATTTCAGTTTTTCACCATTGAGTATGATGTTGGCTGTAGGTTTGTCATATATGACCTATATTATGTTGAGTTATGTTCCCTCTATATGCACTTTGTTGAGAACTCTTATCATAAATGGATGTGGAATTTTGTCAAATGCTTTTTCTGCATCTATTGAGATGATCATATGATTTTTATTCTTCAGTTTGTTAATATGATGTATCACACTGGTTGATTTACAGATATTGAACCCTTCTTCCATCCCTGGTATAAATCCCACTTGATGTTGGTGTATGATTCTTTTAATGTACTGTTGAATTTGGTTTGCTAATATTTTGTTGAGGGTTTTTGCATCTATGTTCATCAGTGATACTGGCCTATAATTTTGTGTGTTTTTGTGATATCTTTGGTTTTGGTATCAGGGTGGTGCTGGCCTCATAGAATGCATTTTGAAGTGTTCTTCCTCTGCAATTTTTTTAATAGTTTGAGAAGGATAGGCTTTAATTCCTCTCTAAATGTTTGGTAGAATTTACCTTGAAGCCATCTGGTCCTGGACTTTTGTTCTTGGGAAATTTTTTGTTACTGATACAATTTCGTTATTGGTAATTGGTCTTTTCATATTTTCTATATCTTCCTGATTAAGTCTTAGAAGATTGTGTGTTTCTAGGGATTTATTAATTTCTAGTAGGTTGTCCATTTTATAGGTGTGTAATTGTTCATAGTAATCTCTTGTGATCCTTTGTATTTCTGTGATATCGGTTGTAACTTCTCCACTTTCATTTCTGATTTTATTACTTTGGGCCCTCTCTTTTTTTCTGGCTAAAAAAGAGATGAGTCTGGCTAAAGGTTTATCAATTTTCTTTGTCTTTTCAAAGAACCAGCTTTTAGTTTCATTGATCTTTTCTATTTTTTTTGTCTCTTTTCATTTCTTTCTTTTTTTTTAAATTTATTTATTTTACTTATTTATTTTTGGCTGCATTGGGTCTTTGTTACTGTGTGTGGGCTTCCTCTAGTTGTGGAGAGTGGGGGCTACTCTTTGTTGTGGTGCGCAGGCTTCTCATTGTGGAGGCTTCTCTTGTTGCAGAGCATGGGCTCTAGAGCGCAGGCTCAATAGTTGTGGCACATGGGCTCAGTAGTTGTGGTGCACGGGCTTAGTTGCTCCGTGGCATGTGGGATCTTCCCGGACCAGGGCTTGAACCCATGTCCCCTGCATTAGCAGGTGGATTCTTAACCACTGCGCCACCAGGGAAGCCCTATTTCATTTATTTCTGCTCTGATCTTTATTATTTCTTTTCTCCTCCTAACTTTGGGTTTTGTTTGTTCTTTTTCTAGTTCCTTTAGATGTAAGATTAGATTGTTTATTTGAGATCTTTGTTGTTTCCTGAGGTAGACTTGTAGCACTATAAACTTCCCTCTTAAAACTGCTTTTGCTGTGTCCCATAGGTTTTGGATCATTGTGTTTCCATTTTTGTTTGTCCCCAGGTATTTTTAAATTTCTTCTTTGATTCCCTCTGTGGCCCATTGTTTGTTTAGTAGCATATTGTTAGCATCCTCATGTTTGTGTTTTTTTGTAGTTACTTTTTTGTACAGTTGACCCTTGAACAACATGGGGATTAATTCATGTATAATTTATAGTCAGTCCTCCATATCTGCCTTTCCTCTGCATCTGCAGATTCAACCAACCACAGATCATGGAGCACTGTGCTATATACTATTGAAAAATATCTATGTATGTAATTGGATCATGCAGTTCAAACCTCCATTGTTTAAGGGTCAACTGTAGTTGATTTTTTTAAATAATTTTTTTGTGGGGGGCTGCATTGGGACTTAGTTGTGGCATATGGGGTCTTCATTGAGGCACAGGGGATCTTTCATTGAGGCACGGGCTCTTCATTGTGGCACACGGGCTTCTCTCTATTTGTGGCACAGAGATTTTCTCTCTCTAGTTGTGGCGCACAGGCTCCAGGGTATGTAGGCTCTGTAGTTGTGGCACACGGGCTCTCCCGTTGAGGCACGCAAGCTCAGTAGCTGTGGCACGCAGGCTTAGTTACCCCGCTGCATGTGGGATCTTAGTACCCTGACTGGGGGTTGAACCCGTGTCCCTTACATCAGAAGGCAGATTCTTTACCACTGGGCCACCAGGGAAGTCCCTGTAGCTGATTTTTAGTCTCATAGCATTATGGTTGAAAAAGATGTTTGGTCTGATTTCAATCTTCTTAAATTTATTGAGACTTGTTTTGTGGCCTAGCATGTGGTTTACCTTTACCCTGGAGACACTTGCATGTGCACTTGAAATGGGTGTGTATTCTCCTGCCTGTGGGTGGAATGTATGCACACACACACACACACACACACACACATACACACACTAAGTCCATTTGGTCTAATGTGTCATTTAAGGCCAGTGTTTCCTTATCGATTTTCTGTCTGGATGATCTGTCCATTGATATAAGTAGGGTGTTAACTTCCCCTACTATTATTGTGTTACTGTCAGTTTCTCCCTTTATGTTTGTTAATATTTGCTTTATATATTTAGATGTTCCTATGTTAGGTGCATAGGTATTTACAATTGTTATATCTTCTTGTTGGATTGATCCCTTTATCCTTATGTAATGTCCTAATTTGTCTCTTATTATAGTCTTTGTTTTAAAGTCTATTTTGTCTGAAATAAGTATTGCTACCTCAGCTTTCTTTTTCTTTCCATTTGCATAGATTACCTTTTTCTATCCTCTCACTTTCAGGCCGTGTGTCTTAAGATCTGAAGTGAGTCTTTGTAGGCAGCATATATATGGGTTTTATTTTTTTAATCCATTCAGCCGCTCTGTGGCTTTTGATTGGAGCATTTAGTCATTTACATTGAAAGTAATTATTGATAGGTATGTACTTATTGCCATTCTGTTAATTGTTTTTTGGGTTGCTTCTGTAGTTCTTTTTTGTTTTTTTCTTCTTCTTTTGCTCTCTTCCCTTTCAATTTGATGACCATCTTTAGTATTATGTTTCAATTCCTTTCTCTTTTTTGTGTGTGTAACTATTATAGATTTTTGGTTTGTGGTCACCATGAGGCTTGTATAAAGCAATCTATGTATATATGTGATTATTTTAAGTTGATGGTCTATTAAGTTAGAATACATTCTACCAGCCCTGCATTTTTACACGCCCTCCAACATTTAATGTTTTTGACATTACATTTTATACCTCTTTGTTTTATGTATCCCTTAGCTACTTATTGTGGATATAAATGACTTTTATTACTTTTGTATTTTAACCTTCCTACTGGCTTTATAAGTGGTCAGTCTGTTACCTTTACTGTATGTCTGCCTTTACCAATGAGATTTTTCCTTTCATAATATTTATATTTTTAGTTTTGAGTCTTTTCCACTTGGAAAACTCCCTTTAACATTTCTTGTAAAGCTGTTTTAATGGTGCTGAACTCTTAGCTTTTGCTTGTCTATAAAACTCTTTATCTCGCCTTCCAATCTGAAGGATAGCTTTGCCAGGTAGAATATTCTTGGTAGTAGGTTTTTTCCTTTCATCACTATGAATATATGATGCCACTCACTCCATTCTGGCCTGCAAAGTTCTGCTGAAAAGCCAACTGATAGCCTAATGGGAACTCCATTGTATGTAACTAGTTGCTTTGCTCTTGCTGCTTTTAATACTCTCTCTTTATCTTTAATTTTTGCCATTTTAATTATAATGTGTGTTGGTGTGTATCTCTTAGGGTTTTTCTTATTTGGGACTCTGTGGATCCTGGGCCTGGATGTCTGTTTCCTTCCACAGGTTAGGGAAATTTTCAGCTATTGCATCTACAAATAATTTCTCTGCCCCTTTCCTTCTCTCTTCTCCTTCTGCAACACCTATAATGTGAATGTTAGTATGCTTGATGTTGTCCTAGAGGTCTCTTAAACTATCCTCATTTTAAAAAGTTCTTTTTTCTTTCTTCTGTTCAGCTTGGGTGATTTCCACTACTCTATCTTCCAATTTGCTGGTCCATTCCTCTGTATCATTTGATCTACTGTTGATTCCTTCTAGTGTATTTTTTATTTCAGTTATTGTATTCTTCACCTCTGTTTGGTTCTTCTTTATATTTTCTAAGTCTTGGTTAAAATTCCCGCTGTGCTTCATCCATTCTTCTCTCGAATTCATTGAGCATCTTTATGACCATTACCCTGAGCTCTTTATCAGTTAGATTCCTTATTTCCACTTCACTTAGTTCTTCTTCTGGGATTTTGTCTTGTTCCTTCTTTTGGAACATACACCTTTGTCTCCTCATTTTGCCAATTCTCTGTGTTGACTTTTATATATTAGGTAGGTTGGTTACATCTCCAGGAGATGTAACCACTTGGAGAAGTGGCCTTGTGTAAGAGACATCCTATGGGGCCCAGCAACACATGTTCCTCTGGTCACCAGAGTTAAATGCTCCAAGAGTGTCCCCTATGTGGTCTCTGTGGGCCCTTCTGTTATGGTGGGGCTGACTACAGTGGGGACACTGGTAGGTGGGGCTGGCTGTGTAGCCCTGCCTCGTGAGGTGGCTGCTCGCTCTTTGGTGGGTGGGGCTGGGTCCCAGGATGGCTGGCTTCATGGCCCAGGGAATCCTGGGACTGGTACCAGCCCACTGGTGGGCAGGTAAGCCCCTGGCTCTAATAGGTTAGAGGGAGGACTCCAAAATACTGCTTGTCAGCACCAGTATCCTCGTGGTAGAACAAGTTCCCCACCAGCATCTGTGTCCTCATGGCAAGTTCCTGTTGCCTTCTGCCTCTCTGGGAGCCTCTCTAAGATAAGCAAGTGTCCTGACCCAGGGTCCTTGCAAACTACTACCTTTGCACTGGGACTTGGAGTGTGTGAGATTTTGCACATGCCCTTTAAGAGCAAAGATTCTGTTTTCTACGCTCCTCTGGCTCTCCCATACGTAAGCCCTGATGGCGTTCAAAGCCAGATGTTCTAGGGGCTCATCGTTTCAGTGCAGGACCTCCAGGCTGGGGAGCCCGATGTGGGGCTTGGACCCTTCACTCCTTGGAGAGAACCTCTGAAATCGTGATTTTCCTCCTGTTTGTGGGTTGCCTACTTGGAGGTGTGGGTCTTGACTATGCTACATCTCTGCCCCTCCTACCCGTCTTGTTGTGTCTCCTTTTTATCTTTAGTTGTGGAAAATCTTTTCTGCTAGCCTTCAGGTTGCTCTCATAGATAGTTGCTCTGTAAATAGCTGTAATTTTTGTGCGGTCCTGGGGGGAGGTGGGCTCAGGGTCTTCCTACTCTACCATCTTGGCCACACCCCTCCCTACTTTGAAAATTTGTATATAATGGTTGAATTATGGCTAACTACTGGCAATTTGACTTGTACGTCCAACTTCGAAATTACTATGGTCATTGCCTTTAAGTATTTAGCTCAATAAATTTCTGCTTATTTGATTTCACAGCACAGTTATGAAAATCACCCAGAAAAAGTGATGCATAGCTTGTGCTGGCTCCTTAATGGAATAAAACTCAATTTTGCTTTGAATTCTTTACAACTTCCCATAAGGAAACTGGTGACATTGTGGGGTCCTGAGTGTACCCTGAAGTCACCCATGCACATGTGACACAGTGGGAATTACCCAGACTCCTGGGCACCCACTCCCAGCTAGGGAAATCACCAGAGTTGGCAAAGAGCGGAATGAGCATGTGGGGCCCCCTACTGTTCTTCTGGAAAACTGCACCTTCCTGGGCTGCACTCCAAAGTGAAATTTTTAAAAAAGGCTCTAGGTGAAGGTAGTGGCTGGAGAAAGGGGACTCCACTTGGATCACCATGTGCATTTTTTTTACATATTTTAATCAATAAATATGATTTCCAAAATTATTTATATAGCAATTTGGGTAAAATTTGAAAGTGGACTGGATACTAAGTGATATTTGAATATTATTGCTAATGTTCTAATAATCATACTGTGGTTATGTACAGTGTCCTTATTTTAGGAGATGCATGCTGAAGTATTTAGGGGTGAAATATAATGTCTGCAACCAATTCTCAAATGGCTTTTTCTCTCATTCAGAGTTAAAGCCAAAGCCCTACAAGGCCATTTTCCCACAGAAATCCATTCTCACCTTCTGTAATGATTGATTTGTGGTTGGGAAGTAGCTGCTCAGCCCAGGACTACACTTCCCAGACTCCTAGCAGTTAAATGGCACACAGTACCCACTTCATAGTTTTAATAAGAGTGTTGGCTTGTTTGTTTTTCCAACCTAGCCACTAAAATTGTACTCCAGAGCCACTGTAAGTTGGTGCGAGGCTCTAACGTGGAGAGTGTCATTTGAAAAGTATTATTTTGTTTTTGTTACCTTTATCAGTTTTTTCCTGATTGTAAAAAGTTCGAGAATTCTAAAAGAAGAAAATTAAAATACCCATAATTCCATCAACCTGATTAAAAACATTAACATTTATATCCTTCCAGGGCTTTCCTTTTCATGTATGCATAGAAATACATATTACAAAAGGAGAGCATCCAACTCAGTTCCCTAATTTGCATTAATATGTTGTGAGCACATATACATACATATTCATAACCACACGTCTTTAAGGAGTATTAATTTTTTAATTGTTTGAATATTGAAAACTCCTTGTTCCTAAGGGATGCCAGCACATGGATTCCACCTCCACTATCCAGGCCATATTAATATTGATTGTATGCTGGAGGTAAAATAGAAAACAAAACAAATCCAAAATGACAAAGGCATAGAAGAGGGTAGTAACATTTTTTTTTTTTTTTTTGCGGTACGCGGACCTCTCACTGTTGTGGCCTCTACCGTCGCGGAGCACAGGCTCCGGACACGCAGGCTCAGCGGCCATGGCTCACGGGCCCAGCCGCTCCTTGGCATGTGGGATCCTCCCCGGACCGGGGCACGAACCCGTGTCCCCTGCATCGGCAAGCGGACTCTCAACCACTGGGGCACCAGGGAAGCCCCTAGGGTAGTAACATTTTAACCAGAGAGAAGCTCCCCAAATGCAAGAAATCAGAAAAGTAAAGCAACCAGCATCATCTTGCAAAATATTATGGAAAAGTAATGTAAACCCACCATGTGGCCTAGTACAACAAAACCCAAACAAATAAAAACCCTGAAGCTGAAGATGTGGTTCCAAATCATCGTCCAGCTCACTTCATAACTCCGTGTGTGACCTCGAGCACTTCGGATGTTTGGGACTCGGTCTCCTCATCTGTAAAGTACGGGGTTGGACTAGATGTGCCCTTAGGTCCCTCCAGCTCAAACCTTCCCTGATCCTAAGGAAACAGATCTTTTCTGACCCTTGGAGGAAAGGTCGGAACACCGAATAGCACTTTACAGGGCTTTCACTGAACTGGCCGACGACCCACCCCTCTCTTGGTCTATTGGCCGGATAACAATGGAGCCCCTAGATGAGTCAATTTGGATGCCCAGCAGGTGCTTTGAAAAGCTACTGATTTAGGCTAAATTAGGAGGCCGGGCAAGGAGTTGCCTTGGAGAAGCCAATAGGGGTGGCAGGGGGAACTGTAAATCATTCTCTCCTCTGGACTTCTTTTCTTGTTCCCTCTCCTTTCATGACTTCCAACCCCAGGAGCCATTTTCAGGGTGAGCAGAGGAATCTGTGGCATGTTCATTTGTTTCTATGATTTGCCACAAGCAGAATTTGTTTTTTAAACTTGAATATCTAACTCTCTCTTAAAACCCCAACTTAGTATAAAAGCTATGCTTCCCACTATTTGCAACAGCCTAAAACTGGAAATTCAAATGCCCACTAAAAATAGGATGGAGAAATGACTGGTGGTATATACACGAAATGGGATGGTATACGGCAGTGAGAAGGAAGGAACTATAACTGCAAGCGACCACATGGGGGACTCTCCCAGCAAGGCAAGGAGCAGAAGAAGCCAGAGACTATGATTCCGCTCACACAAAGTTCGGAAGTTAGAAACAGACAAAACGAATCATTCCTCCTAGAAGTTAGAACAGTTGTTACCCTTGTGGAGACCTATGACTGGAAGAGACCCTGGGGGTGGGGTCTTCCAAGGTTCCATGGTGTTCTCTTCTTGATTTAGACTCTGGTTATATGTGTACTCTCACTTCGTAAAAATTCATGACACTGCATATGTGCACTTTTTATAAGTAAATAACACGTCAACAGTTTTACATACATTTAAAAAAATAAGTATATGTATACAGTTAAAGGCAGGACTCACTATGGGAAATAAAAAAGATGATTACATCACAGAGAACTTTATAAAAGCTTTCCAAAGTTCAGAAACACACAAGTGGGTGGGGAGAGGGAAATCTTGGCAGTAAAATAGATTAAAAGGTCCCCATTTGTGGAATGTGAGTATGATTTAAAAAAAAAAAAAAAAAAAACCTCAACCCTCAGGAAAGTGGAAGGAAGCAGGTTTGAAGAGGAAGAGGAATTTGCAAGCAAGAATGACTCACCCAAGAACACTGACAGTCCAGCAGTGTCCTTTGTCATCTGGACTCTGAACAGAAGTCTGTGAAATTACTCGACAGTGCAGGAGAGTGAGGGAGTGTGCCCTGGAACATTACTCACTCACATTGGTTTCTGCCCTGTGGTAGATCAACACTTATATCCCACATATACTCCCGGTTCCCACTTGAAAATGGTCCATATACCACTTGTGATTATTACTGTGATTCTAACATCCTTCAGATTGGGTGCTAGGTCCATATTGCCAAATCTTGTCAGAATCTAAAGCAGCAGTACTTTGACTATAATGTAAATCAGAAGCCTTTGGGGAACTTCTTAAAAACACAGATTTCTTTAAGCAACGATTCTGATTCAGTAGGTCACAGGTGAAACCCAAGATCTTCATTGTAACAAACCTCCCCTACCCGCCCTCCCCCATCTGCTGAAAGATTCTGAATTTTATCCTAGGCAGTGTGGTGATAGTTAATTTTATGTGTCAGCTCGACTGGGCCACAGAGCTCGAGATATTTGGTTAAACATTATTGAGGGTGTTTGTGGAAGAGTTTAACATTTGAATGGGTAGACTGAGTACAGGAAAGAGCCCTGGGTGATGGCGGCAGGAGCACCTGGATACTTGGCTGTTTGGTATCAGCTACCACCTCCACAGGTAAGGTGTTTCCACCCAGGTGTGCAGTAATGGCAACACAAACAACACTGTGATGCTATAAAGAAGGAAGCTCCTTGACCCCAGGATAGCACACCTGGCAGGTGACCTTGCACAGGATCACATGGCCACTAATCACTTACCTCATTCTAATGACCACGACAGAAAACAATCAAAGTGTTCTCCTCCCTGGAGCTGCAGAATCTCCATTGCAAACTAGCCCAGCCCTTCCCTTCTCCACTTGCTCTGATCTCTTTTCCACACAGCTCGAGGCCCACAATGCCACTCTGATCAGCTTCTTTCCTTTTCTGGTTTTTTTTTTTTTAATGACAAAAGTAACACATTAATTTTATTAAAGACACAAAGGATACAAACAGATAGAGGACAAATGTGAAAGTCCCTCATTCCTCCTCACCACTCCCCCAGCACTTTATTCTTCTTGGTTCCCTTTCTGTACATACATCGACATGTAGGTAGATATGCATCTGTAGCTTGTTTTCTGGAAGGCATTTAATTGTATTCTATGCCTGGTTCTGCAATCTGCATTTGTCATTCACTGGAATGTAGTTCTCGGTGTTGTAAATTTGTGGGGTCCTCTGATGTAGTCATACGTATGCATTTACATGTTGAAGTCCACGTTTATATATACAAGTTATTTCCTTTAATAATTTCTATTATTTTATACACAAATAATTATATATAATTTTCCCTTTATATTGTATTGGCCTTTTAAAATTATATAAATAGGTAAGTTATTGATGAATTTCATTTCAGGATAGGAAAAAGAGCATTACAATTTTTTTTTTTTTTGCGGTACGCAGGCCTCTCACTGCTCTGGCCTCTCCCATTGCGGAGCACGGGCTCCGGACGCGCAGGCTCAGCGGCCATGGCTCACGGGCCAAGCAGCTCCGCGGCATGTGGGATCCTCCCAGACCAGGGCACGAACCCGCGTCCCCTGCATTGGCAGGCGGACTCCCAAACCACTGCGCCACCAGGGAAGCCCTACAATACTTTTTAAAAAGGGTCATAATCCAATAGTTGGGAACTGTACACATTTCTTTCTTTTTAAATTCTGCACAGTAATTCATAACGTGAAGGCACTTTTTTTTATCACCCAGACATTTGGGTGTTTCCCAACAGTCCTGCCATGGACATCGCAGACCCTTACCCTCATTGCCTGCATTGTCCTCAAGTGAGAATCCTCCCCTTGAGTGAAAGAGCTGCCACGCTTTATAAAAAGAGAGCTTTGGAGCTGGCTGTTTCTAAGTCAGGGAGGGCATGTGGTTACAAATAACAGAGACCAACTCGGGCTCACTTCAGCAGAAAAGGAATGCAGGGTGTTCAGTGGTAGCTCACAGAGTGGATAGGACTGTGGGAGAACCGGGATGGAAAATTGAGCAGGAACCCCCGGAGGTGAAAGGCGGAGGGAGAACTCAGCCAGATCCTGCCGCAGCAGGAGGCCCGGAGGGAGACTGCTGCCACTGGACGCTGGTGGGCGCTGCTCCTGACCCTTGACGCTGCTGCTCTGGAAATAATCTCCAGGGGCTTCCCGGGCTTCCCTGGTGGCGCAGTGGTTGAGAATCTGCCTGCCAATTCAGGGGACACGGGTTCGAGCTCTGGTCTGGGAAGATCCCACATGCCGCGGAGCAACTAGGCCCGTGAGCACAACTACTGAGCCTGCGCGTCTGGAGCCTGTGCTCCGCAACAAGAGAGGCCACGACAGTGAGAGACTCGCGCACCGCGATGAAGAGTGGCCCCCGCTCGCCGCAACTAGAGAAAGCCCTCGCATAGAAACGAAGAGCCAACACAGCCAAAAATAAATAAATAAAATAAAACAAAATAAATAATAATAATCTCCAGTTCTCCAGACATCCCTGTGCCGCACCCTCAAAAGTCAGAGCCCCTGAGTGAGAATAACTGACTGGATGAGCCTGTGTCATACGTCAGTGCCCTGGCTGCCAAGGAAGAAGAAAGGGGACTATCTGGGCCTCCCACCATTCCGCCCACCAGCTCGCAAGGTAGAGCACCTCGCACTGTCCCACATTTCCTTAGGAAGCTGGAACCCATGCCAGGAGGGCCACCGCGCAGCGGGAAGGAATTAGCAAACAAGGAAACACTGAACTGTCTTCTCCTTCCTCTAGATTTGCTCTTTCTTATCTTTCTCCACCAACCTTTTCACGTAGATACAAACTATTCTGTGTGCTATGGGAAGCAGGGAACGGAAAGTGTGGTGGGCTGAATAATGGCCCCCAAGGTATCAGATCTTAACCCCTGACACATGTAAATGTTACTTTCTAAGGAAAGGGAGTCTTTGCAGATGTGGTTAAGTTAATGTTCTTGCCATGGAGAAGTTATTCTGGGTTATCCAGGTGGGCCCTCAATGCCATCACAGGTGTCCTTACACAAGAGAGGCAAAGAGAGATGAGACTCATACAGAAGAGGAGCCAGCGATGTGACCACGGAGGCAGAGGCTGGAGTGATGTGGGCACAGACCAGGGAATGCCACTGGCCACCACGGGCTGGAGGAGACAAGGAACAGATTCTCTCCTAGAGCTTCCTCAGGGGGAACCATCCTTCCGACACCTTGATCTCCAGCAAGGGGTACTGATTTCAGGCTTCTGCCCTTCATAACTGTGAGAGAATGTATTTCTGTTGTTTTAAGCCTCCGAGTTTGTGGTAATTTGTTATAGCAGCCACAGGAAACTTATACAGAATTTGAAGAAGATACGAAAGTATTCGTATCTCTAAAACAAATATTCATATCTTTCAAAGAAAATGGAAGGAAAGGAGAGAGAAAAGAAAAGAAAAGGAGAGGAGAAGAAAAGGAAGGAAGGAAAGGAGAAAAGAAAGAAGGAAGGAAAGGAGGGAGGAAGGAAGGAAGGAAGGAAAACAGAAAAAAGAAAAGAAGGAAAGAAAAAGGCAAAAACCAAGCCAGGCAGTTGGTGAGCTAATGAATGCAGCAGCATTAGTCATCTTTCACATAAAAGAGTGAAAGGCAAAGAAGTTAATCCTGAAAACCATTTGTCTTTTGAAAATAAATTCAGGATTAGAATGGGACAGACTGAGTAACACAGGCAAAAGTAATACCTCTGCTAATCCATCTGAACAGGGTATATAATCTCCTGACAAATACAGCAGGAGGTACTACAGGAAGTTTGTATTTCTCTCCTGCTGAGATAATTTTTTTTTTAAAAAGAGAGAGAGAGAGGGATGCAGGCTAAATCAACTGGATGACTCAGGAAATGAATTTGTTTTCAGATAATTGCTTCCTAACGTAGCAATGATGTGACTATTAGTCATTCCAATAGCAGTTCCATATAGACAGCAAATAAGGTAGAACACAAAGTCTGCTCCACCCACAGCGATAACTCCGGTGGGAAAAAGTTCCCCATGAAGCCCACGGAACTGATGTGGAGACGCTTTTTTGTCAGAGTGATGCTGTGAAAAACCCTGAAATTGGAGTGGACGGAACAGCTCTAGACATTTGCTTCCTGTTGTGTCTTGTTGCTGCTGTGAAATGGGGCACTAAGGTAAAGCAGACGTGCATCTGGGGAGAAAGGGTGCCAGGAGTGTGATGTCACTGGCAGCCAATCAGAACCCTTGCTTTCAGCCTCACAGGGACTTACAGGGCAACAGGACTCAAGCACTGAAAGGCCTTTGTCTCTAATCAAGGTCAGCCTGGGTTGAGCTCCCTGTGTGTGCTCAGGTGGTGCTGGCAGGCCACTGCAGGGGGCAAAGGAGTCGGAAAAGACTCAGAGCCTGTTCCCCATCGAGATGTACAGATAAAACATACCCAATTAAAGAGTGATGAGAATGAAACACATGAAAAAGTATTATACTGACCTGATACAGGGCTCAACCCCACGTGCTTAAAAATCTGCAGATAGGGGGGACTTGCGTGGTGGCGCAGTGGTTAAGAATCCGCTTGCCAATTCAGGGGACACGGGTTCGAGCCCTGGTCTGGGAAGATCCCACATGCCGCGGAGCAACTAAGCCCGTGCGCCACAACTACTGAAGCCCATGCGCCTAGAGCCCAAGCTCCGCAACAAGAGAAGCCACCGCAGTGAGAAGCCCGCGCACTGCAATGAAGGGTAGCCCCCCTCACCACAACTAGGGAAAGCCCACGCGCAGCAACGAAGATCCAACACAGCCAAATGAATAAATA
Source organism: Pseudorca crassidens (assembly GCF_039906515.1). Classification (NCBI taxonomy): domain Eukaryota; kingdom Metazoa; phylum Chordata; class Mammalia; order Artiodactyla; family Delphinidae; genus Pseudorca; species Pseudorca crassidens. The sequence continues at coordinate 60,680,003 of NC_090298.1, forward strand.
ATTAATTTTAAAAAAATCTGTGGATAGGAATAAATATATTCTTTTCATGAGTTAGCATGTGGTTCCCAGGCTTTGAGAAAGGTGCCTTTAGACACGGGCTTGTTCTGCTGTGGGACTTGGCTGTTTAATCAGTGAATAAATCACCTATGTGCACAGCTTTGTGCTGAAAGCCCAGAGGAAATCTATAGGGTCCCTGATCCTAAAGGCCAGCTGGGAAAATTAGACAGCCGAGCGACATCAGTACGCAATGCAATAGAAGCAAATTATGTCCTCCTGGCTGTTGCTGCTGTAGGAGTTCATTTATTTATTCAACTAATAGTTATTTTTATTTTTAAAAAGTGTTTATATAATTTTTAAAGGTTACTTCCCATTTACAGTTATTACAAAATACTGGCTATATTTCCTGTGTTGTACAATACATCTTTGAGCCTATCTTACACCCAATAGTTTCTACCTTCCACTCCCCCACCCCTGTATTGCCCCCTCCCCTTCCCTCACCCCACTGCTAACCACTAATTTTTTCTCTATATCTGAGTCTGCTGCTTTTTTTGTTAAATTCAATAGTTTGTTCTATTTTTTAGATTCCACATATAAGTGAAATCATACAGTATTTGTCTTTCTTTGTCTGACTTATTTCTCTTAGCGTAATGCCCTCCAAGTCCATCCATGCTGCAAATGGCAAAATTTTGTTCTTTTTTATGGCTGAGTCATATTCCATTGTATATGTATATACCACATGCTCTTTACCCATTCATCTGTTGATGGACACTTAGGTTGCTTCCATATCTTGGCTATTGTAAATAATGCTGCTATGAACACTGGGGTGCATTCAGCTAATAGTTATTGAGTGTCTGTTCAGTGCCAAGCACTCTTCTGGGCACTGGGATACAGCAGTGAACAAACCAAACCCAATCTCTGCCTCGTAGAGCTTACATCCTAATGTAGGGTTTGGAAAAGTCAGACACATTTGAGATACTACTAGACACCAAGGGGGAGATCAGATTTATGAGGCTGGAGCTCAGGGGAGAGACCTGGGCCAGAGTTCGGAGAAGGGTGACCTCAGTGTGGGCTGGGAATGCTTCAAGGCTTGCATGGGGCCTTGAAGGATGGTCAGAATTTGGAAGGACCAGGAGGAACTGGAGAGAATTTTGGAAGCAGAACAAACTGACCGAGAACACAGGAAGGCAGACACAGGGTGACTGAGTCGGGATGCGGAGGGCAGAGGTGGGAGAGGTGAGTTATTGGAGGAAAGAGGGGAGGGTCAGGCTGGGGAGGGCTGGAAGGTCAGGGAGAGTTTGGCTTTGTGGCACTGGCTTAGCGCAAATGTGGACAGTGAGTGCAGGTCTGGGCAGTGAGGAACCAGGCGACAGCAAGTTTCTGAAGCCACTTTGACTAGTTCTCCTCCAGCAGCCCCAGCCCCTCCCATTTCACCCACTGCCTTGTTTCCTCACTTCTCTGCTTTTCATCAGTTTCCTCTTTCTGATTCATTTTATTCATCCCCATCAGTCTTCTTCCTCTTTCCCCTCCATATGTTCTTTGAGGTTCCTTTCCTGCCCCTTTTTATTATTTTTATTTATTTATTTATTTTTTTTGCGGTACGCGGGCCTCTCACTGCTGTGGCCTCTCCCGCTGCGGAGCACAGGCTCCGGACGCACAGGCTCAGCGGCCATGGCTCACAGGCCCAGCCGCTCCGCGGCATGTGGGACCCTCCCGGATCGGGGCACGAACCCGTGTCCCCTGCATCGGCAGGCAGACTCTCAACCACTGCGCCACCAGGGAAGCCCCTGTTTATTAATTTTTAAACCACTTATAAAGCAATTCTTTCATTTTATTTTTGATTTTTGGCCACACCGTCCGGCATGCAGGATCTTAGTTACCCGACCAGGGATCGAACACACACCCCCTGCAGTGGAAGTGCGGAGTCTTAACCACTGGACCATCAGGGAAGTCCCCTTGCCCCTTTTATTTTATTCTTGCCTCTCTACATCCCATAATGAATGAGAAGAATCAGTAAAGCAAAAAAATTATCCTGACCAAGCAATGATGGGAGAGACTTCCCTGGTGGTGCAGTGGTTAAGAATCCACCTGCCAAGGCAGGGGACACGGGTTCGAGCCCTGGTCCAGGAAGATCCTGCATACCGCAGAGCAACTAAGCCTGTGCACCACAACTACTGAGCCTGCGCTCTAGAGCCCGTGAGCCACAGCTACTGAGCCCGCATGCCACAACTACTGAAGCCCACGCACATAGAGCCTGTGCTCCGCAACAAGAGAATCCACCGCAGTGAGAAGCCTGTGCACCACAACAAAGAGTAGCCCCCGCCCACCGCAACTAGAGAAAGTCTGCCGGCAGCAGCGAAGCCCCAGTGCAGCCAAAACTTAAAGAAAAAAAAAAAGAATGATGGGAAAGGAAGGGGTTTGGTTCAACCCTTGACAGAGAATTAGCTTTGTGTTAATTCTCTCAAACTGAATAGGATCTCCCAGGCCCCTGAGCTTGCCTTTGTGTGTGATGTAATCAGATCCTAAAACACAACCTCGGAAACAGCTGCTCTTTTCAAAACACGAAGAATATATGTTAAGACAATAGACATGTGAACTTCATCGTTAACTGTGCAGAGAGAGGAATGTGAGAGAAGAATGCATATGAATCAGTATACTGGTGTTTTTGAAGTTGCCTTAACAGTCTTATAAATTATATTCTTTGTGTGTACAGTTCAGATAAGTTTGATCTTATAATAGTGAAGGACTTAGTAGGAAATGCATGTTTCCTCATGCTTTATTTATTTTTTTCCTCTAAAAGTAAAGCAAGCTCATTCAAATATACTTGGAAAATACGGAAAATAATAAGGAAGAAAATAACCATCAACTATTCCATCATTCAGAGATGATCAGAATGAACCCGTTTTTGCCACACAACAGCCAACTTCACAATCTAAACAGTCGACAGCAACAAACATTAATTTTCTCTTTCCTGGGTCCAGTGAGGCTCTGGGTTCTCAGCTGAGCTGGGCTGGCCTTGGGTTCAGGCTGAGTTGGTTTAAGTCTGATCACCTGCATGTGCCTCCTCATTTTCCTCAGACCAGCACCCCATGGGAGATCACAAGAATGCAAGAGGGTAGGCAGAAAAACATGATGCCTCTTGAGGGCTTCACTTGAAACTAGTGTAGTGGAACTGCCACTCACACTCCATTGGCCAGAGCAAGCCATGTGGCCGAGCCGATGTGGATGGGGTAGAGAACGGCACCTTGCCTGCCCTAGAGCACTGTACGTTACACAGCAGGTAAGAGTGGAGAGCTACGGTTATCATACTGGTGTATTTCCTTCCAGGCTTTTTTATGCATACTGTACATGGTTAAATAATTATATAAAAATAATCTTATACCTTTTGCATTCATCGCCTTTTCCCTGTATTCTCCTCAGCTTCCTCTTTCAGGTTCATCTTCTTCATTCCCACCTGTCTTCTTCCTCTTTCCCATCTGCTTCCTCCTTCCCTTGCCCTGAAGCTTCCCCTCCTGGAACCCCCATATTTTATTCTCCCCCTGGGTCCCCTAGTGACTGGAAAAACAAATGAAAAAATCAAGGAACTGATTTATTTTTAATTTAGAAGGATAAGGTAAGAAGTCTGATAACTGAATTCAATAACATGCTGGCAAAATTGTAGCGATCTCGTAAATATCTGGTATATAACAGGCAAGTACACAAGCACGCAAGCTACATTCTTCTGGTGCCGCGTTGCAAGGTTAAGTGGGCAGTGGGCTTACCAGTATTAGCACTGTTGGCTGTTGGGTTTTCCTTATTTTGTGAGTTAATAGGTGAATTAATACTGTTCTACAAAGGTAGACCTGAGGGTAAATGCATAATAGTAACGTAAAGGCAAATTAGGAGAAAGCAATGATAGCAGCTTAGCAAAGCTGAGTCAATATCAATCAGCTATTCTGCTGTTTTAGAAACAGTAATGATAGGGAATTCCCTGGTGGTCCAGCGGTTTAAGACTCTGCGCTTCCACTGCTGGGGGCCCAGATTCAATCCCTGGTTAGGGAACTAAGATCCTGAAAGCTGTGTGGCTTGGCCAAAAAAAAAAAAAAAAAAAAAAAAAAGAAATGATAGAAATGCTGTTGCACTAGACAGCAATATATACATATCTATCTAGAATAAATACATATAAAATAGATAAGTAGGCAGCCCTAATAAAATCCCTCTCTTAACCACAGAAAGCAACCCGTCTGTCAAGTGGATTAGTTCTAAATATGTTAGTTCTAAAAAAGAAGGCAGTCACTCCACCTCCAAGTCAGAAGGATAGTCATCTAGACAGCTGTTACATATGGGAGATGTTTAAAATAAAGATGTCACAGAGAAGACTGCACTTGCTAGTGCCCAGAGGTGGGGAACATACAGATATGGGTGCCCTCGGCAAGTTACTTAACCAGGACTTTGAGCATCAATTTCTTCATCTATAAAATGAGGAGGTTGGATAAGGCCATTGGCTTATCGTCACTGAGCATACAGTGTAAAGCAATGTGCCTGAGTTGGGTGTGTCACAGAGAATGGGCAGGAGATAGTCCTGGACCTCATTCATTCATTCAGTTGGTCAGTCAGTCCCTTAATGCGTGGCTCTTACTCAGTGACAGACATTGAGTATACAGCAGTGAACATAATAAATACATTCTCTGATCTGACAATCCCCATTCTGACTTGAACTGGAAGCCTTTTTTTTTTTTTTTTTTTTTTTTTTGCGGTACGCCGTCTTCTCACTGTTGTGGCCTCTCCCGTTGCGGAGCACAGGCTCCGGATGTGCAGGCTCAGCGGCCATGGCTCACGGGCCCAGCCGCTCCGCGGCATGTGGGATCCTCCCGGACCGGGGCACGAACCCGCGTCCCCTGCATCGGCAGGTGGACTCTCAACCACTGCACCACCAGGGAAGCCCTGACAATCCCCATTCTGATGAAGGAGACAGGTAAGCAGGCAATTATAAACCATTAAGATGCATGTTATAAAAGGGAAATTGAAGGAGGTTATGGATAAAAGAGAGACAGCTAATAATTCTAACAGGCACTGTGCTAAGGTATTCATTTCTCATTTAACTGTTCACCCAGTCTTATAGAAGAGAAGAGTGAGGGGTTAGATCACCGCTTTGCAAACCTTAAAGTTCTATGAACTGCCTTTGGATCTTGCTAAAATTCAGGTCCTGATTCAGCAGGTCTGAGATTCTGCATGTCTAACAAGCTCCCACTCTGAACAGCAGGAGCCAGAGAGCTTGGGTCCTCACCCAAGGTCGCCCCCTGGGGACGGTCAGTGCCGGGCTTAGCTTCAGTCTGACCCCAATGCCTGTGCCTTTATCACCTCTCAGAGATCATGCCCCAAGAGCTCTTGCTGCTCTAAAAGTCTGATTCCTGGGACTTCCCTGGTGGCATAGTGGTTAAGAATCCGCCTGCCAATGCAGGGGACACAGGTTCGAGCCCTGGTCCAGGAAGATCCCACATGCCGTGGGGCAACTAAACCCGTGTGCCACAACTACTGAGCCTGCGCTCTAGAGCCCGCAAGCCACAACTTCTAAGCCTGTGCGCCTACAGCCCGAGCTCTGCAACAAGAGAAGCCACTGCAATGAGAAGCCCGAGCACTGCAACAAAGAGTAGCCCCCGCTCACAGCAACTAGAGAAAGCCCGTGCACAGGAACGAAGACTCAACGCATCCAAAAATAAATAACTTTTTAAAAAATTCAAAAAAAACCCCAACTAAATAATAATTTAAAAAATTAAAAATAAAATTCTGATTCCCATGCAAGGTTAGTTTGAGAAATGCAAATAAAATAATAGCAATAGAAGTTTTTCTTGTGCCCCAGCTACCCCCTAACGGAGGAGTAGGTGGGAATGTCTGGGCATTCCCTCAGGGCAGGGGACACTCCTGGCACAAGGCAAGCTTCTGTCACCTGTGTGACACTCAAACAGGTCCCTTCTGTGGCCTGGAAGTGTTAAAACACATCCACTGGTGGCCCGGCCCTAAGACCTGCCCCAGAACTGGAGCAAATGAACAAAGAAGTTGTCATAAAAATAGTCACATATTGAGCCCTTAACTGTGTGTCCGGCACTTAACATTTAATTCTTACCATAACCCTAGGAGGTGAGACTATTATCATCATCTTCACTCTGCAAATAAGGAAGCAGAGGTTAAATAACTTACCCGAAGTAACACAGCTAGACAAAGGCAGAACCAGCATGGAGAACCAAGGCCGAGCCTTTTTGTAGGCTTATGCCTTATGTAGCATTGCTTCTAATTAATCATTCCAGCTGATTAGGAAAAGAAGGCAGCTCTGGGCCAAAGGGTTCCTTTACACTCTCCCACAAAACACACACCCATCAGCTATGACTTACAAATACCTAATTGTTTATGTAACCGTATATGAAATGCCTACCTCTCTTCCCTAACCCTAGTCTGAGAAAATGACCTGCCAAGTAGTAAAAAAGATACAGCTTTGGGAACCATGAATTAACTCGTAATTAGAACAACTTAATGCCTCTCTGTTCATTCTAGGCCTGTTTGTTTATGATCCGTGCCTTCCAGGAACTTGAACTGTCATTTAAGAGAGAATTTACAGGGCTTCCCTGGTGGTGCAGTGGTTGAGAGTCCGCCTGCCGATGCAGGGGACGCGGGTTCGTGCCCCGGTCCAGGAAGATCCCACATGCCGCGGAGTGGCTAGGCCCGTGAGCCATGGCCGCTGAGCCTGCGCGTCCGGAGCCTGTGCTCCGCAACGGGAGAGGCCACAACAGTGAGAGGCCCGCGTACCACAAAAAAAAAAAAAAAAAGAGAGAGAGAATTTACATATATGACAGAATTAGAAAATGAAACACAGTACCACATAAAGTAGTAAATCATATCAAAGGCTTAAACTGTGAGCTATAACAGCTATTGTTCATTGATCATGATCTACGTGCTTTCTTTTTTTCTGTGTGCTTTCATTAAATCTTCCCAACAGCCCTCTGAAGGAGGTTATTATTATCCCTATTTTATAGATGAGGGAACAGACGCTCAGATAGACAGTTATTGGGCCAAGGCCAGACAGCTAGTAAGTAGGAAACCTGGGTTTGAACCAGGAAGTCTGACCCCAGCCCTTACACCCCACTGCATCACCACATGGCAGTGCTTTACGACCTCGCTCTCAAACCAACCCTCCATGCAGTGTGTCTGCCAAGAGAGGACAGATGTGCATTGCTTGGAATTATAAAGAAAGGTCTCATGAAGAAAATAGTATTTGATAAAACTTGTGCCAATAAATCAACCACAACTTACCTTTATCAACCATTGAGTACAGTATTAGAATGTTGTAAATAGACAGTAAATACTTTTTGAGCTGAAATATTCTGCTTAACTAAGAGTTAGCTATCAAAGGATAGCTGTGTGTGGGTGTGTGTGTGTGTGTGTGTGTGTAGAAATGAGAGGGTAGGGAATACTGGTTGGAGAGCATGGCATGAGCAAAGCTTTGCCAAGAATAAGCTCAGCCTGTCTGGGAAATTGTGAAAAAGCCAGCCTGTCAACAGTGGAGAGTTCATTCAGTCATGATATGCCAGGCACTGTGTTAGGTGTTAGGGGTACAAAGATAGGTCAGACACAACCCCAGCCTTCAAATGCTTCACAGTCATGGTTGGGGGGAGGGGCTTGTTGGGGAGGAGACAGACAGGTCCAGATGGGGCCACATAAGCTTATAAATGGCTTAAGAAGGGTCTGGTAAAGAGCCGAGGGTGCAAAGAGGGAGACCCGGTGGGGAAAGGGAGAGAGAAGTTGAGCAAGGATGGTCAGGGCCCTATAGGCAGAGATGAAGAGGGCAAGGGTGGGGGGGTAGGCGAGGGAGGGTAAGAAGGTCCTTGGCTGCAATACCCTCTGGTCGTTTCAGTGACCCCTGAAGCCTGGCCGGACTCCTCTGTTGCACAAGCACACTCAGGCCATGAACAGATGCTTTCAGACAAGATCCTTTTGTCAGATTAACAGGGCAGCTGTTTTCTGTGTTTTCAGGCGACCTCCAGGAAACACTTCTGTGTACGCTTTTCTTTTAACTCCCAGTGACCTAGTTGTAGAAAGAAATAGGAAAACTAGTCATGCTCCTAACGTTTCTGCATAAAGAAAGTTTTCTTCAGCGTCAGAAGTCGCTCCGTAAGTCTTCTTGGAGCGTCTCCATGTGCCACGTGGTGTCCGAGGTGCTGAGATACAGCGGTGAACAAAATCCCTGACTTCATGGAGCTGACGCGCAAGTGGGGGCCACAGTCAGCCCCCAAACAACACATAGATGTACAATATGTGAGGGCGTGACATGTACAGGAAAAGAAAGCAGGGTAGGGGGCGGGGTGACATTGGGGAGGGCCATTGTGTGGAGGACATCAGGGGAGGCCACACTGACAAAGTGACAGTGGATCAAAGACCTGCAGCGGGTGAGGCGGTGAGTACATGGCTCAATCATGGTGGGGGAAGAAGAAACCCAAGTGGGAGAGTGCTCAGTGTATTCTAGAAGTAGCAAGGAGGCCCGTGTGGCTGGAGCCGACCAAGGGGAGAGGCCAGGAGCTAGACCCTGCGGGAGGGGGCTTTCCTCTGCCTGAGATGGGAGCCTTGGAGAGTTTGAACAAAGACAGTTCAGGGTCTGGTGTCCTTTTTTTTTTTTTTTTTTTTTTTCTGGTGTCCTATTAAACGATCACTCTGGCTTTTGAGTGGGAAATAGAATGCTGGAGACAGAGTGGCCAAAGGAAAACCAGTAGAAGACTATTGCGACAGCCCAGGTAAAGGAGGATGGGAATTCGGGCTAGGGTGGCAGCAAGCGGAAGTTGTGAGATGCGATCTTATTCCGGAGGGTTTGAAATCCAAAAGGATTTGTTAATGGATTGGATGAATAGTCAAGGATGATTTGAATTCTAAGGTTTTTGGCCAGAATAACTGGAAATAATTACTAATTAAGATGGAGAAGATTTCTTGAGGTTAGAATTAGAAAGTTTGGTTTTGGACATATTAGTTTGAGTTGCCTATCAGGAGATACAAGCCCTGAGTTCAGAAGAGAGGCCAGAGCTGCGGACCGTAGTTATTAAAGTGAGGATGGTAATTAAAGCCACGGGACTGGGTGAGATCACCAGGGCATTGAGGGCAGGTGGAAAAGAGGTGTGGTCCTCAGGGAATGCCAGTGTATGGAGGACGACCAGGGAGGGGAGGAGGGGAACCAGGAGAGAGTAGCATCTTGGAAGCCAATTGCTGCTGAGAGAGGAGGAAGCTAAGGACTAGGGTCAACACTTGGATTTGGCAATGGAAGGTCACTGGGGACCTAGACAGAAACCTGTTTAGATGGAGCAATGGGGATGGAAGGCTGGTGTTCCCATAAGGGTTCAAGGAAACATGTGGGAGGAGAGGACAAGGTAAGAGTGCACATCTCTTTTAAGGAATTTTGTGTAAAATGCAGCCAAGAATGGAATTGGAGAGACATCAAGAAGGAAGACATTATTTCATAGTTTTAGGCAGTGGAAACAAATGAGAGGAAAAGTTAACCATGCAGAGGAGAGGAGGGGGGATTGCTGGAGCGACGTGTCCTTAAGTTGTTGAGAGGGGATGGGACCCAGTTCATAGGTGCAGGGGTTGGTGTAGATGGGGGCGTGGGCAGTTAACCCATTGTCAGAAGAGGGAGGGCAGAGTACATGGCAGGTAGATGCATTGGTGGAACATGTGAACGTTCTCTTCTGATCGCTTCTCTTTTCTTCCTGCTGTTTGCATGTAGTAATGGTGCTCTGTTTTCATCAATTCTAAAATGCAATTTTTTCATATTGTAGCTTCTATGAAGTATATCTTGGAGTATATCCTAAAATCAATGGCATGTTTCATTGTTGGTTTTTATTTCTTCTTGGCGCTACATACGATATAGATGACTTGGATTCAGTGAACATCACTCTACTTTGGTCCCCACTAGAGTTCTGCATTGGGGAGGGCCAAGCAGGGTCCCGCAAATGCTGATTGCCTTGTGAGTTGAGGGGGAGATGTCGACATTTTCAGGAAGAAATTTGGGGCTGGAGCTGGCTCTCTGTTACACATGCGTCCAGCCCAAGCCTCTGCAGAAGGATCAGGTGCCTGGAGAGCAGAGGAAGGAGGCTGGCTCTCTGCCCACAAGCCACAGAGCTATCTGGGCTGCTGACTGTTTTCCCCAGGGGAGTGTGGGAGACCGAGGACACTTGGCCCACACCTGGACCTGGGCAGACACTCCCGACTCAGAGACCAAATGCTTCCTCCAAGTAAATAAGTTCGGGGCCCTACATCCTGTGCGGTGAACACAAGGAGAAGTCCGGGGGTCTGAGAACAGGGAACTGTGTCACGGCATAGCTCCAGGGGTCACTTTGGTTTCCTTGACTGCTAGCAGCTGTGCCTTTTATTGCTTGCGTGGGTGGAACCGGAGCTGCAGCCTTCCTTCTCTGTAGTGGGGAGTCTAGGAAGGGTTTGAGAGGGTCCCTTTATCCAGAGAGTTGACTGTTTACTATATGCTGCGCTAAGCACTGGATGTACAATAAGCAAATCCAGACAGGGCCTTGCTCTCAGAGCATATATCTAGTCAGGGAGGTGCATTAATAAAATAATATCTATTTTGGGGGGCTTCCCTGGTGGCGCAGTGGTTGAGAGTCCGCCTGCCGATGCAGGGGACACAGGTTCGTGCCCCGGTCCGGGAGGATCCCACATGCCGCGGAGCGGCTGGGCCCGTGAGCCATGGCCGCTGAGCCTGCGCATCCAGAGCCTGTGCTCCGCAACGGGAGAGGCCACAACAGTGGGAGGCCCGAGTACCGCAAAAAAAAAAAAAAAAATCTATTTTGGGACTTGCCTGGTGGTCCAATGGTTAGGACTCCACGCTTCCACTGCGGGGGGGGGCACGGGTTCAATTCTTGGTCAGGAAACTAATATCCTGCAAGCCACTAGGCATGGCCAAAATAATAATAATATAATAATAATAATATCTATTTTTAAAACGTTAAAGAAACTATGTGCCAGGACCTGTTCTAAGTATTCGATAAAGATTAACTCCCATAGTTTGTACAGTATGTAAGAACCCGGTGCTATTACTATTTGTCCTGCTTTACAGATAAGAAAAACTCAGGCACAGAGAGGTTAATTATCTTGCCCAAGGTCACACAGCTCATAAGAGGTGAAGTCAAGATTCAAACCCAAGCAATTTTGCCCAGAAGTCCTAGCTCTTAACCGGTGAGGCCCTGCTGCCTCTCAGTTATTTTATCTAGCTCAGTTATTCAGAAATAAAACTCCCTCTGGAAATGGAAATGAGGGATTTTAGCATCTGATAAACCAGGCTTGAGGCCTGTTTGGGGAGCCTGCTGGGCCTGGAGCAGTAAACAGTTTGCATCGGGCGCTTGTGGGATATCTTGAACTCTGGGCTTCTCTTCCCGTCTTCCTCTCCCAGCTCTCTCCTCTGTTGCCTTCTCCACCTCCTCCCCGCACAGCATCTCAGATGCTTTCACATGGCTTTACTGTTGGGGGCCCCGGGTATGTTTTTTCTTCGACCCGTGCAGCTGCAGTGTCATGGGCTAACTCAATGTGGCAGAGAACCCTGCCCAAGAGAGGCCCCAGTCTTTGTGGTGCTGTCGGGGAGGAGGGGCAGGGAGAAATGGGAAATCAGATTTTAAGAACAGAAGCAGTTCTAGGGGACTCCCCTGGCGGTCCAGTGGTTGAGACTTCGCCTTCCAATGCAGGGAGTGCGGGTTCGATCCCTGGTCAGGGAGCTAGGATCCCACATGCCTTGTGGCCAAAAAGCCAAAACATAAAACAGAAGCAATATTGTAACAAATTCAATAAAGACTTTAAAAATGGTCCACATCAAAAACATCTTAAAAAAAAAAAAAGAATAGAAGCAGCTCTAGACCAAGACTTTGCCTACCCAGGGCAGTGGCATAGAGTCCTTGCAAAATCTTGTCTCTTCCGTTGGCTAGTTCAAGGGGCTGCGAGATATTCAGGACTCGACATTATCACTATAAAATTGAAAGTTATCCTTCAGACTTTACCAAAAGCCCTTTCACTGTCCCGATCTCCTCTGTCTCCAGCAGCAACCCCGGGAGGGAGGTATCCCCGGGAGGAAGGTGTTCCCGGGCGAACACAGCCAGCTCCCAAAAGGTCTTCAAAGCCACAGTGAGCTTGGCGGACGCTGAAACCCCCACTCCAAATGGTGAGTCATTTGCATGTCTAAAGTGAGTTTCATTTCAAAATAACTGGGGCCTGTAGAGCTGGCGGCACGGAGCTGGGATTCTTTGTGCTTTAAACCCCATATTCGTCCACTCCATCTTTTTCCCTCTCAGAAGAGCAGGACAAGACAGTTGCACATTCAGTGGCTGGTTGCAGTTCTTCGAGAACCAAAACCTGAATCCCTGGACACACCTACGTGCCATCCTTGGGCTCCAAAGCCAAAAATGGGCCTGATTTTTCCCCTAAGAAATAAACACCTAATTTCTAATTAGAGTGCCAAAAATTCAGGGAAGCTTCTGGAAACTCAAGCATGTAGTATTACTAGGGATGCCTCTGCTATCAGATTATGAGTTTGGCCTCTGTTTCTGAAACTGCTTCTGAAACATGCTATTTCTGACAAGAAGACAATACTAGTCTCTATTTTGTAAGATGGAGTGAGGGTTAAGTGAGGTAATAATTGAACATTTCCTATGACAGTAATTTTTTTCTTTCCCAAATTATTATGCTTTCTATTGAGTTGGCCAAAATGTTTGTTCAGGGTTTCCGTAAGATGTTATGGAAACACCCAAACGAACTTTGGGGCCAACCCAGTATATTGGGCCAAAGATAGAAGTAGCTAAGAACATGGGAAGTTTTATAAATAGAATGACTTTGGGCTTTAGCTGGGATAGCAACTGGATTCAGCCCCTTCTTAGGGTCCAGGAGATAACTGGATTCTTGAAGTCAGGCTGACGTCAGAGCAATTAGGCTCCCCGCCCCCGTCTGGCCCAGCAGGCTGAGCACAGCTCTAAAGGCTCTGTGGGTGTTCTGCCGGCACGTCCTTCAAATGCTAATGAAAGCTCACAAATGCTAAACAGCAGGACCAAACTAGTTTCTGCTGCCCGGAGCAGCTGAGAATTATGGCCTCACTCTTCCCCAGATTTCCCAGGCTGTCCTCCCTCTAGGTTCCCACCAGCTGCGCTTAAACTGCCAAGAAATAACTTTCTGGGCTCACAGGCTCTCTGGGCCTCTGTCCCCCCATTTGTCTTTCATAGCAAATCCAAACACCCCTGGCTTTCCAAACCCCTCCCTCTCCTCACCAGCTTCCCACAGGCCTTTGGGTCTCTGCAGTTTCGCCAGGGATCCCAGGCAAACAGCAGCTTCCTACCAGCCTCTACCAACCTCCAGTCTGGCCCTGCTTGAGGGCTACAACTTCTTCTTAGCTGGTGGGGCTTGGCCCCTGGTGCCACTACGAGTTTTCACCGCCCCGATTGAGGGCACATGCTGGTCTCAGCTCCTTCTCTAACCTCCCTGACTGGTTTTGTAGACGCATCTGTCTCATGCGCCTGGTTACTTTGTGAAACTGTGAGATCCTGGGCTGTTAGGAAGTGGCTCTGAGGTCTCTTCCTCTCACCTGTATAGTCTGCCCCATCTCCAGGACGAAGGTCTAATCCTGCTGGGCTGTAGAGGCAAGACCTTTAGTGGGCTAGGGATTATGGGATGATTTGTCTAAAAACAACATGATTTATTTAAGGTCAGGTATAATACGATCTTTCACTGTGGTTAAAGATAGCAACAGTAAGAACCCCCAGCCTAGGTTTACTGCTGTCATGGTTTCCAAAGGACTTTTATGCACATTTTCTTATTTCATTGTCACAAACACCCTGTGGGTTGAACGGCTATTTCATAGAAGAGAAACCTGAGACTGAGAGGCCTGACTGTTTGCTTACTTTCTGTCCTGTAGCCAGTAAGTACAAAGAACTTGGAGGCAAGTCTCCTGCTGCAGCCAATATACTCATTATACTAAAGTAACTCTGCTAAAAGAAAGATCTACATAGAATTTGTACAAATATTTACTGACTGTGCGCTTAGATTATGCTTTAGAATCACAGCTCCCCATCTCTTAGGTTCTTCTCACCTCCACGAAAAATCCTTTCCCCTGCTCTGCTCCTTGAGTAAATAAATATTAAAATCAGGGCAGGATGATCAGATTAGTAGAGATTTTTTAAAAAGTAACACTCACTGCCAGTGAAGGTGTGAAGAGATGGACACAGATACACTGCTGATGGGACTATAAATTGGTACATTGTTTCTGAAGGGTAATTTGATAATAATCATTAAAAGCTTTAAAAAAAAGCTTTATTATTGGCTGCATTGGGTCTTCGTTGCTGCATGCGGGCTTTCTCTAGTTGCGGCGAGCAGGGGCTACTCTTTGTTGCGATGCGCGGGGCTTCTCACTGCAGTGGCTTCTCTTGTTGTGGAGCACGGGCTCGAGGTGCGTGGGCTTCAGTAGTTGCAACATGCGGGCTCAGTGGTGGTGGCTCACAGGCTCTAGAGTGCAGGCTCAGTAGTTGTGGCTCACGGGCTTAGTTGCTCCGTGGCATGTGGGATCTTCCCGGACCAGGGCTCGAACCCGTGTCCCCTGCATTGGCAGGTGGATTCTTAACCACTGTGCCACCAGGGAAGTCCCAACAGAATTTTTTTGGTGTAGGAAATCCACCCATCTTTAAAAATATTTTGTCCTAAAAGAATAGTCTGAGACTGCAGGGAAAAAACGTATGTATCAGAATATGTTTATCTCTGTTATTTAAAACACAACAACAAAAACCTAAAATAATATGGGTAGTCTATAACAGGTTAAATAAGGATCTACTGAGAAGATGAAATATTCTACGGTAACCAAAAATGGTGCTATGGAAGAATATTTAAGACTTTGGGAAGATGTTCCTAGGTTGTCAAGTGGGGAAAACTAAAAAAACAGTTAGGCAATGTAATCTTAATCTGGTTTTTAAAAAGATAGCTCTAACTAGAAAGACGTAGGTCCAACTGTTAAGAGCAGTTATCTCTGGATCCTTCCTTCCTACTTCTTCCCCTCCCTTCCTCCCTCCCTCTCCTCCCTTCTTTTTGTATTTTCCAGTCTTTTTTACAATAAACTTAATAAGTATGTGTTGCATGTGTAATCAGGAAAGAGAAGCATTTCTTCTTTAGATGAGGCTCTAAGAATGAGCCCCTGCGAGTGGCGGGTGGAGCTTGTGGTAGAGACTGGAAACAAAGAAGAGGGAACAACTAACTAGTGTATGAGCAACCAAATCGGAAAACAACAATATTCTGGGATTGAATGTCTTTTTTTTTCTTTTTTTGGCCACTTATCTAAAGAGGATAGTGTGAGAAGAAAATTTCTTTAAAATTGGGCTGGTGGTTTTCACTCCTCGTGATGAGACCAGGGGAGCTCTGGCTCCTTCCGACACTAAGAGCCTCTCTGGAGAGGAGCTGAGGTGGCAGGTGTGTCCTTGGCACTGCCCTCTGGTCCCCCCAATCAGCCTGGAGCCGCCCCACGCTGGACTCCCTCGCTCCCCACTCTCTCCACTCATCTCAGAAGCATTAGTTTACTTCAACGCATCAATTAGAGCTGGAGGGGCCCTTAGAAGCCCTGGGGCATGAGGAAGGGAGCCCCCCAGGGGTGCCCCACTCACCTAGCATCTCTCAGCTCAGCGGCAGTGAAATGGGGGTGTCTGGGGGGATGGGAGACAAAGATTAGAACCGTAATGCAGGTCTCTTGGCTTCCCAGAGGCTTGCCAGACCCAAAGGAATAATTTCAAATGATAGTATTTTTAGGCGTTAGCCACCAACTACTGTTTAGGCTTATGATCTTGGGGTGTTCTTTTTTTTTTTAATTTTTAGATTTTTTTGTTTCTGCCATTCAAACAATTGGGGGAAATAACTTTAAGGAAAAATGTTACAAGGCTTTCAAACAGGGCTGCAGGTGGGGTTAGGCCATGCATCGCTGGGAAGAGTGTAAACAGAGAAAGGCGGCCCTACCTCACCTTTCTGAAAAGGGGTTACACGAGGTGGGGCAGAACTGGCATCCACACCTCACGAAGAGCTCGGTGATGGCGTCTGTGCCAGTGATTACTTAATGCAACAAGCACATGACGGGGCTGAGGCATGAGAGCCATGATTATGCCACATGGTGATTAAAAAGATGGGGACAGGTCGACTGGTGGGCTGAGATGCTCATGTCGGCGGCATTTGTGATAGGAGTGACTCTCTCTTCTCCTCCCATTTTCTTCTTCCTGTTTCTTCCTCCTATGACTCCTACCTGATGTAGTCTTTTCTCTTGGCCCCAGCAAAGCCACCCTGTCAGTTTCAGTGATGTGAAGATAGGGCTGAGAAAGGATGGTTTAACCTTCAACGCCCTCAGGACCAAAGTCCAAGGGCTTTTTCATGGAAAACAGAAGCCCTTCCTAGGTGAGTCCTGCCTACTTTCTAGTTTTATCGTTGCCCACTTTCCTTCACACTCTCTTGGTTTCCGCCATAGTGTTCCCAAAACATATCACACTTTCATAACATGCTTTCTCTTGGGGGCCTGTCTCTACCCCATTATGCCTGGGATAACAGAAACTGTCTAGCTGTCCACTGAACTCTTTTTTTCCCCTTCCTTCTGGGCACGTAGTCTCCCTTGCAGTGAGCTGTGACCGTGTGCCTGAGTTCTGGTCAATGGAATATAGAAATGATTGTGCGCCACTTTCAGGCCAGAGCTGTTCAAACCGTATATGCAGAATCCTTCCTGCTCTTTCCTTCTGTAGCGCCCTTGAAAGCCATGAGGTGAAGACAGCAGAGCCCCAAGTTGGGAGAAGCCTGGCTCATTTATCCCCACCTGGAGGAGAACCTTCCACCAAACTTAGACTTGGATTTGGCTTTGAGTAAGAAAGAAACATCTATTTCAGTGAAGCAACTAAGATTTGGAGATTTCTCTGCAGATTTATTTATCACCTGGCGAACTATTCATCCTTCAAAGCCCTCTTCAGGTGCCCCCTCCTTCAGGAAGCCTTTTCTGATTCCCCCAGGTAAGAGTCATCCTTTCTCCGTGTGTGCGTAGCCTTTCAAAGATGCTTCACTCACCGACTCCTCTCCCTCAATACTTGACTTACGCATCTCTCTTCACACTTGACCAATGACACAATGGAGGTAGAGATAGGGACCTTTGTAATCCTAGCTTCTAGCAGAGTGAGTGAAAGATAGTAGGTGTACAATATGTAAGAATTAATTCATTCCCAATATTTGTTGAGCTCGTTTTATGTACTAGGCGTTGTTCTAGCACTGAGAACACAGCAGTGGACAAAACAGATAAAAATAACTGTCCTCTACATTTTATAGGTTGGCTTTTGCAGTGCTTTAGACATTTGCCTTTCTGCATTTTAAGAAAAATGATTTAGGGCTTCCGTGGTGGCGCAGTGGTTAAGAATCCACCTGCCAATGCAGGAGCCACAGGTTCCAGCCCTGGTCCAGGAAGATCCCACATGCCACGGAGCAACTAAGCCCGTGCGCCACAACTACTGGGCCTGCACTGTAGAGCCCGCGAGCCACAACTACTGAGACCGCATGCCACGACTACTGAAGCCTGTGCACCTACAGCCCGTGCTCTGCAACAAGAGAAGCCACTGCAATGAGAAGCCTGTGCACCGCAACAAAGAGTAGCCCCTGCTTGCTGCAACCGGAGGAAAGCCCACAGGCAGGAACAAAGACCCAGTGCAGCCAAAAATAAAATAAATAAAATTTATAAAAAAAAAAAACAACACAAGAAAACACACACATACACATAAAAAGAAAAGTGATTTAAACTGGGACTTAGATAATAAATAAAATTTATATTAAAAAACACACAAGAACACACACACACACAAAGAAAAGTGATTTAAACTGGTACTTAAATAATAACATTTAAGACCTTATAGAGATAAGTATATCAGAGGCAGTTGCCAGTGCTAGATACTGTTACTCTCTAAATACTTTAAAAAATGCCACAAAGTAAAAAACCAAAAAACTCTGTACTCATAGAGCTTACTTTGCAGTGGAGGAACTAGATAATAAATAAATACATGTAGCATATCAATCTGGCAATCCATGCCATGGAGGAAAATAAAACAGAGGGAGGATGGAGAGTATAGGATGGGAGTATAATTTTAAATAAGGTCTTCTTAGAAGGCCCCACTGGGAAGATAGCATTTTAGCAAAAACCTGAAGGAAGTGAAGACTGAAACTACATAGGTGTTCGAGGGAAAAGCATTCCAGGCAAAGGTACGGCAAGAGTGTGTGTGTGGCTGGAGCAGAATGAGTGAGGGGAACAGAAAAGATGAAGTTAAGGGAGTTGTGTATGGGAGGTGGGGGAGGGCAGCACGTGTAAGCCTTTGACAGGCTTTGGCTTCTATGCAGAGGGAAGTGGGGAGCTACTTCAGTATTTTAAGTGAGGAAGTTACCTGAACTGATGCACAGCTTAACAGGTTCAGTCTGACCACTATGTTGAGAGAAGACTGTGTAGAGGCTTATGGGTAAAAGGAGAGAGACAAGTCACAAGGCTATTGCAATAATCTAGGCAAAAGATAATGGTAACTTGAACCAGGGTGGTATTTGGGATATATTTTCAAGGGAGGATTTGCTGATGGATCAGATGTGGAATATAAGAGAAAGAAGTCACAGATGACTCCAAGATTTTTTTTTTTTTTACGGTGTGTGGGCCTCTCACTGTTGTGGCCTCTCCCGTTGCGGAGCACAGGCTCCAGACGTGCAGGCCCGGTGGCCATGGCACACGGGCCAAGCCGCTCCGTGGCATGTGGGATCTTCCCAGACCGGGGCACGAACCCGTGTCCCCTGCATCGGCAGGCAGACTCTCAACCACTGCGCCACCAGGGAAGCCCCGACTCCAAGATTTTTGATCTGAGCAACTGGAGGGATGGAATTGCAATTTAAGGAGATGGGAAAACTACGAGAGGGGCAGGGTGGGTCAGAAATGTAGTTTTGAACTTACGCTTGATATGCCTAAAGTCATGTCTAAGTGGAGATGTTGAGTAGCTGAATGGATATGTTGTGTCTGGAAAGGAGAAATCTGGGATAGAAGTACAAATTTGGAAGTTGTCAGCATAAGTACGGTATCTAAAACCACAGGATTAGGGCTTCCCTGGTGGCGCAGTGGTTGAGAGTCCGCCTGCTGATGCAGGGGACACGGGTTCGTGCCCCGGTCCGGGAAGATCCCACATGCCGCGAAGCGGCTGGGCCCGTGAGCCACGGCCGCTGAACCTGCGCGTCCGGAGCCTGTGCTCCGCAACGGGAGAGGCCACAACGGTGAGAGGCCCGCGCACCACAAAAAAAACAAACAAACACAGGATTGGATTAGATGACCAAAGGAAATGAGCGAGCGTATATTGAAAAGCAGTCCAAGGACAAACCCACAGGCACCCTAGAGTGTAGAATTGAGGACGGTAAATGAGAACCAGAAAAGAACCAACCGCTTCTGAGTTGCCAGGGAGACAGGAGGAGAATCAGGACAAGAGTGGTCCAGGAAGCCAGGTGAACATAGCATTCAAGAAGGGAGAGAGGTCAATTATGCCAAATTCCACAGTCGGGTTGAGTAACATGAAGACTGAGAACTGATCAAAGGATTTACCATGTGAAGGTCATTCCTAACCTTGTCCAGAGTGAGTAAATGAATGTCACATTTCCTCCACCTATATTTGACTGGGACCCAAGAGTGCAGGGACTAAGTCTTTGTTTCTCCAGAAAGAGTTTGATGAGTTTGATAAATGACTGTAGGAATGATTGAATGAAATGCCTTTTCCCTCAGGGTCTGGCCTCCCCCAGTTCCTACTTTATTTTCCTTAGAGCTGTAGAGGGTGAGAAAGTGCACCAAGTTCCCTATCCCTGAAAGCCAGACTGTTTGGAATTGCCTGTGGTTATTTCTCTGTACTGTTCCACAGAGCCGTAAAACACCCCCACAGCCCTTCAGGGCAAAGGAGTCAAAATCTAAAAAGCAAATACTCTACTCCCAAAGTCACGAGAAAACATCTGCAAACTGACTCAAATGAATGTAGTCAGGCCACTGGGAGAAACCGCATTCTTGAGATCATTAACTCATGGCATTGTTCAATAAAATATTTGCTTGGAAATTTTGATGATTCAAGGCATAGTTCCATAAAATACTAATAAAAATTTAAGTTGAAAACAGCTGGATGTTGATGCATTGTCCTCTGGAAAGAGGAAGATTGCCCCTTGGGGCAGTCATTCTATAGTTGCTACCATTTCTTATTTACTATATGTGAGGAACTGTGCTAAGAAGTACTTTATGGGCATTTAGCAAACTGAATCTTCATAACCAGCCTATAAGAAAGGTACTATTATCATCCCCACATTATAGATGTAATAGTTACATATAACAGCTGATGAAACGGAGGCTGGGAAAGATTGAAGGGATGTCTTGGGATTGAGTAGCTTCCCTATTGAAGGACCCTCAGGAGTGACCTGATCCCCGTCAGGAGAACTGTCTCCTGGACAGGATGAGGAAGGCCCTGGTGCTGCTTCTAGAAGGCAACTTTTCCAGGGAGGAAAAGAGGGCCCAGGGGTGTGATTCTGGGATACAGCATCCTGAGAGCTGAGGTGCAGGTAGGGGGTGTAAAGAAGACTCCTGAGAGAAAGGAAGGAAACAAAAACACAATCACAATCTGTTTTATCCTCAGGCACATCTCAACTAAAAGAAATCAACTCCATTTTTTTTCTTTTTCACACCAGGAGGCTCGTGGGATCTTAGTTCCCTGACCAGGGATTGAACCTGGGCCCTCGGCAGTGAGAGCGCAGAGTCCTGACCACTGGACCACCAGGAAATTCCCTTGACCCCATTTTATAGGTAAGGAACTTAAAGCTTCGAGAGGGTAAGTAGTGATTTCTCCCAAGTCACACAGATGTTAGGAATGGGGAAGGCCAGAATTTGCCCACAGGCTTATACAATTTAAAAGGCTACGTACGCTCTTACATTTCCAAAAGAACACCAGACATAGCAATGAGAGATTCTTAAGAGATGGGGCTACTGAAAGGCACCCATTAAAAAGAATGATCTCATTCACTGGACAGCTTTCCCTGGCCCCTCTTGTCTGTGTGTGTTGGGAAGCAGTCCACTCCTGTTATTCAGGGAGCAATTATTCCACTCTCATGGCACGTTCAGAGCCATTTGCTTCTCTTCCTTTTCAACCATTTATTTTCCTGCTCCTGTGAGCTCTGTCAGGGCAGAGGGAAGAGGCAGAATGCTAACCCTCCACTTATGTAAATTTGGGGAAGTGTCTTATTGGGGATAGGGTTGAAACAACTGGCTAACATGACATTTTATACAATTTTGTCTGCCTGAATTATCTGGAACCCCCATTAGTTCGTTAATTGGTCCCATGGTAGGTTCAGCAAGAGGCCACACACGTGACACGGGGCCTTTATCAGAGGTACGCTCCATCCTAGAAACTCACAGGGCCAAGATGGTGGCCATTCAGTTTATGGCTGTTCAATAAATGATGATGGTCACTGGCAACTGACTCACCAAACTTTGGTCTTCAAGGAAGAATCGTGGACTCCCAGGACTCAAGCCCCTCAAGAGGCTACCTGGACTCACCCAATCTGACCCCTGATCCTGGGAGGGAACTCCCTCTCCAACCTGCAGGGTGGATGCTCTGGTCCTTTGCTGTAAGCCCTGCAGTGACGTGGCCCTTAACCTCACCAGGCAGGCCCCAGGACTGGGACCAGGGGGCCCTGTTTTTATTTATTTATTTAAGGCAGGGGGCTTTTTGTTTGTTTATGGCCATGCCTGGCGGCTTTCGGGGATCTTAGTTTCCCCACCGGGGATTGTACCTGGGCCACGGAAGTGAAAGAGCCGAGTCCTAACCGTTGGACCACCAGGGAACTCCCCCAGCGAGCCCTGTTAAAATTCTCTTTCTACATTGAGCTGAAATCAGCCCCCCACTGTGGCTACTACCTAGTTCTGCTCTCTGGAGCTACTCAAAACATGTCTAATCCTCTTCTACATGCTAACTCTTCAAGTATCTCAGGACAGCACTCACGTTTCTCTTCTCTGCTCCTCCACTACCCAAGAGTTTAAGTGAATTACAGTACACTTTCTTTTAAGCAAGTAAAAAGACATTACCAATATAATGAAGGACCTGTGCAGCGATCCCCAGTCTCCCACTTCTTCTCCCCACACCCCCTCTTATATATTTCTGCATGCATACATACATACAGGCGTACATACTGCTTATATATTTCTTTGGACTGTGGGATCCCAATGCAGAAAAGACGCTGGTGGGAGCATTTATAGTGCAGTGATTAATAGAAGAAAGCAGAAGTCACAGACTAAAGTTTTCTTGTGATGAACATTTACAGACTGTGTCTACCAACTGTGTGACTGTGGGCAATTTATCCAACCTTTCTCAGTTCTATTTCCTCATCTGTAAAATGGTAATAATAGTTATACTGATTGCGCGGGTTGTTTTGGGATTAGACTGTGCTCCTAAATCATTTATACGCGGCACTTCAAGTAGCTGTTACAAATGTTTTCTCCCTCACCACCTCACAGACTGGGAAAGGGGCCTAGAAGGGGGTGAGAGTATTACTAGGGGTCACAGCTAGTTAACATCAGAGCGGAAACCTAAACCCAGATCCCTGATTACTCCGGTTGGCCGGGACCCCTTCCTGCTCCCCATCGCGTTCGCGGGTGTCCGCAGACGTCCATCCTGCCAATGCAGATTAGAAACTCATCCCTCATCCCACAGTGCCCACGACACTGGGAAGTCTCTACCACTTGTACCGATGATAACTGCAGCGAGCTCGGGTCTTGGCTTTTTGCCATTTAGGAAAGGGGAGGGATGGGGATGGACAACACTGGCTGACTCCCTAGGAGTAATTAAAGGTTAAAGGTAGTTTTCGGCCTTGCGATCTGAACGTTCCAGCCATTTGCATTCCGATACAGCTCCTTAGCGGCTGGCGCACCTGGGGCGGCGGAGGCGGGGCCACAGCGTGCGGTGCGGCGGCCGGGGGCGGGGCCGGGACGCCTGGTCTTCGAACCGCAGAGCCCAGCGTTGCGTTCCGGCCCCGGGGCGTGGCCTCGCGCAGGTACGTCGAGCTTCTCGAGTTTCACTGAAACTTTTCCAGCTGCGGGGAAGGCGTGCGCAGAGGCTCCAATTAGGGGCAGGTGGGAGGGTGGCTTTTTCTCCTAGCTGCGAGTGGGACTCTGAGTTTCGAATCGTTGGCGGCGAATTCCCCGCCCGCCGGGTGTCGGAGCTGCTGGAAGGATGCGAAGCCTGAGCGCGGCGTGGCTGCTGGGGGGCGTCATCCTGCTGGGGACCTCTGCCTCCTGCAATCGCACCGTCCTAGGTGAGAAACTTGGCCAAGGAGGGCTCGTGCGGCTAAGGAGCGGGGGTCCTGGGCACCATGGGCAGGTGGGGGAAGAGGGTCAGGTGCGCGAAGGGTGTTCTGCCGCCGCCGCCGCCGCCAACTCCTCCCGACATCCCGCAGCCTCCTCTCGGCGGCTTTGAAGGGGGATCCCTGCACCCTGGGAGCAACCAGCTGGAACTAGCGTGAGAGGGTGAAGTCTACGGAGGGGAAAGGGAGGGAGCGGAGTGCTCGCTTCTAAGGAGTACCCAGAGGGCTTAGCCTCTCTGGCCCCGGTGGGTTTCTTCGCAAACACGAAAATCCTTAAGGAACATTTCGCACACCCTTGAGACTCTTCCGGGCTGGTCCTGCAGGACCCGCGGAGTTAGCGAGTTGATGGCTCAGAGCGGGGTGGCGTGGATGGGAGCCCGCGGCCTGGGAACTTTCTGCTTCGGTTTTTGCAGCCTCCTTCAACTTTTGGAGGCCACTCTTCGGGGTCGGCCCACGGCGTTCAAGACGCCCCCGGGGCCTGCAGCTCCTCTGGCACAGGGCACAGCGGGGGTGTGGAAGTCAGGGCTGGACCCTGCTGGGTTCTTGGGGTGACGAGCGCTCACCCCGAGGTTTAGGCCAGTTGGGCGGATTAAATAAATGGAACTTCTTCGACCCTGCTTTACATTCGACCAAGTGAACTTACGGCCCTGGGTTTCCCCGGCCTTCGCTGGCTGCGGCTCAGGTCTGTAGGCCGGAGGCTGCCCGCCCCAGGAAGGGAACAGCACGGGAGCCGTCCCTGGCGACGCTCTGGTGCCAGCTTGTGCGCCGCAGCCGGGTTCCACGGGTGTGCTGCCCCGGGTGTGCTCGAACTTGTTCGGCTGCGGGTGGAGCCTCCCGGGCGGAGCAGGCCTCCGAGGGCGTAGGCGCTGTTAAGCCTAGTATGGCACTGCTGTGATGCTAAAGGACGCCCCGCTGTTTGGGGCAGCCAGGGTAGCCTTAAAAGGGAAGTTTTAATTTCCCTGCGAAATGTGCAGACCTGTTGTAAAAGGCAGGTTCTCACTTTTATCCTCTTCATAAAGACATTGTAAAAGAGCAAGTCACTGTGAATTTGAATTAGACGGAAGAATGTGATTCTTTTCCGTTTGGAGTTACAGCAAAGGGTATTTTGGTGGATACTTGGAAACTGCACCCCTGGTACACATTTTATTGACAGCATTACCGAATGTAAAATAGTTGTCTGGTGGGAAGCAGCCGCATAGCACAGGGAGATCGGCTAGGTGCTTTGCGATGACCTAGAGGGGTGGGATAGCGAGGGTGGGAGGGAGGGGATATGGGGACATGTGTAAGCATTTGGCCGATTCTCTTTGTTGTGCAATAGAAACTAACACAGTATTGTGAAGCAATTATATTCCAATAAAGATGTATTAAAAATTAAAAAAAAAAACAAGAATAAAGGCATTTATTTATTTACAGGAAGTACTGAAACTGTGATGCACGCATGTCCGTTTACCCTTATGTTTTAAACTTATAAACTTAAAATTTAGGAGCAAAGCTTAGTATGTGCAAACAATTTTTTTTTTTTTTTTTTTTTGCGGTACGCGGGCCTCTTACTGCTGTGGCCTCTCCCGTTGCGGAGCACAGGCTCCGGACGCGCAGGCTCAGTGGCCATGGCTCACGGGCCCAGCCGCTCCGCGGCATACGGGATCTTCCCGGACCGGGGCACGAACCCGTGTCCCCTGCATTTAAAAAAAAAAAATATGTGGATGTTGATGATTCGTCTGTTTTATGATTCAAACGGTTCCTATAGGAAGCTTGCCCGAGTGTCTGGCTTGTTCTTGTTTACAAAGTGAGGGGCTGGGGGGGATTCCTGAAGTACAAGGGGGACTTACTTTAACAACAACAACAAAAATCAAGTTACTTGTTAACCAGAAGTATTGCACTTTTTTTTTTTCCTCCACATATTTTTACTCCTTTGCAGGGAAACTGTCCTAAAGGGTCAGTTAAGTAACAGTGAGACTTTAGGTAGACGGAGCTTTCCTCACAACTTGAAGCTAGATTGATTTTGACTAAGAAACAGGCCATCACCAGTGTTTCTGCCCTTTAGCACCTGTCTTTGCTTACCCTCTTTGGTTCGACCCTAAGGTGTGCCCCTCAGTTTGCAGCAGGACACATCCTAGGTTTGATTTTTCTTCTCCAAGATTTTTCCCCAAATGACTGCCTTATGGAAGGGAACTCAGCCTAGAGTGTAACCTTCTCATTTTACAGATACGGGCCACTGAATTGAGGAATGAGGGGCAAGGAAAACTGTCCATCAGGCCTCTGCTTTCTTTCTGATCACAACAGTAATCGATAGTTATTTCTGTAAATATGTTTCATCTGTCTCCCCACCAGATCACGTACTCCAGGAGGCCAGGGACCCCTAGCGGCACCTCCATCACCACGGTCCAGCACAGTCTCATTCCCTAAAGGACCTCAGTAAATAGCAAATGAAGAATGAAGTGAAGGGACTTACCCAGAGTGACCTGGTGGTTGATGGCAGTTCAGCATTTAAGTCGGCTTCTTTCAGGCACTTCTTTCCACCGTGTCACGAACCTGAGAAGTCCCCTGTAATGCAGTCATTCCATTTTTCTTTTGGAGACTGAAACTTGTGTTCTTTTTGTAATTGGTTTTTAATTATACAAGCTGTATGTGATCACTGTAAAGGAAAAATGAGTCCAAAAAAAGGGTTGCATTAATTAAATCACCCTCAGTATCCAAAGCACTGCTAACATTTTGGTTTCCAGCCTTTCTCATGCTTTCATACATCCGTGCATAAAATACATATTCACAGAGAAATTTTTTTGTACAAGTATGTGTTTATATAAACATCAGTAGCATATCAGTAAATATAAAACATTTTTAATGACTCTAAAATGTTGTCAATGGATGTATTATAATTTTTAATTGGTCCTCTGTTCATAGACACATGGGCACATGGTTTTGTAATAGTAATAGTAAACACTGGCTGACTTCCAGTGTTTTGTAATAAGAGAGAACACATAGAACATGAAGATGGGACTGTTTGGTCGTCTTCCTGGCCTTGTAGTTACTAATTAACCTTGATAGGCAATGTTTTAGTGAAGTCTGTGTTTGTCTTTCTTATGGTTTTATTAGCTGGACAAGTGTTGAGAGGAAAACAGTTCATCCTGAAAGAACACGAGAAAGTTGACTAAAGTGTACCTAGAGAAGGGGTACCAAGCAACTGAAGCTTTTATTTTTTTTGATCTGTGCTCCCAAAGGTCGGAGCAAAAGAAGATTTGGGGTGAGGAGGATAGTAGGGGAAAGAACACAGGAGGAGAGTTTAAACAAATAAAGTAGCTGCTCTGTACTTGCTTTGGTTGGGAGGGTGCGCAACAGGAAGATGCTTAATATAACAAAGAACAGGTAGCGTTTTTAAAGTTAAAAGTTTTCCATGCATTTTTACCCCAAAATTGTACAAATCAGAAGAGTTAAAAAGAAAGCGAAACATCCCCTCTTCTCTGCCCTCTTCACTCTCAACAGAGTTTTCTACGCAGAAATATATGTATTTTGTAACAATAGAAGGATCATACTGTACATTCTGTCCTACAGTTATTTTTTTTTAACCTAGTAGATCTATTCATGGTCAGTATAAAAAAAAATCTGTCCATACTTGTGTAGAGGGAATATTATTCATTGTATAAATCCCATAAATTATTGAACTAGCCTTTTTTGTTTTTCGATGGTCATTGAAACTAACATTTTTGTTTTACCATGGTAAACAATATTCTAGTAAATATTCTTGTACATAGTGTTTTTGTGCACTTTAGCTAGTATACATGCAGGACTAATTCCTAGCAATAAATTGATGAGTCATAGGGCAAGCACACTGAAAATTTTGATGTTTTTGCCAAATTGCCCTCCAAATAGGTTGTACCAATTTATACTCCTTTGAAAAAGTAATCCAAACAACATAGAAGGGTGTGAAGTAAAAAAAAGTAAGTTTCCCCTCCCTATCCATTTTACTCTATAGAGATGGCCGTTGTTTATAGTTTAGTGGGTATTTTTCTAGACTTCACATTTGCAAACAAATTATAATTTTGTTATATAGATGGAAGCATATTATTCTGCCAGTTGCTTTTTTTCAATGGACATATTGTGACTCTCTTTCCATTTCAATGCTTATTAAGTAGTGTAGTGTCTGCTATTAATGCTAGGGACTGTGCTGAGGATATGGTAAGTTAGGAATGGTGGTTGATGAACGTTGCTTATTTCCTGTTTGTTTGTAATTGGGGTGGGGGGATGATGCCTTGAGCACCAGTGGGTGCGTATTCTTGTGTACTTGGGCAAGTATTGTTGATTACAGGTCCCAAATGGAGAATGCTTTTGTGTGTTTAAACTTTATGTGTGTTTAAACTTCATATGTACATTTAATTTCATCTTCACTCTCGAAAATAGAAATGATTTTGTCTGGTGTACGGATGGGTTATAGAGTTGGAAGCTGGAATAGCATCAGTTCTAGACAAGTTCTGTGAGTTGGGGTGACTGGGATAGGATGCTGTACGAGGTAAAAGTCTGTGCACTGTGCTGAAAGGGCTTCAGGGAACTTTGAGCAGCATCTTGACATGTACCAGTGTTAGAACTGACCAGTGTTATACCAAGCGGCATGCTGCTTGTGTGCTCTGCCACTGGTACAATGAACATAGCTAATATGACTGGTATTTCAGATTGAGATCATTCAAGGTCGTATGTTGGAATATTCTCAGGAAATTTTTCTTTCTCTCTCTCTCTTTGAATCCTTCCCTAACTTTTTGTAGTATTTCTTGC
The DNA here is from genome assembly GCF_039906515.1 of Pseudorca crassidens. Classification (NCBI taxonomy): domain Eukaryota; kingdom Metazoa; phylum Chordata; class Mammalia; order Artiodactyla; family Delphinidae; genus Pseudorca; species Pseudorca crassidens. Next base: position 60,708,161 of record NC_090298.1, read on the forward strand.
TCTTCCCCCCCTCCCCTTTATTTTAGTACTCTTATTTAAAATAGATTTTTATCTCTCTTTACATGAACCTTCCTGACCTGGCGTGTGTTTATTTTTATGGGAAACTTTAGACATGTGAAAGTAGAATATTACAGTGAATCCCAGGTACCTCTCCCTCAGCCTTAACAATGATGCCCCAGCCTCCTTCCTGCCCTCCTTCCTGTGTTATTCTTTAACAGCTTTCAGATACAATTTGCAGACCATACAATTCACCTATTCCAAGTCTACAATTCAGTGCATTTTAGAATATTCACAGTTGTCTATCCATTACCACAATCAACTTTAGAATATTTTTATTGCCCCATAAGAACATCCCACTCCCCACCCCACCCCCGCTCTTAGCCATCACCCCCCAATTTGCCCCATTCCCCAGCTCCTGGCAACCACTAATCTACTTTTTGTCTGTGGATTTGCCCATTCAGGACATTTATTATAAATGGAATCATACAATACACATTCCTTTGTGACTGACTTCTTTCAAAAGCATAATCTTCTCAAGGTTCATCTGTATTGTAGCACGTATCAGTTCTTCATTTCCTTTTATTGCTAAATAATGTTCCATTGTATGCGTATACCATATTTTGTCTACCCATTCATCAGTTGATGGACATTTTGTTATTTCTGCTTTGGGGCTTTTATGAATAATGCTGTTATGAACATTCCTGTATAAGTTTCTGTTTGAACACGTGTTTTAATTTGTCCTGGATGTGTACTTAGGAGTAGGAATGGATGGGTCACATGGCAACTCTATGGTGAACCATTTCAGGAACTGTCAACTTATTTGCACAGTGACTGCATCACTTTACATTCCCACCAGCAGCACCTGAGGGTTCCCCTCCTTGCGTTATTTTGAAATAAATCCAGATATAATTTCATCTTAAAATATTTCAGTATGTATTCATAAAAGATGGCCATTTCCTTTTCAAACATCACCACATAATAACCACTGACAAAAATTGTGTAATATAATCAAATACTCAGTGTTCATATTTCTAATTGTTTCATAAGTGTCATAAATACTATATTAATAGTTTGTTTGAATCAGGATCCAAACAGGGTCCACACATTACATAAGGTTAATATTGTCTTTTAATTTATGGGCCCTACCTCCACACCTCTTTCTGGGTTTTTGCCTTGTAATTTATATTTTGAAGAAATGAGGTCCTTATCCTGCAGCAGTTTCCACAGCCCGGATTTTGCTAATGACATTCTTATGTTATTGAACATGTCCTATTGTCCCCTTTATTTCTATTAATTTGGCTGTTGGATCCAGGGGCTTGTTCAGATGAGGGTTCGTTCGATCGGTCGTTTGTTGCAAGATCACTTCATAGGTACTTCTTCCCTTCGGAGGCAGATAACGTCTGGTTATCATGTTTGTGATGTGGGTAACTCCGGACAATCAATGCTTAGATTTTCTTCCCTTTTATAAAGCAAGTTATGTAATTTTGTTTGTTTGTCTTGGTACCAAGGGAAAAAAATTGAGTCTTTTTGTGGTAATTAGAAAATCTTGGTGGCTCCATTCTGTAGAAACGCAGTCTGACTCATTGACTTGGTCTCTGGTGGGCTGTTTCTGGGCTGGGTGTCCCAGCTCTCTGAATGGAAGAGTCCTCAGAACAGGGGTCCACTGTCCAGTCACCAGCTTTGCCACACCTGCCTCTCCGGAGAGCCGGTAACCGCTTTTCAAACCAATGGAGAATTTATAGGATTCTCTTACACCTCTGAAAGTCTTCCAGAACATGTTAATATTAATACAAATAAATATATAAATTATTAGAGGAGGGGCTAGTTCAAAGCGGGGGTGTTAAAATGGTAAAACTTTACATTTAAAATTTTCTGTTTGAGAACAGACGTGTGGAATCCGCACAGGTTAGGTTGGTCTCAATAGACTCCAGTGTGTGACCTCACGTCGGTCTCCGAGGCTATGTGATATAGGGGTTAGAACCAGCGAGTCTAGAAACGGACTGCCTTGGGTTGAATCCTGACTCTCCAACCTAACAACTGTTCAGCCTTGGAAAATTTACTCAGTTTTTTCAAGCTTCAGTTTATGCATCTAGAAAATGTAGCTCTAATAATAGTACCTCCTCATAAGGTGTTGTGAACGTGAAGTAAGCTAATACACGTGAAGTGTTGAAAGCAACGCTGGACACACGATATTAAGCGTGTGTGTCCTGGAATCCCCTGCCGGCGTCTGTGTGGTTTGGGTACTAACTGGGTCAGGCTAGAGCTCTAAAGACATGAGCTGCGCTCTTGATTCTCCTTCCTTTTTTTCATCGGTAGGGCTAGCTGAGCTTTTCAATCCACCCCATGTGCGAGGTCCAGGGCTCTGCCAGGGACCATGGGGATAAGGAAGTTAGGAATTAAGGATAAAGGAATTAGGACAGTCCTGGAATTAAACCTGTAATCTCACACAGCGACTCTTGCCATTTTGACTCCTGGAGCAAGTTCCAGACATTACCAGTCTATAAATATGTCGTTACTATTCTCTTGTGGTGTGTAAAATCGGTCACTCTGCTAAACTGGTTGTGAAAAACATGTACGTGGGTCATGAAATCAATGCAGAAGGTGGTGACTGGATTTCACAAGAATGGAACAGAATACAATAGAAAGTATTAGAGTGTACCCTGCGCAATAAGGCTAATTATTATTTTGTGAAACTTTTTTTCCATTATGGTTTTATGTATCAGAACTGGGTTACCATATAGAATCTATTTCTTACTGTGGGTTATGGTCAAGCTTTGAAGATCACTGTAATATGTAGGGATATTATTTTATTTTATTATTTTTTTTTATTATTATTTTTTTGCGGTACGTGGGCCTCTCACTGTTGTGGCCTCTCCCGTTGCGGAGCACAGGCTCCGGACGCGCAGCCTCAGCGGCCATGGCTCACGGGCCCAGCCGCTCCGCGGCATGTGGGATCTTCCCGGACCGGGGCACGAACCCGTGTCCCCTGCATCGGCAGGCAGACTCTCAACCACTGCGCCACCAGGGAAGCCCTATTTTATTTTTTAAATTTAGAAATAATTCATGCTCTTTTGAAAAAATTATAAAAGAAATCGGAAGAAGAGATGAGTCTGTCCTAAGTGTGCGAACTTCCTGTGTCTGCCGTAACAAATTGCCGCAAGCTGTTGGTTTCAGTTCGTAAGAACTTTTTTTCTCACAGTTCTGGACGTCAAGAGTCGGAAATCAAGGTGTGGGCGCCTCTCGAGGCTCTAGGGGAGACTCCGTTCCATGCCTCCTCCAGCTACTGGGGGCTGTTAGTATTCCTTGGCATTCCTTACTTAGCTTGTTCCTTGGCTTTACTCCAGTCTCCGCCTCCATTTTCACATTGCTTTCTCCTTTCTGTCTTCCTTCTCTCTCAAATCTCCTTCTGCCTTTCTCTTATAAAGACAATTGTCATTGGACTTAGGGCCCACCTGGATAATCCAGGGTGATCTTCCCATCTCAAGATCCTAATTGCATCTACAAAGACCTTTTTTCTAAATAAGGTAAGGATCACAGATTCTAGGGGTTAGGACATGGACATCTTTTTTGGGGGGCCACCCACTCTGCTAAATGAGAAGTGAAGTATTGATCTCTACACCCTCTCATCCTCCACCCACCGTAATCACTGTCACTTCTTAGTAGGGAAGCCTTAAGAGAAGTGAATAATCCTGCTGAACATGGGTACAAAGGTAGGAGAGGAAAAAATGATGACTAAACATACAAATTATCAGATAAACTTGTGAGTAGGTTGCACATCCTCCCTGACATACTGTGGTGCCATGGTGAAGGACTGCTCTTCCCCAGAATTAAAGTCAGATCCTTCCATGTCCTCACACTGTCCCTCACGTTCATCCGCAGGTCCATGAGCACTTCATCGGCATAGGCTGGCTATGCCATTGGTTTGTGATTTGTAAAGTTTAATTCATAATATGGGGATGAGAGTGGAAATTGTTAAAGCTTGCCATGTTACTTGCTTAAAAGTCAGAATACAAATTTGTCTGAACAGAAATCATGCACCTATCCGTCCAGTGACCTTGAGGCCGGAAGGCTTGCCTGTCTTCTGGCTTCCATGGGAAGGTCTCCAGGAAGCCCACACAGAAGTGGGGGATCCCTGCCCACGGCTGAGGCTGTCCTTGTGGCTGGAGAGGGACTATCTCTGTGCTCCTGAGAATCTCGCCGTGTTGGACTTTGGGCTAGGGAGTGACAGGCAAGGCTGGATCCTGTCTTATGGCCCCAAGTGAGATAGATGGCCATGATGAGAACAGGTAGGAACTAATGGGTGTGGACAGTTTGTAAAAATAAATTGAAATACCGTCACCTTTTTTGAGATTCATAGAAATCAATGTTATCTTCTACACATACTTCACAACCCTCCCATAAAAAATACTTGCTGTAAAAAAAAAAAAAAGCAAGCAAACCAATCCAGACCATAGAAATCCCAGTAATTCCATCACCCAAAGAAAGCACCCATAAGTATTTTGTGTACTCCTCCTCCTGTCTTTTTCCTTTCTCTTCTTTCACACGGCACAGGAAGCTTTCTTCAGCTACGCTGCTCTGGAGAAAGGCAGGGCTGCCGTAACATGCTGTCCGTGCCAGTTGTCTCTCAGTCCCTTTCAGTTCATTCTGCTTCTTTTTCTCCTCAGCTGCTCTCCTCCTTTCCTCTTCTGCCCAAATTTTCAGGTGGCTGTAACGCTTAGCAGCACCATCTTGTCCGTGACCTTCCCACCGGCCCTCCTGTCTTTCCTTGAAGTGATTTTATTTGGACAAACCAGCATTTCTGTGGAAACGTTGATTTCTGTAATGACCCTTGTCTGCCTTGCCTTTCTTGCGCAGGAACCAGTAGACCCTCTAAAGGAAGAAGTCTCATTGGTTACGTTGATAACTCACCTCAGATCACGGGGAGAGGAGCAACAGTGGAACCAGTCTTCTCTGTGGATGAGTCTTCTGCCTCTGTCCTCACTGGAAAACTGACTACTGTCTTTCTTCCAATTGTCTACACGATCGTATTTGCGGTTGGTTTGCCAAGTAATGGCATGGCCCTGTGGGTCTTTCTTTTCCGAACGAAGAAGAAGCACCCTGCTGTGATTTACATGGCCAACCTGGCCTTGGCAGACCTCCTCTCTGTTATCTGGTTCCCTTTGAAGATTGCCTATCACATCCATGGCAACAACTGGATTTATGGGGAATCTCTCTGCAAGGTACTCATTGGCTTTTTCTACGGCAACATGTACTGCTCCATCCTCTTCCTGACCTGTCTCAGTGTGCAGAGATACTGGGTCATCGTGAACCCCATGCTGTACCCCATGAAGAAGGCGAGCATTGCCATCAGTGTCTCCCTGGGAATATGGCTGCTGATTCTGCTGGTTACTATCCCCTTATACGCTGTGAAGCAGACCCTCTACATTCCAGCCCTTAACATCACGACCTGTCATGATGTTTTGCCAGAGGCGGTGTTGGTGGGGGACATGTTCAATTATTTCCTCTCTCTGGCCATCGGAGTCTTTCTGTTCCCAGCCTTCCTTACGGCCTTTGCCTATGTGCTGATGATCCGGACCCTCCAATCTTCTGCCTTGGATAAAAACTCAGAAAAGAAGAGGCAGAGAGCCATCAAGCTCATCGTCACTGTCCTGGCCATGTACCTGATCTGCTTCACTCCTAGTAACCTTCTGCTCGTGGTGCATTACTTCCTGATTAAAAACTGGGGCCAGAGCCACGTCTATGCCCTGTACCTCATAGCCCTCTGCCTCTCCACCCTCAACAGCTGCATTGACCCCTTTGTCTATTACTTCATTTCACAAGACATCAGGGATCACGCAAAGAATGCTCTGCTTTGTCGGAGCGTCCGTACTGTAAAGCAGATGCAAATATCCCACACATCAGTCAAATTCTCTAGGAAATCCAGCTCTTACTCTTCAAGTTCAACCAGTGTTAAAACCTCCTATTGAGTTTTCCAGCTCCTCGGATGGAAGTTAGGCAGGGGGATTTGGAACCTGATTAACATTATGGGGATGCTTCTGTTGTTTCCCAACCATGTGGGTTTCACCACATACCCTGTATATGCAACAGCTCCCAGGATTGCTGGGAGCTTCCCTGTTTGCATAAGGAAAGTCCCCCAAATTAACATAGATGTCAGTTTCAGAACTCCTCTACTCAGGTGCTCCTGGAAACGGAACTGATTGGAAGCAGACTTTTCAGAAGGTGGAGAAAAGACAGAAACCCAGTGACTTGCAAAGACTAGTATTGGCGTGAAGACCAAGTTCTTAGCTAAAACTACATTTTACATCTGGGGTCAGTCACAACCATGTTAGGGCTTCAGGGCCCTCAGAGATGATTGGTCCAATTGACTGGCTTTAAGGATAAGGAAACTAAAGAGGTGAGGGAGCTGCCCAGAATTAGGTTTCCAACCAATGGCAATAAGTTAGGACTGGACAGTTTTGAATGATCAGTGGGGTTCTTGTACCACCTCATCAAAATCCTTGTGGATCAGGCTTCCCTGGTGGCACAGTGGTTGAGAGTCCACCTGCCGATGCAGGGGACACGGGTTCGTGCCCCAGTCCGGGAAGATCCCACATGCCGCGGAGCGGCTGGGTCCGTGAGCCATGGCCGCTGAGCCTGCGCGTCCGGAGCCTGTGCGCCGCAATGGGAGAGGCCACAACAGTGAGAGGCCTGCGTACCGAAAAAAAAAAAAAATCCTTGTGGATCTTGTTGAAAAATGCAGATTCATTATACTCAGGAATCAGAGCTCAGAGTCTGGGGACAGGGCCCAGGAACCTTCATTTTAACAAGATTTTCGTGCACTCCAAACTTTGGGAACTATTGGTCTGGGTACTGCTTCGACTTGACAAGGGGCCGTGGCAGTTTCTGAAAAGAGAAGCAAACAGGATGTTGTGTGTCTCTTTTATGTTCAGCTTATAATGAATTCTGTTTGTTGACTTATTGGGACTTTCAATTATTTATCAATCCTTTGAGCTTTTGTGTATATCATTATCACTTCGAGGAAAATACATCAAGGATTTTAAATGTAGAAAAATAAATTTTGTGTAACTCTTTACTGACTTCAATGAAATCTTCAGGTTGTCTGAATAATAGATTGTTTCACAACTAGGAATAGTGTTTACCACTTAGTATTTTAAAAAATTGTTGGGGCTTCCCTGGTGGCGCAGTGGTTGAGAATCCGCCTGCTAATGCAGGGGACACGGGTTCGAGCCCTGGTCCGGGAAGATCCCATATGCCACGGAGCAACTAAGCCCGTGCGCCACAACTACTGAGCCTGCGCATCTGGAGCCTGTGCTCCGCAACAAGAGAGGCCACGATAGTGAGAGAGAGGCCCGCGCACCGCGATGAAGAGTGGCCCCCGCTCGCCGCAAATGGAGAAAGCCCTCGCACAGAAACGAAGACCCAACACAGCCAAAAATAAATATAAAATAAATAAATTAATTAAAAAAAAATTATTGTTGGACTATTTATTGCCAGTTTTGTTGACTTGTTATCAAATATGAAATTATAAAGCTGTCACTGGGTTTGAACCACATCCGTTTGGAAAAGAACTTCTGAAATAGAAGTGATTTGCAATGTTTTTAAAGAGGTACTTGACTCCAAGCTGACTTTATACAACTGGTGTATTTGTGACCTTTTAAAATAATTGTTCTATTGTATGATTGATTTATAAATAACACATGACTTATTTTTTACAACTTATCTCTGAATTATGTGGCTTTTGCTTTCATTTTTGTTTTCGAGGGAGGGAGTGAGAGAAGGGAAGCAAAGGCATCACTCTTCTAAGAAGAAATGTAAGTGATTCTCACATCTTATTTTTTACGTAAATAGGGCCATATTATACACATTGCTCTGTGATAATTGTTTTTCTTTTAACCACATTTTAGAATTCTTTCCATGTCTGCATCTATGAATTGACCTCCATTTTTAAAGGATACAGACTACTTAATATCTTGGATATATTGTGACGTTTTAGTCATTTAGTTATTTCCTACCTATGGCTCCTGAAATTGTTTCTTTCTCTCCCTCTTTTTTTTTTTCTTCCTCTTTTAAAACAGTGCTGGGCTTCCCTGGTGACGCAGTGGTTAAGAATCTGCCAGCCAGTGCAGGGGACACAGGTTCGAGCCCTGGTCTGGGAAGATCCCACATGCCACGGAACAACTGAGCCCACGTGCCACAACTACTGAGCCTGTGCTCTAGAACCCATGAGCCACAACTGCTGAGCCCACGTGCCATAACTACTGAAGCCCTCACACCTAGAGCGTGTGCTCCCCAACAAGAGAAGCCACCACAATGAGAAGCCTGTGCGCCACAGTGAAGAGTAGCCCCCACTCACCACAACTAGAGAAAGCCTGCGCACGGCAACAAAGACCCAACGCAACCAAAAATAAAATTAATTAATTAATTAACTAATTAAAAAAAAAAACAGTGCCTCATTGAACATCTGTGTGTAGACATCTTTGTGAGTATTTCTGTAGGATGAGGTCCTGAAAATAGAATGGCCAGGTCAAAAGTTATCGATGCCCATTTAAAATTTTGGTAACACTTGCCAAATGGCCTTCAGTAATTTATACTTCTACCAAAACGTATGTTTGCACCTACTTCCTGAAATGCTCATCCATCAATCTTCTTTTTTTTTTTTTTCTTTTTTTGCGGTACGCGGGCCTCTCACTGTTGTGGCCTCTCCCATTGCGGAGCACAGGCTCCGGACGTGCAGGCTCAGCGGCCATAGCTCACGGGCCCAGCCGCTCCGCGGCATGTGGGATCCTCCCGGACCAGGGCACGAACCCGTGTCCCCTGCATCGGCAGGCGGGCTCTCAACCACTGCGCCACCAGGGAAGCCCCGCCAATCTTTTGAAATGTTACCAATCTAATAGGAAAAAATCTCATTGTTATTTTACTTTGTATTGAAGCAGCACAGCTTAGTGGCTGCCAGGCAGGGCTGAATTCTGACTCCATTATTTCTTTGTTTTATTTAACTTAGGGAAGATGCTTCTCTGTGCTTCAGTTTCCTCATTTGTAAAATGAGGATAATAGTATCTTATAGAGTTATTAGGATTAAGTGTTTGGCACATATATGCTCATAAATTTTATGTAGCATTATTACTGTTACTCCCTAACTACTGATGTGATCTCATTTCTGATTTGCCCCCTTTCACTTCAGTGCCGGATACACCCTGCCTTCCTCGCTGGCTCTGCTTTCAGTCTCATAGCAGGCTGTCTCATAGTGGGGTTCCCATTTTATAGGTGGGAAAGCAAAAGACGGTGGACACAGGATAAAAGGGAGAGGAAACAAATGGCTCTCAGGGGCCCTGCAGATGGTCTGTGGGCTCATCCAATGGAAAACATTTTTTTGGTATTTGCTATTTTTTAAGTGATTTTTTAAAATTAATTAATTATTTTTGGCTGTGTTGGGTCTTTGTTGCTGCGCGCAGGCTTTCTCTGGTTACGGTGAGTGGAGGCTACTCTTCGTTGCAGTACGCAGGCTTTCCATTGCGGTGGCTTCTCTTGTTGCGGAGCACGGGCTCTAGGCACGCGGGCTTCAGTAGTTGTGGCACGTAGGCTCAGTAGTTGTGGCACGTAGGCTCAGTAGTTGTGGCTCACGGGCTCTAGAGCGCAGGCTCAGTAGTTGTGACGCACGGGCTTAGTTGCTCTGCAGCATGTGGGATCTTCCCAGACTAGGGATCGAACCCGTGTCCCCTGCACTGGCAGGCGGATCCTTAACCACTGCGCCACCAGGGAAGTCCCTACTATTTCTTTTTTTTGCGGTACGCGGGCCTCTCACTGTTGCGGCCTCTCCCGTTGCGGAGCACAGGCTCCAGACGCGCAGGCTCAGCGGCCATGGCTCACGGGCCCAGCCGCTCCGCGGCATGTGGGATCTTCCCGGACCGGGGCACGAACCCGTGTCCCCGCATTGGCAGGCGGACTCTCAACCACTGCGCCACCAGGGAAGCCCCCTGCTATTTGCTGATGGTTAAAAAAATCAAACTGAATAAAAATATATAAAATAAAAAAATTTTACTTCTTTGCTACTCATGCCCATTCTTATTTCTCAGAGGGAACTAATTTTTATAATTTATAGAAAGTATATGTATTTTATATGTATGTTATACTCTTAAAATAAGAATGAATATGTATGTGTATGTAAATACATATGTGCATGTATATGTCAGCTTCTAAATCAGTTCATGTGGATCTTCCTCATTATTTTCAGTGACTAGGTAGTATTCCGTGCACGGGTGATCATAATTTAATCACTACCTATCGAAGAAATATTTTTCTTGGTTCATTTTCACCAAGTCTGTGAATCTACATTAAAAAGTGTAAAAAAAAAAAAGATTTGGGAAATAGAATCGTGAGTGTTTGTTTGCTAAAGCAAATTCTTTTCCAATCATGTTTGTTTCTTTTGCCTTTGAGGAGTGACTCACAAAGGTCTTGTTCTACCTGAATCAGGCCCCTGACGGGAGGGAGGAGGAACTCTGAACCTGAGCTTGGAAATGCCCTGCATGTTCTTGTCTTTGCTCTGTGCCCCCAGTCTTAGTGCACTCTGATTTTTCTAAACTATCTGAATACTTGAATGTTGCACTCCTTTGGCTCCATTGACTAAAGGAGAGCTCTCTTAATTTGAAAGTGAATGTGGATTGTCCCACTGTGCGGGACACATGTTAAACTGGCTTGATTGGAGTTGTTTGGGCATTTCTCTGTATGTCATTTCAGTCATTTGTAGCAGGAGTTTCAGAGGTAATTAATTTCCCAGTTATCAAGATTTCATAAATCCTAGGGCTATAATCTCATCAGTATGCACAGTTTACTGATTACAACTTTGTTCCTGTAGCTTTAACCCTCTGGAGGCCCTTGGAGGACTGGAATGTATTACCAAATCAGAGGTACAGTTCATCATACTGTTCCCAGGTCTCATCGATTAAAACCATGGGTCTGCTGCAGAGCTTGGATGTTGTCTTAAAAAGCGAAGTTTCTGATTTCGCAGTAGTCAAAGGATGTGTCTAGTCCATCCCCACTCCTCATTCTGAAGGGGAAAAAACCAGACCCTGAGGGACCTGGTCCTCCATTTTATCCAAAGCCTTGGAATGTCACTGAGATGGTTGTTTAAATGTAAATAATTGGAGTCACTCAGGTCACACTTTGGAAATGCCTTTTTTTGAAGGAGAGCGTGACGAATTCTGTGGTTTGGGTATGAGCTGCCTTTGCCTCTACCTGTTGGTCAATCTGTGGAATATTTCCCAGTGTCTGTCTTTATTGGTGAGAAATTAGGCACAACCAGTTCTGCACCGCCTCCTGCAGAAAACACAGCCTTAGCCTGTGGGCTCCACGAACTCTAGTTAAGCCATCAGCACCCAGCAAGTGTGAGTGGTTCATTCACTCATCCCACAATGATTGCAACATTGTTGCCTTATTAACTGCAAAGAATTAAATCAGGATTCCCACATTAGCAACATTCTAACTGTGGGATTAATGTTCTCAGTGAAATTAATCAATATTAAAAAAAAAAAAATCCTCCAGTATTTGGGTTAATGGAAGGCCCTTAAAGAAGAGCCTATTCTAAAGCCAGGTCTTGAGAGTGGGAGAAAGTCAAGAAAAACAAAAGGACAAGAAGGCTTAGGAAGGGCCATTATTGTGGCTTCTCTCTTAATATTGTGATGCTTAAACCTTTCAAAAAATAAACCTAAAAATTATAAAAGTAATAAGTGGTTCTTGTAAATAAATCTGAGAATATAAGAGCATATACTGAAAAGTGGACCCATCCACGTCAGAACCTAGTTACTCCCTTTGTGCATCCTTTGAAGTATTTTTTATGCATGGATAAGTGTAAGTATCTATATGCTTCTTTTGAAAAGTAAAAGAGTTATACTATGTATGTTATTTATGCATAATCATTTTCCTCAAAACTTAGTGGCTTAAAGTAACAATAAACCTTTGCTAACTGGTGTAGTTTCTGTGGGTCATGAACTGAGGAGCAGTTTGGCCACGTGGTTCTTGCTTGAGATCTCGCGAGGTGGCAGTCATCTGAAGGCTTGACTGGGGCTGAGGATCCACTTCCAGTGTGGCTTCCTCACAGGGCTGGCACGTTGATGCTGGCTGGTGGCAGGAAGCCTTGGTTCCTCTCCATGAGGGCTTCTCCACAGGCCTGCTCAAGTGATCTCATAACACGAAGGTTGGCCTCCCCGAAAATGAGTGATCCAGAGAACAAGGAGGACCTGCGATGACCTTTAGAACCCAGCCTCAGAAGTCACACCGTCATCTCCACCTTACTCTACTGGTCACACAGACTAAATGCAATTCACTTCGGGAGGGGACTACATAAGAGCATAAAAGCAGGAGTCAAGGATCACTGAGGGCCATGTTGGACGCTGGCTACCACACTGTATATGAACACATCTTGGACATTATTTCCGTATCAGCATTTAGAGATTGACCTCATTATTTTAAATGGTTGTATCCATTGTATGGATATACTATATAAGGAATCCTCCAGCTTTTAGGTTGTTTCCAGATTTTTGCTCTACATATATTGCTCTTCAGGCAATCTTTGGGTGAATATCTTTTTATATCTTTACATACTTGTTCATTCAATATTCTTCCACCATGTACTATATGCCAAGTCATGCTCAAGGCAGTGAGGGACATTGTGGAGAACAAAATAGACAAGATCCCTGTTCTCACTGAGTTGACTTTCTGATTGGTCAGAGACCAGAAATAAGAAAAATATCTACTAGTAGTAAATTTTAAGAGAGGGCAAATGCTAAGAATACTAGGGTTTCAGGGAAGGTTTCAAAGAAGGTGAAATTTAAGTTGCAATATAAAGGACAAGAAAGCCAGCCCTGGGAGGATCCCAAGCAAGGGCTTCATGGGAATGGGTGAGGGGAATAAGTATGAGCAAATAGGTTGGAGAGACAGGCAGGTGCTGGGTAACTGAAGAGATTCGTAAGGGAGTAAGGAGCTTGACTTTCCTTCTAGGTGGGATTCCATAGGATTGTCTTACTGATAGTCACAGGATACGGATTATAGAAGGGCAAGAGGGAAGCAAGAACAATTAGGGAATTCCAGCAACGCAAGCAAGAGATGATGTCGGCTTGAATTCGGGTGATGATAGAAGGGAACTAATTTGGGCTGTGTTTTGAAGGTAGAGTCAAAAGATGTGAGGAAAAGAGAAATCTAGGAATCGAAGATCATAGATTTTTTCTCAGTGGATAATGATGAAATAATTAGGCATGAGCAAGTTTGGAGTTTGAAAGTCAAGAGTTCTGTTTTGGCCAAGGCATCCTGAGTTTGAGATGCCTGTCAGACATCCAAGTAGAACCGTTGAGTGGGACATTTGGATATCTGAGTCTGGAATTTTCAGTGATCAGGGTGAGAGATCCAGATTTGAGTCTGCCATATCACTAGCACTTTTAAAGTAAAGGACTTAGCTATCCTAGGCAAGAGAATAGATGAAGAGAAGGGGGCCTGGGACAAAGGCCTTTGACACTTAAAACTTTTCAAGCAGAGAAGGAGCCAGTAAAAGAGACTGAGAAGGACTGGCCACTGGAGCAGAAAGAAAGTCCAGAGAATCTGCTTTGGGGGAAGCCAAGGGCATGAAGGAGAGAGGGGTCAATCACAGGAAATATTACTAGAGGTCAAGTGAGATAAGAACAGAGAAGTGACTATTGGATCTTATCACATGGAGAACGTTGGTGACCTTGACAAGACCATCAATCTCTATGTTGTGGTGGGGAGAGGAAGCCAGAAGGTTCAAGAAGGAATGAGAAGTAAGGAAGTGAATGCAGTGATGATAGACAATCCTGACAATCCCGTACAGCAAGTTTAATTGCAAAAGGGAGCAGAGGACTGTGGGGCAAGAGAGAGTGATTCTGTTATCTTTTTTTTTTAAAAAAAACACTTTTTGGCCCTGCCACGTGGTGTGCAGGATCTTAGTTCCCTGACCAGGGGTCGAATCTGCACCCCCCTGAAGTGGAAGTGGGGAGTTTTAACCACTGGACCACCAGGGAACTCCCTCTGTTATCTTTAGAATGTGGTGATGGGAGTGATCCAGTAGAGAGCAGAGAGATACTGATGGTGGGAGAGACTTTGGATATACTGTATTTCTAGAAGTAGAATTCCTGGGTCAAAGGGTATATATCATTTTGATCAGGATTAATTGCCCTATTGAGATGGCATACCAGTCAGTTTACACACTTGTCAACAGTGTGTGAATGTCTTTGCCTCACACTGTTGTAAACACAGAGATTTCACAGTCTTAAATATTTGCCTATCTAAACTTCACAGATTTTGAGTGTAATCGTCATGCAGAGCTATGAGCACGCTGGGAGAAATGAAACTGTGTCTTTCCTCCTTTATTTACTTTGGGCATATTCTTTTCCTGTCAATCTTCACCACTAAAGCAGTACCACTTGAAAGGTGCTAGCTTTGGGGAGATTTGGTCCCATTTCTCTTTGTATTGTCTCTGAGAGGAAACCTAAAGTATTCTTTTGGGTGGGTCGCAGAAAACTCCTGTTTCATTTGGGACCTCTTTTGTTCTAGAAAGTCCTCTATCATTCTTTCACAGAGAATAGGAGGGCATGGCTGCAGCCCATCCACCTGATACCTAATAGCTTGGAGTCTGAGCCCTGGGCCCTGGCCAGCTCACCTGCAGATGAGGGATTAATCCTCAGCATCACCAGGTCTTGGCTGTCATCTGAGTACCTTACTCCAGCTTCAGCATGTAGCCTGGGGTGCGTGACTTCAGTGCATAAAAGAGTTTAATTAGAGCTTCTGTGTAGCACTGGCTAGACTTAATTACCTAATCCCCCGACAGAGTAGTTTAGCCAAGATCTTGTGTTCAGAGCTCTTTCAGAAGCTACCTGGGCACTTGGAGGGGACTGTATCTAGTTCTTATTGGTGACAAATTTTCCCTCCAACTAAAGATTTTTGTAGATGGGAGGTTTTGTTTAAAATATAGCTGATTTATCAGAATTTATGGTTTAAAAAGAATTGCAGGGCAAGGAGGGAAATGATAATATTTATTCCAATGATAGTTTCTGTTAATTAAAACTAGAATCCTTTTTTTTTCTTTACTTCTTAAAAATTTAATAATTATGGAGAATTTTGTACCCACACAGAAGATGACTGAATTGTATAAGGAAGCTCTAGGTCCACGTACCCATCGCTCAGTCCCAACAACCATCAACCCTTCAATTCTGCCCCTTTCAGCACCACCCCGTTTATTCTGAAGCAAGTCTCAGAAATCATATTATTTCACTTGTAAATGTTTCAGTGATTCTAAAAGAAAAGGAGTTTAAAAATCATACCTCAAAAATAAGCAATTCTTTAATATCAAATATCCTGTCAGTGTTCAAATTTCTACTTGTCTCAAATGTCATACTGGGTTTTTTTGTTTTTTTTTTTTTTAAAGGGCATATGCGTTTTTGTTTTTTTTTTAAAGAAGATGTTGGGAGTAGGGGTTTATTAATTAATTAATTAATTTTTGCTGTGTTGCGTCTTCATTTCTGTGCGAGGGCTTTCTCTAGTTGTGGCAAGCGGGGGGCCACTCTTCATTGCGGTGTGCGGGCCTCTCACTATCGCGGTCTCTCTTGTTGTGGAGCACAGGCTCCAGACGCGCAGGCTCAGTAGTTGTGGCTCACGGGCTTAGTTGCTCTGCAGCATGTGGGATCCTCCCAGACCAGGGCTCGAACCTGTGTCCCCTGCATTGGCAGGCTGATTCTCAACCACTGCGCCACCAGGGAAGCCCGATTTTTTTTTTTTTTTTAGTTAAAAAAAAAACCCCTAGAATCCAAATAAAGGTCACACATTGCAATTGATTAATGTCTTTTAAGCCTCTTAATTTATCTTTTTTTTTTTTTCCTTCTTGCAATTTATTTGTTGAAGAAAAAACAGGTTATTTGTTGGGAGATTTTCCCACAGTCTGGATTTTGCTAACTGCACTCCATTGGCAATTTAAAAAGCCTACCGTGGGAGAGAAAAGGCTCTTTTGACCCAAGAACTCTGATTATATATCCGTTCATTTTGCACTTTATGGGAAGCAGCTAGGAATACTAAAATCCTTATCACTTTGCTCTTCTATGTAAGGATCTTTTTTTTTTTTTTTTTTTTTTTTTTGATGTACGCAGGCTTCTCACTGTTGTGGCTTCTCCCGTTGCGGAGCACAGGCTCCGGACGCGCAGGCTCAGCGGCCATGGCTCACGGGCCCAGCCACTCCGCGGCATGTGGGATCCTCCCGGACCGGGGCACGAACCCGTGTCCCCTGCATCGGCAGGCAGACTCCCAACCACTGTGCCACCAGGGAAGCCCCTATGTAGGGATCTTAATGTGCTCCTAATGACAGGGAAGAGCAGGCCCCAGGCCACTGTCCACACCTGGCTGGCTGTGCCTGGGAATTCCACTCTGACAGGACCCATCCTTAACTGACAGTGTAGACGTTCCACATGTGCCTCTGCTCCCGCACATTCATTCTGGCCTCCCCAGAATGTCCATCATTCTTTAAATCTACAGTTTGGAGCTTTTAATTTTCTTTTTTCAGGTGGGCTGGAATAGTTATTTTAGAAAGAGAGATGTTTCAGTCTCCAGAGCCTATCCTGGAGTTTTTTCTTTCAAGATACTCTTGTGTGTGTTGGACCCTTTCCGACCTGTGTCTGCCCCTCTCTTTTCTTTCAAGTGGTGATTCTCTAGGCCAAGAGCGATCTTGGGCCCAGGGCTGATGGTCCAGGATGCCCTGCGCTGGCTGGTCTGAGGAGAAGCATGAATGGCTTCTGCGTCTTTTTGGGAGTGGTATTCAACTGGCATCTGGGAAGGCATGAGCAAAATTAAATAAAATCTCCTGAGCAGATCTAGGGAGGCCAAGCCACAACTTGAAGGTTCTTCTGGATCTTTCAGCTTGGACAGGAATATGACACCTGAGTGTCTCGAGGTGAGGTGGGAGTGAAGCAGGAGGCCAGGATGGTCACAGGAGCCAGAAGGAAACTAACTGTGCAGGGCAAGGGGCCCATCAGAAGCCCAGGGCCCTGAGCCACTATCAGCCCCTCCCTCGTGTTTCTCTCTCTCTCTCTCTCTCTCTTTCTTTCTCCTTGTGGCCAAGGTAACCAGGACACCTTTTACACAGGAAGCCCTATGGTAACCACCCTCTGACCTTTTTTTTGTCCTACCCAACCCCTGCCTTATGGCCCAGAGCTCTCCTTCCTCGAACTTCAACCTTTAGAGTTAGAAACCAGAATCTTCCACTTTTTTCTTTCTTTCTTTCTTTTTTTTGACCTTAAAGCTGCCTTCTGGGGAGATGAGGTAAGGAGAATGCTCTTATCTTGATTTCAGGGGGTGGAGATGACAGGCTTCCTCCGGAGAGCTAATTCTGGAGCCCTGACTGGGAATCACCCAGGTCTCAGGAAGTCTTTGTGGCTGTGGAGTCCAGATCCAGGGTGTGGCGGGTATGTTGTTTGTTATCAGGAGAGAAAGCAGGCAGAGCTGTAATTTATGACTTAGAGCCCGTAAATCTCTGAGTAAAAAGAATGCAAGGCTCTGAGTTTCCCACGAAACTGCTTGAGATAGACCCCCCCACCAGCGCCCCCCAGTGGTGAAGAGCAAGTACTCTGGAGCCAGATGAACTGGGTTCAAATCCTCACTTCACCAACAGTGACTTTGGGAAAATTACTGATTTCTCAGTGCTTCAGCTGTAAGACAGGGCTAGTGATTCTTCATATGATTTCTGAGGATGAAATGAATGAATACATTTAAACTGTCTAGAATGGTACTTGGCCAGAGTATGTGCTGACTAATATTAGTTATTATTATTTTCCTTTAATCCAGTTCCTGTGCAGGGACAGTGGAAAGCATGGGGTGCTATGGGAACACTAGGAGGGCTTGAACATTCAAGGGAGCTGAGGGGTGTCAGGGAGGCTTCCTTGGAGGACTAATGCCTGAGCTGGGTAACTGAGCATCCCAGGAGCAGCGTGTTATGTGTGGGGCAGATGGGCAGGTGAGATGGGTAGGAGTACCTCACAGAGCTTAGGCTCAACCTGGAAATTGTGGGGACCCTCCATGAGGTTAAGGTAGGGAGACGGTCAGGTGTGCCTCCCAGCAGCTGGTGGAGGCTGAGTTTGAAGAAAGGCAAAGTGGGTGCAGGAGGTGAGTCTGGTCTCTTACAGTAATTCAGGCCAGAAATGGCAAGGGCCTGAATCTCCGTGCTAGGGTTGGAGAGGAGGGGATGGGGGACTCAGGAGGTAAAGCCTAACAATGAATGAATGAGAGGAGGAGGGACCAGAAACAGCAGGACACTCAGGTTTCTGGCTCATGCTATCAGGTGAATGGGGGTGTTGCTGCTGATTGAGACAGTAAACAAAGGAGGGGCCGTCTGGATCCTCCAGAGGAGGAATGAGGGGGAAGGGAGTGAAAATGTTCAATTCAATCTGGTGTGACTAAGGCATTTGAGAGATGCCTATGTGCTGTCTAAGGGGAGATGTCCTGTAGTCAGTTTATTTATACTCTGCTCTGTCCCCAGGTAGAATTTAAAGTGATACATAAGGATACATAAAGTAGAGGCAAATATGATAAATTAAGTAGAAGTGAAAGAAGAAAAACAAGAGTAGAATGTAAAACTGAGGAAGGAGGGAGGTTGATACAGAACACACAGCAGAAAGCAGAAGTCACAAGCTGACTGGATTCAGCTGACCTCTACTGTTTGTGCTGGCCTGCAGTCTAATGTTTCTCTGTTTATTTTTGGTTGGGCTTTTTGATTTTTGCTTTTTTGGAGTGTAGTCTTAAAATCCAGGAGTTCCCCAAAATTAGGATTTCTGGCTTTGTCTAAACATATGGGAAGTTCTGGGAGCTCTGAGCCATATTCTAATGTGGCAACAATTATTTGGATCTAAGGAGCAGTCACCGTTCTTTTTTTTTTTTTAATTTTTTAATTAGTTTTTGGTTTTTTTGTCTTTTTGTTTTTTATACAGCAGGTTCTTATTAGCCATCAATTTTATACACATCAGTGTAGACATGTCAATTCCAGTCGCCCAATTCAGCACACCACCATCCCCATCCCCCCGCGCTTTTCCCCCCTTGGTGTCCATGTTTGTTCTCTACATCTGTGTCTCAACTTCTGCCCTGCAAACCGGCTCATCTGTACCATTTTTCTAGGTTCCACATACATACGTTAATATGTGATATTTGTTTTTCTCTCTGACTTACTTCACTCTGTATGACAGTCTCTAGATCCATCCACGTCTCAACAAATGACTCAATGTCTTTCCTTTTTATGGCTGAGTAATATTCCATTGTATATATGTACCACAACTTCTTTATCCATTCATCTGTCGATGGGCGTTTAGGTTGCTTCCATGACCTGGCTATGGTAAATAGTGCTGCAATGAACATTGGGGTGCATGACTCTTTTTGAATTATGGTTTTCTCAAGGTATATGCCCAGTAGTAGGATTGCTAAGTTGTATGGTAGTCCTGTTTTTAGTTTTTTAGGGAACCTCCATACTGTTCTCTATAGTGGCTGTATCAATTTACATTCCCACCAACAATGCAAGAGGGTTCCCTTTTCTCCACACCCTCTCCAGCATTTATTGTTTCTAGATTTTTTGATGATGGCCATTCTGACTGGTGTGAGGTGATACCTCCTTGTACTTTTGATTTGCATTTCTCTAATAATTAGTGATGTTGAGCATTCTTTCATGTGTTTGTTGGCAGTCTGTATGTCTTCTTTGGTGAAATGTCTATTTAGGTCTTCTGCCCATTTTTGGATTGGGTTGTTTGTTTCTTTAATATTGAGCTGCATGAGCTGTTTATATATTTTGGAGATTAATCCTTTGTCCGTTGATTCGTTTGCAAATATTTTCTCCCATTCTGAGGGTTGTCTTTTCTTGTTGTGTGTGGTTTCCTTTGCTGTGCAAAAGCTTTGAAGTTTCATTGGGTCCCATTTGTTTATTTTTGTTTTTATTTCCATTACTCTAGGAGGTGGGTCAAAAAAGACCTTGCTGTGATTTAGTGTTCTTCCTATGTTCTCCTCTAAGAGTTTTTTAGTGCCCGGTCTTACATTTAGGTCTCGAATCCATTTTGAGTTTCTTTTTGTGTATGGTGTTAGGGAGTGTTCTAATTTCATTCTTTTACATGTAGCTGTCCAGTTTTCCCAGCACCACTCATTGAATAGACTGTCTTTTCTCCATTGTATATCTTTGCCTCTTTTGTCATAGATTAGTTGACCATAGGTGCATGGGTTTATCTCTGGGCTTTCTATCTTGTTCCATTGACCTATGTTTCTGTTTTTGTGCTAGTACCATATTGTCTTGATTACTGTAACTTTGTAGTATAGCATGAAGTCAGGGAGTCTGATTCCTCCAGCTCCGTTTTTTTCCAAGACTGCTTTGGCTATTTGGGGTCTTTTGTGTCTCCATACAAATTTTAAGATTTTTTGTTCTACTTCCATAAAAATGCCATTGGTAATTTGATAGGGATTGCACTGAATCTGTAGATTGCTTTGGGTAGTATAGTCATTTTCACAATATTCATTCTTCCAATCCAAGAACATGGTGTATCTCTCCATCTGTTGGTATCATCTTTAATTTCTTTCATCAGTGTCTTATAGTTTTCTGCATATAGGTCTTTTGACTCCCTAGGTAGGTTTATTTCTAGGTATTTTATTCTTTTTGTTGCAATGGTAAATGGGAGTGTTTCCATAATTTCTCTTTCAGATTTTTCAGCATTAGTGTATAGGAATGCAGGAGATTTCTGTGCATTAATTTTGTATCCTGCAACTTTACCAGATTCATTGATTAGCTCTAGTAGTTTTCTGGTAGCATCTTTAGGATTCTCTATGTATAGTATCATGTCATCTGCAAACAGTGACAGTTTTACTTCTTCTTTTCCGAATTGTATTCCTTTTATTTTTTTTTCTTCTCTGATTGCCATGGCTAGGACTTCCAAAACTATGTTGAATAATAGTGGTGAGAGTGGACATCCTTGTCTTTTTCCTGATCTTAGAGGAAATGCTTTCAGTTTTTCGCCATTGAGAATGATGTTTGCTGTTGGTTTGTCGTATATGGCCTTTATTATATTGAGGTAGGTTCCCTCTATGCCCACTTCCTGGAGAGTTTTTATCATAAATGGGTGTTGAATTTTGTCAAAAGCTTTTTCTGCATCTATCGAGATGATCATATGCTTTTTACTCTTCAATTTGTTAATATGACTTATCACATAGATTGATTTACGTATATTGAAAAATCCTTGTATCCCTGGGAAAAATCCTACTTGATCATGGTGTATGATCCTTTTAATATGTTGCTGGATTCTGTTTGCCAGTATTTTGTTGAGGATTTTTGCATCTATATTCATCAGTGACATTGGTCTGTAATTTTCTTTTTTTGTAGTATCTTTGTCTGGTTATGGTATCACAGTGATGGTGGCCTCATAGAATGGGTTTGGGAGTGTTCCTCCCTCTGCAATTTTTTGGAAGAGTTTGAGAAGGATGGGTGTTAGCTCTTCTCTGAATGTTTGATAGAATTCACCTGTGTAGCCATCTGGTCCTGGACTTCTGTTTGTTGGAAGATTTTTAATCACAGTTTCAATTTCATTACTTGTGATTGGTCTGTTCATATTTTCTATTTCTTCCCGGTTCAGTCTTGGAAGATTATACCTTTCTAGGAATTGGTCCATTTCTTCCACGTTGTCCCTTTTATTGGCATAGAGTTGCTTGTAGTAGTCTCTTGGGTTGCTTTGTATTTCTGTGGTGTCTCTTGTAACTTCTCCTTTTTCATTTCTAATTTTATTGATTTGAGTCCTCTCCCTCTTTTTCTTGATGAGTCTGGCTAATGGTTTATCAATTTTGTTTATCTTCTCAAAGAACCAGCTTTTAGTTTTATTGATGTTTGCTATTGTTTTCTTTGTTTCTATTTCATTTATTTCTGCTCTGATCTTTATGATTTCTGTCCTTCTACTAACTTTGGGTTTTGTTTCTTCTTCTTTCTCTGGTTCCTTTAGGTGTAAAGTTAGATTGTTTATTTGAGATTTTTCTTATTTCTTGAGGTAGGCTTGTATAGCTATAAACTTCCCTCTTAGAACAGCTTTTGCTGCATCCCATAGGTTTTAGATCGTCGTGCTTTCATTGTCACTTGTCTCTAGGTATTTTTTGATTTCCTCTTTGCTTTCTTCAGTGATCTCTTGGTTATTTAGTAACGTATTGTTTAGCCTCCATATGTTTGTGTTTGTTACGTGTTTTTCCCCGAAATTAATTTCTAATCTCATAGTGTTGTGGTCAGAAAAGATGCTTGATATGATTTCAAGTTTCTTAAATTTACTGAGGCTTGATTTGTGATCCAAGATGTGATCTATCCTGGAGAATATTCTGTGTGCACTAGAGAAGAAAGTGTAATCTGCTGTTTTTGGATGGAATGTCCTATAAATATCAATTAAATCTATCTGGTCTATTGTGTCATTTAAAGCTTCTGTTTCCTTATTTATTTTCATTTTGGATGATCTGTCCATTGGTGTAAGTGAGGTGTTAAAGTCCCCCACTATTATTGTGTTACTGTCGATTTCCCCTTTTATAGCTGTTAGCAGTTGCCTTATGTATTGAGGTGCTCCTATGTTGGGTGCATATATACTTATAATTGTTATGTCTTCTTCTTGGATTGATCCCGTGATCATTATGTAGTGTCCTTCCTTGTCTCTTGTAACATTCTTTATTTTAAAGTCTATTTTATCTGATATGAGTATAGCTACTCCAGCTTTCTTTTGATTTCCATTTGCATGGAATATCTTTTTCCATCCCCTCACTTTCAGTCTGTATGTGTCCCTAGGTCTGAAGTGGGTCTCTTGTAGACAGCATATAGATGGGTCTTGTTTTTGTATCCATTCAGCAAGCCTATGTCTTTTGCTTGGAGCATGTAATCCATTCATGTTGAAGGTAATTATCGATATGTATGTTCCTATGACCATTTTCTTAATTGTTTTGGGTTTGTTTTTGTATGCCCTTTTCTTCTCTAGTGTTTCCCACTTAGAGAACTTCCTTTAGCATTTGTTGTAGAGCTGCTTTGGTGGTGCTGAATTCTCTTAGCTTTTGCTTGTCTGTAAAGCTTTTGATTTCTCCATAGAATCTGAATGAGCTCCTTTCCGGGTAGAGTAATCTTGGTTGTACGTTCTTCTTCCCTTTCATCACTTTAAGTATATCATGCCACTCCCTTCTGGCTTGTAGACTTTCTGCTGAGAAATCAGGTGTTAACCTTATGGGAGTTCCCTTGTATGTTACTTGTCATTTTTTCCTTGCTGCTTTCAATAATTTTTCTTTGTCTTTAATTTTTGCCAGTTTGATTACTCCTTGGATTTATCCTGTATGGGACTCACTGCACTTCCTGGACTAGGGTTGCTATTTCCTTTCCCATGTTAGGGAAGTTTTCGACTATAATGTCTTCAAATATTTTCTCAGGTCCTTTCTCTCTCTCTTCTCCTTCTGGGACCCGTATAATGCAAATGTTGTTGCGTTTAATGTTGTCCCAGAGGTCTCTTAGGCTGTCTTCATTTCTTTTCATTCTTTTTTCTTTATTCTGTTCCGCAGCAGTGAATTCCACCATTCTGTCTTCCAGGTCAGTTATCCGTTCTTCTGCCTCAGTTATTCTGCTATTGATTCCTTCTAGTGTATTTTTCATTTCAGTTATTGTACTGTTCATCTCTGTTTGTTTGTTCTTTAATTCTTCTAGGTCTTTGTTTAACATTTCTTGCATCTTCTCGATCTTTGCCTCCATTCTTTTTCCGAGGTACTGGATCATCTTCACTATCATTATTCTGAATTTTTTTTCTGGATGGTTGCTTATCTCCACTTCATTTAATTGTTTTTCTGGGGTTTTATCTTGTTCCTTCCTCTGGTACATAGCCCTCTGCCTTTTCATCTTGTCTATCTTTCTGTGAATGTGGTTTTTGTTCCATAGGCTGCAGGATTGTAGTTCTTCTTGCTTTTGCTGCAGTCACCATTCTTAAGAGGGCATGGATTCTCCAGTTTACCACAGTCCCCACCACTCCCTATTGTCTCCCCAACACTGAGGTGGAGTGTCAGTCCCATTTATCATCATGGACTATCTCTATCAAATGTGAAAAAAAAACCCAAAATAGGTTGAGTTTTCTTTTAAAATTCTCACTCTATTTTGCCTGTCTACACTAGCTGCCTGGCTGGTGATGCAGGCTGATGGTCATGGTTTACAGCTGTTGCCCATTCTGATTGGGGCCTTTGTTGTACCTGCTGTCAAATAGTTTGAGCGTGGCTTCTGCTGTAGGAATTTGGGTTTATGACAGGTGGTAAAATCGTGTATTTGGCCTAGGTGGCCCCCAGACTTGGCGCTAGGCCTTTGAACAGCCTAAGAAAAAGAGGATATCTTATCAGCCAGGCAATTCATCTTGTCCATAAAATGATTGCTTAAGCAAATCAGGACTCTGCTCCGCAAAAAAACCACACAGAAACTTCTCCTGAGAGTCTTCATAGAGAGGGAATGATATGTTCACACAACATCCATCCCCAGGGTGGATACTAACCTGGGGGAACTTCAGGTTGGCGGAAGAGTAAGACGCAGAGATCACCTTTCTCCCACGAATACATCAGAAATACATCTACATGCGGAACAGCTCCTACAGAACACCTACTGAACTCTGGCAGAAGACCTCAGACTTCCCAAAAGGCAAGAAACTCCCCACGTACCTAGGTAGGGCAAGAGAGAAAAGGAAAAACAGACAGAAGAATAGGGACGGGACCTGCCCCTCGGGGAGGGAGCTGTGAGGGAGGAAATGTTTCCACACACTAGGAAGCCCCTTCGTGGGCGGAGACTGGGGTGGCAGAGGGGGGAAGCTTCAGAGCCACGGAGGAGAGCACAGCAACAGGGGTGCGGAGGGCAAATCAGAGAGATTCCCGCACAGAGGATCGGTGCCGACCAGCACTCACCAGCCCAAGAGGCTTGTCTGCTCACCCGCCGGGGCGGGCGGGGCTTGGAGCTGAGGCTCGGGCCTCGGAGGTCGGATCCCAGGGAGAGGACTGGGGTTGGCTGCGTGAACACAGCCTGAAGGGGGCTAGTGCATCACAGCTAGCTGGGAGGGAGTCTGGGAAAAAGTCTGGACCTGCCGAATGGGCAAGAGACCATTGTTTCAGGGTGCACGAGGAGAGGGGCTTCAGAGCACCACCTAAATGAGCTCCAGAGACAGGCGCGAGGTGGATGGACCTAGAGACTGTCATACAGAGTGAATGAAGTAAGTCAGAAAGATAAAAATGCCATATGCTAACCCATATATATGGAATCAAATCTAGGGGCAGGACAGGAATAAAGACAGATGTAGAGAATGGACTTGAGGACACGGGGAGGGAGAAGGGGAAGCTGGGACGAAGTGAGAGAGTGGCATGAATATATATATACACTACCAAATGTAAAATAGATAGGTAGTGGGAAGCAGCTGCATAACACAGGGAGATCAGCTTGGTGCTTTGTGACCACCTAGAGGGGTGGGATAGGGAGGGTGGGAGGGAGATGCAAGAGCGAGGAGATATGGGGATATATGTATGCATATAGCTGATTCACTTTATTATACAGCAGAAACTAACACACGATTGTAAAGCATTTATACTCCAATAAAGATGTTAAAAAAAAAAGAAAAATCTAGGGGCTTCCCTGGTGGGACAGTGATTGAGAGTCCGCCTGCGGATGCAAGGGATACGGGTTCATGCCCAGGTCCGGGAAGTTCCCACATGCCGCGGAGCGGCTAGGCCCGTGAGTGGTGGCCGCTGAGCCTGCGCGTCCGGAGCCTGTGCTCCGCAACGGGAGAGGCCACAACAGTGAGAGGCCCACGTACCGAAAAAAAAAAAAAAATCTAAGGCTGATTCTAGAAGCTTTGTTCAACATAGTCTAGTGGCATCTCCCCAGGCACAACTGCTTAAGCAATTCTAGTGGAGGCCAGTCTGCTACAGTTCGGGAACCTCATTCTCTACCAAACTGACCTAATACTGGGGTAATTTTAGAAAATATAGAAAATCTCGAGAAATGGATGGACTCCAAGTAATCTGCCGTAGGTGATCCGAGGATTTGATACCTGAACTTGCAGCCGTCACCTTTTAACTATCAGGGAGGGATTAGAGCCAGCATACAGAAGATGGGAAGGAGGAAAGACAAAAGGTCTTGGGTCTTTGATAACATTGTTTAAACACTGAAACAACCAACCCCTGTCGTGTGAGTTAACAAATGTCCTTATTAAGTTTAAATTACTTTTATTGGGTTACTTGAATACTTGCTGACAAACGCATCAAAACTAGTAAAACCAATAACCAATTGAAGTCCCAAGAAAGAACAATGACAGCCATAAACAATCTAATTTCTCCTCCTGGGAGTGTAAGTATAGAAGAGGCAAATGGATGGGCTATGAAAAACATTGGCATGTCACAAGAAGTTGTAGCTCTAGATTCTAGAGGAGTGGAAATAAAACCATACTAGTATGATTCTCAGGGGGTTCAGATCTCATGTCAGAGTTGGGGAAACAGACTTGGGAATTTGAATCACATAGTTTGTAGGTAAAACCCTCACAGTAGATGAAAATGCTCTAGGTTGACCACATACAGCAATGGAGAATACCCACATTCAAAGGGTAGGCATTCAAGTTTCCTGCTAAGGAAAGAACACAGAGAAAGAACAGTTAGAAAGGTTGGAAGAAAATCAGCATAGCAAGAGGTGATGGAAACCAAGAGAGTAGAAACTTTACAAAGGCAGGAATTGGAAACAATGTCAAGTACAGCCCACTAATATAAGGACTTGCGTATGAAAGCTGGGACTAATATAAGGACTTGTGTGTGAAATCCAGGCTTCCATACATACTCCCTCTGAGATGTCATTCTGCAGACACAAATGTCCCTGATCTATCCCATTCTTGTTTTTCCTAAAGTCTTCCACAGAAACTTTCTTGTCTCACATTTTTAGGAATGATAAAAAACAATTGACAATAAAGTTTAACTCCTTGAGCTCCTAGGGACTTCTTCCTTATTTAATTTGTGCCTGCCATTTCCTTAGCCAATTTTAAAAATGGCTTCCTGGAAGTTGTGGTCTAACCAGAAATTGAAGCAATAAAATCTTTGTTTGCTAAAAGATAGAGCTGCCAGACCAGTTTCAATTTCTCAGTTATCTTTTGATAGGTCCAAGGGATGGAGCCTCTCTGGAGGCAATGAAAGTGGAGTTCTAGAAGTATGTGAAATGCAAGGGATTTCTGACAGAGTCATTCATTCCTTCTCAGTCTTCTGCCATCTACGTCCAGGCTTGCCTCAGGGAGAACCATGTCAAGAGTAAGGTGAGGGCTAAAACTTCCAAAACTATGTTGAATAATAGTGGTGAGAGTGGGCAACCTTGTCTTGTTCCTGATCTTAATGGAAATGATTTCAGCTTTATACCATTGAGAACAATGTTGGCTGTGGGTTTGTCATATATGGCCTTTATTAGGTTGAGGTAGGTTCCCTCTATACCTACTTTCCAGAGGGTTTTTTTTTTTTTATCATAAATGGGTGTTGAAGTTTTTGAAAGCTTTTTCTGCATCTATTGAGATGATCATATGGTTTTTCTCCTTCAATTTGTTAATATGGTGTATCACATTGATTGATTTGCGTATATTGAAGAATCCTTGCATTCCTGGGATAAACCCCACTTGATCATGGTATGTGATCCTTTTAATGTGCTGTTGGATTCTGTTTGCTAGTATTTTGTTGAGGATTTTTGCATCTATGTTCATCAGTGATATTGGCCTGTAGTTTTCTTTCTTTGTTACATCTTTGTCTGGTTTTGGTAATAGGGTGATGGTGTGGATGGCCCACTTCTAAGGGGGCTCATCACATGTCTGACAGGTTGGTCCTGGCTCTTGGTCAGTTCTTTGCCACATGGGTCTCTCTATAGGGCTTCTTGAGTATCCTCACAACATGGCAGCTGACTTCCCCCAGAGCCCATGATCCAAGAGCAAGTAAAGTGGAAGCCATGTTGTCTTTTATGCCTTAGCCTTGTCAGTCACACACAATATCCTACTGGTAACACAGGTCTGCTCCATTCAGTGCGGGGAGAGTCTACACAAAGGTGTGTACCAGGAGACAAGGATCCTTGAAGGCTGGCTACCCCTGAAACTTTGCAGAGAATGGATATGGTTTTATCTGACAAGGGAAGTGTAGTTGTTGGACTTGTTAGTAGCTAGTCCTGACAATAAACATGAGCTAAGGTTCAGGCCTGTGGCATGGATGCATGCCACTTGCCCAGACACATTCTACCTGCTTGCTTTCAGTATAGTCACCATGACTGCGTAAGGTTCAGACTGCCTTGTTTGGCCCAAGAATAAATTTGGGCAACTAACAAGCATTCATGTTCTTCTTCTTCGCCATCAGTATAAATAACTGTTTCACTTTCTATTTTCAGTGAAAGAATTTCCTTAGCTATCTTCTCCTGTAATTTATCTCAGTGTTTATCAGCCTTCATGTTAGGGTTTTTTTTTTTTTTTATATTCTTTTAGTATCATTTAAGTTACTCTTCTTCAGTTGATTGCATCAGTGACAAAAAGCAAGTGGCAGCTTCTTCTCTAACAAAATTCCTCCATATACTCAATGCCATTAAGTTACTTCTTTTCCTCTGGTGAGATAATTCCAGTTTGGTTAAACTTTTTCTCATGCTGACAGGGATGGGGATTGTGTGTGTGTGTGTGTGTGTGTGTGTGTGTGTGTGTGTGTGCCCTTTTTATTAAGGAAAATTTCAAGCGTGTTAAAAATAAGAAAGTAGAATACTCTAAAGAACTTCCATGTACCCAGCACTCACCTTCAACAGTTCCCTGACTCATGGCCAATCTAGTTTAATGTCTTTTCTACCCACTTCACCATATCACCTACCTCCCACCCACTGGATTCTTTTGAGCAAATAGCAGAAATCTTCTCGTTTCAGCCGGGAAAATAGATGTTTGACTTGTGAAAAGGAAATGAAAATTCAAACTCTTGCCTTTAGAATTCCTCTTCTTTTTGATGCTCAGCTTTAGTCTGTGGGTAAAAGGCAAGATAAATGCCTTTAATTCAGCGGAGAACTCAGGGGTGTAAGGACATCATTAAAGGGAGAGAGAACGGAAATTCTCCTTTCTGTAATTGTTGGGGCAGACACATCTGACTTTCCTGGTGGGAATGTGTGTCCTGAAGGATGGGAATCCCACACCAGCCCACTCACACTCACTGTTGAACCTTAAACTAATTTTGGAATAAAAATTGTTTTAAAAGGAAAAGGAGCTTCAGAGCCATTTTGCCCAAGGTTGTCATATCCCTCCAGTGCAGAAGGAGGCCCAGTTAGGTCATGTTTAGGTTTGGTTTAGTATTTAATAATCTGTAATGTATTTTTCAGTAATATTTTGAGTATTTGTCTTGAATTATATAATCTCTTACAGACTCTATCCGGCACTGGGTAAATACTTGCTACCTAATTGTGTGTGTGAAAAGGGCTTTATAAGCTGGAAAGTGCCTTAGGAAAGCCTGTGACTACTATAGCCAAGTCAGTATTTGGGTGGTTCAAATGCTTTGTCAACTCTATGATTTTTAAAACACTTCATTTTTTTGTTATGAAAGTAAAGTATGGCTATTACTAAAGATTTTAAATGACCAAAACCAAGAATAACACAAGCAGAAAGAAAAAAAAAACCTTAAAAAAAACCTGTTAACATTTTTGCATATTTCCTTTATCTTTTCTTATGCATGTATAAAAACATAACATGATAATTTTGAATCTAGAATTTTATATGCTAATTTTACAATTCAACACTTTAAAGACTTGCCTAGGGACTTCCCTGGTGGTCAAGTGGGTAAGACTCCATGCTCCCAATGCAGGGGGCCCAGGTTTGATCCCTGGTGGGGAAACTAGATCCTGCATGCATGCTGCAACTACGAGTTCTCATGCCACAGCTAAAAAAAGATACCCTGAATGCCGCAACTAACACCTGGAGTAGCCAAAATAAATAAATAAAAAATATTAAAATGAAATAAAATAAAGACTTGCCTAATATGAAGATAGATTATAATTTAAAACAATGTATAATTACAATTGATGTTTTAATTGAAAAAGCAATTTAACAGCAACATTAAAAGTTTTTAAAAATTTGTTTTATTGAAGTATAGTTGATTTATAATGCTGTGTTAGTTTCTGCTGTACAGCAAAGTGATTCAGTTATACACACATATATATATTTTCATATTCTTTTCTATTCTTTTCTATCATATTATTTTCTATATTGAATATATTTCCCTGTGCTATATAGGAAGACCTTATTGTTTATCCATCCTATATATAATAGTTTGCATCTGCTAATCCCAAACTCCCAGTCCATCCCTCCCCCAGCCCCCCTCTCCTTTGGCAACCACAAGTCTGTTCTCTATGTCTGTGAGTCTGTTTCTGTTTTGTAGATAAGTTCATTTGTGTCATATTTTAGATTCTACATATAAGTGATATCATATCGTATTTCTCTTTCTGACTTACTTCACTTAATATGATAATCTCTAGGTCCATCCATGTTGCTGCAAATGGCATTATTTCATTCTTTTTATGGCTGAGTAGTATTCCATTGTGTATATATACCACATCTTTTTTTTTTTTGCTGTACGCAGGCCTCTCACTGCTGTGGCCTCTCCTGTTGTGGAGCACAGGCTCCGGACGCGCAGGCTCAGCGGCCATGGCTCACGGGCCCAGCCGCTCCGCGACATGTGGGATCCTCCTGGACTGGGGCACGAACCTGTGTCCCCTGCATCGGCAGGCGGACTCTCAACCACTGCGCCACCAGGGAAGCCATACCATGATGTTTTGATTACTGTAGCTTTGTAGTTTTGTCTGAAGTCTGGTAAGGTTATGCTTCCTGCTTTGTTCTTTTCCTCAGGATTGCTTTGGCAATTCTGGGTCTTTTATGGTTCCATATAAATCATTTTAGGATTATTTGTTCTAGTTCTATGAAAAATGCCATGGTAATTTGATAGGGATTGCATTGAATCTGTAGGTTGCTTTGGGGAGTATGGCCATTTTAACAATAATCTTCCAACCCAGGAGCATGGGATATCTTTCCATTTCTTTGAATCATCTTCAATTTCCTATATTAATGTTTTATAATTCTCAGCATGTGTCTTTCACCTCCTTGTTCATGTTTATTCCTAAGTATTTTATTTAATTATTTTTTGATGTGATTTTTAAAGGGATTGTTTTTTTACTTTCCCTTTCTGATATTTCATTGTTAGTGTAAAGAAATGCAACTGATTTCTGTATATACTCTTATATCCTGCTACCCTGCTTAATTCATTTATCAGTTCTAGTAGTTTTTGTGTGGAGTCTTTAGGGTTTTCTATATATAGTATCATGTCACCTGTATATAATGACAATTTTACCTCTTCCCTTCCAATTCAGATATGTTTTATTTCTTTTTCTTGTCTGATTGTTGTGGCTAGCACTTCCAATACTATGCTGAATAGAAGTGGTGAGAGTGGGCATCCTTGGCTTGTTCCATGTTTTAGGGGGGAGGCTTTCAGCTTTTCACCATTGAGTATTATGTTGGCTGTGGGTTTGTCATAAATAGTTTTTATTATGTTGATGTATGGTCCCTTTATACCCACTTTGGTAACAGTTTTTATCATGAATGGATGTTGAATTTCAAATGCTTTTCCTGCATCTACTGAGAAAGAATTTTAAAATCATCCATAATTCTATTAAATAACTATTAAAACTATTTTCATTTTCCTTCTTTCTATATGTACACAAAATTTCCATTGTAGCATACATATGATTTTTATTTTACTATTTTCACTTGTTTTGCTAAAAAATTTTTTTTGCATCCCTGTAGTCTTTTTTTTTCTTTTGCACTTCTGTAGTCTTTATAATTCTACTTTTAAATGGCTGCCTGGTTTAATCTTTTTGTCAGACAAACATGGATTTGAATCTCAGTTTGCTATAATCTACTTATGTGATTCTGGGAAAGTATTTTCTCTCTTTTTTTGAAGTGCTTTATTGAGTTATAATTGACATACAATAAACTGCATGTATTTGAAATGCAAACTTTAAGTTCTGACATGTATATACCTGTAAAAACATCACCACAATCAAGATAATGAACATACTCATCATGCCCAAAAGATTCTTCCTGCCCTTTTGTAATCTCTCCCTCTTACTCCATATAATTATTTTAGACTCACCCATGTCATTGTTATGAAAGTGACAGAACATTTGAACCAGGTTACTTAAAAAGACAAAACTGGAAACTTTGGAAGGAGACAGTTTAGCCTCCTGTATGACTCTGGCCTGGCCTCAGAGGCAGACCCTCCTAGGAATCTGTGGCAGGCTCAAGCACCTTTAGGGTGTCAGTTGTATCCCAGCTAATATTGATGGCTTATTTTTCACATATTTCCTTTTTTTCAGGCTCCATGGCCAAAGCCCCACTTTCCAGCAGCTCTGCTCTTTTTGCCTCCCACTTGTGGATTTTCAATAGCTTTTTTTTCTCTACAATAGTCCTTACTTTTAAACTCTCCCATATCTGATATTTCCATTTCTCTCATTCTTTGCATGCTATCTTGGATGTGAAGTTATAGCTTTTAGTCCTAAGGGTTATGACACACACCAGAAACTGAAAAGTAAAACTGTAATTAATGACTCATAGAGCAAGTAAGGTGCTGCTGGAGGACCCCTCTGGGCTATGAACAGGTATGTCTCCCCTGCCCACCTGGGATTTCCTGTCACCTGTAAATTTGTGTCACTGGCCCGACAGGGTCCTGTTGAGACTTCTGACATTATCTTTGTTTCTGAAAGTCTCCTGGAGGGCAGAGGCTGGGGCTGGCTTACAACACAGACAAGTTCCTGAAGAAGGGCCACACTCGATTTACAGTATCAAGCACACTCTGGGAGTTAGAGGGCTTCCAGATGCAGTCCTGCAGCCTGACACCAAGGGGCAGCATATACCAAAGGAAACATCTAGCTCTGCTAAGGCCAAGCAGAAACTAAGCAGAAACCACCCTGCTTTTAAACCCCCAGAGCAAAGCACACAGAGGCCATATTCTCATCTCTCGAATCAGATTACAGCATTACAGCTTTTAAATATCTATTAAGAGTTTTGCCTGCCAACTGAATTTTCCAAGAAGTCAATTTGTCGTTGAACATGATTTAAATATAATACTGCTGAGACCCACATACTCTGTAAGACTTACCCATTTTAGTGCATTTATAACTTCAGCAGCTTAATCTGAAAATAGTTCCAAATTCACACTCTTTCTATTCTTTTAAATGACTGTTGTCTGTCTGTCTCCTTTTCTTTCATGAAGCAAATTTTGTGTGTGGAATAATGGCAATCAAATAATTTCTTTGGACAGTTAAACCAGACAAGGCTCAACTCTTTGGAGAGCTTAGTTTCCCTCTCTGAGGCATTTGTTCATTAATCCATCCATCAGTAAAGATTTCTGAGCATTTCCATCATATGCTTGACCCTGTGCTAAATGCTGTGGAGTGCAAGGTTGAACGAGATATCAATTCTGCCATCAGGGGACCCATTCAAAGTCTAGAGAGTGGGGAGTATGTGGGCAAACAAAAAAAAAAGTGATTATAGGAATGTGTGATAAGTGCAATGATAAAAAAGAAAAAGAGATGCTCTGGGGGACAAGTGAGAACAGAGGTGGGCACCTATCAGGGTGAAGGTTGGGGAGTGGGGAAGCTTGCAGGAAAACTTCCAAGAGGAGATATTTGAACTGAGCCTTAAGTAATAGACAGAATTAGCATTCCAGGCAGTGGGCCCAGAAGAGCCAAGGCAGGGAAGAATGAGAGAGTACAACATTTTGGTCAGTTTGTAGGCAGGTCAGACCGTTGAATGCCCAGGAGTGTGGGTATTGATTTGTGTTTTAGATAAACTACTCTGACAGCAAAATGGAGCTCAGAATGGAGGAGAATAGTGAGTAGAGAGAGCAGTAAGGAAGCTACCACAGTAATAGAGACCAAAAATTACCAAGTCCTGAAGGTGGTGAAGAATGGAGAGAAATGGATAAGTTCAACTGATATTTAAAAATAGTGCCAGATGCCGGATGATGGGAGCAGCTGGATGACAGAGCTGGTCAATACAGCAGGAGGAGCAGGTGTGGGTGTGGAGAGGGCATGGGTTTTGCTTTGGTCCTAACCAAGTTTGAGAAGCTTGTGGGACACTCTGGTAGGAATGGGGTCCAGCAGGTGGTTGGATAGTGGTTTTGGAGCTTAATAGAGAACTCTGGACCAAAAGATATGGTCTGGGGAGTGATTGAAATCATAGGAGTAGCTGAAATCGCCAGAGTTTAGGAGTTGAAGAAAGTGCATTCAGAAATGGGAGACTCAGGAAAGTGTGGTCACAAAGCTATAGGGGTGTTCTTGGAGGGAAGACCCAACATAAAAAAGATGTCAGCATTCCCTGCATTCTCTGTACTTAACACAGCCCCAATACAAATAGCAATGAGATTTGCTAAGGCAAAGTTCTTCTCCTGTATTTACACGGGACCTGGCATAACATCAGTGCCTGACAAATATTTCGTGACTATACGTAGGGACATGCGTCCAGTGGAATAATATGCAACTTCAGTGAAGAATGGGGTAGATCTATATGCTGATATAGTAAGATTCATATGAAGTTAAAAAAACTAGGTGCACACACGTTGATGCTGTTATGGATATATATATTTAAGGATATATATATATGTAATGTTGTATATAATTATATAAATGATAAACATATCCCTTTTTTTCTGTAAGGATAATAATAGCTGATACATACAAAGCACTCAGTGTGTTCCTGGCACTTTTTTTTTTTTTTTTTTTTTTTTTGTGGTACGCGGGCCTCTCACTGCTGTGGCCTCTCCCATTGCGGAGCACAGGCTCCGGACGCGCAGGCTCAGCGGCCATGGCTCACGGGCCCAGCCGCTCCGCCGCACGTGGGATCCTCCCAGACCGGGGCACGAACCCGCGTCCCCTGCATCAGCAGGCAGACTCTCAACCACTGCGCCACCAGGGAAGCCCCTGGCACATATTTTAACTCATTTAATCTTTTCTGTTGGGTAAGCTACTACTGTGATCCCTTTGATCCAGATTGGGAAACGAAGACACAGAATGTGAGTGACTAGCCCAGGATCACACGGGGGCAGAGGTGAGAGCTGGAGCCAGGCAGTCCGTACTTTCTACCACCGTGACCTGCTTCTCACACAGGAAAATGTTAACCTAGAAGGACGAGGGTGGGGAATGGTGGAGAGAGAATTTTACTTTTATTTCATACTCTTGAGTATTTAAAATATTATTTTACCATGCACATTATACTCCTTTAATCATAAAAAAAAAACAATTTAAAAATATTTTTGAGAATTGGGCTTTAGGTATAAGCTGAGAACATCCCTGGGGACCTCTCCGGAGGGTCCAGTAGGCTGCCTCGTGGTAAGATGGAGGAGGCGGGCTGGTCGAGGACACATCCCAACAGGCTTGTGGAAAGGAAATACAAAGGAGATACTGGTTTGCTTTCCATATAATTAAAGTGGAGCCCTGAGAGCACAGCCAACATTTAAAGCACAGCGGCCAGTTTCTGGCTTTGGTTTTTCCAGTGACTTATTTTTTGTTAAGTTTCTCTCACTTAGAAATCCTCCCGCTGTGTATTCCTACATGCATGGCTTCTAGGACTTCATTCCATGGATTTCAATTTTTTTAGTTTTTGACTAGGCAATACAGTCCTATAACTGAATAAGTTAAAATCAGTTTAAATGGGGTAAATGAGAAATCTTACTCCTAACAGCTCTGTTTCCACCTTGGCCCTTATAGCTACTACTTTTTTTTTTTTTTTTTTACTTTCTTTGGTAACCTTTCAGTGATTCCTTAGACAAATTAAAGTATATATACACATATATATTCTTAGCTTTATTTCTTTCCTACACCCCCAGGGTCGCTGCTTTGTTCCTTTTTAAATTGGCACGTGGAGAGCTTCCTCTTTTTTTTTTTTTTTTTTTAACAGCTAGACGACTCACCACTGTCCATTGGATTAGTTTAACGAGTCTGCTCTGAGCATATTCCCTTGACCTTGCTGTTGGCTTTGCTGAGGAGTCTCCAAGTTTGAACGGGTGTTTCTTCTCTGCTCCTCTATTTTTAGAGTTCTTCCCAGTCATCAGCTTCCTAGCAACTGACTGCATTTGTACCCACACTCTCCGTAATGAGGGATAACTGAAGGCTTCTCTTTCCCTCTTTGTCTTCTCTTCCAGGGCACACAGTGGGGGCCTGCCCTTCCCTGATGGCCTATGGGGCAGCAGCTCACACCTGTTCCTTCTCGTGATTAAAAACAGACTCAGAGTTACTTCCACTTGAGTCTCTTGTCACTGCCAATTTTCATCTTCTTGGGAACAAATGTGCTGGGGTGAAACCCCCCGGTATATAGGCTTATAGTTTAATTGTAAACACCTGTTGACAGAGCCCTGCACTGGCTGAACAGGTATGAAGTTACGTATTTCCTTCCTCTTTTTGTTTATTTTTAATCTGTGTTTATCATGACTCTGTATTTGTTGTCTGATTACTAGCTTCCAAACACTTTGAACCGGCTCCATCGTTGGGGAGTGGGGATTAGAGAGGAGAAAAACTCACCCACAAAGATCTCTGCGGCTTGCTCTAGATGGGCAGAATGTTTGGTTAATTGATTATCATGGTTTAACAACCATCACCTGGGGCATGGGCTGACCGGGGGATGGCAATATTCCGTTTTAATGAAGGCGGTGATGTTTCCCCACCCACTTATCCCTCACAAATGTTCTTTCCCTGGCTTTGGTGGCCTGCCGTGGGGTGGTCCCTTCTGCTGCCAACACGCCCGCCCAGCTGGAGATTGCCATGGACACCATGATTGGAATCTTCCACGCTACTCCTGCAAGGAAGGGGACAGGTTCAAGATCAACAAGGGGGAGCTGAAAATGCTCCTGCAGCGACACCTCACAGGATTCCTCTCGGTGAGTCTGGCTTTTCTCCCCATCCAGTCGAGGGTGGATGCGGTGCACATTCAGGGATAGCCTCCATGTACACCACCAGCTCCTGTGTCCTGCCACACATTGTATAATTCCTATCGAGATTCTAAATACAGGGAAGCAAACACTAGAGACCTTTGTTTTCTGTGTCTGTAGGCATGTGCGCTTTTCTGTAGTGCCTAGGGTTAGGGTTTCCAGTGTTGGAAATTATATTTGAGGCTTTTATCAATTATTCAGTGTCGTAGTACAGCAAAGGTATAGCTAGTTATACTAGGAGTTATAGTTATAACTAGTGTCACAAGTTATACCCGGACCTCTGTCCTGCTGTCTATAAATGAATAAATATTATGTTTGGGGCCAGAAATGAAGCCTGGGGTACTTTATGATATGATGGCAAATAGTGAATAACAAATACCAGGTGAGTTTGTCAGCCAAGAACAAGCTGATTGGGATTGACCGACAGGGTGTGTCTGGCCAGTGACCAGTTGGGTAACAAATAGATTTACATCTCAAAACAGCCAAAAGTTCAATAAAACCACACGTGAAACCTTAGAATGCAGTGTTTGGAGGCTGCTCTCAAGAAAATGCTCACTCTTGTGTTTTTGGAGTTGCCTCGAATTGGTTTTAGCACGTGTAATAGCCTGGCATGATGTTATTCTGTCCAAACCCTGTGTTAAGACGATAGTAATTATAATTATGACACTCTTTTATCCCCACCCTCTATGGGAAAAGCTTAAAGTAAGAATTTTTAACATACAATACCTGTTCAGTAATTTTAAGAGCCCCTGAGAACATTTTTCTTTTTCAAATTCAGTTTGGCTACTGTATTACATAACATTTAGGATAAAAAACTCGGTAGGCCACACTTGGCACATTGATTTATTCAAGTGAAATTTATAATTGTTTTTGATTGAGTTGATTTTGATCAATTCAGTTTAAATTTCCAACCATTTAATGGTTGGCAGCTAATGAGAGGACAATGGGGAGTTCTTGGAGGAAGTGAATTATACTTTTGGAAACATTTCTCATCAGCCTCTTATCATAGGAAAGGTAGGTGCTTCACCGCCCCACCCTTTCTGAACCCTGATCTCCTCAATGGGCTCCTTGCTTTCCTTTCCACCTATAAAATGGAGTCATCCTTATAAGATCTACCCTTTATTGGGTGCCTCTGTTTTGTTTTGCGACACACAAAGCAGGCTGCCAGCTAAAATATTATATGACCCATGCAATATTTGGGACATACTTATACTAAAAAAGTATTCATTGCTCATCTGAAATCCACATTTAATTGGGCATCCTGAATTTTTACTTGCTAAATCTAACAACGTGGTGCTAAGCACTTATAAAAGCGTGTTGAAGTAGCCCCCAAATTTGTGGGAGATATTTTTTTCCTCATTTGATAAATTAGGACATTTTAAAATGTTAAGTGATTTGCTCCAAGTCCCATTGTTGGTAAATGGCAGAGCCACTCACGATCCCCCTTTGGCTTCAAGGCTTCCTTCTTTTCATGTCCCCCTGATTTCCTCCCCAGGTCCTGGCCCTCAGCCTGTCCAGCTCACTTGGATATGCTGCTGTTTGCTCCTCTTGGTGTTTAGGTCTGAGGATTATATGGTGGGGGGTGGGGCAGAAGCCCAGACTCATTTAGGATGTGTGCCTGGTTCAAACCTCCCTGCAAATAGGCTCTTGGAAATTGCTTCAGATGCTAAAAATGGAAATGCAAACTTTAATGTAGATAAAAGGAAAGTACGATTTCAGTTGTCATTATGAACCTCAGAGCCTGGGAGTTAGAAATTTTCTTTTTCCTTTTAGTGTCAAAAGGATCCTGAGTTGGTTGATAAGATAATGTAGGACCTGGATGCCAATAAGGACAACAAAGTGGATTTTAATGAATTCGTGGTCACGGTGGCAGCTCTGACCATTGCTTGTAATGATTACTTTGTAGAACAATTGAAGAAGAAAGGAAAGACAAGTAGTAAGCTAATCTAAAGGCAGAAATATATCCACAGTTATTTACCGACTGTTCATCTATACCCTCCAGATCCATAGTAATGCCATTTATAGCGATAATATACATATAATTAGTTGCTAGTATTAGTAAATGATGCATACCTTAATATATTGACTTTAAATAAATATTCCAAATTTTATATGCCCTTCTTGAAATTTTCCTATATATATTTTTTAAATTGAAGAATAGTTGGTTTACAATGTTGGGTTAGCTTGAGGTGTACATCAAAGTGATTCAGTATCTATTCTTTTTCAGATTTTTTTCCATTATAATTTATTACATGATATTGAATACATTGGGTTGGCCAAAAAGTTCGTTCAGGTTTTTCCGTATCATCCTACAGAAAAACCTGAACGAACGTTCTGCCCAACCCAATAGTTCCCTGTGCTATACAGTAGGTCATTGTTGTTTATCTTTTTTTTTTTTTTTTTTTTTTTGCGGTACACAGGCCTCTCACTGTTGCGGCCTCTCCCGTTGAGGAGCACAGGCTCCGGACACGCAAGCTCAGCGGCCATGGCTCACGGGCCTAGCCGCTCCGCGGCATGTGGGATCCTCCCGGACTGGGGCACGAACCCGTGTCCCCTGCATCGGCAGGTGGACTCTCAACCACTGCGCCACCAGGGAAGCCCTGTTTATCTATTTTATATATAGTAGTGTGTATCTATTCATCTCAAGTAAAGATGTTATATACTTTTTTTGTCAAAGAGAGAGCATCACAAAAATTTAGCTCTTTCAAATGAGACTAGAACTCAGCAAATTTCTCAGACATTCATCATCCTTAAATTGTACTTTGAAATTATCCTATTAAAGAAATAAAGTGGTTCTTGCACCCTCTTGTGATTCTGCTTCGAGAAGACGAAGCTGTGATGGTCTGTAAACAGAAAGGCTGATAAGTGGAAGGAAGTGCTGGCTTTTGCAGTGAGTTAGCTCAGGGAAGGGGTAAGTCCAGGATGCTCAAGCCAAGAGAGTGCAGCCAGCAACCCTTGGGGGCTGGTGTAGAAACACCTCCTTGTCCCTGGGGTCAGGTGATTCTGAGGCAAGTGTCTTAACGCCATTTCCCAGGGCTTCCCCCCCCCCCCCCCCCCCCCCCCCCCCCCCCGCCCACCGGGGGAGGAAGTCTTGGTCTCGCACCTGCTCTGGGCTGCCTTCCCTTCCTTGTCTCGCTGTGAAGCCCCACCCATGTGTCCTGCATCTCTCAAACTACTTGTGTCAGGGTCTGCTTGGAGGAAACCCAAACTGTGACAGATCCTTTGCAGCGGTCCCCAACCTTTTTGGCACCAGGAACCGGTTTCGTTGGAAGACAGGTTTTCCACGGACAGACGGGATGCGGGTGGGGGCGGGTGGGGGATGGTTCAGGCGGAAATGCGAGCGATGGGGAGAGGCAGATGAAGCTTCCCTCGCTTGCCCTCTGCCCACCTCCTGCTGTGTGGACCAGTTCCTAGCAGGCCACGAACTGGTACCCGTCCGCGGCCCGCGGGTTGGGGAACCCTGCTTTGGAGAATTTAAGAAAGGGAATGGTGTGATTATATTTATAATTTTAAGTGCTCATCCCAGCCACCGTGTGAA
This sequence comes from Pseudorca crassidens, assembly GCF_039906515.1. NCBI lineage: Eukaryota > Metazoa > Chordata > Mammalia > Artiodactyla > Delphinidae > Pseudorca > Pseudorca crassidens. Next base: position 60,748,728 of record NC_090298.1, read on the forward strand.
CAAAGGGCTAGAGAGAGGGCAAGTGTGGAAGAGGGTGACCTGTTAGGAGGCCGAATGCTGTGGTCTGAGGGAGAGACGATGGTATCTCCGGCCAGGGTCTGAGCAATGGAGATGAAGAGAAGCAGTTGAATTTGCTGTCTTTTGCAGGTAGGAGTGATAGGACTTGCTGAGGGATTGGTAAGCAAGTGTAGGAAAAGAGAGCAGTCCAGGATGATAGAATGGGTACTGCTATTGCCTGTCTGAGTCCATTCTACCTTTCTTCCATATATCAGAGCCCTGATTTATGCAGGGTGGCAATGTGCTCAGCTAAAAAGCCATATTTCCCAGCTTCTCTTGTATCTGAGGTAGAGCTTGTAACAGTTCCGGGCAATGATAAGCAGAAATCTACTAGGGATTTCTGGGAGTGTTTTGCTCTTTCCATATAGGCTCTGTGCCTTCCACCTTGTTAATTCCTTCCTTTTCTTTCCATTGGCATGTGAATGTGAGGCTGGAGGTGGGGCTGTCATCTTGCGACCATGAGGACGGTGAAGAAAAAAGATAGAAGGAGCCGGGACATTGTTAGCTTAGGGAGACCAGTGCACAGCTCTGGTCTGCCTGCCTCTGGCCCTCTTATTATATGAAAATAAACAAACAAAAAACCCCTGCTCTCTGGTTAAGGTGGATTCTGTTAACATGCAGCTGAATGCAATCCCTAACGTTTAGATTTTTGGTCAAGCAAATGATGCAATTTACTAAATGGGAAAGACTGGGGTAGGAGGGGCTTTATGTGGGGACATTGAGGGGAATAGCTCTGTGTGAAATCTCTATTGAACATCTAAGTGGAGATATCATATGTGCAGTTGGATATATGATCTAGTCCCGAGCTCAGGGTAAACAGGGAACTGGTGATACAGATTTGGGAGTCATTAGCATCTAGATGGTATTAAGCCACAGGACTAGAGGAGCTCACTTAGGATGAGAATGTGGATAGAGAAGAAGAAAGGTCCAACAGTTAGCTTTCAGCAGAAAGAGGAGCCAACAAATGGTACACCAAAGGCATAGTCAGGGAGTAGAAGGAAAACCAGGTAAGCGCAGTACTTCAGAAGCCTAGGGGAGAACGTCTCTGGAGAAGGAAAGAGGGTGAAATCCACTGAGAGGAGGAGTAAGTTGAGAACAGAGACCTGACCTTTAGATTTGCCAAGGTAGAGATCATCAGTAACATCAAGGACCCTGACCAAAGTGATTCTGCTTACAGAGGTGCCTATCTCCCTATCTGGCTGATAGTAGGTGCTCAATAAATATTTAATAAACAAATAAAAGAATCAGCCAATTGTTGACTTTCTAGTGCTAAGACCTGTCATTTTGTTCTTTAAATAGGATTTTTGTTTGTTTGTTTCCCTTAAGCCCATTCTGAGCAGATAGGACAGAGAGAATTTAGAGGTCAGAACATTCTAGAGAAGTGTATACCATTGGTATTTATTTACTCCTATCTGTGAAAATGTTGGAAGAAAAAATGAGAAGAAAAAATTGAACACTCTTTTCAGAGATGTTTAGACTCTTTTCTTATAAGCAGGCATATTAATTATGCAAGAGAAGGTCTGACTATTTCTCAGGGACCTTTAAACTTTTCATTTAATTTGGTCCAAAGTTTACATATTGAAAAATGGGCCACTAAATCATGAGAAGTAAATCCAAAAATTTCCTCATGTTCTATTAAAGGAAGGACATTCTCAACAGAGAGAAATAAATGGAAAAGCAATGTTCATTTCATGGTGTTTCTAAAAATTGATGAAAAGTTAGGAAAAGCAATTTATGTGTCACATTAGATTTCAAATGAGTAAGAATTACATGATGTACCAAAAGCTCTTTTCTAGTAAAGGAAAGGCTTTCTTTTGTGTGTACGTGTTAGGTACTTACAATAAGTTTGTAGGAGGCAAAATTGATTATTTCTTCCGCCCAGAGGCACTGGCCTTGCATTTGCTGGAGCTTAAATCAGCTTTAAACAATATTCAAGGGTCATCTCTAAATTAGCACATTCTGATGTTTAACATTTTCTCAGTGTGGTTATTGGAAGACAAGACTTATGGAAGACAATAGCCTACGTCTGCTTGGGGCCCTGGGCTTGAGATATGGCTGACAATACAAACAGCTAGAAAGCATTAAAGAAAAACAAAAACCTTAAGTTTTAATTTTAAAACCAGATTTTGTTTTTCCTTAAGAATCATGGGGTTAAGGAAGGCTTTACAGAGGCAAAGAAATGGGGCAAGGATATTAAAGAGAGAACTTGGGCAAAGTCACACAGGTATGAAAGAACAGGACATGTTGGGGAGAATGCTGTTGTTTGGGACACCCTAGGGTATGGGGTGTGGGAGAGCAGGAAAGGGGGCTGGAGAGGTAGACAGGGCTCAGAATCAGAAAGGGCCTTGGGTGTTAGTGTGAGAAATTTGAAATTTATCCTGAATGTTATGAGAAACCACTGTAGGATTTTATGTATTTTTTTCTTATTACTTAGAGCAGTTTTTATGTTTCTAAATGTCCCCCTAAAATATTTAAATCTTTAAAGCAGTGGTTTTGAACTCTAACTTCACATTACACTCACCCAAGCTATTGCATAAAAATATAGATGAATATAAGCTCCACCCCCACTAAGATTCTGATTCAATTGGTCTGGGAACAGGACCCAGGAATCAGAATTTTAAAAAGAGCACCAGGTGATTCTAAATGCAAACAGGGTTGAAAAACCCTCCTTTTTATGGTGACTTGCTTAATCAAGTAATCAGATCAACTTCTGGCTGCTCCAACTTTAATGTGTGTGAACCATCTGGTGATCCGATTCTGCATCAGTAGGTCTGGGCTGGGGCCTGAGGTTCTGCATTTCTAAGAGACTCCTAGACGTTGACAGTGCTGATAGAAATGCTCTAGGATGAAGAGGAAAGGGTCGGAACAAAAGTATGGAGGTGCTGTTTTGGAAGCAGGCACCTGTAGAATAGTTCTTGCTGGGGAATACTCCTTTTGGAAGAATATAAGACAACACAAGGCATTAGGCACAGAGAGGGCTGGGGGAGAGGTGGAAGCAACCAGGAAGGAACATTCCCCAAGGCCGCAGGGGAGGGGGAGGAACAGTCTGCCACCGGACTGCCTTGTGTTGTTACTGAACACAAGTTCATGTGCCCGAAGCACAGAGAGGCCAAACAGAAACGTCAGAATTTGGAGCAGAGAAAAGTCTATTGCAGGGCCAAGCAAGGAGAATGGGTGTCTGGTGCTCTAAAAAACCCCGACCTCCCCAATGGTTTCGAGGACAATCTTTTATATGCAAAATTTAGAGTGAGGGCTGCAGGGTGTGTGACTTTCTTCTGATTGGTTGGTGGTGAGGTAACAGGGTGGTGCTCCAGGAATCTTGTGCTCGGCCTGAAGTCACCATCCTCTACCTGGGTGGGGGCCTCAGTTCTGCAGAAGAACTCAAAGATATTGTTACATATATTCCTTGAGGAGGAACCGGGATCCTGCTCTGTAGTTTCTTGATTTTTGCTACTTTGTTTTTGCATTCCTTCACTTCCCTGATTAGCCACTGTTTGAATCTGCTCTCCTACACCTCATATTCTAGGGTGCCCCAAACCACTGGCATTCTCCCCAGCAGGTCCTGTTGCTTCATAACTTCTTATGCTGCAAATAAGAAATGGGGCAGGGGCGTGGACACAGAAAGGCTTTTGTATCCAGGAGGGCCTTCCTCAGATTCAAGGTCAAAGATCTTGGACAAGTTATTTAACTTCTTTAAGCCTCATTTTTCTGGCATGTCTCAACTCTAGTGGCTCACCTATATCAGTCGACAAGGAACACAATGATTGTTGGGATCCCTAGGCCCCACCCCTGTCCAAATGAACCAGAAAGGAGAAAAGGGGTAGGTGAGCATTTGCACTGATAGCAAGCTCTCTCGGTGGATATTATGTACCCTCAACTGGCAGAACTAGAACTCTGGTGGTTAAAATAAGATAGCAAGTGCCTGGAACATAATAAGTGCTCAGTAAGTGGTAACCATACGGGTGAAGATGGTGAGCACTTCTGGTCCAGCCTCGTTCTGCAGCTCATGGGTTTTATCCAACCTTCTCTCTCAAGTTGGTGCCTCCGGCTGCCTGCCACCAGAAGAGGCTACTGTTCCCCTTGAGTTCTCCCACTTTCTCAGAGTTTCTTTTCAAGAAATGGAACACTATGCAGTCATTACACACGTGTTTTCAAAGACCATTGACTATAATGGAAAGTGCCTAGTATATAATATTAACTTTAAATAACAGTGTGTCTGATATGGTCCCAATTTGGTTTCAAAAAAGTGCTATAGCGTGAGTTTTTAACATACTGCTTTGTTTCTACTTGCAATTTTTATTTTTCTTCATCCCAATCAAGAGGAGAAAGGCTTCCTTACAAAGGGAAGGCCTATAATGGCCTGGAAATCAAAAGTTGCCTGAAAACCACTTCCTTTTCTAATTTTTGTTTTCCAGAGCTTGAGCCATTAAGGTAATTATGTAAGAGGTCTCCAAGGAAAATGTCAGGAGAAGGAGAATTATCCCAGAGGAAAGGATTTCCCCTGAGCTCTGGAGGAAAGGAGGCGGTTTCTGGTCCCCAGAGTAGTGCAGGCCTCAGCAATTGAATGGCCTCTCCCCGGAATCCTCTTCTAGGATTCCCATCTCCTCATCTTTTTTTTTTTTTATTTGCGGTACGCGGGCCTCTCACTGCTGTGGCCTCTCCCGTTGCGGAGCACAGGCTCCGGACGCGCGGGCTCAGCGGCCATGGCTCACGGGCCCAGCCGCTCCGCGGCAGGTGGGATCTTCCCGGACCAAGGCACGAACCCGTGTCCCCTGCATCGGCAGGCGGACTCTCAACCACTGCGCCACCAGGGAAGCCCCTCTTCATCTTCTTTGTTATAGATCACCCACTGGAGGAGCATGATCACCTAAGGGTGCACTCAGGGTTTCTACCATCACCTTTTGCAAGTTTTACGTAGGTTTCTCCAACTTTCCTTTGGAATGTAGTGTCTATTATCTTAAGGCTTCAGCCAATTTCTAACGTCCGGGTATATGTACCTAGAAAAGAGCCTGGAAGGAAACCTACCGAAATGTTCACCATGGATGGTGGCGTTATAGGCGATTTTGATGTTTTCTTTATAATTTTATCTAATTTCTGATGTTTCAGCAATGAACAATAATCAGAAGAAAGTGATGTTATTTATTTTTATGAGAGGATTCCCACTACTCTGGCTTTACATGCTTTATTCCTCCCTTATGCGCCTCTTACCAACTAAAAAGTCTTTTTGTCTGAGACAGCTTCCTCAGCCCCGCTTGCCTTTTACAATGTCCTCTTTTGTATTGTCTTACTTGTCTTTCTAACCCTAGCACCCAGCATAGCACCAACATATCAGAGAGTTAAGCACATGATCTTTGACATGAACCTATCTTGAGAGTGCCAAGGATTTCCTTTGTTTACATCATCACCATTATAAAGATTTTCCACTGGACAGTTATAGCACTGACCAAATAACAGAGCCCCCTTGTTGACAGAGAGCAAATTATCATGTGCTGGACCCTGGAGTTCCACAGGGATAAGCAAGAAACAATCTTTTTTTTTTTTGTGGTACGCGGGCCTCGCACTGCTGCGGCCTCTCCCGTTGCAGAGCACAGGCTCCAGACGCGCAGGCTCAGCGGCCACGGCTCGCGGGTCCAGCCGTTCCACAGCACGTGGGATCTTCCCGGACTGGGGCACGAACCAGCGTCCCCTACATCGGCAGGCGGACTCTCAACCACTGCGCCACCGGGGAAGCCTCGAGAAACAATCTTTTTAAAGGGGTTATTGACAAGCATCCCTGCTAGCAATTCCCAAGTGACAGAAATTTGGTCATCAAATATCACCTAGTATGAGCAAAGAACAGTTGAAAGTTAAGGCCCAAGAACATTTTAAAACCCCTGAAATCTACCTAAGCAGTTTCAATTTTAGAAGTGCTCTTTCCATACAACATTAACATATATAAGTGTATTGATATTGGCCACAGATGCATCTGACATTTCATTCATTAGGTTGTATTAAAGATTTTTTTTTTTTGCAGGGGAAGATAAATTAAAAACACACAAGAAACATCCCTGGATTTTTCCTTAAAAAAGAACAAAAAGGCTGTTTTTTTCTCATACCTCCACCCCAACCACCACTACTTCCTCCCAGCTCCTGGATGCCACTGATTAGTTTTTTTGTTTCTATAGTATTGCATTTTCCAGCAGGTCATATAAATGGAATCATGTAGTATATAGCCTTTGAGTCTGGCTTTTTTCACTTAGTGTAGTATGTTTGAGATTCATCCCTGATTTTGTGTGTTTCCAATAGTTTATTCCTTTTTATTGCTGAGCAGTATTTCATTGTATGAATCTACCATGATTTGTTTATTCATTCACCAACTGAAGGATATTTGGATTGTTTCCAATTTTGAGTGACTGTGAATAAATCTGCTATAAATATTGGTGAACAGGTTTTTCTATGGACATAAATTTTCATTTTGCTTGTACCTAAGCATGGGATCCCTGGGTAGTATGGTATTACGAGATTTAAATTTTTAACCTTTCTAATAGTGGTGAAGTGGTATCTCCTGTGGTTTTAATTTGCATTTCCTTAATAACTAATGATGTTGAACATTTTTTATATGTATATTTGCCATCTATATGTCTTCTTTGGTAAAGTATCTGTTCAAGTCTTTGGCCCATTAAAAAAGTTGGGTTGTTTATGTTTTTATTTATTTATTTTTAAGATTTATTTATTATTTATTTTATTTATTTTTGGCTGCATTGGGTCTTAGTTGCGGCACACAGGATCTTCATTGAGGCGTGCGGGATCTTTTGTGGTGGCATGAGTGTTTTCTCTTCTCTAGTTGTGGCACGCAGGCTCCAGGGCACGTGGGCTCTGTAGTTGTGGTGTGCGGGTTCCAGAGCACGTGGGCTCTGTAGTTTGCAGCACGCGGGCTCTAGTTTAGGCGCACGAGCTCTGTAGTTGTGGTACACGGCCTTAGTTGCCCCGCAACATGTGGGATCTTAGTTCCCTGACCAGGGATCGAACCCACGTCCCCTGCATTGCAAGGTGGATTCTTTACCACTGGACCACCAGGGAAGTCCCCTATGTTTTTGAGTTTTAAAAGTTCTTTTTTGATTTAAAAGATTAAGGTATAATTTACATATGACATTATGTTAGTTTTAAGTGTATAGCATAATGATTTGGTATTTGTATGTACTGCAAAATGATCACCACAATAAGTCTAGTTAACATATATTACCATACATAGTTACACAAAATTCTTTTCTTGTGATGAGAACTTTTAAGATCTATTGTCTTAGCAATTTTCAAATATACAATACAATACAATATTATTAACTATAGTCACTATGGCTTATTTATTTTATAACTGGAAGTTTTTACCTTTTAACCACCTTCACCCATTTTTATACTCCTAAATATAAGACCTTTGTCAAATATGTGTTATGCAAATATTTTCTCCCTTTTCATTCTCTTGACATTGTCTTTCACAGAGCACAAATTTTTAATTTTGAAGAAGTCAGATTTATCATTGTTTTTTGTTTTTATTTTTATTTTTGGCTGCATTAGGTCTTCGTTGCTGCATGAGGGCTTTCTCTAGTTGCGGCGAGCAGGGGCTACTCTTTGTTGCGGTGCATGGGCTTCTCATTGCGGTGGCTTCTCTTGTTGTGGAGCACAGGCTCTAGGTGCACAGGCTTCAGTAGTTGTGGCTCGCGGGTTCTAGAGCTCAGGCTCAGTAGTTGTGGCACGTGGGCTTAGTTGCTCCACGGCCTGTGGGATCTTCCCAGATCAGGGCTCGAACCCATGTCCTCTGCATTGGCAGGCAGATTCTTAACCACTGCACCACCAAGGAAGCCCTATCATTGTTTTTTAATGGATCGTGCTTTTGATATTGTATCAAAGAAGACTTTGCATAAGCCAGTGGTTTTCAAATGGGAGTCAACCCACCTATCCTGAATATTTGGCAATGTCTGAAGACGTTTTTGATTGTTATGACTGGGGGTGGGGGTGCTACTGGTGACTGGTGGAACTAAGGATGCTGCTAAACATCCTACAGTGCACAGAACAGCCCCTCACACAAGAATTATCCAACCCAAAATGTAAATAGTGCTAAGGCTGAGAAACCCTGGCTTAACTCAAGGTCAAAAATATTTTGTTCTTTTACTTCTTTTTTATTTTAAGAAATTTTTGTAATGTTAGATTCTACATTTAGGTTTATGACAAATTTTGTGTTAAGTTTTGTACGTGATGGAAGATATCGATTGAAGTTCTTTTTCATTTTTTGGCATGGATGTTCAATTATTTCAGTAATATTTGTTGAAAAGACTATCTTTTCCCATTGAACTGCCTTTGATTACATATGCATGGGTCTATTTCTGGACTTTCTTCTGTTGCTCTATGGCTTATCTTTTCCCTAATACCATATGGTCTTGATAACTTGCTTTATAGTAAGTCTTAAAATGAGATGGTCTGAGTCTTATAATTTTATACTTCTTTTTCAAAATTGTTTTGCTATTCTATTTTATCTCATTCGTTTTGATAGCAGCTTTTAGAGGTGCGCTGAATACATATTTGAGTTGTCAATGGCCAACCATTAAATACAATATTTGGCCAAAGGTGAGACTAAAGTTAAATAATACCACCATAGAAAGAGAACTTCCAGTATAAAAGAAAAAATTCAAGCTTTTATTTTAAAATGTAATTATTATTATCACTTTATTATTAAAAGTTTTGATAGTCATATTTTACAAATTAGATATTATATTGTAGGGATAATAATTTCTGCACAGTTAGATTTGCTCTTGCAGTGAATAAACTACTGAGAGCAATCACTGAAAAAGCTATAAAAAAGATATACTCAAAAAACTGTAGGTTAATCAGGATGGAAATCTAAAAAATATTCAAGTAACTCACAAAAAATATAGGAAGAAAAAAAACAGAAATTAAAAACACAGTGAACAAACAGAAAACAAAAAATAAAATGATAAACTTAAACCCTAATATCAATAATTACATTAAATGTAAATGGTCTAAATATGACAAAAACATAGAGATTAGCAGAATGGATTAAAAACATAGCCCATGGGCTTCCCTGGTGGCACAGTGGTTGATAGTCTGCCTGCTGATGCAGGGGACACGGGTTTGTGTCCCGGTCCGGGAAGATCCCACATGCTGCAGAGTGGCTGGGCCCGTGAGCCATGGCCGCTGAGCCTGCGCGTATGGAGCCTGTGCTCCACAATGGGAGAGGCCACAACAGTGAGAGGCCTGAGAACCGCAAAAAAAAAAAAAAAAACATAGCCCAACTATATTGTCTACAAGAAACTCATTTCAAATGTAATGTTATAGATAGATTGAAGTTAAAGGACAGAAATGTTATATCAAACAAACGTTAATAAAAGAAAGCAAGATTGGCTATGTTAATATCAGATAAAATAGACTTCAGAGCAAACAAAATTACCAGAGATGGAGAGAGAAATTACATCATGATAAAGAGTCAATCTATCATGAAGATGTAGCAATCCTAAATATACATGTACTAACAAGAATTACAAAATCTATGAAGTAAACACTCATAGAACTAAAAGGAGAAATAGACAAATTCACAGTTTTAGTCGAAGACTTCAACACACCTCTCTCAATAATTGATAGAAGAAGCAGACAGAAAATTAGCAAAGTTACAGAAGAAATCAACACTACCATCAACCAACTGGATCTAATTGACATTTATAGAACACTCTGCTCATAAAGAGTAGACAATACATTCTTTTCAAGTGCCAATGGAACATATACGAAGGCAGACCATATCCTGGGCCATTAAAAAAAAATTAAACACATTGAAATCCTGAGAAGGGTTCCCTGAGCACAATGGAAACAAACTAGAAATCCATCGCATAAAGATAAGATGAAACTCTCCAAACACTGGGAAACGAATCAACATACTTCTAAATGATCTATGGGTCAAAGAGGAGATCTTTGTGAAAATTAAAAATATACACTCAACTGAATGAAAATGAAAGTACAATGTATCAAATTTATAGGACACAAAGAAGAAGTCCTGAAAGAGAAATTTGTAGCACCAAACCCTTACATCAGAAAAAAGAAGAATCCAATCAGTTTCTCACAATGTGTATAAATCTGTAATTATCTCAAAATAAAAAGTTTAATTATATATAAAATACACATATAAATATATATTTACATACATACCTTCTTTATTGCACTTTATTGTGCTTCACAGATATTGTGTTTTTTGACAAATTGAAGGTTTGTGGCAACTGCATGGAGCAAGTCTATCAGCAGGACCATTTTTCCAACAGCATTTGCTCATTTCGTGTCCCTTTGTCACATTTTGGTAATTCTCGTAATATTTCAAACTCTCTCATTATTATTATATTTGTTATGGTGATCTGTGATCAGTGATCTTTGATGTTACTATTGTAATTACTTTGAGGCACCACAAACTACGCCTATATAAGATGGTGAGCTTAATAAATGTTGTGTGTGTGCTGATTGCTCCACCAACTGGCCGTTCCCCTGTCTCTCTCCCTCTCCTTGGGCCTCCTTGTTCCCTGAGACACAACAATATTAAAATTAGACCAATTAATAACCCTACAATGGCCTTAAGTGCTCAAGTAAAAGGAAGAGTCATACATCTCTCACTCTAAATCAAAAGCTAGAAACGCTAAGCTTAGTGAGAAAAGCTTGTAGAAAGCTGAGATATGCCAAAAGTTAGGCCTCCTGCACCAAACAGTTATCCAAGTTGTGAATGCAACGGATAAATTCTTGATGGAAGTTAAAAATGCTACTCCAGTGAACACACAAATGATAAGAAAGTGAAACATCCTTATTGCTGATATGGAGAAAGTTTTAGTGGTCTGGATAGAAGATCAAACCAGCCTTAAGGAAACAATATTTCCTAATAAAGCCTAATTCAGAGCAAGGCCCTAAGGCCTCTTTGATTCTATGAAGGCTGAGAGAGGTGAGGAAGCTGCAGAAGAAAAGTTTGAAGCCAGCAGAGGTTGGTTCATGAGGTTTAAGGAAATAAGCTGTCTCTATAACACAGCTCAAGGTGAAGCAGCAAGTGTTGGAGAAGCTGCAGCATGTTATCCAAAAGATCTAGCTAACATCATTAATGAAGGTGGCTATGCTACACAACAGATTTTCAATGTAGACGAAATAGCCTTCTACTGAAGAAGATGCCATTAGGACTTTTCATAGCTAGAGAGAAGTCAATGCCTGGCTTTAAAGCTTCAAAGGATAGGCTGACTCTCTTGTTTGGGGCTAAGATAGCTTGTGATGTTAAATTGAAGCCAATGCTCATTTACTATTTTGAAAATCCTAGGGCCCTTAAGAGTTAGGCTAAATCTATTTTGCCTGTTCTCTAGAAATGGAACTAAGCCTGAATGACTGCACATCTGCTTACAACGTGGTTAACTGATATTTTAAGCACATTGTTGAGATCTGCTACTCAGAAAAAAAGATTACTTTCAAAATATTACTGTTAGTTATGACGCAGAAACTAGCACACCATTGTAAAGCAATTATACTCCAATAAAGATGTAAAAAAAAAAAATTACTGTTAGGGCTTCCCTGGCGGCGCAGCGGTTGAGAGTCCGCCTGCGGTGCAGGGGACACAGGTTCGTGCCCCGGTCCGGGAAGATCCCACATGCCGCGGAGCAGCTGGGCCCGTGAGCCATGGCTGCTGAGCCTGCGCGTCCTGAGCCTGTACTCCGCAACGGGAGAGGCCACAGCAGTGAGAGGCCCGCATACCGAAAAAAAAAAAAAATTACTGTTAATTGACAATGCACCTGGTCACCCAACAGCTCTGATGAAGATGTACAATGAGATTCATGTTGTTTTCACGCCTTCTAACACAACAACCATTCCGCAGCCTATGGATCAAAGAGTAATTTTGACCTTTAAGTCTTATTATTTAAGAAATACATGTTATAAGGCTATAGCTGCCATAGACAGTGATTCCTCTGATGGATATGGATAAAGTCAATTGAAAACCTTCTGGAAAGGATTCACTATTCTAGATGCTACTATGACCATTCATGATTCATGGAAAGAGGTCAAAATATAAACATTAACAGGAGTTGGAAGAAGTTGATTCAAACCCTCATGGATGCCTTTGAGAGGTTCAAGGCTTCAGTAGAGGAAGTCACTGCAGATGTTGTGGAAATAGCAAGAGAACTAGAATTAGATGTGGAGCCTGAAGATGTGACTGAGTTGCTGCACTCTCAGAAAATTTTAAGGGATGAGGAGTTGCTTCTTATGGATGAGCAAAGAAAGTGGTTTCTTGAGATGGAATCTACTCCTGGTGAAGATGCTGTGAAGATTTTTGAAATTACAACAAAGGATTTAGAATAAACTTAGTTGATAAAGCAGCTTCAGGGTTTGAGAAGACTGACTCCAGTTTTGAAAGAAGTTCTGCTGAGGGTAAAATGCTGTCAAACAGCATCGCATGCTACAGAGAAATCGTTAGTGAAAGGAGGAATCCATCGAGCTATGTGGCAAACTTCATGGCTGTCTTATTTAAGAAATGGCCACAGCCACCCCAACCTTCAGCAATCACCACCCTGGTCAGTCATCAGCCACCAACATCAAGGCAAGATCCTCCACCAGCAAAAAGATTATGACTTGCTGAAGGCTGAGATGATGGTTAGCATTTTTTAACAATAAGTAATTTTTGTCCAAGAATTTTATTTTATTTTATTTTATTAAATTTTTTTGACCATGCCGCATGACCTGTGGGATCTCAGTTCCCCGAGCAGGGATCGAACCCTGCACTGGAAGTGCAGAGTCTTAACCACTGGACTGCCAGGTAGGTCCCTGAATTTATTTTTAACAGCTGCCTTTTACAGAATTGAATATCTTTTAAAAATTATTTTTTATTAAAGTATAGTTGATTTACAATGTTTCAAGTGTACAACAGTAGTTTTTTTTGTTTTGTTTTGTTTTGTTTTGTTTTTTTTACGGTACACGGGCCTCTCACTGCTGTAGCCTCTCCCGCCGCGGAGCACAGGCTCCGGGCCCGCAGGCCCAGTGGCCATGGCCCACGGGCCCAGCTGCTCCGTGGCATGTGGGATCCTCCCGGACCGGGGCACGAACCCGTGTCCCCTGCATCGGCAAGCGGACTCTCAACCACTGCACCACCAGGGAAGCCCAACAGTAGTTTTTAAATTTATTTTATGAAGTATAGTTGATTTACAATGTTGTATTAATTTCTACTGTACAGCAAAGTGATTCAGTTATATATATATATATATATATATATATATATATATATATATATATATATTCTTTTTCATATCCTTTTCCATTGTGGTTTAATCACAGGATATTCAATATAGTTCCCTGTGCTATACAGTAGGGCCTTGTTGTTTATCCATTCTATATATAATAGTTTGCATCTGCTAATCCCAAACTCCCAATCTATCCCTCCCGCACTCCACCCACTCCTTGGCAGCCACAAGTCTGTTCTCTATGTCTGTGAGTCTGTCTCTGTTTCATAGATAAGTTCATTTGTATGATCTGGTCAGGGGCTCTGGAGCTGGGGAGAGAGATGCCAGAGAAAACTAAGCAGAAAGCTTAACACCTGAATTTGAGGAACAGGCTAAATGCCAGAGATGGAGAAAGGACAAAGTAGGTCCTAGGACAAGAGAAAGATGAGAAAGCAGAGAGGGGCTGGATGAGGGGGGCTGGAGAGAGAGCAGGCTGATGAAACCAGACTGACATTCTCTTCATATCAAGGCAGTAGAGACAGCTTTTCAAAATAGAAAGGAAAAGATTCCCCCTGAAGAGATGCAAAGCTATCTGGTTTGTGCTTTTCCTTATAAATTTTCATAGTAAATACAAAGATTAGGTTTTCTCTCTCCCATCTTCCTGTCTTTAATCTCCTGTTGTTGTTCCTCTAAATGTTTTATTATTGATTTCGTTGTGAGTTAAGACAGTATCTTTACCACTTAGTGGCTGGGACAAGCACCCCATTCAGTCTGTTTGTGATTCTCTTAGGAGTGTATGGCTTTAAGACCTCTGCTGCTTCCTTCTTACACTAATAGTAGTAAGAGCAAGACAATAGGACGCAAAGCAAAGATGCTGACCCACAAGAAATGAAATGTGCAATTACGTGTCCCTTTTTCAGTGGAGTTTGAATCCCTCAGGTCTTTTCTGAAGTTCTGGGTGAGATGTATTCTAAAGCCCAAGTTCCTCATCCTGGCCTACAAAGCACTTGGGATTTGGCATTCTACCTACCTCTCCACCCTCAACTCACACCGTGTTCTCCAAAGCTTCAGCCCACTGGCCACTTTCTGGGGTTCAAGTGTGCAGTCAAGGGTGCCAAACTGTGCTCTCCCTCTGCCCCAGGTCCTCATGGAGATGGCTCCTTCTCATCTTTCTCATCTCTGTTCAGATGTTGCCTCCTCAGGAGGGCCGTTCTGATCTCTTATCTAAAGGACCCCTCCCCCAGTCATTCTTGGTTCTTTTTTCTTGTTTTATTTTCATTGAACTTCTAGTATTTGAAATTATCTGGTTTATGGGTTTGAACATTAAGTGTATGCTATGGATTAAATGTTTGTGTCCTCTCAAAATTCATATGTTGAAGCCCTACTCTCATACCATATGATGGTATTTGGAGATGGGGTCTTTGGGAGGTAATTAGGTCATGAGGGTGGAGCCCTTATGAATGGGATTAGTGCCCTTGTAAGAAGAAACAGGAGAGAGATGATCTCTCTTTCTCTGTGCTGTCTGAGGACACAGTAAGGTAGATGTCTGTAAACCAGAAAGAAGGCCCTCACCAGAACCCAACCATGCTGGCACCCTGACCTCAGACTTCTGGCCTCCAGAACTGTGAGAAATAAACATCGGCTGTGTAGGCCCCCAGTCTATGGTACTTGTTAGAGCCCAAATTGACTACAAGAGTCTCTCCTTACCGGCTCACGAGCCCCAGGAGAGCAGACCCAAGTAGGCCTTGTTTACTGTCTGGAATGTAGTAAATACTCAAAAATGATTTATTGAATGTACTGTGAATGGTGAAAAGTTCCAAGTCTTGAAAGATCAGCCTGCCCCATCATTCCCTTTACATTTTGATCCTTCCTGGCAACAAACTAGGCCTCCACAACCTCTCTCAGACACAACCGGGCTGCCTGCAAAATCATTCACCTCAAAGGCTTGGGAAGCTAATGACCATCCCAATGGTGGCTTAGGTTCTTGAAGAAAACTGCTGGAAAACTATGAAAGAAAATCCAAAGAGCGTTTTGGAGAAAGAAGACATGAGACAAGGATTAGAGTTTCAACATGTGAAATGACACACATAGAAAGGGGCAAATTGGGAGTTGAGGACTAACCTTCATTCAGGTCAGACCTTGTCCCCTTGACTTACCCAAGCGGTGGTAAGCTTCTCAACAAGCTTATGAAGTAAGATTTAGTATCCCCACTTTACAGGTGAGGAAACTGAGACTCAAAATGGTAAAGCAAATTTCTCAGGATCAAATAGCTAATACATGACAAAGCCAGGGTTCAAGCTGAGGTCAGGCTGACTCCAAGCCTGTTTGTGTGTGTGTGTGTGTTTCCCATCCCACACCCCTGCCCTCTCTGCTCTGAGGACATGGGGGCCAGAGGGAGTGCTGACATTGCATAGATGTTCAAAGACCCATGGAAACTGGATTGAAGAACACCTCCCATGCTCTCACCATCTATACTGATTTCAAACTTGCTTTAGAAGAACCTGAGTCAGAACTGCCTCCTCTGTTTTGAAACAAAGGGTCAAATCCACTGTCATTTTTACACAATAGGGACCTCTATAAATGATGACATTTTAGCCCTTCAATTGCAAAGGAAACAAGGACTATAACTGGGCCATCAATAATCTCCCTGTGCAGAGAAGGTGGACATATAAGCAGCAAAAAGATACCTGAAATTTTAGAACTTGATTGTTTCCCGAGTAATCTTTTACTTGGCAGAATAAATGTAAGTGTTGTGCTTGTGCCTTCTGAGCGCATTTTGAAAATGATAATGCGTCTTCAGGGTGGGAGAGAGAATCCTTTGTCCCTCCTGACACATTTTACACAGTAATAACAGAGGCTTTATGGGGGAAGGGTGAGCCAGGAGGGGGAAGCTACTTAGAGCCTCTGCTTTCTTTCCAAATTATGCTGCAGAGAGCAGTGAGCTGTCAAAGCCACACACAGCTTCCACTTCCCCATCAAAATGATAGAAGATGATGTGCAGGTGGAAGCAGCTCGGGCTGCGTTGCAAACAAGGGCTCTTTTCACATCCAGATGGAGCTCTGTAACCCTCTGCAAACTCCCAGCATCACTTACTGGGCTGGAAGTTGACTATTTGGCTGGCTCTTGTGTTTACTTCACTGTTAGAGTCTGAGCCACCGTAGGAGGAACTTACGATCCACCTTGTTGATGGATGTTGCAGAGAGAAAATGCCAGGGGGTCAGATGTGGAATGAAAGCTCCTGGCTGAGCAATGCTCCCAATACATAGAAAAAGGTTGGTCTTTGAATTATATATCCATCCCAGACTTTTACATGGCAGAGAGAAGAAAGGTGCATATTGTGCTTTTCTTTGCTGGAAAAAATTCACAAGTGAGGCTTTGACATGTGTGTGTGTGGGTGTGTGTGTGAGCCCACCTCACCTGGAAACCTCATTACTAATTCCCCACCCTGCTGAAGGAAGGACGTGCGATTAATGATTAATGAGAGCTCTCAGGAACAGATGAAAGGAAAGGAGACACGTGTCAATCTTTATGTGAAGAAGCAAATGGTAATAAAACCATCTTGGGTGTCAGCATCCTGAGATGCTCCTGGTACCCGCTGCTGGCCTACTTTTCCTATAACAGGGCAAGGCATTTGTGGTAAAGACATTGTTCTACTACCCAGAGTAGTTTTTTTTTTTTTTTTTTTTTTTTTTTTTTTTTTTGCGGTACTCGGGCCTCTCACTGTTGTGGCCTCTCCCGTTGCAGGGCAACAGGCTCCGGACGCGCAGGCTCAGCGGCCATAGCTCACGGGCGCAGCTGCTCCGCGGCATGTGGGATCTTCCTGGACCGGGGCACGAACCCGTGTCCCCTGCATCGGCAGGCGGACTCTCAACCACTGCGCCACCAGGGAAGCCCTACCCAGAGTAGTTTTATGTTTTAAAATCAGAAATCTAAGAGCTGAGAAAAGACCCAGCGAGCTCCAAATCCAGTGTTTCTTAAACTCTGGGCAGAGTGGAGTCATCTGTGAGGCCCAGGCTGGACTCTTCCAGCACTGACTGGGATCTCTCTGTTGAACAAACTCTCTGCTGGGTCTTGAGCTTGGGCACATCTGGGGACCTGACTAGTGCAAATCCACATTTAACAGAGGAGGAAACTGAGGTCCACACAAGTGACACACCCGAGGGCCTCTGGGCACAGCAGAGCCAGGACTGAACTCAGCTGTGAAGCACATCGAAACCCAATCTAACTGAATTTCCATGGTGAGTAGGCACAAATCTTGCAGTGTGGGCCTCAGGGCCACAGAGTTGAAGATTTGGTTGTTTAGGGCAGGAGGCAATTTGGATCAACTGTCCTGTTCATTCTGCACCAGGAAGCTCTTTACTGAGCTCCTGACACCCTAGAAAAGATACCATCACCTGGTTCTGAAGGCTCTGAAAATGCCTGATTAGCATGTCCACTGGGGCTACTTAAACTTTACCTTTAGATCATCACTCTGTGTAATACCTCGGGCTCTGTTCTATTGATCTCTGGGTCTGACTCACCGCTGATAGTTTTGAGCAATTGACCATTACTTCAGGTGAACGGGGGATCCAGGGAGAAGAAGGGGTTTGTGGTCCTGCAATTTCCTGGCAAATATTACCCGTCTGAGAGATAGTTGAGGAGTCTACTTGGGAAGATATTTTTAAAATACAGCCTGGCAGAATTTTTGTGGAAATTGACACCTCAGTTAATTCGGGAGATGTCCAGAAGAGTTAGGATGGGGTGAAGAACTTCCTTGCCTGAAGTTGGGGAGCCAGAGGAATGCTGAACAGGTCTGCACACTTTGCAAAAAAGCAAAGAAAGTCTGATCTAGCCTTGAAGGGACCCCTTTGGGTCCACTCAATGATTATTTGTAATCTCTGATAGAGAAACCTTGTAGACTGAGTTCTTTTTTTTTTTTTTTTCTGAGTTCTATTGATGTGTTTTCTGCCTAAGATGTTAATTTAAGGTAGAGACATTCATTCCTTTTTGTTGTTGTTGTTTAAACCTATGGTTTCTGCATCTATCCTAAATAGAGTCATAAAAGAATCCCCAAACTTATAAAACTCAATTGATGTTAACGTATTTTTGCACATAGATATAGGGCATTTGTTTTGAGGTGGAGTCAAGAGACTGTTCTGAAGTCAGAGTTTTAAAACATGTGGATTTTAAACCTATGGGCTTGCTAACTGTAAATAAAGAGTAAGGTAATAGAGCCCATCAAACCTCCAGTTTACCCAGTACTTTTGCTTCTTGCAGGGACAATGACATTTCTTGAAGAGTGATTTGTGGGGAGCTTGAAAAGCCCTCCAAACACACATTGATACCTTAAAGTCAGACAAAGTGATTCATTCTCTTTATGGTTAAGTGCTGAGCCTCTCCTTGGCAATTCAATTAACTCCTGAGAGAGGGAACACACAGTCTGTAACTACACTGAGTCTATTTCTCCAGGCAGAAAAAAAGTAGAGGCAGCAAGTAAAGTTTGTTGAATTCTATTTTGTACCTGGTAGAGATATAAAGCTTCTGGCATATGATCTCAGTTAATCCTCTCAACAACTCAAAAATTAGGTAGGATTATCACTACTTCACAGATTATCCCCAGGCACAGGGATGTGAATAAATTTCCCTGAGTTGCACAGGTAGAATCTGAAGTTGTCTTAGTCAGCTCAGGCTGCTATGACAAAATACCACAGACTGGGTGGCTTAAACAACAGAATTTATTTCTCACAGTTCTGGAGGATGGAAGTCCAAGATCAAGGTGACAGCAGATTGGGTTCCCCGTGTGGGCCTACTTCCTGGTTCCTAGACATCCGTCTTCTGACTGTGTCCTTACATGCCTGGAAGAGAGAGAGACAGTTCTGGTCTCTCTTCCTCTTCTTATAAGAACACTAATCCCATCATGGGGGCCCCATCCTCATGTCCTCATCTAAACCTAATTATCTCCCAAAGGCCCCACCTCCCAATACCAACCCAGTGGGGGTTAGGGCTTCAACATATAAATTTGGAAGGGACATATTCAGTCCATAATAGGAGATGTCCTCACTTCCTGCCTCCTAATGAGCCTTGGCAGGGATTGGAGAAGTGCTGTAAAAAGGACCAGATGGATAGGGAATCTGAGAACGCTGGGGTTGCAATTAAGAGACCACTGATTGTGGGAGCCTAGTTCCCAGAGGCAAGTCTTGAGAATGAGATGAGATCACTTATAGGGAAGAAAGAAAATTTCTTTTCCTCCTTTTTCTTTTGTACACCTAACTTGTAGTGTAGAGTAAAATTTGATGGCAGTATGTACACACTCACATTCACACATATCTATGGAGCGAGATACAGAGGAATAAAATAGGATTAGAGTCTACAACAGTAGTTAATCCTGGAAGGTGAAATTGTAAGTTATTTGATCTTTTTTCATTTATCTGTATTGTTTACTTTTCTAAAATAACCTGTTTATTATTTGTGTATATATAAAATTTATACCCCAAATCCTCCCAATATATCTTTTCACAATTTCAGCTGTTTTTCAAAGGTCACTTGTGTTGCATCTGTGTATTTCAAAACAATAGGTTGTAAATTCAAGCATTTAATGTTAACTTTTGTTTTTCTCCCCACCAAATTGATATGAGATCTGGCATTGTTGGTGGTTTGGTTTTTGTGCAAGACTGACTAGTTGTTTTGATATCCTATAGGCACAACCTAAGTGATATAATTTTTGTTCAGTTGGAAAATAAACGTTTTTCTGAACTTTCCCCTAGGCTTTCAACAACATGAGATTTTGTGCACTTATAGTGACAGGACAGAAGTGAAAACCACTTACAAAATGGAAAATGTAAAGTTAGGAAAACTGAGCCCACTGGGCTGCCCACTCATCCACATCCCACAGAAAAATGACTTCATTACCTGTTTCAAAGAAAAGTTATTTATTTATTCTTCAACATTTTAAAAATAAAAATTAAATGAAACTAGACTTATTTTTTGCCAGTAGGGTTTGTGAAGAAAGATTAAAATAAAAAAACAGGAAAAGAAAAGCCTTTAATTAATTTTTGCAACATTTAAAACTTAAACAAAATGGCTTATTGTCAGGGGGAGCTAAAACTAATTAGAAATCAAAATTATATTTGCTTCATCAATGTTAAAATAAATCCAAGGGAAAACAAAGAGGCACTTCTGTCTTTAAATTTAATTTTGTGTAACAATCTTAGTTCTTGCTGTTTGCAACTGTGGGAGTTTACTTTAAAAGAAAGTCTAAGCATGTATTTTGTAAAAAATCTAACAATTTGCTAAGTTTTATAGAAGTGAGATGACTCAAAGGGGAGGGAGGGAAGAGAGGGCCTCAGAACAGACAGGTGAAGTGAGAGCAATCCCACTACTGGGCATATACCCTGAGAAAACCATAATTCCAAAAGAGTCATGTACCACAATGTTCATTGCAGCTCTATTTACAATAGCCAGGACATGGAAGCAACCTAAGTGTCCATCGACAGATGAATGGATAAAGATGTGGCACATATATACAATGGAATATTACTCAGCCATAAAAAGAAACAAAATTGAGTTATCTGTAGTGAGGTGGATGGATCTAGAGACTGTCATACAGAGTGAAGTAAGTCAAAAAGAGAAAAACACATACCGTATGCTAACACATATATATGGAATCTAAAATAAAAAAGAAAAAGGTCATGAAGAACCTAGAGGCAAGACACGAATAAAGACGCAGACCTACTAGAGAATGGACTTGAGGACACGGGAAGAGGGAAGGGTAAGCTGGGACAAAGTGAGAGAGTGGCATGGACATATATACACTACCAAACGTAAAATAGCTAGCTAGTGGGAAGCAGTCGCATAGCACAGGGTGATCAGCTCGGTGCTTTGTGACCAGCTAGAAGGGTGGGATAGGGAGGGTGGGAGGGAGACGAAAGGGGGAAGAGATTTGGGGATATATGTATATGTATAACTGACTCACTTTGTTATAAAGCAGAAGCTAACACCATTGTAAAGCAATTATACTCCAATAAAAATGTTATTAAAAAAATAAAAAACAGCAGCTCAAGACCAGCACGGTTGTTGGGATGACTCAGAGAAGCCAGACGAGGAGCCGGGTGGCAGTGGGGTCCCCAGAGCGAGGCTTCCCCTCTCCTATTCTCCGCTGCGTTGCTGGGTAGCATTCTTACCTCCCCCAGGGACGGCTTGGAGAGGAGAATGTGGTTCTGGTGCTGTGTTTCCTTAGGCAAAGAGCAGGGAGACCCCTAAAGGGTGTGAGATAGCCTCTTCCAGAAGCAGTTGTAGAACTGGGGCAGGTGGGGGTGGCCCCTGGACGGTTTGAACGCACCCCAGAGAACAGAGACGTCGCTGATCTGATCAAGCCTGGGCGGTACCTGATAAGCCTTGATATATAACGACCCCACCTCCCACCCCGCTCAGCCCACTGTGTGACCTGTTGCCGTGTATGGGAAGGAGCACTCAGTGGTACCGCCCTCTGCTGAGCTTTTGCTACATGCCAGGCCCTGTATTAAGTATGCACTGCTCATAACATTATCTCACTCGAGATCCACGACAACCTTAGGGAGCAGGAACAATTCGCCCCATTTTTTTTTTTTTTTTTTTTTTTGCAGTACGTGGGTCTCTCACTGTTGTGGCCTCTTCCGTTGCGGAGCACAGGCTCCGGACGTGCAGGCTCAGCGGCCATGGCTCACGGGCCCAGCCACTCCGCGCCATGTGGGACCCTCCCAGACCGAGGCACGAACCCGTGTCCCCTGCATCGGCAGGCGGACTCTCAACCACTGCGCCACCAGGGAAGCCCCGCCCCATTTTTTAATAATACAACTCGTCAATTTATTTATTGTCATTCTCTTATGGCCACACCTTTCTTTTCATTGTGGTGAGCTATACATAATGTGAAGTTTTTCATTTTTAAGTGTACAATTTAGTATATTACATACATTCACATTGTTGTGCCACCATCCCCACCAACCATTGGCAGAACTTGTTCATCTTCCCAACCTGAAACTCTGAACTCATCTAACAAAAACTCCTCCCTCCCCCTCCCCCCAACCCCTGGCAACCACCATTCTACTTTCTGTCTCTATCATTTCCCTATTCTAGGAACCTCATATAAGTGGAATCATATAATACTTGTCTTTTTGTGTCTGGTTTATTTCACTTAGCATAGTGTTTTCAAGTTTCATCCATGTTGTAGTATTCCTATTTAATTTTTATTTTATTATTTATTATTATTTTTATTGAGATATCATCAACATAGCAGTGTAAATTTAAGGTGTACAACGTGTTGATCAGTATCCCCATTTTATAGACTGGGGAACAGACATATTAAATAACTTGCCCAGGGCCATAGGGGGAATAGGTGGCAGAGGAAGAATTCAAATCCGATGTCACACTCTGAGATCCACGCTCTTAACCATCCTTGACACAAGTGTTTCTCCAAATGCAGACCATAGACCACTACATCAGAATCACCTTGCACACTTAAAAAATGTAGCTTTCTGGCCACACCTCCACCCCGAGTCCTACAAAATGATAATCTTTGTATTTTTAATAAGCTCCTGAGTTGATTCTTATGTAAAACTAAAGTTTGAGAATTCCTTCATTCTTCCTTATTGAAAATAGAACTGAGAAACAATGGTGGCGGAGAAAAAGAAGCCATAATAATGAACTCAAGGCTAGGTCATCTCACTAAAAGGGAGAAATGAGTAAACAAGACTCTCAGAGTTCTCAAAGCCTACATATTCTGTGGGGTCTCCTGGAGTGATTTCCATTGTGTCCACCCATACCTGTTTCGTGACCTTATGACTTATCCTTTCAAGAAGGAAAAAGATAAATCTCTTGTAGTTATTCCATATTTTTCATTCCCATTTTTATGGATCATGTCAACATGTATTATGTATGAAAAACAAACCAGCTTATCATCAGTGCTGTGAAAATGTAGCATCCTAATGTGTGGCATAAGAAAAGGAAGATACCGATGATGAGTTGAGAGGCTAGCAAACCAAAGCATAATGTAGCCAAAAGAGATGTCCTGTTCAGTGTGGGACTGAAAACTCACCTTCAGAAAGACTTTCACCTTGAAATCTGGTGATGTGTGGAACAGATGTTTTAATTTACCTAAGAGAATTTGCATAATCAATTTAACATGAGGCTTATCAAACCTGCCCAAGAGCAGGTGACAATATGGAATTAATATGATTAGTAATTTGACACATCATTGAGATTAATGTGACCTTTCTTGCTCTCAGAATACCCAGAGGTCTTTACAGACAGGAATAATGTGCTGTGAGCTGCCATGTGTAGCAACCTGAAATCCACCACCCCAGTTCCAGAACTAAAGCAACCACTTGACTTAGTCTGGTCTCATGCTTCTACTCCTTTTCTTTCAAACTCTCTTCTAAGTTGAAAAGAAGGCACTGAGTGAGTATTGTAGAAGGCATCAGAGTGTTCATGAAAAGCAATTGATTTATCTTTCCTCCAGTACTATAAATGGTACTACCTTCTCCCTGGTCTGTTGCTTTATCCTTGATCCCAGACTTAAAGAGATGTCACCTTTGAGAATCCATGGTGAGGATCCATTTAAGTCTTTAAGTCTAGAGAATCAAAATAAGGGGTTAAGATTATGCATTGGTTTGATTGCAATAGTAAATTATTGGAAATAATAGAAATGTTCACCAATAGGGTATTGGTTAAGTAAAATATCATGCCAGTTGAATGTATACAACCATTCAAATGATATGGGAAAAGTATATGTAATAACATAAAAACATGTTTGTGATATGACATCAACAGATCATATCATAAAATAGTATATGTGCTATCATTTTATTTTATTTTTTTAATTTTATTTTTTTGTTTTTTGTTTTTTGTTTTTTCGGTACGCGACCTCTCACTGTTGTGGCCTCTCCCGTTGCGGAGCACAGGCTCAGCGGCCATGGCTCACAGGCCCAGCCGCTCCACGGCATATGGGATCTTCCCGGACCAGGGCACGAACCCGTGTCCCCTGCATCGGCAGGTAGACTCTCAACCACTGCGCCACCTGGGAAGCCCTAATTTTATTTTTTATAAGGAAAATTATGTATACATCTCTCTGGAAATATAAATATCAAAATGTTAATCATAGTTATATCTACATGGTAGGATTCAGGGTGATTTATGGGTTTTCCTTTTTATTTATCTATATTAAAACATTTTTTTACCATGAACATATATTTTATGTGTAGTACAGAAAAAAATTAATATTTTTTTTATAATTGGGAGGTGAGGATGGAAGATTGAACTTAGCATCCAATTTCACTGTCTCCCAAAACTCCATTAAGTTTCCTATAAAACACACACACTTTGGAAGCTAGAAGGCAGATATAAGTACGGTAACTGCTTTGATTGGCTAGAGAAGGCCTAATCCCAAAGCAAGCAGTGGGGAAAGCTATCGACCAACCTGCTTTATGCCGCAAAATCCTCCCAGGGATTGCTGCTGGGACTGAGTGTAGAGGGCATGGGTGGTGAGAGCACCAAGTAAGGAGCACTGGGAAAAGCCATTTGAGAGGCTGCTGAATCTCCAAGTACAGTTTCTCATCATTTGTCATTCCTCAGCCCTAGAGCCTGTTATCCATCACCCTCACAGAAGCTTGGACATTTATTATCTGGAGAGGGTCTCTGTACTGCGGACACCAGGTGGAAGTCTGAGCACCATACCAAAAACAGAACAAGAAGAGATCTTATACTCACCAAATGCTGAATGCAGAGCCCTTCCAGGTCTTTTCATTTGACTCCAGAACACCAGCAACCAGATTCCTACCCTTCCAGGTAAGAGACTGGAAGAGGCTTCTTTACAGGCTACATTTATGCTTGCTCCTCAAAATTTCAAAATTAAACAGTGTATCACTTAGGCTTACATATGTAGGTGATATCACCAAAAGAGAAGTAAGGGAACGAATACCCTTGCTCCCTATGATTGGGAGGAAGGGGTGCATCTGGGGTAGAATCTTCGTAGTTTTAATTTCTTAAACAAAGTGGTAGAAATATGGATGGTAATACATTTTACTATGCTTATCTAGACTCTCTATGTATATTTTATACACTCTTCTCTATGTATTACATATTTTACAATTCAAAAAAGTTGGTGCTACCCCAGAAGATAGTTCTACCCCAGAAGATAGTTCTAGGATGAAGACTAAGGGGGAGCAAAGCATGACCTCTTCCCTCTTTCTTGTGTTTTTCCTCTTTCTTCTTTTCATTCCTATTTTGTTTCCCCTAATCTCCCATTCCCTCTTTCTAATTTTCTCTCATTCTACCTTAGATCTCATAGTCACACCACAACAGCCTTCCTCTGGGAACAAAAGTTTGTAGATATCTCTCAACAAAATTTAAAAGATATTACTCATTTTTTCTCCATGATTTTTATTCCCTAATACTTTAAAATTGAGGAACAATTTATATATGATAAAACATACAGATCTTAACTGTACAATTTGATGAGTTTTGAGAAAATATATACACCATGTAACCTCCATCCCAATCAAAATATAGAACATTTCCTTCCCTCCAAGAAACTTCCTCATGCCTGGTCAATCCCCCACCCCTAGAGACAAACACTACTCTGATTTCTATCACCATAAAATAGTTTTGCCTATATTAAACTTGATTGCATGTACTCTTGTTGTGTCTGGCTTTTTTTCCTCTACATAATGTTTTTTAGATTCATCTATGTTGATACACGAATTAGCTTTTTAGCTTTGCTTTTTATTGCT
Source organism: Pseudorca crassidens (assembly GCF_039906515.1). Classification (NCBI taxonomy): domain Eukaryota; kingdom Metazoa; phylum Chordata; class Mammalia; order Artiodactyla; family Delphinidae; genus Pseudorca; species Pseudorca crassidens. Next base: position 60,774,733 of record NC_090298.1, read on the forward strand.
GAGAACTTTTCTATTATATAAATATGCTACAATTTGCCTTTACAATTTAAAAAAATGTTGTCAGGTTTAAAAAATTTTAGTCCTTCAATGGATGTGAAGTGGTACCTCATTGTAGTTTTATTTCACATTTCCTGATGAGTAATGATGTCGAGCATCTTCCCACTCACTGGTTGGTGACATAGATCTTCCTTTGTGAGGTGCCTATTCAAGTCATTTGACCATTTTATAAATAGAATTGTTTTCTTTGTATTATTGGTTTGTCAGATATCTGAGTTAATACTTTATCCCATTCTGTGGCTCGTCTTTGCGTTTTCTTAATGGTATCTTTTTTTATTTTTTTAAGATTTTTTTGATGTGGACCATTTTTAAAGTCTTTATTGAATTTGTATTGCTTCTGTTTTATATTTTGGTTTTTTGGCCATGAGGCGTGTGGAATCTTAGCTCCCAACCAGGGATCAAACCCGCACATCCTGCATTGGAAAGCAAAATCTTAACCACTGGACTGCCAGGGAAATCCCTTAATGGTATCTTTTTTTTTTTTTTTTTGCAGTACACAGGCCTCTCACTGTTGTGGCCTCTCCTGTTGTGGAGCACAGGCTCTGGACGCGCAGGCTCAGCGGCCATGGCTCATGGGCCTAGCCGCTCTGTGACATGTGGGATCTTCCCAGATCAGGGCACAAACCTGTGTCCTCTGCATCGGCAGGTGGACTTTCAACCACTGCGCCACCAGGGAAGCCCAATGGTATCTTTTGATGAGCAGAAATGTTTAATTTTAATGAAGTTTAATTTATCAGTTTTTCTCTTATGGTTAGTGCTTTCTATAACCTAAGAAATATTTGCCTATCCCAAGGTTGCAAGAATATTTTCCCATGTTTTCTTCTGTATGCTTTAGGGTTTTAGCTTTCATGTCTATGTCTGTGATCCATCTCAAATTAATTTTTGTGTGTGGTGTGAGGTAGGGATCAAGTTAGTTTTTTTTTTTTTTCCCATATAGATATCCAGTTGTTCCGGCATCTCATGTCCTTAAACTGACAGACTGTGCCTTTATACCTTTCTTTGCTTATCATGCAAAAAGAATTCTAAATCAAACCTGAAATCTTGTGATACATATCTTTGTCTCCCACATCCTGCTGCTGCCCTAAAACATAGCCAATAACTTTTTTTTTTAAACATCTTTATTGGAGTATAATTACTTTACATTGTTGGATTAGTTTCTGCTGTATAACAAAGTGAATCAGCCATATGCACACACATATCCCCATATCCCCTCCCTCCCACGTCTCCCCCCCACCCCCTCCATCCCACCCCTCTAGGTGGTCACAAAGCACTGAGCTGGTCTCCCTGTGCTATGTGCATAACCAATAACTTTAAGTGCAAATTATTATGTCCCCCAGACAATTACAAATTATTTCCTTCTTTAGAATCATATATTTCAGATTTAGGGAGAAAAAATTTTTATTTTAATTTTTTTGAGATTTATTTTTATTTATTTGTTTTTGGCTGCATTGGGTCTTCATTGCTCTGCATGGGCTTTCTCTAGTTGTGGTGAGCGGGGGCTGCTCTTCATTGTGGTGTGTGGGCTTCTCATTGCAGTGGCTTCTCTTGTTGCGGAGCAAGGGCTCTAGGTGAGTGGGCTTCAGTAGGTGTGGCTCGCAGACTCTAGAGCATAGGCTCAGTAGTTGTGGCACACGGGCTTAGTTGCTCCACGGCAACTAAGTTGCTCCTGGTCCAGGACCAGGGCTCGAACCTGTGTCCCCTGTATTGGCAGGCAGATTCTTAACCACTGCGCCACCAGGGAAGCCCCGAGAAAAAAGATTTTGTAAGGAAAAATCTTTTTAGTTTTTCTTTGACTCTGCCTTTCCAATGGTTAAGATATTGGGTTGGCCCAGAAGTTGGTTTGGGTTTTTCCATGAAATCTTATGGAAAAACCGAAACGAACTTTTGGGCCAACCCAATACAAAGAAAATCAACTGTTGAGTTTTGTGCTGCAAATTTACATCTATCATATAAAGGGTGAAATAATATGAAACAACATTGGGTTTAACTCATTTTTTTCAATGTCTTCAAAATTGGTATCTGTCTCTTAAAAAATCAAGTTTACCTAAAACCAAAAGAATAAAGTTCCAAAAAGAAAAATAGGGGAAAACGTCAAATAATGCAGAGATGTCAAGGAACAATGGAAGTGACCTTTAGATGTAAAAATTAGGAGTGACCTAAATGAGGGGACTTTCTGCAGGATGGTGGAGGTGGAAACAAGAGGAGCAAGGGAAGCTGAGGGAAAAACAAGACTTAACAGGGATGAATAGAATTAGGCAATTTTCTAAGAGACAGAAAGGAGGAACCAATAAATTTTGGAGATAAAATTCCTTTGGGTCTTGCCTGGCAAATATCAAATACATTCTGATGCTAGAAATCCCATATATGAATGCTTACTTTTTAAAAGAAATTTTATTTTATTATTAATAGATAATATTTTAAGAACATTTTTGGATTTACAGAAAAATTGAGCAGGTAATACAGTTCCCATATATCCCACATACAGTTTCTTATATTATTTACATCTTACATTAGTATGGTACCTTTGTTACAATTAATGAACCAGTTTTGATACATTATTATTAACCGAAGTCCATAGTGTATTCATATTTCCTTGGTTTTTGCTTAACGTCCTTTTTGTGTTCCTGGATCCCATCCAAGATACCACATTACATTTAACTGTCATTTCTCCTTAGGTTCCTCTTGGCTGTGACAGTTTCTCAGACTTTCCTTGTTTTTGATGACCTTAACAGTTACAAGGAGTACTGATCACGTATATCAAAGGATGTTTGTCTATTGAAATTTGTCTAATGTTTTACTCATGATTAGACTGGGTTATGGGTTTATGAGAGGAAGATCACGGAGGTAAAGCACCATTTTCATCACATCATATCAAGGGTACGTCCTAACAATGTGATTTATGAAATGACACTTGATGTTGACCTTGAATTGGCTGGGGTAGTATTTATCAGGTTTCTCCACTTTAAAGTTACTCTCCATCCATCTCCTTTCTACACTGTACTCTTTGGAAGGAAGTCACTATGCACCGCCCACACTTAATGAGTGGGGAGTTATGCTCCCCCTCCTTGATGGCAGCATATGGACATAAACTATTTGGAATGCTTTTGCATGGGAGAGTCGTCCCTTCTTCCCATTTATTAATTTTTCAATCATTTATTTCTATCAATATGGACTCAGGGAACTTTATTTTATACAGTGTTATAATCCAATAATACTTTATTTGTTTTGCTACTCAGATTGTTCCAGTTTTAGCCATTGAAAGCTCTTCCAGTTAACTCTGCATGTTTACTTTCTAACCCAAAGCTGTTTAGTGTTCACTTCGGTTTTTATACCATGAGATTTAAAAGCAGGAATGGGATCTACAGTATAATTATTATATTGGCAAAAACTGATTTCTTCAATATTAGATGGCCTCCTTCCCTTTAAATGCCTTAGAGGAATCTTGTTCTCTTTGCACGTTAGTAATTATTAAAAATGGAATATGTCACCATTTTAGAGGGAGCAGTGTTTATTGATCTTTCATACATGATTCCAACAGCCAGCTGATAAGAGCAAGCTGGTTTCAGGGCTGGGGCACAGGGTTCAGTCTCTCCAAGGCTGATTAGCATCTACTGTCCAGCCACTAACTATGCCCCACAAGCTGAGCTTGGCACCAGCCAGCTTGGTTTTACAGGTGTTGACTCAGTCTAGAAGTAGCTGTCTGGGCACGAGGGCATGCCTTGAAGATAGTGATTCAGCTCAAGGGCTTCAAAGACAAAGGCTGTCACAGAGCTGGGACATTTGGAGATCCCAAGTCAAGGCCTCAAAAATGTATTGATAGATTATAAATGGAAAGGGCCTTGCTATAGACTGAATGTTAGTGTCCCTCCAAAATTCATATGTTGAAACCTAATCCCTAATGTGATGGTATTTGAAGATGCGGACTTTGGGAGGTAGTTAGGTCATGAGGATGGAACCCTCATAAGTGGGATTAGTGCCCTTACAAAAGAGACTGCAGAGAACTCCCTTGCCTCTTCCACCATGTGATGACAGAGGAAGAAGACAGCTGTCTATGAACCAGGAAGTAGGTTCCCACCAGACACTGAATCTGCCAGCACCTTGACCTTGGACTTCCAGCCTCCAGAACCATGAGAAATAAATTTCTGCTGTTTATAAGCCACCCAGTCTGTGGTATTCTATTATAGCAGCCAGAACAAGCTAAGACAGGCCAGTATTGGTTATTTTTCCTATATAACACATCACTCCCAAACTTAGTGACTGAAAACAACAGTCATTTATTATCTCTCATGGTTCCTATGTGTTGGGTATTTGGGAAATACTCAGTGGGGTGGTTCTGGCTTGGAGTCTCTCCTGATTTTCAGTCAAATGGTGGTTGAGAACTGGGGTTGCCTCGAGGGCTTCTTCAGCCACACGTCCACGACCTGGGCTGGGATGATCAAAACCTCTGCGGACTAAAACAGCTGGAGCTCCCAGGTGTCTCCCTCTATCTCTGTGTGGTCTCTCCACATGGTCACTCCAGCATGGCAGCTTCATGGGAGCTGGACTTCTTACATGGTAGCTCAGGGCTACCCCAGGAGAGGGAGAGAACACATGCTGAAGGCATGTTGCCTTTTTCTAATTTAGCCTCAGAAATTTCATGGTCACTTTGCCAATTTATTAGAAGCATGTCACTAAGTTCGGGCCATATCCCCTCCCACTCCTGTGGCCCAGGAAGCTGGGTGACAGCTCCTCCCTGCTATTAGTCCTGGGATGGTGCACCCTGGTGATTTCCCTGCACGCTGACCACACCTTTGTACCGTCCTTGTATTAAACGCTCCGCAAATGACCCCCTTGTGAGCCGCCATCTCTTTCCTGCTCTGACATTGACAGTTACACCCATCTCCCTCTTCGAGATGTGGTGATGACTTGCCCAAGTTCCCAGTCAGTGATCTGGGGCTTGGGATACCTAATCCAGAGCCGTTTTGTTTCCACCCTATAGCTACTGCACGTGGAAACCGGAATAAACCCCCTGAAACCCTTGATTACTCCCACAGGGTGTTGTTTCTATGGAGGTTCACAGCGCTGTGCTGAACCTGAAGCAAAAGGAAGAACCACTAAGACCCCTGGTGTCTTTATCTAAGACTTCGATATTTTGTTTATCCTGGGGTTTTTTTTGGCATCGGTTTTCCTTTTAACTTTTACCGCATCATACTGTTGATCATGATGATGAGTTTTTGTGACCCGGAGTGCCCTCACTGCCCTGCCTGAGTCCCGGCCCTGTTCCCTTACCCCTCCCCACTTTTCTCACTGCCACTCCACACAGCTGGCCGTGGTCTTCAGAGCCGACTCCAGGAACTGTTTCAGCCCTTCCTCCCTTCCCTTTCCTCAGGTTTCACATTACCTGGTTGATGTCACATCTTTGGATGTTGACAGCTAACATTTGAGCGGTGACAGTTCTTTAATTTGTAACTAAATGGGAAGAGCAGAAGCCCCTTTTGCCATTTGCTTTTAGGTACCAGCCAGGAGTGCCAGGAGTGCTAGATGTGTGTGGTGTGTGTGTGCTCTTGCTGAGGATAGAGATGGATGAGATGCAGAAGCAGGCTTTCAGGAGCGTACCTTTAGGATTGGAGACAGACATACTAAAAGTCATGACAAAATATGGTAAGGGCTTTCAGGCATATATGTAAAACGTTATGAGTCTAAAGCAGCTAAATCTGTTGCTCAGAGTGTGTGGAAGGAAGGACGCAGGGGAGGGAGGAAAAGAAGGGAGAGAGGGAGGGAGGAGGGAGGAAGGAAGGGTTGGCAGAGGGGAGGAGCAGGCTGGCCGCTGCCAGGGGTCCGATAAAAGTCAGCTAAGAAGGCACCTCAGATAGCTCACCGCTGCGTTGCTTGCTTGCATCTTCCTCTATTGCTTTCCTTATTTAGAACCTCTGGTGTCACTCCACGTAACTGGCAGACTTTTCTCCTTTAGATCTATTCTAAGGCACTAAGAAATGAGCCTCTTTACACTTCCTTTGTCTTCCATCAGAGAAGAGGCTGATGTTCTGTGCCCATGCGCGTCACCACTATCTAATGACAAACACACCAGAACTGGACCCGGCTGTACTTTTCCCTTTGATGCAGGCAGTGAGGGATTACTAAATGGCACTTCATTATGATCTACTGGCTAGATGTTAGTCATGGCATATTTTAGAGTAAGCCCGAAGGGAGCTGAGATAACAATGTCACTCCAAAGTCAAGGATGCCGTTGCAGAAACATGAGCAACCCCCAATCTCCTTCGCAGTTATTGATCTGCCAGCATCTTGCTTTGGCCTGTGCCATCTCACTTTCTGCTGCTAGTAATTTAAAAACCTAAAATATAATTTTGGGGGTGAATGTCCAGGGTTGCTGTCTTTGAAGGAGGATTGATTACCTGTCTGGATAGAGAGAGATCTTTTTAGCCTAGACTTCGTTTCTGACTCATTGTGATAATTGGGCACATCATTTAATCTCTCTTCTTTCCTCCCATCATCACTGTTTGTTTGGAAGTCTTGCCAAATCGTTGCTTTCTTATTCCCAGTATCCCTAAGGCTTAACAGAGGACGTCATTCAATAATCCCTGATATGGAATCAAATATTATTCTCTTTGGGTAGTTCCTAATTATCTTATCTTCTGTTTCTGCTTTATAACTTCAACCTTCCCCTTTCCTCAATCTTATCAATTTCTCTACTCTCTACATTTCAATTTTTCTCTCTGTCGCAGCTAAGCCACTATCCAGTATAATGCACCATCTTTAATGGGGCCCATTCCTAGCTAGTTTTTGAAATGCAGTTCTGTAGTATATTTCAACTTATTTCTCTCTTTGTCTAACTATGGCTTTTAAAGTCTGTTAATGTTCTAATATGAAGTCATTCATTCTAATGTAATAATAATATAAAAAACATATCCTACACATGCACTCATAAAATTATCATTAGAAGGAAAGCCCTAGTGATAAAGACATATAATATCATTGGTATAATTTAATAATATCTACACTTAAGGTTATCCTTTCTGAAGGGCATATATTATAATATTTAATTCCTATACAGGCATACCTTGGAGATATTGGGGTTCAGTTCCAGACCACTGCAATAAAGTGAATATTGCAGTAAATTGAGTCATAAAAATTTTTTGGTTTCCCAGTGCATATAAAAGTTACGTTTATACTATACTGTAGTTTATTAACTGTGCAGTAGCACTATGTCTGAAAAACAATGTACAGACCTTAGTTAAAAAATACTTTCTGGGCTTCCCTGGTGGCGCAGTGGTTGAGAGTCCGCCTGCCGATGCAGGGGACACAGGTTCGTGCCCCAGTCTGGGAAGATTCCACATGCCGCGGAGCGGCTGGGCCTGTGAGCCATGGCTGCTGAGCCTGCGCGTCCGGAGCCTGTGCTCCGCAACGGGAGAGGCCACAACAGTGAGAGGCACGCGTACCGCAGGAAAAAAAAACAAAAAAACTTTCTTCGGCTCCCCTGGTGGCGCAGTGGTTAAGAATCCACCTGCCAATGCAGGGGACAGGGGTTCGAGCCCTGGTCGGGGAAGATAACACATGCCGCGGAGCAACTAACCCGTGCGCCACAACTACTGAACCCGCGTGCCTAGAGCCCATGCCCTGCAACAAGAGAAGCCACCGCAATGAGAAGCCCGCGCACCACAATGAAGAGTAGCCCCCACTCTTGCAACTAGAGAAAGTCCGTGTACAGCAACAAAGACCCAACACAGCCAAAAAAAAACAAAAGCAAAAAACTTTCTTGCTGAAAAAGGCTAATAATTGTCTGACAATGCAGGGTTGCCACAAACTTTTGATTTGTAAAAAATGCAATATCTGTGAAGTGTAATAAAGTGAAGTGCAATTAAATGAGGTATGCCTATAATAATTTCCAGTGTAGATCACCATTTTACAGGTGAGAAAACTTATGATCAAAGAAGTCATTGAACCAGGGTTTTTGTTTTTATTTTATTTCTCTATTTTGAAGACATCTATTATTTTGTGAATCCAGCATTCCTTTTTTTTCTGGAAACCGCTTCTCCCTTCCCCATTCATATGGCTGTCATGAGAACAGTCATGGAATGACTGGATCCTATCCTCTGGCCTCGGAGCCTTTTCCCACTAAGTCTGTGGACTGGGGATTATGAGTACATTGGATCAGAGTATTTTTATTTGTCTAAGGGTAACTTGTAAAGCTAAGGCATTACTGGTGGCTGGTTTACCACCACAAAAGCTACAGATGTTGGGAGAAGGCAGCCTGAGACAGAGAGACTGGGAAGTAGCTCCTGACTCCTGTTTTCTGCTCAAGCATTCTGCAAGCCATCCTGATAATAACTTCCCCTTCAGTTCCAGTTCACTATCGGTCACTTGCAACCCCCAAAAGTCCTAACCTCTATTGACTGCTGGTGGTCTTAACCACATCAAAGGGAGATAATGGATTTGAGTTGAAAGTCACTGACATGTGAGAGTTTCATTCAAAGGCCAAGTTATACTAGACCCCCCAAGGAACTAGTTTAGTTTCTTCCTTCCTGATCTCAAACACATCAGAAAAAGAAAACTTATGTATTAAAAATAACTACGTTAAGAGAATGGACTTAAGGACACTGGGAGGGGGAAGGGTAAGCTGGGACGAAGTGAGAGAGTGGCATGGACATATATACACTACCAAATGTAAAATAGATAGCTAGTGGGAAGAAGCTGCATAGCACAGGGAGATCAGCTCGGTGCTTTGTGACCACCTAGAGGGACGGGATAGGGAGGGTGGGAGGGAGGGAGTCACAAGAGGGAGGAGATATGGGGATATATGTATATGTATAACTGATTCACTTTGTTACACAGCAGAAACTAACACACCATTGTAAAGCAATTATACTCCAATAAATATGTTAAAAAAATAAATAAAAATAAAAAGGGTTTTGGGAGGCATACCTGATTAGGACATACTACAGAAATCATCTTCAGGAATATTTTACTGAAAGAAAAGTCCTTAAGGTTGTGAACATCTAGAAAGATGAGTTGTATTGATGCTGTCCTTCACTAGTTACCCAGGGAGCTTGTGAGTAACCATTTGTTCCATGGACAGTTGGGAGTAAAGATATTTTATTAATCTGATTTCCAGTGTTAGGATTTCACGTTACCACAAAATTCTATTGAGCTTAGGGAGCCTTTCTGCAGGTGTTATTAACCTCATTTCGGACTGAAGAAAATTTGGCAGAACATCCTGAAATAAATCAGCAGCGCTGCAAAGAAAAAGATCGGTAAGAATTTCTCTCGTAGGCTAACTCCCTCTTTTACCAGTTACTGTGGGTTATCTAAATTAATCCAAATGATGACTCTCCCCCACAGAAGAAGGAAATTAAAACTTTAAATCAACCAAAAAAAAAATAATAGCTACGTTAAAAAAAATAGTCAAATTCATTCAAACAGCAAGTCATCTTGAAAGAAATGGAAAACTAGTTGGTTTTTTTTTTAGTTTTTTTTAGTGCCATTGTGGTGAGTCATGTGACCCTTTACTGAAAACTAGTTTTTGTTGGTGGTGGTTAATTACAATGGGCTATATTCAGTCATCTTTATTTCTTAAAGAACTCAATCATATGTCCCATTTCCAACATACCACTCGGGAAAGGGAAAAGGAAGATCTTCTAGAGCAGGTATTGCTAATGTTCTCTGTTCAAGTGATTAACAAAAGAAAAAGTGTACTATTATATGTAGGGAATACTTAAGAGAATCTTAAGACAGACCCTAGAGTAGAAAGAGATTTGGAATTGCATTGTCCCCTTTCTGCTTCAGACACCGCAGTGTGTAAGCCTTGGCAGCCTCCACAAACTTGCACTTGGCTCTCATAATCACGTCATAGGCCCTGTGGGTGACAACAAAGTCCCTCTTTATGCTGCTTAGAAGTTGGCTATGTGCACCTCTTCAGTCTCAGCAAAATTTTAAAATCCCACCCCTGCCATGTTCATGGATTGAATATGGCTCTGTATCATGTGGCCACCTTGACCTTCAGGCTTAACACAGTGACAATTTGCTCTGGGGCTTTGTGAAAGGAAAAATGTCTTACCTAATGAAAAGGATGTCTTAACCCTTCCTAACAATAATTTAAGATCTAAAATATACTGATCAGGGATTGTATTAACATCAGCATGGGAGAGGCTGTCTAGAAAAACATGGAGAAAAACTAAAATGTGTGCAAAGAATGGAGGTGAACATAGGAATAATTTCCAACCAGCATGCTTGGGGACTCTGAGTTAACTCAGAACGTATTTCAAAATAATCTATTTGGTTAAACAATATTAAGCTAATTGTTTCAATGACTAAATTGGTCCATGAAAATAATTTTTCTTCAGACATAGACCTAGTTACTGTCCAGAAACTTTTTCTTCTGTCTAATCCAAATGGCTCTTCCATTGCTCTCACCCATTTTTTTTTTTTTTCCCCTCGTTACGCGGGCCTCTCACTGTTGTGGCCTCTCCCATTGCGGAGCACAGGCTCCGGATGCGCAGGCTCAGTGGCCATGGCTCACGGGCCCAGCCGCTCCGTGGCATATGGGATCTTCCCGGACCGGGGCACGAACCCGTGTCCCCTGCATCGTCAGGTGGACTCTCAACCACTGCGCCACCAGGGAAGCCCGCTCTCACCCATTTTTAATACTTCGGCTCACAGAGAATGGCTACCTTCTTCTCTTTGTCCTCCAGCTCCATCTTCTTGTTATTCCCCTATAGGTTCTAATTTTCATCCTTTAGTTACTCTTATTTAAACAAAACAAAACAAAACAAAACACGGTTTCCACTGACTTAGTAGATATTTGCCAAACTGGTGAAAATAACACATGAATATCCCCACCTAGGATTTGGTAGGAATGAAATTCTTTTTCTACCATAGTTTGTGGATTGTTTCGTAAAATAGTATGTTACCCCTCTGTCATCGTGTTTCCCCAGCTCTTTCTGGAGACAGGCCTGGCATGTGTGCAGTTGAGGTTAAGCCATTTGTTTTTCTCTTTTTTTTATTCCTCTCAGGTTTCTTTATACCCTCTCTAAAATTCAGACATCCAAAGAGTCCCAGGGTGGGGAGAAGGACATAGTGGCCAGTGTTTATGACATTTGGGTGCCCTCTCCTCTCATGCTGTCTGTGGTCTGAGGACTGTTTACAAAGTTGGACTATGGTAGGAAGGCCTTCAGGTTAAACAATTAAGAGGCAGCTCCTTCAGAGCTCAGAATTGTCTTAAATATGAAAATATCAAGTTCTGACACCACTAGACAAATGGCTGCTTCATTCTGAGTATTTATAAACTAAATATGGAACTATTTCCTTGAGTCAAAACCCTATATGATGGTCTTATTATTTGGAATAATTTTTTTTTTTTTGGCGGCACACGGGCCTCTCACTGCTGTGGCCTCTCCCGTTGCGGAGCACAGGCTCCGGACGCGCAGGCCCAGCAGCCGTGGCTCACGGGCCCAGCCGCTCCGTGGCATGTGGGATCTTCCCGGACCGGGGCACGAACCTGTGTCCCCTGCATCGGCAGGCGGACTCTCAACCACTGCGCCACCAGGGAAGCCCTGGAATAATTTTAATAGTAAAGAAAGCTATGGGTAGTAACCATGTTTTCTGTCAGGCAGAAGTAAAAACATGATTTTTTTTAGGATTTGTAGTGGCCTTGCTCAGCACAGAGATTGGAGAGGGGTGGGAAAACTGAAAGTGGAGATCTTCATATTTCCCACAGTTTTGGACATAAAGGAGAAGCAATTCTCTTCTCATCTAATCAGCAAAGATAAGGTTAACTTATTCCTGCATCTCTAAGTCATTTGTTTAGCCCTGGAAATTTGATGATGAGCTGTTTTAATAGAGCTTCTCAGCAGGTCCTTCTACCAGAGTATGAAAGTAATCCAGGTGTTCGAAGGCGTGAAATGGAATGACGCCATCTTTCAGTGGTTCAGATGGATGTTAAGGTCATGGCCACGGTTAGCTGGCCCAGGAGTGTGTCCATCCTATATATATTCAGGCTATGTGACAGAGCTCAGCTGAAATCCAGGAGTCCATGGACTCCACAGTTAGCTTTCTATTAAGGAAAAGCTTACAAGAAACTGGACCAGGATAAAGCAAAGACCAAGGGACAGAAAGAAAGCTTGAATTACATGATTGCCATAGTCTGCGAAATCAGCTTCTCTTTGGAGCTGAAAATGCCTCAAGTTTCTTCCTGAGAGGCATGAGCAATTGCATGAATACTATATTCTCTGACAATTTCCAACATGGCTCCATTTAAGGTTATGTGACAAGTCTGTATGATAAGGTTGTGTGTGTTTGGGTATTTTATGCCTGTGGGTAACACTGTCACTTGGCTTTGCAAAACCAAAAATTCCCTGCATGTCCATGGGAGAGGATAATTCAGCATGTGGCCGACCAAGTAAAATGCCGTCCCTTATTCTCTATCCTTGCTTCATTCTTTCTCTCACACTTTAATTCACTAAGTTGTAAGTGTCTGAAATCATTCTCGGTGAATAACGCTGGACCACTCGGAAAGTTTGCAGCTGAGAGCTGGACCCTCGTCATCACCAAGCACTTTGTCACTGAGACAGAGTAACCCATGGTTACTGAGCTCAGATCAGTTAAGGGGCAGAGAGCCTCCCCTCCTCACTGCTCTATAAAAGAGACCCGCAAAGGGACCCTACCAGCTTCTAGCTCTCAGCCTGGGGGAGCGCGTGGGAAGCAAAGCCCAGACCTGCGGAGCAGAAAGCACCAGCTGCAGAGGCAAGGCCGGCATGGCTCCCACTTTCAAACTTCAGTGTCACTTCATTCTGATCTGCCTGATGGCTCTAAGAGGGGAGAGCCGGTACCTGGAGGTGAGCGATTACCCGGTTGACCCATCACACCTTCCTGTGGTGAGTGTCCAGCCTTGGGGGTGGGCAGGCTGCCTCTGCTCTCAGACATGTTTTGGTTAGCTCTTTCTTCCCATTTACTGTGTCCCCTCTCCTCTGGTTTCCCCTGGGTCTTCCTCCCTGCCTCTTCCTCCTTCCCTCTGGTCCCTGGGCATACCCTGGTCTGATGGGAAAGGTCTAAACCTTCCCGTCTTCTCCGGACCCAGGAGACATTGACCCGGTCACTTTATTCTCTTTGCCGCGGGGCAGGGAGGGTGCCTTGCTTCTGGTCCCCCTTCCCCCTCCTTGAACTTTTGCGGACTGACTGATTTTCCTGGCCAGCTGCGGGAAGCTGTGGACTACGACCCTTTCCTACTCTTCAGCGCCAACCTGAAGCGGGAGCTGCCGGGGGAGCAGCTGTACCGCCGCGCTATGCGTGAGTCGGGGCTGCCTGGCTGGCGTCCGTCCGCGGGCAGCGGGGAGGTGGGGATTGTTGAGGACCGCGGGGAGCGCAATTCCCATGGCTAAGGGTCAGTCCGAGGAGTCGCACTGGGGCGAGATGGGGTGACGCACCCGGAGCGCGGGAGCGGGGCGCAGCCGAAGCTGGGAGTCAGGGCGCGAGCGGAGAGGGGCTGCCCGGGTGCCGCCACAGTGGCTGCAACCCGGGACCCCCAATCCCGCTGCCCTCCCCCCCCCCGCCCCCCAGGGTGCCTGGACATGCTGAGCCTCCAGGGCCAGTTCACCTTCACCGCCGACCGGCCTCAGCTGCACTGCGCCGCCTTCTTCATCGCAGAGCCCGAGGAGTTTATCACCATCCACTACGAACTGGTCTCCATCGACTGTGAGAGCGGGGACTTCCTGAAGGTGAGGCGCCCCCGCCAGGCGCAGCCCCAGCCGCGGGGCAAGGGAGGGGTCATGGCCAGGACGCTGCGCCCTAGCGTGGAGAGCCGGCGACGCTCGTAATTAGATGCTCCGGTGGTGCAGGAGTGGGAGAGGCGCAGTCCGGGACCCCCGCGCAGCGTGTACCTCGCCCCACTCCCAGAAGGGCGAGTGCCTTGGTCTTGCAGTGGTTTAAATTCATCCCTGTGCGCTCTCGGTTCCGGGCGCTTCCAAAGACTAGAACTCGTGGCGCGAACCACTGTGTTGCAATGGGGAGCAGGTGAAAAGGGGTACAAACCAACTAGTACGAGCCCTCGGGTCCGCCGAACCCGAGGTCCTGATTAGAAGGCGACCTCACATGTCTGAGATCTGAGCCCGCCTTGCTCCTGCTGGTCCCTTTCTCTGTGGAGCTGTTTCAGGCTCCCAGACGCTGTCTTCAATGCCTGGGTGACCTGATTTTGGCGCAGAAGGGCACTGGCTGCAGGGAAGGTTGCTGAGAAGGAATCTAGTCTGAGGCAGGTGGGAGGCGCGGAAAAGTCCCCACTCCCCGTTCTCCATGAGTCTAACGGGTCAGCTTGGGATGGATGCTGGACTTCTCCAGTACAGTTAAAATGAATATGATTAAAATCCCAAAGTGGAATTATTTTGGAACCTGTCAAACGTCATAGAAGAGGACTGATCTGGTGAAATAATTTGTAGCTGGTAATTTTACTAACGTGAACTAGGTTGGACTCATTAAATTGGAGACCTGTGGTGATTTTAAGAGTAAAGTCAATAGACTCTGACCTTTTGTCCAGCCAACTACAAACTTCCACAAGTGAAGGAAAAAAATCCAAACTTGCATACCAGCCATTATCGTCTAAGTGTTAAAGTAGTTCTTGATATTTTAATATGTGATAAGAGTAAAAAAAATGAGGACAATGGGTGTGTATAACCATCGGCAGGTAGGTAAAGTTGCTGCCCCAGTTTTTCCTCTTGCTATTTTTGAGAAATTTTGTTCATATTTTAATGAGGAAAGAGAAAAACTGAAACCCAAATTATGTTCCTGTGGAATTCTTCTGAAGGTAGGATGTGTGGAAAATATGACCAACACAAAAATGTATATCGTCTGTAGTTTCATTTACCAAGGTGGCTGAAATGATAAAGTATAAGAAAGTTTATTTACTTTGGAAATGTTAGAGTTTATAAAGGGGAAAAAAGCAATAATTAAATAATAATGCGACTTGCAAACAACCCTCACAGTCAAAATATATACAAATAGAAGGGGGGTGCAGGGGGGTGTGGGCTGTCTATTCCTCACTTATGACCAAAGGCCCGTGGCTGGATAACCTTTTCCCCCTTTTCAACACACCTGTGACTTCAGGAGTTGATGAAAGTGATCATCTTTGTCTGTATTTTTTGTTGGAAGGTATTTGATGGTTGGATTCTCAAGGGGGAGAAGTTCCCCAGTTCCCAGGATCACCCTCTCCCCATGACTGAGCGGTACATAGATTTCTGTGAGAGTGGTCTTAGCAGAAGGAGCATCAGATCCTCCCAGAACGTGGCCATGATCTTCTTCCGGGTCCATGAACCAGGAAATGGGTTCACATTAACCATAAAGACAGATCCTAACCTCTTTCGTAAGTGGACTAAATGTCTTCTTAGTTGGAAGGCAGGACTTGGGGGGAGAGAGTGTCAGTTATGCTTTTCAAAGGTAGCATCATTGCACAGACTTAAGAAATTTGAAGTGAGGAAGGATTTGAATGGAAATTCTTTTGTAATTAGAAATGACCTAAAGGATATTTCCAGTTCATTATTATGAAAATCAAAGCAGTTTTTAATTTATTTACCAGGCTAGGTAAGATACTAATTTATGATGGCTGGAATTCTATTTTTTCTCCAGTCTTATTCTGATCTCCTGAGCTACTACAATGTATTCAGTGACAAACTTTAATCCCTCCAAGTCATTCCATTGATCTCGATAAGCTTGAGGGATCAGATATGAAATTGCAGTCCTACAGATATTTAGGTGAAGGCTGAAAGACTACATATCTGGGATGTGTAGACAGATTTCATGCCCTGAGCAGAAGGCTGGACCAGAGGACCTCAACATTGCCTTCTGAGTCTGAACCCATTGCTCTAATTTAGTTCATTTCTGGTGGATACACAAATAGATGCTATAAAGCTGAATAGCCCAGGCCTAAAACACATTATCTTAATCAGAATGAGTTCATTCATCTGTTTATTATTTCTTCCCCATTAAGAGGAAAATGTTTATAAAAAAATCAGGAAAACATTCATTTTTGGTTGTATACAATAGTATTATTAACAGTTCATGTGGTTGAAGAATGGGGCCTACCTAATCTGCCAAAAAATAATGTACGGACTGATCTCCCAAATTTTGTTTTTAAAAAACAAAAAAAAAAGCTTTTTGAAAGAAGCCCCCCAAAATGGCTGTTTCTGAGGACTGGAGGAGAATAACACTAGAGGACAACATGAACTGTTTCTCCTATATCCTGTTTGCTTAGAGATCAGAAACCTTCTAGAATCATCAAGGAATTTCAGTTCTTTTTGAAATTAAGTGTAATTAAAGATATAAGATGGAAGCAAAAGGTAGTTCTGACATAGTCTGATCAATCAGAAACTTTTGTCCCATAACTGGCCAAAAAAAGTACAAACTCTGATGCTTCTAGTTTCATAGCTAGAAGAATAAATTTATTGTAAGTCTAGTCTTGAGATACAAAACAAAATTTCAGAAAGACTTGGGAGTAGATAAACATTTAAAATTTACCTATTAGTCAACTTATCACTTAACACCCAGGAAATATTTATCAGACATAAGCCTGCTTTGTATTTTTCTCGGCCTACTTTGTAACTAGTTTAATGTTTCTTCACTTTATTATCTCAAAAGTAACATGTAGCTCCAAGTTCAGTTAATAAAGGTTTCAGACAGACAGGGTTTGAGTTCTGGCCTTACCTTTAAGCCTTGATTCTTCCAGACTCCCAGCTTGAACTTGGACCCTAGTTAATGAAGTGTTCCTAGAACTTCTACCAGCTAGTATTGTTTGGTTGGTTATTAATTTATGTCTTGTGAGTGTTATAAACAAGGTGACCCCCTGAGATTACGATCAGAAGTCCCCTTGCAGCCAGGGCCTCCTGACAATGTCCATACATCAGTGGTGCTTTTTATTCCCCAACTCCTTCCTTTCTCCAAATCACCTTTGTGATAAGTACTCTCTTCTGGGCCACAAGCCCCTAGACCATGAATAGGAGCTTAGAATAAGGATGAGATAAATTTCTATAAAAGCCCAGCATACCAAGCAGTGAAAATGTGATTTTGTTTTTCTACAAAGCCTGCAATGTCATCTCCCAGACCCCAAATGGAAGGTTTACTCTGGTCGTGCCACATAAGCATCGCAACTGCAGCTTCTCCATCATTTATCCTGTGGTGATCAAAATATCTGATCTCACCCTGGGACACTTAAATGGTCTGCAATTAAAGGTGAGTTACTTACTTGCTTCCCAGTCACTTCCTAAGACCTCAGCTTTCTCAGAGCCAAAGTAACTATACAGGGCAGATGTGGATGAACTGGTGTAGTACGTCCTTCTGTTTGGCGGTTAGAACTCACACGAGCCTGCCCCCGCTGCTTTAATAAACTCCTCTTCTATTTCCGTTATACTGCCAGTTGCATACTCAGGTGCCTCTTCTGACTACTTGAATACTTTTCTTGTGATGTTAGAAATGCTTTCAGTTGGCAGAGTTGTGACATATAATTACAATTGAACTCTCTTGTACTTGCCTCTTTTACAAAAATTATCTCCTAGCAGAACCTAGTGTGAGTCATCTCCACAGCTGTTTTTCTGATTATTGGAATTTTCTTTTGACATGAAGGAAGTATCTCATTGACAGACTGTGTTATGCAGGAATGCTAAGCATAGCATAAAATACAAAACTGGATTTTTATATTGCAAAATACAGTAAAGTTTTGAAGCGTTTTCTCGCATTACATTGAATTCCATACATTTTGCAACAAAACATTAGTTGAGACTCCCCATCAACGTCTTCCCCCATGAACTTCTGTATGGATTTTACGATTAGTGCTGAGCTTGGCCACATTTATTTGCACTGGTAGCTTGTTTCCTTTGAGTCATCCTCATTTCCTTTTATGTTCTCATATGCCTAGGTTAAGACAGCTCATGCATTTGCTGGCATCCAAGATAGTCATACTTCCTAATCAGAAAGATTGCAGTGAAAACCAAATAAATAGGATTAGGGCTGAGAAAAGCAGTAAATCCAATTTCATTTAAGCCCTAACTTCATAGGCCAGTGCCTATTTTTTAAAGTTGAACCTTAGTGGAAGAATAATCCTTTGATAAAGGCCAGGATAAGTGGATGTCTTTGGTTTAGCCCTATAGGCTTGAGATTTGTTTGTATGTCATTCTTGATGTTTAATATAGAAGGTGGCAAGTGTGATAGATTGAGAGATCTGCACTTTAGTTATCTTTGGCTACGAGGAGTATACTTTGTGCTTACCATAGTTATCTTTGGCTACGAGGACTATACTTTGTGCTTACCACTTAAAAAAATGTGAAGTCTGCAGTGTTCTAGGTATCTATTGCTTTACGAAATATTCTTTGAGTGCTTACCACGTGCAAGGCATTCTTCTAGATGCAGGAAATTAGCAACGAACAAAACAGGTCCTACTCACATAGAACCTGTATTCTAGTGGGATGAGACAGGCAAAAGTATAATGTATTTCAAATAGTGGTGAGTGCCCTACAGAAAATGAAGCAGAGTGGTGGCTGGGGACAAGGGGGTAGAGTGAGGGGCAGGCAGCTACTTGAGATGAGATGGTCAAGAAAGAAATCTTTTGAGAAGGAGACATTTAAAGTGAGATTTCAGTGATAGGTAAGAAGGAGCCAGCAGCCACAGGAAGAGCTGGGAACAGAGCAACAGTAGTGCAGAGGCTCAGAGGCAGGAATGGGCTTGCTGAGTTCTAGAAATGGAAAGAAGGAAAAGTAGAGGGGGAGTGGTATCATACAGCATCAGGCAGACAGGCAGGGCCAGGGGGTGGAGAGCCCAGCGGGTAATATTACAGAGTTTGAGTTTATTTTCAGTGGGAAACCACCAAAGGGGTTCAGGCAGGAAAGTGACATAATCCATTTGATTATGCTCAGGTGGGGTGAGAGTGATTGGGAATTGCTGGCCTCATGACCAAAGTAATTGACAAAGTCCATGATGGGAAGGAGACGGTTACCTAAAGGTCATTCTGGCTTCCATGAATGATGATGAATGGGCTGTAGGGGCCAGAGTGGTGCAGCAGTGCCCCTAAAAGGCCATTGTCATAGTCTAGGCAAGAGATGAGAGTGACTTGGTCCAGGGAGATAGAACGTCAACAAAGAAATCTTGGGGGTTACTGTTGAGGAGCTGAACCCCAGAGGTCCCTACACAGCTCAGCTTCTGCCGTTGTTTATAAGAACAGCTGAGAGGTTTGGAAAGAGGAGAGGAAAGTCACTGAACGCCAAAAAGTACGTGCTCCCAACCTCCTTGTTTCTTGGTTTTGTTCCCTTCATTTTAGCTGCCATTTCTTCCCAACTTCTTATTTCCCATTTCTCTCTCCTGAGCCTGCCTTTGCCCCTTCACCTCCTCCTGTGAAATTTGGAAACTACAGAACCAGGTGGAATGTTTAGTCTAAGACATGTTCCCCCTGGACACCCTCTACTCAAGGGAAAGGCAATTACATATTTTTCCCTTTACCTCTAAATGGCTTATTCAACTGTTCCTACAAGAAAATGAGCCCTGTACACAGTGGGGCTAACTAACCCTCTATTTCATCATTGATGAAATTACGTGTAAAATACCTAAGCATAGAACCCAGGACAGAGTAGGTGCTTTAAATATATATACCCACACCTGCTTCCTTTCATTAGTCAAAGAGTTGCTGTTGTGTTATCTTCTATTGGTTGTTTAGTTCCAGCTGCATTTCAATATCTTCCAAATGTGGGACTGTGTGCGCTGATGTATGTGTGTGTTTTACATTCTCTGTTTTAGATTTTGGTCCCTATGGAGCGTGGTCTATCTGTTTAGCTTCTAAGCACCTTGCCACATTCCGCTAGATCTCTTGATGGCTACGTCTCACGAAGAAGAGGATCACGGGCAAAACTGGCTGTATAATTTGTGGGGGGACAGTAAAAAATGAAAATACAGGGGCCTTATTTTTAAATGATTAGGAATTTCAAAATGGTGACAGCAGAGCATTAAACCAAGCACTAGGCCTTGTAAGTGTGAGCCCTGTGGGCGCGGGTGGCACGATCACAAGGCCAGCCCTGATCGCGGGAAACGGGTGGCCCAAACGGTGACATTTGGGGCTGAGAGGGGGCCTGCTTTGTTTGCGTGGGAAAGTGAAGCCCAGGAATTGCCGTGGATGACACAGTGTGGAAAAGATGAAGGGAAGCAGAAAAAGGTGGTTACAGTGCATCACACAAAGTCTTAAGACTACACACTTATTTTGAGTAGCTTGAAATAAGTTTATTTTAGTTGGAAGGAGAAAGTTGATGGTAACTCTAGCTAATTTGAGCCCCAAATGAGGGGTCTTTTCTTTTTTTAATATTCCTATAACTAGTCTAAATCCTTATCAGTAGAAAGGATAAGAATTGTCTCAATAGCAGAAAAAGTCTTTTATAAAGAAGAGGAAAGGGCTTCCCTGGTGGCACAGTGGTTGAGAGTCCGCCTGCCGATGCAGGGGACGCGGGTTCGTGCCCCGGTCCGGGAGGATCCCACGTGCCTCTCGGCTGGGCCCGTGAGCCATGGCCGCTGAGCCTGCGCATCCGGAGCCTGTGCTCCGCAGCGGGAGAGGCCGCAGCAGTGAGAGGGCCGCATTCCGCAAAAAAAAAAACAAAACTCTGACTGCATGCATGAAGAAATTCAAATAATTCATTGTGTATGTCCAAATGATTTAAAAAGCAAAGCATTTTCAGATTCAATTTTCATATATTGTATATGGAGTTTACAGATTCCAGTTTCATCATTCTAGTCCTTGAGCTTATAAAAAAATGTTTTTTAAATGCACATACATTTTTTAAAATGATTACTCAACCGATTTAGAAAAGCAATTCCTATGATTTTTTTTTTTCTTTAAAAAGTCTTACTTCCCAGAGTCCTGGATGTTAAATTAAATGGCGCTGCCAGGATGTCTACAGCTGACTGAATTCACCAACTTGCCATTGGTCCAATGGTTTGACTTCCTTAATTGGTTTAAATACATCTTCCTCTGCTGCTTTATTCTCTTAGAAGTCCTCAGCAGGTTGTGTGGGAATAGGAGATTTTGTGGAGCTGCTGGGAGGAACTGGACTCGACCCTTCCAAGATGATGCCTTTAGCTGATCTCTGCTATCCTTTTCACGGCCCTGGTAAGATATTTCTTTGATTATTATTTATGTGCCTATTAAGATTGTTTCCTTAAATAAAATGCCTCAAATTTTTTATACGTGGGAGGGCAAGTTCCACCAAAAAAACTTCGATTTTGCACATTGAGCAACTGTGAGGGTTTTGCATTTGAGCCTAAGCACAGTATCAAGAATGCATGACCACAATATCTGACACTGGGAGAAAAACTTATGAAGTAACAAGGTTGCGTGTTTAAGGTTTGCCCTAAGTACGACTATGAAAAAGACAAAGCTTTTTGGTTCTGTGCTCTGTCCACCTTCTTGAAGGTCCCTGCTTTCCTCCTCTCGAGACTAAAGATTTTACTGACTGAAAACCGTTGTTCAAATAGTGGATGTATCGTCAATTAGTAATAGTATAAAAATGAAGTAATAGCTAAATAACTTTACCATACATATGTATATGTGTGTGTATTACTCATAGTAAATATTGATACATTAGAAGGTGATACGCTTTATTAGAAATCTCAGAACTGCTGAACGTCCCCAACTTCTAGCAGCAACACCAGCCTCTGAAAGACCACTGCAAAACAGAGGTAAATTCTGAGATCTAAAAGTGGTCACGGGTAATAAAAGACCTGGTTCTCGCCAAACAGAATCAGGTCTTCTTTGTTAAAGATCAGTGCAGCTTTTCCATTTGATTATGCTCGGGTGGGGTGAGGAGGGTGGGAATTGCTGACTAGTGACCAAATTAATTAACGAAATCCAAGTGTTGGGGGAGAGGGTTACATAAAACATTTCTGTAAAGGTCACTCCTGTATCTGTACTTCTGATGCAGGAACCAGTGATTATCTTTTAAGAGACAGAAGTCAAACAGAAGAACAGCCTTTCATCCCTTACCATAGCCCCCTTCCTCTTTTTAAGCACACATCACTAACCAACTAAATAATGAAGCTGCAAGTCAGACAGCCTTTTGATCAGCTGTTACCAGTTTTAATTAAAGCCAGGTCTGCCAACCAGTATTTTCTCTCTCTGAGCTAATGCTGGGAACTTAATAAACAAAATCTCTCTGAAATAGAATTAATGTACACAGGTCAAGGGAAAAGATTTCTAAAAACCCACTTTGCTAAAAGCTTGAGGGTTAGTTTATACTAATTTACACTTGAGCCCTGGTTTAAACCAGTGCATCATGGCTTCTCTCCCTTTGTGTGTGCTCTCAGAGGCACTGGATCCTTCCAGGCTGATGGAGAGCACCTGTGAGGAGCTGCGTTTGAGCTGGGTAAAAAGATTAGATTAAGAACTGAAGCACACTCATGCCTTAAAATTTAGATAGTTGAAGCCATAGTAATTTTGGTGCATGAATTATATGACTTGATTTCAAAGGGTGTGGCTAAGGCCAAAAACCCACTTTTGCCTGTATTATTTAGATAATTGAAACCCATCTTAAGATAATGTGAAGGCTTGAATTATCTGACTCACTGGTTCATTTTAGACTTCACTTTTTTCTTGAATTCACCATGTTTTCATGAGCCCCTCTTAAGTCGTTCAGACAATGAAGAACTCTTAGGTATCCTGCCCTTTACAATGGATTGTATTAGGAATTATGTCAAATAATAAATGATATGCGCATTAACTAAAGGAAATAAGTCACGTTATGTAGATTAAAGTTCAGAGTAAGATCAGAAAAGAATGGCCTTGCAAACAACTTAAAGAAAATTAGGGACTTCCCTGGTGGCGCAGTGGTTAAGAATCCACCTGCCAATGCAGGGGACACGGGTTCGAGCCCTGGTCCGGGAAGATCCCACATGCTGCAGAGCAACTAAGCCTGTGCACCACAACTACTGAGCCTGCGCTCTAGAGCCAGCGAGCTACAACTTCTGAGCCCACGTGCCACAACTACTGAAGCCTGCATGCCTGGAGCTGTGCTCCACAACAAGAGAAGCCACCGCAGTGAGAAGTCCGTGCACTGAAAGGAAGACCCAACACAGCCAAAAATAAATGAATTTATTTTAAAAACTTTAAAAAATTAACTCTGGACTTCCTCACAGAAGCTTAGTCTAGATTCCCTGGTGCTTATATTAAAATAATTATAGGGTTTATATTTATTATGTCTCCAAATTGACTTTTACCTAAATAACTCTATCTGGCTGTTTTACTTGATTTAAACCCAGGTGCATGTTTGTGAAGTACCTGTTATACAAGGTTAATAACATTTCTCAGAATTTAGGCCTTATAGAGACAACGTGGGGAAAAAAAGATTGAGAAAATTAAAACAGCAGAAAGGATTATTGTAGGGCAGATAAATCTTGCCTCAGGAACCAGATTGAGGCGGAAGAAATAAAACAAAAGTAATTTTTAATAAAAATGCTGAGTTTCACAAAACAGAAACAGGTACAGAGAACAAACAGATGGTTGCTAGAAGGGAGGGGAGTGGGGAATGAAAAGAAAAAAAAAGGTAACTATGTGAGGTAATCAATGTTGATTAGCTCGATTATGGTGATCATTTCACAATGTATATTTATATAAAACCATCATGTTGTCCACCTTAAATATATACAATTTCTGTCAACTATACCTCAATAAACCTGAAAAAAGATTTTTGAAGAATGCCTTAAACACACACACAGTTTCAGTATATAACTGCTCAGGCACATCTGTACTAGAAGATACATAACTGTTGCCAGATGCTTATTAAAATAATAAGATTGGATTTAAGAAAAGTAAGGATATCAAAAGCCATTCCATATAAGAAGTACAGAAAAAAATTAGAGATAAAAATACAGGTGAACAATAGAACAAAAATGAGTATACTTAGTGTATGTCTAAACCACGCAAATGATATTTTTGTTTATATGTAAAACAGAATTATTACTGAGGCTCAGAAAATAATAAATAGGTGATATTTTTAGTCTACATAAATGTCCCGCAATACACTCCATCCTTCAGCCCTGCCCACTAAATGCCACTCGCACCCCCAGATATAACCAAAACCTGCCTCTGCAAATTCCCAACCTGTCCCTAGAGGGCGGCACTGCCCCCCCCCCGCCCCCCAGGACACAACTAGAGCAAAGGTGCAGCAGGTCGGATGCTTGCCTTCCTCTGCCTTCACCACCAAAGCTTTGCAGGTAAGAGAACATAAAAAGCACAAGGAGATATCTTCTTACCTCTTTGCAGCCAGTTTTGTTTGCCTAACAGTGTTCTTGCACATGAGGAGAAAGGCTGAGCTTAATTTCACTATTCTACAATTAATTATACAGTTGACCCTTGAACAACTGACCCTTGAACTGCGGGGGCCCACTTATAGGCGGAGTTTTTTCACTAGTAGATACGACAGTACTACACGATCCTAGGTTGGTTGAACCCGAGAATGTGGAACCTCGGATCTGGAGGAACCGTGGCTCTGGAGGGAAGACTATAAATTATAGGCAGATTTTCGCCTGTGGGGAGGGTCCTCACCCCTAACGCCCCACGCACCCCCCACGTCGTTCAAGGTCAGCTGTACATTATAAGAATGAGAACAAACACGTTTCGCCTGATGGCAGATGCTTGGTTTGAGTACGTGAGAGGAAGCTACATCCCCTTGCTTTCTTCGTGTTTAAATGATCTCGTGGACAGAAATGGTTTGACTGTGTCCTTTCTAACCTGCTGGGAAACTTTTACTTTTTCCGTGAATTATAGCCCAGATGAAAATTGGCTGTGACAACACCGTGTTGCGCATGGTCTCCAGCGGAAGACATGTAAATCGTGTGACTTTTGAATACCGCCAGCTGGAACCATACGAACTGGAAAACCCGAATGGAAACAGTATCCAGGAATTCTGTTTGTCTACTCTTTGAAGAACCAAGCCAATGATTTCCATGCTGCTAGCTAAGGGAGTTTTTAATGGCCGTTATATATGATTTTGATGAGCAGCTGGTTAAGAACCTTTCATACAAATCAGTATTCCCAACCTTGAGCACATATCACACACACTAATTTTTGTACCTTGCTTCTTTTTCATTTGTAAGATATAAATGACCACGTGGCAGAAAATAAGCCCTCTCCCCGACCCCAGTAGAAAACCAGTTTCCAGTAATTCTTTGATATGCTACCAACCTGAACTGGTAAGACGAGTGCAATGAAAACTTGTATCTCAAGGGAAAATACTACAAAGAACTAAAAATGTTAGTGCTCTTATCAGTTTTATGACAGAAAACGCATGTCCGTGTGTACCAAAGCAGTTGCATCTATTTATTTTCTGCTTATTATTCTGTTTACAGTAGAGAATACTTGTAGCTAGTATTATTTATTGATTTGTAACAACTTGTTTTTAACAGACATTTGTAGCATGTAAAACACTTTGCATCCGTAAATCCGAACATGAATAAACATATTCAGAATGTTGGCACGTCAACATCCTGCTTTGTTTTCCTGAGTAGTTCCTTCCCTTATTACCATCAGAAAATAATGTTCTCAGGTGGTACAGCATCAAATGCTGAACTAAATCATTTTAGACTTCTTAGAGCTCCAAGAACCCTGGGTCGTTAAGTAGGATTATTTAGGGCAGAAGGTAAAATTGCAATGTTTGAACAAACAACACTAACCAGTTGGTGGTGATAGGGAAGCAGGATATGGGGATCCCTCTTCCACTGTCCTCCAAGAAAACTGAGAATACATGTCTTTGTCACAATAAAGAGTGTACTTTTCAACAGGGACAACAAAGGCCTTAAACTCTCATAGACACAATTTGCAGAAACCTGAGTACTTTTTTGGTACTGAAGGCAGTTTACTGTTGACTGAACCTTGTCCACGTTTGGCTTGAGACCAAGCATGTGGTCTGTAAAAGACACCTTGGGGTCAAAAATGAGGCCCTGAGGAACAAAGGAAATACTCCTAAGTGAATAGTCCTCTTTACTTTGAATTAATGGATGGAAGCTGCGAACTGTTCCATAATTAATGGCTTGATTCTGATTCCCCAAACATATTTAAGATAATTTTATAATGGAATGTACTGGAATCCCATACACTGGGCTTGTTAACAAAATCTGAAAACCAAGCAGAAAGAAAAATAGTTGACTGAAAGTGCTAAAAAAAACCCAGGATTGAGACAAATTTTGTCTCAGTAGGTATTTTGGAATGAGTGGATACTTTAGCAAATAAATGAATAAATGCCTGAATGGATAGATGGATAAATGCTGGGATAAAGGCTGGGATGAATGAATAAATGTCTGAACATATGGCTGTATAATTCCTGACTAGTTACATAAGATGCTGGATTTCTTATTTCATAGAAAATAAATTCTGTGTAGTTGAACCCTTTTATCTTTTTCATAGTCTTTCTAGCAACCAAAGAATTAATGCAGTCACATATCACAATCTGAAGTTTCTGGTTCTTAACCCTTATGATTCCCTTATGCTGAGTAGAGAAAATAAGTGGTCTTAAGTCAGGAGGCAAGTATTTTTACCATGGAAGTTAGGACAACTTGCTTTTGTTCCTAAGGGACATTTTGCAAGCTACTTAGCCTCTCTTCTCTAAAATGGGTGGGACTCTGGTCCCTAAGGTTTCTTCTTATTCTGCAGTCATTTATTTGTGACATACGAGACTTCAGAGCTTGTTATTGCATATTTGTGTATGTTCTTTGAGAGGAAGTGAACAGTCTGTGACTTATTCTTTGGAGATCCATGACTCAGTCTTCATTCCAAAAGGATAGGACAGCTATCTGGAAACAAAATGGTAGATGAGATCTCTGGAGGGAAGTGCAAGAAAGTATCTTTGCTGACACCTCCTTTAAGCAAGCAAAATGTGATATGAAATTTTGGCCAGGGCTTCCCTGGTGGCGCAGTGGTTGAGAGTCCTCCTGCCAATGCAGGGGACACGGGTTTGTGCCCCGGTCCGGGAAGATCCCACATGCCGCGGAGCAGCTGGGCCCGTGAGCCATGGCCGCTGAGCCTGCGCGTCCGGAGCCTGTGCTCCGCAACGAGAGAGGCCACAACAGTGAGAGGCCCGCGTACCGCAAAAAAAAAAAAAAATTTTGGCCAAATTTGACTTTCTAAAAAAGTCAGTATGCATAGTAACTAAGGTGATCGATTCTGTAGCCAGACCTCTTTGAATCCCAGCTCTGCCACTTACTTGAGCAAGTCATAAGTCTGTATTGCTCAGTTTTTAATCTGTAAAATTGGAGTAATAAAGATTTTTGGCAAGATTGAGTGTTTAAATGTATTTAAAGCCCCAGAACTGTGTCTTGTATATGTCAGCTGTCACTTTTATTATTATTTCTCACTTGTAAACAAATATGCTGTCCCAGGTCCTCCCTACTCTGAGAGGGGCATTTGCTTTATGCTCTGAAGGGTTTGTACTGATTCAATTGTCCTGTTTCATCCCAGGACATTGTGAGGAAGATAGGGTTAGTTAGGGTTGTTTTCTGGGACCCAGAAGCAGAGTAAGGTTACTGGTAACATTTGAGGGTAGATCATGGCAGGGCTTAGCCGGTTCCCATGTGCATCTCCTCCCAGCTGACCCTATCTGTAGTCTCTGAACTGCTCCAGGACCAATGCTGACCTTGGAAAGGAGGAATTTGAACAGCTCTTGTCCACCATGCTGGTTATGAAGGAGTCACTTCACAAATGATCTGCCTTGACTGTCTACCCTTGTGCCCAGGCCCCATCTCTATAATATTCCTAGCTCTTGGTTATTTCATCCTAGCTCTTATCTGACCCTAATCTTATCCTCCCTTCCAAACCCCACATTTTCTAAATACTAAATGAGTGACTTAGCTCTACTACTGATCACTGAATTCCCAAATTCCTGCCGCTTCCGTGTCTGAAATTCTGAGTATGTTTGCTCATAGGTTTTATGTCACTGTGCCCATCCCGTCCTCTGGACACTTTTCTATCTCCTCTAAGCCTGCCTCTACTGCCACTGTCTTCCAGCCTATGATGTGTGGAATACATTGGTCAGCCTGTGATATTGGACTTTCTCCCAGTATCTAAATCATCATGTCTTCAACTCTTCCTGGCACTGCTGCTTTCAGTTAAGAGAATAAGGTAGAAATGCATTTTGTTCACCACAAGTTATACTTCTACCTCCTAAGTATGCAGCTAGACTACATTTTCCAACCTCCCTTACAGTTAGGTTTGGTTCTGTGACTGAATTTTGACTGAAGGAATGTGGGTAGAAATGATGCCCAACCCTCATATGATCCTCTGTACTTTCTTTCTCTTCCCCCATGTATTGGTAAGATACTGAGGTTCTAACAGAGGATTCCAAGTTCATACAAGGAGACAGAGCCATAGGATGCAAGGAGCCTGGATCCTGTTTGTAGATTTTTTTTCCTCAGGAAATATATTTGACGTAGGACAAATTTCTGTGACAAAGATTCTTCCAGGACTTCCCTGGTGGCACAGCGGTTAAGAATCCGCCTGCCAATGCAGGGGATACGGGTTCGAGCCCTGGTCTGGGAAGATCCCACATGCCACGGAGCAGCTGGGCCTGTGCGCCGCAACTACTGAGCCTGTGCTCTAGAGCCCGTGAGCCACAACTACTGAGCCCATGTGCCACAACTACTGAGGCCTGCGTACCCAGGGCCCGTGCTCCACAACAAGAGAAGCTGCCACAATGAGAAGCCCAGGCACCACAATGAAGAGTAGCCCCTGCTCGCCACAACTAGAGAAAGCCCGCACGCAGCAACAAAGACCCAATGCAGCCAAAAATAAATAAATAAAATAAATAAATTTATTTTAAAAAAAAAAGATTCTTCCAGATCTCTCCCAACTTCAAACTTTCCTTTCTTGCTATTTTAATAGGGAGGCAACATTACCAGTGTTTGCCTGCAAGGTAGACTCTTCATGAAAGAAAAATAAAGATTTGATGGACAGGGTCTACTTGAAGGCAGTTCACTTATGTGCTTAACAAGACCTGATAGAGAGTTGTGGATACGAGCTCTTCTTGTGGGGTAATCACATGAAATTATATCTGAATACACTCATCTCTGTGCTGTGGAGTATTTCAGAAGAGAGAAACAATTTTGTATGTTCAAAGAAGCAGACTGAATGGTCTCAGTTTTAAGAGGTCATTTGTAGTAGATTACCATCCATTTTTCTCTTTGCGTTTAAAAGTATTTTCTTCATGTGTTACGACAAACTGTACAGAGAAAGAAAAAGCAGAGAGGCAAGAGAGAAAATATGGATAAGAGAAAGAAGGCTTGATTAGAGGGTTTGAAAATGTTGTGAAAATCGGGGTCTTCAAATTGGACTCTGGGTTTTGCTCTTGGTAACAAGTGTACTCAATCCCTCTGTGCTGAAAAACGGAAAATGAGAAGTGTTTTGTGCTTTAAGGAGAAGACTTAATATCAATACTAGGAGATACAGCTGGTTAAGTTAGACAGAACTGTGATTTTTGTAACTAGATCAGTTATCAGGTATTGGGGGTTCCTAGTAAGAAGATGGACTCCCCCCTCCCAACTCCCCTCCTCTCTCCAGTTTTCTGAAGTATAAAAAAATGTGTCCTGTGCTATTAATGATTCAGAGGTGATCAAGCCAGCCACGCCAAGCAAAGTAGATGGCTGCCTATGTGGTGTGATTTGAGGGACAGTGAAAGACCCGCTTGACAGAAAATAGCACCAAAATGCACACCCTCATAATTCTTGTTCTTTTTTTCTTTAAGATGTATTTTTAATTAAGCAAGTAATTCATGAGTACTTTATTGCATTAAAACCTTGAGACCGTACAGAGGTAACTAGTTAAAGAAGTGACTTCAAGTCAGTAATTAATTTGACCATACAAGGTTTCACTAATCATTATTACATGACATAGAATCGGTAGGTGAGCTTTGAATAAAGGAGACTGTGGTGGGTGGAATCAAGAGTATGAGGTACTGAGAAGAAGATAGACTCAGAGGAACGTACCATTGAGGCTACTGGGAAGGCCAGCCAGGAACTGATGAAACCACCACCTTGCTGAGAGTTTGCAGGGGAGGCAAAAAGAAAACTTGCAATGGAGTTGGCTGTTGTCAAAGATAAACTTTGTGGCACTTCCTCAGTTTTGCCTGCAACCAGCTCAGGAGACACTCTTGCCTGTGGAGCATGGATGGGACCAGAGATACAGCTTTAGAGACAAGATCTATTCCTATGAATACAGGCGTCACACTGGAGAGGGAGGAAACCAGACTTCGGAACCAGACACAGGGTTGAGTTCTGATTCAGCCACTAACCACCTGTGAGCCCTTGATTAGGTCCCATTGGTTTATTTATTTTTTTATTTCTATTTCCTTGAGAGACTGACCTAAGAAAACACTGGTATGATTTATGTCGGAGTATGGTTTGCCTATGATCTCTTCTAGGAGTTTTATGGTGTCATGTCTTATTAAGTCTTTAAGCCATTTTAAAATTTATTTTTGTGTATGATGTGAGGGAGTGTTCTAACTTCATTGATTTATGTGTGGCTGTCCAGCATTCTCAACCTACTTGCTGGCGAGACTGTCTTTTTCCCATTGTATAGTCTTGCCTCCTTTGTTGAAGATTAATTGACTGTAGGTGTGTGGGTTTATTTCTGGGCTCTCTATTCTGTTCCATTTATCCATATGTCTGTATGTCTGTTTTTGTGCCAATACCACACAGTTTTGATTACTGTAGCTTTGTAGTATTGTCTGAAATCTGGGAGGGTTATGCCTCCTGCTTTGTTCTTTTTCCTCAGGATTGCTTTGGCAGTTCTGGGTCTTTTATCATTCCCTATAAATTTTAAGATGATTTGTTTTAGTTCTGTGAAAAATGTCATGGGTAATTTGATAGGGATCACATTAAATCTGTAAGTTGCTTTGGATAGTATGCCATCTTAACAATATTACTATTTCCAATCCAAGAGCATGGAATATCTTTCCATTTCTTTGAATCATCTTTAATTTCCCTTTATTAATGTTTTATAGTTCTCAACATGTTAGTCTTTCACCTCTTTGGTCAGGTTTATTCCTAAGTTTTTATTTATTTATTTATTCTTTGGTACGATTTTAAAAGGTATCATTTTGTTTACATTTTACATTCCCTTTCTGATATTTCAATGTTGGTGTAAAGAAATGCAATCAATTTCTGTATCTTAATTTTGTATCCTGCTACCTTGCTGAATTTATTTATCAGCCACTAACCATCTGTGAGCCCTTGAGCAAGTCCCCACACTTCTCTGAGCATCACCTCTCTCACATGCGAAGTATAAACAGGAGCACCTACCTTTTTTTTTTTTTTTTTTTTTTTTTGTGTTATGCGGGCCTCTCACTGTTGTGGCCTCTCCCCTTGCGGAGCACAGGCTCCGGACGCGCAGGCTCAGCGGCCATGGCTCATGGGCCCAGCCGCTCCACGGCACGCGGGACCCTCCTGGACCGGGGCACAAACCCATGTCCCCCGCATCAGCAGGCAGACTCTCAACCACTGTGCCACCAGGGAAGCCCTCACCTACCTTTTTAATGTGATAGTTTCCACTGAAGTGTCAAACACTATTCTAGGTACATGGCAGATGCTATAAATATGTGTGTCCCTTTCCTGGAAAAGTTGTTTATTAGTCAAGGCTTTGGTAATATAATTTCATCTTAAATGCTGTGATGAAGTACTACTTAAAGGAACTAAGAGATGGTTCTTTTAAGTGAAAAGAATTTATTTGTAAAAAGAAAATAGCTGGTTGTTATTGTAACATCAAATTGTTATTGATATATATTTTTTCCTTGAAATGGCCTTACTGCTACAGTATTTACTCATCAGTTCATTGAAATGTGGTGGTCCATTTGCAAATTTCATAGTATCATAGCACCACCTTGCCATCTGCCCAGTGAAAGCCAGTCTTCTACCCATCGTGTCCAGGCTTATTAACAAGAGCCTCTACGATTCTTCCCGCTCCTGGACTTGCTGGTGAAAAGCAACTTGCTTACATTGAGTGCCCCTTAAGGGACACTGAAATGCCAACCTCTGGGTAAAGGTAGGAAGGGGTGAGGCTGGTATAACTTTCTGTAATGCTACACGTTTAAAAACAAAACAAATAAACCAAAACCAAAAAAAACCCTATCTCTAAGATGGGCAGACGTTAAGAAAATGTTTGGCTTTATTCTTAATTCAAGTAATAATAAAAGGTAATATTTATTGAACACTTAATATGTTCCTTGCACTGTTCTACACACTTCCCATGAGTTAGGACATTTAAACCTATCTCCGTTTTATAGATGGAGGGAAAAACTGAAGCCGAGAGAAGTAAAAGTGAGTCGTGTCAAATCTACTGAAAGCAGTAGAGCCAGGATGCAGACTCCAGTGATCTGACATTAGAGTGTGCCTACTTTACTATTGCACCACCCTGCTGGGGACCGTTACTAGAATAAAGTATGAAACATTGCTTTCACAGAGAGTTTCTGCCAGCATAGCAGTGACATTGAAAACTTTTTGGTCCTTATTCCTTTTGAACACACCATTCAAAGTGAATTTAGGGCATTTGAGGATATTATAACAAATCAATCCCAATCCCAATTTCAATTCTCAGAATGGCTAAATGTGATGGCTAATTTTATGTGTCAACTTGGCTAGACCATGGTACCCTGTTACGTATTTGGTTAAATACGTATTTGGTTAAATGTTTGTCAGGATGTGGCTGTGAAGGTATTTTTTAGATGAGATTAACATTTAAATCAGTAAACTTTGAGTAAAGTAGATTCTCCTCTGTAATATGGATTACCTCATCCAGTCAGTTGAAGTTCTTAAGAGAAAAAAGATGGAGGTCCCCTGAGGGAGGGGGAACATCCTATTGGTTCTGTTTCTCTGGAGAGCCCTCACACACTAAATACTACGTTTGTTTTCATTTATTTTATTTTTTTAAATTTTTATTTTATATTGGAGTATAGTTGATTTACAATGTTGTGTTAGTTTCAGGTGTACAGAAAAGTTATCCAGTTATACATATACATATATCTATTCTTTTTCAGATTCTTTTCCCATATAGGTTATTACAGAATATTGAGTAGAGTTCCCTGTGTTATACAGTAGGTCCTTTTTGATTATGTATTTTATATATAGTAGTGCGTATCTGTTAATCCCAGCCTCCTAATTTATCCCTCCCCCTCACCTTTCCCCTTTGGTAACCATAAGTTTGTTTTCTAAGTCTGTGAGTCTGTTTCTGTTTTGTAAATAAGTTCATTTGCATAATTTTTTTTAGATTCCACATATAAGTGATATCATATGATATTTGTCTTTGTCTGACTTACTTCACTTAGTATGATTATCTCTAGGTCCATCCATGTTGCTGCAAATGGCATTATTTCATTCCTTTTTTATGGCTGAGTAGTATTCCATTGCATATATATGTGTGTGTGTGTGTGTGTGTGTGTGTGTGTATACCATATCTTCTTTATCCAGATGGACACTTAGGTTACTTCCATGTTTTGGCTATTATAAATAGTGCTACAAAGAACATTGGGGTGCATGTATGTTTTCGAATTATGGTTTTCTCTAAATAGTACTTTTTTTCCCCCTGAAAATCTTTCCCTTGTATCCAGCCATAATGACTGTAAGCAAAGCTATTGCTCAATCCCTGTTTACTAATGAAGGGTCTGAGGTGCTTATATCTTTTCTCTCTTACATTGTCCTCTCACAATCACACTGACTTCATATACAGGGGCACAAAAGGGCAAAGGAGTGGGTGCCAGCAGATTCATTAGCACCTTCCCCACATCACTTTGGTCTACTTACCTGAGAACCAGGTGTTGAAGGTGGCAAGGGCTAAAATAAAACCCAGCTCTCACCCAAATAAACTATGTCTGAAAAGGCAGTCCAAAATAAAAATGGCTCCTGGATTTCATTGTCCCATTTTTAGGAGGAACTGTAGAAAGAACAGCCAACAGTTACACAGAAACTTAAGATTTTGACTACATAAATTCCAAGCAATATTCTATTTATAACCAGCACTAATTAAATGTTATCGCTTAACCTTCATGATTAACAAAGGTTTTGCAGCTAATGTCAAATTTCAGGTGAAAGGATTTTAGCCTCCTTCATTTTTTTCTCAATGAAACCAGTTTGGAAAACTCTTTCAAAGTGACATCTTTAATTGGAAAGCACTCCCTTGTGCATGGATGAACAATGTGTTTCCTCATGTCACTGATAAAATGTGCTCTACCTAGGGCTGCAGAAACATCTGGAATATAACTGTGTAAAGGGCAAGAGCAGAACATTATGGGGGGAAAAAGCTCAGAAGATTCATTTTTTAAAAATATAATAAATTTTAAAAATGAAGAGTCAGTAAAATATAAAGCTCAATGGATGGGTTCAAAAGATTGGGCAAGCTGAGAAAATCAGCTCTGAAAGAAGTTAAGAAGTGTGAAGGACAGAATAGGAGACACTGGTGTACATCTGAGAGGGCCACTGGATGGTAGGTAGGCACTTTGTTTCTCCTCATTATAAATGATGAAGTTTCTCAGATACCTTGCAGATTTTTTTTGTTATTTTCTATCATTTTTAATTGAAGTATAGTTAATTTACAATGTTGTGTTAACTTCTGCTGTACAGCAAAGTGATTCAGTTATATATATGCACACATTCTTTTTTTATACTCTTTTCCATTATGGTTTATCATAGGGTATTGAAAATAGTTCTCTGTGCTATACAGTAGGACCTTGTTGTTTATCCATTCTATACATAAAAGCTTACATCTGCTAACCCCAACCTCCCACTCCACCCCTCCCCCAACTCCCTCCCCCTTGGCAGCCACAAGTAGGTTCTCTATGTCCGTGAGTCTGTTTCTTTTGTAGATAGGTTCATTTGCATCATATTTTAGATTCCACATATAAATGATATCATATCATATTTGTCTTTCTCTTTCTGACTTACTTCACTTAGTATGATAATCTCTAATTGCATCCATGTTGCTGCAAGTTGCATTATTTTGTTCTTTTTTATGTCTGAGTAGTATTCCATTGTATATATGTACCACATCTTCTTTATCCATTTTTCTGTCGATAGACTTTAGGTTGTTTCCATGTCTTGGCTATTATGAATAGTGCTGCTCTGAACATAAGGCTGCATATATCTTTTTTGAATTATAGTTTTTTTTTGTTTTTTTTGTGGTACGCGGGCCTCTCAGTGTTGTGGCCTCTCCCGTTGCAGAGCATAAGCTCTGGACACACAGGCTCAGCAGCCATGGCTCACGGGCCCAGCCGCTCCGCGGCATGTGGGATCTTCCCGGACCGGGGCACGAACCCGTGTCCCCTGCATCGGCAGGCGGACTCTCAGCCACCAGGGAAGCCCTGAATTATAGTTTTGTCTGGATATATGCCCAGGAGTGGGATTGATGAATTATATGGTAATTCTATTTCTACTTTTATAAGGAACCTCTACACCATTTCCCATAGTGACTGCACCAACTTACATTCCCACCAACAGTGTACAAGGATTTCCTTTTCTCCACACCCTCTCCAGCATTTGTTATTTACAAATAACAGACTTTACTAACAGACTTTATTAATGATGGCTATCATTAAAAAGTCTACAAACTTTTTAATGATGGCCATTCTGACCAGTGTGAGGTGGTACCTCATTGTAGTTTTAAGTTGCATTTCTCTAATAATTAGCAATGTTGTGCATCTTTTCATTTGCCTATTAGCCATCTATATGTCTTCTTTGGAGAAATGTCTGTTTAGGCCTTCTGCCCATTTTTTGACTGGATTGTTTGTTTTTTTCTTGTTGAGTTGTATAAGCTATTTGTAAATTTTGGAAATTAAGCCCTTGTTGGCCACATCATTTGCAGATATTTTTTCCTATTCCATAGGTTGTCTTTTCCTTTTGTTTATGGTTTCCTTTGCTGTGCAAAAACTTGTAAGTTTAATTAGGTCCCATTTGTTTGTTTTTATTTCTATTGCCTTGGGAGACTGACCTAAGAAAACATTGGTATGATTTATGTCAGAGAATGTTTTGCCTATGATCTCTTCTAGGAGATTTATGGTATCTTGTTTTATATTTAAGTCTTTAAGGCATTTTGAGTTTATTTTTGTGTATGGTGTGAGGGTGTGTTCTAATTTCATTGATTTACATGCAGCTGTCCAACTTTCTCAGCACCACTTGCTGAAGAGACTGTCTTTATCTCCATTGTATATTCTTGCCTCCTTTTTTGAAGATTAATTGACCATAGGTGTGTGGGTTTATTTCTGGGCTCTCTGTCCTGTTCCATTGATCCGTATGTCTGTTTTTGTGCCAATACCCTACTGTTTTGATTACTGTAGCTTTGTAGTATTGTCTGAAGTCTGGGAGGGTTATGCTTCCTGATTTGTTCTTTTTCCTCAGGATTGCTTTGGCAGTTCTGGGTCTTTTATGGTTCCCTATAAATTTTAAGATGATTTGTTTTAGTTCTATGAAAAATGTCATGGGTAATTTGAAAGGGATTGCATTAAATCTGTGGATTGCTTTGGGTACTGTTGCCATTTTAACAATATTAATGTTTCCAATCCAAGAGCATGGGATATCTTTCCATTTCTTTGAATTATCTTTAATTTCCCTTATTAATGTTTTATAGTTCTCAGCATATAAGTCTTTCACCTCCTTGGTCAGGTTTATTCCTAAGTTTGTTTGTTTTTTTTGGTACGATTTTAAAAGGTATTGCTTTTTTATGTTCCCTTTCTGCTACTTCACTGTTAGTGTAAAGAAATGCAACTGATTTTTGTATGTTAATCTTGCATCCTGCTACCTTGCTGAATTCATTTATCAGTTCTAGTAGTTTTTGTGTGGAGTCTTTAGAGTTTTCTATATATAGTATCATGTCAACTTTGTAGATTTTTAAAATAGTTCTTGTGAAAATTACTATTTCAAAAAGTGATCTCATAAAGATGCTGTGAATAACTGATCACTTCTATTAATTAAATGAATGTAGGTGAACAAAGTAGTAATTCAGGGTAACCCCTCTGCTATAGACTGAATGTTTGTGATCTCCCCAAATTCATATGTTGAAATGAATCCCCAGTGTGATGGTACTTTGAGGTAAGGCCTTTGGGAGATGATTGGGATTAATGCCCTCATAAAAGAAGACCAAGAAAGCCCCTTACCCTTTCTGCCATGTGAGGTTACAGAGAAAAGATGGACATCTGGTAAGTGGGACCTCACCAGACACTGAGTCTGCCGGTGCCATGATCTTAGACTTCCCAGACTATAGAACTGTGAGAAATAAACGTTTGCTATTTCTAAGCCACCCACTCTATGGTACTTTTGTTATAGCACTGGTACTTTTGTTATAGCAGCCAAAACAGACTAAGTCACTCTCTCGGGCCTGATTCATCTGCTAATTCCTGTTGTAGTCATTTTGTTTTGTTTTGTTGTTTCTTAAGTAATCTGGTGAAGTACTTCAATTCCTCATTTTATTTCTTTATTATGTGATTTTAATTTAACTGATTCTCAAATTGTTGCACTAACACATTCTTTTAGTTCCAGAATTGCCATCATCTTTCTACAATAGTAAATCTAATATTTATTCAGTGTTTATTACCTACTACTGGCCATCGTGAAATGGTTTACATCAATTATCTAATTTAACCTGACAACAATCCAAAGAGGTAGGCAGTATTATTATCTTTTTTTTTTTACAAATTAAGGAACTGAGGAGGAAAGAGGTTAAGACACTTACCCAAGGTCATACAGCTACTCGTCCATAACGGAAAGAAATTCACATTCCTTGGTCAAGGTTAATTCTTGGTGGGACTTCCCTGGTGGTGCAGTGGTTAAGAATCTGCCTGCCAATGCAGGGGACACAGGTTCAAGCGCTGGTCCGGGAAGATCCCACATGCTGCAGAGCAACTAAGCCCATGTGCCACAACTACTGAGCCTGCGCTCTAGAGCCCATAGGCCACAACTACTGAGCCCATATGCCACAACTACTGAAGCCTGTGTGCCACAACTACTGAAGCCTGCACACCTAGAGTCCATGCTCCACAACAAGAGAAGCCACCGCAATGAGAAGCCCACATACCACAAGGAAGAGTAGCCCACGCTCACTGCAACTAGAGAAAGCCCACGCACAGCAACGAAGACCCAATGCAACCAAAAAATAAAATTAATTAATTAACTTAAAAAATATTAATTCCTGGCAACGACGACTCATTCCTAATTATCAATCATTTTTTAAAATACTATCTGTTTTACGGTCCCATCTCACCTCTTCCATTACGACCCATCCTGTTCTATCCTCCCTCCTCCCAAATAAAAAAGTCCGAAGTCTGGGAAAAAATATATAGATAATTCAATGGGTTTGTTTTTATTATTTGCTTTTCAATGGAAGTACTGGGTCATTTCCTCATTTTTCATTTCATTACGTGTAAGATCTGGCTTGTTGTATTTCATATGTCAGGAATGAAGGAAAGTCCTTCAAACGTGGTGTTCTGGCTATCCAAACATTTTCGTAATGATACTTATGTCAAGGTTTAGACAACGAATTCATTGCTGTGATGAATAGGAAGAAGCGGCATGACCTTGTGTCCTGACTAAAAGAGACAAAGCTTGCTTTTGGCATTTTCTTTGGCAATGTTTCCAGGTGGTATTTCTAGGCCAAAAGCCTCCTCCATTTGGTGCTTCTGGAACATGGCTCCTGATTCACAGATTGCAGTCTCTGAGCTGACTGGGTGAGCTCAGAATCAGAGGGACAGGTCTCCTAATCTAGACAAGGTACCAGAGAAGCCTGGGGACAAAATACCTGGCACAGCCTGGAGACATTTTCTTATGATAAATTTAGCCTAAATTGCAAGCCTTATTCTTACTGCAGAAAACAGTGCCTCTTTTCCACTTTTTTTGTGAAATCTTATCAGGCCACCAAGGCTAATAAAAAAATGTTGTTTCAAAAGAGAAACGCCTTGTACACAGCTGCTGGCCATGTTATTATTTGAAGGGAAGTTAAAGTTGGCAGTGCTTCTTAAACTATAACATGAATATGAATCTCCTGGGGATCAAAGGTCAAGTTCTGATTCTGGGGTGGGATCTGAGACTCTGAATTTCTAACAGTCCCTGAGAGATGTTGATGTTACTGGTCCATGAATTATGAGGGTATAGGGACCTGTATGGGGGAAGGAGGTTACCTTTCAATATAGCTAACCAATGGTTGGTTTATTTGTTTTTGCTTTTCTTGAGGCCTGTGCTAAGTAATAAAATCTACCTCCCTTTTTTTCCACCTTGTCACTTGTGTTTGGAGAAACACAACGGAAGGAGCAAGCTGTAACTTGTGAACAGCAGACACATTAATAAAGAAAGCGCCAGAGGGAGAACCCATGACCAGCTTGTTGCCATGACACCAGGTTAATGACACCATGAGGGAAGAGTGATTCTCCCTGGAGCTGGTATCAAGTGACACCATCTTAATTACTCATGGAAAAGACTGCCCTGCTTCCAGCAAACAATTATTTCCTGATCGATACCCCTGTCTTGCTAAGGATGCTTCCTGACCATTTATAACCAAACATCTGATATACTTTCCCTGAGAGGGAGGCCCACCCCCTCAGTTATCTCTACTCAGCTGCAGCCGCAACCCAAACCACACACAAAAGCTTCTACATTTAGCTGTTCTGAATTGTTTGAAACTACTCATTATTTGTTCTGCTTCAGTGACTTTTGACTATAGATGGAAAAATAAGAAGGGCACACAACTTCCCTTTCAGCAACTTGTCTTATGCTTGTGGGTAAAGCCTTGCGTGGGGGAAGGGAGGAAGGTTGTCTTAGGGCTTCTCTGAGGCATCTTCCTGACGTTGGCTGCAGCCACTCTCCCCTCCTCTCACGCCTGTTCACTTCACTTTTGGTTGTGGCCCAGGGGCCTCATGGACTCCTGTCCCATCTGATACCTGGTGGGATATGGGTGAGGAGAGTGGTGCGGCTCTCACTTCCCCTCTTGCTTCTCTGTTACTTCCTTCCATAACATCACCACACTGAGCTGAACATTTTCCTGAGTGTAGCAGGTTGAATACCATCTCCCCCCCCCCGAATTCATGTCTACCAGGAACCTCAGAATGGGATCTTATTTGGAAACAGTTTTGCAGATGTAATTAATTAAGACAAGTTCACATTAGGTTGGGATGAGCCCTAAATCCAATCACTGGTGTCCTTATAAGAGCAAAGGACACACAGGGAGAAGGCCATGTGACAATGGAGACAGAGACTGGAGTGATGCAGCCACAAGTCGAGGAGTTCCGAAGATTGCTGGCAACCACCAGAAGCTAGGAAAAGACAAGGAAGGATTCCCCTCCTAGAGCCTTCAGAGAGAGCATGGCCATATCAATACCTTGATTTCAGGGTTCAAGCCTCCAGAACCGTGAGAATAAATTTCTATTGTTTGAAGCCACCCAGTTTGTGGTACTTGTTATGGCTGCCCTAGGCGACTAACACAATGAGTGAGGGAAATTAAAGGAATTAAAAGGTATGCTGGAAAGAATTTAAAACTGTGGAAAATATGACTTCTCCTACACTCTAAAGAAAAAATCTCTGAGAATTAAGGCCTTCATAGGGCTCCACCATTTCCCCACTTTACTCAAGGTTCAGGTCAGGGCTTTGTACGGGAGCATCTTCTCCAAACCTCCACAGTTCAACTCTGCCATCCGGCTCTTGCGAAATCTCATGCACTACCATTAGGGACTGGTTTCACCCTAGGACTGATTTCCCTTCCCCCACAGTTTATGATAATAACTCCTAGCTGTGTTTTCTCCTAATTCTGAATTATCCAGCCCAGAAGCATACTATAGGGGAAGGGCTTCCAGCAGGACCGTCTATAATGAGCAATGGTACATTAAACTTATTCAAGCGCTCCTTCCTGTGGAAGCTGTGGACCTGCCCCTGCTTTCTTTTGAGTGTTCATTGTGTAACTCTGGGACTGCAAATGTGTGTGTGTGTGCGTGTATGCGGGCACACACACATGCACACACACACCCCTCCCTAGGACACACACCCATTCTCAAATACAATACAATCCAGTGGAGGAAAGAAAGTTTTATAACTGCTTCATATTTAGCAAGGCCACCCGTCTGCGGTGGGGTTAGAACTTTATATGGTGGAACCATTACTATTACTGTGTAGATGGAGATAATGGGCGTGTTTCACCTTCAAACAGAGGATAAAAACATAAGCCTCATCGGGCATTTTTGGCACTGAAAAAAGGGAGAGAAAATCCCTGTGGCTATTCTCTGTCTCTTAAAATCATAACATTTCCACTTTCTTTTAATTAAAACAACAACAGAAGAGAGTTCTGGCACAAAGAATGAAGCCAGCACCAACTATGGCTGATCATAAAATAAGAAAAAAAGAAAAAAAAGGAATTGAATGGAACAGAAAAGCAAGAAAACGTTGACATCTGAGCTCTGGGCTGCAGAAATTGCACCTAAACAATAAAGAATGCCTAGTTGCTCACTCTGTCTCTCTCCCTCTCTCTTTGGAATTCTGGGTTTCCTTGCTTCCAAAGCAATGAATGGCTTCTGACAAGAGTGGTTTTGGGAAGAAAGACCTGCTATTGGTGTTGAGGAAGATTGATTCTCCTAATTTATAATCAAGGTTTTTTTGTGTGTTGTTTGAGCTCAAAATTCATTCAGATAGACTTTCAGAGTTTTCAGTCGATTAAAGTGACTCAGAAAAAACAATCCTGAGTGTGTGTCTTTCTGCTGTGCTAATCTTAAACCACTTTAAAAACTTTTTTTATTAGCATAAATAATGCAGGTTGATTATCAACAGATAAGAAAAATAATGTGCAAAATAAAGGAAAATAAAAGCATATAATAGCATTGATGCAGGAATAACTATGAATATTATTACTAATATTGCTAATATTCTTCCAGGCTTTTTCTTTATTTACAAATATTATTAATATGTTAAAGATGGGATCACACTGTATTTTCTGTTTTCTAATCTGCTTTTGTTCCTAAACTATATTTTGTAAATATCTCCCTTGTCAGTAAGTGTGCTTCCATATTGATTTCGTCGACCCTGTAAGTACGTTTGTACAGTGTCAGGTGAGCTGGAACTATATTTCCCAGAATTTCCTTCCCCATATGGCCCTGGTTAGAGTTGGTCACAGGAGAAATTTATGTGAGTGGAAACTGATGGATGGTGGAAAAGCAGCTACAGCTGTTTTGTTACATTGTGAGGTGATCTGGGACCAGGTGCTGCTACAGGTCCCACAAACTGTCACCAATCTTCTGGTTCACTTGTTAGGTTGGAGTGACACATGGCCTTCAGCAACTTTGGCTCCTTTCGCGTCTGTGAATCCTGAGACAGTTGTACGTGCAGCTCCGTGTTGAAGGGCAGGAACTTACACTGCAGATTATCTGCATCTTTAAGATTGAGAGATGGATGTGGTGTTCAGGTTGTCATCTTTGAACTTTGGGTTATTCTCACAGGTTCCATTTTGTCCATCCTTCTTTCTCAGGTTCTGGGTCTGCCAATTTCAAGCCCAGCACCAGAAGCAGAAGCTGCAGCCTTACGTAGACTGCTTAGCCACCTCCCACGTTGCCTGATGTCTAATCCCTACTGTGGTTCTGTTTCTCCTATCGAGCAGTAATCAGTCCAGAATTTGGTACCAGATGTGAGGTGTCCTTGTTACCTATTGCTGTGTAACAAAACATCCCAATGTTTACTGGCTTAAAACAATAATAATAATCATATTGTTAACTCTCCTGGCTGTGGGTTGGGCATTGGGGAAGCACCCAGTGGGGTGGGTCTGGTTTGGTTCTTGCTTTTAGATTTCTGCCAATAGTTTTCTCAAGGCCCTCTGGTTCCACCCACAGCCCAGTCCCAAAGCCAATGCCACTTGCTTTAGGGTTTGGTTATGGCAGCATTCAATTTCCAGCCACTGAATTCTCTGTTTGTCTATCACTGGCTTAAAAATCACCCCAAAACAAAAATAATCATTATATTATCT
This sequence comes from Pseudorca crassidens, assembly GCF_039906515.1. Classification (NCBI taxonomy): domain Eukaryota; kingdom Metazoa; phylum Chordata; class Mammalia; order Artiodactyla; family Delphinidae; genus Pseudorca; species Pseudorca crassidens. The sequence goes on from NC_090298.1 coordinate 60,817,733, forward strand.
CCCACAGTTTCTGTGTGTAAAGGATTTGGGAAGGACTCAACTGCCAGCTTGCAGCTCAGCGTCTTCCTATGGTGGCAGTCAGATGATAGTTGGAGCTAGAACAGCAGGGGGTGGAGCAGCTGGGGACTGGCCAGGCATCTCTCTCTCCACTTGTAGTCCCAGGGCCTCTCCCCGTGGGCCCCCTCACAGCATGGCAGCCTCAGGGCATTCTATGGAGGCTGAAGACTTTAACAAGTAACCCCGCGAGTAAGGCATACCTTTAATTACTTATTTTATTTTATTTTTTATTTTTATTTTTCTTGGCCACGTGGCATGTGGGATCTTAGTTCCCTGACCAGGGATCAAACCTGTGCCCCCTGCATTGGAAGCACAGAGTCTTAACCACTGGACTTCCAGGGAAGCCCCATTACTTAGTTTATTTTTGTTTCAAGAGTATAATATCTTTTCTTCCTTCTCTAAGGATATATTAACGATACTTTTTTTTTAGTTCTCAGCTCCTTCCATGGTTTGTTAACTCCAAATGTTTTGTTTGCTCTCTTTCATAAGTCTCATTATTTTAATTTGCATCTCTTTAATTATTAATAAGGTTAAAACTTTAAAAGCTGCTTATTGGTCACATGCATTTTTTTTTTCCTTTTTGAATTGCCTGTTCATTTCTTTTGCCCATTTTTCTATTGCAGTGATTGTCTTCTTCTTAAAGGTTTTATTTTATTTATTTTCTTTAATATTTATTTATTTATTTAGCTGTGCCAGGTCTTAGTTGCAGCTTGTGAGATCTTTAGCTGGGCCATGCGGGATCTTTTTTTTTAAATTGCTGCATGCGGGATCTAGTTCCCTGACCAGGGATTGAACTCAGACCCCCTGTATTGGGAGTGTGGAGTCTTAACTGCTGGACGTCCAGGGAAGTCCCTTAAAGGTTTTAAAGAAAGCTTCATATGAAAATGACACTAAATGTTTGCATTCATATTGCAGATATTATTCCTCCATATAGTCGTCATATTTTCCAAACTAAAAATTAGGATAAATGCTGTGTAAAAGAATGTTTAGGGCTTCCCCGGTGGCACAGTGGTTGAGAGTCTGCCTGCCGATGCAGGGGACACGGGTTCGTGCCCCAGTCCGGGAAGATCCCACATGCCGGGGAGAGGCTGGACCCGTGAGCCATGGCCACTGAGCCTGCGCGTCCGGAGCCTGTGCTCCGCAACGGGAGAGGCCACAACAGTGAGAGGCCCGCGTACCGCAGGAAAAAAAAAAAAAAAAGAATGTTTACCTGATTTACAAATGTATGTATATAAAAAGATTTACCAAAATCTATAAAAATAAGTTATAATAATTTGGCTTTAAAGAAAAGAATAAAAATTCCTGAAATAACTGTTCTGAAAACCACTACCTATAAGATAATGGCTCTCAATCCTGGCTGCACATTAGAATCATTTGGGGAACTTTCAAAAGTACTGATGTCTGGTTCCTACCCACACCAAAGATTTCTCTGGAGATCTGCAACCAGGGTTGGAAACGTCTGATGTATTTCATCAGTCCTGTTGATCAAGGTAGACTTCTTGTGGGTAAAGATTCCCTCATGGAAAACTTGGAGCAGAGCGCTACATGTGAGCTTGCCTTCCTGGGCTTCTTTTGAACCAGCCCTCTTATTGAGAGGTTACAAAAAGTCCATTTGTTCATACGTGTCTCCTCCTCCCCTGCCACCACCAGCTGCCTGATATTCTGAGTACTGTTGTCAGTCCTTAAGGGCTCTTCTCTTAAGAAGTAGGGCATTTGCATTTAGCTAAGGCATCATGTTGCTTGGAAGAGTAATACATCGCCTACCTAATTCCTTACAACCCAAAGTGGGGTTTGGACCAGCAGGCCCTTAGGTCCCACCCCAGGCCCAGTGAATCAGAATCTGCCTTTAAATCAAATTTTCAGATGACTCATAGGCACATTCAAGCTTGAGAAGGATGAATATACAGGGAATTTTCCAGCAGGGTGTAAGCTTCAGGAGGACAGGGACCTTGTCTATCTTGTCACAGGAAGCACTTGCAGTAATATAAGTTGAATTATGAATTTTATTATTAAAGGAAGTTAAACATGTTATATAATATGAGTCATATAATATGGGTCAACAGGACTTTCTTTGGGTGCCATAATGACAGGCAGAATCATATTCTGGATATATGTATTATTCAACGTAGCATGATATTTACGTATGCTGTATTAGTATGATTTACGTTGCTTGGCACACATGCTGTGCCTTCATAGGTATAGTAACTTATTACTGCTCTTTGTATTTATTTTAACATTCCATAAAAGACTCTCATGTAACTTATTTCATTTAATCTCTACGGTGTGTAAGGACTTGACTCTGAATCAGGAGAATATGGGTATCTCCACTTAGCCCATGAGCAAACACAAGATTGAGAGGTTTGTAGAAGGCTTGGTAGCGAGTTAATACCAAACTAGAATTTGCACTCAAAACCCCAAAGTTCCTAGTCTACGGGCTAACCACTGAAGGCTTGTATTTAGAACTCAGCATTGTGTAATACTAATACTGCAGGGAGAACATGAAAAAAATTGTAATAATGGGTAATGCAACTTTTTCATTTAAGGGCATTTCCCCTAGTTTTATACATTGCTACTTTTTGTTTTGAGTTAACTAATTAACGTTTACAGTAAAACTCCCAAGTAAATATTGACAATACAATCCTTTAAAGATTCCCTGAAACAAAATTTAAAATAAAATCTTACTGGGTATTCATCAGAGAGCTAACATGAAATTGTTCTTCTTTTTACAGCTCTATATCTTTGTGAGCTTGGAAGGAGAACATATTCTATTTTATGGAACTGTCACTTTAGTTTTTGCATCAGAAAATAAACCTTCATTTCTTTTAGATGACATTCAGAATAATCTCTGATCCTGTGATTTACTTCTTCGTTCACCAGAGGATATTTGCAGCAAAGCGAACCTCAGAGATGGTTGTTTAGGATAATGTTATGACGTTAGAGGTGAAGTAGGTAAGAGGCATTTGGAGGGAGTAAATGACAACGTGATAAACTCTTATAAATGATCCCTTCCTCACCTATTTTTTACAGGAATGTCATTAGATGCATTCCGCTATCTTGCTCAATAGACTTTATTGTTTAAACCCAACAGTGAGAACTGTTTCATAGTTGTCTTTACGTCCCTCAGAATTTTGTACCTGATTGCTTTGCATTTGATATGAGTTCCACAAAGTTGTTTAATTGAATCACTCAAGTGTATTGTGACACCCCATGTTTATATCCTTTAGATGAAGACCCCCCAGAAAACCTAAAGCAATAATGATAAACACTATACTGAATCCAGATTCTTTAAACTATCCTCAAATAGATTAAAATGGGGCATTATCAAACTGTAGATTTCACCTCTGCAAAGTCTGCCCTTAGAGTGAACACCATACATAACATCCCAGCACCATTTTTTCCCCTGGAGCTTTCCCCATCCCTCCCCTCTTGGTCTAAGTAGAAAGACAATAAATTTGGACATGGTGAATGGGTCATGCACCACAGATCTGGATGTGTTTTATTCTGGAAATAAGTGACAAATGTAAGCAAAGTTTTACCTGAAGAGACCTGGAGAGAAAAAACAATCATTTCTATATAATGAGAACTTGTAGGTATAAGGTGCTGCCCTGAATTCTTTATATATAGCAGTCTCTACTGTCACTGCCTTCCATTTACAGATAAAGGAAACTGTGACATGGAACTACTGAGTAGCCCTCCCAAGCTAGTGAGTGGCAGGGCTAGGATTGGAACTCAGGCTATCTGACTCCAAAGTCATTACTCTCTGTGCTATGCTGCCTCTTCAAAATGATGGTTAACCTTTCCTTTTCTTATTCAATGAATTAAGACATCCCACCCCCCATTAGAACTAATTTGTCCTGCATCCCATTCCCACTTCGCTGGATAAACTTATTAATAAAACCTATCATTAAAGCCCCACCCTAAAGTTATCATGGGAAGCAAAGAGTTTAAGGGATTCCAGTACCAATTAGCTTTCCCAAATAGCATATTTTGTTTAGCTGTGACTCTGGAAGGCCAAAGATTGATGCTAATCACCATGATCTTGGTGGGCCAAGATGTTTCTGAACAAGTGGGATGCTCCGTGGGTGCCCAGGCAGATGGTTTCTCTTTTCTGGATCTCAGTGTTCCTGTCTGTATAACAAGGATTTTGGATTATGTGATGGGCAATGTTCCTTCCAGGCCTACACCACCTACTTCAGCTTATTACTGTTTCCTGGGCATGTGAGTGGGCACCTGACTGCCCAGGGCTCCATGATATTCATCTGCAATTCTGGGCATCTCTTGAAGCAAGTATGAAGGATAAAAATGCCAGTAAAACAAAACATATATGTAGTGACAAAGCCTGACACAACTGATGAAAAATAATGCAGAGAAACTTCATGAAACCCAAGCAAATAGATGAATGATGTAAGCATTTGTTGGTCCTCCTTGGTGGGACAAATGAAATGGGTATCAGTATGGTAGGACAAAGCCCATTGTAGCCCTTTGTCAATGACCTTGAGGAGTGCTGGCTTCTACTCTTTACCAGGGTATCAACATTTTCTATACAATAAATACCTGTAGAGCATCTAATATGTGTCAGGGACTGTTCTAGGCACTGAGGATCATGTATGTCTTAGTTCATTAGGGCTGCTAGAACAAAAATATCATAAACTTATATGTTTATAGCTTATAAATAATAGAAATCTATTTCTCACAGTTCTGGAGGCTGGAAGTCCAAGATCAAAACAGTGGCAGAGTCCATGTCTGGTGAGGCCCCACTTCCTGGCTCATAGATGGCCTTTTTTTCACTATAACCTCACATGGAAGAAGGGGTGAGCTAGGTCTCTGGGGTCTCTTTTCTAAGGTCATTCATCCCGATCATGAGGACTTTGCCCTCATAAGCTACTTACCTCCCAAAGGCCTCACCTCCTACTACTATCACCTTGGGGGTTAGGATTTCAACATATGAATTGAGGGGTGGAGAACACAAACATTCAGTCCACAGCAGTCTAATAAAAAAAAACTAAGATTATTATCCTCATGGAGTTTATGTTAATTTTAGAAGGAGCTACCCTTTCTCCTTTTTGTTCAGATGCTTTTTGTTTTTTCAGTCCTCTTAGGGGTAAAATGTGGGAAGCCACACAGAATGAGGCAACAAAAGTATTACCAAAAAGTGGCCCCAATTCCCTGACCATCTAACGGCACTGGAGAAACCCGAGATGGGATGCGCCTGAGGTGAGGTCCTGAGGCACATGTAACAGGTAAACTTCTGCAATGGTATGGCTCTGCGTTCAACTTGAAAGCCTTTTCCCCCCTACAATGAAGTGGCCTAGAAATATGAATTTTTAAAAAACAATGGTCTAAGATATCTTAAGTCCAAAACACCACTCACCTCAGAAGGTGCAGGCTGAGATTCCTCTTGGTTTTTCTCCTTCTGAAGTGATTGCACATCAGCTGCCTCCCTCCCCACCTGGGCTTCTAAGAGCCATTACATTCTTGCCCTGTCTTCCCCATCATGTCTTTTTTCCTCTCTGCTATTAAATGGAGCTGACTGTACTAGAATGTGCAGAGAATAAGTAGGCCTCCAGACTTCCCAACTGCAGAGTGGTGGTCAGCAGTGCAACGAAAAGGAAACACTGAATGACAATTGCTGTCCAGAAACACTGGCTGATTTTAACAGTTGTGGACCCTTCTCCTGCTACAGTGATATTTTTGTGCCTATGTTTGTCAAGGACTACAGTGTTGTCCTTGGACCCTCTCTGGTCACATGCTCCAGACCAGGAGTCTGGGGTCTGACTTCTTAAGTGTAGTTGAACTCAGGAGAAAACTGCTGGAGACTTTGATTATTCCAATTATTCTTTAAATAATTACTGTCCTCCATTTTTCTGAATATGCTGTCTTCCAGCCATCTGGACTGGGTCGCCCCTGCCTCTGAGTTTGTGGCTGAGCTAACTCACTGCAACCACCAACTGGGATGAGTTTGACTCCCTGGGGCTTCATTATCCTCTCCCAGCTGCTTTCCTACACAAGTGTGAGCCCTTTGGGCTTTGCCAGGGAAAGAGCTTCAAAGTGTGGTGCTTACCCAGTTCTAGGATCTAGAAAATATGCATCCAGCAACACTTCCCCTTGCCTGTCCCCACACCCTAGGGCAGGGGATGAAGGAGTTTGGGATGGAGGATTGGGCATAAGAAAGTTGTCTTCTTTTTAAAGCAACCGAGTGATACAACCACTCAACCACCTGCAGGATATGACTCAATGCAGGAAATTGTGACACTTGCCTTCCATGCTTCTCTCCTCAGAGCTGTCTGCCGTTATCCAGGGCAATAAGCTGCACCTTATTTTCAAATCCCTCCTTTACCTTTACGTAAATTCATTGTCTCAGTTCTCATTCCTTAGGACTCCGCCTGTGTGACAGCAGTGGGGATCGGGTCTTAGGTGACCACCTATGAGTTTATCATGGGAGTGGGTGTCAGCAAAACAAACAAAGGATCTGTACTTCCTTATTCTGATTACTGTCAAATTAGGATTCTGAGATGTAGATGACCACGCAGCTGGGGGTCAGAGATGCCAAACATGTCCCTGAAGAGACTGCTATTTATTAGATAGTCTGAAAGAATCTTGTTTGAGCTGTAAGGCCAGCCTCGATGTTTGCTTTTGAGAAAAAGGAACATCTGATATATTCAGGGAGTAAGGCGGATTTCTTATCCTAACATCATGCAGCTGGTAATAGGAATCATTGAAGCCAGTATCTCAGTCATCACTGGAAGTAGGTTCTGAGGCTTCTCCATGGAATATTTTGAGTCAGTGAGTCTGAGGTGGGCCTGGGAGTATGCATTTTTCACAAGCTTCCCACCTCCCTTCCCCCTGACTCCAGGGAAGTGGAGAAAAATTTTTTTTGTTGTTTGTGTGTTTGTTTGTTTATTGAAGTATAGTTGATTTACAATGTTGTATTAATTTCTACTGTACAGCAAAGTGATTCAGTTATACATATATATTCTTTTTCATATTCTTTTCCTTTATGGTTTATTACAGGCTATTGAATATAGTTCCCTGTGCTGTATAGTAGGACCTTGTTGTTTATCCATTCTATATATAATAGTTAGCATCTGCTAATCCCACACTCCCAGTCCGCTCCTCCCCCAACCCTCTCCCCCTTGGCAACCACAAGTCTGTTCTCTATGTCTGTGAGTCTGTTTCTGTTTCATAGATAAGTTCATTTGTATCATATTTTAGATTCCACATATAAGTGATAGCATATGGTGTTTGTCTTTTTCTTTCGGACTTACTCAGCTTGGTATGATCATCTCTGAGTCCAAGAGAAAATGTTGATTTAAACCAGTGGTTATCAAACTGTAGCCTGCACCAGAATGATCCAAAAGGCTTGTTAAAACACACCTACCCCCAGAGTTTCTGATTTGGGAGGTCCTGGTGCGGCTTGAGAATCTGCACTTCCAACAAGTTCCCAGGTGACGTTGATGCTGCTGGTCCAGGGACCACATTTTGAGAAGCACTGATTTAAACAACCCAGTTTCTCTGTGCGGATCCTTTGCTTTGAAAACCCTTTTACTGCTCTGGTAGGTCGGTAGATCAGTGGGAAGAGGCTCGGGTTGTGGGGTTTGGGTGTGGGTGTTGAACTGTTTGTGGTCCGGAAGGAGAGGAGTTGTACTGTATCCCAAAGATGCACTCCGCAGCAACTTCTGGACTTCATGGCCCTCTCGCCACAGCTCCCTCCCCTGAAGGCTTTGAACCAAGCAAAGCCTGCTGAAGTAGGAGCATAGCTGTTACAGTTTGAGCATTTTCTGCCTATTTCCTTTATTCCACCGACCTCCATGGGGGTCACTCTTTGCCGCCTGTTACCAACATCATCATATTTGTGTTGCCTACAGTTGTCAGGTGCTCTCAACGGTATCTGATTTGCAATACAAGAAAAGATGGTTTAATGAAAGAGTTAGCTTTTAATGAGAGTCCTGACTTGCTGAAACCACGATTGCGTAATCCTGCTTGAAATCATAGCAGCAAATACATTTTAAAATTCTAAATATCCCAAAACTCCCATTATATTCAAGAACCTTTTAAACATTGGTTGCCTGAGGGAAGGGGAACTCTGTAGCTAAGGTGGGGAGGAAAGTTTTCACCAAAAATTCTTTCACGGTTTGAATTCTGAACTTGAATGAACTCTTAAAAAGATAAATCTCAAAAAACAACAAAACCAAAAACCCCCTCTAACATTGCACCGTAGCACTGACTGGAATAAACAACAGTAATCCAGCTCCATGTGTTTCTTTAAGTTTTTCGTTTATTTTTGAATATGGAGTCCATTCACATGGTTCAACATTTTAAAAATACATAAAAACAGATACAGTAAAAAAGTGTCCTCCCAATCTCACCACCCTTTTGACTGAATTCTTATCCTCCATCCTCATGGCTAACCACTTTTATTAGTTTCTAGTAGATTCCTTGTAAAATTGTTTTTTATGGAAATACAAATGTTTTTGTTTTTCTCCTTTTCACATTTTAATAATATGTCCTAAGGCTCCTTCCATATCAGATTAGACAACTTCCCATTATTTCTGTAGTCACAGAGCATCCGTATTTACTAGTATTCCATACTGTGTTTAGCCATAACAGTGGGCATTTGGGTTGTTTCCAAACTTTTGTAATTATCTGTTCCTTCTTGCAACATTAAAAAAAATTGTTTTAAGTTGTATCAGTCGTCTAATTCATTTGCTGATGAATGTGAATGAGGTCTTCCCATGCCAGCCACCGTCCTGGGTGTTCCTGGGGAGCCAGGTGAATGGGGTCCCTGGAATACCCCACCCAACACACTGTACTCATTTATCTCCTTTAGTCCCCACAAACACCTTAGGTGGTAGGTACTTCTTGTGTCTCCATTTCACATGAGAAAACTGAGGCTTAGAAAAGTCAAATAACTTCTCTAAACTTCTCCATGCATCTGGAAGACGGCCAAATTTGTATTTAAATCTTGTTTATCTGACTCCAGAGTCAGATCCTGGGATTTAATTAATTTAATGTTAATTAAACTCTTACAGTACTTTTTTCCATTGGTATCTACACATTGTTTTTCCAGGAGAAAAGAAGCACTGATTCATTATGACTCTAATCTCTAAATGTTACTTAGGTTATAAATGTAACATTCTTCCCATGATCATTCAATTTTCTTAATTTCAAGAATAAGCAATGCATTAATTCCATGGGGTAGGGACTGACTTACTCCTCTTTGCTTCTGCTTCTTCTCAGCCAGCACCTGGCAGGACAGGCACTTAGTGGGTTACATGGTCTCTTTCTCTTTGATTACCCAAAAGTATTCATCTTCCTGCTGCCCCACAGTGGGAACTGTTTGTCCAGCACTTGGAGCACCTTAGAGGACAATGTTATGGGTACATCTAACCATTTTTACTTTCAGAGACTTTTTTGGAGAGTGGCAGTGTGATTTTTGCTGTCATTAACATTCTACTCACTCTGAATATAGTTGTATTTGGGTGGAGGAACAATGGTAGTGAGGTTTTCTCTGCGTACCTGTTTTCCTCAAAAATCTGTATCCTTTTAAATAAAAGTTATTTTGCTAGTTTTTTTAATTTTAAAAGAATTGCATCAATATGGTCAGAACTCAATGAATATTGAAAAGCATAAAATACGAAAAATTGAAGTTTCCTTTCTACCCACCCATCTAGTCAATCTGTGCCCATCCCCACTGCTGCATTCCACTTCTCAGCCCATTGACAGTTTCTTGGGTATCCTTTCAGAAATGTTTTATGTGTATTCAGAATATATATGAAAAGCTGCAAAAATTCCAGCAATGGAATTTTAACCAATCAGGAATTGCCTAATCAGCACTAGTTAGGTCCTCAGCTTGATAGACCCCTGCCATCCCCTAAGAGAGTACCCGTGCAACAACCAACCTGATTTTTTTGCCTAGTATAACTTCCTTGTTCCTGCTGCCTTCTGCCTGTAAAGGTCTTTCATTTTGTACAGCTCCTGCGAGCTCCTTTCTAGCTGTTAGATTGGATACTGCCCAATTCATGAATCATTGAATAAAGCCAATAAGATCTTTAAGATGTACTCAGTTGAATTTTGTTTTTTAACGGTGCTTTAAGAGGATCTATATGAAATTGGCACATGGGATGGATTGAAGTGGAGGAGAAATTCCTCCAAGGAGAGCAGTTAGCACGTTATTGCTGTAAACCCAAGTCAAGGGATAGGATAAATCTATGGGAATGCAAAGAAAGGGATTAGAGAAAAAAAATGATGCTTTACATGGAAAAACAGGCTTTGCAGATGTGATTAAGGTTAAGGACTTTGAGATGGGAGGGTATCTTGGGTCATCCAGGTGAGCCCAGTGTAATCAACGAGTCCTTAGAAACAGAGACGTTTTCCTGGCTATGGAGCGAAGAAGACACAACTATGGCAGAATGGTCAGAGATGCAATCTTGCAATCTTGCAGGCTTTGAAGTTGGAGTAAGGGGGCTACAAGCCAAGGAATGTGGAACGCCTCTAGAAGCTGGAAAAGGCAAGGAAATAGACGACTTGTGGAGCTCTGGAAAGGAACAACCCTGTCGACACCTTTATTTTAGTCCAGTGAGACCCACGTTGGACTTCTAACCTACAGAACTGTAAGACAGTACAACTGTGTTTTTTTAATTGCGATATAATTGACATACGACATTATATTCGTTTTAGGTGTACAACATAATGACTCAATATTTGTATATACTGTGAAATGATCACCACAATAAGTCTAGTTAACATCCATCACCAAGTAAGTAGAATGGACAGGTTTATTGTTAGTGATTGAAAAGGACTCAGCGCTGTGGAGTAAACCCTAGGTGTGCTGCATTCACAACTCTTAGCTGCTCTTTTGTTCATACATCCATTCCATTTAGTTTCATTCCTTGGAACAGGAAAATTCAACCTTTAATAAATTGCTACAATTGCCATCCTACTCAGTATTATGCATATCAGAAAATGATCCCAGTCCTGATGTTTTACCACAAAATATGTATACATTTAGCATTGGCAAAATGATGAAGGGGATTACCGAACCTCTTAACTGAGGAGAGCAGGATGAGCCATAAAGCAAGCATAGGGTGAGACGAGCATGTGGTTACTGGATGTTCTTATAACATTGTTGATACTCTGACACACTCATCTGGCTAATCCCTCTAGCTATTTATTTGTAAGAGAACATTCATTATCACAATCCTTTGGACTCTGACGATTTTGGTAATCATCTATTCCATTTGCATCTTCTTTTTCACCATGCAGTTGAGCTCTAGGACAGAGGAAAATTTGCAGCAGAGTCTGAAATTGAGCAGAAAAGTTTTGTCTCCATATGAAGCAATTGGATAAGCAAGGGGAAAGAAAGCAGCATGTGTGCCACTAAGTAACAACTAGTCCACTGATGGAATGTCAGTGGTGTGATTTGGTGGCGAGATCTGTGCCTCATCAACAGTCACTGGTCTTTCGTTGTCACTGCCTCTTTCTCTTAGTCACTTCATCCCAGATGGAATCCCCAGAATGAAAAAGTTCATCTTCCTTCTTCCCCAGAGTTGGTGGCCATGCTCTCTTGTCCCTGAATTAGTCTTCCATGCATCTTTGCAGCTCGTTTGCTAGCCATCTCCCCACTGTTTATGATAAGATGGGCATTTTGGCTCACATGATGAGAAATATATTTCATCCATTAAATGACAATACATCCATATATTTCCTGATGAATGCATAATGTCAGACATCTACAATACAAGAGCTCTTCTGTGATAAATTTACACCTAAAACTGTTGAGGAGTGAGAGCATAAAGTTTGTAGTTGATTTAAGTAGAAGACAGGATTTAGCTCTGCTACTGGAGATCCTCAGCTTGGCCTGGTGTGGTGCTGCGGCCACACTCCAAAGCATCTCCTGACAGATGAACCGGTCACCTTCTCATTCTGATCCTCTGTTTTTTTGTTACATCTTTATTGGAATATAATTGCTTTACAATGGTGTGTTAGTTTCTGCTTTATAACAAAGTGAATCAGTTATACATATACATATAACCCCATATCTCTTCCCTCTTGCATCTCCCTCCCTCCCACCATCCCTATCCCACCCCTCCAGGAGGTCACAAAGCACCGAGCTGATCTCCCTGTGCTATGTGCCTACTTCCCACTAGCTATCTACCTTACGTTTGGTAGTGTATATATGTCCATGCCTCTCTCTTGCCCTGTCACAGCTTACCCTTTCCCCTCCCCATATCCTCAAGTCCATTCTCTAGGAGGTCTGTGTCTTTATTGCTGTCTTACCCCTAGGTTCTTCATGATATTTTTTTCTCTTAAATTCCATATATATATGTTAGCATACGGTATTTGTCTTTCTCTCTCTGACTTACTTCACTCTGTATGACAGACTCTAGGTCTATCCACCTCATTACAAATAGCTCAATTTCGGTTCTTTTTATGGCTGAGTAATATTCCATTGTATATATGTGCTACATCTTCTTTATCCACTCCTCCGATGATGGACACTTAGGTTGTTTCCGTCTCCGGTCTATTTGATCCTCTGTTTTGTGGTTGTCAATGTCTCGCCAGCAGTCGCTGCCTCCTGCCCCTGTTTACCCACAAAACCTTGTTTGTTCTTTTCCTGTACCTTTCATTCTGCCTCTGAGTTAATTTTGGTTGCTTATATGTGTGCTCTACCACTACTAAAATTAAGTCTTTGACAGTAGAGAAGTAGCATACATATTTAAATCTCTCTCAGGTCATAGCAATGATCTGTGTACACAGTAGAAAGATAATAAACACTTGCTGAGTGTTTTTTGAGTGAGTAATGGTGACTGAATTAAGTGTTAGTTTTCAGATTCCTAGAGTACCACCTACTTGTTCTTTTCATTTCTTTCTTTAAAGTTTTATTAACTAATATAAGCTAATTAAAAAACCTAGGAACTATACTCAAGTGAAAATAAAAAGGACAATTACCCATTATCTCTCAACCATGTATAACACCCATACATATGATGCTGTTTATCTATCCAGGCTATTTTCTCTATATATGTAAACATATATAGAAATGGGATCCTGCTACATAATTCTTTTTAACTAAAAAACTAAAGAGTGGTATTTTAAACTAAAAATATATAATCTAAATGCACTTAAATACAATCACTATATCCCTGTATTACCATTTGACAGCTGCAGAGCATTTCATGGTGTGGATGTACTTTGTAGTTCTACGTTTGTATTACTTTCCAATTTTTGTCTTCACAAAGCCGCTAAAATCTTGTTTCTTGGCTTCCGCTGTCTTGTTAACTTGGGGCCCACCCATCAGAGACCCACGATGTCTTTTTTTTTTTTTTTGGCCGTGTTGGGTCTTCGCTGCTGCACGCGGGCTTTCTCTAGTTGCGGCGAGCAGGGGCTACTCTTCTTTGTGGTGTGTGGGCTTCTCACTGCAGTGGCTTCTCTTGTTGCGGAGCACGGGCTCTAGGCACGTGGGCTTCAGTAGTTGTGGCACGCGGGCTCTAGAGCGCAGGCTCAGTAGTTGTGGTGCACGGGCTTAGTTGTTCCGTGGCACGTGGGATCTTCCCGGATCAGAGAACAAACCTGTGTCCCCTGCATTGGCAGGCGGATTCTTATCCACTGCGCCACCAGGGAAGCCTCACAATGTCTTATGTGGTTGCAGCAACCCTTAACTCCATCATGACCTGGGAGTATTTCCTGGTGGCTGGCTGCACAGGACCTTTTTTGTACCCTTAACAAAATTGTGTGGGATACAATAAAGAAAACTGTACTTATTAAATCTGCTTCATTCTTTTGCTCTATAGATGAAAATGTATCTGAGAATATATTTAAAACTTTAAAATGACCAAGCACTTCCTATATCATCTGGTATTTGACTAGAATTCATTGTCTATAGCAGTGTCTTCAAACTCCAGGTTAATTGTAAAGAAACACTAAACAGTGAACACCAGTAAAGAAACACTGATGAAACTGAAATCAGTCCAAATGAGTAAGACAAAAAATGAAGATAACCTTGTTACATGGGAGTTCTGTAGAATGCTCAAAAATGTTAATGGCTCCATACTAGCTTTTCTTTCCTTCCCCCCACCCTGCTTTGAAAGAGATCATCAGTTAGCCTGTGTAGCATTTTACATAGAAAACCATAAAGCACATTCTCAACACTGTATTTTGAGTCATTGGTTGATGGAATCAAACTCCTCTGGTTTTCCTCACTGCAGGTCCACAGCCAGGCCAGGGTGGAGCTGGTGATGGTTACCATCAATAAGCCCTTACACACATCCCCCTCCCTGTTACAGAAAAACCTGCCCTGTAGAGACAGTTAAGGTCAAGAGTTGAGGATTATGGCAGTCATGTACTTGAAACATGGCTTGCCCCAGGCCTTCTGGATTTTGATATCCAATTATCAAGAGTCAAATAAGATCAGGTCACACTAAACCAAATAAAAGAAACAGCCAAAGGCAAAACGTAATTGAGAACATTTAGGAAATGACACAAAGTATTTAGTAAAACTGTAGAGGTCATCGACTCATACTTTATGAATTTAATTCTATAGGCATATAATATATTAAAGAAAAGGACCAGGTCTATGATTACCTTGTGCTTCTGACATTTTACAGACCTTGAGATCAGATATGAGCACTCAATTTGATCCAGTGCTATGTGCTGCCACTGTAATTAAGACCTAACGAAGTGAAAAGGCTTCTAACAAGTGTGTCATAGAAAATGTTGTGATTCACCGACCAAGGATGAATTAGAATACTGGAAATATGTTGCCAATTCCTTTTCCATTAGAGCAGACTGAACTGTATAAAATAAATGCATTATCTGTTATTTATGACTCACATGTAAGATTTCTCTTGGTAAGTGAAGAAAATCTTTATATAACTGTTAATCTAGTATCTGGTGTTTTACAATAGTAAAAAAAAAAGTGTTGATATTTTACAATTTCTTGCTGAAAGAAGCCCATAAAATGGAATGGCATCATTTCATTGTTTCTTGGGGCAGACCCATCCCAATTCCTATACTAACTTATTTTTTTTTAACATCTTTATTGGAGTATAATTGCTTTACAATGTTGCGTTTGTTTCTGCTGTATAACAAAGTGAATCAGCTATATGTATACATATATCCCCATATCCCCTCCCTCTTGCGTTTCCCTCCCACCCTCCCTATCCCACCCCTCTAAGTGGTCACAAAGCACTGAGCTGATCTCCCTGTGCTATCCAGCTGCTTCCCACTAGCTTTCTATTTTACATTTGGTAGTGCATGCATGTCAGTGCTACTCTCTCACTTCATCCCAGTTTACCCTTCTCCCTCCCTGTGTCCTCAGGTCCATTCTCTATGTCTGTGTCTTTATTCCTGTCCTGCCCCTAGGTTCGTTGGAATCTTTTTTCTTTTTTTTTTTTAGATTCAATATATATGTATTAGCATACGGTATTTGCTTATCTTTTTCTGACTTACTTCACTCTGTATGAAAGACCCTAGGTCCATCCACCTCACTACAAATAACTCAATTTTGTTTCTTTTTATGGCTGAGTAATATGCCATTGTATATATGTGCCACATCTTCTTTATCCATTCATCTCTCGATGGACAATTAGGTTGCTTCCATGTCCTGGCTATTGTAAACAGTGCTGCAGTGAACATTGTTGTACATGACTCTTTTTGAATTATGGTTTTCTCAGGGTATATGTCCTGTAGTGGAATTTCTGGGTCATATGGTAGTTCTATTTTTAGTTTTTTTAAGGAACCTCCATACAGTTCTCCATAGTGGCTGTATCAATTTACATTCCTACCAACAGTGCAAGAGGGTTCCCTTTTCTCCACACCCTCTCGAGCATTTATTGTTTGTAGATTTTTTGATGATGGCCATTCTGACCCGTGTGAGGTGATACCTCATGGCAGTTTTGATTTGCATTTCTCTAATGATTAGTGATGTTGAGCATCCTTTCATGTGTTTGTTGGCAATCTGTATGTCTTCTTTGGAGAAATGTCTATTTAGGACTTCTGACCATTTTTGGATTGGGTTGTTTGTTTTTTTGATATTGAGCTGCATGAGCTGCTTGTATATTTGGGAGATCAATCCTTTGTCAGTTGCTTTGTTTCCAAATATTTTCTCCCATTCTGAGGGTTGTCTTTTTGTCTTGTTTATGGTTTCCTTTGCTGTGCAAAACCTTTTAAGTTTCATTAGGTCCATTTTTTAATTTTTGTTTTTATTTCCATTTCTCTAGGAGGTGGTTCAAAAAGGATCTTGCTGTGATTTATGTCAGAGTGTTCTGCCTATGTTTTCCTCTAAGAGTTTGATACTGTCTGGCCTTACATTTAGGTCTTTAATCCATTTTGAGTTTATTTTTGTGTATGGTGTTGGGAAGTGTTCTAATTTCATTCTTTTACATGTAGTTGTCCAGTTTTCCCAGGACCACTTATTGAACAGGCTGTATTTTCTCTGTTGTATATTTGTGCCTCCTTTATCAAAGATAAGGTGACCATATGTGCGTGGGTTTATCTCTGGGCTTTCTATCCTGTTCCATTGATCTATCTTTCTGTTTTTGTGCCACTACCATACTGTCTTGATTACTCTAGCTTTGTAGTATGGTCTGAAGTCAGGGAGCCTGATTCCTCCAGCTCTGTTTTTCTTTCTCAAGATTGTTTTGGCTATTTGGGGTCCTTTGTGTTTCCATAAAAATTGTGAAATTTTTTGTTCTAATTCTATGAAAAACACCATTGGTAGTTTGATAGAGATTGCATTGAATCTGTAGATTGCTTTGGGTAGTAGAGTCATTTACACAATATTGATTCTTCCAATCCAAGAACATGGTATATCTCTCCATCTGCTGGTATCATCTTTAATTTCTTTCATCAGTGTCTTATGGTTTTCTGCATATAGGTCTTTTATCTCCTTAGGTAGGTTTTTTCCTAGGTATTTTATTCTTTTTGTTTCAATGGTAAATGAGAGTGTTTCCTTAATTTCTCTTTCAGATTTTTCATCATTAGTGCATAGGAATTCAGGAGATTTCTGTGCATTAATTTTGTATCCTGCTACTCTACCAAATTCATTGATTAGCTCTAGTCATTTTCTGGTAGCATTTTTAGGATTCTCTATGTATAGTATCATGTCATCTGCAAGCAATGACAGTTTTACTTCTTTTCTGATTTGGATTCCTTTTATTTCTTTTTCTTCTCTGATTGCTGTGGCTAAAACTATGTTGAATAATAGTGGTGAGAGTGGGCAACCTTGTCTTGTTTCTGATCTTAGTGGAAATGGTTTCAGTTTTTCACCATTGGGAATGATGTTGGCTGTGGGTTTGTCATATATGGGCTTTATTATGTTGAGGTAAGTTCCCTCTATACCTACTTTCTGGAGGGTTTTTATCATAAATGCGTGTTGAATTTTGTCAAAAGCTTTTTCTGCATCTATTGAGATGACCATATGGTTTTTCTCCTTCAATTTGTTAATATGGTGTATCACGTTAATTGATTTGCATATATTGAGGAATCCTTGCACTCCTGGGATAAACCCTACTTGATCATGGTGTATGATCCTTTTAATGTGCTGTTGGATTCTGTTTGCCAGTATTTTGTTGAGGATTTTTGCCTCTATGTTCATCAGTGATATTGGCCTGTAGTTTTCCTTTTTTGTGACAAATTTGTCTGGTTTTGGTATCAGGGTGATGGTGGCCTTGTTGAATGAGTTTGGGAATATTCCTCCCTCTGCAGTATTTTGGAGGAGTTTGAGAAGGATGGGTGTTAGCTCTTCTCTAAATTTTTGATAGAAATCACCTATGAAGCCATCTGGTCCTGGGCTTTTGTTTGCTGGAAGATTTTTAATCACAGTTTCAATTTCAGTGCTTGTGATGGTCTGTTTATATTTTCTGTTTCTTCCTGGTTCGGTCTCAGAAGGTTGTGCTTTTCTAAGAATTTGTCCATTTCTTTCAGGTTGTCCATTTTATTGGCATATAGTTGCCTGTAGTAATCTCTGCTAATCCTTTGTATTTCTGCAGTGTCAGTTGTTACTTCTCCTTTTTCATTTCTAATTATGTTGATTTGAGTCTTCTCAAATCAGTGGTTTGAGAAGAGTCTTGATTTGAGTCTTCTCCCTTTTTTTCTTGATGAGTCTGGCTAATGGTTTATCAATTTTGTTTATCTTCTCAAAGAACCAGCTTTTAGTTTTTTTGATCTTGCTATTGTTTCCTTCATTTCTTTTTCACTTATTTCTTTCTTCTTTACAACTTAAAAATATTTATTGATTCATTTATAATAACAGTAATCAACCTATTACGTGTCAGCATAAATCACGTTTTTAACAGAAAATATCTATATTTTCCAAAACAAGAGAAAATATGTGAGAAGAGTGGCATTGTTTTATACTAAGTTCTTTTTAAATAAATTTACATCACATTTTTTTATTCAAACAGAAAGTCACAAAATTTATAATCATCCTCATCAGTTCACTCAGCCCCATGTAATTAATTTTTTTTTCATTTTGATCTTTTGTTAGCACTTTTATGAATTCATCAGTTTTCCATTAGAGTTCTGAAAATGCTTATTCATTCAGTTCAGCAGTATAGTCAGTTACCAGAAACCTGTACTTGTCAGAGTCTTTTCCATGAATTCCTTGAAGATGAAACCCTTTTATGGGAACATTTTTGCAAAAGCATCATAGTACACCCAGAACTGTCTGTAAATGACAAAAGGCATAAAAATGACCATGGTTAAAAATTTGATGAAAGTCCATAATAATGCAATTGATAAGGAAATTTAGTTATTTCTGAGATATACATTTTAAAGTAATAACTAGAATTATGACTTATAACATTATACCAGAACATATAAGATTTTTAGGAATTTCATGTAATGTCTGAAACATTCATATTAACATATTTCCATACAAATAACCCAAAGAAAGTTTAGTTTTATTTTTAATTTTTGAATTTTATTTTTTATACAGCAGATTCTTATTAGTCATCAACTTTATACACATCAGTGTATACAAGTCAATCCCAATCACCCAATTCAACACACCACCATCCCCACCCCCTGCAGCTTTCCCCCCTTGGTGTCCATACGTTTGTTCTCTACATCTGTGTCTCAACTTCTGCCCTGCAAACCGGTTCATCTGTACCGTTTCTCTAGGTTCCACATACATGTGTTAATATACGATATTTGTTTTTCTCTTTCTGACTTACTTCACTCTGTATGACAGTCTCTAGATCCATCCACATCTCAAAAAATGACTCAATTTCGTTCCTTTATATGGCTTAGTAATATTCCATTGTATACATGTACCACAACTTCTTTATCCATTCGTCTGTCAATGGGCATTTAGGTTGCTTCCATGACCTGACTATTGTAAATAATGCTGCAATGAACATTGGGGTGCATGTGTCTTCTGAGATATGGTTTTCTCTGGGTATATGCCCAGCAGTGGGATTGCTGGATCATATGGTAATTCTATTTTTAGTTTTTTAAGGAACGCCCATACTGTTCTCTATAGTGGCTGTATCAATTTACATTCCCACCAACAGTGCAAGAGGGTTCCCTTTTCCCCACACCCTCTCCAGCATTTGTTGTTTGTAGATTTTCTGATGAAGCCCATTCTAACTGGTGTGAGGTGATACCTCATTGTAGTTTTGATTTGTATTTCTCTCATAATTAGTGATGTTGAGCAGCTTTTCATGTGCTTCTTAGCCATCTGTATGTCTTCTTTGGAGAAGTGTCTATTTAGGTCTTCTGCCCATTGTTGGATTGGGTTGTTTGTTTCTTTAATATTGAGCTGCATATATATTTTGGAGATTAATCCTTTGTCTGTTGATTCATTTGCAAATATTTTCTCCCATTCTGAGGGTTGTCTTTTCGTCTTGTTTCTGGTTTTGTTTGCTGTGCCAAAGGTTTGAAGTTTCATTAGGTCCCATTTGTTTATTTTTGTTTTTATTTCCATTACTCTAGGAGGTGGATCAAAAAAGATCTTGCTGTGATTTATGTCAGAGAGTGTTCTTCCTATGTTTTCCTCTAAGAGTTTTATAGTGTCCGGTCTTACATTTAGGTCTCGAATCCATTTTGAGTTTCTTTTTGTGTATGGTGTTAGGGAGTGTTCTAATTCCATTCTTTTACATGTAGCTGTCCAGTTTTCCCAGCACCACTTATTGAATAGACTGTCTTTTCTCCATTGTATATCTTTGCCTCCTTTTTCATAGATTAGTTGACCATAGGTGCGTGGGTTTATCTCTGGGCTTTCTATCTTGTTCCATTGACCTATGTTTCTGTTTCTGTGCCAGTACCATATTGTCTTGATTACTGTAGCTTTGTAGTATAGTCTGAAGTCAGGGAGTCTGATTCCTCCAGCTCCGTTTTTTCCCCTCAAGACTACTTTGGCTATTCGGGGTCTTTTGTGTCTCCATACAAATTTTAAGATTTTTTGTTCTAGCTCCGTAAACAATGCCATTGGTAATTTGATAGGGATTGCATTGAATCTGTAGATTGCTTTGGGTAGTAGAGTCATTTTCACAATATTGATTCTTCCAATCCAAGAACATGGTATATATCTCTCCATCTGTTGGTATCATCTTTAATTTCTTTCATCAGTGTATTATAGTTTTCTGCATAGAGGTCTTTTGTCTCCTAAGGTAGGTTTATTTCTAGGTATTTAATTCTTTTTGTTGCAATGGTAAATGGGAGTGTTTCCTTAATTTCTCGTTCAGATTTTTAATCATTAGTGTACAGGAATGCAAGAGATTTCTTTGCATTAATTTTGTATCCTGCAACTTTACCAAATTCATTGATTAGCTCTAGTAGTTTTTTGGTGGCATCGATAGGATTCTCTATGTATAGTATCATGTCATCAGCAAACAGTGACAGTTTTACTTCTTCTTTTCCAATTTGTATTCCTTTTATTTCTTTTTCTTCTCTGATTGCCGTGGCTGGGACTTCCAAAACTATGTTGAATAATAGTGGTGGGAATGGGCAACCTTGTGTTGTTCCTAATCTTAGAGGAAATGCTTTCAGTTTTTCACCATTAAAATGATGTTTGCTGTGGGTTTGTCATATATGGCCTTTATTAAGTTGAGGTAGGTTCCCTGTATGCCCACTTTCTGGATAGTTTTTATCATAAATGAGTGTTGAATTTTGTCAAAAGCTTTTTCTGCATCTATTGAGATTATCATATGGTTTTTATTCTTCAATTTGTCAATATGGTGTATCACATTGATTGATTTGTGTACATTGAAGAATCCTTGCATCCCTGGGATAAATCCCACTCGCTCATGGTGTATGATCCTTTTAATGTGCTGTTGGATTCTGTTTGCCAGTATTTTGTTGAGGACTTTTGCATCTATATTCATCAGTGATATTGGTCTGCAATTTTCTTTTTTTGTAGTATCTTTGTCTGGTTTGGGTATCACAGTGATGGTGGCCTCATAGAATGAGTTTGGGAATGCTTCGTCCTCTGCAATTTTTTGGAAGAGTTTGAGAAGGATGGGTGTTACCTCTTCTCTACTTGCTTGATAGAATCCACCTGTGAAGCCATCTGGTCCTGGGCTTTTGTTTGTTGGAAGATTTTTAATCACAGTTTCAATTTCATTACGTGTGATTAGTCTGTTCATATTTTCTATTTCTTCCTGCTTCAGTCTTTGAAGGTTATACCTTTCTAAGAATTTGTCCATTTCTTCCAGGTTGTCCATTTTGTTGGCATAGAGTTGCTTGTAGTAGTCTCTTAGGATGCTTTGTATTTCTGTGGTGTCTGTTGTAACTTCTCCTTTTTCATTTCTAATTTTATTTGAGTCCTCTCCCTCTTTTTCTTGAAGAGTCTGGCTAATGGTCTATCAATTTTTTTTATCTTCTCAGAGAACCAGCTTTTAGTTTTATTCATCTTTGCTATTGTTTTCTTTGTTTCTATTTCATTTATTTCTGCTCTGATCTTTATGATTTCTTTCCTTCTGGTAACTTTGGGTTTTGTTTGTTCTTCTTTCTCTAGTTCCTTTAGGTGTAAGGTTAGATTCTTCATTTGAGATTTTTTTTTGTTTCTTGCGGTAGGCTGGTATCGCTATAAACTTCCCTCTTAGAACTGCTTTTGCTGCATCCCATAGGTTTTGGATCATTGTGTTTTCATTGTCATTCGTCTCTAGGTAATTTTTGATTTCCTCTATGATTTCTTCAGTGATCTGTTGGTTATTTAGTAATGTATTGTTTAGGCTCCATGTGTTTCTGTTTTTTACGTATTTTCCCCTGTATTTAATTTCTAATCTCATAGCGTTGTGGTCAGAAAAGATGCTTGATATGATTTCAAGTTACTTAAATTTACTGAGGCTTGATTTGAGACCCAAGATGTAATCTATCCTAGAGAATGTTCTGTGCGCACTTGAGAAGAAAGTGTAATCTGCTGTTTTTGGATGGAATGTCCTATAAATATCAATTAAATCTACCTGGTCTATTGTGTCATTTAAAGGTTGTGTTTTCTTCTTTATTTTCATTTTGGATGATCTGTCCATTCGTGTAAGTGAGGTGTTAAATTCCCCCACTATTATCGTGTTGCTGTCGATTTCCTCCTTTATAGCTGTTAGCAGTTGCCTTATGTATTGAGGTGCTCCTCTGTTGGGTGCATATATATTTATATTTGTTATATCTGCTTCTTGCATTGATCCCTTGATCATTATGTAGTGTCCTTCCTTGTCTCTTGTAACATTCTTTATTTTAAAGTCTATTTTATCTGATATGAGTATAGCTACTCCAGCTTTCTTTTGATTTCCATTTGCATGAAATACCTTTTTCCATCCCCTCACTTTCTGTCTGTATGTGTCCTTAGGTCTGTAGTGGGTCTCTTGTAGACAGCATATAGGTGGGTCTTGTTTTTGTATCTATTCAGCAAGCCTGTGTTGTTTGGTTGGGGCATTTAATCCATTGATGTTTAAGGTAATTATCTATATGTATGTTCCTATGACCATTTTCCTATTTGTTTTGGGTTTGTTTTGTAGGTCCTTTTCTTCTCTAGTGTTTCCCACTTAGAGAATTTCCTTTAGCATTTGTTGTAGAGCTGGTTTGGTGGTGCTGAATTCTCTTAGCTTTTGCTTGTCTGGAAAGCTTTTGATTTCTCCATTGAATCTGAATGAGATCCTTTCTGGGTAGAGTAATCTTGATTGTAGGTTCTTCCCTTTCATCACTTTAAGTGCATCATGCCACTCACTTCTGGCTTGTAGAGTTTCTGCTGAGAAATCAGCTGTTAACCTTATGGGAGTTCCCTTGTATATTATTTGTCATTTTTCCCTTGATGCTTTCAATAATTTTTCTTTGTCTTTAATTTTTGCCAATTTGATTACTATGTGTCTTGGCATGTTTCTCCTTGGGTTTATCCTGTATGGGACTTGCTGCACTTCCTGAACTTGGATGGCTATTTCCATTCCCATGTTAGGGAATTTTTCGACTATAATCTCTTCAAATATTTTCTTGGGTCCTTTCTCTCTCTCTTCCCCTTCTGGGACCAGTATAATGTGAATGTTGTTGCGTTTAATGTTGTCCCAGAAGTCTCCTAGGTTGTCTTCATTTCTTTTCATCCTTTTTTCTTTATTCTGTTTTGCAGCAGTGAATTCCACCATCTGTCTTCCAAGTCACTTATCCGTTCTTCTGCCTCAGTTATTCTGCTATTGATTCCTTCTGGTGTATTTTTCATTTTAGTTATTGTATTGTTCATCTCTGTTTGTTCGTTCTTTAATTCTTCTAGGTTTTTGTTAAACATTTCTTGCATCTTCTCGATCTTTGCCTCCATTCTTTTTCCGAGGTCCTGGATCATCTTCACTACCATTATTCTGAATTCTTTTTCTGGAATGTTGCCTATCTCCGCTTCATTTTGTTGTTTTTCTGGGGTTTTATCTTGTTCCTTCATCTGGTACATAGCTCTCTGCCTTTTCATCTTGTCTATCTTTCTGTGAATGTAGTTTTTGTTCCACAGGCTGTAGGATTATAGTTCTTCTTGGTTGTGCCCTCTGCTGGATGAGGCTCTTTTAGAGGCTTGTGTAAGTTTCCTGATGGGAGGGACTGGTGGTGGGTAGAGCAGACTGTTGCTCTGGTGGGCAGAGCTCAGTAAAAGTTTAATCCATTGACTGTTGATGGGTGGGGCTGGGTTCGCTCCTTGTTTGTTGTTTGGCGTAAGGCAACCCAACACTGGAGCCTACCCGGGCTCTTTGGTGGGGCTAATGACAGACTCTGGGAGGGTTCTCACCAAGGAGTACTTCCCAGAACTTCTGCTGCCAGTGTCCTTGTCCCCACGGTGAGCCACAGCCACCCCCCACCTCTGCAGGAGACCCTCGAACACCAGCAGGTAGGTCTGGCTCAGTCTCCCCCCGGGGTCACTGCTCCTTCCCCTGGGTCCTAATGCACACACTACTTTGTGTGTGCCCTCCAAGAGTGGAGTCTCTTTTTCCCCCAGTCCTGTCGAAGTCCTGCAATCAAATCCCACTAGGGTTGAAAGTCTGATCCTCTATGAATTCCTCCTCCCGTTGCCAGACCCCCAGGTTGGGAAGCCTGACGTGGGGCTCAGAACCTTCACTCCAGTGGGTGGACTTCTGTGGTATAAGTGTTCTCCAGTTTGTTAGTCACCCACCCAGCAGTTATGGGATTTGATTTTACTGTGATTGCACCCCTCCTACCATCTCATTGTCGCTTCTCCTTTGTCTTTGGATGTAGGGTATCTTTTTTGGTGAGTTCCAGTGTCTTCCTATCGATGACTATCCAGCAGGTAGTTGTGATTCTGGTGTTCTCACAAGATGGAGTGAGAGCACGTCCTTCTACTCTGCCATCTTCTTTTTCATTTATTTCTGATTTGATCTTTATGATTTCTTTCTTCTGCTAACTTTGGGTTTTTTTCTTCCTCTTTCTCCAATTGCTTTAGGTGTAAGCTTAGGTTGTTTATTTGAGATGTTTCTGGTTTCTTGAGGTAGTATTATATTGCTATAAACTTCCCTCCTAGCACTGCTCTTGCTACATCCCATAGGTTTTGGGTCATCGTATTTTCATTGTCATTTGTTTCTAGGTATTTTTTAATTTCCTCTTTGATCTCTTCAGTGATCTCTTGGTTATTTAATGTGTATCATTTAGCCTCCATATGTTTGTATTTTTTACAGTTTTTTTCCTGTAATTGATATCTAGTCTCATAGCACTGTTGTTGGAAAAGACACTTGATACAATTTCAATTTTCTTAAATTTACCAGGGCTTGATTTGTGACCCAAGATATGATCCATCCTGGGGAATGTTACATGAGCTCTTGAGAAGAAAGTGTATTGTTGTTTTTGGATGGAATGTCCTATAAATATCAATTAAGTCCATCTTGTCTAATGTGTGCTTTAAAGCTTGTGTTTCCTTATTTATTTTCATTTTGGATGATCTGTCCATTGGTGAAAGTGGGGTGTTAAAATCCCCTAGTATGATTGTGTTACTGTCGATTTCCCCTTTTATGGCTGTTAACATTGGCATTATGTATTGAGGTGCTCCTAAGTTGGGTACATAAATATTTACAATTGTTATATCTTCTTCTTAGATTGATCTCTTGATCATTATGTAGTGTCCTTCTTTGTCTCTTGTAGTAGACTTTAAAGTCTATTTTGTCTGATATGAGAATTGCTACTCCAGCTTTATTTTGATTTCCATTTGCATGGAATATCTTTTTCCATCCCCTTACTTTCAGTCTGTATGTGTCCCTAGGTCTGAAGTGGGTCTCTTGTAGACAGCATATATATGGGTCTTGCTTTTGTATCCTTTCAGCCAGTCTGTGTCTTTTGGTTGGAGCATTTAATCCATTTACATTTAAGGTAATTATATGTGTGTTCCTATTACCATTTTCTCAATTGTTTTGGGTTTGTTTTTGTAAGTCTTTTCCTTCTGTTGTGTTTTCTGCCTAGAGAAGTTCCTTTAGCATTTGTTGTAAAGCTGGTTGGGTGGTACTGAATTCTCTTAACTTTTTCTTGTCTGTAAAGGTTTTAATTTCTCCATCAAATCTGAATTAGATCCTTGCTGGGTAGAGTAATCTTGTTTGTAGATTTTCCCCTTTCATCAGTTTAAATATGTCCTGCCACTCCCATCTGGCTTGCAGAGTTTCTTCTGAAAGGTCAGCTGTTAACCTTATTGGGATTCCCTTGTATGTTATTTGTTGCTTTTCCCTTGCTGTTTTAATATTTTTTCTTTGTATTTAATTTTTGATAGTTTAATTAATATGTGTTTTGCCATGTTTCTCTTTGGGATTATCCTGTATGGGGCTCTCTGTGCTTCCTGGACTTATTTCCTTTCCCATGTTAGGGAAGTTTTGACTATAATCTCTTCAAATATTTTCTCAGATCCTTTCTTTTTGTCTTCTTCTTTTGGGACCCCTATAGTTCGATTATTCGTGTGCCTAATGTCCCAGAGGTCTCTGAGACTGTCCTCAATTCTTTTCATTCTTTTTTCTTTATTATGCTCTGCGGTAGTTATTTCCACTATTTTATCTTCCAGGTCACTTATCCGTTCTACTGCCTCAGTTATTCTGCTATTGATTCCTTCTAGAGAATTTTTAATTTCATTTATTGTGTTGTTCATCATTGTTTGTTTCCTCTTTAGTTCTTCTAGGTCCTTGTTAAACGTTTCTTGTACTTCCTCCATTCTATTTCCAAGATTCTGGATCATCTTTACTATCATTATCTGAATTCTTTTTCAGGTAGACTGACTGTTTCCTCTTCATTTGTTTGTTCTGGTGGGTTTTTACCTTGCTACTTCATCTGCTGCATATTTCTCTGTCTTCTCATTTTGTTTAGCTTACTGTGTTTGGGGTCTCCTTTTCACAGGCTGTAGGTTTGTAGTTCCCATTGTTTTTGGTGTCTGCCCCAGTGGGTGAGGTTGGTACAGTGGCTTGTGTGGGCTTCCTGGTGGAGGGGACTGGTGCCTGTGTTCTGGTGGATGAGGCTGGATCTTTTCTTTCTGCTGGGCAGGACTGCATCCCGTGGTGTGTTTTGGGGTGTCTGTGAACTTAGTATGATATTAGGCAGCCTCTCTGCTAATGGGTGGGGTTGTGTTCCTGTCTTGCTAGTTGTTTGGCGTGGGGCATCCAGCACTGGAGCTCGCTGGCCTTTGGGTGGAGCTGGGTCTTAGCATTGAGACGGAGATCTCCAGGAGAGCTCTGGCCAATTGATATTACGTGGGGCCGGGAGGTCTCTGGTGGGCCATAGTCCTGAACTCGGCTCTCCCCTCTCAGAGGCTCAGGCCTGACACCAGGCCAGAGCACCAAGACCCTGTCATCCACCCAGCAGACATCTGCCCTGGAGGATGCCACACAAGCTGCTCACAGGAGGTATCTCACCACAGGCACCGCCCCCCCTCCCCCCCACCAACAAAACTGCCTTTAAAAGGGTGCTGGGGGAGCTGCTGGGTGCTACTGACTACTGTTTACTGCAGGAGCCAGGCACTGGAAAGGCTGCATGTGCTGCAGGAGGCTGCCTGTGTCTCCTGTACTAACTTTTTAGTGTGCTGCCATTTAACTCTCAAGCAC
The DNA here is from genome assembly GCF_039906515.1 of Pseudorca crassidens. NCBI lineage: Eukaryota > Metazoa > Chordata > Mammalia > Artiodactyla > Delphinidae > Pseudorca > Pseudorca crassidens. Next base: position 60,845,275 of record NC_090298.1, read on the forward strand.
TGCAGCGTAATTGGATTTATTTACATTTTTTCAGACCATATTGGGACCTAGAAAATTCTATGGATAAGAGGAATCACCATTTTTTCTAAAGATTATCTCTGTTGAAGGGAGGTTGATAGTGCATTGGCTGTGGGTCAGAATCACACACTCTGTCCCTTACTAACTGAATGACCTTAGAAAGGTTAGTTAACCTCTCCAAGTCTCTGTTTCCTCATGTATAAAATGGACGTAATAGTAGTATTGGCCTCACAGGACTTGTAACATTTTAATTGAAATAATTGTAGGTTCACAAAAAGTTGCAAGAATAGTACTGTGAGGTCTCTTGTATATATCACCTAGCTTACCCCAGTGTTGACATCTTATTTAAATAGTGCATTATCATAACCAGGAAATTGATTGGCACAATACAATTAACTAGCCATTCTTACTCAAGTTTCACAAGTTTTCGCATGCATTCTTTTTGTTGTTGTTGCTAGGGCTTTGTGTATAAATCTATGGTATTTTATCACATGTACAGATTTGTATAGTTACCACTATAATCAATATACAAATGTGTGGATTAAATACAATTACACATTTTAAGTGCTTAGCACGAGACGTAGCATATAGAAGGAACTAATTAAATGTTATTATGATTATTAGAGGAAATCAGATGATCTTGCTGATCAATGCTTTCTCATTTGATGAGGTAATTGGGTGGTTGACATAAATGGTATTTTAGAAGCTAGAAGCAAGGCACTTTCCATTAATCATGCTTTAAATTTTTTTCTGTATTTTATAATGCTTTGACATCTTAGGGCCTTGAGGACCTAGGGATGTGGTGCTTTTCCCAGGATTAGCTAATTCCTAGAGATAGCAAACAACTTGCCTGTGAGGTTGTTTTTGAATAAAAGCCATCCACCCATCTGCCTCTTTTCACCGGACTTCTGATGTAATTTTCCATCCATTCCCCCCGCCCCCAACTCCAACACCTATTCCTTGGCTATAAATCCCTCCTTGTTCTTGTATTTGGAGTTGACTCCCATTTCTTGCCCCTACTGCAATAGTCTTGACAGCTACACCTATAGCAATAGTCCTGAGTAAAGTCTTTCTTACAAGTGTCAGAATAATTTTTTCTTTAACAACCCACAGGCTCAGACTATTCTAGACAACACTAATGTACACTTTCCAGAATTAAGGGACCCTTGTCAGGGTCTACTTCATTGCCTGGGGTAAACAATGAGGGGACCAAATTAAAGGGTATCCAATTTCTCCTAGTTTATCTTTGCTGTTCCTTAGATGAAGAAGAGAAAAAAACACATTCTTAGAGGCAGTAATATTGGTACATGGAAAAACTTCATCAAAGAGTTAAAATAATGACCATAATACCCCAGTAATCATTTTCACTTATGCAATAAAGTTAACTTAAATGAGGATTCTAAGATGGGGTCATACTTTTTAGATAGATGACCTGCCCCCAGAGCCCTGTGCTTTTCCAATGGTAGCACTGAGTCTGGGATCCTCCAGGGCAGGGACGGGGTGGTGAGGAGGAGCCCATAGAATCTGGATGATCAGAACCTAAATATTTTGGCTCCTTGGATATACAACACCTACCAGAAGTTAGTTCTTGCTCCTGGAACCTTTTGAAAGTATCAATGCTTGATTGCCACCTTCTGGTCAAAATGTGCCTTATATTATTTCTGCAAGTCATTAGGTTTCAGTAAAAAGGATTTGACAGAAGTTAAGTCCCTGTCAGACCAGCAATCCCACAGTGGCAACCGATATGGACAGAATATCATATAACTGTTGAGAAACTTTCCAAGGATGTGCATGCATATATATGTTTATTTATATCACACACACAAATGAATACTATTCTGAATCTGTAAGGATATAAAGGCAAATAATTATAACTTAAATTTCTACAAGTGTTTTTTTGTTTGTTTGTTTGTTTAAGTTTAAAGGTGCTTTTGCATTTGGTCATTCTATTAACTTGAGAAGCAAGTAGGAATGGAATGATTTTTAAAGCAATCCCATAAGAAGATAGGGAATTATCAATGCGTCCTTAAATTTCCTTGCAAATGTTTGTCTTACTAATCTTTTTAACTTTTCTAGAATGATTCCATGTATACTTTTTTAATGTAATTTTTAAAAAATTAATTAATTAATTTTTGTCTGTGTTGGGTCTTCGTTGCTGCGCATGAGCTTTCTCTAGTTGCGGCAAGCGGGGGGCTACTCTTTGTTGCGGTGCGCGGTCTTCTCACTGTGGTGGCTCCTCTTGTTGCGGAGCACAGGCTCTAGGCTTGTGAGCTTCAGTAGCTGTGGCACACAGGCTCAGTAGTTGTGGTTTGTGGGCTCAGAGTGCAGGCTCTGTACTTGTGGCACACTGGCTTAGTTGCTCCACGGCATGTGGGTCCTGGACCAGGGCTTGAACCTGTGTCCCTTGCATTGTCAGGTGGATTCTTAACCACTGATCCACCAGGGAAGTCCCTCCATGTGTACTTTTTCATTACCAAGCTCACTTTTGCACTTAAAATATAATTCTGTTTTTTAAAGTGACATGAATTTTATGAAAACATCTGTTGGATAGAAAAGAACTTTAATAATCAACTAACAAATGTATATATGTTAATGTCTTATGTGTCACCTTCAATTGACGATGATGCAAACATGTGGAGAACAGATGGCATACGGTTAAGAGCACTGCCTCTAAAAGCAGATGGTCTGAATTTGAATCCTGGCTCTGACTGTTACTGGCTGTTATCTTTAAACAAGTTACTTAATCTCTGGCCTTTGATTTCCTTATCTGTAAAATGGAGGTGATGTCATCCATAATAGTACCTATCCCACAGGATTGTGATGAAAATTAAACTAGTTAGTATCTGCACAGTGCTTAAAATAGTGCCTAGTACATAAATGAATTGTTTGTGTAAAGCAATTAGAACAGTGTCTGGTACATAGCAAGCACTATGTAAGTATTAACTAAATAAAACAATAATAGAAAATGATTAATATTCACTCCAAACTTACCATGTGCCAGGTTCTAAATTTAGCACTTGGCACACATTATTGTTTTTCATCCTCCTACCATCCTATGTGAAGGATTCTATTATTTAGTTTCCGTTCTACATGGAAACTGAAACACAGAGTGCTTAAGAAACTTGCTGAAAGTCACCCAGCAAGTATGTAGCAGAGCTGAGATTTAGTTAACCTGTTTCCATCTAAACATTGTTATTTTACTACCCCACTTATGTCTCCATTGCATTTAAACCTTTTCACTAATTTATCAAGTTAATTCTGTACTATTTGTCCTCTGGAACCCAAATGAGCTCCTTAAGCACCCAATTTTGTCTTTCTCTTCTAGGTTTTTGGCATATATTCAAATGAGCCTTAATTAGTTCATAACTTTTATATCTAGATATAATTAATGCCAAACAGAATACCATGGCTATGTTTAATAAAATCTGATGATAGTAACAAGATTGTTAGGCTCACAAACATTCTGTCCTTTCCCTTCAGGAGACTGTTTCAACAAATTAATACAATTACTTTGGTGATTAAATATTCATTCATTGTGGTCTCACATTAAATCCTCATGAACTAAAGCAAGGTGAGAAGTAGATATATTTCAATAAAACGATAGGATCGTGGACAGGCCCTTCTTTGAAACAGCAAGAGGGCAAATATGTATTCCTGTCATTCTAATGTTTCCTTCGGTTAATTTTAATTTCCTTTTTTATACTCTTAAATAGTTTTAATTATTACAAGAGAATTGTCAATAACTATTACTCTATCTTGGGGAAAAAAAGGCAGGGAGAGAAGGTGAAGGCTCCTCCGGCATCAAGATGGATTCATTCAAACCCCCACCCCAAGAATAAGTGTAAGATGTTCCCCATACTCACTCCACTGGGGGTCTAGTCCAGACCCCATCAGTCCTCTTCTTCTTCTTTGTGTTCATGAGTTCAATGGTGTCTCGGAGTTGTGGTATGCATTGGGCAGCAAATAGGGGAGAAGGGGTTGTTTGCAAGTCTTCCTAGGCAATCAGTAGGGGAGGTTGCTGGAGGAATGAAGTCCTCATGGACCCCAAAGGAGGACAGTTGTCAGAGTCCCCTAGTGCAGGTAGTAGAGACATTCCCTTGAATGAAAACAAGGCAAACCACAGGTGATGGGTCAGTTCCAAGCAGGTCCCAGGCTCTGAATCAACAGCCCTCACGGAGGACCTATCTCAGATGCATCGGCCCAGCTCTTCCAGGGTAATCCCCTCTCTTTCTCCTTGAGCAACTTCTCCTGGCTCCCAACCCAGCCCCCAGCCCCCTGGTTCCTCTTTCCTCCATCCTCTTGTTTCCTTCTGGTTTTAGGAAAAACCTGTCCTCTCGTTAGCTCCTTACCTTCTCTAAGGACACTTCTTTCTTTCCTTCCCCCAGCTCCAGTCTTGTGCTCCTTTATGATGGACTGATGTGCAGTAGACTCAGAACCCACTCCTTTCCCTTATCCTGGACTGATCTTCAGACTTTTCTAAGAATCTAGGGGAAAAATCATACTATATTATTATATCACTTATAATTGTGACAACATTTTAACATTAAAAATATTAAAACATAAATTAATAAAAATAAGCAAATATAAACTATTAATTTTATATATTGCTATATAATGATGAGGATATTAAAATGGTCTGAACATTCCTATCTTGTCACACTTTTTATTCAATTTAATTTTTTTTAATGAAGTATAGTTGATTTACAATGCTGTGCCAATCTCGAGCGAACTTGCCTGCTCCAGAGAGAATGCCTGAGCGTGGAAGAATTGGGAGAAAGGTTTTGAGTATGTTTTGGTTCCCTAACAAGGAAAGAGTGTTTATTCTGTCCCAGTTGTCTGTTTTGATTCTCTAGAAGAGAATCTCCTTTGCTATTTTCTTAAATCTAATTAGTGGAACCGAAGACCTTGTTGCAAGACTTCCCTTACTCTACTTTCTTTGACAATCTTTAGTGCTTCTTTTAAATATAACTTCCATTACATTTTAAGACTTGTAGTTCTACAAAGTAATTTGCATTCAGTGGACGATATGGTTCTATGCTGGCCATCTCATGTTATGAGAAACGTGTTAAACCATGCCTTCTGAAAGTTTTCAAGTCCATTCGCCTTAAGCACATTTAGTTAACCTAAACATCACATAGGAATTTAGAAATGCTAGAATTGCAAGTGATTTCTTGACTAATGCCTGTCTCCCCTACTAGACTGTAAATGACAATGAACTGAATCTATTTTCACTCACCATCGTATGCCCAGAGCCCACCACCGTGCCTGGCACGTAGCTGGTGTTCCATACATATTGGTCGAACAAATAGACGTTACCCTATTTTGCCTTTAAAGCCTGTCTTGAAGATTTTATGCACATTTTAGAAATAAGGATGAAGAAGAATATTGGCAGAACCATATTAAAGACTGGAACAGTTGTGTTGAGGATTATGAAGGATAGGGAGAATAAGAAGAAAGTGAAGAGTTGGGGATTACGAGGTCAAGCTTGGGCTCAGTGGAAAGGGCCAAGTGCAAAGTGCTGCATCCTTGTATGCTGCATCAGCACACAGAGTGGCTGTATGCTGATCACATCTCACGCTGGGAGGCAGTGGCACCATGGAAAAAATTACATATCGCCAATGTTTCACATAACTTTCTTCAGTTCGTAAACTCTGTAAGTTCCACAGTTCTACACCACTCCAGCCATTGGTATATAAATTACTTGCGTTTTCTCATGCACTTAATGCTCTTACTGTTCAACTCAGCAAGCATATACTGAACACTTGCTATCTTGGGGGTGTACTGGTGGTGCTCAGTACACAGGTATTCTGCTTACTACTCACTTTTAATAGATTTTATTATTTTAGAGAGTTTTACGTTCACAGAAAAATCTGCTACTCATTTGTAAAAGCCTGAATCAAAGTTACCTACAAATGTAACAAATTCTAATTTCCAAATGAACCCAGGTAGCAAACAAATGCTACACACACACACACACACACACGCACACACAACCAGTCAGCCTCCTCTTTCTACCATGGATACAACTTCTATACACCACTTCTCGGTTAATATTTACCAAAGTGAAAGGAGAAAAGTCAGAAACTTCAAAACACACCAGGAACATTTTTCTGTCACACTGGTTGGAAAAGAATCCACAATTTCTTTGCCAAATTCCTAGTAAGTTTTAAGATATTAATTGCTGGATACTTGTCAATTAATTAATCCTTGACTTCTGGAGAAAAGGTTGGAGGGTATAAAACTTTCATCTCTGAGCCAATTGAACTGTTTTAACTGGAAATTTTCCCAGGCCAGTCACAGAGAGGAAAAACAAAAGGTGGTCAAGAAAAAAACTACATATCCTCAAATCTTCCATTGCTAACCAAAACAGCACCAAGAATTAATTTCTTAGCTTTAGTGTCATTTTATTAGCAATCATTTCTTGAGTTGAAACTCTTACAAAGTATGTCTAGAAACTAGTGTAGTAAGTGTTTTACTCATTAAAAGTTAGGTTATTAAAACTTATTAAGACATCTAGCAAAGTAGACGAACTACTCTACATAAAAATAACTGTCATTTAGAAATTACATTTGGCTCAATGAACTAGAAATCCAACCATGGTGACTTAATCAAAAGGAGTTTATTTTTCTCCCCAAAGAGGAAGTCCAGAGATAGGCAATTCACAGTGTCAGTCGTTAACATCCCAGGATCCTCCTATCCTTCTGGTTTGTTTTCCTTCGAATGTGGTGTTCATTTTCATGATTGCCTCATGGTTACAATATGGCTGCTCCACGTCCAGCATAATACCAACTTTCTGAGTAGGGAGAATAAGAATAAAGAGAAAGGCAAAGGCAAAAGCCTGAATTTGTCCTTGTCTATTGGAAAGCAAGGGCTTTCCCAGGAGACTTGCCTCTCCTCTAGACTTCTACTTACACTTCTTTGGCCATAACTGTGTCACATGGTCACCCAGCTATAAGGAAGGGTAAGAAATACAGACTTTTAGTTAGGTGTATTGATACCCTGAACAAAATTTGGGTTCCCTTGTAAGGAAGAAGGGAGAATGGCTGTTGGATTGACAACCAGCAGTGTCTGCCACAAAAACATTTTTAAAAATTGAAGGCAGAAAGGGTTTGAGTCCCAGGAACTTTGGAGGCAGTGAGAAAATCAATGTATTTAACATTGTGAATAAAAGTTTCTTAAAAACTCAAGCTCAGGACAAGGATATTACCTATGTTTCCAGCAATGGGCAGTTAGACATAGTTCAGCATAAGCTGGCTTGAGTGATGTTTTTAAAGAACTATCTAGTCACCTTCCCACTTATGCTGTAGGATGCCTGAAAGGCACCAACTAGCAATGAACACCCTCAAAAGAATTTAGCAATGATGCATAATTGCAAATTTTTGTATTTGTATCCAATTTTAATGCCAACAACCTAATGATGGTCAGTTGCATTCAAAGTACAATTCAAATAGCCAAGTAATTTTTTACACATCCAAACTTTAACTTGTATCTCTGAAGCTGTTGAAGGGTAATCATTTCCTACTACCCAGAAACATCTTGCATCCCTTAATCTCTCCTCTTCCTATTCACCCACACACTTTGTTATATTTTACAAAAGTATCAATCCACAATAGCTTGGAACTTTTTTTAATGGTCCATCACCACTGAGTTTGATAAAGTACTGCCCTAGTCTAAAGGGTTGATTTTTGCATATTAAAGGTCTAGAATGGGTCTAGTGGAGAGAGACTCTCCTTGGAGAGTCAGAATTCTCCACATTAGGCATGTGTGATGGGTGGGGGCAGCATGGGGAAACTTACAATATAGTAATCTTTTTACTCATTACACAATTGTACAATGAAGGTGCAAATTGTAAGTATTTCAGTTGGGGGTGGAGAAGATGGGCTGCCTAGTTTCCTTTGGCTTCCTTCCTTTAATATCACTCCAGGGTTTTAGTGTTACACCCACCCATTCTTTCCTTGGGTCTCCAGGGGGAGGAAACAGTTAATGGGCAATTGACCAGAAGTAATACAGAGCAATAAATCAGAACTACTGAAAAGCTATGGCTCCCTAGATATTCTTGTGTGATATCAAATAGCAGGATCAGACAGGAGAGTGTTAGCTACCAGATTCAACATAAATTATGACAGGTGAGTGTTCATTAAATGTAGAATTGATGATACGCTAAAAGAAATTGGATATAAATCAGGTTTTAGTTCATTGATAGTATTCTTCGGTTGTGGAATACAGGTTTCCCTCACTATCCGAAAGTAGAGCAAGCCTACGTAAACTTTCGTAAGCCAAGACTGCGTAAAGCAAAGAAGCAATTACCGTTAATTTAAATGGAAAAATGTGTGAGTGTTCCCAGACCCAAAAATAACCTACCAAATCATACTAAATAATATATAAAACCTAAAATAACACGAACATAGGGTAAAAGCAGGAGTGATATGATAAATGCATAGGCTGGATAAAGTAGAAATAATGTATGGTACAGTGTAGTTTCACTTATCAGAACCGGGAAGACAGTAAGCACACTGGAAGGCAGAGAGGTAGCGATGATGGTGTGTCAGGCTGAGGCATGGGAGGCTGGGGAGGTGGGAGGTAGAGGACAGGTAGGAGGGAGAGGAAGACAGTCACCTATTAAGATCTCATCACCATCTAAATCCATCAGGGCAGACAAGTCACTAACATCTACACCTTCTGTGTCTGCCTGCCGTGATGTCTGCTCTGGCTGATGTGGAAGACCTGCAATATGACAATGTGCTTGACCGCTCAGCCTCGTGCAATATGCTGTCACAGAATTCTTTGTAGGTACTCAAAACATCCTGCAAAACTGCCCTAAACCTACGTGCCCTTTCAAAATTAAAGTCATGCTTTTCTGCAATCACTGCAGCTCTGCCAGTCAGGGTGAAAGCTCACACAAGTGCTTCATGGTCGGTTCCTGGATGACCCTCTTCACCTGTCAGCTGTGGGTCATGGAATGCCAAAACCTCTTCAACATCATCTTTGCCAACTTCCACAAACACAGTCACTTTTGCTGTATTTATTGTTGCTGGTTCAAAGTCTTAAAATACTTCACTGCTTCAGGATAGTGTCCTCCAAATGCCATTTCTCATCGAGACGGTTAGCCTATCAAGAGCATCTCCAAGGTTGTTGATTACCAGTTTTATATTGTAGCCTTTCCAAATCTCTCATAAAGATGCTTCAGAGTTGCCCTTGAGGGGGCTATGTTCTAGTTTGGTGAGAATAGGACTGAGTTGACGCCCTGCATTCAATTTGTGCTTTTCCTGGAATTTCTTTTCTGTTCTTTCCGGAGGGGAAGGGCCGAAAAAGGACCATTCCAGGGCGCGGCGCTGGGCTTGCCACATTTGGGAGCGCCCCCTGAAGTTGGGCGCACAGCCTCCCGACGCCCTGCCGTTGGGCTGGTGGAGGCCGCAGCACTGCTAGGGTTGTATCAGTCCTCCTGTTTGCACTATTTCTTTTTGCGACCATGGCCCCGCCTTAAGTATTTCTAATTAAGAAACAAAACCTCAGGAAACCGAAACTTAACCAGCCGCTCTCGCTTCTGTAATTACGCCTGCTGACCCCCCCCCCCCCGCAACCGTCCAACCAATCAGACGGCGACTAGTGTCTCTGTTTAAAAGTCAACCAATCGGCGACTGGTGTCTTTGTTTAAAAGTCAACCAATCGGCGACTAGTGTCTCTGTTTAAAAGTCAACCAATCGGCGACTAGTGTCTTTGTTTAAAAGTCAACCAATCGGCGACTAGTGTCTCTGTTTAAAAGTCAACCAATCGGCGACTAGTGTCTTTGTTTAAAAGTCAACCAATCGGCGACTAGTGTCTCTGTTTAAAAGTCAACCAATCGGCGACTATGTTTGTACCGGTCTATAAAAGAGCTGTACTAAACTCCGCCAGGCCCTCTTAGCGTCACCGGCAACGAGTGCGCGGAGGTCCAGGTTCGAACCTGCAATAAATGACCCTTGCCGTTTGGCTTTGACTCTCGACTCTGGTGGTCTTGTGGAGGGGCCTCGCGACCTTGGGCATTTCATTTGGGGGCTCGTCCGGGATGCCCCCAAGCCCACCAGACATCAGGTCAACGGGTCATCGCTGACAACCGATCGGTAAGTAAGCCGGCTCAGGGTACCTTCTGTTTTGGGGACTAGGACAGTCCTGGCGGACGCGCTATAGGACACCTAGTCGGGTGTGGTTGGAGACGTCCACCACGACCCATCTGGGGCTGACAGCCCATCTGAAGCGCGCACGCGATAACCTCCCCTTCCTCTTTTTACAGACTCCGCTATTGGGACTGCTCTTAATCACTTTTGTTTTCAGAGTAACCTTTTCTAATCAATCTCTTCCAGGACCTAGACATGGGCCAAGCACAGAGTACCCCCCTCTCCCTCCTTCTCGCTAATTTTGGGGATGTAAAGTCCCGAGGACACAACTTCAGTCTGGATATCCGGAGAAGAAAACTAATTACCTTCTGCCGCTCTGAATGGCCAACTTTCGGGGTTGGCTGGCCCACCGAGGGTACCTTTTGTCTTCCTATAATCCTAAAAGTTAAATCTAGAGTTTTCTTGCCAGGAAAAGAAGGCCATCCGGACCAGATGCCCTACATCCTGGTATGGCAGGACCTGGTAGAAAACCCTCCTCCCTGGATGACCCCCTTTTTGTCATCAGGGTTATATAAGATCCTTGCGGCCCGACCAACTAAACCTCCCAAGCCTCAGACCCGAACTGCACCCATACTCTCTGACAGCCAAGACCTCCTTCTCCTAGACCCCCCCCCATATCAATCTCCTCCTGTGGCCCCACAACCAGTCCCCCTTCCTGCTCCTGGCTCTGCTCCTCTCCCCTTGGTAGAACCTCCTGCGGCCCCTCCCGGAGGGCCACCCAGGCCAGAACCGGAGGACCGAGAGGCAGAGGCACTACCTGTCCCCCTGCCCAATGAAAATAATTCCCAGGGGCCGGCTGGGCGCACTCGCGGACGCACTCAGCGCGACCCAGGGTTCCGCCATCCTGATTCCACCATAGCCCTACCCCTGCGAGAAATAGGCCCTCCCGATGAGACAGGGAACCCCCGACTCCAGTATTGGCCATTCTCTACCAGTGACCTATATAATTGGAAAACCCAGAATGCCCGTTTTTCTGATAATCCTAAAGACTTGATAGCTCTTCTAGATAGCGTTATGTTCACTCATCAGCCCACCTGGGATGACTGCCAACAGCTCCTCCGGATCCTATTCACTACCGAAGAACGGGAGCGAATCCAGCTGGAGGCGAGAAAACTGGTTCCTGGAGATAATGGTCAACCCACCGCTAACCCTGACCTCATCAATGCAGCTTTTCCCTTAACTCGTCCCCCGCAGGATGAATGGGACTATAACACCGGAGAAGGTAGGGGACGACTGCTCATTTATCGCCAGACTCTAATGGCGGGTCTCCGGGCTGCCGCGTGCAAGCCCACTAATTTGGCCAAGGTATATTCAATCGTACAAGGTAAAACAGAAAGTCCCTCCTCTTATTTAGAAAGATTAATGGAAGCCTTTAGGCAGTATACCCCTATGGATCCAGAGGCCCCCGAAAATCAGGCCGCCATTGTAATGTCCTTCGTTAACCAGGCAGCCCCTGATATTAAAAAGAAACTCCAGAAGTTAGAAGATCTGGAGGGCAAACAGATACAGGACTTACTCCGTATCGCCCAGCGCGTCTTTAATAACCGGGACGCCCCAGAGGATAAACAACTTAAAGCCACTGAGAAAATGACTGAAGTCTTGGCGGCCATTGTTCAGAAAGATCAAGAGGGCCCCCCAGCCACTCGACCTCCCAGGCGACCATTGGACAGAGATCAATGTGCCTATTGCAAGGAAAAGGGCCACTGGGCTCGGGAATGCCCCAAGAAAAGGTAGCCGCGCCCCAACCAGGGGCAATGGCAACCGAACGCCACCCCAGTCCTGTTTACGCATGATACAAAGTAGGGGGGACGGGGTTCGGACCCCCTCCCCGAACCCAGGGTAACCCTACGAGTGGAGGGGAAACCAGTCCAATTCCTGGTGGATACAGGGGCACAGCATTCGGTCTTGGTTAAGCCCCACGGGAAAATTTCTAACAAATCCTCCTGGGTCCAGGGAGCTACGGGAGTCAAACGTTACCTTTGGACCACTCAGAGAACTGTGGACTTGGGCACGGGAAGGGTAACCCATACCTTTCTGGTCATTCCCGATAGCCCTTGCCCCTTACTGGGGAGAGACTTACTCACTAAAATGGGAGCACAAATTCATTTTCGGCCAGAGGGGCCAATCGTAACAGACCCTCACGACCAACCCATATCTGTGCTCACCCTGAACTTGGAAGATGAGTACCGACTTCACCAGGAACCACCCTCCCAAAATCAAGATATAGAGTCATGGCTTCAGCAGTTCCCCGAAGCATGGGCAGAAACAGGGGGGGTGGGACTAGCCAAACACCGCCCAGCCCTATTCATAGAGATCAAACCGGGGGCAGATCCTGCACGTGTCCGACAGTATCCCATGCCCCTAGAGGCCAAGACTGGTATCACTCCTCATATTCGCCGGCTTCTTGACCTGGGGATACTGCGTCCCTGCCAGTCGGCCTGGAATACACCCCTGCTGCCAGTCCGCAAACCTAACAGTAAAGACTACTGCCCAGTGCAGGACCTGAGGGAAGTCAACAGACGGGTCATAGACATCCATCCTACTGTGCCCAATCCATATACTCTTTTGAGCGCCCTTAGTCCAGAAAAACAATGGTATACTGTGCTGGACCTCAAAGATGCCTTTTTTAGTTTACCCTTGGGGCCCAAAAGTCAAGAACTCTTTGCCTTCGAATGGTCAGATCCCGAGAGAGGTATAAACGGACAACTCACCTGGACCAGACTTCCCCAAGGATTCAAAAACTCGCCTACCTTGTTTGATGAGGCCCTACACGAGGATCTCAGTGAGTACCGGAGACAAAACCCCAATGTAACCCTCCTGCAGTATGTTGATGATCTCTTAATAGCTGCTGAGACCGCTGAAGCCTGCCTGCAGGGAACCAGAAACCTCCTACGGACTCTCGGCACCCTGGGATACCGAGCCTCTGCCAAGAAAGCACAGATCTGCAGGCCTGAGGTAACTTACCTGGGATACCTATTGAAAGGGGGGCAACGATGGCTCACAGATGCACGGAAGGAAACCGTCCTCCGCATCCCCAGACCCACCACGCCTCGACAGGTGAGGGAATTTTTGGGGTCGGCTGGGTTCTGCCGTTTATGGATACCCAAATTTGCTGAAATGGCCAAACCGCTATACCTAGCCACCAAAGAGCAGACGCCCTTTGAATGGACAGAAGAGGCTGAGCAGTCATTTCAGCAGATCAAAACTGCCTTGCTATCCGCACCCGCCCTGGGTCTCCCTGATGTCTCCAAGCCCTTCCACCTCTTTGTAGATGAAAGCAAAGGCATAGCTAAGGCCGTATTGACCCAGCCCCTCGGTCCTTGGCCCAGGCCTGTTGCTTACCTATCAAAAAAATTGGACCCAGTGGCTGCCGGCTGGCCTCCTTGCCTCCGGATGATCGCCGCCACGGCCCTAATGGTAAAGGATGCTGACAAACTAACTATGGGGCAGGAGTTACATGTCACCAGCCCCCACGCCATCGACGGGGTTCTCAGCCTCCCGACCGATGGATGAGCAATGCTCGATTGGTCCACTACCAGGGTCTACTGTTAAATCCCCTCAGAATCAGCTACACTCCGCCGCGGGCATTAAACCCTGCCTCCCTATTACCTGACCCAGATTTGGACTCCCCACTCCATGACTGTGCAGAGGTACTGGCCCAGATCCATGGGGTTCGGGAAGACCTACGTGACCAGCCCCTACCGGATGCACAAGTCACATGGTTCACAGACGGCAGCAGCTTTGTCCAGCAAGGTCAGAGGTATGCGGGGGCAGCAGTAACATCAGAAACTGAGGTGATATGGGCAGAGACTCTCCCCCCAGGGACCTCAGCCCAAAAAGCTGAATTAATTGCCCTGACCCAAGCTCTCAAGATGAGCAAAGGCCAAAAAGCTACCATATACACAGACAGCCTGTATGCTTTCGCTACCGCACATATACATGGGGCAATATACCGAGAGCGGGGACTACTCACAGCAGAGGGCAAGGACATCAAGAACAAAGAGGAAATCCTGGCCTTGCTAGCGGCCATATGGGAACCCAAAAAGCTAGCCATTGTACACTGCCCGGGGCATCAAAAACCCACGAATCCAGTCACCCGAGGCAACAATTTGGCAGACCAGACGGCTCGAAAGGCGGCACACACTCCAATACCATTACTTCCCCTGCAACTGCCGGATCCAGGCCCCCGGGAACTACCGCCCCAACCCGACTACTCGGAGGATGACATCAGATGGATGAGCAAGCTTCCTCTAACCCAGGTTAGAGACGGATGGTGGCGGGACGCTAAAAACAATATCCTCCTTCCTGAGAGACTAGGAACCCTGGTCCTTGAACGGATCCACCGTAGCACCCACTTGGGCGCCCGACGGCTACAGGATCTCATCAGGCAGACTGGACTTAAAATTAAAAATGTCTCCGAGAAGACTGAACGACTGGTTGCTGACTGTGCAGTCTGCCAACTCCATAATGCCAGCACCCACCCGCCAACCACTGGCATCCGGGAGAGAGGAAACCAGCCTGGAGCCTACTGGGAAGTGGACTTCACGGAGGTAAAGCCTGGCAAATATGGGTATAAATATTTACTGGTGTTTATAGATACCTTTTCAGGTTGGACTGAGGCATTCCCAACCAAGAATGAGACTGCACGAATAGTAGCTAAGAAGCTACTAGAAGAGATCCTGCCCAGGTATGGCTTTCCAGTTATGATAGGGTCCGACAACGGGCCAGCCTTCGTTTCTAAGGTAAGTCAGGATCTGGCTTCCATACTTGGGGCTAATTGGAAATTACATTGTGCATACCGCCCCCAGAGTTCAGGACAGGTAGAAAGGATGAATAGAACTCTAAAAGAGACCTTGACTAAATTGACCATGGAGACTGGCGCTAACTGGGTAGTCCTACTCCCCTACGCTCTGTTTAGGGTGCGAAATTCCCCCTATAAGCTAGGATTTACTCCCTACGAAATAATGCATGGTAGGCCTCCTCCTATCATCCCTAATCTAAAGACTAACCTTATCCAATTGGACCCAGAAAATAATCTCCTGTCTTCCCTCCAAGCCTTACAGCGGATACACGAGACAATCTGGCCCAAACTAAAAGAGCTATATGCAACAGGACCCCCACCTACTCCACACCAGCTCCGGCCAGGTGACTGGGTCCTTGTCAAACGCCATCGACAAGAGACCCTAGAACCCAGGTGGAAAGGACCTTACCAGATCATCCTGACAACGCCGACAGCCATCAAGGTGGACAGCATAGCTGCCTGGATCCATCACACACACGTCAAGCCGGTGGACCCATTTTCTGACCTCATCAAGTCCACTAAAGCTGACGTCACCTGGACTGTTGACCGGAGTAAGAACAATCCCCTCAAACTGACTTTGCGCCATACTCTCCCCCATGATGACCAAGGTACTGCTGATAGCCCTAATGATAGTCCTAACCCTCAACCCTCGGGCCACGAGGGGAGGATTCGGCCCTCCCCCCAATAAGAATACTTTAATACAACTACTATATGGTGCACCGTGCGAGTGCAGGGGAGGTACTATGGAGACTCCTGTTGTTCCCCGAGGGTATACTCATATGCAGGACTGCGGGGGCATAACTGCGTATCTTGTTCAGGAATATAGGGTTACCGGGGCCTCTCAAAACTGGCAATGCTACCATAAGCCTAAGCCACTCCCCCCTCGAGCTACTTGCCCCTGTTCTACCTTCCAGGAATCGATGCATAGCATGTGCTATTCCTCTTACCAGCAATGTATAGGGGCCAATAACAAGACTTATTTCACAGCCATACTACAGAATAATAAAAGCCCCACCATTAGTGATGATAATAAATACCTTCAGGCTGGATGCACTGGCACCCCCGGGACCCCGGTATGCTGGAATACCAGGGCCCCCACACATATGTCAGACGGTGGGGGGCCCCAGGATGCAGTGCGCCAGATAGAAACCCGAAGACAAATAGAAGAGGCCTATCGGCATCTGTACCCACAGCTCAGCTACCACCCCCTAATTCTCCCTAAGGTCGATCCCTCTGAATTAGACTCCCAGACCATGTCCATACTAGAAGCTACTTTTGCGCTTTTGAATACCACCAACCCCAACTTAGCACAGGATTGCTGGCTCTGCCTTCCTCAGGGACCGCCCCGCCCTATAGCCATCCCCACCTTCACCAATTTAAATATCAGCGAACGATGTAACCCTACTTCACTCCCCGAGCCGTTCCCCATACAATTTTCAAAATTTTCAGCCACCTTTAATACCTCATGCTTTGTCAAGAACGATTCCCTCTCTAACGCCAGTATTGACTTGGGAATCCTTTCATCCACTGGATGTAGTCAATATATCCCCGTGAACTCCTCCCTCTGTAGTCCTAATACCACTGTCTTTGTCTGTGGAAGTAACCTAGCATACACCTTTTACCCCCGAATTGGACAGGGGTCTGCACCCTGGCCACCCTTCTCCCCAATGTAGACCTGATCTCGGGAGACACCCCGTTGCCCATTCCCAGCTTTGACCTCTGGGCAGGGAGAACCAAACGAGCCATTACAGTCCTACCCCTCCTGGTAGGATTAGGAATTACAGGAGCTGTGGCCACAGGGAGTACAGGTCTTGGGGTCTCCCTTCACTCCTATAGTCAGCTGTCTAGGCAATTAATAGAAGATGTAGAAACTCTCTCTGGGACCATTCAGGACTTACAGGACCAATTAGATTCGCTGGCCGAGGTGGTCCTACAGAATAGGAGGGGCTTAGACTTGCTGACAGCTGAACAGGGTGGGATATGCCTCGCCCTAAAAGAAAAATGTTGTTTCTATGCAAATAAATCAGGCATTGTAAGAAACAAGATCCACCAGCTCCAGGAAGACCTAGCTCGCCGCCGGCAAGAATTAGCGGATAATCCCCTTTGGTCAGGATTTCATGGGATGCTCCCCTTCCTCCTCCCCATCCTGGGCCCTCTACTATGCCTCCTTCTCCTCCTCACTATAGGCCCCTGTATACTCAGTAAAGTCATGAATTTTGTTCGCGAAAGAATAAATACAGTCCAGCTAATGATATTAAGAACACAATATCAGCCCTGCGAGGCCTCAGAAATTGAAGAAACGGAGCCTTGAGGACCCAAGATTGGCTCCTCTGGTTCATGAGAAAGGGGGGAATGAGGGGGCTATGTTCTAGTTTGGTGAGAATAGGACTGAGTTGACGCCCTGCATTCAATTTGTGCTTTTCCTGGAATTTCTTTTCTGTTCTTTCCGGAGGGGAAGGGCCGAAAAAGGACCATTCCAGGGCGCGGCGCTGGGCTTGCCACATTTGGGAGCGCCCCCTGAAGTTGGGCGCACAGCCTCCCGACGCCCTGCCGTTGGGCTGGTGGAGGCCGCAGCACTGCTAGGGTTGTATCAGTCCTCCTGTTTGCACTATTTCTTTTTGCGACCATGGCCCCGCCTTAAGTATTTCTAATTAAGAAACAAAACCTCAGGAAACCGAAACTTAACCAGCCGCTCTCGCTTCTGTAATTACGCCTGCTGACCCCCCCCCCCGCAACCGTCCAACCAATCAGACGGCGACTAGTGTCTCTGTTTAAAAGTCAACCAATCGGCGACTAGTGTCTTTGTTTAAAAGTCAACCAATCGGCGACTAGTGTCTCTGTTTAAAAGTCAACCAATCGGCGACTATGTTTGTACCGGTCTATAAAAGAGCTGTACTAAACTCCGCCAGGCCCTCTTAGCGTCACCGGCAACGAGTGCGCGGAGGTCCAGGTTCGAACCTGCAATAAATGACCCTTGCCGTTTGGCTTTGACTCTCGACTCTGGTGGTCTTGTGGAGGGGCCTCGCGACCTTGGGCATTTCACCCTTTCTGTCAATGGCACTTACAATAAAACACATCACATTTTTTTCTTTTTTCTTTGCAGTACGCGGGCCTCTCACTGTTGTGGCCTCTCCCATTGCGGAGCACAGGCTCCGGACGCGCAGGCTCAGCGGCCATGGCTCACGGGCCCAGATGCTCCGCGGCACGCAGGACCCTCCTGGTCCTGGGCACAAACCCATGTCCCCTGCATCGGCAGGCGGACTCTCAACCACTGCGCCACCAGGGAAGCTCAACATTTTGTATAGAGTAAGCCTTAATTGTGGCTATCAGGCCCGGGTCACACGGTTGCAGCAATGACGTTGTATTCAGTGGTAAGAACACAACACAAATGTTACTGCCATACTCGGTAATGCCAGGTGGATAAGCAGCACAATTATTGACAATCAGAAGACACCTATTATCGTGGTTATTTTCTTTACAGTATTTTTCAACAAAAGGACTAACATATTCACTCATGTACTCAGAAAAAATCACTTGGGTATTCCAAACACTTGAATGTGAATGAAACACAACAGGAAGTGTATTCTTATCAATGCCTTTAAGTGCCCTCGGGTTTTCTGAATGGTACCCTAGTAGAGGCCTAAGGACAGCATCACCAGTGGTGTTAATAATAGGCATTAGCATTAACCTGTCCTTCAATGCTTTGTGTCCCTTAGCCTGCTTTTCTTGTATTGAAATTAATGATTTGCTTGGCAACTTTTTCCAATAAACTGCTGTTTCCTTGCAGTTAAACACTTGCTTACACAAATAACCACCTTCTGTAATTATTTCCTTCAGTTCTTCTGGGACCTTTTTAGGCAGCTTCAGTATCAGCTGAAGCACTCTCTCCAGTAAACTTTAAGCTATGAAACTCCCCTCGCCTCAAAAACTGATCAAATCACCCATGACTACCTTTAAATCCCACTTTTGCAACATTTTCACCACCATCAACCAGTGCTTTCTGTTTCAGCTTATTGAAAAGACTGATTACTCCTTAGCTGTAGGATAACTTAACTGAACGCTGCACTTTGTATACTTTGTACACTTTGCTCCTAGCAGAACCAATAGTGACTTCAGCAGCTTTGAAGAATCTCTCTTTCTTGGTGCAATTAGTACAAGTGGTGGACGCAGTCAAGTTCGATGCATGCACAGTGTCTATTTTGTTCACCACGATCAAAACAATCACATCCAGTTTTATGCTACGCACAACATCCTACGAGCTCTCTTAGGCTTTTCTGATACCTTAGGACACATCTTTCTAATGGGTGCACAAAATAAATGGAGATAAAGAACAGATGTTCACAGACACGGTTCAAATCTGCGGAGGTTGATGCTGAGATGCTGAGGGTAGTTCTCAGGAAGGAGCTTGGTGGTGCCAAGCTCGCTGCTCTGAGTGCTGCAAAACAAATGCTGAACACTATTTTCAGCTTTTGCCTTTTTAAATCAAAGTGGAAATCCTCTCCAGGTTTCTTTTGTTAGCAAAAACAGGTATTCGTAGAAGCAAAGTGGTAAAACTCAAACTGTAGAAAAACGGGGGATACCTGTATCCTAGTAACTCAGTGCTTGGGCTCCAGCCTGCTGAAACTCACAGGCTCCTGGAATGGCTTTAGATCAGGTTAATATCTGTTATGGCTGCATGCAAAATGTCTCCAGCTCAGTGGCTTCAAACAACCACCATTTATTATTCCTCACAAATCTGGGGTGGTGTGGGGCTGGCTGATCTCTGCTGGGATTGCAAAGGGTCTGCAGTTTTCCTGGGGCCTCTGTCGGGCTTAGCTAGAGTATCTTAGCTGGAACAGATCTGTTCTATGTGTTATTTATCCTCCTTCTGAGACCAGCATATATGCCTAGGTGTGTCCTTCTCATGGCAAGGCCAGGAATCCAAGAAAGCAAGCAGAAATACTAAGGCCTTCTGAGACATGGGCTGGGAACTGGTCCACTGTTCTGGCACATCCCCTCATTCAACCTGCCAAAGCAAATTACACAGCCAAACCCAGATTCAAAAATGGAAGGGAGGGCCTCTATAGTGAAGGAAACCACAAAGTCACATGGCAAAGGATGTGACTCCAGGATAGATAAAGAAGTGGGGCCATTAATGTGATTTCCACAGCATCTACTACAAGTGATAATCAAAGGGCTGAAGATTAAATTAGACGTAGGGTTTACTTGAATCACTGCATAGATAAGAACAGCTCTATTATTGACTAGTGATACATATATATAGAGAGAGTTAAACTTTTTCAAACAGAATCATAAAATCAAGGGGAAAGAGAAAGGAAAAGAAAGACAAATTAGAAAACAATGAAAGGGGAAGGAGAGGAGCAAAGATGGCAGTGGCAGTGATGGTAAAAATAGGACTCCAGAGCAGCACCTGAAGCACACATGTACAGTGAAGAGGATGTAATCATGAAACCATAGAAATGATTTTTCTAATCTGAACCATTGTTTTTAAACAGATGTCCCATAAGAATCCAAATTTCTGGCTTTCCTTGAAAAGTCAGAAGCTCTGTAACACTGGGTTCACATTCCCACGTGGGTTCACAGTTCTCCAGAACTGAGTAGTTGCTGCCCTATGCCCTGTGCATTTATTTGCTTTATCTCCTTAGCCCTTGGAGCCATCTGTGTTTGCTTTACACACTACTTCTACAGCCATATCTGTTTCTTAAGCTTCAGACGGGCTTCTAGAATGCTCATTACTTACTGAGCATCTGTACTGGATGTCCTGAAGGAACCTAAGACTCCATATGGTCAACAAAATCAAAACTAAAGCAACCCTCCCCTGTGTAACATACTCTTCTCCAATGGTCCCTACCTTCTTTCTCCAAGCTAGAAAATTATCCATCACTTTGACTTTCCTTTCTCTAAAATACTAGAAAAAAAATTTTCATTCGCAATAAAACACCAGAGTGCCTAGGAAATACCTTAGAAAGAATGCCCAAGACCTTTTACAGGAAAATTATTAAAACTCTATTAAAGGACAAAAGAGAATGAATAATTTGAACAACAACAACAAAAAGAATGTATGTGGATGGGATATCTTAACAATGTAAAGTTTTATGCTATTTCTTCCTGAATAAATCTATATATTCCATGCAATCTTAATAAAAATTCCTTTGTATTTTTTGAGGATCTCAACAAACTCATTCTAAAATTTACATGGAAAAATAGAGGTTCATGAGTAGGTCAATTTTGAAAAATAAAAGCAGAGTGGGAACTTGCCCTAGCAGATATTAAGATATACTACAAAATCAAAGTGTTGAATGTAGAATAGTTCTGGCTAACAGACAAACAGAAGAGAATAGAGAGCTCAGAAATGGACTCAGATATATATGGGAACTTGATAGATGATAAATGTGTGTGGAAAAAATACACCTGAATCCCTCCAGTTAAAGTAGAGAACTATAAGTGAAGGTTAAAATTATAAACTTACAAAAGAAAATATGACTCAGGGGTGGAGAAAGACTTCACGAATAAGATTCAAAAGCCCAAATCATAAAACATATGAAATAAAATGAAGTTGAATAAAGACTGATTTGACTCATAAAAGTTAAGGATTTCTGTCCAATAAAAGACACCATAGATGAATTTAACAGATATATGACAGACTGGGAAAAGATCTCTGCAATATCTAAAACTGTAAAGGATTAATATCTAGATTGTAGAAAGAACTGCAAAAGAACAGGAAAGAAATAGGCAAAAAAATTATGAATAGGCAGTTCACAGAGGGGAAAGTCCAAATAGCCATTTCAATAAATATACGAAATTCTCTGATAATCAGAGAATTGCAAATTAAAACAACAGTGAAATACCTCATTACACTCATAAAAATGGCAAAAAAATGTACAAGAGGGACTAATATTATGTATTGGAGAGAATGTGGAGGACAAAGAACTCCTTGTGCACTGTTGGTGCCATTCTGAGAAGCAACATAGCGGAACGTAATGAAATTAAATGTTTGCCCTATGAGCCAGAGATCACACGCCTTGCTATATATCCCAAAGAAATGAATGCACAGGTCAATAAAGTGGCATGAACAAGGATTTTCATTGTGGCATCAATTGTATTAATAGAGAATTGGAAATAACTTAGATGTTGACAACTAGGGTAATAGGTAAATAAAATGTGGTATATGTAAACCTTGGAATACTATGCAGCACTTAGATGTACGATAGCAATATATATGAATTTTAAAAACATCTTTAGTGTGGAAAATATAAGAAACAGCATAAGATTTAAAACCAAATACTACTTATGTAAAAGAAATACACAGGAAACATAAGGATAGGATAGATTTATATTTAAGGTCATATATCAAACATGCGAGGCTGGGCGCCCATATTGGCAGAAAGGAGGTAATGGGACTGGGGACTGGGGTTACAGAGAAATTTTAAAACAAAAACAAAAACCAAAATAACAAAAAGAAGCCCAAAAACAGAAAAAGAGAAGAGCCATCAATGGGCTAATGTTGATAATGTGTTGTAAACTAAGGGTATCGTTACAGTCTGAGGTACCAAATATCAATAATAACTTAGGAAAAATACTATAAAAACAAAGTCAAACTATGAAGGGTGCCGAGTAGTATGTTTCTCTAGGGCACTGGCCCTGTCCACTCTACTAAGTACCTTTTGATTTGAAAAATAGGTGTGGCAGACTGCTATTTACCTACTCAACAAGTATTTTCTCTATCTTCCATATTTATAGAATGCTTTATTGTTAGAGGAAATAATGTGTCCAGCTCAGAAAGACACACGCACACACAATTCCCAGCCTCACTTGCAGCAAGGGGTGAGATATAAACAGAAATCACTGGGTGGGGCCTTGGGAAAGTCCTTTTGTCCCTTGCCATATTGTAAAATGAATTGACCTGGAGGCTGGGAATATGCTCTACGAATAGAAGAGCAGAAAGACAGACGGAGCCTGAGTCTCTAAAGAGCTGGTAGAGCCACCTTACCAGCTCTGGACAGTCCATCTCCAGACTTTTTTAATGTAATAGAGTAACCTCCTAATTTGTTTAATAAGCCACTATAAACTAAGTTCTTTTACTAGAACCTTAATGCAATTCCCATCTGATACACAAAGCTTTTATTTTTGCTCAAAAATATATTGTGACTCTTTTCTTCCAGACTGATGGTCAGAGGTAAGTTATAAACTAGTGGCATGATAGGTCAGAATTTAGGATTAAATGGATTACGTTTAAGACAAATCATTGCTTCAGGTAGCAGCTAATAAGCTTATTTATTCCTTCTACAATGAATGGTTAAAACTTGAAATTTCTCATCTATAAAATGATAAACTGGAAGTCCCTTTACCTTAAAGTTACCTTACAGGTGGTGTTTATGGAATTCCTTATTCTCCCCCCCCCAGAGGTGAAGAAAGTGGGAAATATAGCTTTTATTTTAAAAGATTTGGGTAAATTCTTGATTAGAGTCATAATGCATTAAGGTAAGTCAGATTTCAGGGGGCAGTACATCTCTATTTTACATCGGGGAGTACATATTCTGCCTTCTCACTAAATATCCTTTGATGGCTAGAAGATCACTGTGGTGCCATTTTGGACTCTTAAAGCCTAAGGAATAATGTGTGCAGGACCTAGAGAGGGTAGGTCCCCGCTGGAGAACTCACCGCCTGTGACTTAACTAGTGGGCAGTGCACGGGACAAAAAGCACACAGAGCGGCCACTGAACTAGGACATCAAACAGGATTCTTATGTTCAGCAAATATTTAAGGATACCCGCTCTGTGACAGGCACTGAGCTGGGCCCTGGGAGACGACAGACAAGACGTAGTCGCTGACCTCCATAGGTCTCAAGCCCGGCATTCCGAACTCAAGCTCTAATTCTAAATGACGTTGGTTAAGAAGGAAAAGTGTGTTCCAAGAAGCCCTCATCAGTTTAAAGGCTGCTGAACAAACGCCTGTTTCACATAGACGAAACACGAAATAGATGCACTGAAACAGAAAAAATTTCTCTCCCACTTCCGTAGAATCTTGCTGCTTACTTTCCCACTAGGGATGCTTCTCTCTGCAAGCCAGACCTATAGGAATTTGCTTTCTTTTCCTGGGGGGCCTAACCTCACGGAATCCGCAGAAGCACTAAGTGAGCAGAGCGTCAGAACACTACGTTCACAGTCCTGGTTTAGCATCAATTCTATGAACCCTGGCAAAACATTTCTTGGAGATTCACTGTTCTTATCTGTAAAACGAGGAACTAGGAAGTGCACTCTGTGCAAAAAGTTTGAAAACGTTTTGAAAGTGTGCAAGGGTAAAACCCCGCGACCAGAGGATGCGCGATCTTCTGTTTATCCCTCCCGGGCTACTGTAGCACCTTTTCCGCCAGCTCTCCACGCCCTCACGTCCCGCCCCGCCCCGCCCAATCCCGTCCCACCCCGCCCCGCCCCGCCCAGTCCCGTCCCGCCCCGTCCCGTTCCTTGCACCCCGCAGCCGGCGGAAAGCGCGCCTGTGCGCTGTGAGGCCCTTCTCGCCTTCCGTCGCTTCCTTTTCCGTCTCGGCCCCGCCCACTGCCGGCGCCGTCGTTTCCGGTTCAGCCCAGAAACGGCCCAATCGCTTCTGGTCCCTGCTTCGCTGGCCTGCCCATTTCTCCAACGTTTCGGTGGCTTACTCTGTCTCCGGGCAGGTGGTTACCAATAAAGTTTTACTGTTTCAAAGCCGGGAGGACTGGGCCCATTCTCGGTCCCCTTGCTCGCTGCCCACAGTTCGCCTCGGCTACGGGTAACCAGCTTTAGGGCCTCATGGCCGCGGGCCGCCGCGGCCGTGCGGGGATGAGGCCGCCTTTCGCTGTCCGCGCGCTCCCGTGGCTTCTGGGTCCGTCGGCGACCGTCTCAGCTTGAGCGCAGTCCCTCCACTCCCGCGGGCCGCTTCGCGCCGGACCCCATGGCCTCTGAGGCGCCGCCGCCTTCGTTGTCGCCATCGCCACCTCCCTCCCCCGAGCCTGAGCTGGCCCAGCTGAGGCGGAAGGTGGAAAAGTTGGAACGCGAGCTGCGGAGCTGCAAGCGGCAAGTGCGGGAGATCGAGAAGCTGCTGCATCACACAGAGCGGCTGTACCAGAGCGCCGAGAGCAACAACCAGGAGCTCCGCACCCAGGTGCGCGGTCCGCCTCCAGCCCCACGCCCCATCCAGCCCGAGATGAGGCCTTCGAAGTCTAAGATAGTCTCAGAAGGTCTCCCTGGTAGGGCCCAGGACTGCTTTATAGAGTACCTGAAAGAGTTAAAAGTTCAGTGCGATGATAATTCCAGGTACATTTGAAACAAACCTAAGCGTTGGGGTACTCGATTTAGATAAGTGCGTGAGCTGCAGTTGTGGCCGCCGTGGAGTGCACTTAAGTACTTCAGTCTTCGTTCTCACTTGTGAAGTCCCATTGGCAGTAGGCACATTTCTAATATTTTGTTCTAGATCACTTTTGAGTTTGTTAAAGTGCCGGATTTCAATCAGAATCCCATTTATTTTACCCTAGATGTGTGAACTGATATTGAGCCTCAGTGGCCCATAAAATGAGAATGCTAGGACCACACTGGTGGAGGTTAAATCAAAGTAAATGTCAACAGACTGTTTTACAGTTTTGTAAATTGCTGAACGCTAGCTATGTGTGAGGTTGTTCTGGGCATTCATCTTGAGTAGTCTAGTGGAAGTAGGGAAGATAGAACTGTCTTCGTTAGAGACACTAAGCAGCTAACTTTGTTCTTATAACATGCAGTAAGGACAAATATTTAAACTCGCATTTTAAAAAAACTTTTAAACAGCATAATCTTTTCAGCTTGATTGTTTTGGGCAGTCGCGCTCTTTCCCAACAAGTTATTTCCGCGTAATTATTAATTTCAGTTAAACTGTTGTCTAGTCTTTTGGCATATATTGATACATTTCCTAAAACCACAAATGTAGGCTGAACGTTAAAGTATCATCAAACTTTGTTACACTTTGCTATCAAATAATCTATGAAAATAACCGCTGAGTTGCAGTGACTTTCTGTGCCCATTGTATAGAGTTGTTAACGTTATGACATTACCGAAAATTTGTGTTTTGTTACTCAACAACTATTTATTGGACAACTACAATGCACAGCGACTGTGCTAGGAGACTACAGATATTGTTAAAATATTGTGGGGAAAGGGGAGTAAAATATGGTGAGCTGTGAAAAAAACCCTTTTATAATTCTAAATTGTAAAAGTACCGCTTGCTATAGAGAACCTAAAAGAAAACGTTTTTGCTAATCTTTGAAGAGCCAGCGTTTTGGTTATTAGTGTTAATTTGCTGGCAGTCTAATATGAAAAATTGAAAAGCATAGAAAGCTGTAACTTTACTAGTGATAGTAATTATTCTTGTTTATTATCTTTCTAGTCAGCCTCCCCTGGTGGTGGGTGGAGTTTGTTAACTGTCATTCCTAATTACTAGATAGTGTTTTATCTGGAGCAGTGAAAATTTGGCTTGAGAATTGAGGGTGAACTAGCAGGAAAGTACAATATGTACAGGCTTTGGAGTCAAAGAAACCTTGTGCAAATTACTTTCTTTAGATTTCTCACATGTAAAATGGGGATTAGGACAACTAATTTGTAAGGTGGTTGTAAGAATGAATGAGATGTTACCCACAGTACCAAGTGCAGTGCCTAGCATGTAGCAGATTCCATATGAATGGTCTTGTTCATAGTAATAGTGGTAGTAGCCAGAGCCAGGATTAGAGCAAGGCAATCAGTAGCCTAGGGCGAAAAATTCAAGGGGGCACTCATTCTCAGGTATGATTCTATACTTGCATGAAGCTGAGAGTGAACGTCTCCTTAAATTTTGTGCCTTAGGTGCCTTGCTCGCTTCACTCTAGTTCCTGCCCTGGTGGTAGCAGCAGATCTGATAATCTGTGAAGTGCACAGATAATCAGTATATAATCAGTCTTATCACCTTTCTCTTTTTAAGCTTTATGTATCATTAAAGAAGCTTGTTTTTTGGTTTTGTGCTTATAATGGGTGTAATCTCACACTGAGTTCCTGTCTGACTGAGCTGTATTGATGAGGCTGCTCTTCATCTGCTTATGGGTATTTTTCACACTCAGTTGTTATGGCCTTGGT
Organism: Pseudorca crassidens; assembly: GCF_039906515.1. NCBI lineage: Eukaryota > Metazoa > Chordata > Mammalia > Artiodactyla > Delphinidae > Pseudorca > Pseudorca crassidens. The sequence continues at coordinate 60,872,355 of NC_090298.1, forward strand.
ATTCAGTGAGACACAGGGAGGCAAGATGCATCTCTGAGGCAGTCACCTCTCTTTCCTTCTGCTCCAGTTACTTAATTATAAGATTACTATTTCAAGGAAAAAGTATGTTAAAGTATATGAGTGGCATTATTTAAGTGAATGGTTAATTCCAGGTGGAGAACACTGAATGATACTAGATAATTTAATTCAATGATTTAATTCTACTTAGGGAGAACTGCTGACTGATTAAAATAGTAGTATAAAAACGTTCTTATTTGTTAGAAATAAAGGATCCTGTTCACTAAGTCTTATTAATTTAGTCAGTCTGATTTTTGGAGGTAATAATTTGAGGTTAGATAGAGAATATAAGAATAAAAACATTTCCTTCTGCAGATGTAAAAGGTGAAAGCCAATTATATTGTAGTATTTTCAGTTTTTCTGAAAAGGAAACTAGCTGATATTGGTACTTCTCCAAACTTTTACCAGGAAAAATAATTATTGTAATTTCAGGAGAATAGTGTGCATATTATTAGATTGCTGTATGGTTTATTTTTCCTAAAGCCTTGCTTTCTTTCAGGTAGAAGAGCTCAGTAAAATACTCCGTTGTGGGAGAAACGAAGATAATAAAAAGTCTGATGTAGAAGTACAAACAGAGAACCACCCTCCTTGGTCAATCTCAGGTATTCTGCTTATAGTGAAGATATCCTAATACTACCACATTCAAATCATGCTAACATGGAGTTTTCTTTAAATTTAGAATCTGTATACATCTAGATAAATAGGAGAGCTGTTACAAAGTTGACTTTTCTCCATATGATTTGGTATTTTCAGATAATCTATTTGCTCTTTTGGTGGGAAAGTAGTAATTTATTGTTATTCCTGTAAATACGTAATATTGCTAATATGCTTTCAGTGGCACATTCACTGAGTAATATGTGCTATGCTGTAAGCCATCTCCTCTCATTTGACCTTACTTGTGACCAGGGGCATGTGTTTTCTTGTTGATGTGTTCCACCTAGCATCAATTCAGTGTCAGTCTCTAGGCCCTCCTGGGAATGGGGTGAGCCTACAACCCAGGCCTTGTTAGTGGCATTATGTTGTGAGGCAACATAACTGAGAAACCAAGTTTTAATAAATAGGGATAACAAGAAATGATCTTTCCCATTAAATTTTGCCTTGTTTTATTCAGATGCAACTTAGCAAATTGCTAAACACAGCAATGGTATGAACATTACATATCTGTATAATATTATGTTTTTTAAAAAGTCAGCACCATGAGCAAAATTTGACAGAAAAAGTCAGCCCTTGACATGTTGTCATTTGATATTGAAGTATACTGTGGTATGTAGTTAGACTTTAAGAGTTGCTAATTTTTTTTTTTTTTGACAGAACACAACCTATCTACCTGTTTTCTCTTTTAACTCTTGCTATGGAAAATCCAAATCTGCTTACCTTTTTTTCCTTTTTAGCTTGACAGCTAGGGAACTGAAGGTGACATTAGAATCAAAGATATATATCTCTGCAGATTTATTTGGACCATTAATTTTAATCTGTTAAAATGTGTATAATTATAAAAATATGGTTTGTTTGCAACGTGTGCTCTTTTGTGTTCAGTGCCAGTGTTTTGGAATTAAGTCCTTTTTATATACACTATTCTAATATGATATCACTTAATTTGTTTTTGCAATAGATTATTATTATCAGACATACTATAATGATGTTAATCTTCCAAATAAAGCATCTGAACTCCCAGTTCAGGAAGATCAGGATATCAAAGCTTCTACTTTTAATTCTAAAGACCAGTCACACATAGAAAATGATGCTTATGCTGGTACTGATATAACAGAAAATGTTAATTGTGGACAAGAGGACCATTTTGCCTCAAATTCACAGGTAATAAAACGCTTCACTTGAAACTGTTGATACTCAAGAACTTGTTCTTTGTTGTTATTGCGTAGAAAAATAGACTTCTTTGGTTTATTACAACATATACAAGGGTTGTAAATGTTCTGCGTGTAATTATGCAGTGAATAATACAGTTTTTGAGAAACAAAAATTAGAACTTGTTCGTATGTGTAACTATTTTCCTACTCTGTTGTGTTGCAAAAATGTATGCTGTACATAAACTAAACAAAATTTGTCAGTACGTTTGACTCAACCAAAAAATTTTGAGCAACCACAATACCATGTTCACACCAAATTTTTTTTAATACTTCCTTTATGTCAAATATCTTGCCACTGTTCAAATATCCCAGAATGTTTTATAAATTTGTTTTTACCATTTGTTTGAATCAGGATCCCAGTAAGGTTCATACAGGGCAACTGCTTGATGTGTGATGTATAATTTATACCTTTCTTCTCTATCTCTTTTTTAAAATTATTTTTCCCCTTGAGCCTGTAATTATTGAAGAAGCCACATCATTTGTCTTAAAGAATATTTCAGTCTGGATTTTGTGGATTGCTTCCATATGGTATTAGGCATTTAGTTTTGAGTAATGGTCACTCACTTACTTCTAGTGTCTTCAAAACTGGGTCAGAATTGAATTAACTGATACACTAATTCATATTTTTTAAAGTGGGTCAAATTGTAATTGATAGCCATCCCTTTCCATTGCAGAAATTGAGGTCTTATTATTCAGAATAGTTTTTAGGTCTGTTTATTGTTTCAAGTTCTGCTAACTTTTATATTGATATGAGGATGTTTTTGTCCTGTTTGACATGATTGTATCATACATAGGAGCCAGCATCTGTGTTAGCAACAGAAGATACATCCTTAGAAGGTTCATCACTAGCTGAAAGTTTGAGAGCTGCAGCAGAAGCTGCTGTATCACAGACTGGATTTAGTTATGATGAGAATACTGGATTGTATTTTGATCACAGCACTGGATTCTATTACGATTCTGTAAGTATCTCAGACCTTTTAATACTGTATAGTTGTGTTCTTAGCTGCTTGAATACCAAATATTAAACCCTAGGTTGAATTAAGATAAGCAGGGAGCTGCATGTAAAAATTTATTTAAAGCTATTTGGCAAGAGTAAAGATTTATAAAGTAGCTTATGATACTATATTTCTATGTTTATTTAATTAAATAAGTTCATTGTGTTATTATAGATTAATATTTTAGAGAGATCTAATAACCTTTTATATGTAAAGTAACATACAAAAATGTTAGCATATTTATTAATAAAAGGAGACAACTACATTTTGTAAAATGTTTAAGAACTTAAACTAAAAGGAAGTAATGTTGTTAATTCTAGGCTTGGGGTAAGATTTTCTAAAAATTGTTTCAAATACTTATATCTTTATGAATCCATTTTAGACCACAGAGGAGTCTTTTTCTTAAATTCTTTATAGCATGTTTATTATGAGTCATTGTTTTATATTTTGTGACTTTTAAGCATTTCACTTAAAAAAAATCAATTTGTTAACAGTGAGAACTAGGGAATTAGTATGGAATCAGAAATATAATGGACCACGGACTAGGACAAAACCAGAAAAGAAAGTTCTTGATTTATAATATAGTGTTATGACTGTTGAAGGTCTGGTATTTAATTGGATTTTTTCAGGTTTGGTGACAATGATCCTGGAAGTTATATACCCACATACCTCAACCTCAGTGGTCTACACATATGATCTGGTCCTCAGGAATTACAGAATGTAGTGCCCCAAAGTGGAGCAGATATTCACCATTCCAGTTATTGGAACTATTATTAACTACTCTAGGGAACGTAATGATAATAGTAAATATTTTAGTTAGATAAGGGATTTCATTAGCTTGTCAGTTTGTACTTGGTATAGTACTTTGTAAATACTTTGTAAAAGAGGGTTTTATTTCACAGGAGTATGCTAATTGACAGTGCTAATTAATACCTAGAAAATTAATGTTTAAACTCTTATTACCAAAGAAAATAGTTATTAATTACTTGGTTTCTAGAAAAATATGGAATTTCCAAGTATATGACGTTAGTCTTTGTCATTCTTCTACCTTCTTTTCTGTAACTTTCTTCCTGACATCTGTTCTGTAAATGCTTAATTACATTCTGCAGGTTGTGTCTCAGTGGAGTAGGGACTTCAGTGCTTTGCCATTTTTAATGTGCTAGTTTTCATTTTAATTAATTTTCTTACATATTTGAAAATGTCTATATTTTGGACGGAAAGACATAGCAGATTAAAAAGATTTGAGTTGTAGAAGTTCTGTTATCACTGGAAATAAAGATCAGAAAGCTTCCATTCAGTTTTTAGCTGAAGGAAAGATAGTGAGAATTCTAAATATTTTTGTAAGAGATCTACAAAATGAATTAAAGACAATAAATTGCAATAGTATCAACAGTTAGAAAAATAAATTATTCTTTTTCAGGAAGCTTTACTTGCTTAATCTCAGTATATATCTTTGCAAGATGTTTTCAAGTCTGATCTGCATGGATTTATGATGTAAATAAGATACAGATTGTTCAAGTAAATCTTGGTTATAGAGTACTGGCCAGTATCTAATAAATGCAGATGATTACATAATTTTATCTTTCTAGTTTTTATCCATAATTTATCAAAACTCTATATTGCATGGCTGCATTACTCTAAATCTTATGTAGTTACTTAGTGTAGAATTAATTGATTAGTGAAGACAATTGTTTATTGATTTCTTTGTACAGAATGTTATGTTGTAGTGTTCATGAGCTTAATTTTATTTTCAGGTTTTTCTCCAGGATTTTGAATCATGAACATTGAAAGGCAACTCTTTGTTTTACGTCATTGAGAGGAGGGTTTAGGGGTTTATACTACCAAACCATTATCATGTAATTACATGGAGAATGAGTCTGCAATTGCTTTTATATGGTTGGCTTTTTCTGATGCATACCTTAGTTTTCATGACTTCTAAAAGGTTTCTGTTGAACCATATGAAGTTGCTGTTTCTATAAGTAAAAAAATGGTCAAATATTGGCAATTTCATGAGCTTTAATATAATATGTATTCATTTTCCACATCAGGAAAATTAGAGCAGATATTGAATGGTAAAGTACTTTGGAAAATTACAAGCATTTTTCATTCTGTTACCTTTATTCATTTTTTCCAAAAAATACTATAGTTCTTAAAAGAAAATTTACTGTATTTGAATATATTTGTCATTTCTATTGTCTATTTTTCTATTTTATTTCATCTTACTTGAATAGAACTTATTGTTTTCTTAACTTTGAAAGGAAAATCAACTATATTATGATCCTTCCACTGGAATTTATTACTACTGTGATGTGGAAAGTGGTCGATATCAATTTCATTCTCGAGTAGATTTGCAGCCTTATCAGACTTCTGGCACAAAACAAAGTAAAGATAAAAAATTGAAGAAGAAAAGAAAGGATCTTGATTCTTCTACAACAAATGAGGAAAAGGTAATGTCATAATTTTTAAAATTTACATAATGGTGATATCATAGTTAAGCCAAAATTTTTGATGCAACTGAAAACCATTTAGTAACTGTATTTTAAACATACTCATTAATAATAACAAGATATCACAATCTATCAATGAAGAAGCTTTCACATGGAGCAAACATGGACTTTTCACAAATTCTCAATCACTAGAAGTAGAAAAAATTTCTTAAAGTTTGAAGCAGGTAGATTTAGGGCAGATAAAATACTCTTGTGTTACATAATTTGGAAGAAGAACATTCATACCAGCTATTGATAAGTTTATGTCAGTGCACAATTCACAATAAAAGAAAAACACAGTTTGTAAATAGGTGTAGGTAAAAGTTCAACATTCTTAGTTTTGTTGAGCAATTTCTTCTTATATTAGCAAACATTAAAAAAATCCATTGCTAGCAAATTTAGGATACGTATATATTCATTAGTTTCAATTGGTATCTTTTGGGAAAATGGATTATTTGTATCAATAACCATAAAAACGTTCATATGCTTTAACTGGAAAAGTCTCATTTCTAGTTTGTAATTTAAAAAAAAATTCCAAAGAAAGAAACATTCCTTTGTATAGCTATACAGCAATATTTATAAGAACAAAAAAATAGATTTAAACGGCTGACAGTTATCGGTTAAGAAGATGATGGTACATTTAAACTTCCAGTTACAAAGTAAATGAGTCACAGGGATGAAATGTACAGTGTGGGGAATATAGTCAGTAATAATGTAATATCTTTGTGTGGAAACATGGTAACTAGACTTGACATTGTGATCATTTTGTAATGTATAGAAATATTGAATTACTATATTGTGCACCAAGAACTGAGGTAGTGTTATAAGTCAGTTACATTTGAAAAACAAATAAATGTTCTCATAGAAGATGATACCAGATTTGTGGTTACCAGAAGCAGGGGGTGGGGAGAGGGGGATAGTTAGATGAAGGTAGTCAAAAGGTACAAACTTCCAGTTATAGGGTTAATAAGTACTAGGGCTGTAATGTACAACATGATAAATACAATTAACACTGCTGTAAGATATATGGAAGTTGTTAAGAGAGTAAATTCTGAGAGTTCTTATCATAAGGAAAAAAATTTTTTTATTTTGTATGAAAATGAGATGATGGATGTTCATTAAACTTAGCCATGGTAGTCATTTATGATGTGTGTAAGTCAGATTATTATGCTGTAAACCTTATACTTCTGCAGTGCTATATGCCAATTATATCTTAATAAAAATGGAAGAAAAAAGGAAGAAAATGGTAGTACATTTAATTGAAAAAACATTATTTAGTCATTCAGATGGTAGTTTATACAGGCTGAGGGGAATTTTTAAAATACTTATGATACAATGTTAAATTGAAAGAAGGGAAGTAAAAAAATGTTATCAGTGCTCTTATTTCTATTCCCTAAATAGAATTAGGTTGGTGGTTTACAGGCAGGAAAGGAGGCTTATTTGTTATATTGGTGTTTTGTAAATTGTGGCAACTATTCGATACTTTACTCTTGATTTCTTTTTTTTTTTTTTGAAATACAGTTGAAGTACAATATTATGTTAGGTTCAGGTGTACTAAATAGTGATTTGACATTTGCATACGTTATGAAGTGATCACAACCTTAAGTCTAGTAACCATCATCTTCCACATAAAAAGTTGTTATATTATTATTGACCATATTCCTTATGCTGTAAATTGTATTCCCGTGGCTTATTTATTTTATAACTGGAAAGTTATACCTCTTAATCCCCTTCACTTCGTTTGCCCCCACTCCCAACTCCCTCCCCTCTGGCAACCATCCAATTGTTCTCTGTATCTGTGAATCTGTTTTCCTTTTGTTTGTTTGTTTTGTTTTTTAGATTCCACATGTAAGTGAGATCATAAGGTATTTGCCTTTCTCTGTCTGACTTATTTCACTTAGCATAATACCCTCTAGAGTCATTAATGTCTTTGCAAATGACAAGATTTCGTTTTTTAAATAGCTGAGTAATATTCTTGTGTGTGTGTGTGCGCGCGCACGCGCATGTGCACGCCACATCTTTGTCTATTTATCTACCAATGGACACTTCGGTTGCTTTCATGTTGGCTGTTGTAAATAATCCTGTGATGAACATTGGGGTGCATGTATATTTTTGAGTTCATGTTTTTGTTTTCTGGTAAATACAGAGAAGTGAAATTTCTGGATCATATGGCAGTTCTCTTTTGAATTTTTTGAGGAACCTTCATACTATTTTCCATAGCGACTGCACCAATTTACAATACCACAAACAGTGCAAAAGGGTTCTCTTTTCTCCACATCCTTGGCAACACTTGTTATTTGTTGTCTTTTTGATAATAGCCTCTAGAACAGGTGTGAGGTGATAATCTCATTGTGGTTTTGATTTGCATGTTCCTCATGATTAGCAGTGTTGAGCATCTTTTCGTGTGCCTGTTGGCCATCTGCATTTCCTCTTTGCAAAAATGTCTATTTGTTCTTCTGCGCATTTTTTAACCTGGTTTTTTTTTTGATGCAAAGTTGTGTAAGCTGTTTATATATTTTGGATATTAACCCATTATTGGTCATATCATTTGCGAATACCTTCTCCCTTTCACTAGGCAGCCTTTTTGTTTTGTTTATAGTTTCCTTTGCTGTGCAAAAGCTTTTTAGTTTGATGTAGTCCCATTTGTTTATCTTTGCTTTTGTTTTCCTTGACTGAGGAGACATATCCAAAAAAATATTCCTAAGACTAATGTCAAAGAGCATACTGCCTATGTTTTCTTCTAGGAGGTTTGTGGTTTCAGGTCATACATGCCTTTTTTTTTTTTTTGCGGTACATGGGCCTCTCACTGTTGTGGCCTCTCTCGTTGCGGAGCACAGGCTCCGGATACGCAGGCTCAGCGGCCATGGCTCACGGGCTGAGCCGCTCCACGGCATGTGGGATCCTCCCAGACCAGGGCACAAACCCGGTGTCCCCTGCATCAGCAGGCGGACTCTCAACCACTGCGCCACCAGGGAAGCCCCATACATGTCTTTTTATACGTATATATTCATATTTTTTATTGAAGTATAGTTGATTTATAATGCGTTAGTTTCTGGTGTACAGCAAAGTGATTCAGTAATATGTATATATATTCTTTTTCATATATTCCATTATGGTTTATTACAAGATACTGAATATAGTTCCCGGTGCTATACAGTAGGGCCTTGTTGATCATCTGTTTTATATATAGTAGTTTGTATCTGCTAATCCCAAGCTCCTAATTTATTCCCTCACCCCCACCTCTTTGGTAACCATAAGTTTGTTTTCTATGTCTGTGAGTCTGTTTCTGTTTTGTAAATAAGTTTGGGTCATGTTTTAGATTCCACATGTAAGTGATATATGATATTTGTCTTTCTCTTTCTGACTTACTTAGGATGACAATCTCTAGGTGCATCCATGTGCTGCAAATGGCATGATTTCATTCTTTTTTTTATAGCTGAGTAGCATTCCACTGTGTATATATACCACATCGTCTTTATCCATTCATCTGTCGATGGACATTTAGGTTGCATCCATGTCTTGGCTGTTGTAAATATCGCTGCAAAGAACATTGGGGTGCATGTATCTTTTTGAATTATAGTTTTCTCCAGGTATGTGCCCAGGTGTGGGATTGATGGATCATATGGTAACTCTATTTTTAGCTTTTTAAGGAACTTCCATACTGTTTTCCATAGTGGCTGCACCAACTTATACTTCCATCAACACTGTAGGAGGGTTCCCTTTTCTCCACACCCTCTCCAGCATTTATTATTTGTAGACTTTTTAATGATGGCCATTCTGACCAGTGTGAGGGGTTACCTCATTGTAGTTTTGATTTGCATTTCTCTAATAATTAATGAAGTTGAGTATTCTTTCATGTGCTTCTTGGCCATCTGTATGTCTTCTTTGGAGAAATGTCTCTTTAGGTCTTCTGCCCATTTTTTGTTTTGGGTTGGTTGTTTTCTTGTTATTGAGTTGTATGACCTGTTTGTATATTTTGGAAATTAAGCCCTTGTCAGTTACATTGTATGCAAAGGTTTTCTCCCAGTCTGTGGGTTGTCTTTTTGTTTGTTTATAGTTTCCTTTGCTGTGCAGAAGCTTTTAAGTTTGATTAGATCTTGTTTATTAATATTTCTGTTGCCTTGGGAGACTGACCTAAGAAAACATTGCTACAATTTATGTCAGAGAATGTTTCTCCCATGTTCTTCTCCAGGAGTTTTATGGTGTCATGTCTTGTATTTAAGTCTTTAAACCGTTTTGAGTTTAGTTTTGTGTAGGGTGTGAGAGAGTGTTCTGACTCCATTGATTTTATATGTGGCTGTCAGCTTCCCCAACACCACTTGCTGAAAAGACTGTTGTTTCTCCATTGTATATTCTTTCCTCCTTTGTTACATTTAAGTCTTTAATCTATTTTGAGTTTATTTTTTGTGTATGGTGTGAGAAAATGGTCCAGTTTCATTCTTTTGCACATAGCCATCCAATTTTCCCATCACCATTTAGAGGTGATGGGAAAAGGCAATCTTTTCTCATTGTGTATCCTTGCCTCCTTTGTCATAGATTAACTTCCCATATAAGTGTGGGTTTATTTCTGGGCTCTCTATTCTGTTCCATTGATCTATGTGTCTTTTTTTGTGCCGGTGCCATACTGTTTTGATTACTATAGCTTTGTAGTATATTTTGAAATCAGGGAGCATGGTACCTCCAGCTTTGTTCTTCTTTCTTAAGATTGTTTTGTCTATTTGGGGTCTTTTGTGTTTCCTTACAAATTATAGAATTATTCTAGTTCTGCGAAAAGCACCATTTGTATTTTAATAGGGATTGCATTGAGTCTTTAGATTGTCTTGGATATAGTATGGCCATTTTAACAATATTAATTCTCCCAATCCATGAGCACAGTATATCTTTCCATTTGTTCCTCTTCTTTCCTCAATATTTTATAGTTTTTAGAGTATGAGTCGTTTTCCTCTTTGGTTAGATTTTTTTTTTTTTTTAATTCATCAATCCCTGAGCCTTATTTATTTATTTATTTTATTTATTTATTTTTGGCTGTGTTGGGTCTTTGTTACTGAGCGTGGGCAGTTGCGGCAAGCAGGGGCTACTCTTCGTTGCGGTGCACGGGCTTCTCGTTGCGGTGACTTCTCTTGTTGCAGAGCACATGCTCTAGGCACACAGTCTCAGTAGTTGTAGCACATGGCCTCAGTAGTTGTGGCGTGTGGGCTGTAGAGCGCAGGCTCAGTAGTTGTGGCGCCCAGGCTTAGTTGCTCTGCAGCATGTGGGATATTCCCGGACCAGGGCTCGAACCTGTGTCCCCTGCATTGGCCACTGAGCCACAAGGGGAGTCCCTCCTTGGTTAGATTTATTCCTAGGTATTTTATTCTTTTTGATGCAGTTGTAAATGGGATTGTTTTCTTTTTTAAAAAAAATATTTATTTGGTTGCACTGGGTCTTAGTTGTGACAGGCACGGTCCTTAGTTGCGGCTGGCAAGCTCCTTAGTTACGGCTCGCAGGCTTCTTCGTTATGGCTCGTGGGCTCCTTCGTTGTGGCACATGGGCTCCTTAGTTGTGGCAGGCAGGCTCCTTAGTTGTGGCTCAAGGGCTCCTTAGTTGTGGCATGCAGACTCTTAGCTGCGGCATGCATGTGGAATCTAGTTCCCTGACCAGGGATCGAACCTGGGCCCCCTGCATTGAAAGTGTGGAGTCTTAACGACTGTGCCACCAGGGAAGTCCCTGGGATTGTTCTCTTAATTTCTCATGTAGTTTGTTGTTAAATGTATAAAAATACAACAGGTTTCTGTATATTAATTTTGTATCCTGCAGCTTTACTGAATTCATTTGTTAGTTCTCACAGTTTTTTTGGTGGTGTCTTTAGGATTTTCTATATGTTGTATAATGTCACCAGCAAACAGTGACAGTTTTACTTCTTCCTTTCTAGTTTGGATTCTTTTCTTTTTCTTGTCTGATTGCTGTGGTGAGGACTTCAATACTGAGTTGAATAAATGTGGCAAGAGTGAGCATCCTTGTCTTGTTCCTGATCTTAGAGGAAATGCTTTCAGCTTTTCACCATTGAGTATGATGTTGACTGTGGGTTTGAAATATATGGCCTTTATTATGTTGAAGTACATTTCCTTTGTACCCACTTTGTTTAGAGCTTATCATAAATGGATGTTGAATTTTGTCAAAAGCTTTTTCTGCATCTATTGAGATCATCATGGTTTTTACTCTTGAGTTTGTTAGTGTGGTGTATTGTATTGATTGATTTGTGGGTATTGAACCATCCTTGCATTCCTGGGATAAATCCCACTTGATCATGGTGTATGGTCCTTTTAATGTATTATTGAATTTGGTTTGCTAATATTTTCTTGAGGATTTTTGCATCTGTGTTCATCAGTGATATTGGCCTGAAATTTTCTTTTTTGTCGTGTCTTTGTCTGGTTTTGGTATCAGGCTGATGCTGACCTTGTAGAGAGTTTGGAAGTGTTCCTTCCTCTCCAACTTTTTGGAATAGTTTGAGAAAGATAGATGTTAACTCTTCTCTAAATGTTTGGTGGAAATCACCTGTGAGGCCATCTGATCCTGGACTTTTATTTCTTTTGAGTTTTTTTGATTACTGAATCAATTTCATTTGCAGTAAATGGTTTGTTCATATTTTCTATTTTTTCCTGATTCAGTATTGGGAGACTGTGTTTCTCAGGGTTTATCCATTTTTTTCTGGGTTGTCTGTTTTACTGGCATATAATTGTTCATAGTAATCTCTTATTTTTTGTATTTCTGCAATATCAATTGTAACTTCTCTTTCTGATTTTATTTATTTGGGCCCTCTCTTTTGGTGATAAGTCTTGCTAAAGGTTTAGCAATTTTGTTTATTTTTTCAAAGAACCAGTTCTTAGTTTCATTGATCTTTTTTCTTTTTTTAGTCTCTACCATTTCTTTCTTTCTTTCTTTTTTTGCCACTCTGTGCAGCTTGCAGAATCTTAGTTTCCCGACCAGTGATCGAACCCATGCCCTCTGCAGTGGAAGTGCAGAGTCCTAACCACTGGACCACCAGGGAATTCCCTGTATCATTTATTTCTGTTCTGACCTTTATTATTTCTTCTCTTAACTTTGGTTTTTTCCCTTCTTTTTCTAGTTCCTTCAGCTGTAAGTTTAGATAGTTTATTTAAGATTTTTCTTGTTTTCTGAGGTAAGCTTGTATTTCTGTAAACTTCTTAGAACTGCTTTTGCTGCATCCTATGGATTTGGGATCATTGTTTTTCCATTTTCATTTGTCTGCAGGTATTTTTCAGATTTCTTTTTTGAGTTCATTAGTGACCCATTGCTTGTATAGTAGCATATTGTTTAGACTCCATGTGTCTGTGGTTTTTGCAGTTTTTTTCTTGTAGTGGATTTCTAGTTTCATACTGTTGTGGTTGAAAATGCTGCTTAATATTTCAGTCTTTTTTAATTTTAATTGTAATTGATTTACAGTGTTGTACTAATTTCTGCTTAGTTATACACATCTATACATTCTTTTTTTTTTTCTTTTCCATTATGGTTTATCCCAGGAGACTGGATATAATTCCCTGTGCTATACAGTAGGACCTTGTTATTTATCCATTCTAATTGTAATAGGTTGCATCTACTAACCCCAGACTCCCAGTCCATCCCTCTCCCTCCCTTCCTCCCCCTTGGCAATCACAGGTTTTTCTCTATGTCTGTGAGTCTGTTTTGTAGATAGGTTCATTTGTGTCATTATTTAGATTATACATGTAAGTGATATTATATGGTGTTTGTTTTTCTGACTTACTTCATGTTGTATGATAATCTCTAGTTGCATCTCAGTCTTAAATTTCTTGAGACTTGTTTTGTGGCCTAGCATGTCATCATCATACAAAATGTTCCATGTTCACTTGAAACAAATGTGTATCCTGCTGCTTTTGGATGAAATGTTCTCTATGTATCTGTTAGGTTCATTTAGTCACGTGTCATTTAAGACCAGTGTTTCCTTACTGTTTTTCTGTCTAGATGATATCCATTGATGTAAGTGGAGTGTTAAATTCCCCTACTAATATTGTGTTACTGTCAATTTCTCCCTTTATGTTTGTTAGTATTTTCTTTATGTATTTAGGTGCTCCTGTGTTGGGTACATAGATATTTACAATTGTTATATCTTCTTATTGGCTTGATCCCTTTAGCATATAACGTTCTTGTTTGTCTCTTTTGACAGTCTTTGTTTTACAGTCTGTTTTGTCTGATATAAGTGTTGCTACCCCAGTTTTCTTTTTATTTCATTTGCATGGAATACCTTTTTCTGTCCATCACTTTCAGTCTGTGTGTGTCTTTAGATCTGAAGTGAGTCTCTTGTAGGCAGCATATGTTTTTTTTCAATCCATTCAGCCACTTTGTGTCTTTTAATTGGAGCTTTTAATCCATTTACATTTGAAGTAATTACTGATAGGTATGTACTTACTGCCATTTTGTTCATTGTTTTTTTGGGGGGTTCTGTAGTACTTTTTTGTTCCTTTTTTCTTTTGCTCTCTTCCCTTGTGATTTGATGACTACCTTTAAGTGGTATGTTTGGATTCCTTTCTCTTTTCTGTGTATGTGTTGTTGGTTTTTGGTAACCATGAGGTTCATATTTGACAACCTATATATATGTGATTATTTTAAGACAGTTTCTTAAGTTTGAATGCATTCTAACTGCTTTACATTTTTACATTTGTTTCCCCCCACATCTGATGTTTTTGAGGTCATATTTTACGTTTTCGTTTTGTTTATCCCTTAACTGCTTATGTAAATATACATGATTTTACTACTTTCATCTTTTAGCCTTTCTACTAGCTTTATCAGTGGTTGATTTGCTACCTTTACTGTATGTTTACCTCTACCGATGAGATTTTTCCTTTCATAAGTTCCATATTTCTAGTTGTGGCCCTTTCTTTTCTATTTAGAGATGTCCCTTTAACGTTTCTTGTAAAGCTGTTTTAATGGTGCTGAACTCTTTTAGCTTTTGCTTGTCTGTAAATCTCTTTATCTCTCCTTCCAATCTGAAGGATAGCCTTTCTGGGTAGAGTGTTCTTGGTTGTAGGTTTTTTCCTTTCATCACCTTGAATATATGGTGCCACTCCCTTCTGGCCTGCAAAGTTCTGCTGAAAAGTCAGTGATAGCCTTATGGTAGCTCCCTTGTGGATAACTAGTTGCCTGTCCCTTGTTGCTTTTAGAATTCTCTGTTTTTCTTTAATTTTTGCCATTTTAATTGTAATTAACCTCTTTAGATTCATCTTGTTTGGGACTCTGTGCTTCCTGGACCTGGATATCTGTTTCCTTCCCCAGGTTAGGGAAGTTTTCAGCTTTGATTTCTTCAGATAAGCCTTCTGCCCCTTTCTCTTCTCCTCCTGGGACTCCTGTATTGTGACTGTTAATATGCTTGATAGTGTCCCAGAGGTCTCTTAAATTATACTCATTTTTTTAAATTCTGTTTTTTCTTCAGCTTGAGCGATTTCTGCTATTGTTTTCCAGGTTGCTGATGTATTCCTCCGTATCATCTAATTTGTTGTCCCTTCTATTTATATTTTTAATTTCAGTTATTGTATTCTTCAGCTCTGTTTGGTTCTTCTTCATATTTTCTAACTACTGAAATTTTATGTTCATTGATTCTTCTCCTGAGTTTGGTGAGCATCTTTATGATCATTATCTTGAACTCTTTATCTGTAGATTGCTTATCTCCACTTTGTTTGTTCTTTTTCTGAGGTTATGTCTTGTACCTTCATTTGGAACATATTCCTCTGTCTCCTCACTTTACCCAATTCTTTGTGTTTATTTCCATGTGTTAGGTAGGTTGTTTATGTTTCCCATCTTGGAGAAGTGGCCTTATTTAGGAGACCTCTTCTGGGGCCCCAGCAGCACACTCCTTTTTGGTCTCCAGAACCAGATGCTTTAGGGGTGTCCCCTATGTGGGCTGCATATACATCCTTCTGTTGTGGTGGGGCTGATTACTGTGGGAGCACTGGTAGGCAGGGCTGGCCCCTCGCCTGGTTGGCTGTGAGGCCATGCCTTGTATGGTGGCTGTAGGCCTACTAGAGGGTAGGGTAGTCTTCCTGTGAAGTTGGCTGCATGGTCTGGGGGCTCAATGGTTCACTGGAGGGTGAAGCTGGGTCCCCACATGGCTGTCTTTCTGGCAGGCCAGGGGTTGGGTTTGGGGCTTGTGCCAGCCTGCTGGTGGGCAGGGCTGGGGCGCCAGCACTAACAGACTAGAGGAAAATTCCAAAGTGGTGTGTTCCAGTACCAGTGTTATTGGGGTAGAACAGACTCCCAAAAATAGCTGACCCAGGCTCCTTTCAAACTACTGCCTCAGTGTTGGGACTTAGAGCATGTGACATTTTGCATGTGCCCTTGAGAGCAGAGTCTTATTCCTGTATCCCTCGAGTTCTCCTGAACATAAACTCTGCTGGTTTTTCAAAGCCAGGCATTCTGAGGGCTCATCTTTCCAGTGCAGGACCCCTGGGCTGGTGACCCCATTTGGGGCTCAGACTCCTTGCTCCTTGTAGAGGACCTCTGTGCTTGTGATATTCCTTCCATTTGTGGGTTGCCAGCATGGGGTGTGGGTCACCACCTGTCCTACCCATCTCATGTGGTTATTTTTGTTTCTTTTAATTTTTTAAAAAAGTTTTTATTGGTGTATAGTTCCTTTACAATTTTGTGTTAGTTTCCACTGTACAGCGAAGTGAATCAGTAGTATGTATACATATATCCCCTCTTTTTTGGATTTCCTTCCCATTTAGGTCACCACAGAGCATTGAGTAGAGTTTCCCGTGCTATACAATAGGTTTTCATTAGTTATCTATTTTATACATAGTTTCAATAGTGTATGTATGTCAATCCCAATCTCCCAATTCATCCCACACCCCCCCGCTTTCTGCCTTGGTATCCATAGGTTTGTTTTCTACGTCTGTGTCTCTATTTCTGCTTTGTAAATAAGATCGCCTATACCAGTTTTTTCAGATTCCACATGTATGCGATAATAAACGATATTTGTTTTTCTCTTTTTGACCTACTTCACTTTCTATGACAGTCTCTAGGTCCATCCATGTCTCTACAAATGACCCAATTTTCTTCCTTTTTATGGCTGAGTAATATTCCATTGTATATATGTATCGTGTGTTTACTTCTTTATGTCTTTAGTTGTGGAAAATCTTTTCTGCTAGTGTTCAGGTTATTCTCATAGATAGTTGCTCTGTAACTAGTTGTAATTTTGCTGTGTCTGTGGGAGGAGGTGAGTTCAGTGTCTTCCTACTTCACCACCTTGGCCACCTCCCCTACTCTTGAAATTTTATCTCAATTCTCTATTTGATTTGTCTTTATTTTTCTTTTATTTTCACTGGCAATACCTAGGAATTGAAGATTATGTAACTAAAATAGCAAAAATGATTTTTCTTTTTTTTTTAAGATCTATTTTTTAGTGACGTCTACCTATTACTAGTGGTTGAACTGTTTGAAAGGATGCATTATGAATACTTCTCCCTAGCAAAGCAAAGAACATGTAGGGGTCCTCAGATGACCTTTCCTGACAAACTAGAGAATGAAATTTGAAAGCATTCTGTGAGATTTTGGTCCAGCTTAGCTCCCATATCTGTTCATCTTTACCATCCTTCAAAAATATGTTAACTTCAGGACAGTGACTTAAGAAAAATCCTGATGAAATTCTGAGAATTCCCCAAGGATTCTAAAAGGTAATTGTGAAGCATGGGAGGAAAGCAGTTAGGACATCCTCATCTTTTTCTTGAGTTTTAAGATGTTCTTGAGCCTTACTTTTTGGAAGTGTAGAGTATACAGAAGGAAGGAAGTAGGGTGAAGAGATTGGAGTAATAACTTGAAATATGCATATATGCTTAATGCCCACATGTAGGCACCAGGCCTTTCTTATATTTTAATGAATATTTATCTAACATTCTAGACTGACAAATAGTTTTTAAAAAGCAGTACCTCTTGCAATTTCACTCATTTTTCCTCTGCATGTATTGTCCTATAAGCAGTAGTAATAATAAAATATGTAAGATTGGAAACTTTTTTTTTAAAGCATATATAGATAGGGAAATTTTTTGGCCATAATTCACAGTGGCCTTTAAAGTTCCTCATAGTTTTTTTTTTTTTTTTTTCTGATTTTTTTTTTTTTTTTTTTTTTTTTTTTGCGGTACGTGGGCCTCTCACTGTTGTGACCTCTCCCGCTGCGGAGCACAGGCTCCGGACACGCAGGCTCAGCGGCCATGGCTCACGGGACCAGCCGCTCCGCGGCATGTGGGATCCTCCCGGACCGGGGCACGAACCCGTGTCCCCTGCATCTGCAGGTGGACTCTCAACCACTGTACCACCAGGGAAGCCCCCTCTTAGTTTTTCAGCTCCTTGCCCTTGTTCTTGTTCTTGGTGAGTTTATGTTGCCGGAAATATGTATAGTTTATCTATCACACTGTGAGTGTTTAGCCAGTCTTCAAACTGAATTTATGCTGCTATTAAAAATGCGTGTTTAGGGACTTCCCTGGTGGTGCAGTGGTTAAGAGTCTGCCTGCCAGTGCAGGGGACACAGTTTCCATCCCTGGTCTGGGAAGATCCCAAATGCCACAGAGCAGCTAAGCTTGTGCATGACAACTACTGAGCCTGCAATCTAGAGCCCGTGAGCCACAAATACTGAGCCTACGTGCCACAGCTACTGAAGCCCGCACGCCTAGAGCCCATGCTCCGCAACAAGAGAAGCCACTGCAATGAGAAGCCCGCACACCACAGCGAAGAGTAGCCCCCACCCACTGCAACTAGAGAAAGCCCGCGCACAGCAACAAAGACCAACACAGCCAAAAATAAATAAATAAATTAATTTAAAAGACAAACAAAAGTGTGTTTAAGATGGTCTCATATTTTATAAAGTAACAGCGGACCATATGAATTCACTTCATCATGTTGCTCTAATATAGAAAGAAAATTCAGACTGTGTTACAAACCAAAGGAAAATAACTCTCTGTTTCTTCTAAAGTTAAAATAATAGATTTATTCGTTTGTCCTAGGGTATGCCCAGTATGCATGTGTAATAAATAATAAAAGGCTTATGCCAGGTAAGTTGGAATTTTGGAACAAAAGAGATGCAACTGATTCATCTGTACTTTTTTTGTATTATCAAACCAACTCTCTATTAAATTTTAGCAAAACTTCAGTTCTGCTACATTAGGTATATTTGGACCTTTAAATCCCTGCTGTAATTAAAGCTAATTCTTTATGTTATGTATGTTGACTTGATAATTGGCTCAATGTTCAGAAAGAAAATTTAGGTTTAGTTGTATTCTCTAGGCCTGCACAGTTCAGCCAGCTCCATCTGGCTACTGAATACTTGAAATGTAGCTAATCCTAATTAAGATGCTTTGTAAGTGTAAACTACACTCAGTTTTGAAGACTTAGTACAGAAAGTCCATGTAAAATATTTTGGTAATTTTTATAGTGATTAAATGTTAATTTTATATATAATTAGTAATATTTTGTAAGTACTGGGTTAGATAAAATGAATTTCACTGGTTTCTTTTTACCTTTTTAATGGCCCTACTAGATAATTTTAAGGTATAAAATATAACTTGCATTTTATTTTTGACAGCATTGTTCTAGGCTGTCACATGTCCAAGCAATATGTGATGAGGGCCTGGACTGGGACAGTTAAGACACTGAAAATAGATAAGGAGAGAAAATTGGGATAAATTTCAAACATAGTCTATAGCACTTGGTAATTGATTTCAAGTGGTGGTTAAGGAGATGTCAAAGACTTATGATTTGGATAAGTGGATGGTCATATCATTAACCAGGAAAAGGAACATGAGAGGAAGAGGCACTAGAGATAATAGCTATTTCACTGTGTGTATATATCTTCACTAATTCATTGAAACATTTAGCATTAAATATAAGATGGTCATGTTTAAGAGTCTTCTCTCCTGTTTCCACCTCTTTCCAGAATTTGAATTCAGAAGATCAAAAAACATCAAGTATTGAACATATAAGCTGCAGTGAGGGAGAAGATTTTGCAAGTGTGAAAAAGAAGGCCAAAATAGACATTCATTACAAAAAGAGTCCCCCCAAATATACTGTTCCAGTTAGCGCAAAGACTGTAGAATCTCCTCTTGATGAAAACATTTATAATTCGACTTCATTTAAAGATGAGAAAATCATAGACACTGATAGTGAGCCTGAAGAAGGTGAAATTACAGACTCTCAGACCGAGGACAGTTATGATGAAGACATTACCAGTGAAGACAATGTAACTGCAGAAGATTCTGAAGATGAAGGTGAGTAAATGGCCATTACTTAATTTTATATAAATAACCAAGTATGGTCATTGTAAAAGTGCAAAATGGTTAAAAGTGTTATTAACCCATATAATATATCTGCCGAAATGTGAGCTGATTGTTTTAAAGAGATTAATGACATTATTAAAAATTATAACTGCTTGGTTATTTTTCAACAGTAGGATGTGAATAAATGACTAGTACTTGGATCCTGAAGTTTCATTGCATTGAATGGCTTAGTCAGTAAAAACACAAAACCAAGTTACCTACTTTCTAATCCTAAAGTAGGTACAAAGTCTATTTTAGTGGATTAGATATTTGTCCACTTTTGTAATTGAGGGAGGGAAAGCAGTTGCCTTTAAAAAGAGTAGTCCATGAATTCAGCTTACATAGGTATTATGGTAAATCTAGTATTTATTTTACTTGAGGATATAAAGATATACTTTTAAAACTCAGGAATTCATATTGGTGTATATGAGCTTATTTTGTTCTTAATGGAATTTCCTCTCATTTTTTCTTAAAAAGGGCAGACTCAGTTTTTCTCACTTAATGTAAAAATGCTTTTTTGGGATACTTTCAAATTCTAAGACCTTAAAAAAGAGAGAGTTGATTATTTTATAATTGTGATAGGTGCTGAATATCTTTAGGTTGATCTTTTTATAAATTTATTTATTTTTGGCCGCATTGCACGGCATGTGGGATCTTAGTTCCCTGACTGGGGATCAAGCCTGTGCCCCCTGCAGTGGAAGTGTGGAGTCTTAACCACTGGACCTTCAGGGAAGTCCCACAGGTTGACCATTTTAAATTGGTAACATTGTTAAACCTTACTTACTGTGTATGTGATATAGCAGAATTTAAGAATGTTGTTTTAAACAGAATGAAGATTTTTATCAATATATTTGTACTTTATGTATGCCTCCTACTCATCCCTATGCATTTCTGATTTTTTCCCATAGCATTTGAATTAATATTTACACATTTCTTTCTTTGGCAGATGAAGAAAAAATTTGGCCCCCATGTATTAGAGTAATTGTAATTAGATCACCTGTGTTGCAGACAGGATCACTTTTTATCATTACAGCTGTAAATCCTGCTACAATTGGAAGGTAAAAATGTTTAGTGTTATTATATTTGTGTATTTGTCTTATTCCAGTGGACTGTACTTTTCCTGAGCAGTTAATCATTAAATATGCATGGTACTGGTTGAATAGGAAAAAAGTGACATCCATGTCCCTCCCTTTTCCACTCAAAAAATATTCTGACACCTACCTTTTGTCACCTGCTTTTGGAAGACAATTGGAGATATAACCTCATTATCCCTAAAGGGGACTGCCTATGTAAAGAGATAAAATCTTGGTGATATGATACCTTCCACAGAGGTTTTGTCATTTTCTTACCTTTTGTATTGCTTTTTTTAGGTTTAAATTACTTAAACCCACTGTTGACCTCCTCTGATTGTTTTCCTTTACCCCTTTATAATTCAGCCAGCTTGGTAGAGAGGTAGGTTTTAATCATGAGTAGGATAATTTCCTTTCTTCCCAACTGGAAAGGTAATGTATGGAACAGGTTCCATACGATATCTTAATTTTAAATTCTTAGAAATATTATACTTTTTTTACATTTAGTAATAGAAGTGGAAACAGTCAACAGGTCTGGAAAAAGTGATTGACATGAGTACAAAGGACATTTTGTCTCACTGGATGTTTACTAGCCTGTGACAGATGTACCAAAGAGTAAAAGTAATTCTGGAACCTTCTTTCAAAAAGGAAATTAGAGTAGCATTATAGAAACCAGATTTAGTGTGATAGACTTGCATTTTAACATTATCTTTTAAAACAAAAAAACTTATCTTTAAAAAAATTCTTTAAGTGCTACATTTATGTATGCTTCAAAAATAATTAAAGGCATTTTACTTAACTCTGCAGAGAAAAAGATATGGAGCATACTCTCCGAATCCCTGAAGTTGGTGTCAGTAAGGTAAGCTCTTTGATTTTTCGGTTACAACCCCCTAGATGTGATTTTGTAAATCATCCTTATTTTTAACATCTTTGTTGGGGTATAATTGCTTTACAATGGTGTGTTAGTTTCTGCTTTATAACAAAGTGAATCAGTTATACATATGTTCCCATATCTCTTCCCTCTTGCGTCTCCCTCCCTCCCACCCTCCCTATCCCACCCCTCCAGGGGGTCACAAAGCACTGAGTCGATATCCCTGTGCCATGCGGCTGCTTCCCACTAGCTATCTACCTTACGTTTGTTAGTGTATATATGTCCATGCCTCTCTCTCGCTTTGTCACAGCTTCCCCTTCCCCTTCCCCATATCCTCAAGTCCATTCTCTAGTAGGTCTGTGTCTTTATTCCTGTCTTACTGCTAGGTTCTTCATGACATTTTTTTTTCTTAAATTCCATATATATGTGTTAGCATTACGGTATTTGTCTTTCTCTTTCTGATGTAATTCACTCTGTATGACAGATTCTAGGTCTATCCACCTCATTACAAATAGCTCAATTGTTTCTTTTTATGGCTGAGTAATATTCCATTGTATATATGTGCCACATCTTCTTTATCCATTCATCTGATGATGGACATTTAGGTTGTTTCCATCTCTGGGCTATTGTAAATAGAGCTGCAATGAACATTTTGGTACATGATTCTTTTTGAGTTATGGTTTTCTTAGGGTATATGCCTGGGAGTGGGATTGCTGGGTCATATGGTAGTTCTATTTGTAGTTTTTTAAGGAATCTCCATACTGTTCTCAATAGTGGCTGTACCAATTCACATTCCCACCAGCAGTGCAGAGTGTTCCCTTTTCTCCACACCCTCTCCAGCATTTATTGTTTCTAGATTTTTTGATGATGGCCATTCTGACTGGTGTGAGATGATATCTCATTGTAGTTTTGATTTGCATTTCTCTAATGATTAATAATGTTGAGCATTCTTTCATGTGTTTGTTGGCAGTCTGTATATCTTCTTTGGAGAAATGTCTATTTAGGTCTTCTGCCCATTTTTGGATTGGGTTGTTTGTTTTTTTGTTATTGAGCTGTATGAGCTGCTTGTAAATTTTGGAGATTAATCCTTTGTCAGTTGTTTCATTTGCAAATATTTTCTCCCATTCTGAGGGTTGTCTTTTTGTCTTTTTTATGGTTTCCTTTGCTGTGCAAAAGCTTTGAAGTTTCATTATGTCCCATTTGTTTATTTTTGTTTTTATTTCCATTTCTCTAGGAGGTGGGTCAGAAAGGATCTTGCTGTGATTTATGTCATAGAGTGTTCTGCCTATGTTTTCCTCTAAGAGTTTGATAGTTTCTGGCCTTATATTTAGGTCTTTAATCCATTTTGAGATTATTTCTGTGTATGGTGTTAGGGAGTGATCTAATCTCATACTTTTACATGTAGCTGTCCAGTTTTCCCAGCACCACTTATTGAAGAGGCTGTCCTTTCTCCACTGTACATTCCTGCCACCTTTATCAAAGATAAGGTGTCCATATGTGCGTGGGTATATCTCTGGGCTTTCTATCCTGTTCCATTGATCTATCTTTCTGTTTTTGTGCCAGTACCATACTGACTTGACTACTGTAGCTTTGTAGTATAGTCTGAAGTCAGGGAGCCTGATTCCTCCAGTTCCGTTTTCCGTTCTCAAGATTGCTTTGGCTATTCGGGGTCTTTTGTGTTTCCATACAAATTGTGAAAGTTTTTGTTCTAGTTCTGTGAAAAATGCCAGTGGTAGTTTGATAGGGATTGCATTGAATCTATACATTGCTTTGGGTAGTAGAGTCATTTTCACAATGTTGATTCTTCCAATCCATGAACACGGTATATCTCTCCATCTGTTTGTATCATCTTTAGTTTCTTTTATCGGTGTCTTATAATTTTCTTCATACAGGTCTTTTGTCTCCTTAGGTAGGTTTATTCCTAGATATTTTATTCTTTTTGTTGCAATGGTAAATGGGAGTGTTTTCTTGATTTCACTTTCAGATTTTTCATCATTAGTACATAGTAATGCCAGAGATTTCTGTGCCTTAATTTTGTATCCTGCTACTTTACCAAATTCATTGATTAGCTCTGGTAGTTTTCTGGTAGCATCTTTAGGATTCTCTATGTATAGTATCATGTCATCTGCAAACAGTGACAGCTTTACTTCTTCTTTTCTGATTTGGATTCCTTTTATTTCCTTTTCTTCTCTGATTGCTGTGGCTAAAACTTCCAAAACTATGTTGAATAAGAGTGGTGAGAGTGGGCAACCTTGTCTTGTTCCTGATATTTGTGGAAATGCTTTCAGTTTTTCACCATAGAGGGTGACGTTGGTTGTGGGTTTGTTATATACGGCCTTTATTATGCTGAGGAAAGTTCCCTCTATGCCTACTTTCTGCAGGGTTTTTATCATAAATGGGTGTTGAATTTTGTCGAAAGCTTTTTCTGCATCTATTGAGATGATCATATGGTTTTTCTCCTTCAGTTTGTTAATATGGTGTATCACGTTCATTGATTTGCGTATATTGAAGAATCCTTGCATTCCTGGAATAAACCCCACTTGATCATGGTGTATGATCCGTTTAATGTGCTGTTAGATTCTTCTGCTAGTTTGAGGATTTTTGCATCTATGTTCATCAGTGATATTGGCCTGTAGTTTTCTTTCTTTGTGACATCCTTGTCTGGTTTTGGTATCAGGGTGATGATGGCCTCGTAGAATGAGTTTGCGAGTATTCCTCCCTCTGCTATATTTTGGAAGACTTTGAGAAGGATAGGTGTTAGCTCTTCTCTAAATGTTTGATAGAATTCGCCTGTGAACCCATCTGGTCCTGGGCTTTTGTTTGTTGGAAGATTTTTAATCACAGTTTCAATTTCAGTGCTTGTGATTGGTCTGTTTATATTTTCTATTTCTTCCTGATTCAGTCTTGGCAGGTTGTGCATTTCTAAGAATTTGTCCATTTCTTGCAGGTTGTCCATTTTATTGGCATAGAGTTGCTTGTAGTAATCTCTCATGATCTTTTGTATTTCTGCAGTGTCAGTTGTTACTTCTCCTTTTTCATTTCTAATTCTATTGATTTGAGTCTTCTCCTTTTTTCTTGATGAGTCTGGCTAATGGTTTATCTATTTTGTTTATCTTCTCAAAGAACCAGCTTTTAATTTTATTGATCTTTGCTATCGTTTCCTTCATTTATTTTTGATTTATTTCTGATCTGATTTTCATGATTTCTTTCCTTCTGCTAACTTTGGGGCTATTTGTTCTTCTTTCTCTAATTGCTCTAGGTGTAAGATTAGGTTGTTTATTCGAGATGTTTCCTGTTTCTTAAGGCAGGATTGTATTGCTGTAAACTTACCTCTTAGAACTGCTTTTGCTGCATCCCATAGATTTTCGGTCATCGAGTCTCCATTGTCATTTGTTTCTAGGTATTTTTTTATTTCCTCTTTGATTTATTCAGTGATCACTTCGTTATTAAGTATTGTATTGTTTAGCCTCCATGTGTTTTTATTTTTTACAGATCTTTTCCTGTAATTGATATCGAGTCTCATGGCGTTGTGGTCGGAAAAGATACTTGATACAATTTCAAATTTCTTAAATTTACCAAGGCTTGATTTGTGACCCAAGATATGATCTATCCTGGGGAGTGTTCCATGAGCACTTGAGAAAAATGTGTATTCTGTTGTTTTTGGATGGAGTGTCCTATAAATATCAATTAAGTCCATCTTGTTTAATGTATCATTTAAAGCTTGTGTTTCCTTATTTATTTTCATTTTGGATGATCTGTCCATTGGTGAAAGTGGGGTGTTAAAGTCCCCTACTATGAATGTGTTACTGTCGATTTCCATTTTTATGGCTGTTAGTATTTGCCTTATGTATTGAGGTGCTTCTATGTTGGGTGCATAATTATTTACAATTGTTATATCTTCTTCTTGGATCGATCCCTTGATCATTATGTAGTGTCCTTCTGTGTCTCTTCTAATAGTCTTTATTTTAAAGTCTATTTTGTCTGATATGAGAATTGCTACTCCAGCTTTCTTTTAGTTTCCATTTGCATGGAATATCTTTTTCCATCCGCTTACTTTCAGTCTGTATGTCTCTAGGTCTGAAGTGGGTCTCTTGTAGACATCATATATATGGGTCTTGTTTTTGTATCCATTCAGCCAATCTGTGTCTTTTGGTGGGAGCATTTAGTCCATTTACATTTAAGGTAATTATCGATATGTATGTTCCTATTCCCATTTTCTTAATTGTTTTGGGTTCGTTATTGTAGGTCTTTTCCTTCTCTTGTGTTTCTTGCCTAGAGAAGTTCCTTTAGCAGTTGTTGTAAAGCTGGTTTGGTGGTGCTGAACTCTCTCAGCTTTTGCTTGTCTGTAAAGGTTTTAATTTCTCCATCAAATCTGAGTGAGATCCTTGCTGGGTAGAGTAATCTTGCAGGTTTTTCTCCTTCATCACTTTAAATATGTCCTGCCACTCCCTTCTGGCTTGCAGAGTTTCTGCTGAAAGATCAGCTGTTAACCTTATTGGAATTCCCTTGTGTGTTATTTGTTGTTTTTCCCTTGCTGCTTTTAATATGTTTTCTTTGTATTTAATATTTTACAGTTTGCTTAATATGTGTCTTGGTGTGTTTCTCCTTGGATTTATCCTGTATGGGACTCTCTGTGCTTCCTGGACTTGATTAACTATTTCCTTTTCTATATTAGGGAAGTTTTCAACTATCGTCTCTTCAAATATTTTCTCAGTCCCTTTCTTTTTCTCTTCTTCTTTGGGAACCCCTATAATTCGAATGTTGGTGCATTTAATGTTGTCCCAGAGGTCTCTGAGACTGTCCTCAGTTCTTTTCATTCTTTTTTCTTTATTCTGCTCTGCAGTAGTTATTTCCACTATTTTATCTTCCAGGTCACTTATCCGTTATTCTGCCTCAGTTATTCTGCTATTGATCCCATCTAGAGTATTTTTAATTTCTTTTATTGAATTGTTCATCGTTGCTTGTTTCATCTTTAGTTCTTCTAGGTCCTTGTTAAATGTTTTTTGCAGTTTGTATATTTCCAAGATTTTGGATCAACTTTACTATCATTATTCTGAATTCTTTTTCAGGTAGACTGCCTATTTCCTCTTCATTTGTTAGGTCTGGTGGGTTTTTATCTTGCTCCTTCATCTGCGGTGTGTTTTTCTGTCTTCTCATTTTGCTTATCTTACTGTGTTTGGGGTCTCCTTTTTGCAGGCTGTAGGTTCGTAGTTCCCATTGTTTTTGGTGTCTGTCCCCAGTGGCTAAGGTTGGTTCAGTGGGTTGTGTAGGCTTCCTAGTGGACGGGACTAGGGCCTGTGTTCTGGTGGATGAGGCTGGATCTTGTCTCTCTGGTGGGCAGGTCCACGTATGTTGGTGTGTTTTGGGGTGTCTGTGGCCTTATTATGATTTTAGGCAGCCTCTCTGCTAATAGGTGGGGTTGTGTTCCTGTCTTGCTAGTTGTTTGGCATAGGATGTCCAGCACTGTAGCTTGCTGGTTGTTGAGTGAAGCTGGGTGCTGGTGTTGAGATTGAGATACCTGGGAGATTTTTACCATTTGATATTATGTGGAGCTGGGATGTCTCTTGTTGACCAGTGTCCTGAAGTTGGCTCTCTCACCTCAGAGGCACAGCACTGACGCCTGGCTGCAGCACCAAGAGCCTTTCATCCACACGGCTCAGAATAAAAGGGAGAAAAAGTAGAAAGAAAGAATTAGTAGAAGAAAGAAAGAAAGAAACAAAGAAAGAGAGAAAGAAAGAAAGAAACAAAAACAAAGAAAGAAAGAAAGAACGAAAGGAGGGAGGGAGGGAGGAAAAACAGAAAGAAAGAAGATAAAGTAAAGTAAAGTAAGAGAAAATATAATAAAGTTATTAAAATAAAAAAATTATTAAGCGAAAAATAAAAGAAAACAAATTAAAAACAGACGGATAGAACCCTAGGACAAATGGTGGAAGCAAAGCTATACAGACAAAATCTCACACAGAAGCATACACATATACACTCACAAAAAGAGGAAAAGGGGAAAAAATCCTAAATCTTGCTCTCAAAGTCCATCTCCTTAATTTGGGATGATTTGTTGTCTATTCATGTATTCCACAGATGCAGGGTACATCCAGTTGATTGTGGAGCTTTAATCCGCTGCTTCTGAGGCTGCTGTGAGAGATTTCCCTTTTTCTTCTTTGTTCTCACAGCTCCTAGGGGCTCAGCTTTGGATTTGGCCCCGCCTCTGCGTGTAGGTCGCTGGAGGGCGTCTGTTCTTCGCTCAGACAGGACAGGGGTTAAAGGAGCCACTGATTATGGGGCTCTGGCTCACTCATGCCGGGGGGAGGGAGGGGCACGGAGTGCGGGGCGAGCCTGCGGCGGCAGAGGCCAGCGTGACGTTGCAGCAACCTGAGGCGCTCCGTGCGTTCTTCCCAGGGGAGTTGTCCCTGGATCCCGGGAACCTGGCAGTGGCGGGCTGCACAGGCTCCCTGGAAGGGGGGTGTGGATAGTGACCTGTGCTTGCACACGGGCTTCTTGGTGGCAGCAGCAGCAGCCTTAGCGTCTCATGCCTGTCTCTGTGGTCCGCGCTTGTAGCCACGTCTGGCGCCCGTCTCTGGAGCTCCTTTAAGCAGCACTCTTAATTCCCTCTCCTCGCGCACCAGGAAACAGAGGGAAGGAAAAGTTTCTTGCCTCTTCGGCAGGTCCAGACTTTTCCCTGGACTCCCTCCTGGCTAGCCGTGGCGCACTAACCCCCTCCAGGCTGTGTTCACGCCGCCAACCCCAGCCCTCTCCTGGTGCTCCGACCGAAGCCCGAGCCTCAGCTCCCAGCCCTGCCCGCCCCGGCGGGTGTGCAGACAAGCCTGTTGGGCTGGTGAGTGCCAGTCGGCCCTGATTCTCTGTGCGGGAAATCTCTCCGCTTTGCTTTCCACACCCCTGTTGCTGTGTTCTCCTCCGCGGCTCCGAAGCTTCCCCCTCCGCCACCCACAGTCTCCGCCCACGAAGGGGCTTCCTAGTGTGTGGAGACCTTTCCTCCTTCACAGCTTCCTCCCACTGGTGCAGGTCCCATCCCTATTCTTTGTCTCTGTTTTCTCTTTTTTCTTTTGCCCTACCCAGGTACATGGGGAGTTTCTTGCCTTTTGGGAGGTCTGAGGTCTTCTGCCAGTGTTCAGTAGGTGTTCTGTAGGAGTTGTTCCCCGTGTAGATGTATTTCTGGTGTATCTGTGGGGAGGAAGGTGATCTCCGCGTCTTACTCTTCCACCATCTTCCCCCAATCTGTCATATGGTTTTTATCATTCAGTTTGTTAATATGGTGTATCAAACTGATTGATTTGCCTAAACTGAGGAATCCTTGCATTCCTGGAATAAACTCCACTTGATCATGGTCTATGATCCTTTTAATATGCTGTTGGATTCTGTTTGCTAGTATTTTGTTGAGTAATTTTTGCACCTATGTTCTTCAGTGATATTGGCCTATAGTTTTCTTTTTTTGTGACATCTTTGGTTTTGGTATCAGGGTGATGGTGGCCTTGTCGAATGAGTTTGGGATTGTCCCTCCCTCTGCTATATTTTGGAAGACTTTGAGAAGGATAGGTGTTAGCTGTTCTCTAAATGTTTGATAGAATTCGCCTGAGAAGCCGTCTAGTCCTGGGCTTTTGTTTGTTGATCACAGTTTCAATATCAGTGCTTGTGATTGATCTGTTTATATTTTATGTTTCTTCCTGGTTCAGTCTCGGGAGGTTGTGCTTTTCTAAGAATTTGGCCATTTCTTCCTTGTTGTCCACTTAATTGGCACATAGTTGTTTGTAGTAATCTCTCATGATCCTTTGTATTTCTGCAGTGTCAGTTGTTACTTCTCCTTTTTCATTTCTAATTCTGTTGATTTGAGTCTTCTCCCTTTTTTTCTTGATGAGTGTGGCTAATGGTTTATCAATTTTGCCTATCTTCTCAAAGAACCAACTTTTAGTTTTTTTGATCTCTGCTATCATTTCCTTCATTTCTTTTTCATTTATTTCTGATCTGATCTTTATGATTTCTTTCCTTCTGCTAACTTTGGGGATATTTTGTTCTTCTTTCTTTAATTGCTTTAGGTGTAAGGTTAGGTTGTTTATTTGAGATGTTTCTTGTTTCTTGAAGTAGGATTGTATTGCTATAAACTTCCCTCTTAGAACTGCTTTTGCTGCATCCTATAGGTTTTGGATTGTCGTGTTTTCATTGTCATTTGTTTCTAGGTATTTTTCTATTTCCTCTTTGATTTCTTCAGTGATCTCTTGGTTATTTAGTAGCGTATTGTTTCGCCTCCATATGTCTGTATTTTTTACAGTATTTTTCCTGTTATTGATATCTAGTCTCATAGTGTTGTGGTCGGAACAGATACTTGATACGATTTCAATTTTCTTAAATTTACCAAGGGTTCATTTGTGACCCAAGATGTGGTCTGTCCTGGAGAATGTTCCATGAGCCCTTGAGAAGAAAGTGTATTCTGTTGTTTTTGGATGGAATGTCCTATAAATATCAATTAAGTCCATCTTGTCTAATGTGTCATTTAAAGCTTGTGTTTCATTATTTATTTTCATTTTGGATGATCTGTCCATTGGTGAAGGTGGGGTGTTAAAATCCCCTATTATTGTGTTACTCTCAATTTCCCCTTTTATGGCTGTTAGCATTTGCTTTATGTATTGAGGTGCTCTTGTGTTGGGGCATAAATATTTACAGTTGTTATATATTCTTGGATTGGTATTTTGATCATTATGTAGTGTCCTCTTTTGTGTCTTGTAATAGCCTTTATTTTAGAGTCTATTTTGTCTGATATGAGAATTGCTACTCCACCTTTCTTTTGATTTCCATTTGCATGGAATATCTTCTTCCATCCCCTCGCTTTCAGTCTGTATGTGTCCCTAGGTCTGAAGTGGGTCTCTTGTAGACTGCATATGTCCGAGTCTTGTTTTTGTATCCATTCAGCCAGTCTATGTCTTTTGGTTGAAGCATTTAATCCATTTACATTTAAGGTAATTATTGATATGTATGTTCCTATTACCATTTTCTTAATTGTTTTCAGTTTGTTTTTGTAGGTCTTTTCCTTCTCTTGTGTTTCCTTCCTAGAGAAGTTCCTTTAGCATTTGTTGTAAAGCTGGTTTGGTGGTGCTGAATGCTGTTATCTTTTCCTTGTCTGTAAACATTTTAATTTCTGCATCAAATCTGAATGAGGTCCTTGCTGGGTAGAGTAATCTTGTTTGTAGATTTTTTCTTTTCATCACTTTAAATATGTCCTGCCACTCCCTTCAGGCTTGCAGAGTTTCTGCTGAAAGATCACCTGTTAACCTTATGGTGATTCTCTTGTATGTTATTTGTTGCTCTTCCCTTGCTGCTTTTAATACTTTTTCTTTGTATTTATTTTTTAATAGTTTGATTAATATGCGTCTCTATGTGTTTCTCTTTGGGTTTATCCTGTATGGGGCTCTCTGTGCTTTCTGGACTTGATTGACTATTTCCTTTCCCATGTTAGGGAAGTTTTCAACTATAATCTCTTCCAATATTTTTTCAGACCCTTTCTTTTTCTCTTCTTCTTCTGGGACCCCTGTAATTTGGATGTTGGTGCATTTAATGTTGTACCAGATGTCTCTGAGACTGTCCTCAATTCTTTTTTTTCTTTTTTCTGCTCCCTGGCAGTTTTTTCCACCATTTTATCTTCCAGCTCACATATCTGTTATTTTGTTATTGATTCCTTCTAGTGTATTTATAATTTCAGTAATTGTGTTCATCATTGTTTGTTTGCTCTTTAGTTTTTCTAGATCCTTGTTAAGTGTTTCTTGTCTTTTCTCCATTCTGTTTTTGAGATTTTAGATCATCTTTACTGTCATTACTCTGAATTCTTTTTCAGGTAGGTTAGCTATTTCATCTTCATTTATTTGGTCTTGTAGGTTTTTACCTGCTTCTTCGTCTGTAACATATTTTTTTGTCGTTTCTTTCTTTTTTTTGGATGGGTGGTGCTGTATTCCTGTCTTACTGGTTGTTTGCCCTGAGATGTCCAGTACTGGAGTTTGCAGGCAGTTGGATAAAGCTGGGTCTTGGTGCTGAGATGAGGACCTCTGGGAGGCCTCACTCCAATTGATAGTCCCTGGGGTCTGAGCTTCTCTGTTAGTGCAGCGGTTTGGACTCGGAGCTCCTACCACAGGAGCTCGGACCTGATCTGCAGCCTAGGAATCAAGATCCTGCAAGCTTTGTGGCATGGTAAAAAAAAGAAAGAAAGAAAGAAGAAAAGGAGCAGTACAGTATCAAAGAATAAAAAACAAAATTGAATTAGAAAGATAAAAATTATATTAGGAAAAACAAAACTATAATTGAAACAACTGCAACAAGGTAAAATAACACAACAGAAAAAAGAAAAAAAGCGGGGGGAGGGCAGGGAACAAGCCAAAAAGAGAGAACAATAACAAAGTATAAAGAATAAAATAAAATTAGAAAAATAAGAGGTTTATCAGGAAAAATAAAAATATAATAGAACAACAATGAATCAACAAGGTAAAACAGAACCCCAATCCAAAAGAGGAAAAAAGAAAAAAATGCACCTTGGCTATGGGGGCAGAGTGTAAGCTGGGGTGAAACAGGTAGGGGTGCGAGTTAGGGTGGGGCGGGACCTAGGCAGGTGGGGGGTGACATTTGAGCATGGGGTGGAGCGTAGGTGGTGATGTTCAGGCATTGGGCGGGGCCTCTGCTTAGGACCTGCGTGGAAGGGGAGAGGTAGCATGTTGAAAGAAGGGCCTCTGGAGTGTGGAGTTCTGGAGTTTGGAGGTAGGGCCCTGAGTGAGGGTGTGGGGGTGGGGTTTAGGCCAAGTGTTGGAGGGTGTCTCTGAGTGCAGAGCTGGGGCCCTGGGTCGGGGGGGGGTGGGGACGGGGCTTGGTTTCTGCGAGGCAGGAGGGAGGCTCTGAGGGCAGAGGATTAAGCCTGGGAGCCCAACAAGCTCCCCGGTGCCTAAGTGGACAGGGAAAGCATTGGCCCCATTCCCTTCCATTCTTTTGTGCCTCTCCCCCACTGTCTCCCCCAGGGTCTCCCCCCGCCTGTGGACCCCTAACCGTGGGTGGGTCCCACTGGGTGTAGGAACTCCTCCTCTCCCTAGCCACCCCTCAGGGGTGCTGTCCCTTAGGTCCGGCCTTTACTTTTGCTCCCCCTTCCCTCTCTCCCACTTCTCAGGACCTGTGTGGCTGGAGGGGGCCTCGGTAGGTAGAGGATCAGGCCTGAGATCTGAACAGGTTCCTGGGGGCCCAAGTGGGCAGGGGAAACCTGGCCACGCTCCCTTTTGATCCTCTGCCCTCCCAGTGGTTCCCCAATTTCCCCCTTTGGACGTGGGATTCCTTCCCCTCCCCCACCTGCCCCTTAGGGGTGCCAGTTCCGTCCCACCTCCACTTCTCCCCCCCCTTCACTCCCCCCACATCCCACATCCTACCCAGTTGCTGGGGGTTCCTGCCATCCCCTTAGGTGTCCGTTGTCCCCCACCGGTGCCTGCTAGGTGCCCTAGTTGTGCGGAGACGCGAATTCCCTGTCCTCCTAGTACGCTATCTTGACCCCACCCCTGTAACTAGCTTTTTTGCTTATTTAGCATGTCTTCAAGATTCATCCATGTTGTAGCATATATCAGTACTTCATTTCTTTTTATTGCCAAATACTACTTCAATGTTCAGATACAGTGTTTTTTATCTGTTCATCAGCTGATGGACATTTGAATTGTTTCCACTTTTTGGTTATTAAGAATAATGCTGCTGTGAACATTTCACGTACAGGTTTTTGTTTGGAGGTATGTTTTCATTCCTCTTGATGCCTACCTCAGAGTAGAATTGTTGAATTGTATGGTAACTCCCTGTTTAACATTTTGAGGAACTGTCAGACCCCCCACAAAGCAGCTGCACCATTTTACATTCCCACCAGCAATGTATTGTTTATGAAATTTAAAGTTAAATATTTCTGCAGCTCTATATCCAGTTAAATAGGCATGTATTGAGTACATGCCCAATATATGTGAGGTACTGTATTATGTACTAAGTGGTAAGAAAATTGTAAACTAAATGTAAGCAATAGGGACTTCCTTGGTGGTCCAGTGGTAGAGAATCCACCTCCCAATGCAGGGGATGTGGGTTCGATCCCTGGTCGGGGAACTAAGATCCCACATGCTGTGGGGCAGCTAAGCCCGAGCGCCTCAACGAGAGAGCGTGTGTGCTGCAAACTACGGAGCCCACAGTGCTCTGGAGCCCGTGCACCACAACTAGAGAGAAAACCCACACACCACAACTAGAGAGAAGCCCAAGCCCACACGCCACAACGAAAGAGCCGCGTGCCTCAAGGAAGATCCTGCATGCTGCAGCTAAGACCTGACACAGCCAAATAAATAAACAAATAAATGAATAAATAAGTAAATTAAATTAATTAAATAAAAATAAATGTAAGCGAAAATTGTAAGCAGTACAGTGACATTCACATATACGGAAACTTTGTATAATTTAATTGTTATATAAACAAAGTGCTGTGGAACAGAAGGGAGTGATTAGTTCTGAGTATTGAAAATTTGGAAAAAACTGAGAAGTCAGCCTTGAATGTTTCAAATCACCTTTTGTATTAAGAATTTTTAATAACATGAACAGACATATTAGGTGAAAAAATTATTTCAAATTATATATATAGTATAATCTCAACTATATTATAAAAGTAGAAAAGGTAGGACACATACTAAATTATTAATGGTAATTATAGGCGGAATTATAGGTGAGTTTTTCTCCTGTAGCCTTCTCATTTCTACCAGAAGCATTATTATACTTTTGTATTCTGAAAAAAATGTATTAAAAATAATAAAAGCTAAATTATTAAGAGACTAAAGTTCATTGCATCTTATCATAGAGAAATTATCTATGGTTTAAAAAAAGGTATAATACTTTATAATTACCTGGTTTCTTTTTTTTTAAGTTTCATGCAGAAATTTATTTTGATCACGACTTACAAAGTTATGTCCTTGTGGATCAAGGCAGTCAAAATGGTACAATTGTAAATGGAAAACAGATTCTTCAAGTGAGTATATACTTATTAATTAAATACTTGCACATTATTTTAAAAAACTGAAATGAAACTTTTTATCCCTCAGGGCCATAGTTATTATACATATCATTTAGTTCAGATTGGTATTCACCCAAATGTGTTAACATGGAAGGGAATTCTTAGAAAGGGCTAAAAAATGTATACAGTAAGTGGATACTTAACTGTTGAGTTTTGACTTCTAATTATGTACCTGTGCCTTATTTTTGGAAATAAATGCATTTTAAAGCTATTCAGAGTAAATGTTCTTATAGCAACTTTAGGGGCCATCCTGTGTGTGTGTGTGTGTGTGTGTGTGTGTGTGTGTGTGTGTGTGTGTGTGTGTGTGTGTGTGTGTGTGTGTGTGTTTAAACTGTTAAAGGAAATGTTGTTAAACTGTAAACTCCTTGAAGGCAAGGGCTATGTCTATTTAGTTAACTCTTCTATCCCAACATGTAACAAAGTGCTTTAGCACATAATAAGATAATATATGGAAGGGAGGGAGGGAGGTCTTAGTCTATAAGAATCAAAAATGAGATAAAACTGAATTATCAAGAGAGGACGGAAAAAGGGAAATATGATGCACCTATCTCCTTAACACTTCATCTTTTTGATTGTGATTTTTCATTTTGGTAGTAGACTGTTTGAAGTTTGAGTTGGGTATTTCTGTGATAGGATTGGACATGGAGATGGGGAGATCAGTGGATTTTGATAATATAAAAATTAGAGGGCTTCCCCGGTGGCGCAGTGGTTAAGAATCTGCCTGCCAATGCACGGCACATGGCTTCGAGCCCTGGTCCTGGAAGATTCCACATGCCGCGGAGCAACTAAACCTGCGAGCCACAACTACTGAACCCATGTGCCACAACTAGTGAAGCCCATGTGCTTGGAGCTTGTGCTCTGAAATAAGAGAAGCCACTGCAGTGAGAAGCCCGCGCACCACAACGAAGAGTAGCCCCGGCTTGCTGCAACTAGAGAAAGCCCACGCCTGGCAACGAAGACCCAATGCAGCCAAAAATAAATAATAATAAATATTAAAAAAAAATTAGAAGTTGCTCGGTTCAGCTGTCATCTTCTCAACTAGTAGAATATTATGCATCACCTTCAAGTTTTGTGGAAATGTGTGTGCATATGTCTATCTCATTGAGAACAATCTCAATTTTTATTTTTATAATCAGACATTACAGTAGACATAAAATAAATAAAATAACCATATGTAACTCTCTTGGGTTTGGCTTTGTAATTTTTTTCTCCTTTAGCCCAAAACTAAATGTGACCCTTACATACTTGAGCATGGAGATGAAGTGAAAATTGGAGAGACTGTGTTGTCCTTTCACATTCACCCTGGCAGTGATACCTGTGATGGCTGTGAACCAGGGCAGGTTAGAGCTCACCTTCGTCTTGATAAGAAAGATGAACCTTTTGGTATGTGAAACATACTGTTTATGGGCATGGTAGCTTTTTAATTCACTGCGTGTTCTAAAAAAGTATCAGTACCAGCTTCATATCTAATTGATATAATACTCTATTGAGATACATTTGTATTTAAGTGAATATTATCAAATGAGCCTAAGAAATGACATGTATTTGAAATTTGAGACCTAGACTAGTAGATTATGATTGTAGTTGGTTTTTCTGTGTAGTAATTTGTACTATTACAGCATTAGGTTACTTTATGACCAGGAATGATAATCATTAGCTCTGTTTTTGCTAATCCAGTCTATAGGCTTTTGAAGCAGCACTGCAGTGGTAGCTAAATGTACTTCAAGGGAGTAATTGTGACATAAATAGAGATTGGTTTCCCTTTAACATCTGTTTACTGATATAAAAAGTCATCCACAGTTAAACTCTGATGTAAAATAGTAACATAGAAAATAATAGGCCAAGGTATTAAGATTTATTTGTTGATATATTTGCTTTCCTACTTATAGCTTGTTTGATATATTATCTGTGTATATACCATTACTTTCTATAATAAATAATATTGTAAAATGTTACTATCTTGTTTAAAACCCACTCATCTAAGGCTTTAAAAATTGAAAGATCCTTTTAACTAGTAAGTAATTTTTTTCACATCGTTTGTTTCCTTTAAATACCAACTATACACGTTCATTATGTATTTTTTGTCTTCTCATACTACCTTATGAAAATGAGTATGGCACGTTACATAGTAACGTGAATCTTGGGTTCTGTTATTTTTCTTTTGCACAAGCTTATGTTCCTTTGGAAAACTCACAATATTTCTGCATTTGGATTTCTATTACAGTAACCATATTGAAAAATTAAGATGTGCAGTGTTTCTTTCAATATCTAAAACATTCCTATAATCTTTCGAGTTTTGGTTTACTTTCCAAGTAGATTTAATTACCAAAATGCTGAAAGGACATCATCACAACCTAAGATCCTTTTATATTAATTTATTTGAACTTTTTATTAATCTGCAGATGGGATACTAGTACTATTAGTTTTTCATTATTAAATAAACAGTATTATATCATATTTAGTGTTTTTTTTTTTCTTTAAACCAAACTCAATTTTTCCTTTTAGTTGGTCCAACTCTAAGTAAGGAGGAAAAAGAGCTGGAAAGGAGAAAAGAATTAAAGAAAATACGAGTAAAATATGGTTTGCAGGTAAGGGAGTTAAATATTGTTACATGTGTTAAACTGTGCGTCTGGTTTTGTATAAAACTGCCTGTAGATAAGCATAGTCCATTTTTATATATAAAAAGAGAGCTATTTAGAATGATTCTGAGATTTATGTAGTTCCTGTTAGTTTTTTACTGTTTACCTCAACAACTGTTGAGGTTGGAGTAGGAAAGTGATGATAATACCCTATATTGGAATAACCATTTCTGGTTTTTAAAAAACTTGCATTAAAATGATACCCTCGAAAAACACAGTTGGAGGACTAATACTGCCTGATTTCAAGACTTATTATAAACTACAGCAATAAAAACAGTATAGTACTGGCAAAAAGATAAATATGTTGATGGAACAGAATAATGAGTCCAGAAATAGACCCATATAGATACATAGATACATAGATAAATGTGTATACGTGTGTGCGTGTGTGTGTGTGTATGATTTTCAACAAAGGCATGAAGGCAATTTGGTGGAAAGAGGATGGTCTTTTTTCAACAGTCAGTGCTGGAACAATTAGATAGCCATATACAACAACAATAACCTTGATCCCCACCTCATAACATATAAAAATGAACTCAAAATGGACTATAGATATAAATTTAAACTTCTAGAAGCAAACCTTAAAAAAAAAGTCAAAGATTTTTTAAGGTATCTAACACTAAAAACACTATCCATAAAAGCACAAATTGTACTTCCTCCAAAACTTCTGTTCTTCCAAAGACACGATTAAGAGAATGAAAAGGTAAGCCACAGACTGGGAAAAATATTCGCAAATCATATATCTGATAAAAGTCATGTATCTTATACCTAGAGTATATAAAGAACTCTGAAAACTCAATAAGGGAAAACAACTTAATTTAAAAATAAGCAAAAGATTTGAATAGACACTTCACCAAAGCAGGTGGCAAATACACACATGAAAAGATGTTCAGTATTATTAGTCATTGGGGAATTGCTATTTAAAACCAATTAAAAAGACTGACCATACTAAGTGTTGGTGGGCATGTGGAGGAACAGGAACTCTCATACACTGCTGGTGAAAATATAAATGGTGTGATTGCTTTGGAGAAGAGTTTAGTACTTTGTCAAAAAGTTAAATGTACACCTACTGTATTATTCACCATTCTACTTCAAAGTATTTCATTTCTATCCAAGAGAAATGAAAGCATATGTTCATACAAAAACTAGTGAGCAAATGGTCACAGCAGCTTTTTTTCTAAAAGCCAAAAACTGGAAAAAACTCATCTGTCCATCATTAATGGATAAACAAACTATGTTAAATCTATATGGTCAAACACTCTAGCAATAAAAAAGCATAAGCTATTGATACAGATTACAACATGGATGAATCTCAAAATGATTGTGCTGAGTGAAAGAACCAGACAAAAAGAGTACAGTTGACCGTTGAAAAACCCGGGGATTAAGTGTGCTGACTCTCACCTTGGTTGAAAAATCTGCATATAGCTGGTACTCAGCCCTCTATGTCCACAGTTCCTGTATACCTGGGGTTCTGCATCCACAGATTCAACCAATTGCAGATTGTGTAATACTGTAGTATTTAGTGCTGAAAAAAAATCTAGGTATAAGTGGATCCACGAAGTTCAAACCCATGTTGTTCAAAGATCAACTCAACATGCTATATACTTCGATGCTATAAAATTCTAGGAAAGCAAACCTAATGTATCATGGCAGAAAGATCAGTGGTTGCCTGGCTACAGGAGAAGATGCACAGGGAGAGGGGCTGGAGGGATAGATTACAAAGAAGGACGAGGATACTTTTGTGGGAGATGAATATGTTTATTATCTTAATTGTGATGGTTTCATAAGTGTATACGAATCTCAAAAGTAACTGTACACTTTATGTGTAATTTATTGTATGTTAATTATACCTCAGTAAGGCAGTTTAAAAAAATTACCATTTAATCCTATAAGTAGACCAGAAAACTAATTAATATTGCCATTTTACATTAGAGAAACTAGAGCTGGTCACCTACCTACTAAACGACAGAGCTAGATATAGGATCTAGGTCTTAAGTGTATTTGTCCAGTGTTTTTTACACTTTATGAACAAGTCAGAAAAGATGCTGCCAAAATAACATTTTTATGCAGAATTGTAGTTTTTGTTACTGTTGTACTAAGGGAGAGAAATCATAATAGAAAAAAATGTTAAGAGGTTAATTTGGGAGGAAAATAGAAGATCTATAAGGAGAGATTAAAATGTTTTTTCAAAAATTTTAGCTTAATTTCTACATCATTTTCTGGGGGGAATACCCATTAGGGTTGGTGGTCTGTATTTTTCTGTTTTGAAAGCAAAATTAAGTAAAAACTTCTGTGGTACTTTCCTTGCATTGCTCTAGCAGTCTGTAGCATCTTTTTGGATGAATGTTGTACTTTTTATGTAAAGATTAGCAAATAGTAACAAAGGGGAAGAGGAGCCTTTGAAACCCCAAGCTGAATTGCCTGTCTCTTTTGTGCCACTGCCATATCTTGTGTATACCTTAATTGTCGAACCAGTCATACTGTAACATGCTGAAGACTGTGTGTGTCTGCACTTTAGGATTATAAATTTCTTTGCATTCTGTCACCTAGCATAGGGCATAACTTACTCTTTACTTAGAAAATATTTGTGGAGTGACTGATTAATCATGTAATGAAGCTGTATTGAAGCAAAAAGCTATTATTATTGCCAGGGTAAAAGAGCATTTATTTCCTTTTATCTATTTTTTAAAGACTTTCTACATTTTTCCCTTCTAAGGAACAGTATCAAAATATTTTAGGTCCTTTGGAACTTTCAGTTCCTAAGAGAAAAGGAGAAGTAGATTTTTTTCCCCAGCCCCAGGGGTTCTCCATATTTTTTTGAATACTGGTAGTTCATATGAGAATATGAGTACACAGCATTGATTCAAAATATACTATATTTTCACTATATTAAAGGGGATAGAATAGATATATTCAATAATGTAATTGTCTTAATTTGTATATCTTAATTTATATCATGGCTTATTTAATGGAGACCACATTGAACCATATTTGCTAAGCAAGGCAAATATACAGACATTATATTTTTATTTATTAGTTTTGTTTTCCTCAATGAATATTTCATGTTTATGAAGAATACAGACTACGAAGATGAAAAGGCTTTGAAGAATCCAAAATATAAAGATAGAGCTGGAAAACGTAGGGAGCAGATTGGAAGTGAAGGAACTTTCCAAAGAGATGATGCTCCTGCATCTGTTCATTCGTAAGTATTAAATTTTAATTGCTTGAAACAGTCTTTGTACCATAATCAGATTCATAGGGTGATGTGATTTATAGGGCTATATAATCTGATAGGTAGCCTTTTAAAGGAGTAATATAGATCAAGATGGAAACTCTACATCTGTTTACATTTTCCTCTAATATTGGTATTGCGTTATTCCCTAGAAAATTACTGATCATATATGTAAGTATACATACAGATTTATCACATACAAACTTAAACACACATATATATGCATAGCTAACATTGTAGCCACACAATTGAGTGACCATACTTTTATATATTAGATATTTAGGAGGCTGGGCTAGTAAGAAATTGGTATGGACTGATACTTTTAATAGTTATTTCAGAACTCAACTGCTTCTGTTCTTGACCCTGAAATACTATTTTTCTTACTGTTTTTTTTTTGCGGGGGGGGGGGGCTGCGTCACGTCTTAGCTGTGGCACGCGGGATCTTAGTTGTGACACGTGGGATCTTTCTTGCGGGGCGCGGGCTTCTTTCTAGTTGTGGCGCCTGGGCTTAGTTGCCCCGTAGCATGTGGGATCTTAGTTCCCCGACCAGGGATGGAACCCGCATCCCCTGCATTGGAAGGCGGATTCTTAACCACTGGACCACCAGGGGAGTCCCTTACTTTTTTTTTTTTTTTTTTTTTTACGGTACGTGGGCCTCTCATTGTTGTGGCCTCTCCCTTTGCGGAGCACAGGCTCCGGACACGCAGGCTCAGTGGCCACGGCTCATGGGCCCAGCCGCTCCGCGGCATGTGGGATCTTCCCGGACCGGGGCACGAACCCATGTCCCCTGCATCGGCAGGTGGACTCTCAACCACTGCGCCACCAGGGAAGCCCCCTTACTTATTTTTGATTCAGTTCGTTGCTCTTGGTAAACTAGCATTGATAAACATGAAAAATGTAATTTTGAAGCCTACAAAATGATTATATTTCTGCATTTAATCATATATTAGCTACATTTTGTTTCTCAGAATATAAATTCTAGGTTTAGTTAACATTTAAATCTTTCATGTAGAACTAACAATTAGTTACTAAATTTTGACTTATTATCATTTTATTGATTCTAAGATATACTACTTGGATAGAATTTTACAGTTACATGTGACAGCAGTTTTTTCTTAATGGTACATAGACTAACAGTGCATCTTAGAGTTTATGGAGTCACATTTTATGAGGTATAGCATTTTAAATTAGATATGCTAAGCAACATGACAAATATATTTTAAGGTTTAATATTTTTGAAATAATTGCTGGAGAATATGAAGATTGCATTACAGTTAAATTAGAAGACAGAAATGAAAAATGAAATCCATTGGTCTGACATTGCTTGGGTTATTGTTATTAAAGAGCTAATTTACATATTCTGAAAAGACAATGTGATAGAACATAAAATTAAAATACCCTTAAATTAGCAGACCATAAAATCATAAAACAAAATGCAAATAGTTAATGAGAGGTTTCGTTTTAACTTTTTTTATTGATGTTAAATTCACAAATGTAAGTATCAATATCAGTGATACATCATAAGATTAACACATTGCAGAATACATGTCCTGGTCAAGAAATAGAAAATTATCAGTAACCGCAGAAACCTACCCTCCTAGTGTCCCCTCTTAATCACTATTCCTCTCTCCTCCCCAAAGGTAACTATTCTACTGACTTCACCAGCATCAGATTAATTTCACGTATTTTTTAACTTTAAATAAATGGAATAATTTGGTATTTATTTTGTGTCTATATTCTTTTTGTTCAGCATTACTTTGTTATGTTCGGTACGTTTTATATTATATTGCCATATAATATTCTCTTGTATGAATATGCCACAGATTATCCACTTTACCACTGATGGACATCTGGATTGTTTCTGATTTGTGGTTATTGTTAGATTTGACTGCAAAACATTCCCTTTTCTGTTAAATAGTATATGTAGGAGTAGAATTTGTGTATCTTCAACTTTATTAGGTAATGCCCAGTAGTTTCTAAAGGAGTCGTACCAGTTATTTTTAATTCATGAATTTATTATAAATGTGACTTAAATGGTCTTTTAGAAGTCAACTCTCATCTTACTTTTCTCTAAAGTGAAATTACTGA
Source organism: Pseudorca crassidens (assembly GCF_039906515.1). NCBI lineage: Eukaryota > Metazoa > Chordata > Mammalia > Artiodactyla > Delphinidae > Pseudorca > Pseudorca crassidens. Next base: position 60,915,030 of record NC_090298.1, read on the forward strand.
TAGCAATAAAGGTCGGAAGATGTTGGAAAAGATGGGTTGGAAAAAAGGAGAGGGCCTAGGGAAGGACGGTGGAGGAATGAAAACTCCGGTAAGACTTGAGATTTCTTTCATTCTTTATTCTTGTAATGGATATATTTACTGCACTTACTATATGCCAGGTGTTGCCTTAAGTGCTAGGAGTATTGTAGCAAGCAAAAAGAGACATAATTACTACCTTTGTGGCAATCACAGTTACCAAATATATGTGTTTATGATGTGTTTTGTTTTGTTTTTAAAGTTCTTAGGAAGGCTCTTAGAGTTTTTTCCTTCATCAGACTAGGATAGTGAATGTTATTTCCTGAGCCAGAAGTTCTTCTGTGTCTTTTAGTTATTTTTAATGACTTCTTCACTGTGCCTTGTCCTGACATGCAAGAGCAATCACAGTGTTACTTTACGAACAGGCAGACTCTGTACTAGCTGGAGAATCTGTTTTAGGTTCAAGATTCAGAGCATGTAACAAGCAATAGAGAGAATCATGTCTGGAAAACAATACAGTGGTTTAATTCTATAGTCCCATGGTTCATCAGAGGTTCAGATTCTCTTTCACAAAAACCTTACAAAGTAGTAATATGATCAAAGAACTTTCTTGATAATTAGTTGGTACCTGAAGAAATAATGGGTGCATCAGTGTGAGTTTAATGTAAATTTTCTCATTTCATTGAGGTACAGTGGGATGAACATGGGTTTAGTAGTCAGGTTAGAATATGTGTTCTATTACTAGCTGTGTGACTTAGGGCAAGTTTGGATTTCAGTTTTCATATGTAAAAATGGGGATAATGAGAACTCTTTCAGGGATGTCTGAACATAAAGCCCCTAGGATGGTGCCTGAAATATATTAGGCACTCAGTAAGTGGTGGCTTGTAATGGTTCTCAAAATAATGCAAAGTCCTCCCCTCCTTTTATGAAAATAAACAAGTTCTCTTTTTATGACTCTTAATGTTTAACTTACCTGTTCACTTACTTAGGTGAGGCTTGGACTGTAGGTTTAAATACATCCATTGCTTTTACTTCTCGTTAGAGTAGATGACAGGTTGATTCTGCAGCATCTCAGTGAAATTTGGTGATTGCTGTTTAAGGAGCATTCTGTTTTCTGTAGAGTCATCTGTACTTATTGACAAGCAAGACAATGTATAATCATGTATTTATTCCTGTATGTATTTGATGCATTTGACAGTTTTTTTTATGCATCAATCTTTTCTAATTCAAAGAATTATAGTTAAAGTACCAAATTGGATATAGCAGATTTCAGTGTGTTTAGATACTACAGTAAGTTCTCTTCTTAACTTTTGGTAACAGATCCAGCTTCAACTTCGGCGAACACATGCAGGCTTGGGGACAGGCAAGCCATCTTCAATTGAAGATGTTCACCTTCTCCAAAACAAGAGCAAAAAGAACTGGGAGAAAGCACGAGAGAGGTTTGCTGAAAACTTCCCGGAAACTAAATCTCAGAAAGATGCACCAGGGACTGTGCCTTGGGTCAAAGGGACTGTAGAGTGAAGGTCAGTCATAGAACACAAAAGCTTTTTTATAGAATTTGGAAACTCTTGTTTAATTGCAGAAATTTTCTCTCCAAAAGAGTCAGTGGCATGAGGGAACCGTGTCACAATTTACCCGCTCTTGATTCAGAAATGTGTAATAAAGTGTGGTTTGCAGTTTTGGTTTTTTTTTTTTTTTTCGGTATGTGGGCCTCTCACTGTTGTGGCCTCTCCCGTTGCGGAGCACAGGCTCTGGATGTGCAGGCTCAGCGGCCATGGCTTACGGGCCCAGCCGCTCCGCCGCATGTGGGACCCTCCCAGACCGGGGCACGAACCCGTGTCCCCTGCATTGGCAGGCAGACTCTCAACCACTGCGCCACCAGGGAAGCCCTGGTTTGCAGTTTTTAAAAAACATTTTTAAAAACTAATAAATAGTGACTGAATCAAGTTATGCTATGAGTGGACTAAAGTTCACAGGGCACAGATGAGCTTATCAAGCTTTGTTACTTTATTTTGTCATTTGCAAGACCCATATAAGCAACTAGCCATATAAGCAAAATTCATGTAACCACTAACTTAAATGTACATTTGTCCTTGTCTCCTTATATTCTCCATTATTGTACGATACATAACAAAAGAAACATCGAAAGTTTATAAAAACAATTCTGACTATATACATCCTTGTTTATGCCCTTTAGGACCTAGGTAGAAAATGTTGAGAAAACATGGGTAGTGGTGTATAAATGTTATTATATTTGAAATAACCCAAGTAATATTATTGAAGAACTAATGAACTGCTGACATGTTGTAGAAAATCAGTCTCATTGTTTTCTTCTGTGAAGAATCTGTTGATTTGTACTATATATTAAGCATTTACCTTTGGTTTGTTTCATAGCTGAAATATTTAGATATGAACAGTTGAGTACAGTATTGAAATATTCAGTGTGCTGGCATTTGTAGTTTTGATAAATCCCATTGCTGGCAATGGAGTTGTGCCAGAAAAATCTGATTTCTACTGCAGAAGGGTTACCTAGCCAAGGCCTCAAACTCAAGATACTTTTTGAAAACGTCTTCAAATGCAATAAAAAACATTATAACATCAAAAAGAATGATTCATTGAACCAATAATTTAAACATACTGGTCTGCTTTGAACTCATGACCAGCCAGAATTTTCCTCTGTAAATTGGCAGCACAGTAATGAAAGGATGCCCTCAGATTTTCGGAGACTGCGGTGCAGCTTTCTGAGTGCAGGTATCACCGCTCTGCCCGTTAACACTGTTCTTTTCCTTTCTGTTCAACTTTTCTCTCAGGTTTTTGCTGGGAAATCAATGCTGGAACTGATCTTTTCTCATAGTGAATATAAGCTATATAGCTCCTTCATCTACTATAAAGAAATGTCTTCAAGATATAGAAATAGGAAAGGAAAATTCTGGGAAAAAGTATGCAGTGGGGAAGATAATTCAGAAAGAAAGCTACCTGTTGGAGTTTCTAGTCTTAATGTACAGGGTACTTAGGAAGAAAGGGCGGTGTGGAAAGAAAAATAAATATATTACTAAAGATGAGACATATGACCAAACAATTGTCAAGTTATTAAAGGCCTAAGATAGGAAAACCAGAGGTCCTATAATTCTAAAAATCTAGATTAAGTATTTTTCTGTATCCTTTTTGGCCACTTACATACCCTAACACATACACATATATGTACATTAGACTTGGAGGCACTAGGAGTGTCCTGCATTATTTTCTCTAAAGTAGAAAAATTACTCATCTAAATGTGGTTCTGGTGCCGGTGCCCTACATATAGGTAACAATATAGGACCCTCAGAGTAAACTTGCTTCTGGTAGATCTCAACTCATTGGGTTAGTATACAATTGTCTATGTAATATTTCCCATTTTTATTACTAGATTGTGGAAAACTTTTTCATTGTTTTCTTTTGTTAAGAAAATGGAAACTTGAAAATGGTGATAAAAATTGAAATATATGTGATATTTGCTTTATTAAAACCCTTTGCAGATCTAAAGTCTCAGGGCTATACTATACTGGTTAAAGCACTGAATAATGAAAATGTCTGGTTCTATTTCTACCTGTGAAATGAGAATATTTAACTCACATGTTTGTCTTGAATAGAAAATGGGAAAATGTATGTAAAAGCACTTTGTAAATTGTAAAAGTAGTACAGATGTGAGCTTCTGTTTGTTTAGAAGCATAAATATGGATTATGTACAATTTGAATTACACATAAAGTTGTTTTGCGTCTAGTATTTAAAACTATAGTTTATTCATGCAGTATAAATTTATTAACTTAATAGCCTTTAAGTGTTTAAGTGGAGCTACAAGTTGCTGAATTTTGAGAAATCTAACATATTTTGCCAGAACATGAGAAGCTGGCAAAATTGAGAACGGAAGAAACCATCACCATTACAGTAAAATAACAGAAATTGTTTTCTAGAATTAAATAGCCAGGAAGCACTTTTTCTCAGAAAGGGGTGGATTTTTTTCTGTCTGTTTTTAAAAGTTTTTACTTCTGATGTTTCACTTACTCTAGTTGTGAACTTATGAAAAGTTATGGTTCACCCAATTCAAACACCTTCCAACTTTTCATGTAAAAGATTATTTCTTAATTTGGCACATTTTAAAGGGGCAGGCAAAAGAAATAGAAATTTCCAACAAGGAGAAATTGTATACAAAGGCCTTCCTTAACGAGTTGCAGGAAAGAAGGGTGTGCTTGGCAGGGAGCCAGAAAGGCGTTTCTAGACCTAGCATCTAAAGGTGTTCTCAAGAACAGCTGAAAGTATTTCCCCATTGTGTTGTTCTAAGTGTGCTTCTTATTTTTGTAGGGCATCACTTATATCTCTGCCTTGAAGCTTTGATCTAAAACATTTCCTTTTACTTTTTCAGGCTTTAAAGTGGAAATACATTTGGATTCTTTAAAATGAGTCACTGTTTACGTGTGTGTCTGTGTATCAGGGCCCAGGCTTTCTCTTTGCCTTTCTGCTTTACTCTTCTTAGTGCTGGCTTATGGCATTGTGTTGCAAAATGACTTTTGGAACCCCAGTCATCATAGTCATGTCCAAAACAGAAGAAAGGGGAAAGAACAGTCAGTATTCCTGTTAGTTCTCTTTTATCAGGAAAGCAAAAGCTTACTCAGAAACTCTCACAACAGACTTCTACTTAGGGTTATTAGCCAGAGCCTGATAACATTACTGCCCATAGCTGCAAGGGAAGTTGAAAAGGTAGGCCAACAGGATGGTCTCACTTGCCTTAAGCCAATCATGAACTATCACCTAGGGCAGAACATGTTGCTTGTTGGAACAAAATCAGGTTCAGTGAGCAAGGCAGAGGGGGACAATGGCTACTGAATGGGCAGGTAACTGTCTGCCAGATAACCCAGCTATCCATTAGTGGTGACTTGGGGTGTTGGTTAAATTGTGATGCAGGCCTACTATGTAATACTTTGTAGCCATTCAGACGAGTAAGATAGAACTGTCTATACCATGATAGAGAAGAATATTCTTATTACATTGCTGATTTAAAAAAGCAGATTGGGGCTTCCCTGGTGGTGCAGTGGTTAAGAATCTGCCTGCCAATGCAGGGGTCACGGGTTCAAGCCCTGGTCTGGGAAGATCCCACATGCCGCGGAGCAACTAAGCCCGTGTGCCACAACTACTGAGCCTGCGTGCCACATCTACTGAAGCCTGCGTGCCTAGAGCCCGTGCTCCGCAACAAGAGAAGCCACCGCAGTGAGAAGCCCAAGGAGTGAGCAGATTTTTGCTTTTTATCATTTCTATATTTGAACTTTAAAGCAGTAAAAGTGTGTAGTTAACTATGTGTATTCATAGACATTTATAATAAGTAGAAATACAACACCAGGAAGAGTGGAGAGGCATTCAGGGCTCAAGCCCAGGTATCTTCCTCACACTCATATGCCCAATTTCATTTACCAGCTATACTCCCATGGCTTCCAGGTTGTCTTAGCAGGACACATATCCAACTCAAAGTCACCTTAAATGTAGCTTATCTAAGACTGAACCCAGAGTCTTCTCCAAACCCTGTCTCTTCCAGTTTACTCTCAGCTAGCAGCACCATCTGCCCAGTTATGCAAGCCGAAACCTAGGAGTCGGTCTCTACTTCACTACCACACCCTCTCTCCTCTTTCCCCTGACTTCCAATATAGTGAATCAGTTCACTGTCACTACTCGCCTGGATTATTCTACTGGCTTCCTAACTGGTCTTCCGGCAGCCACTCCTTCCCTCTAGTCCGTCCTCCACACTGCAGACACAGCGTCTTCAAAACTCCTATTTCATCATCTCCTGTTTAAATTGTCCTCATGGCTTTCCATTACTCTGGTGACTCCAGTTCTCATGCCATTAACAGAATAGGTCTACATTGATCTGGTTTACAATTCAAGATTCCAAATAGATTTCAAATGGAGAAAGAGTTTCACTGATTAAAGAAGAGGAGGTTGGGGTAGGGAGGAGAACTGAGCCACTTATGTACAGTTGCTCTCACATAATGTGTTAAGAAATTTGGTTCTTATCTCTTTGCAAATGAGGAATTTCTGAAGGATTTTAAGCCCGGAAGGGTCCTCATTAGATTGCTTTATAGCAAAATAACTGGCTGATTGAAGAGGGGCAGAGTGGAGGCTAGCAGACCTCCTTGAGGGCTTGTTCTATCAAATATTTATTATTGAGCATGCAGCAGGGGCTGGGTAGACCTGTGAAGGCAGAGAACTTGTTTGTCTCAGTCACTGCTGGGTCTTCAGTACCTGCCACAGGATTGGATGCTCAGGAGGTGTTCATTAAGCATTTGTTAATAGGGTGGATGGAACACACATTTGTGGTATGTTAGGTACTGTTCTAAGTAAGCACTTGACATATATTATCTTCTTTGTTTCTGCCAGTATTTTATGAATTAGAAAGCTGAGACTTAAGTGTTTATTTTGCTCAAGGCCAAAAAGTCTGTGTGACAGAGTGGTAGAGCTGGGGTTTAAGTTTTTATTCTTTTCATCCCAGTGGGATGGTTAAGAGCACTGGCTGAAGAGTCTGACTGACCTGGGTTCAAATCACAGCTCCACCACTCCTCAGCCGAGTGACATTTAAAAATTTATTTAAACCTCTAGCTTAATGTCTTCGTGGGGTTGTTAGGAAGTTTAAATGAGAGAAGGCCTGTGTGGCACTGAGCACCGTGCCCGGTGCATAATAAGCCCTCAGATATTAGTGACTGTTAGTGTTGTTATGCTGTGCGATCAATACCAAGGGCGCGGGACTTCCCTGGTGGCGCAGTGGTTAAGAATCCGCCTGCCAGTGTAGAGGACACAGGTTCGAGCCCTGGTCCGGGGAGATTCCACATGCCATGGAGCAACTAAGCCTGTGTGCCACAACTACTGAGCCTGAGCTCTAGAGCCCACGAGCCACAACTACTGAGCCCACGCGCCACCGCTACTGAAGCCTGTGTGCCTAGAGCCTGTGCTCCGCAACAAGAGAAGCCACCACAATGAAGAGTAGCCCTCGCTCACCGCAACTAGAGAAAGCCTGTGCACAGCAACGAAGACCCAACGCAGCCAAAGATAAATAAATTTATTAAAAAGAAAAAAAAAATACCAAGGGCACGGTTGGGAATAGACTCCTGGAGCAGAGATGGTGGTTATTAGTAGAAGTCAGGGAGGATGACGGTTGAGGCGCGTAAGTGGATGGGTCGACTTCATTCCCTGAGGTGATGATACGTGGACAAGACTGCATCAGGAGCTGGGTTTCTTAATGAATATTGGAGAATGAACAGGAGACCGGTAGATGATAGACGGTGAGAAAGGGTAGAAGGTATCATGGGTGACCCTTTGAGGTCATCCTCAAAGAAGGGGTGGATTTTGCATGACTTAGGAAATGAAGCCATTGGAGAAAATGATAGGGAGGTCTTGCAGGTCACCCTGGCTCTCAGTACCCTGTGGGAGCAGGGAAGCTACAGGGAGAACTCGAACAACTAGATTTCAGATACTTTTATATAAGAATAAAAGTTCAGCAGCAATGCATTCCTTCAGCAGGTGGCCTTAATATAGGCCAGGCACTATTCTCGGCACTTGGGATACAGCAGTAAACAAATTGGGCAAGACTTGCTGCAGTGTTGGAGCTTACATTTATTTTTAGATACTATTTGGTAGAATGCAAAGGCCAAGTAGTCACATGAGGGTCTTGATAGTTTCAAAAAAAGTATTAATCCAAAATGGTTTCTGTTCACTTCAAAGTTTTTTCAAAAGCCGAAGTTCTTGGGGTGGAGGGGAAGGGGCAATTTGTTGTTGTTTTTAATGCCTTCAGATCTGTCTCTAAATCAGACCTTTTTAGGGAAATCTTATAAACTCTGCCTTCAAAATATTTTAGTCATGTTTTTAAGGGTTTTGGATACGTAGACAGCAGTAGAACCTTACTGAGGCTGCAGCCCCTCATTTGATTATGTATCTCCTCTAATTACCTGAAATAATAGTAACTCTGCCTGCTCAGACCCTGGGGTTTTGTGGTTCTAAGTCTGAACAATAGAGCACTGAAGTACCAAGAAAAAAAAGCAACATTTATCAGGTTGTTAGAAATTGGAGTTGATGGAAAACGTTTAAATCAAAAAGTCTCTGGAGGATGAAGAGCAGACACACTTGGGGAAGCTAATGTGATGGAGGCAAACAATGTTCTGTGTCTGCTGAGTAAGAATGACTTTCAGAAATTTTTCCAGCTGAAAGCTAGCTTTCCTCATCTCTGTTAAAATGCCCAGAAATTTCCTCATCTACGTTTCATTGCCCAGAAAGCAAGACAGGGAAAAGTTGGTGGACTATTAAATATATTTAAACACGTGACAGTGTGTTACTTAGCTTCCAATTACTAACAGACTTCTGCCAGCTCATTCATCTGCTCATTACTTACCTTGACCAAAGGCCCAGGAGAATATATACTGAAATAATGAAGCTTTCATTAGCATTTTTTGCTTTTCCTTAAAGCCTTCATTTTAATACTATGAAATCAGATTTTAGAGAATGTCATAATTAAGATTTTCATAAAGAGAAACATCTAGTACTATTTAAATATGTAATGACTCCCAGGGCTATCTGAATTCATTCACATCATAAACCCACTCAAATGGGCTTTAATTTCTACTGCAACTGTGCTCCCTTTACTTAACCTTAATGTACAACACCTTCAAGGCCAGTTTATGAACCACACACACACAGAATTATCAATGCTTTATTATAATCACACCTTATTAACAAGAAATGTTAATCTGGTTATATTCACCAGACTGGGCTCTGAGTAACTGGCAGCTCTTTTCAAAAATCAACTTTTCCTGGTAAGATGAATATTTGCCAACCTTAGGGTGTTTTAAAGAATGTGCCAGAAATTCCAAGAGCTACTCTAAAAGAGGAGTTCCAGAAGTGTTTTAAGCATGGAAGCATTTTTGGAAGAACTGTATAGTCTTCAAAGGTGACAACTTTGAAGGCAGAAGTGCTTAAATGGGTAGGTTTTGATATATTTACTTGTACGATTGGTCAGATTCCTTTGTAGTCACCAGTCACATTGAGTTTGACTGGATTAGCTTATTTGGCAAATCAGGTATGAAATTTGTGTTTTGATAGAAAAATAGTTCCATCATGAGGGAAAATGACTTGGCAAACCTCTGTGGCTTATGTGCCTCTCCTCTCGGGAATCGTCCCAGGGTGCTCTTTCTGAAGTCCTTTGGATTGGTTTTGAGCTCCCATTCAGATAAGTAAGAGGAAAAAAAGAAGTCATGGTTATTGAGTTTAAACTATGTCAGAATTTGCCTAAATAGTAATCACTATAACAACTCCGTAAGGTATGTCTTCTCTCTATATTTTAGTGATGAAGAAACTGGATTTCAGAGAGATTGAGCTGGTTGCCAAGGTGACAGCTAACGTAGGTGGTTGGGAGCTTAGATGTTATTTTCCTTTTATTTTTTTATGTTTCAGCATTTTCACTAATCATAACATTTGAGTGCGCTTTTTTTTTTTTTTGAAAGCTTAGAGTTTAATTCACATCTGACTCCAAAGGCTCTATCAACTCCTCGCGCACACACCCCCAGCCTTCCTAGTCAGCCAGATCCTACTCAGTGCCACAAATTTGTAAATGTTCTCAGAACTCTGGAGGCCTCTGATTTCCCCCCAGAGGGCATTCTTCATCGTCATCTTCTAGATATCTTTCTCAGAAAAGTCTATGAGGACTCCCTGCACTGGGCAGAGAGGCTGAGTAAAATATTAATACAAGAGGGAAAGATTAGGACCCCCAGTAAAGTGTTGATTCCTGAGGAATAGGGGGTCCCCATCAGGCATGTGCCTTTCTAAACCCCCACCCCCACCCCCCAGACCTGGGTCAGGCAGTATAATGCTGTGGTGGGTAGATAATGCCTGTCACCTCCCCGCCTTCCCCAAATGTCTATACCCTAATCCCTGGAAACGCAGTGTTACCTGGCAGGGGAGAATTAAGGTTGCAGATGATATTAGGCTGCTGACCAACTGAACTTAAGGAGAGGGTCCTTTAAATGTGGACAAGGGAGGCAGAGTGATGCCCCGTGAGAAAGACCGGTCCTTGCTGGCCTTGAAGAGGAAGGGGCCACAAGCCAAGGAATGTGGGCAGCCTCTAGAAGCTGGAAAAGGCAAAAACCAGATTCTCTCCTAGAGCCTCTAGAAAAGAACACAGCCCTGCAAACACTTTGAGATGCATTTCAAGGCTTCTGACCTGCAGAACTATAAGATAATAAAATCTGTGTTGTCTTTAGCCACTAAGTTTGTGGTAATTTGTTACAGCAGCAATAGGAAACTAATAAAGGCCAACCTTGCTTCCTCTGGGAAAGCTGCCTTGCTTACCCTCAGCACCAGAGCTCGTGGGTGGGAAGTAGCCAACGTTGACCCAAGTGTCAGCAAACACTCAAGCCATGATACATAGGTCCTGGCACTGGTAAAGAGGTGAGCCAGAAGAGAGTTGTGGAAGGAGGTCCAACTCTTTGGTCCCAAGTCTGATTGGGAACCACGGATTGAGGTCCAGCCTCCAGTCTGCTACTTATTAAGCTGTGTGGCCTTTACAGGCCATTTCACCTTGTTGAAACGTGGAGCCTCACAGTAAAGCATGGATGATTATACCTATCCTGCCAGCAGGCTGTTGTGAAGACAAAAAGTATGGTATAGGAGAGCACGCTTATTACCACTGCACACATTTTCAGTTCTAGGTGTGAATCCCGTAGAGTTAGTACCTCAGTTCTGTAGAAGTGTGATATACTATTATCATTTTTAATAAACACACATGTGACTTTCAACATTTTCTTCTAAATCTGCAATTAACAAGAAAATCTAAACAGAACAACTGATTCACTCAAAGATTGATGTTTCACAGTATTTTATGTAATCAGCATGTTAGAGCTAAAGGGGACCTTAAGGATCACCTCATCCATCTTCCAGACAAAGGAGCAGATTCAAGTTGTAGAAAGGTAAGAAGATCAAACCTTTAGAAATAGAATTCCCTAATGAGTCCATGGCAGCAAAACAAAACAGCAGCTCAGTTTTTATGAATCCCCTCTAAGACATTAAGACATGGACAGCCACTTAAAGTAGAAATTCAGCCCAGACCAAGCCAAGCCCTTCCCTTGTCCAGCCTCCAAGGATGAAAACTTAGATGCATAAAGGGCCCTAGCTCTTTCAGCCTTGGTTGTCATTACCCTGCTTTGCCCACACCCCCTCCTCCCTGACAAATTTCAACCTAAAGAAGTGATTGATCACTTTACATCATGGCAGGAGTTCAGGAGTCAGGTTTAGGGCATTCTGCATCCCAATTCCAGCCATCCACCTCACCACTGCGTGCATTGCCCTCAAAGGCAGTGCTGGCTGGTGCTATTAGCAAGCCTAGTCACATAAATCAGGGAAGCTCTGCCAATATATGCAAGGCATGTCACCATCACCCACTAGCAATGACAACTCTAATTGTGAGCAGACTGTGCCACAGCCAGAGAGGCTGATGCAATCCCCGGAACCCACCTCTGCACTTTCAGATCCCAGCTCTTAGCTGACAGGATGCCAGCTTAGCCAGTTGGTCCTGATAGCCCTTGTGCTTTGCCAGGTGAGCCAGCAGAAGCCCTCAAGGCCAAAGAGGCAGAATATCTGATGAGGCTGGAGTCAGGTGAGCCATCATAGCCACTAAGAGTGGACGAGCCACTCAGGCTCATCTTTCTCCTCTGTCAAATGATGGAGTTGGACTGGACAAGGGCTGCATTTCCTTCTAGGCTTCTCTGGAATTGAAGATTATCTCGGTTCTTGTGTTGGAAGTTTTGTTTATCTTAAATAAGGAAGCTGAATGCTGGTAGTAAGGATTTTCCATTTGCAAGAGGTAAGTAACTTTATTTTTAATTATAAAGGTAATTTATGCTTGATATAGAAAAGTTATAGCAATGCAGAAGTGTAAAAAGTGTATAACTCCCACAACCAGTGGTAAGTCATCAGTCAGGCTAATTGCTTTCCCCATCCCCTGAACAGGCTACTGGTGCTCCCATTAGCCATCTATTTTGAAGGAGAGGTTAAGATTCTGAAAGTCAATCTTTGCTTATTTTAGTGGTTCTAACAATTGGTGAAACTGAAGAGTGACATTTGTAGAAGTTTTTTTTTTTCTTCCAAAAAGTCCAGATTCAAATCTTATAACCCAACTTATAAATCCACATGAAGAAGTTAAATTTCAATACTTAAAAGAAAAATCATACTATTATTAGAGTAATACAAAAATTGCAAGAGACAAAAGAATAAAATACATTAAAATGTTAATAGCAGTCTAAGGTGACAGGACTTTGGGGGATTTTTTTCAGCTTTTCTTCGTAGAGTGGGGCATTGCATTTTTATTAATTGTGTAGTAAAGAAAATAATTTTAAGAAAAGTGTTCCTGATAATGACATACTAGGTGATTGGATTCAAACCAAACAGCCCAATAACTGACACTTATTAAATCTTTATTGACTAAACAGCTTTTTAAAATTTACTGCTGCTTCCTTTTAGGCTATTTTTTTGTTAGGAATTCTACTTAGAGGATTAAAGATAAATGAATAATTATATTAATAATTTGAGAAGACTTGTGAAAATCTTAAAGACATTGAGTTCAATGCCTCAAATACTTATTGAGCAGCTGTTACAGGCAAGTCACTGTGGGAGCAGAAGGATGAGTGAACTCCATCCTTACTCCCAAGGGCTCAGGCAAGGGAGGTAAGACAGGAACCCACAGAGCCACACGCTAGATGGCCTTTCTAAGGGTTTTGAGATACAAAATGCTGAGAGTCCAGAGAAGTAAAGAATCATCTCTGAATGATGAGGAATCCAGGAAAGCTTCATGTAGGCAGTCGAATTTGAGCTAGGTCTTAGAATGGGCAGGATTTTTCATACTTAGAAATTGAAGGGGCTTTTTTAAGTGGAGGAAAGGCAAACAGGCACAGAGGTGCCAAGCACCAGGGCATGTCAGAAGAACGAGGAGTCCAGTTTGGCCAAAGCACACAGCATGTGTAAGGGAAGGGACAGATAAGACTGGTACAGGGGTCGAGGAGACTTGAACGTCAAGCCACAAAGCTAGAGCTTGTAGATGATGGGTGATCTTGGGGGTCCTTTGAGCAGGCAATGTGATACAATCAATGTCAGCTTAGGACAGTTCCTTTGGCCAAGTAGGGGACAGTGTGGGAAGACAAGGATGGGAAGATGAATCCCAGATGAATGATAAATGGGGCCTGAGCTGAGCAGGTGGCATCAGAAGGAAGACAGCTGTGATACTTTGTAGATATAGACTCAATAGATCAGGGGCCTAGGATTCAGTGAGACTGGTGCTCAAATCCCACTCTGCCGCTTCATTACTTAGTTACCGTGAGCCTGTCTCTTCTCCTCTACAAAATGGGTGTAAGAGTAATTATATCATGGGGTTGCTGCATAGTAGGCAGAGGCAGTTATTCTTGTGAAGCATTTTAGCACAGCTCTGGCATGGTGAGTGCTCAGTACATGTTAATGTCACTGATGGTACTACCTGGAGTTGGAGTTAGGAAGGAAACAGGTGTCAGCTCCGGTGACTGAGTAACAAGGCCGACAGTACAGCAGCTGGGAGCATGGCATCTGCAGGTAGAGACTGTATTTGGAACCCGACTCAACTACTTACCAGCTTTAATCTCATACAAGCCACTTAACCCCTCTCTGTTTCCTTAGCTGTAAAATGGGCATAGTATTAATACCCGCCCCCCAAGGAGCTGCTGTGGAAATAAAGTGAGATAATACATGTAAATGTACCTGATACATTTTAAGAGCCCAGTAGTTATTAGTTATTGGGTCAGGGGTGGAGATGCAGAGTTGAATAGAATTACCCCTACCATCTCCTGTGGCAAGATATGCAAGTAGAGGTGGAGACATGCTGCAGGGGACTGGCCATGAAGGACAGACCCGGAAGAACACTAAAGGCTGGAGGTAGTCAGGAGTCGCTGGCACAGAGGTGATTATTGTACCTCTACGGGTACATGAACCAAGATTGGGTACATAAATTGGCCTAAGGAAACAATCAGATAAATCCAGAATACAGGACGTCTATAAGACATATATAAGATGGCCGGGACTTTTTAAAAAGTAAATGTCATGGAAAAAAAATAGTAAGGGGGCTGTTCTAGACTAAAAGAGACTAGGGTTATAATCAAAAGTAATGTGTGAATCTTAACTGGGCCCTGTTTTTTAGAAAAGAGAAAAAGACACTCTTGGGACAGTTAGGGAATTTCAATTAAGGAATCTGTCTTAGAGGCTATTGGGATAAACATGCTGAAATACCTTAGGGATGAAATGCCATGCATGTTTGGGGTGGAGGGAAGAAAAATAAATATGGCAAAAATGTTAACAACTGTTTAGGTGGAGGGTATATGTGGGTATTCATTGTACTAGCTTTTCAACTTTTTCTGGATGCTTGAACATTTTCAAATTCTCAGAAAAATGAGGAAAAAAGAGACCTGAAGAAAAACTGTTTGGAAATCAGTCTACATCAGGAAAAGGAATTCTCTGGAGGAAAAGCAAGTTCCATCTACCAAAGGAAAAATTTCAAGAAGGGAGAGATTAAGCAAAATGAAGGCTGAAAATAAATCATCATATTCAGCCATTGTGAGACTGTAGCGGCTTCTTAAGAGTCCAGTGTAGCCTGAAAAGCTGACCACGAGTGAAGGAGTAAGGAGTGGGGAGGAAATATAAGCAGCAAGGACTGCTCGACAGTCCTTGCTTAGGGGGTGCTCAGTTGGGAGCATCCAGGCTGGGGGAGTCTTTCTTTTCAGTCCAAGGAAGACTGGGGCATTGCTAAAGAGGAAGACTCTGAAGAAAGGGAGGGAATGAGACAGAGGAAAAGAGGTAACGTTGTGGAGGAAGGGCCCAGGAAAGGTGGAAGAGGAATGGATGAAAACATGAGAGGAGGAGGTGGCCTCAGATGGGAGGGTGCCTTCCCCTTGGCCCAGGAGTGAGGACTGTGAAGATGTGGGGGCAGAAGCTCCCTTCCTAATAACGAGGGATGGGGTCATGTCTTGCTACTAGGCGGCAGGTGTGAGGCAGTTAAGTGGGGAAACAGCACAGCTGCCACTGGCTCTGAAACGGGAAAAATGAGGGCGGAGGTAAGATAGGGTGATTGGTACTGCCGGGCAAGATGGGGAGGGGAGCAAAAAGAGGGCTTCTCCAGGACTGCCTTCCTAAGGCACTAGAAATGACAGGGTAATGAGCAGTCTTGGAAACTCTCCCGTTCAGAAATTGGCGCTGGGCAAAGACTACTCATCAATGATTTACTCATTAGGAAATGAGGAAAACTTTTTTTGGGTAAAAATGCTGTATCAGTTCCATGCACCCTCTACCCTGGGTTGCCCTGGCTGGTGTACAGCCATCCGGTGTGATAGTCTTTGGTGTGTAAGGAAGCTCCTGTCCTTTCAAAGTCACCAGGCACAATATGGCCATGGCTCCAGGTGATCTAGGTTCACAGGGCTGTTGGAGCTCTCATTCCAAAGGCAGTCAGAGGAAAACCACCCCCTGCGCGGATGCCACTAAACGCCACCAGCATTGGAGGCCGCTGGAGCTTGCGCTCCCAGGCACCCCGGAGGACCACGGATTGATTTTTGGTTCTGCCTGGCCTCCGAAGTGCTTCTCAAGACCCCACATTTGGCGATTTCGATTCGGCAGAGCGGCAACGGACCTGAGATCTCGCTCCCAGGTGAGGCTGAAGACGCCGGTCCGCGGGCCACACTTTTTGAGTAGGGCTGGCCGGGGGTGGGTGGGTGGGAGCGGCTAAAACCTACAGGAAGACCTTCGTGATGACGTAGCCGTCCCTGGGGTCCCCCTCGGGTTCCTCTTTGAGCGGAGCGTGCAGCAGGGCCGAGCCCAAGGCCAAGGCACCCTCCCGGCGGCTCACTTCCCGCAGCCGCGCCTGCAGCGCCTCCCTCTCGGCCTGCAGCTCCCGGCGCGCCTGGGCCGCCGCGCGCTCCTCCTCCTGCAGCGCCCGCCGCCTGCGCTCCAGGGCGCGCTCGCCCTGCTCCACGGCCGCCTCGCGCCGCGCCAGCTCGCGCTCCCGCAGGCTGCCGCGCACTGCCAGCGCGCCCATCTGCTCCAGCAGGCGCGCCCAGTCGCCCTCGGCGGCCGCGGCGGGGCCGGGGGCAGTGGGCGGCGAGCGGCGGGCGGTGCTCTCCGCCAGCTCCCGCCGGTGCGCGCTCCTCAAGTGCTTCCACAGCGCAGCGGTGCCCGCGTGCCAGCCCGGGCCGCGGCCCACCTGCTCCCCGCACAGCCGGCAGGTGGCCCAGGGGCCCGACGCATGGCCGGGGCGCGCCGGCGCCAGGTGGAAGTACCCCCAGGCCTCGGAGTACGGCGCCCCCAGGCGGCCTGCAGCCGCGTCCGGCCCACCCGTCTCTTCCATGGTCACGGCCGGCTCGTCGCTCCTCATTCTCTAGGCAGCGCCTGCACCGAGGGACACAGGGTAAGACGACCACAAAATTACATGTGCACACGGACACACGCTCCAACACACAACTTCTAGGACGAGAGTTAGCCTGTCAAGAAACCATGCTTCCCTCTCACTACTGATAAAAATCCTGCGGTTAGTTTGGGTAGATGCTTGCGTTTCTTTTTCAGTAGGTATTAACCGTTGATTCTTCGTGGGGGGAAAGGTAGAAAATGCCTAGCCCTTCTTTCCTTAACCAGGAATTTTCTTCGAAATTTATTGGATTCCCTGGCTCACAAGTACTAAGACTAAAATTGGGAAGCCAAGCTTCTCATAAGAATAAGCTAAATAAGTGCTGTATGTATATGTTAGTTTTAACTAGTCTCCTTTACGCTCTTTAAAAAAAAACGAGCAAGGCTCCCTTTTGAATTCTTCTCGCAGTGTTGCACAAGAAAGGAGTGGGGGAAAAAAGTTTCAGGAATGAAAATTTTGTTTCTTGGACTTTAAGGGTGACAGTGCTAGGACTGAGAAGCTTTTCAAAAAGCTTTCAAGGAGACAACTTTTTTCAAGGTAAAAATATCTTTGTTTTTGTGATTTTAAAAACGATGTGCTTATGAGAAACAAGAACTGCTAAGAATCATTAAAATGTTTAAAAAATACTCACATTTAGAAAACAGCAATATACAAAGCAGTTTTCTAAACTTTTACCTTCAAATCAGGCGGTGGGCTGTCTCTATCATTGCCTCAGGGTTTCTAGCCAGCCCAGGTTCTCAGGTGGAAACACTGCAGTGTGGCTTCTGAGTTCTCAAGAACCATCAGCAGTGCTAGGAGTAAATTCAGAGGACAGGCGGTGGAGTAAAAGAAATTCAATTAAACAGCCCTGAAAGTAGATACTAGAAATCCTGGATGGTGCCATGTCCCTCTGGTGTTCATTCTGCCGACCCTCTCATAGGTGCTCCAGTCATAAAAAAAATAAAATTAGTTTTCTATATTGCTTATCCCAACTAAATGGCCCGCAGTCTATATTTGCAAGACAAAAAGCTTGGTGGATTCTCTTAATTAAGGAAGAAAAATAGAAGTAATAGCTGTTTGCTTTGTCCAACAAATACCTGTAGTTAAAGGGATCCAAATACAACACAGTGCCTATCACTGCCAGGTCTTTTCTATTAAGAAAACATTTCCCACTGTTATAACCTATCAAATGAGGGGGGAGATAGAAAAGGTGAATTTTCTTCTTTAAAAAATAACTTCACTGGGCTTCCCTGGTGGCGCAGTGGTTGACAGTCCGCCTGCCAATGCAGGGGACACGGGTTCATGCCCTGGTCCGGGAAGATCCCACATGCCGCGGAGCGGCTGGGCCCGTGAGCCATGGCCGCTGAGCCTGCGCGTCCGGAGCCTGTGCTCTGCAACGGGAGAGGCCACAACAGTGTGAGGCCCGCGTACCGCAAAAAAAACAAAACAAAACAAAACTTCACAAAGGGTCAAATGTGTGATTCTAGACAAATTTGCTTTGAAAGTTTAAAAATAATAATAGAATATATGACAGACTTGGAGCTCTCCTGAGAACTTATTTCATCGGGAAAGTTCAGGCCGAGGTGGGAGAATAATGGACAATGAGATAGCCAGTGCCTGCTCCTACTGTCAGGTTTTGAACCAGCAGCAGTGGAGATGATGAAGTTCCAGAATCTCTTTTATTAAAGGCAACTAGGGATGACTGAAGACAAAGATGAAAACAGGAAAAATATGTTGCTTTAATAATAGTATTTAGTGAACCTTTTAATTCAGTTGCTAATAGTCTTGTTACAGATGCGTTACACTTTTCTAAACCTCATTTGTTTTTTTCCCACCAAGCAAGTCCACTGAGATCAGGCAGGACATTTAACATATCTCTTGAATTAAAAAAAAAAAAGAATGGATTTACCAGAATCATCCAAAAAAATAATAAGTACCAGGCCTCTTCTAACAAAAGAAATAGCTATTTACGTATCTTCTGATATGAGGCATTGGTTTGAATATGGTTACCCATGATAATTAGTATAAAAGGTCATTAGAAATTAAAGGCTAGATTTCCCCCAAGAGATTTACTAAATCAATAAAGTCCCCAAAGCCGGAGTGGTGGGATGAGGAGGGGAGTTACAGACCCCCTTCAAGGATAACTTTTTTGCGGTTAGTAAACATTGTGTTTAGTAAACAGAACCAGATTTTAGTCTTAGAGATGTTTTTTGTTACCCAGCTTTACTTAAAATTTTTTTCTACATTTCTTTTTTCTTTTTTTTAGAATTCCATTCCTTCTAAATTAGAATCTTACCTTTCCAGAGTGTGCCCTTTCTTTAAATTACTAGACATACACAAAAGTGGAGAGAATAGTAGTATTATGAGTGCCTATATTTACTTTATAAATTGAAAGAGATTTAATTTCTTCAAAATCTGGGATGCCCAGAGGAGTGCCACATACAGGAGTGGCATCTGTTCTAAGACTTAAGGTGGAAAACAGGGATGAGAAGCACTGATCACTGATTTTGATGTCTTAATCCTTTAGACTTAGTGGAGCCCTCATCTGAGCCAGGGACAAGCAGCACCACAAGTGTTGGCCAGCAGAGTGCTGCCCCTCTGAGGGCGGCAGAGGGACCTCCTATGCCCTGGCAAGCCTTCACTCTCGGAGGTCTTAACCGGTGGAAGACAGCATGGTTCAGAACTGCCTCACCTTCTCAGCCCTCCGACCACAGCTACATTCTGGCTCAGAAGAGTCTTCTGTTCAGACTCAGTCTCTAAAGAGTGACCAGCAGTAACTGTGGCCACAAGTCGTTCCTAGCAGAGCCTTCCTAGGTCTGCTAAGCAATCCCTGAGCTCATTTCAACCATCCCTACAGTGCAGAGGGAGAGAAGCTTGGCTTGGAAGTCAGCTTGGCTTGGGAGAGAAGTCTTAGAATCTTCAGCCACGACCCTAATATACAAAGAGCTCTTACAAACTGAGAAGAAAAAGACAAACAAGCCAATTGAAAAATGGGCAAGAAATATGAGTAGGCAAATGACCCAAGAGCAAAATCAGATGGCCAGGAAATTTGTGAAAAGATGCACACCCCTTATATTCAGGGAAGTGCTATTAAAGTAACAATAAGGTCTCATGTTAGATCCATCACACTAACAAAAATGAAGAGGTTTGTCAGCCAAAGTTGGAAGGGGGGGCAGAGAAAAGGGTATGCTCATGCATTCCTAGTGGAGATGTGAAGGCTTTTAGGAAAAGCAATCTGCAATTTCTATTAATTAAAAATAGATATAATTGGGGATCCAACTCCTGGGAATCTGTTCTGTAGAAGTAAAAGTACCAATATGTAAAGTAACATGTATTAGGATGTTTATCATAGTATTATTTAGAATGGCAAAAAACTGGAATCAAGAGAATGGCTACCAGCAGGAAAATGGCTGGGTAAATAATGTGTAGTCACCTCAGGGAATATTATGCTGCCATTAAAAAGGATGGATTGGAGCTCTGTCAGGGGGATGTCTGGAGGAACTGTTTAGGGAGAAAAGCAAGATGCATAAAGGTGTGTATAATATGATCTCACTCATTAAATAATTAGATCTGTATAGGATATACAGATTAATGATTTTTTATAAATATGAAGAAAAATGAGATACACTATGGGTTGAGGGGGTTGCAGCTGATGTGAAAGGAGAAGGGGCAGAGGTAAAGACAAAAGGAAAAGAAAAAGTGCTGAGAAAGCATGTACGTGATCATGTGTATACATTTAGGTAGAGTATATATATGGCAGGGTCTTTACATAAATAAAAAGTAATTTTATAAAACAATCCTCAAGCATGTGAGCTCAGGCAGGCCTAGGCAGCCTTAACTCTGGAGACTGGAGGGAACAGTCCCATGGGGCATAGTGCACTGCCATCTGGCCCTGGAGGGATCCCAGTGTGTGAGCTTGCTCAGTGTGGGTGGTTCCTGCCTGAGCAGGTCCCTGCCTGAGCAGAAGGAGATTCTATATCGACGTAAGATGGAGGGTGCCATGGGAGGGCAGCACACCTCACTCATCTCCCCGGCATAGGGCCTGCATAGGGCAGGCACTCAGGGGACACTGCATTAAATGAAATGAGCCCAACTTTACCTTTCTTAGCCCCAGCTCACCGGAGTCTCTATCTCCCCATCTGTCAGGAGAAATGATAAGATTAGCTGCCCCTAATAGGTGGCTGAAATCAGATAACGCACGAGATGTCACTGTTGGACTCGCCAGTGCTATATCAATTCAAAGCATGAACAAAAGGAAGCTCCCAGTAGTTACTATTCAAACATGACTACACGAAGTTCTTAGTGGCTAAAAGGGAGTGCTGTTTTTCTCTTTAACATATTCTGTTATTCAATAGAGGAAGTAGTTTAAGTTGGAAGAATTCTCTTGGGGATTTTTAAATACAAAAAGCAAATTAAAAAGAATCATAGCTCCACTTCCCCACCCCCAACCAAATTTATTTTCACTTCCTCAGTTGATCTTCCTGCACAATAGGTGGCTCATCACTCAGGTAGAAGATGATAGGGAGGCCTAGTTAGCTGGGGCTAACTAGAGATGTGGGGTCCTGTGATATGCATTTCTTCCTTACCAAGTACTGCCCCAAAACCGAACACCTATTGACTTGTATGGTTAGCTAACAAGAAGAAAATGAAAAGTAAAAGCTCTCTTAATTTTCCTTAAACAATTGAAAAACTACCAGAAAGTTGCCAATGAATGATTATGTCGTTTACGTCCCTTCACTTCATCCACTCTTTCATTCAAACTCTCCTTGTGTACCTGATCAGGGCCAGGCACGTGCTTGCTGCCCAGGATGCCAAGAGGAGCACCACATAGTCCCTGCCCTCTGGAAGCCTACCATCTGGTGGGGAGAGATGCTTCAAGATGCTGACACCCATGGTAAAGATCAGAGCAGTGTTCACTCATGAAGAGTGGGGAAGCGTGGGCTTGGGGACCCTAACACAAAGGTTCATGCAGATACACGTGCTTAAGCATTCTTTCCCTTCCCCACCTTGCTCAGGGTACAACATTCACTAAAACGCGTCACCATTAGTGCTGACTCTAATAAATAAAGTACCAGTTCTTTAGTTGTATAATTAGGCTTCCAAGCTTATATTTTAAATAAAATTTTTTGAGGCTAAATAAATGCACTGCTAGCATGAAATTAATTTAACAGTGGAAATTTTTGAGTCCAATTTCAGGGGGAAAAAAGCTGAAAAAAAAAGTAGATTTTAGTTATTTCTTGGAAAGGGAGAGAGTAGTATTAATGGTATGATGCCTCTGAATTCTATGATGAGTTTCATTCCAGTATCCATTATCTGGAAGGGATGATACGAAGTCTAAGCTGCTGGAAGATAAGACATTCATATTAATTACCTCTGCACTTGATGTTCTCTGAAGAAGTTTTATTCTTCTAATAACTTATCAGATTAAAACCCATATTCCTCAATGTGATCTCCCTGAATACCAATATAGAGAATAAAGGAAGAGATCAGAACCTGGATGAATACTTTGTGTAAATATGGGTGTATACATACAATGTATGATTATAACATTGAGAATCATCCTATAAACCACCCACAAAAGTTAGTTTTATTATTTTACACTTGTGCTTGTACACATACAAAATATCAGGCAGGCTAAATGTCAAAGAACCAGGCAGTGTTCTCAGAAAATCACAGAAAGCTCTATTTGTCCTTCCATGGTCAAGTCTAATCGCTTTAGTTGGATTAATCTAGCAGAGTTACAAACAAATATGTGTAGATTGAGCCTGGCTGGATCTTAGGTGAGAAATTCACCCTAATGTCAAATCCACACAGACTTACGTGAAAACACTAAAAACATTTTTATCCACCAGTAACTTTAATCAAAGCAGAATATAATAATTAAAACAAATAATTAGCCTTGACAACTGAGGTATCAAGGAAACTACAGTTCATCTGTTACCTGTCCATCTCTGTTGAAATATTAATTTACTGCCATATATTAATCTATTTATAAACAAATCTAGACAGTTAGAAAAATTAGTCTATAGTCACCAGGCTGAAGGCTTAGTTGAAGTAAAAATGCTTCCAAACTGTAAAGGATGGATACCTCAGGGAATAAAGGGTTAAGTGTGAAAAAACTTGGAAAAATGTTACACATGGGCTGTAAAAAATGTACTGGACCCACAGCTAATGAACTGGTAAATCAGAGATGTTCTCTAAATGTCATAAGCCAAAATTTTAGATACTTCTTCCATTAGCTAAAAGGCTGAGAAACGCTCTCTATTAATGTATTTTTTTTAATGAAAATTGTGAAGCTTCCTCCCTAAGTGGACCTTTATTTCAGGCCTACATTATTTTATTTAATACATGTGTTCCTAAAAAGAAGGGTGTTGATCCATTTTCATCGTGTAAGATGCATTATTTAATGTGAATTAGTGGGATTTAAAGCTGCCCTACTTTGAAGAGCTCTGTAACAAAGATTTTTTAATTAAGAATTACGCGGTATTGGCTCTTGGTCTTTGCATACATTGTTGTATACTTTTCATTGTCAGCTGCCTCAAGCTATTTTTGGCTTAAAAATGTGTATAAATAATTACATTAATGAAAAGTACAGAAAATGATTACCCTAAGTATGTCAATTTATTAAGCTATTTCGACAACAGTTTCTCGTAAACACCGCATCTTTGTAGTCTTAGCTAATTAGAAGTTTGGATGGTAGCAGGTACTTTTTTTTTTTTTTTCCTTTCAAGGAGGGAAAACTAACTTTGCTTGGTAAACTTCGGGCATTAAGTTAGTGTAAGTGATTATAGCAAACTGCTCCTGTATGTTCCTGAAGGATCAGAAAATTCCTTTGTTTGAGCACGGTGGGGATCGGGGTCTTTGTTTGAGCATCTGGCTTGCATTCGGTTTCTCCCCAAAGTGGGAAACATTCAGAAAGTCTCAATTAGAGAAAGGGCCGCCAACCACTTGCCCTGTTAAAGGACTGACTGCAATAAGGCAACTTTAATAAAGGGAGAGCACATGACTTTCGATATTCCTGAATAACTTTTTTGAAGGGAGACTGTAGAGCAGGAGCAAAAATGAGGTGCATAAAGAAACTGAACCGGGCGTTACGCAGAATCCCGGGTCCAAACGCATCTTTTACAATAACGGTAATCGCACCACCGCGGAGGGCACGCCCGGCACCCCTTGCACTGGCAAGCCTGCGCGTCTGCGTCTGCGAGGCGCTGGCGCTCTGCGATCCCCCGCCAGGCCCCCGGCTGGTCCCAGCTCACTCCGCCGCCCCCAGGCAGCTTCCCGCGATCCCTCACCTGTCCCCCGGGACTCCCCAGTCTCCCGTGGGCACGCGCCGCCGTGAGTCTCGCAGCCCACACTCACCCCATCACCCCCGAAGCGGGAGGTGGGCTGGGTGTCTGGGATCGCCGATCCCCTCCAGGATCCTCGCAGACATTTTGTCCTGTGCGGAAATCTCAGCGCCGCGTCCCCCTTAAAGACACAGCGCTCCATTCATGCGCCTGGAGTGGAAAGGGGGGATGGAAACGTGTGACCCGGTGTTGAAAGGGCTGGAGAGTCACTCCCGAACCGTCCAGGTCCATGAGCAACAGACTTGTGTTTGCCCAGGTTTAAAAAAAAAATGATGCAGTAGTTTAGTGATTTTTAAAAATGGAATTACTGTTTTATATCTTTATAGTAACCTTCCAAGACCTGGATTCCTGGGCTTGAGTCTCTGAGTGTAATTTTCATCCTTTCAGGTTCAAGGTGTGCGATGGCACAAGTCGTTAGAAGAAATCCCCTGAACCAAGGTCTGGACAGATAAAGGTAGGGCTCATTGGTGTTCACTAAAACTTAATAACACTAGCATGGTGTATCAGTCAGCTTTTGGTGGATTATGCTTAGGTAACAAACAACCCCTACAACTCAGTAATTTACAAAAACAAAGATTCATTTCTCAAGCAAATTACATCTGCTGCAGGCAGCTTTGGCTCTACTCCACTGGTTTCCTGGCTTGCAGGCTCCAGGTTGAAAGACCAACTTTTTGGGGACACGCTCACTGTGTGCTGGACCCAAACTTGAGGGAGGAGAAATACTGATTTGTAGTGCTTGCTATTTCCATGATGTAAATACTCCCACCATGGCAGGTTTCAGGCTACAAACAGTTTAACAAGGGGCTTGCCAAGTTTCTGGAAATGTAATAATCAGCTCTTATAAACCACTGGCACATGCTGCTCTTAAAACTGAAAACAGCTCACATTCTGTATCCTTCAGTTCTGCTCACCTCAGTTTTGCTCACATTCTATTGACCAAAGCAAGTAACATGACAGGGCCTATCAGTGGGGCCAGAAAGTATATTCCTCTTATAAGGAAGCCTTGCCAGTCACATGACAATGGGTAGAGATTGTATAATCCTTTTAAATGAAATTGAGTAAATAACTGGTTAGAATAATACAATCCACCTTACATACTTTGGTTTAAGTAATTTCTTTTTGAAAACCTCATTCTTTCTATAAACCAGAGTTTCACAGTCTATTAATGGGGTTTCTCCTTACCATTCCAAGAATGGTTTCAGAAGAAGAAACTGGTTGGATGTCTTCAAAGGGATAGTTTTGTAATGTGAAGGTTAACTATTAGGTTACTACTTTTCTCCCAAAAGATGTCTATACTTATAGCTGAGGACATCTGATTAAAAGTACGTAGTATAAATGGATCATATTAAAGCCATCTCTTATGGTTTAATTCAAAAACAAAATTTTAAAGTTTATTGTACCTGACAGTCCTTTTAACAAGAGGCTTTAACACTTTGAGTGCCTTAAAAATCCATTTAGCCTTAAACTGACCATGTAATGAGACACATGGTATTTTTTAATTCTAGTTAGTGCTATTTGTACCCAAAGCACTATCCTATACCTGAGTAAGAGTCTTAATTCAAGACACCATTCCTGCCCTCAAGAAGATTACACTCCAGTGAAACAGTAAGACAAATGCAACTCCAGGAAGAAAGTGAACAATGTAAGAGGAAACCTTCATGTGCCCCACTAAATGGAGAAGAGCTACATCTTCTTGAAAGTGGCAGCATTTAACTAAGACCTAAAAAAGGGTAGACTTTGGACTCCTGGAATTATGTTTATTATGCTCGCAAGATGTGTTTTGGATTTATTTTTAAAGTCCAGAGAAAAGGAGCCTGTCTTTTCTGTGTTTAAGTCAATGCTTAAACTTTCCTATAGTCTGAAATCTTTCTTGTAGTTTTAAATTAAATTTTAAATCAAATTATAAAATATATCTAAAATATCTAATAACTCTTCTCCTTTGCCCCACACTCTTTGTTCAAATTTCAGCAAGAAAAACACTCTTTAATTCTTATTTTGGTGGTAGCAGTTCCCTTAACTTTCATCATGCTGTTAACAATAAATAAATAAGAGGATCTCATTTCTGTCTTCTGCCCTGGAAGTTGGCAAAGCATAAGGACTTACATTTCATTGATAATGCAGAATATTTACTCTCCAGATTCTTGCCAGAGATTATAGCCTTGAAATCTGCTCTCTAATCCTTATCAAAAACCCAGTTTGAGAAAATTACTTATGGAGCTTGCCTCAAAGACATGAAATTATAGAGCTGTGTATGTGGACCACACTCTTTTGGTACAATACATCCTTCCTATATGTGCTTTTGGTCTGTAGTTTTTTCTTGGATGTTTTTGTCTGGTTTTGGTGTCAGAGTAATACAGTGTTATAAAATGAGAAATATTCCTTCCTCTTTTATTTTTTGGAAGATTTTGTGACTAATTTATATTAATTCTTCTTTAAATGTTTGTTGGGATTCAACAGAGAAGCCATCTGACCTGAGTTTTTCTTTATGGGTAGTGTTTTAGATTACTAATTTGATTTCTTCATTGGTTCTAGGTCTTTTAGATTTCAGTTCCTACTTGAGGCAGTTTTGGTAGTTTGCATCTTTCTAGGAATTTGTCCATTTCATCCAAGTTATCTAATATGTTGGTGTACAGTTGTGCATAGTATTCCTTTTTAATTTCTGTAAGGTTGGTAGTAATGTCTCCTCTTTCACTTCTGGTTCCTATATGTGCTTTTAATGAACTTTCCATTGGGGTCATGCCATCTGCCTTCAGTGAGGTAGTTTGTAGGACATAGCTACATAAAATTCATTATCATGATCAGTATCATAATGTCATTGACTACAGTTGTCCACTGTATCCCGCAGTGTTTCTTCTGTAGGACCCAGAGAGAAGACCATTCTCTGATCTCTCATGTCATGGAAAGCTCTGCATCCCCTGAACAAATGGAACCTTTGAATCCTGTGGGCACTGTGGTTCATTTATTGGACTGTTTGCTTATTTCAGCTGCTAGGAGGCTGAGTCAAATATGGGATCCCTACGCTATTAGTTTCCTAGGGCTGCTGTAACAGGGTACCACAAACTAAGTGGCTTAAAACAAGAGAAATTTATTCTCTTACAGTTCTGGAGGTTAGAAGTCTGAAATCATGGTGCCAGCTGGGCCATCTTCCTCTGAAACCTGTAGGGGAGATTCCTTCCTTGCCTTTCCCTACCTTCTAGTGGTGGCCAGTAATCCCTGGTTTACAGTTTCATCACTCCAATCTCTGCCTTTGTTGTGGCATTCTCCTTGTGTGTGTGTGTCCAATCTTCCCTCTTACAAGGACACCAGGATGGAGCTTGGATTAAGCTCTATCCTAATGACCTCAACTTAACTTGATTATATCCGCCAAAACCCTATTTCCAAATAAGGTCACATTCAGAGGCACTCTGGGTTAGGACTTTAACATATTTTTTTTTTTGCAGGGGGGACACAATTCAACTCATAACACTCACCTACCAGTTCCATATGGTAAACTTTTCTATGTGCTAACCTTTTATTTTCCTACCTTTATTTTCCTTTTGTCCCAATTCCCTGAATTACTTAGTTTTTCCTTAATTATATGCATCTTTGGCAGTGTCTGAAGGAAAGAAGGCAGAAGGGAAGTGGGAAAGGTGGGAAGAAAAGGGAAAAGAGAGAAAGGGAAGGAGGAAGAAAAGTTTGCCCCCCAAAATCAGACAGAGTTGCAGGAATGGGGAGTGAGGGTGGGGAAGACTGGCCGGAAAAGTGTTTTTGCTGTATGGGCTTTGTCAGAGCCTCAGAATTATTCTTTTGGTGAGGAGGAGAGTCGTGATTAGCAGCTGCCTGCAGCTTAGCTCACTTAGAGAAAAGTTAGAAGGTAGTTTGAGGAGCTGAGGATTAGGAGAAGAAGGGTATGATGTAGCTACTTTTAATGCTGACATTAGTAGACACAATATGGGTCCAGGTTTTGTGGTGCTTGAAAGCTTATACAGTGTTTTGTTGTTGTTGTTTTTTGTTTTTTTTGGTTGTGCCGGGTCTTTGTTGTGGCTCGCCAGCTCCTTATTTGTGGCATGTGAACTCTTCGTTGCAGCATGTGGGATCTAGTTCCCTGACCAGGGATTGAACCCGGGCCCCCTGCATTGCGAGTGCAGAATCTTAATCACTGCACCACCAGGGAAGTCCCCAGAAAGCTTATATGGTGTTGAGGACCCATGTATTCTAGCTACCGGGGACATAGACCCATTAAATCATTTATTTAATGTATACAATTTACCCTGGACGACAGCATCCCATCCCTATAAGATACAAATGGCACCTTAGCTGAAACTTTAATAGGCTATTCTAGTGGTCTGTCAGACTAGCTGCTTCTGGATGTGTATGTTTTACAGGGTCAGCCAAAGCTACTGAATAAACCATTTTCCCTTTCATCTGTTTGTCATCTTAATCCATCACAGGTGAGAATCCTAATCCTAACACCACAGCACACCAAGGGTTCTCATCGCTCCACCTACCACTAGAAATGAGATCCTTGTTACCATCTGATGGGTAAATAATCCAGTTCCAGAATCCCATCTTGAGGTTTGGAGGTTCACAGGTTTTAAGCTTCTGCTTTCTAGCACCACTCTGGTTTTTAGCTTGTGTTCCCTTCAATGCAATAACTAAGACAAAAACTATGACACAAGTAGCTTGAGAGGTAATCATAGGAGGTGGGATAGGGGAGCAGGGAGAGTAATGCACACCAAAATAAAGAGGCTTTATTTTTTTTTAACTGTAAATAATTGTGTGCCTTTCAGACAATGTCTTCATTTTATATTTATAGTCATGATTGTAACAAAAGTTATCCCCACGTGATGAACTGTTTTCAACCCTCACCTTTAGGCTTTTTCAGACCCAACTTCTTCATTTTTGTAACTTTAGCGTTTTCTGTCATTTCATGTGTTACTATAGACTTTGTTTATTTTGTTGGTTGGCTTTTGGCTTGGAGACTTAGGAAGTTTTTTAAACTTACCTTTGAAACTTGACATTTTCACTACAATTATATATAAGTGCAAGTCTCTTTTTGTTTGAAACATAGTGAGCTAAGCTTGGGGTTTATCCTGGAGGTAGTTTTAAGCAAGAGAGTTACACAGTAAGATTTCTATTTTAAGTATACCACTTCGGGGAAGGCTATGGGGTGTGCAGGAAAAAAAACAGACTAGAGACAGGTAGACCAATATTGCAATATTGTGGGCCAAAACCAAGGTATTTTTAAGATTCAACCAATTCAATATGTAGCAGAAAATAATAAGCAAGAGAATGGGTGGATGACGGAATTGGTACATGTAACTGCAGTGTGGTTTGTTGTTCCATGTCTCCCTGCTGTCTTTTCCTGGCCTTGGTGTGCTTGAGGTGCCTGGGTTGCTGGTCAGAGGGCAGCATCCCTGTGGTACCCACCTCTAGAGAGTAGTGCTCCCCCGGTGACCTCTTCCAGGTCACTGGGATGAGAGGGAGACACTGGTAGCAGAAAAAAATGGCTCTATTCCTATGGAAATTCTCAGATGGGCCTTAGAAATTGATTTCGATTTCTCAGAACTATTAGGAAGAAATAATAGAAGGACTTATTTCAGAATTTCCACCCCTTTTCAGAATCCATTAATCCACCATCCTGTATTTTGTTGTGGTTTGCGTACATCCATTCACCATAAACTACTGCATGCCTCCGACTGTGGGTGGCTTGTAGGATCTGGGTAGGACCCACTGGCTGCCATTTCACATTTTCCTTCTCCCAGGGCTGTAAAATGCCTTGTAAAGACCCACAGTGCACTTTTCTGGCTGCTTCACTTAGCCCCACATTTGCAATTTCTGTTAACATACAGTTGAATGGACACTCGGAATCAAACCTACATGCTGTGGGACACGCTAAGGAATGTTAATGTCTTAAAGTAGGGAATACTGTTTTTTTTAGCTGCCACATCTTAAAGGGAGGAAGGGCAGGGGGACAGAAAAGGCAAAGCAGTATGAGTGACAGAAGTGAAGGCCTTCTTGTTCTTACCCACCAGGGTCCCTAGCGGGGGCTTGTGCTTGGAAAGCAGACCCGGCAGGAGGAGCCATGGTGGGTGGGCGGCGCTCCTGCACAGACAGCCTTGTCTGGGTGCGGCTGCGTTGGACACTTGCTCAAAGTGCTGGCGGGGCTGGAGCGTCAGGGGTGGTGTCCGTACTGCTTGTTTGAAGGCCTGGTGTGACTGTTAGGGTGAGCATCTGGAGGCTTATCTCCCCAGGGGTCCGTGTCCCCTGCCGTGGTCAAGGTTGTTGTGACCTGACCCTGGTGGTCAGACATTCCGCACAAGTTTCAGAAGTTCTTACTAGCTTCTCCTGCCAAAGGAAAAAAGACAAACTTGCACAAAAGAGCTGGCTTGGCTATTCTCTGAGATAATTAAAAAGAATAACAACAACAGCAAAACGGTTTTGATTTTCTTTTGTGTCTTATTCTGCAATAGGAGAAAAGGAAACCATTGTATGTGTGGTTTGTGGATACAAACAGCAGTCTGATTCACAGATCTAGGGTTCTGCATCTTGTCCTCAGAGAAGCCAGGTCATTATGCTGTGGCCCTTCGGCTTTTCCTGGGTTGGCTTGGGATGGTCCAGGCTACCTGGATTTGTGAGTGATTTAATTAATTCAAAACCTCCCTCTCTTCCCAACCACACGTCATTCTCATTTCTCAAGTCACCACTTTTATGAAGACTTCTTAGACTATACCATGTGGAAGTGCATGATACAAACTTGGAGGACAGGGGACATTTAGATGAGAGAGATCCTAGAAGCTAGCCTTGCCTTCACAGGTCACCTGTAATGATCTCAGCGGCAGAAATCAGATCTCATATTTTATACATTCCCCCCATACAGCTCAGCACAGTGCTGGGCAAATAGTAGG
The DNA here is from genome assembly GCF_039906515.1 of Pseudorca crassidens. Classification (NCBI taxonomy): domain Eukaryota; kingdom Metazoa; phylum Chordata; class Mammalia; order Artiodactyla; family Delphinidae; genus Pseudorca; species Pseudorca crassidens. The sequence goes on from NC_090298.1 coordinate 60,945,729, forward strand.
TCTCAGTATATACGCGGAGGGATTGAAAATGCACAACATGTACTATGTCACTTATATGAGGTATTTAGAGTAGTCAGATTCATAAAGACAGAAAGTAGAAGGGTGGGTGCCGGGGTGGGGGGGGAAGGAGGGGAATGGGGAGTTAGTGTTTCATGGGTACAGAGTTCCGGTTTGGGAAGATGAAACGTCCTGGAGCTGGATGATGGTGGCTGCACAGCAGTGTGAGTGTACTTACCGCCAGTGACCTGTCCACTTTAAAAGGGTTAAAACAGTAAATTTTATGTATATTTTACCACAATAGAAAGCATATTTTTTTAAAAGGCACGTACCGTAGAAATCGGAGGTTCTTCCCTCATTCTACCTTCAGCTGCCCCCCCTAGTGCGGGTGTGCAGAATCAACATCTGGGTGTGAATGAAACCTCCAGTTTGATGGGCATGCTGGGCGGGCTTCAGATACTGGGCTCAGCTTCCCACTTGCTAGCCCCATTGTTTTAAAAAACAGGGTTGTTTGCATCAGGCTTTTAGTCTAGATTTGTCTTTGTAGTTTATGCCTTCACGAGAATGGTTAGGCAGGGGTCCAGATGCAGACCAATGTTACCAGTGTTAGTTTTGCCCTCAGAGGAATGGGAAAAGGCAAGTGACGGTTTGACTGTGGGCATGTTACCTAAGATCTAAAAAACTTGAACCTGTAAAATGGGGATAATAGTCTTATTTTTTCCACTGGGTTGTTATGAGGATTAAATGAGATGAGTTACATGAGATACCCAGGACCTGTCTATAATTGGCATCAGGGAATTCTTTGATTTTGTGACTTCAGCGTGGCTTTGAGCAGAATCCAGGTGGACTACAGGTCCCCCGTAGACCAACAGTGCCTCGTCTAGGACGTGCGATCCCTCTTGTAACAAATCCCTGGAAGGTACCTGCTTGCTGCCTGGAGGAGCAACTGGACCAGAGAGTTAGAGGCCTAAAGGCTCTTTCTTGCAGACTGACTTCCCCGCTCAGCCAGACACTGTGCTAGCAGCTCCTGGGCTCATGTGTCCCCAGTCGTGCTCTCTTTCTTTTGTTTAAATTAAAAAGATCTGGGGCTTCCCTGGTGGCGCAGTGGTTAAGAATACGCCTGCCAATGCCAGGGACACGGGTTCGATCCCTGGTCCAGGAAGATCCCACGTGTCGTGGAGCAACTAAGCCCATGTGCCACAACTACTGAGCCTGCGCTCTAGAGCCCGCAAGCCACAACTACTGAAGCCCATGCACCTAGAGCCCATGCTCTGCAACGAGAAGCCACCACAATGAGAAGCCCATGCACCACAATGAAGAGTAGCCCCCGGTCACCGCAACTAGAGGAAGCCCGTGCACAGCAACGAAGACCCAACGCAACCAAAAATAAATAAAATAACTAAATTTTAAAAAATAAATAAATTAATTAAAAAGATCTTGGGGGGGCTTCCCTGGTGGCACAGTGGTTGAGAATCCGCCTGCCAATGCAGGGGACACGGGTTCGAGCCCTGGTCTGGGAAGATCTCATATGCCGTGGAGCAACTGGGCCCGTGAGCCACAACTGCTGAGCCTGCGCGTCTGGAGCCTGTGCTCTGCAAAAGGAGAGGCCGCGACAGTGAGAGGCCCATGCACCACGATGAAGAGTGGCCCCCGCTTGCCGCAACTAGAGAAAGCTCTCACATAGAAACGAAGACCCAACACAGCCAAAAATAAATGAATAAATAAATAAATTTAAAAAAAAAAAAAAAAAAGATCTTGGGAAAGGACTCAACGAGACCCAGCTTTGGCTGGCTGTCTCACCTGCTTGGTCAGGTGAGACCAGGTTTGGCCACTCTCACTTGACCAGAGGTTGGAGTAGGGAGGCAGTTTTCAGTGAAGAGAATTCCTGCCTCCTGGAAAAAAGGAATGTTGGGCAAAGAGAAACGAGGAGCCCACTGCACACAGTATTTCCTGCTCTGGACTAGCTGAAGAAAATCAGCCATGGGCCCCACCCTCAGGGGTCCTGTTCTATAGTAACTAATGACCTATATGTCATGGTGGCCTGTTTTCAAAGAACAGTTGCCTTCGGTTTCTTCCTAGGGAGTTGAGCACATTGATCTTAAGGTTTTTCAAGGTGGCATCTGAACTTGTTTGACCTTGGTTTAGTACGGGGGGAACTTCAGGTTGCAAAGATGAAATTGAAAAAATAAAAAATGCTTAATGAAAATACTTGAAATAAACTCAAGGCCACATTAACATTCAATCTGCGCTTCCAAACAGAAGCTATTTTTACATTCCTGTTTACTAGTATGATAGACTGTGGTTATTTTTCCCCATGACTCAATAGGATGGGATAATTTCCCCCTTTCTTCAAATAGTTCTCAGTTTGAATGTGACACAGAGTTCCCATTTTCCCCATAAATCGCATATTTATAGCACATGGGAATAGCCAGAATGCTATGCGTCTCTTAAAAGTACTTCTGTACTTGAATTACAGAGAAAATGACTGAACAGGATTCTGAACTTTGGGCACTCGATGGAGCTGGAGCAGAGAGGCGAACAGCACTGTGTGTTCTGGGCCGAGGTCCTGTTTGTTCTGAACACCATCCTTGAGCCTGCCGCTGACGGTGTGCGCTTCGGGCAGGGTGCTGGGGGGAGGCTGGCAGAGGGGTCAGGAACAGAGCTAGTTCACGAGCGGAGGCTGTGGACGTGAACACAGGCTTGACTTCGTGGCCTTGGCTTCAACTGTGTCCCGTACTAGCTCTGACAGCTCAGGGCAGTTTCTTAGCTTCTCTGCCGCTTTTGCTTTTTCCTCTCTGAACTGGCTTAACAGAAGGAGTGACACCTGGGGTTCTGGTAAGAAGTTGAATAACACATGTAAAACTCTTCCCATAGTGGTTGGCATGGAGTGAGCCATCAGTACATGATGGGTATTGTTCCTGAGGGAGGTCCAAAGCAGGGCAAAGGTGTCTCTGTCCCTTGCACTCTTCCTTCCCTTCCAGTGTACTCCTTTGGAAGCCTGGTGGCCCCTCCTGAGACTAGATGAGCTCCCTACTTGGGTAGGGGTGCCTTTCATTCCCCTCAGAAAGCCAAGTGGGATCCGAGAGGGGGACGGGACACAGCATAGGCCCTTCCAAGCCCACCTCCGGTCCAGGCATCCCATTGGCCTTTGGGGCTGGTCCTCTCCATCACGTGAGAGACCACATCATGGCCTGGAGCCAAGTACATATTTGTCTGGAGGGTCCTCAGTGTAGCAGATGCCTTTATAACCCTGCACTCTAGCTGACAATGGGCAGCTAGTTGAGCACTTAGGAACTTGTTTCTTATTGGGTTTTTGTGGTTTGTTTGTTTTTGGGGTTTTTTTTTTTGGCTGTATGCATGGCACATGAGATCTTAGTTCCCTGACCAGGGATTGAACCTGTGCCCCCTGCAGTGGAAGCGCCGAGTGTTAACCACTGGACTGCCAGGGAAGTCCCTACTGTTGTTTTTTAAAATGAGTTTTATTTATTTATTTATTTTGAAATTTATTTATTTTTGGCTGCGTTGGGTCTTCGTTGCTGTGCGAGGGCTTTCTCTAGTTGCCGCGAGCGGGGACTACTCTTCGTTGCGGTGCGCGGGCTTCTCATTGCAGTCGTTTCTCTTGTTGTAGAGCATGAGCTCTAGGTGCACGGGCTTCAGTAGTTGTGGCACGCAGGCTCAGTAGTTGTGGCTCGCGGGCTCTAGAGCACAGGCTCAGTAGTTGTGGCGCACGGGCATAGTTGCTCTGCGGCATGTGGGATCTTCCTGGACCAGGGCTCGAACCCGTGTCCCCTGCATTGGCAGGTGGATTCTTAACCACTGTGCCACCAGGGAAGCCATAAAATGAGTTTTATAGTAGAATTTATGTACAACAAAATGCTTCCATTTTAAGTGTAAAGTTTGGTGGATTTTGAAAAATGCACACAGCCATGTAAGCACCACCTCAATCCACATACAGCATATTTCCATACCCGCCCCCATGTTCCCTTATATCCTGTTCAATTAGTCTCGCCTTCTTCTCACCCCCAGGCAACTGCTGATCTGCTTTCTGTCACTGTAGAAAATTTGTATTTTCTAGAATTTCATATAAATGTGTTAGGCATCTTTCATTCATCACAGTGCTTTGGAGATTGATCCATGTTGTTGCAGTGTATCCTTGGATTCTTCCTTTTTATTGATGAGTTTTATTCCATTATGTAGATATACCACAATTTGTTCATCCATTCCCCCTGGTGATGGACATTTGGTTGTTTCTGGTTTAGGGGTATTTTATATATTTTTGAAAGCTGCTCTGAGCATTTGTGTACAAGTCTTTCTGTGGATATATGTCTTAATTTCTTTTGGATAAATACCAGGAGAGGAATTACTGGGCAATATGGTAAGCATATGTTTAAATTTATGAGAAAGTGCTGAAATGTTCTCCAACATAGCAGTGGTGTTTTACACTCCTATCAGCAATGTCACTGACACTTGGTATTGTCTGTCTCTTTTACTTTAGTCATTCTAGTGGCTGTGAAGTGATATCTTATTTTGGTTTTAATCTGCATTTTCCTAATGGTTAATGATGTTGAGGTCTTTCCCTGTGCTCATTTTCATTCATATATCTTCTTTTGTGGTGTCTTTTCAAATATTTTGCCTATATTTAGTTTGTTTCTGTCTACACAGTTGAATTATATTCATTCTTTATATATTCTGCATATAATTCCTTTGTGGGGTATATATATTGCAAATATTTCCTCCTATTCTGTGGCTTGATTTTCGTTTTCCTAATAGTGTTTTTCGATGAGCAAAAGTATTAATTTTGAGAAAGCCCCATTTTCCAATTATGTCTCTAATTGTTTGTGGTTTTTATGCCCTAAGAAATATTGGTCTATACCAAAGTTACAAAGATTTTCTTTTAGGTTTTCTTCTAGGAGTTTATAGTTTTCAATTTCATATGTTGTCTGTTATACATTTTGAGTTAATTATTGAGTATGCTGTGAGGTAAGGGTCAATACTTGTAATTTTTGCAGCATTCCTTTCCCCATTGGAATGCCGTGGCACCTTTGCTGAAAATCACTTGACTATACATTTGTGGGTCTCTTTCTGGACTCTCTGTTCCATCGGTCTATATGTTTCACTATCGTACTGTCTTGATTACTATATTTTATAGAAAGTCTTGAAATTGCTTAGGTTATTCTAGGTCGTTTTCATTTCCATAAAAAGTTTAGAATCAGCTCATCAAGTTCTAAAAAAAAAGTCTTCTGGAATTTTGATTGAGATTGTGTTCAATCCATGAATTAATTTGGGAGAGAATTGCCATCTTTTTTTAAAAAAAATAAATTTATTTATTTTTGTCTGCATTGGGTCTTCATTGCTGATTGCGGGCTTTCTTTAGCTGCGGGGCGTGGGCTTCTCACTGCAGTGGCTTCTCTTGTTGTGCAGCACGGGCTCTGGGCACGCAGGCTTCAGTAGTTGTGGCGCATGGGCTCAGTAGTCGTGGCTTGCGGGCTCTAGGGCACAGGCTCAGTAGTTGTGGTGCACAGGCTTAGTTGCTCCACAGCCTGTGGGATCTTCCCGGACCAGGGCTCGAACCCTTGTTCCCTGCATTGGCAGGCGGATTCTTAACCACTGTGCCACCAGGGAAGCCGGAGAATTTCCATCTTTTTTCTTTTTTAAAATTTATTTATTTTATTTATTTATTTTTGGCTGTGTTGGGTCTTTTTGCTGCACACAGGCTTTCTCTAGTTGTGGTGAGTGGGGGCTACTTTTCATTGCGGTGCGTGGGCTTCTCATTGCGGTGGCTTCTCTTGTTGTGGAGCAGGGACGCTAGGCTCACGGGCTCAGTAGTTATGGCACACGGGCTTAGTTGCTTCACGGGCTGTGGGATCTTCCCCGACCAGGGCTCAAACATGTGTCGCCTGCATTGGCGGGTGGATTCTTAACCACTGTGCCACCTGGGAAGCCCCCAGGAATTTCCATCTGAATAGTACTGAATCTTCAGATCCATGAACATGATATATGTGTCTGTTAATTTAGGTCTTACTTAATTTTTTTAGCAATGTTTTATAATTTCAGTGTATAGGTTTTATACATATTTTGTTAAATTCATTCCAAAGTATATCATGGTTTTTCTTTCTTTTTTTTTTTTTTTGTGGTACGCGGGCCTCTTACTGTTGTAAGAGTTCAGGCTCTCCCGTTGCGGAGCACAGGCTCCGGACGCACAGGCTCAGCGGCCACGGCTCACGGGCCCAGCCGCTCCGCGGCATGTGGGATCTTCCCGGACCGGGGCACGAACACGCGTCCGCTGCATTGGCAGGCGGACTCTCAACCACTGCGCCACCAGGGAAGCCCTATCATTTTTTTGATAGTGTTATAAATGTAAGTGTATTTTAAATTTCATTTTCCGAATGTTCATTGCTGGTATATAGAAATATAATCAAGTTTGTATATTGACCTTGTATCCTATGACCTTGGTAAGTTCAATTTACTAGTTTTAGTAGCTGTGTGTGTGTGTGTGTGTGTGTGTATGTGTAGATTCCTTAGGATTTTCTAACACAATAATGTTATCTGTGAAAAAAGATAGTTTTATTTTTTTCCTGTCCAATATTTATGCCTTTTCTTTCTCTTCTGAGCCTTTTTTTTTTTTGGCAATTGTTAGAACTTGCAGTTCAGTGTTGCATAGAAGTGATGAAAGAGGGTATCCTTGCGTGTTCACTATCTTAGAGAGAAGTATTCCGTCTGTCACCAGGAAGCCATGATGTTAGCTGTAGTTTCTTTGTAGATGCCCTAAAATTTAGTCTGCTTTTAATTATTACCATGTTCTGGCAATTCTAAACATGTCAATGAAAAAACAGTGTCCCCAAAATATTATTTGTTAAAGTTCCAAACAATTGCTGAGTTACTGTTGGGTTTTATTAATATATATGTATCTTAGAATTCACACATTTATATTGATTATCCATTAGTAGTTGCATTTTATGTGGACGTGAAGAGACTCCCTAGTCATAAGTTGCCCTCCTGTTCTCCCTGCACACACTGTGACTCGACTGAATACATTGTTTGGAGAATACATTTGTAACAGATTGAAATCATTCCAGCTTGCCTCAGGTACAGTTTGTGCCTCCAGCCCCTGGGATGAACATATTCCTGCGTTTACACAGTAGAGTCCAAATAAACAGTTACAGCACAATGAATGCAAAGATGAAGAAACAGAACTTTACGTACCTCAATTCTGGGGTCTGTGTGACTACTAGAGTTTTTACTTATGCTTAAAATTTAAAACCATGAGGTGTAATATTGATATTTTTGTTTGGTTAGGGGCAAATTTTAATTCATACATGAACTTTTTCTGATTTGAGTAATATCCTTAAAAATTAAAGTTTATTCGTCTTAATTGCTCTTGTTGTTTAACTGTAATATTTGTTTTTGTGACGGACCACTATGTAGGTCTAAGTTTTTTTCCTTTTAAAAAATACATGAATGGAGTGGGGGAAAAAGAAGTCAGTCATCACGTTTGCATGTCTGTACTGTGTTATCTTACTTTTTATTTTTTACTTTTTGTTTTGCTGGCAACATTACATGCACCAAGTTCAATAAAAGAGAACTTGTATTGTCAGCAATTTTTTTCTGGTCGTCACTATTGTTCATTTCGGTTCGGTTCGTGATTATTCAGGACAGGAAGTGTAGTACTGCAGAGGAGCGTGCTGGGTGGAGCCCGGGCAGGGCCAGCCCCAGGCAGTTGTCACCTCACACACTGCCCCACCAAGCACACAGTGTGCTTCGGTTGCTCCGTTGCTTGTGATTTGTCCTCTGGGGAGTTTTGAGTTTTGCTCTGAGGCAGGGGTACAGATAAGACAGATAGATTAATGATTAAAAGACATGAGGTAATTTTGTAAAGTTCTAGCGGAAAACCCTGGCCTAAGAGTCAGGCCTCTCTGCCCTGTCACCGCGTCATCTGCTTTTCACCTCTCTGGGGTTGAATGAGGCAATCTCAGTGATTTCTTCTGGTTCTGAAATTCAGTGACTCTCTTGTCTCGTTATAAAATATAAGGGGTTATTATTACTGTTGTTGTTTGTATCAGTGGACAAAGAAGAGGCCCTGGAGACTTTGACCAATGGGGAGGGAAGGACAACAAGGCAGTTAAGTATTTAAACATTTTCTAAAGGCAAACTGAAGAGTCTTGTCCTCAGCCATTTCAGTGATGCTCACTCCTATCATGATGGTGACCTTGCACCTCATTCCCAGGGCTGTGGGGCCTTTATTAAGTTACATTGCAGAGGGTAGACAGGTAGTGGCTAACTCATGATACGTCTGCCCTTGGGGCTTCTCTTGGATGCTTAGCTGAAACCCACTTCTGCCTGGAAATTTTCTGTGGACTCAGACAAAAGAGGCAGAGACTGTTCCGTCCCTGACAGAGGCAGATCCAATACCAGAGGTCAGAGCCTCTCCAAAGGTGCTCATGGGTCACTGACATCCACATCACTTGGACTGCTTCCAGTCTTGCAGAATCAGGATCTAAGATCAGGGTCCAGGAATCTGCTCATAAACTGTTTGCCAGAACATATAAGGCATTCTGAGGATTGAGCATTGTTTGTATAGAAGCGTGGCCAAGAGAGTGAAGATTTGAAAATGGTTTTCAAAGTTGATACAATAGAAATAAATTACTAAACATATTTTACTGCCTTTGTTGTTTCACAGTATCTTTTAATTATTAAATAACCAGTGTTTTGTCCTTCAAGCTCGTCATTCTGAAAAATCAAGAGAGGTCATTTTAAGTAGTATCAAGTACTGTAAGATAAAATGATATGACTGATAACGACAAATTGTAAGGTGACATTCATTACATGGAATCCTTAGCCTGAATGAAAGGTTAGGGAAACTATAGGTGTCTAATGAGAAAGTCAAGTTTAATTAATTGTATTCTGATGAATAGATTTGCATTGGGATTTGCCACCTGAGCTCAATAGCTAATTACAAGGACTGCCAATGAATAGTAGGTGATCTGCACGCCCAGTTTCATGTTGGAGATGTCACAGTTGCTGTTTGTTGAAGGACGGCAAGCCAAGGGAATGGATACCAACTGAAACTTTCTAGGGGCGTCCTGAGATGGTGCTCCTAGAGAATGATCCCAGTTGTTACCCACAGACTAAGATAGAATCAGTAGTTTCAAAGGCCGTACTGTGGACCTGGTTGCCTTTGAATCGTGGAGGCAGCAGGAACTGCAAGATGGCCTCTAGTTGACCCCCTTCTACTAGCCATCACACATCCAGTTATTTCAGACAATACCATCTCCCCCTGCCCTTCCAATTCTATCTCCCATTCAGGCAGGGTTCCTGTAATTTACCACATCAAGAGCATTTGACAGGATTCAACACCCATTCATCTTAGAAGTTCTTAGCCATCTTGGAACAGAAGAGAACCCCCTTAACCTAAAAAAAGGGATCAACAACAAGAAAAAACTCAGCTAACATCGCACTGAATGGTGTAAGACTGAACGCTTTTCCCTTAATATTGAGAAAATCACTTTGGCTGCAGAGTAAAGAATGGATTGTAGAGAGATGGACAAAAGTCAAGGATTTAATGGCATCTAGGAGGTTATTGCAGTAGTTCGGGCAAAGATAAAAGTTAGACTTGGGTGGCAGCAAGAGAAATGAAAGATGTTTGAGAGGTAAAATGGGGCTTATTCGCAGATTTGTCCAGTAAGGGAGTGTTCTAAGGGTAACTCAGCTGGGTGGATGGTGCTGCTACTCATTGAGCAGGCAAATCAGGAAGATGGGAAATGTCCATTTTCTTCTGCAGAGACCCCCACCCTCTATACCCCAAAGTCAATTAGAAGGGTCTGATATCTATAGAAGAGATATGTATGCAGAAGGGAAGCATTTGAAAATATATTAAAATACACAGGCCTCCCTGACTACACATAGGCATTGAAGGAGAAACACAAGTCTTATGAAATAAACTGTTGAGAAGATGCGCTAATACAGAAATACTGGAGAAGAAGTGAGAATGATATATTTCCAGGTGCTTTATAACAAAGCTCTTTAACATACTATCTAATTTAGGTATCACTAGAGTGAGATAGAATTTTTCTGATACCTGTTTTCGGATGAGAAATTAGAGTCTCAGATTTATTAAGTGATTTGTCCAACACTAATCAATAGTGAAAGGGTTTTTTTTTAATCTAAATCTTCAGATTTCAGTGTCCCTGATCTTTTTAATGCTGCGATGAGGTTAATTTCAGCTCTGAAGAGAGCCATCAGAAAGAATTCAGGTCTATACAGTCTGGAGCCTCTCTTATTGGCTGTTTCCCTTTTCTTCCACCAGCTCAATCCTACTTACCCTTCAAGGCTCAGTTCAGATTGTTCAGCTCCCATAAATCTTTCATGCCCATTCCTGCCCACTGATTTCTTCCATATTAAAACATTTAATTATATTTTATTTCATACAATATATCAAAAGTAGTATTTCAACAGGCAATCAATATAAAAATTGAGGTGTTTTACATTCTTTTTTTCTGTACTAAGTCTTTGAAGTCCAGTGGGCAGCTCATCTCTACTTGGACATGTCCATGTCTTTACCTGCTGGCTTCTTGCCTCCATTTCTTTCTCCCTCCTCCACCTGCTCCACTTCCATCACCTCCCCTTCCACTGCTACTGGGAAAATGGTACATTTTCCAGTTGTCACTTCCTCAGCCTGCACCGCTGCCACCACCTGCCACCCCGACCCGTGTGCGCCACAGGTCTCTAGAGCCTTCTGCACAGCAGGGCCTCGTGGCTCTCCACCCTGAGAGCTGTTTTCCAAGATGCTGTCAGTTGCCACCCAGGCAGAGGCTACTTCCAGGCCCTCTGTGAGGGGGAAGCCTCTTCCTGCTCTGTTTTGGTGGCTCTATGACTGTGGCCCTTATGGACTTGCACCTGGGCAGTGTGGTCACAGCTTGAAGGGTCCCAGGGTGGACCCCCATCCTCTGGAGCCTGGGGCAATGAGAACGTGTTGGTCCCCAAGCTGCCACCACCTCTGTCCACCATCACCTGTGTCTCCTTGGCTTCCTCAGAGCCTCTGGCGCTGGTGCAGGTCTCCTGGACAGGTCAGAAGTAGTGAGGCTGTGGGTTTGGTTACTCCCAGACTAGCTGGGGGGCTGTAGGGATGTGTACTTTCCTCTTCCATCCTTGGACCTCCCCATGGAACTTGCATTTTGTATCATTCATTGTGCGTGTGTGTGTGTGTGTGTGTGTGTGTGTGTGTATTTGCCACTTTCTGTTTGAACTGTTATTTAAATATGCATCCATTCATCTGTACCCTTATTATTTTATTCAACCAAAACTATTGAATGCATAGCTACAGGCACTATTCTAGGTGGTAGTTTTGTATCTAAGTCTAGAATCCTCAGTTAAGCTTGAAGTTTTTTTGTTGTTGCTGTTGTGATGGCAGGAAGACCCAGATCCTGGTGCAGAATATGAGTGTAGTGCTGGCGGAAGGGGGGAGTGGTAGGGACTTCTCTCTCAGCTCTGTTCTCTTGGGCCTGGATGCTGGAGAGTTAGGAGGCGCTTCAGAGTGCTCTTGGTGTTGAGGAAGGATGGTGTCCACCATGTGGAGGCTGATCTGGGTCTTACGTGAAGTTAAGGTGATGAATGAAAGAAGAATTTTATTTTCTAAGCCATTTCTCTGCCTGTTTCTTAGACCAGTGTCCTCTGTGTTTGAACTTAGTGTGAATGGCCATCTTAGTGATTCTAACAGTGATAACAGAGTCCAAAGACAAAAGATTTCTTTAATTGTGAAGGATATAGAAATTTAACTGCATGTGGTCTTATAGAATACTCCTAGTCTGAGGGATGTCTCCCTCAGACATCACATGGAAGCACACCTGTTAACCTAGGAGAGGTGAGGCGTCACCAGAAGAGAGAAGCATCGCCCTTGCTCTTTTCATAGGAGCGGGGGAGGGAATGGAGTTGTACCTTCTCAGCTCTCCAGCTTTCTCTGCTGTCTTAGCCTGCATATACCTAAATTAAAGCCAAGACAAAGGGTCACAGACAGGTAGTTTGAGAAATGATACTAGATACCAAGAGTGAGGAATGGGAGAGTGAAACAAGGAAGGCAGAAAAGCCAATACAAGAATGTCCTATTAATACACAAATGACCAAGAAGCACATGAAAAAGTGCTCAGCACCACTAGTTATCAGGGGAATTCAAATTCAAGTCACAATGAGACACCTCCTAGATGCCTACTAAAATGGCTAAATTACAAAGACTGGCAGCAGCAAATGTTGTTGAGAATGTGGAGTAATTGGAGTTCTCATAAATTATTGGTAGAAGCGTAAAACGGGACAACCACTTATGAAAAATCTGACAGTTTCTCATAAAACTAAACATACATTTCTATGACCCAGCAATTCCATTCCTAAATATTTACTCAGTGAAAATATCTATATACAGCCAGATTTGGGTAAGAATGTTCACAGCGACATTATTCATAATAGTCAATTACTAGGAACAGCATATTCACAGAAGGATGGATAAGGAAACTGGCGTGTTCATGCAGTGGAGTCCTGGTCGGCAATGAAAAGGAAAGCTGTGGATACAACAATACGGATAAATATTAAAACGTGCTGGGTGACAGAAGCCTTACACAAAAGAGCACTCTCTGGTTCCATTTATATGAAGTTCTAGAACAGGCAAAACTAATCTATGGTGAGGAAAAATCAAAACAGTGGTCTGTGTGGTTGTATGTGTATGGAAATGGAAATTGACAGAATGTGGACATGAGGGAGTGCTCATATCTTCAGAGGATTTGGGTCAACAGGTACATTTATTTTATTTATTTATTTATTTTTATTTATTTATTTATTTTTTTGGTACATTTATTTTTGAATGGTACACTTGAGATTTCTGCATTTCACTGCATATAAGTTTTGCCTTAAAAGAAAAAAATCGTAGATATTGACTTCTCGTTAAATATATGCATGCTGAAGCGCTTAGAGGTGAATTGTACTGTTGTCTGCAAATTACTTTGAAGTGCATTTTAAAATGAGATATATTAGTAGATGGATAGAGGGACAGATGATAGACATGCAGTAAAGACTTCAATGTTAGTTGTATAATCTAGGTGGTGGATATATGGATATTAACTGTAAAATTCTTTGAACTTCTTTTTTTTTTTTAACCTAACACAGTGTAAAATCTAGTAGAGTCTCAATGAGTGATCACTTTGACATGAGAAGAGAGGCATGTGCAACTTACACTGGACTTTAGAGTCAAGCAAGGACTGCATCTGAATCTCAGTGATGTCAGAAATCAGGCACATAAGTCAATATCACCATTATTATTATTTTTTTCATCCAAAATGACAATCTCTGACTTTTTTTTTTTAACATCTTTATTGGGGTATAATTGCTTTACAATGGTGTGTTAGTTTCTGCTTTATAACAAAGTGAATCAGTTATACATATACATATGTTCCCATATCTCTTCCCTCTTGCGTCTCCCTCCCTCCCACCCTCCCTATCCCACCCCTCCAGGCGGTCACAAAGCACTGAGCCGATATCCCTGTGCCATGCGGTTGCTTCCCACTACCCACTACCTTACGTTTGTTAGTGTATATATGTCCATGCCTCTCTCTCGCCCTGTCACAGCTCACCCTTCCCCCTCCCCATATCCTCAAGTCCATTCTCCATTAGGTCTGTGTCTTTATTCCTGTCTTACCCCTAGGTTCTTCATGACATTTTTTTTTCTTAAATTCCATATATATGTGTTAGCATACAGTATTTGTCTTTCTCTTTCCGACTTACTTCACTCTGTATGACAGACTCTAGGTCTATCCACCTCATTACAAATAGCTCAATTTCGTTTCTTTTTATGGCTGACTAATATTCCATTGTATATATGTGCCACATCTTCTTTATCCATTCATCCGATGATGGGCACTTAGGTTGTTTCCAACTCCGGGCTATTGTAAATAGAGCTGCAATGAACATTTTGGTACATGACTCTTTTTGAATTATGGTTTTCTCAGGGTATATGCCCAGTAGTGGGATTGCTGGGTCATATGGTAGTTCTATTTGTAGTTTTTTAAGGAACCTCCATACTGTTCTCAATAGTGGCTGTACCAATTCAAATTCCCACCAACAGTGCAGAGTGTTCCCTTTTCTCCACACCCTCTCCAGCATTTATTGTTTCTAGATTTTTTGATGATGGCCATTCTGACTGGTGTGAGATGATATCTCATTGTAGTTTTGATTTGCATTTCTCTAATGATTAATGATATTGAGCATTCTTTTGTGTGTTTGTTGGCAATCTGTATATCTTCTTTGGAGAAATGTCTATTTAGGTCTTCTGCCCATTTTTGGATTGGGTTGTTTGTTTTTTTGTTATTGAGCTGCATGAGCTGCTTGTAAATTTTGGAGATTAATCCTTTGTCAGTTGCTTCATTTGCAAATATTTTCTTCCATTCTGAGGGTTGTCTTTTTGTCTTGTTTATGGTTTCCTTTGCTATGCAAAAGCTTTGAAGTTTCATTAGGTCCCATTTGTTTATTTTTGTTTTTATTTCCATTACTCTAGGAGGTGGGTCAAAAAGGATCTTGCTGTGATTTATGTCATAGAGTGTTCTACCTATGTTTTCCTCTAAGAGTTTGATAGTTTCTGGCCTTACATTTAGGTCTTTAATCCATTTTGAGCTTATTTTTTGTGTATGGTGTTAGAGAGTGATCTCTTCTCAAACTTTTACATGTACCTGTCCAGTTTTCCCAGCACCACTTATTGAAGAGGCTGTCCTTTCTCCACTGTACATTCCTGCCTCCTTTATCAAAGATAAGGTGACCATATGTGCATGGGTTTAGCTCTGGGCTTTCTATCCTGTTCCTTGATCTATCTTTCTGTTTTTGTGCCAGTACCATACTGTCTTGATTACTGTAGCTTTGAAGTCAGGGAGCCTGATTCCTCCAGTTCCGTTTTTCGTTCTCAAGATTGCTTTGGCTATTCGGGGTCTTTTGTGTTTCCATGCAAATTGTCAAATTTTTTGTTCTAGTTCTGTGAAAAATGCCAGTGGTAATTTGATAGGGATTGCATTGAATCTGTAGATTGCTTTGGGTAGTAGAGTCATTTTTACAATGTTGATTCTTCCAATCCAAGAACATGGTATCTCTCTCCATCTATTTGTATCATCTTTAATTTCTTTCATCAGTGTCTTATAGTTTTCTGCATACAGGTCTTTTGTCTCCTTAGGTAGGTTTATTCCTAGATATTTTATTCTTTTTGTTGCAATGGTAAATGGGAGTGTTTTCTTGATTTCACTTTCAGATTTTTCATCATTAGTATATAGGAAAGCCAGAGATTTCTGTGCATTAATTTTGTATCCTGCTACTTTACCAAATTCATTGATTAGCTCTAGTAGTTTTCTGGTAGCATCTTTAGGACTCTCTATGTATAGTATCATGTCATCTGCAAACAGTGACAGCTTTACTTCTTCTTTTCTGATTTGGATTCCTTTTATTTCCTTTTCTTCTCTGATCGCTGTGGCTAAAGTTTCCAAAACTATGTTGAATAATAGTGGTGAGAGTGGGCAACCTTGTCTTGTTCCTGACCTTAGTGGAAATGCTTTCAGTTTTTCACCATTGATGACGATGTTGGCTGTGGGTTTGTCATATACGGCCTTTATTATGTTGAGGAAAGTTCCCTCTATGCCTACTTTCTGCAGGGTTTTTATCATAAATGGGTGTTGAATTTTGTCGAGAGCTTTTCTGCATCTCTTGAGATGATCATACGGTTTTTCTCCTTCAATTTGTTAATGTGGTGTATCACATTGATTGATTTGTGTGTATTGAAGAATCCTTGCATTCCTGGAATAAACCCCACTTGATCATGGTGTATGATCCTTTTAATGTGCTGTTGGATTCTGTTTGCTAGTATTTTGTTGAGGATTTTTGCATTTATGTTCATCAGTGATATTGGCCTGTAGTTTTCTTTCTTTGTGACATCCTTGTCTGGTTTTGGTATCAGGGTGATGGTGGCCTCGTAGAATGAGTTTGGGAGTGTTCCTCCCTCTGCTATATTTTGGAAGACTGCTATACTTTGAGAAGGATAGGTGTTAGCTCTTCTCTAAATGTTTGATAGAATTCACCTGTGAAGCCATCTGGTCCTGGGCTTTTGTTTGTTAGAAGATTTTTAATCACAGTTTCAATTTCAGTGCTTGTTATTGGTCTGTTCATATTTTCTATTTCTTCCTGGTTCAGTCTCGGAAGTTGTGCATTTCTAAGAATTTGTCCATTTCTTCCAGGTTGTCCATTTTATTGGCATAGAGTTGCTTGTAGTAATCTCTCATGATCTTTTGTATTTCTGCAGTGTCGGTTGTTACTTCTCCTTTTTCATTTCTAATTCTATTGGTTTGAGTGTTCTCCTTTTTTCTTGATGAGTCTGGCTAATGGTTTATCTATTTTTTTTTTGTATGCGGGCCTCTCACTGTTGTGGCCTCTCCCATTGCGGAGCACAGGCTCCGGACGCGCAGGCTCCGCGGCCATGGCTCACAGGCCCAGCCGCTCCGCGGCATGTGGGATCTTCCCGGACCGGGGCACAAACCCATGTCCCCTGCATCAGCAGGTGGACTCTCAACCACTGCGCCACCAGGGAAGCCCTATCTATTTTGTTTATCTTCTCAAAGAACCAGCTTTTAGTTTTATTGATCTTTGCTATTGTTTCCTTCCTCTCTTTTTCATTTATTTCTGATCTGATTTTTATGATTTCTTTCCTTCTGTTAACTTTGGGGTTTTTTTGTTCTTCTTTCTCTAATTGCTTTAGGTGCAAGGTTAGGTTGTTTATTCAAGATGTTTCCTGTTTCTTAAGGTGGGCTTGTATTGCTATAAACTTCCCTCTTAGAACTGCTTTTGCTGCATCCCATAGGTTTTGGGTCGTCGTGTCTCCATTGTCATTTGTTTCTAGGTATTTTTTGATTTCCTCTTTGATTTCTTCAGTGATCACTTCGTTATTAAGTAGTGTATTGTTTAGTCTCCATGTGTTTGTTTGTTTGTTTGTTTGTTTTTTTCGGTACGCGGGCCTCTCACCGCTGTGGCCTCTCCCGTTGTGGAGCACAGGCTCCAGACACGCAGGCCCAGCGGCCATGGCCCACGGGCCCAGCCACTCCGCGGCATGTGGGATCCTCCCGGACTGGGGCACGAACCTGTGTCCCCTGCATCAGCAGGCAGACTCTCAACCACTGCGCCACCAGGGAAGCCCGTGTTTGTATTTTTTACAGATCTTTTCCTGTAATTGATATCTAGTCTCATAGCGTTGTGGTTGGAAAAGATACTTGATACAATTTCAATTTTCTTAAATTTACCAAGGCTTGATTTGTGACCCAAGATATGATCTATCCTGGAGAATGTTCCATGAGCACTTGAGAAAAATGTGTATTCTGTTGTTTTTGGATGGAGTGTCCTATAAATATCAATTAAGTCATCTTGTTTAATGTATCATTTAAAGCTTGTGTTTCCTTATTTATTTTCATTTTGGATGATCTGTCCATTGGTGAAAGTGGGGTGTTAAAGTCCCCTACTATGAATGTGTTACTGTCGATTTCCCCTTTTATGGCTGTTAGTATTTGCCTTATGTATTGAGGTGCTCCTATGTTGGGTGCATAAATATTTACAATTGTTATATCTTCTTCTTGGATCGATCCCTTGATCATTATGTAGTGTCCTTCTTTGTCTCTTCTAATAGTCTTTATTTTAAAGTCTATTTTGTCTGAAATGAGAATTGCTACTCCACCTTTCTTTTGGCTTCCATTTGCATGGAATATCTTTTTCCATCCCCTTACTTTCAGTCTGTATGTGTCTCTAGGTCTGAAGTGGGTCTCTTGTAGACAGCAAATATATGGGTCTTGTTTTTGTATCCATTCAGCCAATCTGTGTCTTTTGGTGGGAGCATTTAGTCCATTTACAGTTAAGGTAATTATCCATATGTATATTCCTATTCCCATTTTCTTAATTGTTTTGGGTTCGTTATTGTAGGTCTTTTCCTTCTCTTGTGTTTCTTGCCTAGAGGAGTTCCTTTAGCATTTGTTGTAAAGCTGGTTTGGTGGTGCTGAACTCTGTCAGCTTTTGCTTGTCTGTAAAGGTTTTAATTTCTCCATCAAATCTGAATGAGATCCTTGCTGGGTAGAGTAATCTTGGTTGCAGGTTTTTCTCCTTCATCACTTTAAATATGTCCTGCCACTCCCTTCTGGCTTGCAGAGTTTCTGCTGAAAGATCAGCTGTTAACCTTACGGGGATTCCCTTGTGTGTTATTTTTGTTTTTCCCTTGCTGCTTTTAATATGCTTTCTTTGTATTTAATTTTTGACAGTTTGATTAATATGTGTCTTGGCGTATTTCTCCTTGGATTTATCCTGTATGGGACTTCCTGTTCTTCCTGGACTTGATTAACTATTTCCTTTCCTATATTTGGGAAATTTTCAACTCTATAATCTCTTGAAATATTTTCTCAGTCCCTTTCTTTTTCTCTTCTTCTTCTGGAACCCCTATAATTCGAATGTTGGTGCGTTTAATGTTGTCCCAGAGGTCTCTGAGACTGTCCTCAATTCTTTTCATTCTTTTTTCTTTATTCTGCTCTGCAGTAGTTATTTCCACTGTTTTATCTTCCAGGTCACTTATCCGTTCTTCTGCCTCAGTTATTCTGCTATTGATCTCATCTAGAGTATTTTTCATGTCATTTATTGTGTTGTTCATCATTGTTTTTTTCATCTTTAGTTCTTCTAGGTCCTTGTTAAATGTTTCTTGCATTTTGTCTATTCTATTTCCAAGATTTTGGATCATCTTTACTATCATTATTCTGAATTCTTTTTCAGGTAGACTGCCTATTTCCTCTTCATTTGTTAGGTCTGGTGGGTTTTTATCTTGCTTCTTCATCTGTGGTGTGTTTTTCTGTCTTCTCATTTTGCTTATCTTACTGTGTTTGGGGTCTCCTTTTTGCAGGCTGCAGGTTCGTAGTTCCCATTGTTTTTGGTGTCTGTCCCCAGTGGCTAAGGTTGGTTCAGTGGGTTGTGTAGGCTTCCTGGTGGAGGGGACTAGTGCCTGTGTTGTGGTGGATGAGGCTGGATCTTGTCTCTCTGGTGGGAAGGTCCACGTCTGGTGGTGTGTTTTGGGGTGTCTGTGGACTTATGATTTTATGCAGCTTCTCTGCTAATGGGTGGGGTTGTGTTCCTGTCTTGCTAGTTGTTTGGCATAGGATGTCCAGCACTGTAGCTTGCTGGTCGTTGAGTGAAGCTGGGTGCTGGTGTTAAGATGGAGGTCTCTGGGAGATTTTCACCGTTTGATATTATGTGGAGCTGGGACGTCTCTTGTTGACCAGTGTCCTGAAGTTGTCTCTCCCACCTCAGAGGCACAGCACTGACTCCTGGCTGCAGCACCAAGAGCCTTTCATCCTCACGGCTCAGAATAAAATGGAGAAAAAGTAGAGAGAAAGAATTAGTAGAAGTAGGAAGAAAGAAAGGAAGGACGGAAGGAAGGAAGGAAGGAAGGAAGGGAGGAAGAAGGAAGGAAGCCAGGAAGGAAGGAAGGAAGGAAAGAAAGAACAGAGGGAGGGAGGGAGGGACAGTGGGAGGGAGGAAAAATGAAAGAAAGAAAGAAGATAAAGTAAAATAAAATAAAGTAAAATATAATAAAGTTATTAAATTAAAAAATAATTATTAAGAAAAAAATTTAAAAAAAACGGACGGATAGAACCTTAGGACAAATGGTGGAAGCAAAGCTATACAGACAAAATCTCACACAGAAGCATACACATACACACTCACAAAAAGAGGAAAAGGGGAAAAAATCCTAAATCTTGCTCTCAAAGTCCACCTCCTCAATTTGGGATGATTCGTTGTCTATTCATGTATTCCACAGATGCAGGGTACATCAAGTTGATTGTGGAGCTTTAATCCGCTGCTTCTGAGGCTGCTGGGAGAGATTTCCCTTTCTCTTCTTTGTTCTCACAGCTCCCAGATTGGGCCCCGCCTCTGCGTGTAGGTCGCCAAAGAGCGTCTGTTCTTCGCTCAGACAGGACGGGGTTAAAGTAGCAGCTGATTCGGGGGCTCTGGCTCACTCAGGCCGGGGGGGTGGGGGGAGGGAGGGGCACGGAGTGCGGGGTGAGCCTGCGGCGGCAAAGGCTGGCGTGACGTTGCACCAGCCTGAGGCGCGCCGTGTGTTCTCCCGGGGAAGTTGTCCCTGGATCCCGGGACCCTGGCAGTGGCGGGCTGCACAGGCTCCGCGGAAGGGGGGTGTGGGTAGTGACCTGTGCTCGCACACAGGCTTCTTGGTGGTGGAAGCAGCAGCCTTAGCGTCTCCTGCCCGTCTCTGGGGTCCGCGCTTTTAGCCGCGGCTCGCGCCCGTCTCTGGAGCTCCTTTAAGCGGCGCTCTTAATCCCCTCTCCTCGCGCAAGAGGAAACAAAGAGGGAATTAAAAGTTTCTTGCCTCTTCGGCACGTCCAGACCTTTTCCAGGACTCCCTCCCGGCTAGCTGTGGGGCACTAGCCCCTTCTGGCTGTGATCACGCCGCCAACCCCAGTCCTTCCCCCGGCGCTCCGACCGAAGCCCGAGCCTCAGCTCGCAGCCCCGCCCGCCCCGGCGGGTGAGCAGACAAGCGTCTCGGGCTGGTCAGTGCCGGTCGGCCCTGATCCTCTGTGCGGGAATCTCCCCGCTTTCCCCTCCGCACCCCTGTTGCTGTGCTCTCTTCCGTGGCGCCGAAGCTACCCCGCTCCGCCACCCTCAGTTTCCGCCCGCGAAAGGGCTTCCTAGTGTGTGGAAACCTTTCCTCCTTCACAGCTCCCTTCCACTGGTGCAGGTCCCGTCCCTATTCTTTTGTCTCTGTTTATTCTTTTTTCTTTTGCCCTACCCAGGTACGTGGGGAGTTCCTTGCCTTTTGGGAGGTCTGAGGTCTTCTGCCAGCGTTCAGTAGGTGTTCTGTAGGAGTTGTTCCACATGTAGATGTATTTCTGGTGTATCTGTGGGGAGGAAGGTGATCTCCGTGTCTTACTCTTCCGCCATCTTCCCCTCGTCCCTGAACTTCTTTATGTTTGAAAATGTTCATAATAAAAAGTAGGATAGGGCTTCCCTGGTGGCGCAGTGGTTGAGAGTCCGCCTGCTGATGCAGGGGACGCGGATTCGTGCTCCGGTCTGGGAGGATCCCATGTGCTATGGAGTGGCTGGGCTCATGGGCCATGGCCGCTGGGCCTGCATGTCCGGAGCCTGTGCTTCACAACGGGAGAGGCCACAGCAGTGAGAGGTCCGCGTACCGCAAAAAAAAAAAAAAAAAAAAAAAGTAGGGTAAAAAGAAAACTACCTTGTCAAGTTAGAGACATTTGAGCAGCTGGTGCTCAAGCCTACCAACACCTTCTCAGAAGCTTTGTGAAAGCCACCTCAGAACTTAACACCTGAGTGGTGAAAGGGAAAGCATTTATCCTTTGGTTTCGTTCTCATTATTGTGAGTGCTAGGAGGCATCTTGCCAGTGTCCCACACCTAAGAGAATTCCCAGTGTAGGAAGCTAAAGGTCCCCAGCATGGGCTGAGGTCGTATGCTTCAGATTACACCTGGGGGCAGCAGGTCAAAGCCTATGCAGAAATGGTCACCTCCAGGAATGCTGCGGTTAAGAGTCAAACAAGAGGATGTAAGTGCTGTAGAGGAATCATTAAGTTAGTTACATGTCACTGCATAAGGAATGAACCCCAAATTTAGTGTCTTACAACAAACAAGCAATTATTACCCACAGTTTCTATGGGTCAGTAATTCAGGAGCAACTTAACTGGTGGTTCTGGCTCAGGGTCTCTCATGATGTTACATCCAATATTTCAAGCCAGGGCTGCATTTATCTGAAAGCTTGATTAGGGCTGAAAGATCACTACATTAGTTCACCCACAACGTAGGGCTGTTTGAGTGTCCTTGTGATATGGCAACTGGCTTCCTTTAATGAGTGATGAGAGAGAGAGGGGTCACAAGGCCTTTTATGACCTCGTCTCAGAAGTCATACACTGTCACTTGCACCACATTCTATTCCTTAGAAGTGAGTCACTAAGTACAGTCCACACTTAAGGGGAAGGGAATTAGGTGTCACCTTTTGAATGAAGGAGCAGCAAAGAATTTGTGGACTTATTTTGAAACCACAACATATTTCCAATAGGGTTCAACCTTTGTCCTTATATACTTTTCTGTTCTGCATTAAATCCAGTCTGTCCAGAGTGGTCTTCAAACTTTGGCCAGCTGCAAACCCTACAAAGATGTAATACAAGAAGGTTAGTAGAAGAAGTTACATTCCCTGCTGCTGCAATATGTCCCTAGTCCATAATTAATATTTGTCATCTCCCTTTCGTACTGTCTGCTCTAGATTTCCCTTACCCTCAGCTGGTTCTTTGGCTGATCTTGGTTGCTTTCCTGAATGGATGACTCAGACCCTCATCTCGAAGGGGTCTGGCCCTTTAGTTGTCTTTGTAAGTCCATGACTGCTGCAACTGCCTGTTTCATCATCACTGATCAATCGTCAGTTGATATCCTGGTGAATCTCCTGTGTTCCAGAATACTCCTCCCTGCACACATTATTTAAGAGCAGCCTTAGCTTTTCATGGTAATCAGAGTCAATTATTCTTGCCAGTATTAGAACACCTTTCTCTGCTTGCTAGTCTACTGCCTTGAGGAGGCCAAAGTTAACAGGTCATAGCCTCAAGTTCAGTAGAAGGCCTACCATTTCCCCTAGGGAAATATTCTCCTACTTAAATGTAGGATGAGTAATTCAACAGAAATTGATTACTACAACAGAATTGTAATTGTGGGAATGGGAAACACAAATTTTAACTAGATTATAAGGAGTGTTGGTGAGTGGGGGGCCAATGGCTACTTCTGCCACTGGACCAGTGTTGCTAGACACAGGGGACATGGCACTATATACCAGCTCTTGTTTTAGCACATATATACAATATCCTGGAAGACAGTGTCCTAACAGCAGGATATTTTCCCTGAGCTGACACTTAAGCTGAGTTACTTGAAGAACTTTCTGATAACTGCTTCCAGCCATGAGGGAGTAATCCAGTCTGGAATTACCTTTTGAACCTAAGCATGTAGAAAACTAAGCAAAATATAGGAAATAATTGTTTTCAAACACTGGACAAGAGTCAAACAAGATTGTGATCCCTGGGGAGAGGGAAACGAATGGGACAAGACCTACCATTGCATAGGCTTTCTGCTTGTAGGTAGCTCCAAGGCTGTGCTTTAGGCAGAGGAAACTATATGGAATGTGACAGTCTCACTGAATTGGGTAGATAGAGATTGTAGTTCAAGAAGACCAAGGTAACTATAGTTTTAGAGGCAGAGCACCTGAGAGGAGAGAGTTATACAAAAAGAACTCAAGAAGTCTTTGCAGGAATCCTCTTGAATCTTTGTCTGAATGCCAGTCTAATCAGGAACACAGAAAGTGTTCTGGAGATGGGTAGTGCACAACAGTGTGAATGTACTTAATGCCACTGAGTCATAGGCTTAAAAGTTGTTAAAATGGTAAGTTGTATGTATGTATATTTTACCACGCTAAAATTTTTTAAAATTGTCACCATTGTTCGAGTATAAACCATGCCTTATTGGCCAGTATAGGTCATTCAATGATGATGACAAAAATCAAAGAGCTTGATGGAATTCATTTATGTGAAATGGAATCTATGTGTGTTTCCTACAAACTTTTTAAAAAAACTTAGATGCTTGTAGAAATTTAAATTACATTTTGCCTCTGTTAATTCCTAATGAACACTTTCTGTGATCTGTCATAAATGAATAATCAAGAAAAAATAAGTCTACTCTAATATTTCTACTTGTCTTGAGCTTTCTCACTCCTTTCTCAGAGCTATGTCAGGAAAGTTCCAGCAACTGAACTTTATTTATTGTAGGCCCTTATTTTGTCCAAGCCTCAAGAAACTATCTTTGCCGTGGATAGTTTCCTTGCCAGGACAGTTTAAATCAAAGAAGAGGGCTGTCATGTCAATTAATTCTCTGCTTTCCATTCACCCTACCTGGTCCGACATCCTCGAGACCCAATCCCACTAGCATAACCAGGTTCCTGGCTGAATGCGTTAACCATGGCCTTCAATTCATTCAGTAAAACTATTTCCTACTGGAGCTGGGATATATTTCCCCTCCTGCTTGAGTCAAGCCCTGGCTCTAGTTATCCTGGAGGCAGAGAGTGGAGGTGGGAGAGGATCTTAAGGAGGACAGGCATCATTCTGCAAGGCAAGGTTCAGGTAAGTTCTTTGCAGGGTGTCCTGGCCAGGTGAGGCTGTTCTCTTCTAGCTGGGGGGGAAAAAGGCTGGTTCTGCTCTCCTGGAGGATTAAAATATATCTAGTGACAATATTTTCAGACTTGTCTACCCTATCCCAGGTCTTAAGATCTTAAACTTTTCCTTTAAGGACCCTAACTGAAATAGGAGACCTGTTGAGGCTTTGTATTCTGTCGCCTTTTGACTTTGTCACCTTATGACTCAGTTATCGGTTTAATATTCAAGACAATATTCCCTGCAGCTCTAGGAGATAAAGTGTTTTAAACATTGCCGTGGAGATCTTCTAGAGTTCACAGTATGCTTGAGTTGATTGTTGGTTAACCTGACTCCATCAATTTCCTCTTTTCAAGATTTCCAAAGCAGTTTGCAAAAGCCAATGAATTCCCCATTTCTTATCATTATCATTGCTTCCATATTGTTCAGGTGCACAGCAACTGCAGAACCCAAAGCTTCTCCTTCTACCTGTAGCTTATCCCAGTCCACCACAGGTGAGAGCCTTAACTGTGTTGCTACTGGATCTGCACTCCACCACAATGGGGTCCTTATTTCTGTCTACCTACAACATCCGATCCAAGGGGAGCCTCAAAAGTAGTGATTGCTGAACACCTCTGAATTGTGCATGTGTGACTGCCAGGAAGCTTTCAACAGGCATCACAGATCCTGGTGTCAGAGACCCTGGGGCAAAATCTAGAGATCCATAGTGTGGGTGTGGGCTGAGGTGCTGTCAGATGACACCTGTGTGGAACTGGTTGCCCATATTAGTGACTGGGGTAAATGGCAGGGCCAGGATGAGAATGGTGCTCAGGACTCTGGTACACTGGAGGCTCTGCCTCTAGCCAAGTATTAGTATACAAAACATTGTCAGCCCATTCCAAACATTTACTTGAGCCCAAGTAAATTGGAGGTCAGCTACATGCATTTGACCAGAGCTAGGTCAAAGTCTATTCACCTTATCAATTTCCTGACTACTCTTTAATCTGTGTGGTTCTGATAGTGGGTTTGGTCTGAGTCTGAGTACCATGATCACAAATCCATTTCTCAGTGGATTAAAGGAGAAAGCAGGCTGGAGATTACCAAAGTTACTGACATCCTTGCCTCCAGTCAGATATGAACCTGATGGCTATTTCATTCACTAACATAACTTTGAAGATAGTTTTCAGTATCAAAACCCTGTCTGAGGGACTTCCCTCGTGGCGCAGTGGTTATGAATCTGCCTGCCAATGCAGGGGACATGGATTCGAGCCCTGGTCCAGGAAGATCCCACATGCCACGGAGCAGCTAAACCCGTGTGCCATGAGCCTGTGCTCTAGAGCCTGTGAGCCACAACTACTGAGCCCACGAGCCACAACTACTGAAGCCCACGCACCTAGAGCCCATGCTGCACAACAAGAGAAGCCACTGAAGTGAGAACCTGTGCACCGCAACCAAGAGTAGCCCCCGGTCACCGCAACCAAGAGTAGCCCCCGCTCGCTGCAACTAGAGAAAGCCTGCGCGCAGCAATGAAGACCCAACACAGCCCCCCCCAAAAAAACAAAAAAACAAACAAACAAAAAAACCTGTCTGAATAGATTATTTCCCTGTTCAGTTATTAGACATGTAACCTACTATATGAGCTAATATGTTCACATAAAAAATTACTAACACTTTCCTGACCAGTTTATTAATGAAGGTACCTTCTGATTTAAAAAATATCTTCAGTATGGGGAAAAGGAGAACAGATTCAATTATTACACTGTCACCATTCTTTTAAAAAGTTACAAATGCTTGAGGATGTTTCAAAACATTTTATTATGGAAAAATTTTAACATACACAAAATAGAAAGAATAGAATAATGAATCCCCATGTACCTGCCAACCAGCTCTCAGGGGATCTTTACCAAAACTCCAAAGGAATCTAGAATTCCAGGCTTACTTTGCAGGTAGCCAAGATGGCCCCTGCCAGAGAAGAATGTTTTTCTCACTATTCCCATCACAGCTTGCCTACCCTGGAAACGGATCTCGTCCCTTCTAGTGGGTTTATTTGCTTAGGTTCTCTGTAACCAGAGGGGTCAAGGCCAGAGATGAGGAAGGGTCTAGCTGTGCCAACCAGAGGGAGCAGTGTCCTCCTGTTTCTCAGTAATTCACTGGGCATTGGTGCTGATACTTGTCAGAGTTTTATTTAGGTCTGTTCTTCTTCTCCTTCTGTTGAAATGTCATTGGTTTTTCTTGGACTGTGGGATACGGTTGGTGACCTTCACATGGGCTCCAGCATTACTGTCTGTAGGATTTCACAGTAAATGAATTGGCATAAATCACCAATCTTACTTCTACTGAGCCTGCGCTCTAGAGCCTGTGAGCCACAACTACTGAGCCCACGAGCCACAACTACTGAAGCCCACGCGCCTAACCCAAAGCTTCTCCTTCTACCTGTAGATTATCCCAGTCCACCACAGGTGAGAGCTGAAAATATTGTCACTAGATATATTTTAATCCTCTGGGAGAGCAGAACCAGCCTTTTTCCCCCCGCTAGAGTGTTTGACTCTTGCATTTCGATTGGCCTAGGCTGCTCACTGTTTTCTGTCTTAGTTCAGGGAAATCAGAAAATATTGTTTTGAAATTGAATTTTTTTTTTTTAGTATGTTTTTCTAACAAAACTCTTGATGACCTTGATTGTGTTTTTCCAAATCTCCTCCCATCTCGCTTCTGTTTTCACATTGAGATGCAGTTGTTTTTCACAATCTGGAGCACAGAAAAAATATGGACTGTATTCTCTGCTCTTCTGAACCCATATGGACCTCTGGGTTTTATTTGGGGCACTGCATTTGAAAGGATATATTGGCAAACGAGTGTATCAAGGGGAGAGCTAAAAGGCTGGTTTGGGAGCAATATATGAAGAACAATTAACCATGGAGAAAAGAAGACCCAGGGGAGATGCAATAGCTATCTGCAAAAGCTGTATTGAAAGCTAACTATGACCAGTGGGGGGAAGTTAGAAGAAGGCAAATTTCAGCTTTATAAGATCTTTATAATCTTAGAAATTATAAGATTAGATTAGATTAGAAATATCCAGCACTTAAACAAGATTGTCTCATAAGGAATTGTATTCTCCTTCCTAGGAATCAGATAAATGCCAGATAACATGTCTTAGGAATATACGTATAGAGGGGGCTCCCAGTAGTAACAGAAAACCTGTCTAGAGCACTTATTTTGTGCCATGTACTATTCTGAGCACCTTTCCTATATTTAATTTAATCCTCACAACAGCCTTATGAGATACACACTTAAGATCCACAGGCTTTTATCCTAAACACTTAAGACCAGATGTGTTTTAAAATTCTTTGGATTTTAGAAAGGTGCGTGGCACATCTACCTCATGTTAGAAAACACTCCCATGGCACAGTCAAATACGTTAATATTTCTGCAGTGAGGCATATGAGTTTTACATTAAATGGAATACATACCTTTACATGAATTGGGTTAGATTTTGCTGCCAAATGAGGTCAGGTCAGCTCTTCCCATGAAATAGGTTTTGAAATAATTTTATATTTATGGATTCTGAATTGTAGATGAGGGAATATGGACTCATTTTTCTATCTCTAGTTTGCAAATGAAGACACTGAAGCATAGAAATTAAATACCTTGCTCAAAGTCGTACTCTTAACCACCCCATGGGCTGCCTCTCACTGTGCTCTGCCTCTTCTTTTTTTTTTTTTTTTTAATTTATTTATTTATTTTTGGCTGTGTTGGGTCTTCATTGCTGCGCACAGGCTTTCTCTAGTTGCGGCGAGTGGGGGCTACTCTTCGTTGCGGTGCGCGGGCTTCTCATTGCAGTGACTTCTCTTGTTGCGGAGCATGGGCTCTAGGCGCGCGGGCTTCAGTAGTTGTGGCGCACGGGCTTAGTTGCTCCGTGGCATGTGGGATCTTCCCGGACCAGGGCTCGAACCCATGTCCCCTGCATTGGCAGATAGGTTCTTAACCACTGCGCCACCAGGGAAGCCCCATCTGCCTCTTCTTATTGAGTTGAGCTAAATTCCCCCAAGTGTCTCTTCCAATTCTGCGCGTCTTTGATTTCCTAACCTCTGATTTCAACCTGCCTCAGGCTCTTCCCACCAGGTAGAGATGCATTATGGAGATACCAAGATCTGTTCCCAGAGGCCACGTTGAAATAAGAGATATTTGGAAGAAGGAGATCACCTCTTCCTACTCCAAGCGGATTGTGTCTCACAGGTGGCATTTTGGTGTAATTGCTCTGCAAGCACTCGGCTGAGCCGGCTGAAGAGAAAATGATGTGTCATCATGATTTGTCTTCAGTGAACTTCCCTTTTGTATCTTTCACCACCACCTGTTAAGCCAGAACACCACCACATGAATCCCGATGGCTCAGATTTGCCCCCTTTCCATCCATGTTCCAGGACTGATTTTCCCAGTAAAGGAGCTGATGCCTCTTAACCTTTCTTTCACCATCTAGATATGCATTGTGGAGTAGTAGAAAGAAAATGGATTTGGACATTCAAATATCTGAATTTAGATGTGCAAACTTGGGCAAAGCCACTTAACCTCATTCAGCAATTTGTAAAATGGGATAGATAGTACTTACCCAGGGATGAATTCAGGTTTTATGGGCCTTGAAGTTTATACTCTTTGGGGGAACCCTTTTTAAACAAAAGAATACAAAATTGTGAATACAAATTGGGTGGGTACAAAATGTATATTTAGTTAGAAATAATGCCCATGGCCATATAAGGGGAAATATGGTGCTTTGGAAGCTGGAGTATAAAGAAACCATCGCGTTAACAAAAGGCCCTTTTTGTGTGTATGAATATATTGCTAGGGCCCCTTCCCGGAGTTAGGAAGGGGTTTGTTCATCAAAGGGTCTTGAAGCTTAAGATGCATTAGCATCATGGTAAATCTACTTCTGTGTCAACCTCATAGAGTTGTGAGAATTAAGTCACAAGACTAAATATATGCAAACCTGTTTTGTAATCACTAAACACTGTGCAGTGTTAATCTTTATTCTGATGCCTGAAACCAAGCATAAATGATTACTCAGTAAATGACAAAATGGATGATATTTGCTCTCACCAAAGTGTTATATGAGCTTATTGTATTACTTTTCCCTAGGCCTTTAAAAAATTTATCAGAAAAATATATGCATACATTTTTACAAAAGAGTCAAATATTGATAGAAGACTTGCAACAAAAAAATAGCAATTCCATGTCTCGTGCTTCATATTTTCTAATTCCACGTTCCAGAGTCAGCATATTTCTTCAATACTGCTAAGTAATATGTATTATATTGCTTTCTCCGGATTTATCAATGTTGGATAATATCTAGTAACTTTCTATTATGGTAGGTAAGAATTTTACTTTCTTCTTCCCATACTCCCAATATAGTTATAGTATAATTTTTATGACTAAATTAATATCAAATATTGTTTACAGCTGAACCACAGTGAACTATGATTATATTTCTTTCCATATGCATCTATTTTACTTTCCTAAAGTTGATAATATGTCATTTTTTCATTTCTTAGTTTTTTGTTTTATGTATATTTGAGTGTTCCCATTCTCCACAATAGTATTTTATATATTTTTCACACAATTAAATTCCACACACTGCACATGGAGGCCTCTGTCCTTCTGCTCCAGATTGCTCTTGTAGCTCTGTGTGCAACAGGATGGAATGTCCATG
The DNA here is from genome assembly GCF_039906515.1 of Pseudorca crassidens. Lineage (NCBI taxonomy): Eukaryota > Metazoa > Chordata > Mammalia > Artiodactyla > Delphinidae > Pseudorca > Pseudorca crassidens. The sequence goes on from NC_090298.1 coordinate 60,975,646, forward strand.
TACCATCATGCTGGACATTTCCTTCACCTCTCTCCTATGTTGGGTTTCCTATTTCCTATGTTCCTCATCTTTCTCTTTCTTGGTTTAGTCCCTCTTTCTGGTGGATTTTATTCTCCAATAGTTTCCTGAGGAAAGCTATATGAGAGGTAGATTAACTGAGACTCTGAATGTCCCAAAATGTGTTTATTCTAGCCTTATAATTGACTGATAGTTTGGATGGATCCAGACTTATAGGTTGAAAATCATTTTACTCCGAATTTGGAAGGCATTCCATTATCTTCTAGCTTCTGGTGTTACTCTGAGAAGTTCTGGCATTCGAATTCCCAATCCTTTGTACCTGAAGATTTTCCTCTTTGGAGGTGGTCTAAAAATCCACAATAGCATATGTGGTAGATTAGATTATTGCTGAGAAATACTCACTGTTCTCCCTTCCCCTCCCACTGAGGTGAGTGGAGTGTGCTTCCCTCCTGTTGGATTCTAGGCTTGGCCATGTGGCTTACTTTGGCTAATGGGCTATTAGCAGACATGTTGCAAGCAGAAGCTTGAAAAGCGCTTAAGTGGTTGAGCTTGCTCTCCCATGCTTTGTCATCAGAAGCAGCAGAACGTGCTGATGACTAGCCCACTGGTTCTAGGAGAAGGATGAGTAATACCTGGAACAAAGCCAATCAGTCCTGGCCAAGTTCAACCTAAATCAGCAGAGCTGCCTAGCTGAGCCTAGCTGAGATCTGCCAACCCTGAGCTGACTCACAGATCAATGATAATAAATTGCTGTTATTCTAAGCCACTGAGTTTTTGGATGTTTGTCATATAGCATTTTGTGGCAGTAGCTTTTGGTGTCAGAAATTAGTATCTAATTGGTATTAGGAATTGGTATCTGTAGTAAGATATAGACACAAGAAGAACAAAAAATAAGTGGCATTGGTTTGGGGACTGGATGGTGGGCAAAAGAAGCCTAATAGGCTGGAAAGAAAATGTAGACCTGTGTTATGTAGGGATGAAATGTCTTATAAATCATTGGTAACTTGAAAATTGGAATATTCACCTAAAAATACTTGGATTTATGTTGAGAGATCTCCAGAGAAAATGATGAAAGTGTGAGCTAGTTGTATTTATTTGCCGATAATAGGACTACAAGAAAGAGATGAGTTCGTAAGTGAACAAGCCAGTTTTCAAGGAAAATGTAGATGGAACAGAGGGAGCCCAGGAATTGTTGAGTTGGAAAATAACTTTTTCATCTCCAACTGGCTACGTTGTAGCAAGTCAGCTACATTTGGCCCGCTCCGTCCTGGAAGGCTCAGCAGTTCATCCCACCGGGTTAGATACCTGTCCTGGCTGTTGGTTTGCCGTTGTTGCTCACAGAGCTTCAGCAAGCACCACTACCTGAGGACTTATGGAATGCTAGATCTTAGTCATGAAACCACATACAACATAGTGTCAACCACTGGATCCACTTCATACCAAAGGAGGTGTGAGAGTAAGCTCATGACCATGGGATCCACTGGCCATGTCACATATCGCATCATCTAGAAGGAGCAAGCTTCATAAAGCACTGGAATGGTTACTAAGGCACAGCTGTATCTCCAGCTTGGAGATAATTATACCTTGAAAGGATAGGGTGCTGACCTTCAGGAAGCACTGTATACATTAAATCAGGTCCTCCATTTGGTATGCATCCTCAATAGGAAGACTGTGTGGGTCTGGGAACCAAGTGGTGGAAGCAGGAGTGGTACCCCGTATCATCAATCCCAGCGACCCACTGGGGAAATTGGTGTTTCTTGTCTCTGCAATTCTGGGCTCTGAGGGATTAGGGGTCCTGCTACCCAAATGTAGTGCACTCTTGACAGGAGACACAGCAAGAGTCCAACTGAACTCTATGCTACGGCTGCTACCAGGGCATTTTGGATGCCTTATAACCAACGACCAGCAGGTGAAAAAGGGAGTCATCGTCTAGGCAGAGATAATTGACTTCGATCAGCAGGGGCAGGTGGAGCTGCTTTTACACAACGGGGACAAGGAGGAAACGTGTTTGGATCCCAAGTGGTCCTCATGGGCATCTCTTCTCCACCCTTGCTCAATCTCCAAACATATATGGGCAGCAAATTCTGCTTGAAAAGAATGTGATTGCTAAGATGCCTGTAGAATGAAAGTTTGGGTCACCCCACCAAAAGCTGCAGAATGGATAGCTGATGGGGAGAGGAATTTAAATCGGACAGTGCAGGTGGGAGAGAATGAGTACTATTTGTGACCTCAAGACAAATGGCAGCATCAGGGGCTGCAGTTCTTCCCATAACTTCTCTCTTCTAAGTTTCTCCTCCAGAGGAGAGGCCTGTGGAAACCATGGAGAACGTGATCTGTATAGGGCAAGAAATGGACTGTAGTAGTCATAGAGGTGAACTGCTTAGATGTCCCTTAGAGATAATCTGCCATGTATATCATAGTTGACTGATAGCCCAGCTGCCACACCTCTGGATCCAATACCATGGGAACAAAGAGGCCATACTTCCCTTAGACAGCTTCCAGCTAATAACTGAATAAGGTGAGGGTACTAGAGTTAGGTTATGCCTACCTGTTCCTCTCATGAACAGTCTGTGGCTCAGAGACTCCTCTTTGGCCTGGCTGACACCTTTTCAGAACTGTTCTGAGGTCTGAAGCTTTTCCTACTCAAGTCTCTCTTTCCCCTCTCCTTTCACAGGTATCAGACCTGCGTTGTGATCTGAAGGTTCTTCCCATCTACTCTTGTTCTCTATCCCTTTATCCTTCACAGACATTTACCCCAGTAAATCTCTTGTACATCTACGCTCCTCTCGATAGCTGCTCAGAGGACCTGTCCCATAGTGTTTTTGGCAATAGCAGTTGACGTACTATGACTCGGTGTAGTTTTTATTCACTGTGCTGGACACTTGGGGGACCCTCTCCATTGAGGGACTCGAGACTTTCAGTTAGAGGAAATTTTATTTCTTCTTTTCAAATCTTCTCTCCAAATTTCTCTTTCTGGAACTCCTGTTAAGTTGGATATTGGACCTTCAGGATCAAGCTTCTAATTTTCCTCTTTTCTATTGTCCATATCTTTTTTCTTTTTCTTCTGTTTTTTGGGAGACTTCCTCAACTTTATCATCAAACTTTTCTATCAATTTTCACAATTTCAGGTTTCTTAATTTCCAAGAGTTCATTCTTATTTTCTAGTTATTTGTTTTCTTTAGTATCTTGTTTTTATTTCCTGAATGCACCTTCTCTTCTTATCTAAGGGTGTTATTTCTAGCTTTTTTGTCTTCGAAGTATTCATTTATTCCTAGCATTGTTCTACTTCCTCTTACTTATTTAAGAATTAGGCACTAACCAGCTTAATGGACAGTCTGTGAGCTTGGGAGGGGCTTGTCACCCCTTGGCTCCACTGCAGTGTATATGGCATTAGGCTGGCTATTTCAGTGGCGGAAACTCAAATGTCAGTGTCTGTTGGACGTCTCTCTGGGACCATTAATGTCTGGAAAGAAGAATTTTCCAGTCTCATTATTAAAGGATCTAAGTCTAGCTGCTGGCATTTTTGAGTCTGAGATGAGGAGGACATTTGTATCATTCAGTATTTTTACTCCGGAATCTAACTTCCACCATCCTAAAAGCTTTCTGGTTCAATTTTTTTCCCAAAAAAATACATAGGAAGGTTGTTTTTTTTTAATCTCTTTGTTTGGCTTGTGGGTGAGGACCAAATGCTCATTAAATGGATTCTGAACAAATCTCCCCATTTTCATCAGTTGCCTCACTCCAATTAGTGCCTCAGAGCCTCAGCTTTTCAGGGGGGTGTGCACTGCAAAATCAGTTTGCTTCTTGGTGAGTTCATGCTCTGCAGGTTCTTAAGTTCCACCTTTCTCTCCTCTGCTCAGGCCAGAGTCTTCCAGTCACTTTCTGTCTTCATGTATTGTGATTTGAGAAGAGAAGGGCCTGCTGGTTTCATCAGTGCTGCATGTGTTTTTCTGTTTCTCATCTTACTTGTTGCTAAGAGGCAAAAGGAGAAACAAATCTCTTTTCTGTACTGCCTTAAAACTTCCCCAGGCTTTTTTCATGTTAAAAGAGTAAATGCCTAACTCCTAACTAGCTTGTGTAGGTTATGCCAGGAGAGCCTGGCCTAGGAGAACTTGGGGCACCAACACTGCAGGTGTACATAGATGCAGCTGGATCGAATGCCAAGAGCAGGAAGCATGATCGAGACGGGAAAGACCACTTTTCCAAATGGTTTGCTCAGAAATGGGATGGGAACTGTAACTGGGTTGAGGATGGACTCAGTCAGATGTGGAAGAAGGAGCAGATATGAGTAGCTCTAGTGCTCATGGGCTGGCCAAGGCAGAGTCAAGATGGAAGCAGCTTATTTGAATTTCTGTCCAAGCTCTTCTAGTGGCCATGTCAGACCTGTCTGGATGCCACTACCTTAGAGAAGACTGTTTCCTGGTCCTCAGTGTCTTAACACAAAGTAAGGAACACCAATCGTCAAATTCCAGAGTCAGCGAGTGCCGTCTATAGAAAAGACCACTTTACCAAAACCTCAGAACGTCACACTCCTGCTCTAGCTATGAGTCTATCTACTTTGCCCTCACATTTTGTACATCTTTTTCAATTTGGGCATTATTTTCCCCTGCAGGAGTAAAATAGAGTGGTGGATGTGGGGTGGTATGGCTAGAGATTGGTCATTGTTAAAGCAAAGGGGAGACTTCAAAGTCTGAGATGGCCAAGGGGGGACACCAAATCCATAGACTAACCAGAGCAAAGGCACAGATGTGTTGCCCACCCGAGAATCATTACAAATAAGAATGGCCGCCCAGGGAACAGGAGAAGCTCCCTCCACTTCCCTGGCACCTTAGGCTGCCCATGTTGATAGTGACCAAAGTCTCAAAACCATCTATCTAAACATCTGTTATGACAAGTCCAAGGTCTGAATATCTGAAATAGGTACCATCCTTGGAAAGTTGGAGCCTAAGGATGCCATCTCCTCAGCCCCTGTCAGCCTGAAGCACCACAATGATGTCTTATCGTCACCCCTCCCTAACCCTTCACCCTCTGTCCCTGCTTTCAGGCCCTAAATGGATTAAGTTAGGAGTTTCCTAGGACAAGTGACACTTTTCCCACTTGCTGTCAGTTTCTTTTTTCTTTGCCCAATAGCATGTATATTTTGAGTAGAACAAGTGGGTGAGGATTATCTGCCTGAGAGCCCTTTCCAGAACAGGGTGTTTCCAGAACAGGTAAACGACGTGCTGTCATTCTAGTCTATTGCGATGATTAACAAGATTTCCTTCTTTCCTATGAGTTTGTTTATCAAAGACTCTGGTGTGGAATTTATTTAGGAAAAACAAATTCTTTCTAGCGTCTACTTCTTGACTGAGAGGAATAAGGATTCATGGTTTAGGAAACCCTAAATAGGAAAGCCATCTTGTTTTTTCCTTTGAATTAATCAGTTATCAATTAATCAATTATTTTCAACTTTTCTACCTGCTTTTATTTCCCACAATCCAGCCCCCTTTCCTACTATGCCCAATCATCAATCTACAGGACTGTGTAAATATAATTCTTGTTGATTCTTTTAAACATTAACCATAATCCACACCCCCCCCCCAAAAAGTCTTAGTCCTGCAGTCCTAGCAGAGCAAATTTTAACACTGACCCAAATGATTTCGTTTTTTATTTAGATACTTTGAACTGAATTCAGAGGGTGAAGTGGTCATAGGTAAAACTAACAATTAGTTACCCCAAGCTTGCAACAGAGGCAAAGAAATGTCAAGTCATTCATGAAAATGACTCCAAGTTCCCTCCTGAATCCAAGTTGTTCCCAGGAAGTCGACGTCTGTCACAATCTGTGTAAAAGGGCAGAACATGCTACACAACAGCCCATTTGAAAACCCAGCTGCAAAACATTAAATCAGAACACAGAGGCCTTTGGGCAGTGTGAGGCTGACTTGTCTGCAGCCCAGTAGTTGCTGAGGGAAACAGAATACGCTCTTTGCAGGGAGCCCTCAGGGGCTCAGCCAGTTCTCTTCCCCTTTATTTCTCATTCGGCTAAAGTGAGTGAGGCCACTTCCTGCTGACCACAGACGCGTGGGTAACCTCTCAGCAGAGCCAAGCCCAACTTGTTCATCCATAGAACTATGATGTAGATAAACAGTGGTGTTTTTAATCCACCAGGTTTGGGGTTGGTTTGTTACATAGCAATATATTCTGATGCAGTGTACTTCTCTGTACACCGTCTTTTGCCAATTTGGTAAAAATTCTCAGTCATTATCACTTCAGTTGTTGCTTCCTCCCCATTTCCTGTTTCCCTCTTCTGTAACTCCTAATGGGTATATTTTCTGTTATTTATGATTCTGTCCTTGGTGATTCTTAAACTCTTTTTTCCCCCCCTTTTTACCTCTGTGCTACATTCTGAGTCATGTCCTTAGTTCCAGTTTCCTTATTTTCTATGCAAGTATTAAATATATCTATTTAGTTTTGACTTTCAGTGGATATAGGTTTCATTTATAAAAGAACTATTTGGTCCTTTTCCAAATCTACCTTTTCTTTTTCTGTGATTTCCTGTTTTCCTTTGTACTCTCTATTCCTTCTTTCATCTAAAACATACTTATTTTATAGCCATCTATAGGTTGATCTGTTTTCTCTACTTCGTGGGGCATTATTTCTCCTGTTCATTTCATGATCTGGCCCTGGGTGACTTCCTCCTATGATTTGTAATTTTTATTGTGAGCTTATTTTCAGCAGGGTTTTTTCCCTTGGGGAAGAACTGTGTGCCTGGGGTTGTTAGATTGTCCCTTCACTGTGGCTGCAAGTTTGCTTCTGCTAGACTCCTAGAGACATCACCAGTTCTCAACTTGCTTTTATGTTCCTTCTCAGCCTGGTATTTCTGTCTCACAGTGAAAATGCAGAACTCGTGCCAATGTATGACACAGGTATAGTTTCAAGTTTTTGTGGATGAATTTTTTTTTCACCTGTAGCCTGAGGATGCAGGAACTTATCTGATCCTGTTTTTGCCAGTAGCCTAGCGCTCGGCAATTCAGATTTTGCAGATTGCTCAATGCCCGCCCATTGCTTCCTTGCTCACACCAGAGACAACATCTTATTGGCCTGCAAGGGTGTTAAAATCCCTAGGTGGTCCAAACCCTGCACAGGCTACAGAGGCATTAGCCCCTACTTACTGCTCAGCCTCTAGGTTCCCTCTTTGTTTCTAGAATAGGGAGAGTTCCCTTTCTTTCTGTCAATGGCATATATATATACACGACTGTCCAGCGTTTCTCAGTAGTAGTAGCCGAAGGGGAACTCTTCTGCATCAACTCAGCCCACTGAAATGCTGGAGGTTCTCTTCACACTTTTGAGATATAATTTTATAATAATGAAAGGTAAAATTCACAAGAAAGACATAACATTTGGGAATCTGTATATGCTGAATCGCAGTGCATCAAAATATACAAAGCAAAATGTGTTAGAAATACAATCATAGTGCAGACTTTAACATGGTACGTTGAGACTTTACCAAATCAAGAAAGTAAAAATTAAACATAAAGAAGGATCCGAATAATACTACCAACAAGGCAGGTTTACTACATATACATCACACAGTAATCTAGAAGAGTGACTATACATTTTCTGATGCTCATTTAACATTAAAACCCTCAAGAATTTAAACAGCAGCGGATAGAGTTGAATTGCTCATGGCTTGTTGCTAAAGGCATTTGCTGTACCTGTGTCATGGAAGGTCCTCTGCTTTGGATCCCCTCTGTGTCCAACTCAGATTTAAACTCTGTGGGCCACTAAAGTCCTCTGAATCATCTCCAGCTCTGCAGGATGCATCACAGAGCCACTTTGTTCAGCTGCAATTTGGAGACAGGGTCATATCCGACTTTGGCTATTTCTGTACAGACCGCAGATCCTTGAAGCAGGACACTCCTCCTTACCAGCATCTGACTCAACAAACCCACCCGTCCACTTAATTGGTGGCCACTACCCAGTAACTCCTACTGCCAATACCATGAGGTTTGTTTTGAAAATTTTGCAGCTTATTGCAATATTGCTTGTAATTATGAAAATTGAGAACGACGGAAATGCCTATCAAAGGGGGAATGGATAAATAAAATATATTCGTATTATCCTGTGATATGATTTTAATCATAATATCCTAGTATATTGTGATGTGCATGATCATAATATTCTATTATATTATGATATGAATTGTTATAACAGCCATTAGAAGGAATGGGTTGTACCTATATGTAACATAATATATCTGTGTGTAAAAATCTTTATGTAATGTCAACTCATGACAATGTAATAAAGAAGAAATTTTGTGGAATAAAATGTACATGTTGTCATTTACATGAATTTTAAAACACATAAATAATGTGTATTATTTAAGAATACATATATATGCATGTAAAATTACCACAGATGGTTGGGATATACACTAAATTCATCATAGTTGCTTCTGGGGTTTGGGGTGAAGAAATAGAACAGTGGTTAGGGACTTAACTATTATCTGTTTTATTTAATTTATATAAGCACTAATGAGGCAAATATGATAAACTATTAATAAGTGTCAATTCTGAGAAGAAAAATGTATGTGTGTGTATGTTAGTCTTTTTTCATTTTTCTTTTTTTACAACTTTATTGAGGTATAAATGATGTACAATAAACTACACATATTTAAAGTGTAATAAAGTGTGTTAAATTTTGACAGATGTATGCACCCATGAAACCTTTACCACATGAAGAGAGTGAACATTTCCATAACCTCCAACAGTTTCCTCAGGCCCTTTTGTAATTCATTTCTCCTTCCTGCCTTGAACTTGGGCAACCACTGATTTACTTTCTGTCACTATAGATTAGTTTGCTTTTTCTAGAATTTTATATAAATGGAATCCTACAGTATGTGCTTTTCTTTTTTTTTTTGGCATGGTTGCTTTCACTCAATTTCTTAAGAGAACAGCAATTTGTCAAAAACAATTTGAAAAACAATATGGAGCATATATCTGTGATTCAGAAATAGAGGAGGGAGGGAATCTGTGGAAAGGAGGTACCATTTGGGATACACTCCCATCAGGCAGAATGAACATATCTACTATAAGGCTTCCATATTCACCAAAATCTTCCCTCATATAATCTGTATTTTAAAATTTTCTGACACTGCCTGAAATTGCACAGATAAGAATCTTTTGACTATCTAAGATATCCATTTAAAAACAGAGGCATCATTGAGAATTCATTAATGGCAGTTGATTTGATGAGATACCTGTCATTCTAACCCCACCTGAACTTGGCTTTCCTGAGGGGATGGATGATGGGTCATGGGCAAGGGAGCTCAGGTGTATTGAAGCATGGAGAATTGCAGAATGTAGGGAGATCTGAGTGAGGCAGCACCCTAGGAGATTTCTGACAACACTAGAATATTGGGAACTAGGAGACTGGGATAAGGACCCGAAGAGGTGGGAGAGGGCCAGAAAAGAATGTGGGAAGATATTCAAAGTTAAGAGTCACCCATTTCAAAATGTCCCCGAAGAGCAGCCTCCGCTGAGAAATTGAGACAGAAATTCTCATTTCATCTTTCTGCATCTCTTAAGCTTAAGATCAGAGAATTCTTATTCCCTAAATTCAACCTGATATCATTATTGCTGTGTGATCTAAATTGGCTTTTTTTTTTTTTTTGGCTGGGCTGGGAACCACTGTTTCTGTGGGAAAATGTGCCCAACTTTCAAATAACTGAAACATAACTTGTTATATGCCAGCCAGGAACTCCTTAGGTATATAAATCTTTTTACAATGAGCTATGTTATAATGGAAATATTTTCACAGATATAATTCTTAATCTATAGCCAATATCAGTCATTAAAACATACTGTTCAGTCCTTGGCCCCATAAGGGTAGGATGTTATGGAGAAGTTGGAAAGGAGCCAGGGGAGACAAAGTAAATGATGAAAGCTTTTGAAAAATAGCCCTTCAGGGAAAAGTCTACATTAGTTCAGAGAAGAGAGGTGTGAGTAGACTGAATATCAGTCTCTTCAAATTATAGAGGGATGTTACATTATTGACACCAAGCCTTTCTTCTCTGTTTCCATAGAGGGAGATATGAGAGAAAATGAGCCTCAGCTACAGTGGAAGGGATGTAGTCTGGTCAGATGTCCCCAACATGAAGGTTAGAATCCAGTCTCAAGTTACTAAGCTTCATTCTCACAAGGGAAGAAGTCATTCTTGAGATTGCTCAAGAGCTCTCTGCTCAGTCGCAGGCCAACTTCACCCAGACCTGGTCACCTGTCCAGGTGGTTTGCATACAGTATTATGTAGGAAACTGATAAGTTCTGTCCAAATACAGAAAATGCTTCAAGGCTACAAAGAGAGTAAAGCAAGGCTAGTGGGAAAGCCCAGACGAGGGAGATCGTAGCCTTCCATCCATCCATCATTTGACATTGTTGGACAAGGCTGATCCAGACAGCCTTTGGAGTTAGAGTGTGCACTGGGAGGGCAGCGACAGCCCCTCCGCACTGTGGGCAGATGGGCCACCTCTCAGGGTGGAGGCCATTTTTGCCATCGGTGTGTTTTCAGGGGCTGTTGAAATGCCTCCAGAAGAGAGCAACTGGGACAGAAACTGAAAGCTGGGTCAAATGAGGAACAGTAGAGGGAACCACGTGTGTTGGTCTGGAGAAGATAAGCTCGGGCTGAGGAGGACAAGAAGTCATTTTCAAATATTTGAGGTGCTGTCAGGTGCAAGAGAGATTGGAATTGTGCCATGCAGCTCCAGAGGGAAACGCAGAGCCAGTGGTACAGGTCTCAGTGATGGAGTGTCAGCTGAGAAGAAGGAAGCGTTTTATAATAATTAGAGATAGTCAAAGAGGACTGAGGCGCCTAGTGATGCAGGAAGTGTTTGTGTAAAGACTGGTTGAGTATCTCACAAGAACGTTGATAGAAGAATTTCTGGATCTTTTTTTTTTTTCTTTTTTCCCTAAGTCTCGCTAATCAAGAGAAACTTCTTGGAGAGCGAGCTGACTTAGCAATAAGCATTTTTCTCCTGGTTCTCAGAAAAGGTGGCCTTCGCAGTCTGAACCACTAGAGGGCGTCAGGACAGCAGCATTCCAGAGCCGCCATCCCGGCACTTTAAATAGCAACTGATACCAACTGAAACCTGGCTCTTGCCTCCCTAATTCTGTCTTCTGTGTCTCCGCCATGAATCTTTCAGGCGGAGATTTCAGGAATCTTTTCAGGGCTGGGCCTGTAAGCCATGGCCACTGAGCCTGCGCGTCCGGAGCCTGTGCTCCACAACAGGAGAGGCCACAAGAGTGAGAGGCCCGCGTACCGGAAAAAAAAAAAAAAAAAAAAGTACTCAGCTACAAATGTGCTACCTTTCGTGAAAAAGGTAACATGACTCAGAGGGCAGAACCAAGAGTTACTGTGGATTATTCCCAGGCCCTAGAATCTAATTGAGGAACTCTGGTAAGAGTTTGCTAGGCTGAATTTCAAAATTTCTTTGGATTGGTAACTCCTTTTCACCTTTCATATATCCCATCCCATTTTATTGTATTAGATGGAAGACTGGCTCATTGATTGCCAAAGTATCTTCCAGTTTTTTTGTTTGTTGTTTTTTTTTTTTTGCGGTACGCGGGCCTCTCACTGCTGTGGCCTCACCCGTTGTGGAGCACAGGCTCCGGACACGCAGGCTCAGCGGCCATGGCCCACGGGCCCAGCCGCTCCACGGCATGTGGGATCCTCCCGGATTGGGGCATGAACCCGTGTCCCCTGCATCGGCAGGCGGACTCTCAACCACTGTGCCACCAGGGAAGCCCCCCTGTCCCATTTTAAATAGAATGTCTATAACTATTTTACATACCTGTTCCTCTACTGTGTGTTGGATGGCTGGGTGTCAGATAGCTTGTCTAGTTTTGTAGACTGAGAGTAACTATACTTAAGGAGACTCATTCCTACCTGGACCTGATTTAGATGATGAGATTCTAGACTTTGAGCAGATGCTATAAAGGTATGAGATTCTTGGGGAAATTGGGAGGGAGTAAATGTATCTTTCATGTGGGAGGGACACACATCACTGGGGACCAGAGAGTAGACTGTGGTGGACAGACTCTAGGGTAGCCCTTACATTCCCTACCTCCTGTTTGTGATTCCTCTTGAGTGTGGACGGGACCTGTGAAATGCTTCTGATTGGTAGAATTTGGCAAAGGCAGTTGGATATGTGTGATTATGTGCACATGATTATATTACATAAAACTGCAATTCGTCTTGCTAGGAGACCTCCCCTCCTTTGCCGGCTTTGAAGGAGCGAACTGCCTTGCCCTGAGCTACCATATCAGCAAGGAGCTGAAGGCAGCCTCCAACTGATGTCAGCAAGAAAATAAGGTCCTCAGTCGACAACCTGCAAGAAACTGAATACTCCAACAGCTGTATGAGCTTGGAGGCACATCTGATCCCAGTCAAACTTTTGAAGTCCACAGGCAGGTAAGCAGAAAGGGAAGGTCAACGAGCAGGCTGGTATCCCATGAACATGAGCCAGAATTCCACAGACAGGTTGAAACTCATATTTGTTCTTGTTGTCTTTGAACTTGTTGACAAGGGTGTCCTACAGAAGCTGGAGTCCTTCGTCATGGGGCTAAACACATACATCTGGCCCAGGAGTCCGACAAACTGAAAGGGAATCCAGGGAAGGAGAGCGATTGCAAGCCCGGATGCTGCTTCACACCAATGAGGTGAGTAAGCAGATCAGAAACAAGGTGTGTCAGCTCCAAAATGACTTATACAGGTACCAAAATGTAACATCATATAAACTTATACAGGCTTAAATATTTCTAAACTGTTAACAATGTTGCAACAACTCTCTTTTACATTTAACCTTAAAATCCCAAGTCTAATTTGCACTTTCAAAAGTTCACCATGGTTGTTGAGTGGAGTATTCTCTTAATTGGTGGTATAACATTGTGTTTATACATTTATCAGGTAACAGATATTTGGGTTGTTTTCAGTTTTTGAATGTTATAAATAATGCTACTGTAAACATTTACGTACAAGTCTTCGTGCAGACATATGTTTCTTTTTGTTCTTTTGTTTTTTATTTAACATCTTTATTGGAGTATAATTGCTTTACAATGTTGTGTTCGTTTCTGCTGTATAACAAAGTGAATCAGCTATACGTATACATATATCCCCATATCTCCTCCCTCTTGCGTCTCCCTCCCTCCCACCCTCCCTATTCCACCCCTCTAGGTGGTCACAAAACACCGAGCTGATCTCTCTGAGCTATGCAGCTGCTTCCCACTAGCTATATATTTTACGTTTGGTAGTGTATATATGTCCATGCCACTCTCTCACTTCATCCCAACTTCCCCTTCCCCCTCTCCGTGTCCTCAAGTCCATTCTCTATGCGTCTTTATTCCTGTCCTGCCCCTACATTCATCAGAACCATTTTTTTTGTTTTTTTTTAGATTCCATATATATGTGTTAGCATACGGTATTTGTTTTTCTCTTTCTGACTTACTTCACTCTGTGTGACAGACTCTAGGTCCATCCACCTTACTACAAGTAGCTCAATTTCGTTTCTTTTTATGGCTAATATTCCACTGTATATATGTGCCACATCTTCTTTATCCATTCATCTAGACATATGTTTTTATTTCTCTTGGGTAGATTCCTAGGAGTGGAATCACTAGGTTGTATGGTAAATGTATGTCTAGCTTTTAAAGAAACCGTCAAACTGTCATCTACTGTGGTTGAACTATTTTACATTCTTATCAACAATGTATGAAGATTCCAGTTCTTCCACATCCTCACAAACATTTGGTGTTGTCTCCCTTTTACATTCCAGCTGTTCCAGGAGGTATATAGTAGAATCTCATTGTAGTTTTAATTTGCATTTCCCTAATGACTAATGATTGGGGCATCTTTCCACATGCTTTTTAGACATTTGTGTACCATCTTTAGTGAAATATCTATTTAAGTCTTTTGCCCGTTTTTAAATTGGGTGGTCTTATTAATGAGTTGTAAGAGTTTTTTTATTTCTTCTATATACAAGTCCTTTATAAGATCTATAATTCTGTATATTTTCTCCCAGTCTATAGCTTATTTTAAAAAATTTTTGCTTAGTGAACTTTTAGAGTGCAAAAGTTTAATTTTGATGAAGTCCAATTTATCATTTTTTCTTTTAAGTGCCATGGTTTTGTTGTCATATCTAAGGACTCTTTGTTCAACCCAAAGTTACCAAGATTTTCTCCTATTTTTTTCCTAGAAGTTTTATTGTTTTAGCTCTTATATTTAGGCCTGTGATACACTCAAGTTCTTTTCTTATATATGATGTGAGATAAGGGCCTAAGTTTATGTTTTTGTATGTAGGGGATATGAAATAGTCACCATTTGCTGAAAAAAGACTAATTCATTCCCCCGTTGAATTATTTTGGCACCTTTATCAAAAATCAGTTGAACATAATGCAAGTGTTTATATCTGGACTCTCAAACTTCATTCATTGATCTATATGTATTTCTTGCACCAATACCACACTGTATTGAGTCACGTGGCTTTATAGTAAATTTTGAAATCAGGTAATATAAGTCTTCTAACTTTGTTCTTCTACTGCAAAATTATTTTGATTATAATAATAAATTATTATTTTGCATTTCCATATAATTTTTAGGATCAGTGTGTCAATTTCTATCAAAAAAAAGAAAGCCTGCTGGGATTTTGATAGGGATTGTGTTGAATATACAGATCAATTTGGGGAGAATTTGCATCTTGACGATATTGAGCCTTCCTATCTGTAAATAGAGATTGTTTCTTTGTTTATTTGAATCTTCATTAGTTTCTCTTAGTAATATTTTATAATTTTTAGTGTATAAGTCTTGCACTTCTTTTATTAAATTGATTCCTAAATATTTTATTCTGTTTATACTTTGTGAGTAGAATTAAAACATTTTTTATTTTTGGATTTGTCATTGCTAGTATAGAAATACAATTGATTTTTAACTATTGATCTTGTATCCTACAGTATTGCTAAACTCATGATTAGTTCTAGTCATCTTGTATGTGGATTCCTTGGGGTTTTCTGTGCACAAGGTGATATCATGTATGAATATAAGCAGTTCTACTTCTCTCTTTACCTTCAGTCTACTTTTTTTTTTTTGCGGTACGCGGGCATCTCACTGTTGTGGCCTCTCCCGTTGAGGAGCACAGGCTCCGGACGCGCAGGCTTAGCGGCCATGGCTCAAGGGCCCAGCCACTCTGCGGCATGTGGGATCTTCCTGGACCGGGGCACGAACCCGCATCCCCTGCATCGGCAGGCGGACTCTCAGCCACTGCACCACCAGGGAAGCCCTCCCTCAGTCTACTTTTAATGAGCTATTATATTTTCTTTTCTACACTGGTCAGACCCTGCCTTGGCTCATAGTATTTATTCTTGGCCATCACGTGTTCCTTGGGGAAACAAACAAAACAAATTAAAAAGATAAAATAACGATCACTGTAATCCCTACACTCAGGCACAACCTTTATGAACACGTGGGGTGGAGTCTTCCAGACATTTTTGTTAGAGGCATCATAGCAGAGCTTGTGATGTTCTGAGCCGCATCCTTCAGCCACCAGATTTCAGGGTAGCTGTGGTGAACACGGCCATGCACCTTGCCAGTGTCCATCCAGGCTCACGTCACAGTGTCTCTCCCCTGGGCTGTTTAGGAGTCTGCAAAGTCTGCTCAGCTATATATAGGCACAACCCATACTTTAAGGCAAGTAATACCCCTGCGTTGGGGGCAGCTCTAAACCAATGAGAGCAGGATTTTATAAGTAAATGCCCCAGCCTTTTCATCCCGCAGGACATAGAATGTGGACAGTTCTAAGGTGCCTTCTACATATTCCTCAGAGCCCCTATGGGATTGAACCCCAGTTACCCAGAGCTGTAGCCCACTCATTTGTTGACTTTTCTCCCTTCCCCATTTGCCCGACTTCTGTTTCCTAAGATAACTCCCCCCCAACCCAAATTATCTGCACGCAAGTCCTATCTCAGGGTCTGTTTTCAGGGAAACCTAATTAAGGCAGGCAGCATATTAGGTCCCTTGACAAACTGAGGTATGTCTATGGAACAGCCATCCAGAGAGTGAAGGGGCTGGTAATGACACGACATAAAAACAATGAAAATAGCTGAGGAAACTGGGAGAAGAGAAAACTTACAGAAATAATTATAGTCATTTTAAAATTCCTGGAAAGCATTCATGTAGAAGAGGACCAGGGGAGATACGAGCATTAATTCTAGGTTGTGTATCAGATATTAGGCAGTGTGCCAACACATGTATTATCTTATTCCATCTTACAACAATCCAGGGAGGTAATTACTATCTTTATCTTTCAAATGAGTAAACTGAGATACAAAGAGGTGAAGCCATTTGCTCAAGGTCCAAAACTAGCAAGTATTTGAACTGAGCTTCAAATCCACACCTACCTGTGCCCCAGCTTGTGTCTTCCTGCTGTCCTGTGCCTGTTGCACTGACGGGCAAGACTGGGACCAACAGGCAGACATTCTGAGTCTGCAGAATTGTCTTTATACGAATGCAGAGCATAACAGAGATTGTTTAGATGTTCACTGATGCTATTTTCTCTTCCTGGATGCAGAAGAACATTTCACGTTCCAGCTTCCTTTACAATTAGATTGGGGCCGTGTGCCAGGGTTCTGGCAAATGGGAATGTGCAGATGTGATGCACCTGATGTTCTCTCTCTCTCTCTCTTTCTTTTTTTCCTCTTAGCTAGCTGAAAACAGAGAACTCAGTAGAGGATTCTGGGAAGGTCCTGGGAGATGGCAGAGCTACCAGATAGAAGGTATATGGATCCACAGGGCATGGGGTGGGATAGAGCACTGGATGTGTTCACACTAGACTGGGACATGAGCAATAAATGAACACACACTGGATTAAGCCACTGAGATTTGGGGGTTGTTATACAACTGGGATTCCCTAAGAAGCCCTGAGCTTCCTGTCTCAGAAAGCACACAAGCAGTGACCAGATGTTCAACTGCCAAGGCTGTTGTAAAAGGGATTTCTGGGAGAGTGGACCAGATGACCTGTAAAAATGATAGCTCATGTTTATTGATCTGTTGTAGATCAGGCATGTACACGCATTCTCTCATTTAAGTCTACAGTGTACTTCATCATGCTCATTTAATACATGAGGAAAGCAAGGCACAGAGAAGTTAGGTAACTTGCCCAAGGTCACACAGCAAGTAAGAGGTAGAACCAGACACCCTTCTTACCCCTTCCAGGTACTTGACTCTTAATCAGTACTCCCTACCATCTCTAAAGCCAAAGTTATGGTTTAAAGGCTTGCAGACTGGATCATTTTTGTCCGTGCAGGAATGTTTTGTTTTGTTTTTATTTTAAAATTTCAGACTATGCTTAAAAATAAAAAGATTTCACATAGAAATCCAGTTTTCCAGTTTCTCTTGAAAATCCAGAAATTCTGGCAAATCTGGCTCATAGGCCATGATAGCAACAGGCAGCTAGAGCTGAGGAGTCGCGCCCCCTTTAGGTGGGCCATCAGCTTGTCTCCTCATCAGGCTCCAGGAGCTTCTGATTTAGTGAACCCTGAAAGGTTCCATCTAAAGCTAAGTTCTCCCCAGGAACAGTGTTGGCCATATAACAGGAACTCAACAAGTGTGTAGGAAATGAATGAATAAAAGCAGAACTCAGATTCTGCCACCCCCTCCCTCTTCTTCTTCCAGCTCTCCTTCCTATGATTGGGAACCAGTGAATCTGAGTCCCTAGGTAGTAACACAAAAGGCTAATTTTGCTTCTGTTCCAATCAGCCAAGACCCAGGTTAATGTACGCACAAACACTGTGCCTGACCTGGGCTCATGGTGACGTTTTCTACCAACTGAAAATGTTCGCTTCTTAGTGAGTAGTGTTTGTTCTGAAGAACCAGCCGAAGCTGGGGCTGAAAGGCCAGGCAGGTTGTTTGGTTCTGTCTTTGATTAGGCTGTGCACAAGGGACCCTTTGTGCAGTCTGTATAGCAGGGCGCACAGGCAGGCATGCCTGCTCCCAGCTTTGGAGACTCTCTCCTAACAGTGCTCAAGATGGACAGGCACAGTTTAATCCTCCTTGTTTAGAGCAGCCTCAGGCTGATGGACTTATGTGTGGGTGTGTAAGCCTTGCACAGGGGGAGCTTTTCTTCCAGGGTTGTTAGCAAAGCTCATTTGGAGAAGTACAGGTCTGGGGCATGGCTTGGATCAGCAGCGGTGACGCACACAGTGAAAGCTCCAGAAGCTCGCTGATCCCCTTGGCAATCACTGTCCATCCCTACCTCCACCCTGTCGTCCCAACCCAGACCCGGGACAGCACTGCCTTTCTCTGGAGGGCTGGTATCTTGACATCAGGGAGAAGGGGATTACAAGGGCTCCTCCAGGAGGTAAGCTCCTGCTTATTTGCCTGCAGGAAAAAGGGGGTCTCTCCGTAGGCTTTGACTTCTGAGGCCCCTATTGTGTAGCAAAGTGGATTGCTTAAAGCAGCCGTTCTGGATCTGAGGTGATTTTGCTCCCCCAGGGGCATTTGCTAAGCCTGGAGGCATTTTTGGTATTAACGACTGGGGATGGGGGAATGCTGGTGGCTTCTAGTGGATAGAGAGACCAGGGCTGCTGCTAAACATCTTACAGTGCACAGGACAGCCCCCTGCAACAAAGAATTACCCATCCCCAAATGTTGTATGTGCCGAGGCTGAGAAACTCTGCCTTGAAGGATGGTTTTATTCCTTTTTTTAAGTTTCAAAATTATAAAAAGCAATTTATTATTTTATAATCAGAAAAATAAGTTATTTTAAATATAGATAAATATGTTGGACTTCCCAAGTATCACCTTCTTTCATTATTTACAATAGTGTTGGCACATAGTAGGTACTCAGTACCTATTTGTGCAATGAATGAATGACGTACTGTACTAGTTTACCTTATTGAATTGGTTATAAGTGGTTACTTCTTTCACTGAGGCAATATACAGCTCTTTCGGGGGAGGGAGGGAGGTATTAGGCAGTCCATTCATTCATTCATTTTTCTGCATCCGGCTTTAGCACATGGGCCCCTGACTGCAGCTACACTTTGTTTAATAAAATGTCAGTTTGCTAATAAGGTTGGCCTCTCTCTTTCCTCAACCCTAACACTGTTATTTGAGTGGATTTGACTTGGTGAATTCCGATCCATCTGTATGAGAACCAGATTTGATATTGATATGGATTGTAGCCATAAAGCTGTTTTTCATTGAAAAAGAAACATTTTATAATTGAAAAATTGAATTGTTACTTGTAACACTTGAGTCAAAAAGTCCCAAACTTGGGCTTCCCTGGTGGCTCAGTGGTTGAGAGGCCACCTGCCGATGCAGTGGACGCGGGTTCGTGCCCCGGTCCGGGAGGATCCCACGTGCTGCGGAGCGGCTGGGCCCGTGAGCCATGGCCGCTGAGCCTGCGCATCCGGAGCCTGTGCTCCGCAACGGGAGAGGCCACAACAGTGAGAGGCCTGCGTACTGGGAAAAAAAAAAAAAGTCCCAAACTTAAGAATTTCATATTGTTCAAAACGGGAGGCCAGGTGGAACCTGGACTCACTTCTGGTACTGCTTGGCACCTGTCAAAATTGCTGATGGCCCCTGTGGCTCTGTGAACTTTGCCTCTCCCATTTGGTCAATGGTTTCTTTATGGCATTGTCACCACCTGAAATTCTATCAGATATTGTGTACTTGTTTTACTCTCTGTTTCTTCTTCTAGATGTGAGTTCTCTAAGGGCAAGGACCTTCTCACTTATTCACTGCTGTGCCTTGAATGGTGCCTGGCACATGGGGAGCACTTAATGAATATTTGTTTAATGAACAAATGGCAGAGCAGAGAGGCCCAGAGACTGAGTGACCCACCTAAAGTCATACTGAGCCCGGCCGTGTAACCAGGTCCAGGCCCTCTCATTTGGCCTACCCCAGCTCCCCCAACAAATACTCTGTTTGGGAGGATGCTAGGCAAGCTCTACTAACACCGCAGAGCTGCCCAAGGAGACTCAGGGGCACGAGGGTGTAGTATGGTATCCTCATCTCCCAGATAGGAGAGGCTGCTGGAGGGGTGAGCTTAGGACATGACACATGGGGTAACCAACCTGGTTGGCCTGGGATCGAGGAATTTCTTCAGATGCAGGACTTTCAGCCTAAAAGGGGAAAGTTCCGGTTAAACTGGGATGAATTGGTCACCCTATGTGACAACAACATCCGTGAAAATCTATGGTGCCCTACAGTGGATACTTCCTCTGAGAAAGGCTTTCAAGTGTCAGGGAATCATGGACTCTTAGTGGTAGAAGGGAGAGACCTCAATGATCATTGAGTCCAGAAGTTGTAGACTCATCTGTCTGCATGAAAGTGTGAGAAATGGGGATGGTGGCAAATTGGGGAATATTTGTCCCTTGTAAAAGGCGGTGGCCGCACTCAACTTGAGGTGAATATTGACCTGTGGGAATGAGAGCCCATGTAGCCAGATGGGCTCGTTTTCCAAGAAAACCCTGAAATGTGTGTTGGGGGTGTGGGTGTGGGTGTGAGAGAGAAAGAGAGACAAGTTAGGAAATCTACTGATTTTTAAACATTGGCAACTACTTTTTTAAAGTGTAAAGATTATGCAGTGTAACAAGGTGTAACTGCGGGCCAGGTCCAGCTCATAGGCCGCTGATTGGGGGCTGCCGACATAGTCTGCTGTTTCATTCTACACAGGGGGAAACTGAGGTACAGAGTACAATGAGTGCACAGCTAGGAGTGAAGGATCCAGGCCCCTTGAACAAAGAGCTTCATTAAAAAAATCATTTTCTGGGAACCCTCCTACACTGTTGGTGGGAATGTATATTGGTGCAGCCACTATGGAAAACAGTATGGAGGTTCCTCAAAAAACTAAAAATAAAGTTGTCATATGATCCAGCAATGCCACTCTTGGGTGTATGTCGGACAAAACTATAATTCAAAAGGACACATGCACCCCAATGTTCATAGCAGCACTATTCACAGTAGCCAAGACATGGAAGCAGCATAATGTCTATTGACAGATGAATAAAGAAGATGTGGTACATATATACAATGGAATACTACTCATCCATAAAAAAGATTGAAATAATGACATTTGCAGCAACATGGATGGACTTAGAGATTATTGTACTAAGTGAAGTAAGTCAGACAGAGAAAGACAAATATCATATGATATCACTTATGTGTGGAATCTATATGACATAAATGAACTTATCTCCAAAACAGAAACAGACTCACAGACATAGAGAACAGATTTGTGGTTGCCAAGACAGGGGGTGTGGGTAGGGAAGGGATGGAGTAGGAGTTTGGGATTAGCATTCTATATATAATTAGTATTATATATAGAATGGATAATAACAAGGGCCTACTGTATAGCACAGGGAACTATATTCAATATCCTGTGATAAACCGTAATGGAAAAGAATATAAAAAAGAATGTGTATATATGTATAAGTGAATCACTTTGCTGTACAGCAGTAATTAACACAACATTGTAAATCAACTATACTTTAATTTAAAAAACCCAGTTTTTATAACGATTAGTTAATTTGGCAAGAGGGGAGGGGGACTGTAAAGGGAAAAATTAATTGAGCACCTACTGTGTTTCAGACAGTTAATGATTTCACTGTGAAAATCACACTCAATTTTTACAACCCTTTGAGCAAGTTACTTAATCTCTCTGTGCTTGTTTCCTTAGGTGTAAAATGAAAATAATAGTAGGTAATTTATGAAGTTGTGGTAAAGATTAAAGATTCATATGAAATGCTTGAAACCAGATAGTAAGCGTGTGTTGGCTCTCGGCGCCATTGAGGTAGATGTTATCCTCACCCTCATTGTACACTCGAAGAAACTGATTTCTGAGAAGTTGCTTAAGTTGCCCATATTGTCCAGCAATAAATTAGAATCAAGAGTTGGACCCTGATTGTCTGAATATAATTACAGGGGTCTTTTCCTCTACTCTCCTTGTTATACAACTAGGCTGGTGTTATAAATTTAAGATAAGAAAAACAAAAACAGCCCGTTTTTCTCCTTGATAATCATTGTACAGACAGTCAAGGTCAGAACTTAAGTTCTGTGGTATTTCCCTACACTTTCAGCTGAGTATCATCTGCAATGATGGAAGAGAAAATGTTACACAGATAATAAAAATGGTGGATAATAAAATAATTTCTCTTTGGGCATTCATTATGCAGTTTTTGGGGCAGCTAATTTATCTTCCTAATTATGTTTTGCTTAAGCTGATTTTAAAATTAGTTTGTTTACCCTGGGCACATACTGACTAACAGCAGGGAGAGGTGACCTAGAAACATCTTGGGTGGTAGAGGGAAGATATCTTGAGATTTGGGGGAATTTCCTTGGATAATGTTCATGTAGCTGTGGGAAGATAGAAGGTTGATATGTTGCTGGTGCTCTGAGAATAAATCATTATTGGGGTTTGTTGTTGGGAGTATTTAAATATAAGGCTATGGATTGCAGACCCAGAGAGTTGAATGGACCCCAAGCTCCTCCTTGTTTAGTCTTTAGTGCTGAGAGTTCAGACAGTCAACGCCAAGGAGATGGAAAAGGAGGGCTAACTGGAGGTAACTCCAGGAGTTTCCTCTCCATAGGTATCCAACAAAGATAAAATGCCTATTACGTACTGTGAGTTATGCCGGGAGCTCAGGCTAGCAAGATGAATAAGGCCATTGTCTTACCCTGTGGGGTTCCACTAAAGAAAACAGGCTTGTAAACAGAAATCACAGCCCAGTGGGATCAGGGTTATAAAAAAGATAGGATCAGAATGGAGAAGAGACAGTGACAATCTGCCTAGTCAGGAAGAGGAACCTTCTAACCCTCTCTCTTCCTCTGCCCTCTTTGTGTTGAGGGCGGGAGCGGGAACCCTTGCAGGCTCAGTGTCAGCTGGCTTCCGGCTGGTCCAGCCAATGGGAGGCAAAGGTGCCAGACTGGAGGGTAGCGGAGAGAGGCGGGTCGGGGTATCTCTCCTGTTCCTTCACAGCATCTGGGTCTCTGCCGTGACTCCACTTCCTGCTAGACAGGCCCACTGGGGTACAGCTTCTGCAGGGTGATTATGGCCCCTGGACTCTGGTCACCTCCTCCGATTGCCCCTCCAGCCTAGGAGTGGTAGCAGCTTCTTGCTTGTGCTAATCTCACTGTCCCCTGGTTGGTGACTCAGTGTTTTCCATCACCTGCTTTGAAACGAATCCCCTACACTAAATTCACTCCATGTGAACACAGAAAGCCATTTCTGTATTTCTGGGTGAGCTCTGATGGATGTAGAGGGCTGCCAGGGGAGCAGATACTTGAACTGGTTTTTAAAGGGGAAGAAGGAATATGCTGGGTCGATCCAGAGTATCCTAAATGCACTTGGAAATGTGAGACTTTGAGGATGGAGATCCAGGAGGGACAGACCACCCGGCAATGGGGAGCCGCTGAAGATTTTCAGAAAGGAGATAAAGTATGCAGGTCGTTTAGAAAACTCACCTGACTGACTGCTCAGTACAGACTGCTAAAGAAAACAGCAGAGTGGGCACGAAGCCTAGCTAAGAGGCAGCCACAACAATTCAGGCCAGAAGTCATTGAGGCTTGAACTATAACAGCCTGATGGATAGATATAGAGAGGAAAGGACACACCCTAGATATTACACTCTTAATTAACTCCAAGAAAAGAAATTTCTTATTTTCCTGGGACGTAAGAGGTGCTCAATAAATATTTGTTGAATGAATTAATATACTAATAACTGCTTTTCTTTTCTTTGATATTATAAGCATGCTGCTGTAAACATTTAGTACAAGTTATTGTGTGGACATGTATTCATTTCTTTTGGTTATATACCTAGGAGTGAAGTTTCTGGGTCATGTGCTAACTCTGTGTTTAACTGCTTGAGGAAGTGCCCGACTGCTTTCCAAAGCGGCTGCACCATCTTACATTCCCACCAGCAGTGCAGGAGGGTTCTGATTCCTCTATATCCTCACCAACATTTGCTTTATCTGAATTTTTTTTGCGTTATTGTCACCATAGGGCGTATGAAGCTGTAAGTCACTGTGATTTTTGATTTGCGTTTCCCTGTGATTAATGATAGTGAGTGTATTTTCACGTGCTTACTGGCCATTTGTATGTCTTTGGAGAAATTTCTATTCAGTTCCTTTGCCCATTTACAAACCCTCAGTTGTGCCCTTCCTTCCCCACATTTCTCCCCCCTCCACCAGAACCCGAGGTGCTGTGATACTATTTGACCTGTCCTGCGGAGCCTGTTACACAGAGTCTCTGCTTCCCCTTTTCAGGACAGCATGGGGTTCACGCCACGCTAGAGCAGCTCTGTGTTTACTGAATGTCCTTGCCCATTAAAGCCATTCAATTAGCAGGGATTTACTAAGCACTTATATAGTAATAGCTGATGTTTACTGAGCACTTATCAGGCACTGTGCTCAACACTTGCCAGGCATTTGTCTCAGCCCTCATTACAGCCCCGTGAAGTGGTGCCACTTCTGTCCTCATTTGTACAGACAAAGAAGACACACAGAGGCTGGCTAATTTGCTACAGTCATGCAGCTAGTAAGTGGCAGAGCTGGAATTCATACCCAGGTATCTGACTCTGGCACCTGGGTTCTGGGCCACTAGACTTTGCTGTCTAGCACTGTATGCTGTGTGCACCTGGGGATATAAAGAAATGTCAGGTGAATCTGTGGGGAGGAAAGATGTGAATACACGAAGAGTAAAACTTCATGCTAAAAATGTAAAGTAATTCAAGGCAACAAAAGAAAATCTGCCATAAACCAGAACGTGATTATTGCCTGGTAGGGATAATGAGAGAGATCATCCCGGACTAGGGTAATCAAGGGAGGCTTAAGGAAGGAGCTAAGATTCTGACTTGTGGTTTTCCTGCTAGTTAAGGAGACATGCTGAATTCCTTTGAAACAATGTAAGAACAACTTGGAGGTCACTAGTGGACTGATGCAAATTGCAGCAGGGAATTAAAGAAAGGAGCAATTAGTATGGACTGTAAAAAGGCATCTGGGTAATCCTCCAGCTCCCAGCTCCTGTGGCTGGAGCTTCCAACAGATGGCCCATGGGCAGAATCCTTTTACTAACTTCTCCGCTGGACACCCATAGCAGACTCATTTCATACATATGCATATTTTTAGGTTGAAATAGGCCTTTTCTGGGACTCCAGCTTTTCCTTTAGGAGTGGCCTCTTCCTGCTTTTTTTCACACATCACCTGTGATCACAGCGGGGAAGACAGAATCCCACTACAGCCAAGAAGGAGGCACCATCCCTCCTGGTCCATGCAGGGATGATGGAATGGCAAGCATCACATGAGACTTGAGTTGACTCACTCGATGGCTTATTCATTACCTAACGCAGGAAAGTGGCCCCAGCAGGATGAAGTTGGAGAGTCTGAGCATGGAGACAGGAGACTGCCTGCTTGTCCCCTGAAGTAAAATCTGTATCTTTTCAGTCTGTCTTATTCCTTCTCTTGGGGAAGTCCTCCCCTACACTATTTGGTCTAAGAAATTGAGAAAACTCAATCAAATTTACTGTCCTCTACCACAGAGGAGAGGATATAACCTAGCTGGCAAGTCAGATGACTCAGCTGGCCCCCAGGCTGGTGACAGGGTCGCCCCTTGCTCTCCAGCCATCATGGATCTGTGTTACCCATGCATAGTCCCTGTGTCTAGACATCCTGTGAAAGCAAAAGGACTTTGGATATACATTGACAGTTTTTCTTCTGGGAAGAATAGATCTAAAAATGTCTTTTTCTCCCAGCCCTCACCAAACCTAAGTATTTAATTTAAAAAAATCAATTTGATAAATGATATTGTTATTCTAATTTATATATCTTTGATTTATAAAGAGTTGGAGTCTTTTTTTTTGGTCATTGTTTTTTTTGTCCACTTTAAAAAAAATTTTTTAATTGAAGTGTAGTTGATTTACCATATCATGTAAGTTTCAGGTGAATAGCACAGAGATTCAGTTATACATATATATGTATGTGTGTGTGTGCGTGTATGTGTATATATATATATATATATATATATATATATATACACATACACGCACACACACATTTTTTCAGATTCTTTTCCCCAGGTTATTATAGAATATTGAGTATAGTTCCCTGTGCTATACAGTAGGTCCTTGTTGATTATCTATTTTATGCATAGTAGTATGTATATGTTAATCCCAACCTCCTAATTTATCTCTCCCCCTTACCCCCTTTCCCCTTTGGTAACCGTAAGTTTGTTTTCTGTGTCTGTGAGTCTCTTTCTGTTTTGGAAATAAGTTCGTTTGTGTCTTTTTTTTTTTTTTTTTTTTTTAGATTTCACATATCAGCAATATCATATGATATTTGTCTTTCTCTGTCTGACTTACTTCACTTAGTATGATAATCTCTAGGTCCACCCATGTTGCTGCAAATGACATTATTTCATTCTTTTTTATGGCTTAGTGATATTCCACTGTGTGTGTGTATGTATATATATATATATATATACCACGTCTTTATCCATTCCGTTGATAGACATTTAGGTTGCTTCCACGTCTTGGTTATTGTAATAGTGCTGCTGTGACCATTGGGGTGCATGTACCTTTTTGAATTAGAGTTTTCGTCTTATATTTATTTGATTTATAAAGAGTTGGAGTCTTTTTCAGACTTACTGGCCACTTATATTTCTTCTTTTATGAATTACTCTTTTGGATGCTTTTTCTAATTTTCTATTGCTATGTTCATTTTTTTCTTATTGATTTGTAAGAAATCAATTCTTTGTATGTTAGGACCTCACAAATTTGTCTGCCTTAGTGTTGCAAATATTCTCACAGTTTGTCATTTTCTTTGGTGCTTATAATGAAATTTTTTCAGTGTAATTGCAATATAATTTATATACAGTAAAATGCATCCACTTTAAGTGTACAATTCAATGAGTTTTGATAAATGGATACACCCATGTAGCCATGACCAAAATCAAGATATATCAGTAGAACATTTCTGTCATCTCAAAAAAATTCCCTTGTGCCATTTTACATGGATCTAATTTCCATCATTTCAGATTAGTTTTTCCTATTCTAGAACTTGACATAAATGGAATCATACAATATGTACTTTACTTCACAAAGCATGTTTTTGAGATTCATCTATGCTGGTGTATTCTCTAAATAACTAAGAAAATGAAAGGCAAGTCACAGATTGTGAGAAAATATTTAATATGTGTATCTGACAAAGGACTGGTGTCATGGATATTTTTAATATACAAAAATTTTTTCTAGTTTTCACAAAGTCAAACATATCAGTCTTTTTCTTAATGCTGATGTCTTTGGTGTTATTCTTAGAAAGTCACTATTATCCCTCACATTGAACAACTATTTATTTATAATTTTTGGCATTTTCATAGTGTTAAATTTTTTTTTTTTTTTTTTTTTTTTTTTTTTTGCTGTACGCGGGCCTCTCACTGTTGTGGCCTCTCCCGTTGCGGAGCACAGGCTCCGGACGCGCAGGCTCAGAGGCCGTGGCTCACGGGCCCAGATGCTCCGCGGCATGTGGGATCTTCCCGGACCGGGGCATGAACCCGTGTCCCCTGCTTCGGCAGGCAGACTCTCAACCACTGTGCCACCAGGGAAGCCCTATAGTGTTAAAATTTTAATTGAAAATTGAAACAAAATTAAATCTAAAATGAGAACATTAAAATATTTAATCTACCTGAATTACCTTTCAAAAATGTTAGCAAATTATCTCAATACCGTTTATTGATATTCCATCCACCCCCTCCCCCAATTTAAAATCCTTTGTTTACTAAATATTAAAATAGTTTAGACACTTTGGTCAATTCTGGTCCTTTTATTCTGTTTTTCAGCCTTGGGAACAGCTGAACACTCCTAGCAGTGCTAATCTCTTTTCTGTTTTGTACCCTGTGAATACTGACTCCTCTCTCTCTTTCTCTTTCTTTCTCTCTCCCCTCTTTCCCCCCTTTCTTTTTCTCTTTCTCATCCTTTTCCCCAATAGTATGTTGAAATACAATTAAGCCAACCACCTCTCCCCACCAGATCATCTTGATGTTATCTTTGGATTTAGTGAAAACATATTTTTTCCCTCCCAACTTTATTGAGGAGTAATTGACAAATATAATTGTATGTATTTAAAATGTATAATGTGATGATTTGATATACATATATCTTGTGGAATGATCACCAAGACCAAGATAATTAACACATTTATCACCTGTGAGAATATTCTTGATTTTAATAATGAGTTCATGTTTACTTGGTGAGAGTAAGACAGAAACAGGGGTATTAAAGCTAATAGGGGGACTTCCCTGGTGGCACAGTGGTTAAGAATCAGCCTGCCAATTCAGACCACACGGGTTCGAGCCCTGGTCCGGGAAGATCCCACATGCTGTGGAGCAACTAAGCCCGTGCACCACAACTACTGAGCCAGCATGCCACAACTACTGAAGCCCATGTGCCTAGAGCCCGGGCTCTGCAGTAAGAGAAGTCACCACAATGAGAAGCCTGCGCACTGCAGTGAAGAGTAGCCCCCGTTCACTGCAGCTAGAGAAAGCCCGTGTGCAGCAACAAAGACCCAACGCAGCCAAAAATAAATAAATAAATTTATTAAAAAAAAAAAAAAAAGCTAATAGGAAGCCAGCCCATTACTAACCAATAATTCAGTGGCCCTGATCTTAACAATGAGTAGAGAGAAAATGAGCCAGTTTTTTTAAATCACAAAGATCTAATTTGTGCCTTTCCCAGGATACAAGTCCATAGGTGAGCCCCAAAGAATTATTAACCATTCACAATAGTTCTTAGTAGTAATTGACTTATTTACACAAAGAATTGATTCCCATATTTGCTTTAACCAGACCTACAGACTCAATATACTTGACTTCAAATAAAGAAGACAGGTTAAAAGGGAGCATTAATCTTACTCATGGGAAAGTTACATTAAAATGATTTCTATGTTACTTTTCAAAGTAGCCATGTGCCATTGATTTTACCCATGAGGCAAGCATGTGAATAAATACCAAGAGAAGGAGCAAACAGAATGCCTTCTGAACTCAATTTTGTAATAGGAATGAGGGTCAGAAATGAAATTATGAGGACCCTAAACAGACACAGCAACTTAGGAAGAGAGGGAGATGGAGAAAGAGCTTGCATGGCAATCCCTTCCCTGTTAGTGTAATGCCACTCTCTGCATTTGTCTTTGGGGAGATTATGGCTTAGTTTATTTAATTCTTATATAGAGTGTTTACATGGCTTAGTTGAAGTAATGGATAAGAACACTTAATAAAGGCTTATTTATGCTTAATAAATTTAAGGGTGTCATTATAAGGGTGTCATTATTGTGCTTCTGAAAGTATAAGGAAGACTGAAGAAAGGTTGTTATCTACTGAAAACTGTTGTTAGTGGGACTTTTTAGAAAAATCTTCATTTCCCCTTGAATAACCACTACTAACAGTTTGGTACAAATTTTCCCAGTCATAGTTTACAAAACAAGAAGTCTCACTTACAAGGATATAATAAGGAGTTTCTTTTCCCCAGTCCTTTGGGTCTGGCCCAAGGACTGGGTAAGCAGCTGTTTTGCAAAAGCTGGCCTCTCTCCTTTCCCCCTTCACAGTCTCTGCCCAATTGGCCAGCAAATTAATGAGGCTTAATGTCATCCAGTTTTTGAGTCAGGAATTAATAAACCATAGTCTCATAAAAAAATTGTTTATATGTTTATGGTATGTGAATTCATACTTTAAGAACTCCATACTCTGTTTTACAAGCAGAGCTTCTGCACCAGTTCTAGCTTTCCCCATGGATCCTGTGGCCTTGTGGTCCCGTGGCCTTGTGGTCTTCTTCTTTGTACTCTGGTGTCATCTGTTAAGGACACTGAAGGTCAACTTCTAATCTCACTTTCTGGTAAATAAATGGTCTGCATGACCAGGATGAACCTCTAAATAGTTCAATGCCATGGAATCAGGTGGAAAGCTAACAGGAAAGTCCTTGGAGGAGGAAGAGAGAACGGATAGCCCATTTTTGACTCCCATGGTTGACTTCCATGGTTGACTTCCAGTTAAAGTAATTGGCATGTCATGCTTCCTACTTTTGTAAGGTATGAGATTTTCAAAACCAGCTGGCACTGTGGGACCTGATCCCAGTTCTTTTACAAACTAGCCAGGTGGGCAGTGCTCATTCTGATAGTGTCTGTATCTTGACCCCTTTTGTTCGTAATGGCGACAGTAATGTGTGTGTTGTGCCTCTCACGGTGTCATTCTAAAAGCTGTATGTAATAATAAATGTGATAGGGCTTTGTAAAATGCAGAACAATGTATATTCTTCTAAGGGTGATGCCCTTTGACCCATTCACTCAGGGAGAAAAAAAAAAAAAAGCTAAGTGCCTTGAAATCCAGAGGTCAGAGTTACAGGTTTACCTGTACTTGCTCAGTCCTTCACCCAGCAATTCCAGTATGTATCTGCCCAAATGATGTCTAGAGTGGCAAACTGAGGAGAACCACTGAGCTCCCGGCTTTGAAGTCAACTCATGGGACCAAATGAGAAGAGGCGGTATGTGTGTTATATCCAAAACACTCCACTGCTGCAGCTTCTCCCCTTCAGACCCCACTCCCCACCCGCAGGCCCGCAGACTCGCATTCCCCAGAACTTAGTTGGAGTTAACAGAATCACCCCAAGCAGAATGTGTTGGCTATGAGAGAGGGTGTTGGGGACAGGCACAGGTGTCTTTGTAGTGGGGGGAGGACAAAGCAGGAGTGACTGGAGAGCGTCAGAAGTTATCCCAGCAAAGTGGCTTTGGGAAGGCACAGACAGAGCTTTGGGGAGGTTCTGAAGACCTCTCCCCACATCCATGCCGTTGGGTATTAACACTTCTAGCTGATCACAGGTCTGGCCCCTGAGCCCAGTGAGGGCAAGATAGTGGGATGCCCATGAATGCTTAACAACCGGTTTGATGGAGGAAGAGGCAATAAATAAAGCCCTGATTTGTAGTGTGAACCAAATTCTCTGGTGTAAGTACTCCCACCCACCATGGCTGCATTCAAGCTACCAGTGTGACGTCATTGGACACGGAATTGGGAAAATATGTGCAGTGACACACCAGATGTAGTATCTGCACCGTAGAGACCCCATAGACATAAATAACTTCAAGTGCATAGATGAGCGTATCATGAAATGATGAGGAAGTGATGAGGTTTAAGGGTAGATTACCCTGCTTTTAATATAATTTATTTAATTGTATGCCTATGTAATATAACTTTTAATAATGGCAGTGTTTAACAACGATCTGGCAAAAATTCTTGAAATTTTGACACTCGGTTCCTATGAGCCAGGACAAGCTGGGTCCAAAGGAGAAGAACAAAACGCTGAGTGTTAGTGGAATATCCAGCCTCTAACTAGAGTACAAGGCTCCTGCCTCCTACTTCATCCCCTCCTCTGGCAGGACAAGAGCCCTAAAGTGGGTTTGAAACAAAGAACTCGGCTTCCTTAACTATCATAACAACAAAGAATAAAACAAAACAACAACAACAACAAAACCCAAACCTTTACCCAGCTGGTATAAAATCTCCATCTTCATGGTTAACCCATGTCTGTCTAGCAGGTATGGGAGGGAAGGGTTACAGGAAGGGTGAACTTTGAGATGGAAGGCAGATGAGAGCTTGGGCGTGTCAAAACAGACAGGGACTATCATAGAAGGTTCTAGAAGCCAGGAGTGGTATTTGGATGCTGGATACTTAGACTGGAGAGAAGAAGCAGGAAGATGATGGGAGGAAGCCATTGCCTTCACAGTTCTGCCCTAGGTCAGTTCTGGCACACTTTTTGAAGGACCACATCCCTTCATGAGACTCTTACGGTAAAGGAAAAAAGTCTTCTGTGATCTCAGAAACATGGCTCATAAGATAGTTCTCCCAGAATTCAGGCCACAGAGCCGTCCTCGGCAGCCATAATGAGACACAAAATGAGAAGTGCCTGAGGCCTGGGTCCTACTGAATCCTACCCCGCTGAGTGCACATGGAAAGGAAAATGACCAGATGCCATTTCAGCCCATTATCGGTCCAGTCTACTTCTTGAGTGGGAGCAGAGTTAAAAATCTAGTTCTAAAAATGACATTGTAATCTGTGTCCTGGAATAATCACACCTATCTGAAGCCAGCGTGCATGCGTGTGAGTGTGTGTGTGTGCGTGTGTGCGTGCGTGTAGGGTGGGGTGAGAGAATGAACACTGCCTTGCATGGATATGCAGCAGTGATTTTCTTTCCCATTTAATGTTTTCTTTCTACCCACACTGGAGAGTGGGGGAGGAGGGAGACAGGCACCAGCACTGCTGAGTCCCTTCAGGACCCGGCCCCTTCCATGTGTTATCCATGCAGTGCTCACCAGCCTCTGAGGCCGGCAAAGTCTAGCAGCCAGGAACAGGTAAAACTGTGTTTTAAACTTATTTATTGGACACCAAGGCCACTCTCTTTTCCCCATGCTCTGTGACTGCTAATCACGTCCTTCACAGATCAGACCAGAGATGTCCGGAGCTGGGTCATACTCATCTCAGTACACCCAGCCCCAGAATAGTCCCCATCACAGAGGAGAGTTCTACCAATTCATGTTGAAGGTATAGTGATTTCAGAGCAAAGACAACATCTCAGTGTTTGATTCACAGAAAGTTAATGGGGAAGAGACTCCACAATCATCCTAGATTTAGTGATACCCCGTAAGAGTCAAGACATAAAAACAGAAAATGGCGGACACAAATCCCTGCACCTGTACTAACAGGTATTGGCTTATTTGTAAGTGTGGCACTGCTTGTCACCATTCCTCAGAGCACTTTGAAGTCAGATGCCCTTTGATGACAAAGTTGTATTAGATTGTACAGCAGACCATGTCTGTTTTTGCCTTTGGGGTACAGGGATGCTTAATACTTTGAGAAAAACCTAATAGAGGCATAGCTAGATTGACAAAGATAGAACTTGGTGGGAAAGAATGTTTCTACTACAGAATTATTTACCATGGGCTTCCCTTAGATCTTCGTAGTCCAGAGTATGTTTAAAATATGAATCAGAGCTTCCCTGGTGGCGCAGTGGTTGAGAGTCTGCCTGCTGATGCAGGGGACACGGGTTTGTGCCCCGGTCCAGGAAGATCCCACATGCCGCGGAGCGGCTGGGCCCATGAGCCATGGCCGCTGAGCCTGCGCGTCCGGAGCCTGTGCTCCACAACGGGAGACGCCACAACAGTGAGAGGCCCGCGTACCACACACACACACAAAAATATGAATCAATATCCCCAGGCTGAATTGCACACCACTTTTCAGTGGCACATCTGAGTTAAGGGAGCCACAGAGACCTCCATCAAATCTACACCAGCTCCGTCCCTGTGCAAGAGGGCACTCAGCTCTCCCCTCCTGCACTCACCTTTCTCTTCTCCAGGAAGAGACATGTCCTCTCAATTGATTCCCAGGAAACAGGGGAAAAGCTGGCTGCCCCTGAAAAGGGAAATTTGAGTGGAAGAAAATAGACTAGGGGAATCTAAGGGGTTGAGTGGAAGGAATTGTGACATCTGCTAAGAATGCCACTGTGTCCCAGGAAACCCCCAGCACGGAAGTGAGGCCCGCTCTGTGGGACTGGGGATTCTTGAGGGAGAAGAAACATGGTCCCCGTGACGTCAGAGCCCCCACCTGTTTACACCAACTGGTTTCCACCACCCAATGGGGTAAATTGAGCTGCATATTTGATGATGAGGAAGTGGAATGTGAGAATCCTCGTTATTGACGTCAAGCTTGCCTTTCATTTTATTTATACCCGTGACATTGTGACACGGGATCTAAGTTTCCATTGTATTTTTTTCCCCTGTTAGGACGCGAGTGATGGTAAGTAAATTTGTGCCGGGGCCTGGAAAACAATATTTTCAATTAATTTGAAGCCAGGGTCCCTGCAAGATTCGGTGTCTCTGCCTTCCCACCTGCCCGCCCCTCCCTTGAACTGCTCAACTGACCACTGCAAAGGGCGGAAGGGACCATGCTCCTACAGAGGACGGCCCCCCCGGGAAGTCAGATCTTGAGGCATCCAGCTGCCCACTCCTCACTGGTGACAGGCTGTTCCTTCCTGGCCCAGACGCTGGAGAGAGGCCAGGGAGCAGTGAGGCCGCTCGGCAGCCCCGGCGCAGAGCCCCGGCCACTGTTTGCACATGAATCTGGGCTCTGGCGCCAGGAGCGTGGCTCCGGGTCCCTGATCCAGAGCTGCCTGTGCAGAAACCACGCGTGCTCTGGTGGGCCCCACTCCTTCTGTCCCTTAGGGGCAAGGCTGGGTCAGGAGCAGAGATGGATCTGGAAGAAATGACAGGAGCAGTTAGGGCTCCTTGACTGGGGCAAGTGTGAGTTATGTCCCCATGTGCCAAAGCAGCCTTTGGAGGTGTGCCTAGGATGGAGGAGAGAGTGGCACATGTGTCCGGCAAGTGAACAGGGTGGGCGGTACCCCCAACTCCTTGCTGGAGGCCCAACCCTACGAACAGCCTCCCTCCACTACCTCCCCGGCCTCCACTCCAGACGCAGTGTCTGTAGCATGGGGCCCTGTCCTGCCCTGAGATGAAAGCTCCGCCTAGGTCCCTGCAGACCTGCCACTATTTCAGTAGGGCCTCCTGTCACCAGCTTTTCAACAATGTTTTCCAGCCTCTGACCCCGGAGAAATCTCAGCTTCCTTGTACTCAGTTCAGAAGATGTTTGTTTTTCAGGATCGTGATGCAGACATCTGATAAGGGAGGCCTCAGGCCTTCCACGCTAGTAAACCAACAGAGTCTGAGGATTTAAAACCCGAGAAGCCCAAGGACAACCACGCCCTGAGAGGTGGCAGAGTGCCAACTCCTGTCACCTGAAATCTTCCAAGACTTTTAGAAATGGCTGTCAGTGAGTTTTTACTACCTTTACTTTCCATACCTTGTTTGTTTTGCTTTTGAAACGAAGGTTTCCAGTAGCACTAACAAAACTGGATCTGTGTTTTATTGAATCTACTGTAGATTGTAGCTTGACTTGGTGTTGCCTCCTACTTGTGTGTCACTTTTCTCTGTCAATTTAGGTAAAAATGGCACAGAGTAAACTGTTGTCTAGAAATACAGTGTGGGAAGCCAGAGAGAACATCTCCACAGCTGTCCTGGTATCTCACCCCTAACTGACCCACAGGGAAGGAGTTGCTTGGTGCGGAAGGGCCCGTCTTCACGTGCAGCAGCTTAGGGCCAGGTCTTTAGAATTCCATCTGCAACAGCCCACCCAAGACCCGCTTCTGAAAGCCTGTGTCTGTTAAAGCACCCTGTCTCAAACGCTTCCCATGGGCGGTTATATCAAGCGCTTCCTACTAGGTGCTGGGGTGGAGGTGAGGGCCAAGGGCAAGGAGTTATGAATGAGACACGGGCCATTTCCATCAGCCAGAAATTACGGAAGTAACACAAGGCTGCGGGAAGTAAAAGTCTGGTGGTAAGGAAGGCCTAAGTGGACTCCATGGGCTCAGAATATAACTGGACAAGCTCTGAGTTTCATATTGGGATATTGGTGTCACTTAGACATCCCTTTCCCAAGGCTCATTGGAGGGTTGTTTGGAACAAGTGCATGAAATTTGTAGTCAGGCAGTCTGGGGTTCAAGTACTTCCT
Source organism: Pseudorca crassidens (assembly GCF_039906515.1). Taxonomy (NCBI): domain Eukaryota; kingdom Metazoa; phylum Chordata; class Mammalia; order Artiodactyla; family Delphinidae; genus Pseudorca; species Pseudorca crassidens. Next base: position 61,011,278 of record NC_090298.1, read on the forward strand.
TATGAGTTCTGTGATCTTGGGAAGGTACTTAAACTCTCTAAGCCTCAGTTTCCACATCTATAAAAGGGAGATACAGAGCTTGTCACTTAGGATTACTGTGGGGACTGAATGAGATTCGGAAGACAAGCATGTCCGCAGCATTGAATGTGTAGTATGGGCTTCCTTGCCTTCCGCATTCGGACTGGGGATGGGAGAGCCCCACAGAGGGTCTGCTTTTTTTCTTTTTTAATTGAAGTCTAGTTGATTTACAATGTTGTGTTAGTTTCAAGTGTACAGCAAAGTGATTCAGTTATACCTATGTGTATTCTTTTTCAGATTCTTCTCCGTTATAGGTTATTACAAGATATTGAATATAGTTCCCTGTGCTATACCGTAGGACTTTGTTGTTTATCTATTTTATACATAGTAGTGTGTATATGTTAATCCCAAACTCCTAATTCATTCCTCCCCCTCCCTTTCCCCTTTGGTAACCATAAGTTTGTTTCCTTTGTCTATGAGTCTGTTTCTAAATAAATTTATTTGTATCATTTTTTTAGATTCCACATATAAATGATATCATGTTATATTTGTCTTTCTCTGTCTGACTTACTTCACTTAGTACAATAATCTCTAGGTCCATCCATGTTGCTATAAATGGCATTATTTCATTCTTTTTTATGACTGAGTCCATTGTGTGTATGTATGTGTATATATGTATGTTTGTGTGTATGTATGTATGTGTGTGTGTATATATATATATATATCTCACATCTTCTTTATCCATTCATCTGTTGATGGACTTTTAGGTTGCTTCCATGTCTTAACTATTGTAAATAGTGCTGCTACAAACACAGGAGTGCATGTATTTTTTCGAGTTAGAGTTTTCATCTTCCGGATATATGCCCAGGAGTGGGATTGCTGGATCATATGGCAACTCTATTTTAAGTTTGTTTTTTTTTTTTGCGATACGCGGGCCTCTCACTGTTGTGGCCTCTCCAGTTGCGGAGAACAGGCTCCGGACGCACAGGCTCAGTGGCCATGGCTCACGGGCCCAGCCGCTCCGCGGCATGTGGGATCTTCCCGGACCGGGGCACGAACCCATGTCCCTTGCATCGGCAGGCGGACTCTCAACCACTGCGCCACCAGGGAAGCCCCAGAGGGTCTGCTTTTAAGTCTTAGCCTAGCCAGGTGGTTCCACTTTTCTGAGTTCTCTTTGGGATGGGCTGTGAAGGTTGGGAATCTGTGTGTGGACAGAATGGATATGACTGTGCTGATTAAGATGTGGGGCGAAGGGGCAGGTGATCCCCTGGATTCAGGGACACAGCGTGGGGAGAGGGATTGTCTTCATGAGTAGGCGATGGAGGAGACGAGCTGAGGGACATGGAAACATACGCGACTAACCTGATCCTCACTGAGCTCTCCCAGAGGAGCTGGGTTGGGGCAGGTGAGGTGGCCTCTGCTAGGACTCTTCTGCCTTGGAAGTTCATGTGAACCTGTTTTTGTCTTGGGGTCGTGGGTGGGAGGGAGGGAATACTGAGGGCCCATAGTACACTCTACCTTGAGCCAGAGTCCCCAGGACAAGCCCTGAGGCCCTTCTCCTGTCCACCAACCCCTGTCGTGGCCCCCAGCAGCCAGCTACCCATAATCCCCTGGGAGTCGTTCTGGGTGTCCCTGCATCATGTGAAGGCTCGGCCGGGATAAGCATCTAGTGACACTGCTGTCAGGAGGGATCTTTCATCAGCCAGGGGGAGAAAAAATTTAAAAGTTATTCTTGTGAGGAAATTGAAATCCAAACATCATACCTATCTAACCGAGCCAAGGTGGAAAGTGAACCTTGATTCCATATTATACGCATTAGACCTGAAATAGAAGAGTGAATTTTTGGGTTAACAGAGCCGCTGAGGCATCTGTGCTAGCTTCAGTGACTCCAAGCAAAAAGCAAGAGTGGTCAAAGTCTACCGAGACCCTGAAAATCTCACATAGTTAAAAATTTTGTTCTCTTCCCGAGCTACTGATAAACAACAACTACCTAAATCTCTGGATCCACCCCCACCCCCTCCACTGCCACACACACCCTCTTATCCATGTGGCTTCTCAGCAATGGAAAGAAAAGAGAGGCTGAGACACAGGGGTCATGGGTCCTCTTCACTCTATGTGGTGAGTAAGTGAAGCTTGGCTGTCTTTTATGCTGTGTCGTTCATGACTAGAGGCAAAAGCCCACATGGTGGGCTCAAGAAGGACTCTGGAGCCTCACAGGCAGATTGGCTCGTGGGCGCGCTATGGTTAGAAAAAACTGACAAATGAATAAGCATCGCTCGAGTACATGCTATGTGGCACGCACAGTGTAAAGCTTTGGGTAGACATGGTCCCTGCCTTCATAGAGCTCAGAATCTGGTGAGGAAGACAGATTTTAAACAAAGAAAAATGCTAACAGTTATATAATTTGCAGATTGTGATAAATGAATAGCTCTCATGAGAGAGAATAACTGTGGGGATATAATAGAGACTGGGGAGCTGGGGTCAAGGAAGGTCTCTCTGAGGAAGTGACAGTAAAGATAAAGCCTAGAACAGTGCTGCTCAAATTTTAATGTGCATCAGAATCACCTGGAGAGTTCGTTACAAAACAAGTTTCTGGGTCCCACCCCCAGAGTTTCTGATTCAGTAGGTCTGAGGTGGGTCCCAAGAATTTGCCTTTCTAATAAGTTCCTAGGTGATGCTGAGGCTGTTGGTTTGGAGACCAAGCTCTGAGAACCACTGGCCTGGAGGATCTATAGGAATTAGCCAGGTGAAGAGCGTGGAGGAGAAGACCAGTGAGCGGAGGGAGAAGCGTGTGCCAGCACCCTGATGTGGGAAAGATCTGGGAGCTTCAGGTAATGGAACGGTCAGTGCCCTCAAGGCAGTGTATTAATGGACCAGTGGCTTGAGGTGATGTTAGAGATGAACCTGACCCTCATCCCCATCCTGAAACTCACCCTAACAGAGCTACTGCCAGTGGTAGCATTTCTAAGGATGATGGTTCCATTGACCCTTGGAGATGTCCTGCTGCCACGTGGGGCTAGTGGAGCTGTGCTGGCCCTGAGATACTGTGAGACTAATGTGATAATGTATGCAAAGGGCTGAGCACAGATCAAATGCCCAGTCCATTCTAGTATTCTTTCCTCCCTCTATTCCCTGGCTTGAAACATGGCCCTGTCTCAAGCTCCCTATTTTAGCTAGAGGGACATGTTGCTAAATTGATGCTGTCCTGGAGATGCAAGCAAAAAGAGTTCATGTGGAAGGAATCCATGGTACCTCAACTGGGATCTGGTTCAATAACTATAGATAAGGAATCTGGATACCACTTCCAAAGGGCAGGTGTATGTGTGTGTTTTCCTACATCTCATGCAATTTATAAATGTCGCAGGATTTTAAGCCAAGGAAAGCATGGGTTGGGTTTCTGGAGCCAAAGTGCACAGTTAGCATTAGGCCAATTCAATGCTGAGTACATTTTTTGAGTCCTCACTCTGTGCCAGGTGCCATGCTAGGTGCTGGGAAGACGGACGTAGGTGATCAAGGCTGGGTCCCTGCTCCTGAGGAGCTCCTAATCTCACTGGGACATGGATACAAAAATAACGCAGAGCGGTGGGATAAAAGCCATAACAAAGTTCTGTACAAAGGGCAATAAAAACTCAGGAGAGAGAGCAGTTCTGCCTGGGGAAGACGGAGGTCACAGACAGTAAGTGACATCAGAGCCAAGCCTGGAAAGGAAATATCTAGAGAATGAGCAGAACTGAAGGATAAATGAACAAATCTTTAAGAACTTTTTTGTTATTGTGTTATGCTCTGACCTAAGTCGTCATTATGAGCTACTAAGATACATGGCCACATGGTGTTGAGTTTGATTTAAAATATTGCATAAACCGTTATATATAGAAACACATATGGAAACAATCTGAAAATATTTCTCTTCAAATATAGTGCCATTTGCTTTTATGAATTTGCTATTTCTGGATGAAAATGTGAAATATGGTTTGGTCTTCTGAGACTCAGAAGAAATTATATCACTATTCCAAGTGAAAATAATTTTGGTGGTTAATTCATACATTTATTTAGTCAGTCGACAAACATTTAGTTAGAAATTTCAGTTTTTGGGTTTTTTTTGCGGTACGCGGGCCTCTCGCTGCTGTGGCCTCTCTCGTTGCAGAGCACAGGCTCCAGACGTGCAGGCCCAGCGGCCACGGCTCACGGGCCCAGCCACTCTGTGGCATGTGGGATCCTCCCGGACTGGGGCACAAACACATGTCCCCTGCATCAGCAGGCAGACTCTCAACCACTGTGCCACCAGGGAAGCCCCAGAAATTTCAGTTTTTGGAGCACTGCAGTGGAGGCAACAAAGATATGTAAGACATTGTCCTGCCCTCAGGACTCTTCAAGCCTTAGGAGTGAGAAAAACACCTGAGTAGTGTTTTTATTCTAACACAAGTGAGTAGTAAGTGGTACGAATGAGTACAGACAAAATGCTCCAAGTATCTAGAGGAAAAAAAGTTATTTTCTGATCAGGAAAATCATAGAAAGCTTGACCATTTATGGAGAAGCCATTTGCACTAGACCTAGTAGGGTGGGAAGGGATTGGACATACAGAACCGAGGCAGGGGGAGAGGTATTCCAGGCAGAGGCAGGTTTGTGATCAAAAGGAGAAGGAGGTCACTTGGAAGCGGCACTTTGTCCCATTTAGGGTGTGACGTGGGGAAAGAGCTAGAATTGGTAGATGTCAGCCTCACAACCAAAGTTTGAACTTGATTCCACTAGCTGTGACTTCTTGGAATTTGAAATGCCAAGCATTTGTCACTTGTTTCCTCGTGCGCTTGTTTTCGTTGGCATCTCAGGCCTAACCTTTGTCTTGGCATAATTTTGTCCAACCCATAGGATATATTTTAAAAAAATCAGTCTGTGGGGCTTCCCCGGTGGCGCAGTGGTTGAGAGTCCGCCTGCCGATGCAGGGGACACGGGTTTGTGCCCAGGTCCGGCAAGATCCCACATGCCACAGAGCGGCTGGGCCCGTGAGCCATGGCCTCTGAGCCTGCGCGTCCGGAGCCTGTGCTCCGCAACGGGAGAGGCCACAGCAGTGAGAGGCCCGCGTACCGCAAAAAAAAAAATCAGTCTGTGTAGGCTGATAGTAGTAAAATCTCAATGTGGCTCCAATAGCTGTAAAGGCCACAGGTTGAAAGTAGACCCTTTTCTTTAGGAATCTGTGACTCTACCTCTGGAGGTTGAAAGAAATGGGTTCTGTATTGGCGTCCCTTCAGGAAACTATGAAGACTTGCCCTACAAAGGTGTGGATGGGTGTGGGCAGGCTTCCGGGAAACCAACAAGGGATGGTGCAGTTTCCATGGGCTAGTGAGAGCCGAGAAGCTATCACCACCCAGAGGCCAATAGTAACACGCCACTAGGAGGATGGTCACGGGCACAGAGATGCAGCAGATGCTGGGACTGAGAAAGCTCTGTGCTGCTCTGGAGACACACAGCTACTGCCCTGCTCCCATCCTATGCTGGTACCTCCCATTGCTGAACCCAGCTCTCGCAAGCCAGAGACCAAGGGGCCCATGATGTATTCCTTACAGGTCAGCCTCCCAGGGCACAGGGTCGGGGAGGAAGGATGGAGAGCCCATCTGGAGGGGCAAACAGAGACTATCCAGCACAATCCTTTTTAGCTTTTGAATATTTTTAGCTTTAGTAATATGATTCCAAAACAACCCAAACTACGAAAAGCCTTCATTTAACAAATATGTTCCAAACACCCCTATGGTTCTCAGGAATTTAAAAGAATTAAGAAACACAGAAAATAGATTGGATGGATAGATGAATGCATGGTTGGCGAAGGAGTCTTTGGCTGGGACAATTCACTAAATAGTAACTCAGCTAGATTGCGAGGTTGGTGAATACAGGGATTGGGCTGGGTTTCTTCATCGTTGAATCCTCGATGCCCAGTACTATGCCTGGAGCTTAGTAGACCCCGATAACTGTTTATTGGAATAATGTGATGGATGAAACATCAAGAACACCAAGCAACATAAATGTGAGTCTGGGGTCTTAGGTCAGGGGAACCCAAAGTTAGGGTCAGGACCTAACATTCTCAGACCCAGGAGAAGCAGGTAATGACAGTGTTTATCTTTCTGCTTCTAGTACTTTTTAGGTCAAAGGACCTCCCAGGATCAAAGGCCATTTAATGGTGTTGGGGAGATAAAGGATAATCTTTCCTTTCAATCTTTCAATCTTTTTCAGCAGGTTAAAAGAGCAACATTATAACGCCTGCATTCCAATCTCAATTCATTCATTCATTTATTCATTTAGTGACTTAGCCCTCAAGGAGCTTAGTCTGGTAGGAGCCACAGACATGACACAGGAAACTGCAGTGCTACTGCTGGCTACACAGAATGCAGGCTGCTGTGGGAACAATAGGGGGGCACCCTACACGGGCTGGAGGTCTCCCAGTAGGAAAGTTGGGTCCTGAAGGAGTATCCCACCTGTTTATTGCTGGCATCCACCCATGCCTTCTCCCTCAACCGCAGAATAAGGAAGTAAGAAAGTATCAGTAAGTAGATAAGTAAGTAAGTAAGTAAATGTCTTGAGATGCAAATTACTGGCTAAGGTAACACTTGGACTCAGATGCATTCACACCAAAGTGCCATCAGCCAATCAGTGAACTCAGGTGGAGGGTTCATCCCTTCCTCACCCTAGAGAAGAGGAGCAAAAGGTCAGGAGGGCACAAAGCCGGTGTCTGGACAGGAGAGAGGAGAGAACAGGTGCAGCAAGGGAGGCTGGGGGATGTCTAGACAAACCTCATTGATTGCCTGATTTTTTTGGAGGATCAGTACTATTTACCTTTACTCTGCAAACAAATGGAATGTGTGTGCGGAGGGTTCTTTGTTTAGCCATGCTCATTTGTTTGCTTTTTTTTTTTTTTTCTTAGCCCCTAGCAACTGAACATAGGGTCCAAGGTCTCAGAAATGTTGTTATGGACCCACGCGATGTGTGTTAATGCGGATCCACCTGATTTATGAAGGTGGTTGGCTGGTTTTAAAACATGGGCAATTTTGGGGGCTTCCCTGGTGGCGCAGTGGTTGAGAGTCCGCCTGCCGATGCAGGCGACACGGGTTCGTGCCCCGGTCCGGGAAGATCCCACATGCCGCGGAGCGGCTGGGCCCGTGAGCCATGGCCGCTGAGCCTGCGCGTCTGGAGCCTGCGCTCCGCAACGGGAGAGGCCACAACGGTGAGAGGCCCACGTACCGCAAAAACAAAAAAACAAAAACCAAAAAACATGGGCAATTTTGTTACAAATTTGCTTCATTCCCAGACGTTTTGTTAATCAGTACATTCTTGTCTTTCCCTTGAGTATTATGACTAGGAATGGGAGGAAAAAAATAAGTTGGGGACGAGGGGCAGAGGGGGAAAAAAGAAATAGAGTGTTGGTCAAAATCTAAGGGGTAAGGATTTGTTTTTAAAGATTTTTTTGATGTGAACCATTTTAAAGTCTTTATTGAATTTGTTACAATATTGTTTCTGTTCTATGTTTTGGTTTTTTGGCCAGAGGCATGTGGGATCTTAGCTCCCCATCCAGGGATCGAACCCGCACCCCTGCAGTGGAAGGCGAAGTCTTAACACTGGACCACCAGGGAAGTCCCTGGATGTCTTAATTTATCTATACTGCCCTCATTTTTCAAGAAAGCCTGCTAGAGTTTGAGAATTTGATTAAAATGCATTCTAATTCTTAGATAAATTTGGAAAATAGAAGTGTTTTTTAAATTTACTTCCTCCTCCTTCCACTGATTTTTTAACGGATGATAAAACATCTAGCCCCAGAAAGTTTTGTTGGTTTAAGAGGGTGTGTGTGTGTGTGTGTGTGTGTGTGTGTAAGGCTATATTTCATTTTCGATAAGAATACAAGTTCTGTTACTCTCTCCATTTGCAGTCTTTCAGGTGTGGAGAGTTTTGTTGTCCTTGGCCTGGAAGATGTTAGGCTGGGACGGACCTCTGGCCAGAGAGCAGATTACTTACCTTCTGGACTTCTACTGAAGTCTCCTTTGTCCAGCCCTCTCTGTTCACCTCTTGAAAGCCTTCGAGGCTAGATCCTTAGCTCCCCTGCTCAGAGCTTCCTCTCGTATCTTTATGTTGATGATGCCCAACTTTTTAGCTCCAACCGAAACGTTTCCCATCACCTGCAGACCTGTTTCCTCTTACTGTCTAGACATCTCTCCTGTGTGTTCCCCAGGTACCTCAGACCCCATTGACTCAAAACTGCTCACCAGAGTGCTTGCTTTTGCCCAACCAGTGCCTGTCTTAGTGGGAAATACCAGCATCCAAGAGTTGCCCACTCACAGCCCATTGGTTTCCAAATCCTATTCTGTCGCTGGATTTCTTTCCCGTTTTTCCCCCCTCACCATTCCTGATGCCAGTGCTGTCTTTCAGGCTCTCCTCCACTCTCCTGGATGATTATTAGTTGTCTCCCTGCCTCTCTTAGCCTTCTCCAACCCATGCTTGCCTCCACCACCAAATTTATCTTTATAATGTACAAATCTCCATGTTGTGTAGTCCTTGTGCAAAATCTTTCAGAAGTTCTTCATTTCCTAGCTCTTTATATCAGTGGACAAGTTGTTTAAATAGTTTCCTTCTCTTTATGCGGGTTTTCCTCCTATCATATGGGCCACAGCTCCTTCCTCGTTTTGCTGGTATCTCCTCTGCTGAACCTCGAAAGGTGGGCAGGCCCAGCACGCGGTTCACCGCCCTTTCTGATTACACACCCCGTGGCTTACAGAAGCATCTACACACTGATGACTCCCACATGTATGGCTCCAGTCCTGACCTTTCTACTGAGCTCCGGACACAGATCCAGCTGCTTCCTTGCCATCTTCACTTGGAGGTCTAATAGAGACTCAGACTGAACAAGGCCAAAGCAGGGCTCTTGATTTCCCACCCATTCTTTTCCTGCTCTTTCCTCACCCTTCCCCATCTCAGTAAATGGCACTGCCATCCACCCAGCTGCTCAGGCCAAAAACCTGGGGGTTTTTGCTGTTTCTTCTCTCTCCTCACTCCACTCCCCACATGCACTCCATCATGAGTCCTGTCAGCCTTACTTTCAAAACCACGCATCCCCAACCTGATCATTTCTACCGTCTCTGCCGCTTTCTCCCTAGTCATCACCGCCTCCCCCTGGATTGTGGCAACATCCTCCTGCTGTCCTATGAATCCCTAGCACGGATCCTCCACACAGTGGCCAGAGTGGTCTTTTCAAAAAGCCAATTGTATCATGTTTCTTCTCTGCCTAACACTGTCAACAGGCTTCTTGTTGCACCCGGCCATACCCACACTGGCCTCCTGTCTCTTCCTGGAACTTACCAAGCTTGTGCAGCCTTAAGGATTTTGCATTTGCCATTCCCCTCTCTGGGACCCTCTTCCCTCAGATCTTTGCATTCCCAGCTCCTTGGGACAATCCACGTGTCAGTACAAACATTCCCTCCCGGAGAAGCCCTCTCTGACCTTCCGAAGTCACCTCTCTCCGTCTCTTTCTATTGCAATCATTTGTTTTATTATCTTCAGCTCATGCTAAAATTATCTTCTTCTTTCTTTTATTTTTTCATGTTAATTGCCTCTCTTCCCTCCACTAGAATGTAAGCAGTACGGATTCATCTTGTTTCCAATCTGTTTTTTATATATATTGGGTATAAGTGTCAGTGAGTGGGGGAGGGGTTAGGCTCTCAAACACACTCGAAGGAATACTTGGGCACAGTGGGCTCCCTTCAGATACAAGTGCAAGTTTATGCTTCTGGCCTCCTGCTGAGAAATAATGATGAGAGAGATTTTCTTGGTAATGAACTTCCCAGTCCACCATTAATCTTTGCAGATCTGTAACTCCAAGCCACAGGGCTAATGCCTATCCGTGTGACAAGACCGGTTTACTCAAAACTCTCTGTACCTCTGTCTCTTTGACTTGAGCCCTCCTGAGGAGAGGGATCCAGGTTGGAGAATGTCTGATCTAGAATTCTGTAGGAGGTGTGTTGGGTTTCCTTAGGGTGGCTTTGCTAGTTGGACTGAGATTTCAATATGATTAGGGAAGACTGGGGCTAGGATCCTGAATGTACTCACATATTTAGAGTAAGGGAGGCCACAGGTGACACTAAGTGGCCTCTCAAAGTCTGTTGTCAGAAGGTTGGTAATGTTACTGTGTATTCCTTTGGTTCGGGATAGGGATGGTGGTAATGGGATAATGCTATACCAAGTGGATGGAAGAATTACAAGAGGAGTTTAATGCACATATTGCCATAGAAGGTAAACCATGGACTTAATTTCTCCAGAAATTGCCACGTGCTGGTAGCACTTGAAGGTACTGGTCTTTCCTATTGCGGCAATCATGTAAGTACCAGCTTGTCAGCACTATCAACACCTTCAATCTTCAAAGAATGACCAGTGCTATGTTCAGAGGAGCCTAAATGGTGCACCCCATTTGTTTTAACCTCATCAGTGGAACCAAAGTCTTGTTATCGATACATAACTGCTGCTCTTCCAGCCCTGAGTGGTCAGGCTGCTTCTTTTTTTAAAAAAAATTAATTAATTAATTTATTTATTTTTGGCTGCGTTGGGTCTTCATTGCTGCATGTGGGCTTTCTCTAGTTGCGGCAAGTGGGGTCTGCTCTTCGCTGTGGTGCGCGGGCTTCTCATTGCGGTGGCTTCTCTTGTTGCGGAGCTGGGGCTTCAGTAGTTGTGGCACACAGGCGAAGTAGTTGTGGCTCGCGGGCTCTAGAGCGCAGGCTCAGTAGTTGTGGCGCACGGGCTTAGTTGCTCCGCAGCATGTGGGATTTTCCCGGACCAGGGATGGAACCCGTGTCCCCTGCATTGGTAGGCGGATTCTTAACCACTGCACCACCAGGGAAGTCCTGGTCAGGCTTCTATTTATTTCCTATGAGAAAACAACTCCCCCCGCCCCGCCACCCCCCTACGTATCTCTTCTTGTTGGGTTATGGACCTGAAGCAGGTAGATGCCAGTACACGTCTGGTGCCACCAAAAGCCAACAGCCAACAACTGGCCATGAGCTGCCTTACTCCCTCTCATATTCCAAACAGCTAGACACATAGGGCCATAGGCAAAGCTGTGGAATGGGTGAAGTTGGTTTTTGCTGCCCATTTCCTTTTACCCCAGAAATGTTTACTCTTCCTAAGTAAGCATGGTGTTGAGTTGCTCTTCAGAGAAGAGAGCACCAGATACACAGTACACAGTCTTATGAAGGTTTTAAAGGCACAAAGAGTTGCCACAGATAGAAATATTTACAGTTTGAAATTTTAGGATAGAGCAATGCTGAACCAATTAGGACCAAAACAACAACAACAACAACAAAACACTCCAAGGAAATTATAAGCCATGTAAAATCTGGGTGGAGGAGACATTATGGGCATGAGCAGGGGGTGGGCTGGACTCTAGCCCCTCTGAGTTAAATCATCCCGTGTTGGCTATTGCTACTTACCTGGCTTAGTCCAGGGAGAGACATGGGCGCTGTTTCACTCCTGGCAATAGGGGTGCAAAGGGAGGGACAGGCCAGTGACACTACACTGGAAGAGGTGGCTGGTTGGTTCAGAGAGCAACGGAGAAGGAGGGAAGCCAGATGGCTGTGGCTTGAATTGGGAGAGTTGTTAGTGGCATTAACCACCAGGAATCAGATTTGGTAGGGAGGTGATGCTTCCTGGTTCAGAAACTTTCATTGTGAAATATTGGTGGGACTCTCGTAGAGATGTCCAGTAAGCAACAGGAAGTGTGAGAACACTGCTTCGTTATGTTGTTGTAGACTTTCCAGCCACTCCCCCACTAGACTGGGAACTCTGTGCTTTGGGTTCTTTTCCCTTTGTTCTCTCCCTTCTTGGTTTCCTTCCCTTTGCTTTAGTTCCCTTTCCTTCTTTCTTTCCTTTTCTCCTTCCCTCTCTTCCTCACTTTAAAAATCATGCATCCCTCCATAATCCCCTTCAAGGTACACAACAGGGTTAAGTGTTGGGCTTGATTTTGCTGTATTATAGCGGGGATGGAATAGAAAACTTTTAAACAGTAGGCATCCAAAGACACTGAGAAGCTAACTAATACACTCAGACCCTCAGAACTCTGGCTAATAGTCTTGAGACACCGTCTGTTTTCATGCAGTATCTCGGGAACAGTAGACAACCTGCTGGTTGCCACAGGCATGTACGGTGCACAGCTAGCCTCCTAGTACTTCTTGAGCAGCTCTTCTGGAACATCCCCGCACTTCCAGGAGTGAATAATATGGCTTTTGTTTTTCTTTTATAGATAATGAGAAAAGGGATTGAGAGGATTTGGTGTTATTATTGTTTTTCTCGTTTTCCTTTTCCTTTCCTTTCTGAAAATATTTGTACTTTTTCTTGGGTTGACTTACCCTGAGTTCTTCAAACTGTCCTTTTAGCTGCTGGGTTATTTTCAGACTTTCTTAAAGTTGTGTTGCTTCACCCCCCCAAGTCTCAACCTGAACTTGATCTTTCACCTTCTGATGTCTTTGCTGTTCTGCTTCTCCTTGTCTATACAGGGCCTTAAAAGGCTATTATTGTGAAATAATGATAGATTATGCTTCTGATTTCAATGACCTTAACCCTTATACCTAATCTTCTTTGCCTTACTTTTCCGTCTGTGGAAGGAGGAAGTGTATTAGTTTTGCTGTTGTACATAACACATTACCACAAATTTAGTGGCTTAAACACACACATAAATTATCTCACAGTTTCTGTGGGTCAGAAGTTGAGCATGGATATACAGGTCCTCTGTGTTAGCTGGGGCTACAGTCTCATCTCAAGGCTCAACTAGGGAAGGGTTCAGTTTTGGGCTCTCCTGGTTGTTGGCAGGACTTAGTTCTTTTCAGTTTGTTGGACTAAGGGCCTCAGTTTCTTATTGGCTCTAGGCCAGAGGCCCCCTCGGTTCCTTGCCACAAAGGGCCTCCCCAACATGGCTGTTTGCTTCATCAAAACCAGCAAGGGAGAGCGTTTCCTAGCGAGACTGTGTACTATAGTCACTGAAGTGACGTCCCCATCACCTTTACCATACTTTATGTATAGGAAGCAAGTCACAGGTTCCCTGACACTCAAGGGGAGGGGAGTCCACAAAGGCATGAACGCCCGGAGGTAGGGATAACTGGAGGCCATCTTAGAGTCTGTTCACACAGAGAGGAGTGCTGTTGAGGGAAAAGGCTTTGAGCTCCTTAGAAAAAGACAATAAAGGCTATATTCATACTGCCCTCATGCCTTATGGTTGGCCTTTATAGATTATGGCTAACACTAAAATAATAATGTTTTTCCATGTCTCTCTTCGTGTCCTATGCACTAGGTTTTACTTCTAAAAATGACTTGTTTCCCTTTTCTACCATTAGAAATCGCATCAGCCTCTCTGGATGAGAAAGTCAGCCAGAAAAGATGGCTGTTGTTGATCTTGGTTTTGGCTGGACTGACTCAGCCCTGTGGGTAGTTGAGAGAGGAAAGGCCTTTGTAAACGCTCCCTAAGTCTTTGTTAGAAATCCGTCCCCCTAGAGGAGCCAGGTATGGGGCAGGTGTGATAATAACCACAGCTGGATGCCAGGCTTATTCACAGCTGAAGGATTTAATTGGGCCCGATTCATCACTTTTTCAAAGTGCCTGAAAGCTTAAGAGTATCTGCCCAGGCCTTTGATTCCAGCTCCCAAAATACATTGGGAGGGGCAGTAAGGGTAGCAGTAACTTTGGCTTGATCCACGTTTGACTCGCGTTGGTAAATTGTCCGCACAATTAAGGCTGAGGGACAACACCCCCTCACCAGCCTATCCCGCCCCGCAACAGGCACATAATCAGGTGTCCTTTACAAATTCATTTGAATACAAAAGTCCTCCTTTAACTTTGAGGAAGAACGATCTCTATCTATCTATCTATCTATCTATCTATCTATCATTTATCTATCTATCTATGACTAATGTCTCTGACATTAGAGTCTCTTTAAAATGATAGTGTATACGAATTTGAGTTGAGGAATGAGGCAAATCTGATCCTTCAGTGTTTTCTTGGGGATAGAGGCGCACGGAGAAGAGAGTGGAAAGGATGGGCATGGTGAGGTGGAAGCTCCGTGTCCAGATTCCGAGTCCCAAGAAACGCCAGACTGGGCAGAGCAGGCTAGACTCGATTTCCCTCGAGGGGCGGGAGGGGCGCTGCAGGGATCGGAATAGCTAAAGGTGGGGGGTAGGGGTTGGGGGGGGCGCTAAGCGGGCTCAAAGTCGGGGCTCACACCCTGAGAGGGGCGCTAGGACCCAGGCACTCGCTGGCTCGGGACGCGCCTGGGGAGTGAAGGCGCAAAGAGGCTCAGGCTCGCGGCCAGAGTCCCGCGGAACGACCAGCCCCTCGGCGCGGGGTGCGGTAGCCCTGTGCCCTCTGTGCGGCGCTGCGGCGCGGGCCAAGGGCACCGCTGGGGCGCCCAGCAGCCGCCCGCCACCGGCATGGACCCGCCGAGTGCGCGCCAGGTGAGCCCGGCGCGTGGGGTCCGCATATCCTGCGCGCCGCCCCCTCCCACCCCCGCGTCCAGAGCTGTCCCCACACCCCTTTAGACACCCCGCAGCCAGGGAGAGGCTCCCCCCACCCCCGGTCTCTCCGTGTCCTGGTGCCCAACTTCTTTTTTCCTTCCCAGGAGGGGAGCACCTCGAGTGTCTGCTGTAACCTCCCGGTTTATAATTTCGAATAATACCAATCGCCCACCAACAGCGCGGTCGGCATATGTGTGGCGCTTTCCCTGGCACTAGCTGACCTGCTGCTACGTCGGGCCAGCTGCACTGACTCCTGTTGCGCCCCGAGTTTCCCACGACGTCTCCGCGCGATCGCGGTGCCCCTGCCTTCCTCCGCGCTTGCCGTGGCTGCGAAGCTGCCTCCCCTCCCGGAGAGCGAACAGCCCACCGCCCCAGCCCTCTGGCGTGGGTGGAGGGCAGGGCACTTCGGTGCCCGGGACTCCGCGATCCGGGGGACCCACTCCAACCCGCGTGCGCAGCTCCCCAGACCGCGCTCGCTGGGCACCCAGACGGAGCATGTTTATACCACCCTCCTCCGGTGGGGGAGATGGAATGTGGGTGCAGAGAAGGGGCTCACGCTGTGGGGCGTAGGAAAGTGCGGGTGAGAAAGGGCTTCCGTGCAGGAGAGGCGTTTCGACCAAGGCGGAAGCTGCGCAGGAGAGCTGCCTCTCTGAACTTGGGGGTGACCTGCTGGGCGTCCGAGTGTCTCCTGAAGCGCACTCAGTTACCAGGATCAAGTAGACGCGGTCCCTGGACGGTTGCGGGAGGGGAGGCTTGCACCCGCATTTATAAAGGCTTGCCGAGAGGTCTTCGCCTTCAGAAGGCGCTCTGTACCCCCAAGACTAGTCGTGCCCAACCATTCTGCTTCCGGCTCAATCTGATACCAGTTTACCGTCTCCAGGTTGCCAAAACCAGAGAAACGTCGCTGACGAGTCGCTATGGGCGAGCTTTGAGTTGCTAGGGCTGCAAGACCACCGTGGTTGGGTGGTGGCTATGGTCCCCGCAAATCTTTGCGGGCCGCCAGGTCGGGGCACTGGGGGGCGTGCCTGCTCTGATAATCACAGACGCGTGTGTCAGAACCTGAAGTTAAACGCATAGTGCTAACCTAGAAGAGAAACTTCCTCTAAACTGTGTGTTGGAAGACAATCAGCAAAAACATTTACACAGGGCCCGTGGGGGTAGATGAGGGGCAGAGGACCCGCCCTCTGGGATTTTATAATCTGCTGGTTAGCATCGCCGGTTCTACCTGACTGCCCCTCTGACACTGAATGCCCTGTTTTAACTTTGCTCGGTTTTCCAAGAAGCAAAAACGGAAGAATGATAATTTACCAGCAGTGGAAGGAGCATCTCTATTGGAAAGCTACTACCTGGGTTCCAGCCCTACCTGTACTACTGACCAGCTGTGAAACTTTGGGCAAGACACACAACCTGTCTGGGCCTCCGCTGGCACAAAAAGCTCGAAAAGACCCTTTCATTCTGGGAGCTTCTGTAACAGTAATTTGGCAAGCTTACATAGCCTTCCCATGCTCAGTGGTTCTTTGGAGTCTAAATTGCGCTTGCTTCCACAGAGCATCCATGGACCAAAGAAATACTAGATCAGAATCAGAATGTGGGTGAACTGTGTTTTAATTCCAGTCTGTTTATAGGGCTGCACAAATCTTTCAGGTTTAAGGTCTGTGGAAATAAGCCTGGCTGGCTCAGTTAATACTTAGAATGCCCCGGGAAGGACCTCAAATAGAAAGTCCTGTTTTAAGTTAGAGTATGGTTACATAAAAGGTTCTTTCTGTGCATTTGAAAGATCTGTGCCATAGCCACCCTGTTACCTAAATGAGTAGAGGAGAAGCCCCAAACTGATCCCTCCACAGAGGAGGGCTGGGTATACTGCATACTTTGTGGAGGCATCTTGGGTTATACCTGATAAACAACTTATTTACCTGGGAATGACGCTGTTAATATTAACTTCTCAGAAAAGCAGTTTATCAGTTTAGTAATGAAATAATGAAATTGTCTTTAGAGGCTATATTAAGTATCAGAATGCCTAATATTGCTAGAGTTTATTGGGGTAAGCGCTGCTTTAAAAAGCACTGCCTTTTTATTTAATTTCAGGCAGGGAAATAAGCAGGATGATTTATTATGTTTTCTTACAAGATAATTTTTTAAAGGAGATAAAAAAAAGCAGAGTAAATACAATACGAACTAAAGAAACCTTGTTTCTTCAGGTTCCAGAGATGAATAACATCATCATTACCGTAATGGTGCACATCTATTAAGCACTTACTGTCTGCCAAGCATTGTTCTAAGCACTTTATGTACCTAGTCTCACGAAATCCCATCAACAACTTCTGAAGGAAGTGCTATAATTTCTTTCAACCTTACAGCCGGGGGAACCGAAGCTTCTTGCCCGAGATCACCTAGCTGGTAGGCGGTAGAACGGACCAGCTCCTTGAGCTCATTGCGATCATTCAAACGATATGCAAGATGGAGGAGGTGGGGAGGGTCAAAAGTGCCTACTGAGTGTTGGGTACTTTATACCCCTCAGTGCATGGATATTAATACATCTTTTGTGAGTTGTATTTTTATTTTCTTTTTTCTAGGTATTCTTTCTTGCTTTTAATATGATTTGGGCATCTTTTAACATGAGCAAAGAGAGTGACCTCTTTCTTTTTAACTTTAGTACATAGATTTTTTTTAAATTACTACTCACTTTAATTAATTAATTTATTGGCTGCATTTGTGTCTTCGTTGCTGCACACGGGCTTTCTCTAGGTGAGGCAAGCGGGGGATACTCTTTGTTGCTGTGCGTGGGCTTCTCCTTGCAGTGGCTTCTCTTGTTGTGGAGCACAGGCTCCAGGTGCATGGGCTTCAGTAGTTGCGGCACGTAGGCTCAGTAGTTGCGGCACGCAGACCCTAGAGCACAGGCTCAGTAGTTGTGGTGCACGGGCTTAGTTGCTCTGCGGCATGTGGGATCTTCCTGGACCAGGGATCAGCCCGTGACCCCTGCACTGGCAGGCGGATCCTTAACCACTGCGCCACCAGGGAATTCCCTGGTACATAGATTTGAGTGCAGCTGGATGAACCATCACAGATTTAACCAATTCCCCGTGAGTTGGCACTTGGATTCTTTTGAAATTTTCACACCATATATGGGGCTGGCATTCTTATCTATATATTTCTGTGCACCTATTCAGATGTTTCTGGTAGATCAATTCCTAGGGGTGGAATTGTTATGTGAAAGAGCATGGTTCCTAGTTGATGTGTACTTTTTAATAGATACTGCCAACTTGCCTTCACAAAAGGAAATGTAATTTCTGGTTTGGGGTCCAGTTCTTCTGCTAACACGTTTTTGGGCTTTTGATAAATCAGTGAGACCCAGTGAATGGGTCTCAGGTCTATCATTTATAAACTAGGGGTGGTAGGACTTGTTCGTTCCAAGGTCTTTTCTGCAAATATGTATAATTAGAAGATGAACAAAAAAAATTGTCCGTATTTGATCATTTTTTTACCTACACAAACAGAAGTTTAATATGGGTTCGCCTATGACACATGAACTCCTAAAATACCCATTTTTGGTACCCCAGGTTTCTGAGATTGATTTGTATGTGGCCTTAGCTCACATGCAAATCTGTGTCCTGCTCTCTTTTTATAAAGGTACCAGTTGTACTGGATTAGGACCTACCCTAATGACCTCATTTAATGTTAATTATCTTTTAAAAGGCCTTCTCTGCAAATACTGTTACACTCAGAGGCAGTAGGGGCTAGGACTTCAGCCTGTGAATTTGGGGGGACACACGTCAGCCCATAATACACTGTCTCTGTCAGATGGCACCTACTGAGGTGTAGGCACCCTGTTTTTATTTGAGGGCAATATGTTTCTGAAGCTACATCATGGAATCTTCTCTCTCTTCCTATTGCATGTCCCCCATTGCCTAAAAAAAAGTGTTTTTTTTAAATTCCCTGGGTGTTCTTTAAAGGGGCTCAATATTACTACTTGTATCAAGTAACCTTTCATCAGTGACAGTGAATCTCATGTGAGACAGGGTGACTGTAGGTGAGAGGTGGTAGTAAGCATTGTGGTTAAGAGCCTGCGTCTTGAAGCAGGCTGCCTGACTTCTAATCCCAGCTCCATCACTCACCAGCAGAATTTCTTCATCTGTAAAATGGGAAGAGTAATATTTACCTCACTGGGTTATTGTGCCAGTTAAATGAGATGATGTATGTAAAGTGCTTGGCATATACTAGGGGAGTCAAAAATGGTTGACTATTATTATTTTGCAACTTCAGAAGCTCACGGAGCCTTTCAGGCTCAGTGTGCCCTGCCCCAGGCTGCACGCCAGAGGCACAGACAACCCAGAGGCTCTGTTCCTGGAGCTCCCAGGGCTTCCATGTGTGCCCTAGTATGATAGTCATTGCATGACCATTGTCAGAATCCAACAGCTCACACACATTAAAGTCATGGGCTCATAATTCGATTTGAAAGCTGAAAAGGAACACGAGAGATATTCCCTTAAATAACTCATTAAAATGATCATCCCCATTTCAGTTGTGGCAACTAGGGTTGGCAATTAAAATGATATGTAAAAGCAGCATTTCAGTTTTTCTAAGATGTACACTTGCCAATTTTAATGCCCTTGGAATCAGAGTGTGTTTTGCAGTCAATGGCACCTGAGAGTTAGGAATCTTTACCCTTTAACCTACCTGGGAAGATGACCGCAGACTTACCTTCTCACAGCAACTTTTCCTTGGAAACATAAGGGGTTAAGGTAAGTGTGGATTTCTCTATACCTGGGGTGGATTATTTGTCTTGATTATTGTGAAACTCTAGATTCCTGGAACTGCCCTGGGACTGGGAGAACGTGGAGCGGTCACGTGGCCTTAGGCCTGCAGGACTAGAGCGATATAGAGGCCAATAGGAAACCAAGGCTGTGGCTTCTTTGGGGCAGGGTGAACCATACACATCATCCCTAGCGACTGTGTTCATCCCTGCTGTGGTAGAGGGAGGCCAAGACTCTGCATCGGGCGTAGTTGCTGGCCTTCCTACGAGACAGCAGATACATACTGTATTTCCCATCCTTTTTCCTACTATGAAGCTAAGGAAGGGCAGTGCTGGCTTAAAGTCAAGTGTGTTGTGAATTGATTACCTATCTGGATCTGTGACTACTGCTGGTGGGGCAGCACCTTATCAATTGCTGTTGGCCTGACAGTGATTGTGATGTATTTGTCATTGCCTGTGAATTCATCTACTGAGTTTTAGCTTCTGATGTTTTCAACTTTTCAATGAGATAGGTACATTGTTGGTAATACATGTCGAGTTTAATCGCTGATTAAGATGACTTCAAAAAGGTTACACTGTGATTTGGCACTGAAACAAAAAGTTATTGTTTACCTGGTTACAAAGAGAGTCAGGGAAGTAGAGCATGGGGTATAAATTTGATATTGATAAAGCAAATATTTGTCATTGGAGGAATGACACAATTTCACTTCTGTTTTCTTTGCGTTTTTTTTTTTTTTTTGCAAAGTAGCAGCCAAATGATTTTAATAAAGAAAATATACCCACAAGTGCATAGAGCTAGATTTATGTTTTATTATTGGGATATGTGCAAAAGGATTACCTATCACGTCAAGTAACTAAACTGAAGGCAGGAGAAATTGTCTAATCCCTCAGTACAGATGAAAAAATTCAAGGCTATGAGAGGCTAGTGAGGCCAATTCTTGTATCTTACACAATTGTCATTATGCCATTATGTCATAGTTTAATGGGCAGCATTTTTTTTTTCGTAATGGTACGTCAAGCGATGGTGTTTGTACAATCAGTGGTATCTTAGATTTGATGGCATATGGCAAAAGTGGTAAAGAGGAGACTGGAACATAGGTCTCCTGCCCCCCCAAGCAGTTTAATTTCCCCTGCACACACACTCCCTGACCAAGGTATTGTCTGACCCCAGCTTCCAGATTGGTGACAGAGTCACTTGCATGACCCTGAGAGTGAGAAGCCTAGGCTGCAAAATTTAAGGAGGTCTTCAAGGGCAGGGCCAGCATCTGAGAGTGAGCGCCTCCTTAAAATTGCAGTCTAGGGCTTCCCTGGTGGCACAGTGGTTGAGAGTCCGCCTGCCGATGCAGGGGACACGGGTTCGTGCCCCGATCCGGGAGGATCCCACATGCCGCGGAGCGGCTGGGCCCGTGAGCCATGGCCGCTGAGCCTGCGCGTCCGGAGCCTGTGCTCCGCAACGGGAGAGGCCACAGCAGTGAGAGCCCCGCGTACCAGAAAAAAAAATTGCAGTCTAGCTGCCTTATCCTAGTCCCAGCCCCGGTTCTGATCTTTGAAAGGGATTTCAAACTTTTCCCTAGATGATTAGGAAAATTAAATGGAAGTATAAATGGATGAAAAGGCAATCATCTAAAACACATGGCCAGCCAATATCCTGCATTGCAAATATGAGTGCTCCTGAGTGAGATCTATGGAGAGCATTACCAAGAGTGGTTGGGATGTTGCTAAGAAGGTGACCTCATAAATGCATTAACACTGCATGAGTTCCTTACCCTTGTACATGTGTTAGGAGGCCATGGCTGATTAAATAATAGGAAAACAAATGATTTTTCTAAGTTTTTAGGATCTTTTGTTCTAGTTCCATTTAGCATTTTTTGTTTGTTTGTTTTTTGCGGTATGTGGGCCTCTCACTGTTGTGGCCTCTCCCATTGCAGAGCACGGGCTCCGGACGCACAGGCTCAGCGGCCATGGCTCACGGGCCCAGCCGCTCTGCGGCATGTGGGATCTTCCTGGACTGGGGCACGAACCCGTGTCCCCTGCATCGGCAGGCGGACTCTCAACCACTGCACCACCAGGGAAGCCCCCATTTAGCATTTTTAAAAGGAAAATTCAAGGCCATTTTTCTTGCAAAGGAATGGAATGTGAAGAGGAAAATTCAATTCCTCATCAAGTCTCCTCTGTTTTGAAAACTGCACAAAGATCTTAGTAACCCAAGAGTGCTTTACAAGGCTGGGGAGTTCTAGATCCTGTCCTGTCCTGGCTGGTGGTGGTGATATGAGGAAGACTAAGATAAATAATATTGACAAAGCATTTACTATGAGCCTCTTTGTCAAACAACCCATTGAATGGCATATGTGCTTAAACAGCATCGTTTTGCAATACACATTTTATGTTTCAAAGAGGAAAAGTGCAGTTTTATCTCAGAATGGCATTTTCCGAGGGACAGTGGCCACTGAGGTATTTTCACCGTCTTTTGTTGAGCAGGTTTTTCTGTTTAATAAGGAAGGGCATTTCAGATCTTTTAATGCGGCAGGCATGGAAGTTCTCAACATGCTGTCACTCACATTGTGGGAATCCATCCTGTTGGAAGGGCCATAGCTCCCCCATTGATCTCTACAATAGCAGAAAATACAGCACAGCTGCAGGGATTGCACAAGAAAGGAAAACAAGCAGGAACATGGGAGAGGAGAGTGGAAGGAGGTGAGGGGAAGGCGTCTGGAGGAAGGGGAAAGCTCTATGTCCCAACCCTTTTGCGTCACAGCCCACAGAGGGCAATGATGATGTTGTCTGGGATGCTGGAGGTGGTGGACAAGGCTCTGTCTGCTCCAGGCCCTGCATGGGTGGCCTGAGGGCTGAGAGAACCAGTCTCTTGTCAGGCTATTCCAGTTCGGTCAGTCCATCTGAGAAAGCCCTGGTGGAAAGTGTAGCCCTCAGGAGGAGGGAAGGAGGGAGCCCAGGGGCCACTGGATTATCCTACCCACCTGCCTCAAACACTGGATGGCCTCTTGCCTCGGCCCGCATGTAGCTGACATTCTTTTTTTTTTTTTTTTTGGCAGTACGCGGGCCTCTCACTGTTGTGGCCTTTCCTGTTGTGGAGCACAGGCTCCGGACGCGCAGGCTCAGTGGGCCATGGCTCACGGGCCCAGCCGCTCCGCGGCATGTGGGATCTTCCCGGACTGGGGCACGAACCCGCGTCCCCTGCCTCGGCAGGTGGACTCCCAACCACTGCGCCACCAGGGAAGCCCGTAGCTGACATTCTTATTTCATCCCAAAGCCCTGCCTCATATGCTCGTCTGCAGGACTTTTCTCAGTTTCTGTCTGAGCGAGATCTGGAGGCCAGGAAGAGCTGTGGGTGGCAGAGGAGGATGAAGGCAGCCGAGGATGGTAGCTTCTTTCCTCTGACTCCTATTCTATAAAAGGAGCAGGTTTCCACTGTCCACGTGACAAGTTATTACTGAGCCTCCCGCATGTGTCAGACAAAGTTTCTCTCCCTTGGTTCTTACCTTCTGGTGTGGGGAGTTGGTAAAGAATGAGAGAGTGAATCAAGAGAAAGCAAGCAAGTCAGAGGGCAGTATGTGCTAGGGAGAAAGAGCACCAGGGCGAAGGTAAAGCCGGAAAGGACTCCCTGAGGTGGGGTGGGGAATGTTGGTTTATTCACTAGGGAGGTCAGAGAAGGCCTCCCTGGAAAGGTAACATTTGAGCCGAGACCCAAAGGAAATGGGGAGTGAGCCGCGTGGATAGTGAGGAAACGCGTTACAAGCAGGAGAAATAGCAGGTGCAAAGACCCTGAGGGAGCATCCACATGTTCAAGGTACAGCAAGGAGGCCAGTGTGGCAGGTAGAAGCTGATGTCAGAGAGGTCACAGAGGGTCAGGCCGCTGAGGGCCTCGTCCTCTGCTGTAAAGGCTCTGAGCCAGGTGGGAGTGATGGAGCCTGACTTAAGCTGTAGGAGGATCATGCTGGCTGCTGTATTGAGAATAGGCTGAGGGGAGCCAGGGTGAAGCCTTGGTCCAAATAAAGGTCCACCTCCACTTGGAAGCCTTTCCTCATAACCAACCTTTGAGGGCCCCTAAGATAGTTTTAAAGGAGAAAGGTGGATCATAGTTTGTTAGCTGAAAAATATCACTCTAAATAAATGAACCTAATCAGTGGACAGATGAGAACTGATGGAATCATTGGTTGCAGAAATGTATCTGATAACTGGGATGGTAGAGAGAAAAAGAGAAGCCCACCATCCATGGATGTGGTGCCATGGCCAAGTGAGTCACAACCAAAAGCCAAGAGAAAGCAAGTCTTTCCCTGATACATGACCTGACACACACCTGGGTGTGACAGAGGTGCTCTTGTGAGCTTCCTTTCACTTGGTCCCAACGATATCAGTCGTTTCAATGACTGCTTTCACAGATCTGAAAATCCCACCATCACTTTGGGTCTAACATATGCATCAGCTGTCTGATCTGTTGGCCAAGGCCTTCTACAGAATTAAAACAACTGCTGGCCTCTCAATACATATTCCAGAAAAATTTCAATCAGCTAAAGGCAAAATAGGCTCAAGAATAACATGATTAGTAAGGATTGGTGAGTTTATTTTCTTGTGCTCGATACTCAGGTATATTTCTCATACCATAGGCTGAGTGGTTTAAACAACAGATGTTTATTTTCTCACAACTCTGAAGGCTAGAAGTCCAAGACCAAGGTGCCATCAGGGTTAGTTTCTGGGAGGCTTCTCTGCATGGCTTGTAGATGGCTGCCTTCTTGCTGTATCTTTTTTTTTTTTTTAATTTATTTATTTAACTTATTTTTTTATTTTTGTCTGCGTTGGGTCTTCGTTGCAGCACGCGGGCTTTCTCTAGTTACGGTGCTTCTCATTGCGGTGGTTTCTCTTGTTGTGGAGCGCAGGCTCTAGGTGCACAGGCTTCAGCAGTTGTGGCTCTCAGGTTCTAGAGCACAGGCTCAGTAGTTGTGGCTCATGGGCTTAGTTGCTCCTCAGCATGTGGGATCTTCCTGGACCAGGGTTTGAACCTGTGTCCCCTGCATTGGCAGGCGGATTCTTAACCACTGCGCCACCAGGGAAGCCCTTGCTATGTCTTTATAGGGCCTTTTCTCTGTGTGCTCACGGAGAGCTCTATGGTGTCTCTTCTTCTTCTGAGGGCACCAGTCCTATCAGATTTGGGCCCCACCCTTATAACCTCATTAATCTTAATTACCTCCTTAAAAGCTCTATCTCCAAGTATAGTCATTGAGGGTTAAGACTTCAACCTTTGAATTTTGGGGGGCACACTTCAGTCTATAACATCAGGCAAATGTTGCAAGTTTTTTAAAAAAATAAATATATACCTTTGAAGTGTACAGCTTGCTGGTTTGGGCAAAGTATGCAATCACAGAATATGCCCATGAATCGTTACCACAGTCTAGATATAGAGCAGTTCTGTCATCCCATCCCTTGTGCTCCTGCCCAGTCAGTTCTCAAAGCCACCATAGACCTCAAGTAGTCACTTGTCTTCTTTTTATTCCAGTAGACTAGATTTATCTTTTTTAGAGTTTAATATCAAGAAAATCATACATTAGCCTTTTGTGTCTGTCTTCTTTCACCCAGTGTAATGATTTTGAGATTTGTCCATATTACTGTGTATATCAATTAGTTTGTCACATTTTATCATTGAGTTGTATTCTGTTTTATGGATGTACTACAATTTATTTACTCACCTGGTAATGAACATTTGGGTTATTTCCAGTTTGGAGCTATTATTTTAAGCGCTGCTCTAGACAAGCCTCTGGGCGTATATTTTCATTTCTCTTGGGTGAGTGCCTAGAATTGAAATCTCATGGTTGTAAGGTAAGTGTATGTTTAATAAGAAACTGTCAGACTGTTTACCTTCCCAACAGCAATGTATGAGAGTTCCAATTGTTCCACATCCTTGTTGTCACTTGGTATTGTCAGCCTCTTCCATTTTTAGCTATTTTAGAGGATGTATCTCATTGTGGCTTTATTTGCATTCCACTAATGACTAATAATGATGCTGAGCATTTTTTTTCACGTGCTTACTGGCTATTTTAATGTCTTGTATTGTGAAGTGTCTGTTCCAAACTTTTTGCCCAATTTTTAATTGAGTTGTCTTTTGGTTATTGATTGTAAGAATTCTTTATATATTCTGGATACATCTTTGAATATATAGTTCTTCCAGTCTGTGGCTTGCCTTTTTATTTTCTTAAAATTATCTTCAAAGGAGCACACTTTTACACTTTTGTTGAATTCCAGTTTATCAAGTTTTTTTTCTTTTATGGGTTATGCATTTTACATTCTTTCTAAGTAATCTTTGCCTCCCTGAAGTTCATAAAGATTTTCTCCTGTGTTTAGGTTTAGCTTCTTTAGTTCTATGACCTATTTCTAGTTAATATTTGTGTTTGGTGTAAGGTAAGGGATGAGGGTTGCTTGTTTGTGTTTTGTTTTTGTATATGGATATCCAGTCATTCCACCACCATTTGTTGAAAAGCTTGTATTTTCTCCATTGAAGTGTCTTGACACTTTCATTGCAAATTAATTGACTCTCATAACCTGAGTCTGTATGTGGACACTATCCTTATGACAATACCACTCTGTCTTCATTACTATAGCTTTATATTAAATCTCAAAATCAAGTATTGTTTATCTTCCAACTTTGTTCTTTTTCAGAATTCATTTGGCTATTTTGGGTCTTTTGCATTTCTACATAAATTTTAGAATCACCTTGACAGTTTCTAACAACAACAACAACAACAAAACCTGCTGGGGTTTTGATTAGAATTGTATTGAATCTATTGATCAATTGTGAGAGAATTGAGATCTCAGCAATATAAAGTCTTCTGATACAAGAATATTATACGTATCTGTTTATTAAGGACTTTTTAATTTCTCTCAGCAGTGTTTTATAGCTTTCAATGTGGAGATCTAGAGAGAAACTTTTATACTTTTTAATATCATTGTAAATAGTATTTTAAATTTCAATTTCCAATTGTTCATTGTTAGTATATAGAATACAATTGATTTTTGATTGTTGACCTGTATCCTGTAATTTTGCTAAATTCACTTGTTAGTTCTAGTAGCTTTCTCTGTAGAGTCTTTAGGATTTTTTATGTGCACAACTATGTTGTCTGTGAATAAATAAAGTTTTACTTCTTCCTTTCCAATCTGAGTATTTTTCTTTCTTTTTTATCTCTTTATTGTGCTGGATAAGGCCTCCAGTATAGATTTGGTGATAGTGCACATCTGTGCCTTGTTCCTGATCCTCTGTTCCTCATTTCACTTTTAAGTAGGATGATTGCCGTCAGTTTTTCATAGATTTTTTTTTAATCAGATTGAAAAATTTCCTTTCTACACATGATTTATTGAGAGTTCTTATCATGAATACGTAGCAAATTGTCAAATGCTTTTCCTACATCTATTGAGATGATGGTATGTTTTTTCTTTTATTCTATTAAAGTAGTGAATTATATTGATTGATTTTTTTATTGTGGTAAATGCACATAACATAATATTCACCATTTAAACCATTTTAAAGTATATAATTCAGTGCTGTTAAGTATGTTTACAATATTGTGCAACCACCTCTACTCTCTAGGTCCAGAACATTTTGCTCTCTCTAAAAGGAAAGCCCATGCCCATTAGGCAGTCACTCCCCATTCACATCTTCCTCCAGCCCCTGGCAACCACTAATCTGCTTTCTGTCTCTGGATATTTCATATAAATAGAAAAATAGTATGTGGTCCTTGTGTTTGACTTCTTTTACTTAGCATAATGTCGTCAGGGTTCATCCATGTTGTAGTATGTATCCGCACTTCATTTTTTTTATGGCTGAATAATATTCGATTGTATAGATATACCACATTTTGTTTGATCATTCATCTGTTGATGAATATTTGGGTTGTTTCCACCTTTTGGCTATTGTGACTAGTGCTGCTATCAACATTCATGAAAAGGTTTTTGAACATCTGCTGTCAATTCTTTGGGATGTATACCTAGGAGTAGAATTTCTGAGTCATATGGTAACTCTGTGTTTAACTTTTTGAGGAATTGCCAAACTGTTTCCATAGCAGTTTCACCATTTTACATTCCCACCAGCAACAATGTATAAGGGTTCCAGTTTCTCCACATCATTACTAACACTTGTTATTTTTCTTTTTAAAAAAGTTTTAGCTATCCTAGTTCGTATGAAGTGACACCTTATTGTGGTTTTGAATTGCATTTCCCTAATACGCTTGTTGGCCATTTGTATGTCTTCTTTGGATAAATTTCTATTCAAGTCCTTTGCCCCCTTTTCCATTGGGTTGTTTGTCTTTATGTAGTTGAGTTGTAGAGTTCTTTATATATTCTGGATCATTAACCCTAATTAGGTATATGATTTTCAAATAGTTTCTCCCATTCTGTGGAGTGTCTTTTCACTTCCTTGATAGTGTCCTTTGATGTACAAAAGTTTTTAATTTTGATGAAGTCCAATTTGTCAGTTTTTCTTTTGTTGCTTGTACTTTTGGTATTGTATTGAAAAAACCTTTGCCAAATCCAAGATCATGAAGATTTGTCTCTATGCTTTCTTCTAAGAATAATTTTAGCTTTTAAATTTGTCTATGATGCATTTTCAGTTTTTATATATGGTGTGAGGAAAGAGTCCAACTTCATTCTTTTGCACACTGATTGACTTTTGAATGTGAAACTAACTTTGCATTCCTGGGATAAATACAACTTGGTCATGGTATACTAGTTTTTAAAATATATTGCTGGATTTAATTTGCTAAATTTTGTTAGGGTTTTTGCATCTATGTTCAGGGATATATTTGCAATCTTTTTTTTCTTATAATGTCTATGTTTTAATTTGTTTTTGCTTTGGTATCTGGATAATTCAAGCCATATAATATGAATTATGAAGGGCTTCCTATTGCTTAATTTTATGAAAATGTTTGTGTAATGTTGGTATTATTTATTCCTTGTGAGTTTTATAGGCTTTACCAGAGAATGTTTCTGAGACTGGAGTTTTCTTTGTAAGCAAATTTTAAACACAAATTCAGTTCCTTTAGGGAAATTTAGATTTAAAAATAATTTTTCTTGAGTGAGTTTTGGTTCTTTGAGTATTTATAGGAATATGTCCATTTTATCTAAATTATTAATTTATTCACATAAATTTGTTTGCAATATTCTCTTCTTACCCTTTTAATGCCTATAGGGTGACTGATGTCAATAACTGGTGTTGTCTGTCTTTTTTTATTGGCCAATCTTGCTAGAGGTTTATTAATTTTGTTGATCTTTCTTAAAAACCAGCTTTTTTATACATTGAGTTTGTCTATTGTTTATTTGTCACCTACATGTTAATTTCTGCTTTTATATTTATTATATCCTTCTTTCTTCTAAGTTTAGATCTAATTTGCTCTTTCTTTTTTCCTAGACTCTTAAGTGGAATCTTAGCTCACTGGATTTGGACCCTTCTTCTAACAAAAGCTTTTAAAGCATATATTTCCCTTTAAGTACTACTTTAGCTGCATCTACAAGGTTCAATTTCTTTTCATTTTTATTCAGTTCAAATATTTTCTAATTTCCCTGTGCTTATTTGACTTATGGGTTACTTAGAAGTATGTTGTTTAATTTCCAAATATATCTGGATTTTTCAGATAATTTTGTTATTGAGTTCTACTTTAAATCCACTGTGATCAGAGAACATTCTGTGTATGAGTTCAATATTTTAAGTATATTGAGACTTTTTTATGGATTAGCCTATAGTATATCTTGGTGAATGTTACATGTGTACCTTAAAAAAATGTGCATTCTGCTCTTACTGAGTAGTGAGATAAATATAAATTATGCCAAGTTGACTAATGGTATTTTTATATACTTACTGATTCTTTTTCTATTTGTTATATCAGTTTCTGCAAGAGGAAGTTTCCAAATATAATTGTGGATTTGTTTATTCCTCTTTTCAGTTTTATCAGTTTTTGATTAATGTATATTGAAGCTCTGTTATTGAGTGCTTTCATATTTAGGATTGTTATGTCTTCTGGATGAACTAACCCCTTTATCATAATGAAATGCCCTTTGTATTCCTGAGTATAGCTTGTTCTGAAATCTACTTTATGTGATATCATTATAAATACTCCAGCTTTCTTATATTTAGTATTTGCATGGTATGCCTTATTCTATCCTATTACTTTTAACTAATCTGTGTCTTTATATTTAAAGTAGATTTTTAAAGATAATATATACTTGGTTTAATTATTGTGCTTGGATCATTTACATTTAATGTAATTAGTAATCACAATAATTTAATTAAAATATCTCTATGGTATGATATAAGGCTATCACATTAATATTTGTTTTCTATTTTTTGCATCTGCTCTTTCTTTTCCCCTCTTTCTCTGCATTCTTTTGTGTTGGGTAATTTTAATGATTTTATTTCATATTAGTTACTTCTTTGTTTCTTTTCTTAGTAATTGCTCTTAGATTTATAGTATATACTTTTAAAGTTATCATAATGTACTTTCAAATAATATTATGCTCCTTAGTGTTTAATTCAAGAATCCTACAGTATACTTCCATGTACTCCCTCCCATTCTTTGTGCTAGTTTTGCATTTTACTCCTACATATTTTATAAATACCACAATATATTGCTATTATTTTTGCTATAAAGTTAATTATCTTTTAAAAGCAATAAAAATTTTAAAAAAGTATTTTATATTTACCTTCATATTTATAGACATTCCTTGGAGATATTGTGGGTTTGGTTCCAGACCACTGCAATAAAGCGAATATTGCAATAACACGAATCACATGAATTGTTTTGTTTCCCAGTGCCTATAAAATTTCTGTTTACGCTATACTGTAGTCTAGTAAGTGTGCAATAGCACTATGTCTGAAAACAATATACATACATTAATTTAAAAATATTTTGTTGCTAAAAATTGCTAACCATCAGATGAGCCTACAGTGAGTTGTAATAGTAACATCAAAGATCACTGATCACAGATCAGCATAACAAATATAATAATAATGAAAACATTTGAAATATTGCTAAAATTACTAAATTGTGACACAGAGACACAAAATGAGCAAACTGGAAAATTGGCACTGATAGATTTGCTTGTTGCAGGGTAGCTAGAAACCTTCAATTTGTAAAAATTCACTATCTGCAAAGTGCAGTAAAGCAAAGCACAATAAAACAAAGGGTGCCTGTATCATTTTAATGATATTCATTTATTTGTGTGTATTCAACTTTCTAACTGGTCTCATTTTCCTTCTGCTTAAAGAACTTTTAAAACTTTTCTTGTAATGCATAATTGCTGGTGATGAATTCTCTCAATTGTTGTTTGTCTGAAAAAGTCTTCATTTACCTTCATTTTTTTGAATATTTTTTCTGCACAAATAGACAGTTTCTTCTTTTTTTTAATATCTTTATTGGAGTATAATTGCTTTACAAGACTGTGTTAGTTTCTGCTTTATAACAAAGTGAATCAGTTATACATATACATATGTCCCCATATCTCTTCCCTCTTGCATCTCCCTCCCTCCCACTCTCCCAATCCCACCCCTCTAGGTGGTCACAAAGCACCAAGCTGATCTCCCTGTGCTATGCGGCTGCTTCCCACTAGCTATCTATTTTACATTTGGTAGTGTATATATGTCCATGCCACTCTCTCACTTTGTCCCAGCTTACCCTTCCCCCGCCCCATATCCTCAAGTTCATCCTCTAGCAGGTCTGTCTTTATTCACTTCTTGCCCCTAGATTCTTCATGACCTTTTTTTTTTTTTTAAGATTCCATATATATGTGTTAGCATACAGTATTTGTTTTTCTCTTTCTGACTTACTTCACTCTGTATGACAGACTCTAGGTCCATCCACCTCACTACAAGTAGCTCAATTTCGTTTCTTTTTATGGCTGAGTAATATTCCATTGTATATATGTGCCACATCTTCTTTATCCATTCATCTGTTGATGGACACTTAGGTTGCTTCTGTGTCCTGGCAATGGAAAATAGAGCTGCAATGAACATTTTGGTACATGACCCTTTTTGAATTATAGTTTTCTAAGGGTATATGCGCAGTAGTGGGATTGCTGGGTCGTAGGTAGTTCTATTTTTAGTTTTTTAAGTCACCTCCATACTGTTCTCCATAGTGACTGTATCAATTTACATTCCCACCAAGAGTGCAAGAGGGTTTCCTTTTCTCCACACCCTCTCCAGCATTTATTGTTTGTAGATTTTTTGATGATGGCCATTCTGACTGGTGTGAGGTGATACCTCATTATAGTTTTGATTTGCATTTCTCTAATGATTAGTGATGTTGAGCACCCTCTCATGTGTTTGTTGGCAATCTGTATATCTTCTTTGGAGAAATGTCTATTTAGGTCTTCTGCCCATTTTTGGATTGGGTTGTTTGTTTTTTTGATATTGAGCTGCATGAGCTGCTTGTAAATTTTGGAGATTAATCCTTTGTCTGTTGCTTCATTTGCAAATATTTTCTTCCATTCTAAGGGTTGTCTTTTTGTCTTGTTTATAGTTTCCTTTGCTGTGCGAAAGCTTTTAAGTTTCATTAGGTCCTACTTGTTTATTTTTGTTTTTATTTCCATTTCTCTAAGAGGTGGATCAAAAGGATTTGCTGTGATTTATGTCATAGAGTGTTCTGTCTATATTTTCCTCTAAGAGTTTGATACTGTCTGGCCTTACATTTAGGTCTTTAATCCATTTTGAGTTTATTTTTGTGTATGGTGTTAGGAAGTGTTCTAATTTCATTCTTTTACATGTAGCTGTCCAGTTTTCCCAACACCTCTTATTGAAGAGGCTGTCTTTTCTCCACTGTATATTCTTGCCTCTTTATTAAAGATAAGGTGACCATATGTGCGTGGGTTTATCTCTGGGCTTTCTATCCTTTTCCATTGATCTGTATTTCTGTTTTTGTGCCTGTGCCATACTGTCTTGATTGCTGTAGCTTTGTAGTATAGTCTGAGTCCAGGAGCCTGATTCCTCCAGCTCCATTTATCTTTCTCAACATTGCTTTGGCTGTTTGGGGTCCTTTGTGTTTGCATACAAATTGTGAAATATTTTGTTCTAGTTCTGTGAAAAATGCCAGTGGTAGTTTGATAGGGATTGCATTGAATCTGTAGATTGCTTTGAGTAGTATAGTCATTTTCACAATGTTGATTCTTCCAATCCAAGAACATGGTATATCTCTCCATCTATTTGTATCATCTTTAATTTCTTTCATCAATGTCTTATAATTTTCTGTATACAGGTCTTTTGTCTCCTTAGGTAGGTTTATTCCTAGGTATTTTATTCTTTTTGTTGCAATGGTAAATGGGAGTGTTTTCTTAATTTCACTTTCAGATTTTTCATCATTAGTGTATAGGAATGCAAGAGATTTCTGTGCATTAATTTTTTATCCTGCTACTTTACCAAATTCATTGATTAGCTCTAGTAGTTTTCTGGTAGCATGTTCAGGATTCTCTATGTATAATATCATGTCATCTGCAAACAGTGACAGCTTTACTTCTTCTTTTCCAATTTGGATTCCTTTTATTTCTTTATCTTCTCTGATTGCTGTGGCTAAAAATTCCAAAACTGTGTTGAATAATGGTGGTGAGAGTGGGCAACCTTATCTTGTTTCTGATCTTAGTGGAAATGGTTTCAGTTTTTCACCATTGAGGACGATGTTGGCTGTGGGTTTGTCATATATGGCCTTTATTATGTTGAGGAAAGTTCCCTCTATGCCTACTTTCTGGAGGATTTTTATCATAAATGGGTGTCGAATTTTGTTGACGCTTTCTCTGCATGTATTGAGATGATCATATGATTTTTATCCTTCAATTTGTTAATATGGTTTGTCACATTGATTTGCGTATATTGAAGGATCCTTGCAATCCTGGGATTAACCCCACTTGATCTTGGTGTATGATCCTTTTAATGTGCTATTGGATTCTGTTTGCTAGTATTTTGTTGAGGATTTTTGCATCTATGTTCATCAGTGATATTGGCCTGTAGTTTTCTTTCTTTGTGACATCCTTGTCTGGTTTTGGTATCAGGGTGATGGTGGCCTCGTAGAATGAGTTTGGGAATGTTCCTCCCTCTGCTATATTTTGGAAGAGTTTGAGAAGGATAGGTGTTGGCTCTTTTCATAGAATTCACCTGTGAAGCCATGTGGTCTGGGGCTTTTGTTCGTTGGAAGATTTTTAATCACAGTTTCAATTTCAGTGCTTGTGTTTGGTCTGTTCATATTTTCTCTTTCTTCCTGGTTCAATCTCGGAAGGTTGTGCATTCTAAGAAGTTGTCCATTTCTTCCAGGTTGACAGTTTCTTCTTTCAGCATTTTAAAATATCCCTCCATAGTCTTCTGGATTTTTTAGTTTCTAATGAGAAGTCTTTCATTCTTATCTTTTTTCCTCTGTATTTATTATGCCCCTTTTCTCTGGCTTTTAAATTTTTTCTTTTTATCAGTTTTTCCAGAATTATATTATATTGTGTCTTGGTATAGTTTTCTTTTGGTTTATTCTGCTTGAGGTTTGTTGAATTTCTTATATTTGTTGAGTCACCAAGGCTCTTTTAGTTTTCTTTTAGCTTTCTCTGTCTTTTTGCTTTAATTTGAATAGTTTTGATTAGCATGTTTTCCTGTTCACCAATCTTTTCTACTACAGTGTCTAATATGCTCTTCGTCCTATCTAGTGACTATTTGATATCAGAACTTGTATTTTTCATTTTTAGAACTTGATTCCTTTTTAAAATCTCTTCTTTTAAAAAAATTATCTTCTTACAATGTTTATGTTTTCCTTTCAATAATTGGACAATAGTTATAGTGGCTCTTTTAATGTTCTTATCTGTAAATTCCAATATTTCTCTTATTTCTGTTTCCATTTGCTGGTCTTATGGTTATTGGCCATATTTCCTACTTAGCATACCTAGTAATTTCAATTGTGTGTTAGACATTTTAAATGTTACATTGTTGAGTGTTTAGATTTTGTTTTCTTTAAAGAATGTTGGATTTTGTTTTGGCAGACAATTAAGTTAATTTTGGTTCAGTTTGACCCTTTAAAGAATTGTTTTTAAAATTTTAAATGTATATCTGGAGTAGTCTTTTCCAAGCATTCTTTAACCTTATTCTTAAAGCACGACTCACTGGATTTTCCAGTAAATTTTTGAGTGATCAGCAAGGACTTTCTATGCTGGCTGGTGAGAACTTGGATGGCTTCCAGTTCTTCATGAGTTCTGAATTGTTCAGCTTACAGCTTTCCAGTCACTCTCTTCCTGGTCTGTGGAATTTTACCCTACTCATGCTTGTCTGAGTATTTAGTAAACTTTCAAGTATCCCTCAGTACTCTTTGTATATATAGTTTCCTGTTTCTGAAACTCTGTCTCATAAATTCCATCTGCAAAAGCCTCTCCAAACTCTGATTTCTGTTACCTCAAGTCAGTGACACCACTGGACTCTGGCTGGGTCTCCTTCCCTGCCCCAAGGTATGGAATGTGTCTCCAGGATAAAAGGTAAGGTAATATTGTATACCTCATCTGTTTTCTTTCTCTCAGGGATGACAGTCCTGAGCTACCTATTGTCCAATATCTGAAAATAATTGTTTTGTATATGTTATCTGTTTTTTAAGTTGTTAATGGAAGACGGGTAAATTTGGTCCCTGTATCTTCATCACAGCCAGAAGTAAGTCCACGCTACAAATATTTATTCATGATCCTACACAAACGGTTGCCATCTTTTTTTTTTTAAGGTTGCCATCTTGAATGCAATTCTATTTGAAGATATACTCTGATATTTTGTGTTCTTTTTTATTCATTCTTCTATAATTTAAAATATAAACAATGGATATTGCAAAGAAATTTGGAAGAACTGCACTACATTGTTTATAATTGTGAAATTGTCTGTCCCACAATGGCTTCTGTGCCTATTTTCCTTTTCCCACACATCCACTCCGAATAGAGCTCATATGACTTTCTGATACAGTATTTAGGCTCTGAAATGACTCTCAGACCTTTCTCAGGGGAAATTTCTAAGCACCTGATAGCTGGAGTTCTAATAATGGCCATTCATGTCTTGCTTCCTACATTTCCTAGGAATAGAGGTTATTTGAAGTTGCGGCATCTCTAACTCATTATTATATATGTTTTATACTTGTACATACAGGAGAACATATTAAAAGTACAATTACTGTGGAAATTTATGCCATCTGAATTATAATAAGCTATGAATTTCTTACAAAACTTTCTGCAGTTTAGTGCTTAAAATGTCTTATAAATGTATAGACTTTGTGGCTGGGCTGTATGTCTCTCAAAAGTGTTAAGAAAGGGAAAATCTTAAATCCTGGCTTGATTCCTTAATTTAACAACATGAGACAATTCTCATACTATATTTCTCCTAATGTGTCGTTTTCATTTCTAAAATCTAGGGTTGTTTTTTCCTTTTGAAGTTGATGTTTTTGTTGGTGATTTCAAAAAAATCCCCCATTAAGAAGGATCTGAATCTTATCTTTTAGATCTCAGTGAGAAATACAGTACATATTGCCTAAGCCATATATATATATATATATATATATATATATACACACACACACACACACACACACACACATATATATTTAAGGGCTATGTAAGATTTTTATAACTTATAAAATTTTATGACTCTACGCTCAACAGAAAGCAAGTAATTATTTAGCCATGCTGGGTGGGACTTCAGGTTAATGGTAAACAGAAAGGAGATGTTGAAAGATTTCATATCCAAAGGTAGAAGAAGAGAAGTATACAGAGATACATCATACATGCAGAAATTGTGTACAGAGACAAAACATGTAAAGTACAACACTTACATAGTAAGCCACCTCCTTAGTAGTAGCCATTGGTATTATTGTTATTCAGCCAGTGTTCTGAAACTAATTTTATTTGCTTTGTGTAGTTACACTGGCTTGAATTCACACTATCTTCCTCCTCCTATTCCCTAGGACACTGCTTTCCAGAACTTTACTTATTGTTCCTAAAAGTTAGTGAACGCTTGTCTTCCTAGGCTTCAGCACTGTATATCAAGAAAAAGAAAACCAGGTATTCTACTGGAAATTTATCTAGCTCTGCTGGTGTGCATTTAAACATAAAGTTTACTTCTGTAAGCTCCCCTGCCCCCCGCCCATGCCACAGCATGCTGCCATGTCTTGAGAACCTGTCCTAAGAAGTCCCTGGCTTGGAGGGGCATCACTGAAACCCACAAATTTACAGTTGTTATAAATTGCCAGATGATAGTGCTTTGTTACATTGCTTTGTAAAATTAAACATTCAGGTTTATGCACAGGTTATATTATGCTTCAGAAAATAAAACATCACAGGTAAAGCGTTTTTTTTTTGGTCGTTGTTTTTGTTTTGTAATATTGTTATTTTATGTATAGCAGTGGTTTTCAAAGTGTGACCTGGCATCAGGAGCATCTGCATCATCTGGGAACCAGTTACAAATAAAAATTCTCAGACCCTGCACTCTGTTTTAGGCAATTTTGATGTATGCTAAAGTTTGACAGCTGCTGGTGTGGCGAACCCTGGAAAGGCTCCTATAGCAGACTTAATTTATTGTAAGCCACATCATATGAGGTATGAAGAAGTAATCAGTCATACCCCCAGCTACTGTTGCCTAGGAGATGTTTAATGGTGTAACACGGGAAGTGCCACGCTGCTGAGCAAATGTCAGACTCCGAGAAGGAAGAGCCTTTCTGCCAAAATCCCTTCTAGAACACCTCCTTTCACAGCCCTAGCAGCCCAAGGGAAAGGATTAAGACATCAGAACCACGGAAGGTGCTAATGTAGGGCCCTTGGGCTGATCTGCAGCCTTGAGGCGCCTTTAGCTAGTTAAGAGGGAAAATCCCAGGGCTCAAAAGCTGTCCTCGAAGCAGAAGTATCAAAAGACCGAATTTAACAATCTGGACATGAAGCCAGAAACTCATATCCCTGTGTAGACCAGACTGTAGGGAAACCCAAGGACGTCTTGGCAAAGAGACTGTATTCTTAGCTGCACTGGGAAAGGAGGGCCATGACCTTGTTAGTGTGGAGGACCTAGAAGCTGACTTGCCTTCTCACTGTGTGCTGATATGGCCTTTTCTCTGTGTGCGGGCCTGGAGAGAGAGAGAAAGCGCTCTGGTGTCGCTTCCTCTTCTTATAAGGATATGGGTTCTATTGGATTAGGGCCTCACCCTTATGACCTCATTTTACTGTAATTACCTCCCTAATGGCCCTATCTCCAAATCCAGAACAGTCCCTATTATCCCATGCCTGGATTATTATAGCGCCTTACTGATCCTCATTCCAGACTCCCTTCACCAGTCCTTCTTGAATATGCAACCAGATTCACCTCAGTAAATTCGCACTTTTAAGGTACAGTCTTACTGAGAAAACCTCAGTGATTCCCAATGACTAGAATTTTGCCAAACTCCTTACTCTGGCATTTGGTTCCCTGGTCCGAGCCTACCTTGTCAGCCAAAATAATGCTATACTCTTCCCCCACACCACACACCTTTTGAATAACCTACTTCATTGTTCTTCAAGCATTCAGTTTGTGTGCCCACCTCTAGGCCTTTGCTCACATTATTCTCTCGGGAATGGCCTCTTTTCCACTTATTCAAATACCGCCCTTTCTTCCAAGTGCCACACTCCTCAGTGACATCTTCTGCATCACTCCACCCACAGTGATCTTTCTCTCTGCGCTTGGGTTATTTTTCCAAAGCAAGTGTTAACACACTTCTCTGGGTGTGTGTCTGTGTTCCTGATAGAACTGTCTGAGAGTGGGTACTGAGGATGTTCCTTCTTTGCGTCCCTCTCAGGACCTGGCACAGTGGTGGGTGCTCAGTCTTCTTATTGCGTGGATTGGTGGATGGATAGATGACAAGACCGATACTCCTTTGGTAAGGTTTTTTGAGAACCTTAAATGTCATCTCCTCTGAGAAAACATCCATAACCTACCCCCTCTCTATCACATCAATGTATTTTGAATCCCTGTACAAGCTTCACCACTACCAGAGAATTGTAGTGTTTGTTTGTCCTTCCAATCCCCCCATCGTATTCTAACTCTATAGAAGAGACTGTTTCTGTCTTGTTTCCCAGTGCCTAGTTAGTGTCTGATACATGGTAGCCCCTCAGTTAATATTTGATGGAATGAATGAGTGAATGAATGACATTAGCATCACCTAGTGTAATGGAATCTTTTAGAGCTTAGCAAAGTGTGTGTGTGTACACGTAGAGGAGGACCTGCTTAAAATCCTGAACCTTTTTTTATTTTATTAGCCATGAAGCATTGAGGAAATGTCACACTAATTTAGAAACAAATGTGCTTTGCTTTATATATTATATAGCTTAAGTCAAATCAGAGTGAATTAATAATTTAAACCCTGACTTAATACCCCCCAAAATTATAGTGCTGTAGAAAAGTATTCACTGAAGCCATGCAGTCTACTATTTTTTTTAGAAAGCCAATGTTTAATCATTTGGCAAACACAAACTTATTTTGCAAGACAAGAATTTGTTTCTAAATCTAGATTTTTACATGGGGAGTTTCCTTAAGGGTGGTAGGACCTACATTGACTTCCACTACATATAGGAGAATTTTCAGTCTTCCATTTTCTGTCTTCTTTCTTCCCCTTCCAACCTTACCATCCCCACCTCAGGAGACACTGTCTCGTTATCTCATCTGCTCACTGTCTTCTGGATCCACCAAGGTAAATTCTGCCTCTGTGCCTTTGCTCATGCTCTTTCCCTTGCTTGAAAAGTCCTCAACCTCTGGTTGAGGTCCAACTGACATGTCCCCTTCTCCAGCAAGCCTTCCCCAATTGTCATAACTACTAAAAAGAATTGCTGGTACTTGCTCATTTTTGCTCTTATGCCTTGAGTGTCAGCTCATGTATTATGCTCTGTCACTTCTTGTGTGTAAGTCTCATCTCCCTGATTGCTCTAGAAGCTCCTTTGGAGTAAGGCTGTACCTCGTGCTTCATTTGTATATTCTTTTATGCCTGATGCTCTTGTGAAATGTATTCACAAGATTTTTGGAAATGAATATTTCATTTTTCATAGCCTAACTATGTGAGTCCAGGAGAATTCTGAAGATGAGTAACAAGAAGACTCTGGAGGCCCCTCTCCAGGGCTGATGCAGCCTGCCGCTGCGCCCCCCCAGGTCCCCCGCCATGGTGTTCTTGTTAATGGTCAGATCACTTTTGAGTACATGGATTCAGGGCCCAGTGTTCAGTGGATTCCATGTTTGGTGACGTTAACCTAAAAAAGTCAGATGTTGGCTGAATCACCTTCCTGCATCTCTTTTTGCATATTCTACAACTGGCTTGGGAAAACTATCCTGTGGGCCAAACCTTCTCCTAAATTTCACTTGGTCTGTGGTAAAACGTCCAAAAAATGATACATTTACAGTTAAACATACAACTTACAACTTATTTTTACTTCCTTAAAAGAGCTGTAAATCCACTTGGTAGGAATATTTCACCATGAAAATGGTTCCCATGTCTTTTTTTGACTCTCACTTTCTTTTAGCCTCTGTACCTTTGTGTCTCTGTGCCTCTGGTTTTGTATTTCCTTTGTAAATTACAGAGAAATTTGTAAAAGACAGAGAAATTATTTCTGTCTCCATTTATGTCTGATCCTTTTCCTTCTTTAATTTTTTCCATCTTCTACCTTCTGTCTGAAAGAAAAAAAATCAGTGGGAGTCCATAAAAGAAAATATAGTTAGCTAGGGAGTTCCCTGGTGGTCCAGTGGTTGACTCCATGCTCTCAATGCAGGGGGCCCGGGTTCCATCCCTGGTCAGGGAACTAGATCCTGCATGCATGCCACAACTA
This sequence comes from Pseudorca crassidens, assembly GCF_039906515.1. NCBI lineage: Eukaryota > Metazoa > Chordata > Mammalia > Artiodactyla > Delphinidae > Pseudorca > Pseudorca crassidens. The sequence goes on from NC_090298.1 coordinate 61,051,376, forward strand.
AGAGCCCACATGACGTAACTAATTGTCCCACACACAGCAACGAAGATCCTGTGTGCCGCAACTATGATCTGGTGCAGCCAAATAAATAAATAAATAATAAATATTTTAAAAAATACTTAGCTAAAATATTTTTGAGGAGAGAATTAAGAAACATGATGCTCATTCATGTACATTATTGGTGTATTTGGTGAAATAGGTTTTTTTAATTAATTAATTAATCAATTTATTCATTTATTTATTTATTTATTTTTGGCTGTGTTGGGTCTTTGTTGCCGTGCGCGGGCTTTCTCTAGTTGCGGCGAGCGGGGGCTAGTCTTTGTTGTGGTGCGTGGGCTTCTCACTGCGGTGGCTTCTCTTCTTGCGGAGCACGGGCTCTAGGTGCGCGGGCTTCAGTAGTTGTGGCATGTGGGCTCAGTACTTGTGGTTCGCGGGCTCTAGAGCGCAGGTTCAGTAGCTGTGGTGCACGGGCTTAGTTGCTCCGCGACATGTGGGATCTCCCCACACCAGGCCTTGAACCCGTGTCCCCTGCATTGGCAGGCAGATTCTTAACCACTGCGCCACCAGAGAAGTCCCAGTAAAATAGTTTTTCACAAAAAGAAATTTGTCGTTCTTCAACTTCTTATCTATATCACTTTACATTCACTTACGAACCTCAACAGATAGACATGCATTTCCCATAGTTGTAATCAATCTACATATACTATATATAAATATTTAATCCATACACATTTAAATAGCGGTATTCTGACTGCTAGTGTAATTTGTTGAGCTATTCCCTAAGTGTTTGGTTTAGATTATCTCCATTTTCATTATTGTAAATAGTGTTGCAACATCTTTGTATAAGTTATTGTTTTATTCTTTTGACTTTTTCTGATGTATATTGCCAAAAAGAGGATTATCAGGTCAAGGCATTCACGGTTTTAAAAACCAAAAACATAGAACATAACCCTCTACTCAATAAAGAAAAAACCCAAACCCCTTCCATTTTGAGGTATAACAGTTAAGAGAAGAGAAAGACAGAAAAGGAAGCAGTGAGAAAAAATCATTCATTCATTCAACAAATATTTCAGCATGTACTGTATGCCAGGCACTAGGAATTTGGTCCATCAGTGAATAGGAAACCAAAAAATCCCTGCCGTAGTGAAGGCTACTCTCTAGTGGGGGAAGATAGAAAATGAACATAATAATAAATGAGCTAATTATATAATAAATTGGAAAGTGATAAGTGCTATGGAATAAGAAAAACAGAGCTGGGGGTGGAAATCAGGAGTGGTGGGGGGACAGTGGAGGGATAAATAAGAGTTACTCAGATGCTCAGAAGGCAGCATCTGAGTGAGGAAGGTAGCCCTGTCCTTTTTGACAGCGTAATTGGCAGAGGGAAGGGTTCCTGGCTAGTATTGTTAGGTGTCTTGGGGAAAGAGCAAAGAGGTCAATGTGGCTGGAGAAGAGAGAGTGCTGGTGAGAGGGGAGAGAGCTGAGAAAGGCCGGGCAGGGGCCACGTCAGGTAGGATTTTGTAGGCTCTTGTAAGGACTTCAGCTTCTATTCTAGTCCCCCAAAGGAGGCTGTGGAGAGGCTGCACTGGACTCACCTTCTTTGGACCTGCCCTTGACGCCGGCCTCCAAGTCTCTGGGATGGGATCAGGAAGCTGCTGTGTTTCTGGCCAATTCCTCAGGGTGATTCTGATGAGCAGTTAGGTTGAGGACTACTCTTTCAGGTCAAAAATTCCACTGTTCTAAATTTAAAATAATTTAATAAAAGAAAGGAAAAAATTCACAGCATCCCCAAATGTTGGTGATTTAGAGACGTTGAAGATGATGTAGGAAATTGAGGCCCAGAGGTTAAGTGACTTGCTGGAGGTTACACAGCTACAAGAAGCAGCACAAGGTTCAAGTTCGCCCTTCTCACAGAGTTCAGTGAACCTTCCACTGTGCCAGGCTACCTAATAAACTGTATCGTTTCACTTATCAGGTGGTTAGACTTCCAGTAAGCTCCACCATTAGGAATAAAGTTTGAATTCAGAGTTCTGTAAGATTGATTGGTTGATTAAATGTTTGATTACCTAAAGATTAATCTGAAAGCTGCAATTGTTTTAACCTTTATGGTTAAGAATCACTCAAAATGGATTAGTCACATTTTATTCTTCTTTAGAGGAATTCTGGAAGAGTTATACCAATTTAGAATGGGAAGGGACCTTAATTGTTCAGGGTCTTGCAGTGCTTCTGGGTCATAATTCTGAAATCAGCTCTTGTTTGACATCAGTATAAAACATACAAGCCGTTCAGCTGACCCTGGACATTTCTGAGGTTTAGAAGAAATTTCTGATTTACTTTGCTGTTTGATTTCTTTCTTGGACATTGGCTGTAGCTAAATTTTCTTAACTCAAATTTTTTTATAATGTTGGTTTTTCTGGCCTTATTCTGTAACTTGAGCCTAAATTTTATCTGCAGTGTCTGAACTTGTAGACTTTGTGGTTATTGTGGAATGCACTGAAATTGTGACATGGGAATTGGTCCAGAAATCACTTACAGGAGCAAGAACTCAGGCCTCAGAGCTTAGCTAGGGAACGATTTCAGTTAAACCATTTTTCCTCCGCTTGCACGCTTCTGCATGTTTCAGTGACCAGATTTGTGCCAGCGATGGGGGCAGGTTACACATTCCCACTGAGAACACTTGGTGGAGATTATAGGGATACATTATTTTTTTCCTTTCACTAAGCCAGAATTGGCAGTGGAAGCTAGGTCTGAGAAAGATACTGAAGCTATTGGCTGCTCTGGGAATGGGAGGAAGAATTTATAGCTAGTGCATTTCCCCCATTCCCTCTTCTGCTCCTGCAAAAACTCATATTCAGTGAAAGGCTCCGGTCCCAACCCAATAAGTAATGGTCAGTTAACATACTAAAGAGCTCAGTCCTGTTCAATAGCCACCTAGGGGTTATTTACTTCTCTCAAGTCTTAATCTTTTTTTTTTTTTTAATTTTGCTTCTAATTTTTTTTTTTTTTTTCCTAAATTTGCTTCTGGGTGACTTGTCCCTTCATGACTCAGCTCCTAATGTTCTCCACCAGAAGATTGGTTGTAATTTCTGTTTTATCATAATCTTCTTGCCTTCAAAGCCTCAGTGAGTGACTGGCCCTTTTCTCTTCTCTGGGAGCTTTCATCATAGTAACCACATTCCTAGAAAAAACTCTGAAGAAGTAGACATATGGCCTGAGAATTAGCATGGCTCTAGATGTCAAAAAAGGCTGACATTGACTGGTAGCTCTGTGAAGGATAATGACTGAAATGGGAGTATATGAGAGAATCATAGAGAAACTTTAGGAACCAGTAACTCCTGACCTAACATTGCATCAGGGAGACTAGTGCTTTTGTAATTTAACTCTAATGATGTTTGCCCAGATTCTGAATGGTCCCTTGGAAGTAGAGCAGATGTCAGCCATCAGCCTTAGGCCTATTTCAAATGGACGACTGTCCCTATATCTCAGTCTTGACCATTTAATGTGGTATTCTTACAGGCATGGATAGGGACAAGGGAGCATGGAAGGGAACTGTGGTGGAAGCCACGATGCCAGGAAAGAAGGACTTATTCCTTCAGCTGGAGGAGTGCTGCCAGCAGATCGCCCTCTGCACAGCTGTCAGTCTCATAAGGGAATCGCCTCAGCTGGAGAGAGCCACCTGGCCCAAGGCTACTGTGGTGGCCTGCAAGTAACTGCTGATCCATGTAAGAGTATAAAGGCCTATCCTAGACCCAATTCAGGACAGCTCTGATGCATCATCCCGTTTCAGAATTTTCCCTGCAGGGTTGCCTGAGGCTTTTAGTGAGGCTGTAGTCTAGCTCAGTTTCTCCCTGCTCAATCTCCACTGCCCCCTCCTACTTCCCTCCCTCCCTCCTTTCCTTCCAGATGTTGATTAGGGTCCTAGAGTATTTACTCATAAACCTTATGCCTGCTAAACACCATTTCAGGATGTGCTTCTTGGGAAACCCAACCTGCACAGAAATTTTATGAGCAATTTGCCTGTCCATTAGAAAATATAGACTTTCTCTACATTAACTAGAGATACACTTTTTCATGTCATCAAATATATATATTTTTAAAGAGACCAAAAGTTGGAAAGTTCTAGGGTTAAACTGAGACGAGAAACAGAAGTAGAAGACTTAGGTTAGCTTAGGTTAGTTAGCTTAGGTTAGTTAGGTTAGTTCTTTCTCCTCTGTATATCTGAATTTGAGATTTGCTTCTCTATGAAGGTTAGAAGCTGTAAGATAAAGTCTTGATCCAGTCATTCCCAAATTTGATGTTAGGGGGAGAGAAAGGGAGGGAGGAACCAAAAAAATTATTTTAAATGGGATACTTCTTTGTGCTTTGCATCAGGACTCTGTGTTCTTGCCTTTAACCTTATAAGCAACTCTACTGTTGAGTCCTTCCTTGGACTGTCCATGCGATGCTGTGGCAGGAGGCAGGATCCACTCAAAAAACCAATGAATAAATGAGCAGTGGTGCCTCGAAGCGCTAACCCAGATTGCACAGCGGAGACGATGATAAGCAGCCTTCTTCTGAAGGTATTCTTGCTCCCCTCGTGTGAAGCTGTGTAGCCTCACTCAGGGGAGTGAGGGGAGGCAGTTTTGACAGCCCAGCCTGGGGTGTCAGGCAGAGCAGTGGACAACGGGAGGCTGGATGGAGTAGAAGCCAGGGTGAAAATTTAGTGACACCCAAGGAAGAGGTGAAAACTCTGGAGGAGAAATCCAAGAACCACGCGAACAGCTTCTTTCTGTTCTTTCTTTGGATCTTAGAATTTGTGTGTTCAAGTGCTTGGTCCTCTGCAGGGCCTCTCGTCCCTTGGCTTGACCTCCAGATGATGAGTAGACATGGAATGGACTTCGTTTGAAGACTGGGTCGCCAGCCATCCAGCTCAGCCTTCAGAGTGCGTGGGGAAGCGGGGGACTATGGAGGCATGAATTCTCTCCTTAATGCTCTGAGTGTACTGGGAGGCGAGCAAGTCAGATGGGTGGGCATGGTCTGGAGGGTCCCTACAGAGCATCGTGGTGTTTTACTGGGATGTTGCAACGTGTTCGTGAAAGGCCAGAAGCTTGTTGCGGGGCTCCCCAGGCTACACCGCCCTTCGGGGCCGGCCCGGGGTGTGTGCCGTGAGGGGAAGAGGGGCTGGGGAACCGGGGGGCGGCCCCGGGACGGGTGCAGGAGGCATGAGGCCTCTGGACAGCGGAGGAGGGGAGGGCGCCGAGGCGTGGTGCACGCTGCCGCGCCCTGGGGCTCCGGGGGCCGAGCCGGGCGGCGGGCACTCTCTGCTCAGCCCTGGAGAGCGCGGGGAGCGGCGGGCGGGGCCGAGGGGCGCAGCGGGGCCCGAGTGGCGGCGGCTGCGGAGTGAGGGCGCCGCAGAGGAAGGCGGGCGGGAGGGAAGGAGGGAGGGAGACGCGCGCGCGGACCGAAAGTAGGGAAAGAGGTTCAGGCGGGCGGCCGGGCGGTGCTCTGGCCCAGGGGCCGCGGGAGCCCGGCGAGGTCGAGCTGGGCGGCGGCGCGGGCCGAGGGCGGAGGGGAGGGCGGAGGCGCAGCGAGCTCGTTTGGGGCGCCGCGGCGGGGAGGGTGGCGGCCACCCGTGCGCGCAGGGCGCTGTGTGTGCGCGCTCTCCCGCTCGGGGAGGAAGATGGCCCAGAAGGGAAAGTTGGGGTGACGCGCGCAGCCCTAGGAGGCTCGGCGAGGGGTGCCGCGGCGAGCCCGACGGAGCGGCGGCCAGACAGGCCGGGGGGCGAGCGGTCCGGGCGCCGCCGCCAAGGCGCCCGCCCCCTCACTGCAGGTGGCCGCCGCGGCGCTGGGGCCCGGCGGCCGGGGGAGCGGGCGGGCGCTCGAGGGACCCCGGCCGAGGGATGGGCTGCGCCCCCAGCATCCACGTCTCGCAGAGCGGCGTGATCTACTGCCGGGACTCGGACGAGTCCAACTCGCCCCGCCAGACCACCAGCGTGTCGCAGGGCCCCGCGGCCCCACTGCACGGCCTCTTCGTCCAGACCGACGCCGCCGACGCCATCCCCCCGAGCCGCGCGTCCTGGCCCCCCGGTGCCGCCCGCGGCCGCAGGGCCCGCGGTGAGCTGGGCAGCGGCAGCAGCGCGGGCTCCACGGCCCCCGCGGCGACCACCTGCAGGGGCCGGAGTCGCCACTGCTGCAGCAGCGCGGAGGCCGAGACCCAGACCAGCTACACCAGCGTCAAGGTAAACGCCGGGCTCCGGCCCGGGCTGGAAGGGGGCCGCCTGCCCCGTCCGGCGGGTAGGGGGCTCCGGCGGAGTTGAGTGGCCGTGACGTGGTTGGTTTGGGGAGGTTGTCACTAAGGAGGAGTTTACTTTTCATTTATGGGGGTGATGAGGGCCCAGGAAATATGAGCATTAAAGACCCCTGGAGGGGTCCAGGGCGCTGGTTCTGGGGCACCGGGTGGAGAAGGGAAGCAGGTGGGCTGGCCCGTTTCTCACTGAGGTGGAGAAGGCTGGGCTGGATCAACTCAGGAGGAGGGGTGGGCATCATTGAGAGCGTTCGGTGGCGAGTCCCATTGAATGAAATTTGAGCTCCGGGTTGGATTTGCGTGGCTCGTAGGTGAATGGTGCAGACTCGGTGCAACGGGGTACTATAGTGCCCTCGTGTTCAGGTTTTTACCTGGAGACACCAGCCAGGTTGCATGAAGTCTCAGCCACAGGGACCGAGTGTGGGATTTGTGAATGAATGAGGGTGTTTCTGTTTTCCGGAGGGATGGAGGAAGAGGACCTGAGCGGAACCTGTTGTTTATCACTTCTTTGGGTTGGCTGCGTCTTGGACATAATTGAGAGAATCGGGTCGTGAGTGAGGAGGGTCGGCTGAGCTACAGTGAGGGGAAGTGGTTTCCGTGCAGTGTAGCTGTCTTAAGATGATTCATTCTGCACATACATCTCATCTTTCAGGAGAGTGGAATTTTGAGGAACTAGAAAAAATTAAGTGATTAAAGCAGTCACTACTTATTTCTTAATGTCAGAAGAAAAATGATTATTTTAATAGTGCCTTCCTGTGTGTTCTCAAAATACTATTAAATCCAAGAGGTTTTTCATTGTGTAAATATGGCCACTGGGCCTTTTATCCTTATATAGCAAACAGGACAATGGCACATCCCACAGTACAGAGGAAAAGAAGTATGTCTCTATGACTGTTAATGTGAGGTAGAATCACAGTTTTTACATGGTCAGTAAATTACCAGGAATCGTTCCATTGATTATTTGGTAAAGGCACGATTGTATAGTTAATACTTGAAAAGTTATTCAGCAACTGGAGGCGGCTAGTGTGAGGAGGCTCCTAGTCTTCATTGGATAAAGTCAGCTCTCAGTGGAGGGGTTAAGAGAAGGATGACATGTGCTTACCTCAGTCTGGAAGAGCAAAAGTTTCTTTTAGTGAGCTTACTTTAACAGCATCTGATTTTGTAACATGAAGCTTAACTGATGTTTACTTATAGTTGTAGAGTTTCTCTGGTAATAATCATGTAATATAATATGATAATGTACTCATTATAATACAAATACCATTTATTGAGCACCTACTATGTGCCAGGTGTAAGCTTTCTCTTCTAGCTTTTGAATGTTAACTGTGTATTGATAGAATAACCAAGAACTAGAGACCTGGACTCATGACAGTACAACCTACTAATTGAACATTTGTTATAAAGGTATGTGCTGAACACTTTCTTTTGTTAAGTTTCCCCTCCCTCCCACCCCCACCAGTTCACATAAAGTTACCACTAGGAGTAATTTCAGGGGATTAAAATGTTATATTTGGTGAAATAATTAAATTGGAATTTTATCAATAAAGACTATCCTTTGCCTTCTTGTTGAAAAGGAAATTTGCAAACATGAAGCAGTAGTTCAGAATGGTGACAACTTATGAACTCTGTGATACTCTTTTTGGTTTGCTTAAGAGAAATTGTGTATTTTTGCCTTTCAGAGTAGCAAGAATCCCAATTTAGTACCTGGCACCTCTAGCTACTCCATGTTTGTTCAGTGAAAGAAAGAATAATGAATGAACTCATTCTCTATGTTTTAGTACTTCTCTCAAGAGGCTACTTAGAGACCAAATGAAATAAAAACTGGAGGGAAAATAAGTCCCAATTATTAGCAGCTAGTATGAAGTTGTATAAATATCATTGCTACTTGGCTGAAGTGTTAAAAGGCTTGACCTGGGTACGAATTTAACGTACTTTGCTTTATCAACCAGATTTCCAAATAAGAGCTTATTTCATTCCAACCCACTGCTGGAAATGTTGGACTAAAACTGCTGGTTCAGTTTATTCAACACTAATTTGCATGTGTAGAGCTCAGAAACTATAGATTTGAGACCAGAATTCTTATTTATACAAACCACACAGAATTATTATCACAGAATTATTTTAATATATTTAATAGTATCCTTTTAGGACGTGTGACTCAGTGTTATAGTATCTTTTTCGGTTTTCACATGTTCCATGTTCTTTTGTGGATAAGGTAATTTTATAAAGACATTACTTTCATTTCTTTTTAGAAGAATTGTTCTACCTTAAGAGTTTGAGATAGTTGCTAGTCATGCCCCGCCCCCCCCCCCCCACACCCTCCCTTTTCCAAAATGCTCAGGTGGAAAAGTAAAGTCTTTGCCATTTGGTCTTGTTTACAGTGGTGATGGGGTTGTAATAGATTTTTTAAAACTTTCTCTTTGTACATCAATTATAAACCATATCTTCATTATCTCCTTTGTCTCTGGTGTTCCCCAGAGTGCAGAAATGTGTACTTGGTTTCTCTCTCTGTTTTCTTGCAAGAATTCATCTCATTAGGCTTTTAGAATGATGAAGCATTATGATGTCAAACATGATGTCCACAGGAACCTTCCTGAATACCTAATTTACAAAAAAAAAGATAAACATTAATAATTCATGTGCAGTACAGTGATATCATGTGGATTTCCATTTCTGGTAAGAAGTTAGATTTGTCTTCCAGTTGCTGTAAAAAATGCAGGTTCCTAGCAATTTGTCTTCCTCTTGTTTGCCTTTTTAAAAATAGTAACTCCAACAGGAGAATCCTGCAGAATGCTCACTCCTGATATTGTGCCAGTTTTGTAATTCTTGTTCAGAAATCCTCAGAGGAGATGGTTGAACCTCTCCCCGGGAAAATCTGGGGATTCTTACAAGTCTTCTTTTCTCATCCCAGCTGTTGTGGCTGGAGAGGCATCCGGGACTAGGCAGCCAGTTGTAGAAAAGAGTCTTTGTTGACAGTTCAGTCAACTTGCAGCCATCTCTGTGTAGTTTAACTATTTTGTGGATCAGACGCAGGACGTTCTCAGTTTGCAAGTGATTTTGTGCTGGTAGGCAGCCTCACCAGTTCCCCATCTCCTCCATTCATTGTGCTCATTTATTCCCGCAGTCAGTATTTGTACCAGACTCTGTTGTACTAGGGGTTCAGGGAATATCCACGAAGTTTGGTAAGCAAAGCCTAATGAGGATGGTCAATCTATTGCAAAAGGGTGTGCCTAAGCCAGTGATTCATTACTTCTGTAGTATTCTTTCCATGGTTTTCTGAATCAGTGAGGATAATCTCAAGTTGACTATATATAAAGGGGAAATAAATAGATAATTTTCTGACCTTATGGTAAATAATGAATGAGATTTTATTTCGGGGAGGGGCAGAGGTATTTTGGAAAAAACAATCATTTTTGTTCTCTAAATCAATATCCTCAAGCTTTAGTGTACAACAGAATTACCTGGAAGGCTTGTTAAAGTACAGATTGGTGGGTCCCACTCCCAGAGTTTCTAATTTAGTAGGTCTTGGGTGGGGCCTGAGAATTTGGATTTCTAACGGGCTTCTAGGAGACGCTAGTTTTGCTGATCTGGGGACCACAGTTTGAGAATCACTGCTTTTAAATTAATTAAATTGACTGTCTGTGGGCCAGATGAATTAGGTGTGGCCACCTCCAGCAGAGTATATGGTACCACATTGCATGTATTTGGACTACTAGTCACAGCCCTGCTATCATCTTAGTTTACTTTTGTAATGTGCCACCTGTCATCTCTATCCATGAAGTCTGCCTGGAAGGTTGGCTGGAAAGTCTGTAAGTGGAGAGAGGGCTGGACCACGTAGCCCACTCTTGTTTCTTGAGGTTCAAATTCTCCTCAGGATCTGTTGGGATTTGCAGGTCCCGATGTCTTCCTTTGTCATCACAATCCCTCACATGCCTCTACCCTGCTGGAGCTGTGTCCTGCATGCTGGGAAATTGCAAGCCAAGGGAGGAGCTTAAAACAGGGGCTGATGTGACGCCACAGGCTTATTCAGTTCTCAGCTCTTGGAGTTCTTGCTGGTCGTTTTCACCATGTTTATTTGTTTTAATTTTAGTAAAGCCCTAGTTTATTTTCTGCCATAGCTCATTTCATCACAATTTAGTGCCCTCCCTTTCTTCCAACACATGAACTATAGTCATTGAGCAAATTTTCCTAATTTTCACTGCTTTCTTCAGTAGTCACAATAATTTTTAAGAACTATCAGGTAATTCTTCCTTTGGACTTCGGTAAATCAGTTCTCAAATCAGAAAGTAACACAGCAAGCTGCTACTTTTCAGAGGTGATGCTTTTCTACTGAGTCCCACCCTGGTGGACACAAGGCAGGACTTGGGCTGCAGCAGGACAGGACATGCTGGTGAGGGCCAGACAGCTCCTGTGGTACCAGATTATGATGGGCGAAGGCCAGGAATCAGAATAGGAGGGAGGGAGTGAGCCCTGTAGCACCAGGTGTGAAGACAGAGTCCAGGGTCTGGGAAACCAGCAGGGTTGGAGAGGAGCACGTGAGTACTTAGGGGCCAAGTGGGCAAGTAAAATCGAGAATTCAGGGGCTCAGAAAGATGACAGCTGTTGAACTGGGTTGAGACTTCTGGTTGGGGAAAAAAAAGGGAGATGCTGATGACCAAAGGGCTGTAAGTAAACCCTGCACCTAGGTGAGGCAAGACCAACCAACCAGGCCTTCCTGACACCCGATAAGATGGTATCTGGACAGGAAACAGATTGCATATCCACAAAAGTTTAAGAAAAGTAATCTAATGAAGGGATTGATTCAGATGTGTTGGCAAGATGAAAAGAAATCAGCAAATGATGATGAAGCACCCTAAGACTAGAAAAAGAGGGTGCTGTTACCACCTAAAAGAAGCCACAGGAGGGAATGGTTATGGGAACCTGAGAAACCAAGCCTATAGGACAGGGAAGCCCCCCTAAGCTGCGGTCTTAAGGAAGAATGCAGTGACTGGAGGCCTATGGCCTGGCAGGGGGAGCCAAGGGAGTAAATACCTCCATGCTACTGTTCTCCTTTACAGGAGGTACCATCTTTGTCCAAACACACTTGGAAACCAGAGGGCAAGGGAGCCCATTGATCGAGGTTTTACAGAACAGGAGAGAATATCCTGACCATCCCCCAGAAGGCCCTCTGTAACCAGTGTTAAAAGATGGTCAACATCATTAGAGATACCCTGGGAAGCTCAAATTGAGATGAGTAATTTTGATCATTTTCTAAAATAATGGCATTTTTAAAATAGCCACTTAATTTATTGTTTATATTTCCTGTCTGATGACTAATGATGTTAAAGAATGCCTACTTGTCTTGTGTGGAGACCTCCAAGATATTGCTGAAAACATCTCCTCCTCTTTTCAGTTCACTCTCCACCCTGACTCTGCTTAGACATTTTCTTTGTCAGCTTGGGGTGCTATAACAAAATACCATAAACAGGGCAACTTAAACTCCAGACATTTCCTTCTCCCTGTTCTGGAGGCTGGGAAGTCCGAGATTAAGGCGCTTTGTGAGAGCGTTCTTCCTGGCTTCCAGATAGCTATCTCCTTGTTGTGTCCTCACATGGCAGAAAGCAAGCAAGCTCTGTTCTCTCTTCTTCCTCTTAGAAGGACACTAATCCCATCATGGGGACCCCACCCTCATGACCTCATCTAAACCTAATTACCTTCCAAAAGTCCTGCCTCCAAATATTGTCAGGGTTTAGGGCTGCAGCATAGGAATTTTGGAGGACACAAACATTCAGTGTGTAACAGACATGTTTCTATCATTTCCTCTGTTCTTTGCCCACTGACCCCTCTCCCCATGATCTCAGAGCCCAGAGATAGGGGTTGGGGGTGATAGCACTCTTTCTAGGTGAGAAGTTCCTTAAGTAGGAACCTAGCTTAGCCAATTTATTCTATTTTTGCTCAGTTTTTACTTTCTTGCTCTCTATACCTTCTCTCCACAGCCTCAAAACATTAATAAATGAGTTTTACTATGTGTTTATAAGCTGATATTTTCACTCAAGAATATGTATATTTAAAACATTTAAAAATATTCAAATGTGTTCAGGAGTTCATTTTTAAAAATAGATGTTACCTTACTATGTATAAAATAGATAATCAGCAAGGACCGGAACTCTACTCAATATTCTTTAATAACCTATGTGGGAAAAGAATCTGAAAAATAATGGATATATGTATATGTATAGCTGAATCACTTTGCTGTACACCTGGAACTCACACAACATTGTAAATCAACTATATACCAATCTAAAGTAGAAATTAAATTAAAAATTAAAAAAAAATAGGTGTCACCATTATCTTACAGTGGAAGTCTGGATACTTATGTTTTAATGGAAAACACCACTTTTTTTTTTTGAAAACACCACTTTTTAATAAGTTGCAATATAGATTAGTTTAGATTTGGTTGCTAATAGCTTTTCCCCCATTTTCTCTCTTCTCCCACTGGCAGATAAAAGCCAGGCTTTATTCGGGATTTTGATGCTTTATTCTTTACCATCAACTTTTTTCAGCTTCTCCTTTCTGCTTTCTCAGGGACAGGTCACAGAAAAATAGTTTAGAAGCTTGTGATTGGTTTAATGAAAATCAAGAGATGATTTTGCTTTCAGATAATCCATCACTGACAGAAAACTTGTCGTGGTTGTCTCATACTTCCAAGGAGATTCCAGTTTTCATGTGTGGTTTGTACATTTTGCAACAAGTTGTGTAGAGTAGATGTAGTAACATTAGCTATTAAAGTCTTGCTATTTGTGGAGTACTTTATATACGTGAGCCACAAATTATCATTCCCATTTTACAGAGGAGGAAAACAAGGCTGCAGAGGTACAATACATTGCTCAAGGTGGGGGCTGAAATTTGAATACAAGGTTGTCTGAATCCAACTCCCAAGTTCTTAACCACTGAGCTTTCTTGCCTTTTACACAGGCCTGAAGGCCCAAGTGTAGCTGGTGCTGGAATCAGAGTTATTTAGAATAGAGTGGTGGGACGGGAGGTGGGGAGCAATCAGAGGGCCTTGCGGGTGAGGGTTTTCCTGTTATAGATTCACCGTCACCCTCTCTATTAGCTCACACTGGGGTGTTGTTTTGAGATGAGTGGAGAATGTAAAATGGAGAAAGCTTTGGTAGAACATATTGCCCAGGACTTGGCACTTTGTTAAGTACTGTACACATATTAGCTGCTATTAAGCTTGTGGTTGCTATGATTTCTGTTTTGGTAATTAAAATGAAAGTTTGCTTGTTTAGATTTAGATATTTTTGAAACACAGAGTTGTTTTTTATTGGAAAATGTATCCCACTTTCAAGTAGATTGATTTGGCCAATGTAGGTGACTAACTGGATTTATATATAGACATGCTACCCTGAAGCTTTGGAAACCGCTGGGTGTGGTCTGAGTCAATTGGATTTCCAAAGGAGATGACACAGTAGCATCTAGCCAGTCAAAGGCCCAAGCTGGCGTTTGGGTTCCTTGACTGTTGGACCTGCATCAGGCTTCTGCCTTGAAAGCTCAGGGCCTTCGTGTTATCTTGGGGTGGTTCCATGTGGAATTCTTCTTTGGTGTAAACATGTAACCTGAAATCTTAGTCTATAATTGGACTTAAAACCATTTTGGAAAAGCTCTGTTGGTTTTTATGTTGTGGCATTTCAGGTGCTGTCACATGTAGTATATTGTTGGAAAAATGATACACTGTAAATCTAACACCTTTTCCTCTTAGAGAAGGTATAATGATTAGCTACAGGGATCCAGTTGCCTGTGTGAGTCACAAAAAGGAGGGAAGACCCCAAATTTTGGAACTTTTTATAGGAAAACTTCTTAGTAACCTATCACACAGGTTAACATGGATAAAAAGAAAAGTGCCGTTTTCTGACATCAGATCCATAAATAACATTAAAGCTCTGGACCTGGAGGGTGATGACTTCAGGGTTGATGGGGCTTTTGTCCTCTTCCGAGTTCCTGCTGAGGAAGCTTCAAAAGCAGTGGCCAGATGGAGAGGAAGGTACCAGTTTATGAAGGCCCACGAGTGGTCTTTGGGTCATATGAGGCCTTTTCATTTTCAGCTTAAGAAACTGATTGACAGTCTTGGCCTATAAGCTGGGTGACTGTGAGGAAAGCAAAAGGTGTTCCACTGGGTGATGTTTTAGAAGGATGAATAGCACTTTGAACTGAGCGGTAGCTGGAGCTGAAAGTTTCTCTTTTCCCCACGATCTGATACAAACTCTGTCTACGATATCTCCTTTGCACAGTTCCCTGGAGAGAGTGGTTCTCAAGACAGTGATGGCCAAATAAAGAGAGAACAGAGCAAAGGATCAGCTTTGTCAGTGGCTGGGCAAGCACAGGTGAAATTGCCTGGTGCGTGCTCTGGGAAGTGGTGGCTTCCCACCAGACAGACAGGGTTGCATGAGGCTTCCTGCCCTCTTCCACCCAAATCTATAAGGCAGGGTCTGCAAAGCCAATTCCGGGACTCCTTACACACTGAACCACCACAGGCCCTCTGTCCCTGTGGTCGGCCTCTCTGCCCATGTACTCCGCCATACGCGGAACCCAGGTGAGCTGCCACCTGGGTGAAAGCCCAGCACTTTTGCCTGCAGTGATCTGGCCCACTAGGACAGTGAGATGTCAGGACTGGCTGACTCTGATCGTGGAGGCTTCCTCTTCATCCCTTTGGGAGGAGCTGGTGAGGGGAAGGGAGCTTTGTCCACTCCCCTCACCTCCCGGGGGTGGCCATGGCTGGGAGGAGTATTGCAGGCACATTCCCCTCTCCCCTTTGTTGGTTGAGATTTTCAAGAAGGGAAACGGAGGAGGAGCCCAAGACTAGAACCAATTCTGTGTGTCAAAGGTGAGAAAGTTGAATCTGAAAAAAGAATCAGGAAATGCTTTGGATTAATGTAAAATGTAACGCTCACTCTTATATGCAGATTATATGACAAACATACTTTGTAAAGAATCCAGTTGGTATTGGGAAAGGGTTTTCATATAGAAACAGTGTTATACGTGGCATTTAGGTTTCTAGGTTAGCTCAAAAAAAGTAGTTAGCCCATTATGTGGCTGGAATATATTTACAGTGTTGTGAGAGAAACAAAATTGAATTAGAACTAGCGTTTCGTTTGTACGCATGTCCTTTGGGAGAAGTGGGTTTAATTAGAAGGTGATGAAGCAGATGAGGAAGAACCTGTGCAGTTCCCTCAGGGAGTCGTTATCCTAAGTGATCCTCGGTGTTCTGAGGAGGTGAGGGGCTCAGGTGGTGTTTTTGCCCCACATTGGTGGGAGAGAGCTGGGGTGCGGGGGGCTGTAGTGACTTGACCAGGACCCCGCAGCTAGGGACTCAGAGCTACTGCCAGTACTCTTCATTGTGCTGTTTCACCTCCAAAGGCACTGAATTGTCTCGTTTCTTTTAGGCACTTATTTTCTGTTTCATCTACAAATATTTCAGTCTGTATCTTTAAAATCTAAGAATTCTTTGTTTTAAAAAGTCATAAAACCACTCTACACCAAAAAATTTAATAGCTACTGTCTTAGTTCTGGCTGCTATAACAAAAATCCCATAGACTGTGTGGCTTATGGACTCAGAAATTTACATCTGGAGGCTGGGAAGTCCAAGGTCAAGGTGCCAGCAGGTTCCGCGTCTGGTGAGGAACTGCTTCCTAGTTCACAGACAGCCATCATCTCATTGTGTCCTCACATGGAGGAAGGGGTGAAGGAGCTCTCTGGGGTCACTTTTATAAGGGCATCTGCCCTCATGATCCAATCACCTCCCAAAGGTCCTACCTCCTAATATCACATTGCGGGTTAGGATTTCAACATATGAACTGGGGAGGGGCACAAACATTCAGTCTACAGCAGCTACTTAATATCAATCACATTTTTCTAATTGTCTCTAATTGTCTTATTATTTTTTTACAATTTGTTGGTATCCAAATAAGACTCATTCATCGCGATTGGTTGGCTTATTTCTTAAGTCTCTCTTAATCTATAGGTTCCCCATCGCTCTCTCTTTTTCCACTTGCGGTTACTTTGTTCAGGACCTTGGGTTGTTTGTCCTGTGGATATTCCCCCAGTCTGCAGTTTGCTTTTTGCATTCCTGTGGCATGTGTCTAACATGTTTCCCTGCCTTCTCTGTTTGTTAGAAACTTGCAGTTATTTTTAGAGTTTTGGTTCAATTATGCTCAATTTTGAGGGGTGGAAGTGGGGCGAGAATACATTTTCGGTGATACCATGTTCTTACAGCAGGAAATACACAATGTTTGCTTTTTTTGTTTCTTGGGTTGTTTGTTTGTTTTGTTTGTTTTCACTGTGCCTGTCTTTTTGCTGTGATGCTAACCAGTATTAACGATCTTTGTTTACATCCATTTATCACTGGGGGTGTCAAATGGTGATATTCCTGTTGCATCCTTTCCTTCACTTATTAGCTGCAACATCTCCAAGAAGAAAAACTTCCCCTCATCAGTTAGTTGGTTTCCCGGGGATACAATTTATATGCGAAAGGCAGGTTAAATGCGTCAATCTTCCCTCTTATTTCCAGTTATCAAAATAATGAGTTGATTCTCTACCATTCTCCTATGGTAACAAGGATGTTTCACTTGGTCCTCTGTTTGCTTGCTTAGTAACATTATGAATCAGTTGGGCTCACACATATACTTTTTTTAAATTGAAGTATAGTTGATGTACTAATCATATACGTTACAGGTATACAATATAGTGATTCACAAGTTTTAAGGGTTATACTCCATTTATAGTTGTTATAAAATATTGGCCATATTCCCTGTGTTGTACAATATATCCTTGTAGCTTATTTTAACACATATAATTGATGTGTGTCAACCCATTGCAGTTCTTATACTTGGATGCTCAAGTTGTCCATTTTTGGCTGGAGGGAGCTTTTTCAAGTTGGTGAGGCATTTTTCTTTTTTTATAAATTTATTTGATTGATTTATTTTTGGCTGCATTGGGTCTTCGTTGCTGCTTGCACGCTTTCTCTAGTTGCGGTGAGCGGGGGCTACTCTTCATTGCGGTGCGCGGGCTTCTCATTGTGGTGGCTTCTCTTGTTGCGGAGCACGGGCTCTAGGCACGTGGGCTTCAGTAGTTGCAGC
Source organism: Pseudorca crassidens (assembly GCF_039906515.1). NCBI lineage: Eukaryota > Metazoa > Chordata > Mammalia > Artiodactyla > Delphinidae > Pseudorca > Pseudorca crassidens. The sequence goes on from NC_090298.1 coordinate 61,068,767, forward strand.
ACATGGGCTCAGTACTTGTGGCTCGTGGGCTCTAGAGCACAGGCTCAGTAGTTGTGGCGCACAGGCTTAGTTGCTCCGTGGCATGTGGGATCTTCCCGGACCAGGGCTCGAACCCGTGTCCCTTGCATTGGTAGGCAGATTCTCAACCACTGCACCACCAGGGACACCCGAGGCATTTTTCTTGAAGAAATAGTTCCAGCCAAGTTGACTAAGTTATGTTCTTCTTTTATAAACATTCTTTGATGAGGCTTGCTGACCACCTGGAGGTGGAGGCATGACTTGGTATCTGCCTAGCCATCCCTAGTCATACCAAGCCTCAAACATCATGGAGATTTTGAGGGGAGCCATTGCACAAGGCCTGGCTGCAGCTCCTTTCCTAGGCTCCAGCTCCTAATCTTGGTGGCTATAACAAGGCAACCTGGCGTGATGGAAAGATACTCACTGACCCAGGCTTGAGTTCCAACTCTGCCCTACACAAGCTGTGTGGCCTTGGAGATGCTGCCTAACTGTTTGTATGCTGGGAATAATACACTGTCAAAAGGATTGGTACAGCTGTAACAGACGTACGGTCCCTGTAGACCTTCTAGGTTCTCATGAATATGTGTGTGTGAGTCTAAGTCTTTGAAATTCAGAATGTATTTTACACTTAACAGGGCATCTCAATATGGATCAGCACATTTCAAGTGCTTAATGGCCACGTGGCAGCTATTAAAATGGAAGAAGCAAGGAAGAAAGTAGAACTTCACATTAGAGTTCTTTCTTTTCCATTTTCTTTTTTTTTTAATTGAAGTAGAGTTGGCATACAATATTGTGTTAGTTTTAGGTGTACAACATAGTGATTCAATATTAATATACATTATGAATTGATCGCCACAATAAGTCTCATAACCATCTGTCACCATACAAAGTTATTACAATATTATTAACTACATTCCCTGTGCTGTACTTTACATCCCCATGACTTATTTTTTTTTACAACTGGAAGTCTGTACCTTTTAATTCCCTTCACCTATTTCACCCACACGTGAGTTCTAAATCAAAAAATTACAATTTGACATTGTAACTCGACAAGAAGTACAGCACAGTAGTTCACAAGAAGTACACAAGCAGTAGTTGTGCTGGTTATTTGTCTCTTGGGTCTCAGCTCCATTCCTGCTTTTCCATATTTTCCTTTGTATTATGGGGGGCTAGAAGCCTGCAAACTGCATCTTCCAGACTTCTTTGCCAGCTGGTCTACTCTTAGATTCTGCAAGTAGGAGGTACTGGTAGGAAATTGGGATGTGGGAGAAAGGAGGAGACAATAGCAGTGGCTACTTCGCAGTGGCAGTGGTACAACTTTCACAGTGATGGTACCATCATCACTGATGAGTACAAGTATGGGCTTGTGGGTACCAGCCCAGGGTGTTAACAGTTTCTGGTCTCTGGATGTTACCCTTTCATCTTCTGTTTCTCCAGTTTTTATCTCCATCTCCTTTTTGCTCTTCTGTACCTTCCAGCACCTCGTAAACAATTCTCTACACCAATCTCCTTCTACATATGTAGAGGAATTTCCATTTCTCCCACTGGACACTTGGAGTCTCAGGTCAGAGAGAGCTAGGTTATAATCTCTGTGCCACTTACTTTGTTCTGTGGCTTAACTTCTTTAATTTTCAGTTTCTTCCTCTGTCTAAGGAGGATCGTAGAAGTAACTGCCTCACAGAGTTGTATGAATATATTATACACTCACACACACACACACGCACACACGCACACACACACACACACACACACACAGACACATGTTGTTAGCTTTGAACATAACTCTCAATACGTGTCTGCAAGACACAGACCAATTTTTGAAGGCTCGTCATTTAACATTTTTTTATTATGGAAAAGTTCAAATATATACAAAAATAGAATAGTATAATGAAACTTCATGCAAACATTACCCAGTTTCAACAGTTATAAAATTAAGGCTATTCTTTTATATATACCACCCACTCTTCCCCCTACTCTGGGATTATTTTAAAGCAAATCTAAAACATCATCTTATTTCAGCCGTAACTATTTCAGCACGTAACTTTGAGTTAAGGACTGTTTGAAAAACAACCATGATACTATTAGCATATATAAAAATTAAGATAATTGCTTGATATCATCAGATACCAAGACAATGCTCAAATTTCCCTAATTAGCTCATAAATGTTTTTGTTTTTAAAAAATGTTGTTTGAATCATGGTTGAAATAAGACCCACCAATTGCAATTGGTTGATATGTTTCTTAAGTATCTTTTAATCTGTAGGTACCCCTGTCTCTTTTTTCCCCTTAAGATTTGTTTGTTGAAGAAATCGGGTCATTTGTCTGGCAGAGTTTCCCATAGTCTGGATTTTGCTGATTACAGTCCTGTGGTATCATGTACCCCATTCTTCTGGACCTATATTCTCTGTATATTGTTAGTTAGATCCAGAGGTATATTGGTTGGTTGGATTCAGGCTTATTTATTCAGACTTCTTTATAGGTAGTGTTGTGTACGTCCGTTAGGAGGCATATAATGTCTGGTTTTCTGTTTTTGTGATGTTTCATGATTGATGCCTAGATCCATTAATTCATTAGCGTTGCAAAAGTCTGTGGTCCATTCTTTCTACAAAGCTTCTGGAATGCTTCTATAAAGAGAAACTCCCCTCATCAACGATTTGCCTATCCTGAGGTACGGTTCATATGGGAAAGATGGGGTAAATGCTTGACACTTCTCTTTTACCTAGCAATTTTCAGAATAGGGGTTTGATTCCCTAGCATCCTCCAAAGATAACCAGTGATGTTCTTAGTATTGTTATAAACTTATCAGTTTATAAATGTCAGCTGTGTCCCAGTCAGTTCCAGTTATTGTTCCTACTGATGCTCAACTCCTCTATCTTTGGCAACTGGAAATAGCCATGTTGTCTCCTAGTTATCTCTGATGGGTCGTTTGCCTGATGGTGTGACAGGATATTCCAGTTTCATCATGTTCATTCCCTGCTATGGAGTTAGTCATTTCTCTCAGGACCCTAATTCTTCTTATTGAAAGATGGTACTTAGAGACATGATCTGGGCAGTGGAGTGATCATTGCTAATGGACGGGTCATTGTCTTCTGGCATTTTAAGTGGACATAGACAGAAGATAAATGTTTTTAAAGATAAAATGCATCATGAGTTTATACTAACACTTCCAGTTCAGATTTAGGACCTTTTCTTTAACCTCATCAGTCTTAACATTATTTCGTCTTCCCATAACATAAATCCTGGTTCTTAACAACACCAAGATAATTCCTCATTTGTTGTATCCCACAACACACATGCAACAGTCTCAGAATCATTGCTGAAAACAGTTTAGTATTTTTTCCCAGTAATTTTTTACATTAGAGTATATCCTACTAGGGATGAACAGGCAAATTATTGTGTTTTAAGTCATTTGAATGTTCCTTTTTATGTAGCAATCCTATTAACAGTGGAATGGTGATTAATTCAATACAGTTACATTCATTTGTTTCATTTTACTTTTGATTTGCTCTTTTTAAAAATTTGATTTTTTAATAATAATGTAAATGATTTACCTGTTACAAAGTAAAATCTTTATGATGTGGTATATTCAGAGAAGTTTAGATTTTATCCCTGTCTTCTACATAGTATGCCCTCCATCAAAAAGTAACTGTATTTAAAATGTTTGTGCTTTTTATAATATTGTTTTAATTACATACAACCATGTTTATATCCTCCATTTCTTAGATAAATGGTAGCATACTAACTCACTTTTCTGCATTTTGCTTCTTTCATTTAACAATATATCCTAGAGATCACTCCACCATAATTCATAAAGATGTTCCTCATTCCTTTTTATAGCTGTATAATATTCCATTGTATGGTTGTACAATAGCTTATTCATCCAGTCTGCTATTGATATTTTTTGAATTATTTTTTGCTATTATGACTGTTGCTGAAGAGAATGGTCCTATGCTGATATCTTTTCATATTGTGATATCTTATTTTTAGTGCAATAATGAAATAAATTTTTTTCCAGAAAGGGCTTATTTATCTAATCTGGGACGTTAACTTCTGCCCATGATATAGAGAATTTCTTTGGGCCCTTTAGTTCTCTAGAAATTGTAAAATAGTAATGTAGTTTTTTTTTTTTGTGGTACGCGGGCCTCTCACTGTTGTGGCCTCTCCCGTTGCGGAGCACAGGCTCTGGACGCGCAGGCTCAGCGGCCATGGCTCACGGGCCCAGCCGCTCCACAGCATGTGGGATCCTCCCGGACCGGGGCACGAACCCGTGTTCCCTGCATCGGCAGGCGGACTCCCAACCACTGTGCCACCAGGGAAGCCCGTAATGTAGTTTTTCTCAAGCGTAAAATCTCTAGCAGAGGGTTCTTTGTGAGTAAAACCTGCTATTTTCTGTTTTTACCCCAGCTATAGTTTCGCTTTCATGGAGGTGTGAGATCTTTGAGAAAAATTTAGAGGAGGTTGGTCCTCTCAATGGTAAATGTCTGTTGGATACTGTAATTCCCCTCACCTTTTCATGGCAGCAAAATGGTTTCGGAAGAGTCGCGACTGCCTTTTCACCTTCACTTCTGTCTCTCCACTTACCTTAAAGTTCAGCAGTTACATTATCATTAACCCTGTCAACACCCACAGAATACACCCACAGGAGGCTGAGCATCACTGATTGTTTTAAAGAATTCCCTTGCATCTTCATGAGGACTTAGAACATAATAAATACCTTATCTTAATTTTTAGTCATCAAGACCTAAAATCAAGTTTTTTTTTTCCATTTTAGAAATTGAATGCACAGATGTGTATTCTTTCGTATGTTTAAAAATGTGATTCTCTTTTCTGTGCTAGAATCTCATATCTGATCTACAGATACTTTTACTGAAGTGCTTTCTTATGTTAATATCATTTGTAAATTGATCTTGTTTTTTTTCCTTATACAGATATATCAGCTTTATCAGTGAGCAATGCTTAGGGTGGCTCCTGAGTTGTATATGAGTGAATGAGAAAGTGTGATGAAGTTGGGGTGGCGCAGGGGAAGAAAGAGAGAAGCAGGGACACTATCAAGAGAGAGAGCAAACGTGTCAGAATGAGACAGATTTTGGGGGTGCAGATTAGAAACTGAAAGATGGAGAAAGTGATATAAAAAGTGGCTGTGTGCCTGTGCATGTCCAGAAGAGATACTCTTGAAGGTAGAGTAACTTTATTGTGTGTCACGAAAGAAGGAGGACAGAGTTGTTTACCTGCCTCAATTTAGGAGAGAGAAGCAAGGTTGGGTCACGGTTCCTTCTGTGGACCATCAGGTGGTGCTGTCAAACTAGGGCAGCTTGGTGGTCAAACATGCAGAAGGGTTAGGGTAGATTGGTGCAATTCAACAACAGTTCATAAATATTTATTGAGAGTCTAACTGAGCATCAAGCCCCTGTGTTCGATTTAGGATACAAAGATGAATAAGATGATCCCTTCCTTAGGGGAGTTTATATTCTAGTTGGGATGGGGAATGACATACAAACAGGTACAGGCATACCTTGGAGATATCTCAAGTTCAGTTCCACACCACTGAAATAAAGTAACTATTGCAATAAAGCAAGTCACATGAATTTTTTTGTTTCCTAGTACCTATAAAAGTTATGTTTACACTATACTGTAGTCCAGTAAGTGTGCAAAAGCATTATGTCTAAAAAACCAAAACACTTTATTGCTAAAAACATGCTAACCATCAGCTGAGCGTTCAAGTCATAATCACTTTGCAATTATAACATTGACGATCTCTGATCACAGATCACCATAACAAATACAATGTAAAGTTTGAAATAGTGCGAGGATTTACAAAGTGTGACAAGAGACATAAAGTGAACAAATGCACTGATAGACTTGCTCAGTGTAGGGTTGCCACAAACTTTCAATTTGTAAAGAACACAATATCTGCGAAGTACAGTAAAGTGAAGCACAATAAAATGAGGTATGCCTGTATTTATTGCTGTGTAAAAATACCACAGATTAAGTGGCTTAAGATACACAAATTTGTTATTAGTTTCTGTGGGTCAGGAATCCAGGCACAGCTCATCTGTGTCCTCTACTTCAGGGTCTCTTACAAGCCTGTAAGGTGTTGGCTAGGGCTAGGTCTCATCTGAAGGTTTGATTGGCTTACTGACATGGTTGTTGGCAGGATTCAGTTCTTCAATGCGTCTTACACTGAGAGACTCTGTTCCTTGCAGGCTGTTGGCCATAGGCTACCCTCAGTTCCTTGCCACGTGGACCAGTCAGATATGGCAGCATGCTTCATCAAAACCAGCAAGAGAGACCATCTTTTATTTTATTAAATTAATTAATTTATGTATTTGGCTGTACCAGTCTTAGTTGCAGCATGTGAGATCTCTGTTGCCACATGCAGGATCCATGAGCAGGATCTTCAGTTGCGTCATGTGAGATCTTCAGTTGTGTCGTGCAGGATCCTTAGTTGCAGCATGTGAACTCTTAGTTGCAGCACGCAAACTTTTAGTTGCGGCATGTGGGATCTAGTTCCCTGACCAGGGATTGAACCCGGGCCCCCTGCATTGGGAGCACGGAGTCTTAGCCACTGGACCATCAAGGAAGTCCCAAGAGAGACCGTCTTTTAGTAAGATGTCAGTCACAATCTTGTGTATCTTAATTACAGGTGTGATAGCCAGTCATCTCTGGTGTATTCTATTGATTAGAAGCAAGTCGCTAGGCCAGCCCACACTCAAGAGGATGGGATTCAGAGGGGTATGAATACTAGGAGGTGGGAATCGTTGCGGGAGATGTTAGAGTCTGCCTGCCATACAGGTGTTTACTATAGTTTGCTAATGTCTGAGAGAAGTAGGGTTCCGCAAAAGCAAGAGGAAGAGCATCTAACCCTGCCTGGCATGGAAATGGCCTCTCAGATAATGCAAACTTGAGTGTCACCTTGAACGACAAATAAGGATTAACTTGGTGTGTATATGGTAATAGGGAGAGGAGGAGGGAATTTTAAAACAGAAGGAACAGTGTGCACAGACATGGGAGCTGGGTGGGTGAAATAGGATGGTACGTCTGAGGGCTACCATCCAACAGTTTAGTGTAAACTGTGGGTGGAAGACATGCAAAAGAGTCAAATATAAGGCAAGGGCCAGTTTGGGGGTTTCTCCTTTGCCAGGCTAAAAAAATGAGGACTTTATCAAGGGGATCACAGGGAAGGTTTTAAGCAGGGTAGTGACATAGAGTTGTGGTTTCTTGATCTGGGAAGATTGTGGGAGATTGACTTTGATAGCTTTTACAATAATTCAGGCAAGAGATAAAAAGGGCCTGGATTAAAGTAGTGGCAATAGAGTGGAGGGAATACATTTTTATTTTTTAAATTAGGAAGTGATTTGATGTTTGGATAAGGCAAAGGTGGGAGATGGAATAATCTGGAGTGATGCCCAAGTTTTGGCGTAGTTTTGTCAGAACATGCTTGCTGGGGGCAGGGGAGAGAGAAATGGGAAGACAGAAAGGATGGGTGGAAGGAAGAGGTCTATAAAGTGTGTTTGTAAATTTATGTAGGTTTGTAGATTTAGTGACTGACTGCAGAGGAGCTTAACTCCAAATATTCTTTACAATGTTGATGTTCTCAATGTAATCAGTGTAACTATGTAAATTTACTTTCTAGTCAAACCATATGCCTCAGTGATAGGAGGTAGAATCAAATACAGAATTCATTTTCCTTGCAAACAGTTTGATAAAAGAAAAGTTGTTGTTAGAATTTTAGTAAGCCTAGACCGCAGGTGGGGCCCCCTGTCCAGTCCTGTCTAGTGCTTGGAACATTGTAAGTACTACTACTTAAAATACTACCACTCCAGAACACTTGGTACAAAGTGTCATGTCACTGACTTTTTCTTCAATTGAGTTACAATTCATATAACATAAAATTCACCACTATAAAGTGTATAATATAGTGGTTTTTTTTTTTTTTTTTTTTTGCGGTACGCGGGCCTCTCACTGTTGTGGCCTCTCCCGTTGCGGAGCACAGGCTCCGGACGCGCAGGCTCAGCAGCCATGGCTCACGGGCCCAGCCGCTCTGCGGCATGTGGGATCTTCCCAGACCGGGGCACGAACCCGTGTCCCCTGCATCGGCAGGCAGACTCTCAACCACTGTGCCACCAGGGAAGCCCAATATAGTGGTTTTTAGTACATTCATTATGTTGTGCAACTATCACCAATGTCTAATTCTAAACTATTTCCATCCTACCCAAGAGGAACTCCATACCTATTAGCAGTCAGTCCCAATTCCTTATTTCCCCAACTCTTGGCAACCGTTAATCTATTTTATGTCTCTATGGATTTGCTGATTCTGGACATTTCATATAAATGGACTCATACAATATGTGGCCTTTTGTGTCTGGCTTCTTTCACTTAGCATAACGTTTTCATGGTTCTTCTGTGTTGTAGTGTGTATCAGTATTCTATCCCTCTTTATTGCCCAATAATATTCCATTGTATGGATATACCACATTTTGTTCATCCATTTATTCATTGATGGACATTTGGGATGTTTCCACTTTTTGGCTCTTTTGAATAATGCTGCTATGAACATCCTGTACAGGTTTTTGTATGAACATATACTTTCATTTCTCTTGGGTATATAGTAGGAGTAGAATTGCTGGATCGTATGATAACTCTCTGTTTAACTTTTTGAGGAACCATCAAACTGTTTTCCATTGCAGCCACATCATTTTACATTTCTACTACCAGGTATGGAGGGGGGTGTCTCTGTTTCTCCACATCCTCACCAACACTTGTTACCTGTCTTTTTTATTAGAGACATTCAGGTGGATGTGAGGTAGATCTTATGGCGGTTTTGATTTGTATTCCCCTAGTGGCTAATTCAAGGTTGTTTTAAAGAATTAAACAAGATACCGTAGGTGAAATCTGATACGAATTTGGGTCTCAGTTCTATGCTAGATTCAGGGAACCCCCAGAAAAACTGTGTTAGTGCTTCCTGTCATTTTTATTTGCTCTGTAGCCTTTTAGCTCAGGAAGGCAGAGCACAGGCCTAACACCCACACTGGGCTTTATGCTCATGTAATATATTCATATACCCAAGTATGCCAGAATCCCCTGTGGATTCTATCCCAGAGCTCTAGAATCACAATCCAACGGGCCGGGACTTCCCTGGTGGAGCAGTGGTTGGGAGTCTGCCTGCCAATGCAGGGAACGTGGGTTTGAGCCCTGGTCCGGGAAGATCCCACATGCCGTGGAGCAACTAAGCCTGTGAGCCACAACTACTGAGCCCGCATGCCACAACTGCTGAAGCCCGTGCGCCTAGAGCCCGTGCTCTGTGATGGGAGAGACCTCCGCAGTGAAGAGTGGCCCCTGCTCGCCGCAACTAGAGAGGGCCCGCGTGCAGCAACGAAGACCCAACGCAGACAAAAAAAAAAAAGTTTAAAAACTAGATTAAAAAAAAAAAGTCTAACGGGCCCCAACCTGTGCATTAGAAAAAACCTACACATTTGAATCACTGCCCCAGTTCCCGTCTAAGAGAAGTAGTTGGTAGGATTTTGAGGAAAGGCAAACAACTTGGGGTTAAGTGGCACTTTCTTTTGCTGCCACAGGAGGCGCCACTGAGTACATGCCATTCAGATCCCACAGTAACACCTGAGAGGGTTAGTCACCATTTTTACAAGTGCAGAAACTAAGGTTTGGATTTGGTTCAGGAGCTTAGTATCAGTATGAAATCTTTGGAACGCTGGAATTAAATGTAGGGCCAGGTTTCCGGTTTGGGCACAATGAGCCACACACTGTGTGTTGGTTCTTGATATTTGTTTTGCTAATTTAGAGGGAATGGAGGTAAAGATAATTCCCAAATGGTGGCTCATGCAAAATTCATGTGTAGATGTTTTGGAATGCGTATTCTACCTGCTCCTGTGAATGCAGATGCAGCTGCCGGCTGTGGAAATTCCCAATACAACAAGTTAAACAAGCCAGGCTGTGAAGACCCAGCTAAAAAAGACTTGGAGGCGGTCTGTGGAAAACTGCCCTTTCTACTTTTCCAGTTCTTATTTTGATTAAGTAGCATTGCTTTGTAGAAGGAAATAAAGTTCCTAAGGAAACATTCTGTCTTTCTTTAGGCTGCCTTTTCCCGGGTTATAGTGGAATGAATTGGATTTATGCTTAGAAGGAGGGAATTTAAAATCACCTTCTTTTCTAGCTTCTTTTGTATGATAATCAGAGAAGGTAGGAATGATAATGGTAATAATGTCAAAAGGGAGCTCTGACAAAAGATTTTGCTGCATGTTAATTCAGAATTGATTGCAGTTGTCAAAGTTGCATCAGTCAGGGAAACAATTCAACTCAGATGGTTCTAATGAAAAGACTTAAATGGAGAAAAGGTGTAAGCAGAGATTAGTGAAGACAGGAAACAGTGAGGTGCCCCGACTAGCAACCGTGTGTAGCCCTCACCAGATCTAGGGCCGAAGGGGCCAAGAGAGGAGAGAGCATTGCAGGCTGTAGGGCCCCTGGCAGGAGCTGTGCTCATGATAGCACCAGCTATTTCCAGGCCAGGGCACTGAAGCAGGGAGGAGTGGGGAAGAAATGCCTCAACCTCAGTTTCCTCTCATCCTCCACTGCCTTGCCAGCGTGAAGCCAGCTGGGAAAGGAGGCTGGGGGTGCAGGCTGCAGAGGTGAGCTTCCCCGGGTACAGAGCAGTGGACGGGGGTGGTGGGTTGCAGTTGGAGACCAGTTTGCACAATAACCAACTATTTTACAGTGAGCACATTCTATTTTTTGTTAATTTTAGAAGGTGTTATTTTGGAGAACGTTGAGAAATAGTGCAAGTATAGAAAAACGTCTGTTTCTCATTTTTAAAAAATTCCACTCTATTTTACATTTACTCCAGCAGAAGCTTCTTATCTTCTAGGTCGTAACTTTGTTATGAAGTCTCTTAAACTTTGCACATTTTACTTATTTTCCTAATACATTTGTGCATATCATTATACAGTGATAAGCCTAAAACAGAGGGTGCCATGCTTTCATAATTGGCAGGGGGTGATTTTTAAATTTCCCTTTTCAGATGAATGCATAGATATTAGTGAGTTATTCTAAGGTGTTCACTGGTCTTCAAGTCAAATGAGTCAAAGTGGAATTTAATTGAGCGTTTTTGTAACCCCTAGCTGAGGGGAAGATGCAGTGTGTTAAAGACATCCAGATAGCCGCATATGTCTCCCTGCAGACCCAGCTGGGAACTATTCTGCTTCATACATTGATGAGATATGCTGACTTGCAGTGTTGGTGGTAACCTAGTGACCTGCTTTCTCTGTCATCCTGTATGTAATTCTTCTAGGTCTAAGTAAAGGGCAGATGAAGGTCTGTGTCTCTGGGTGCCTATGGGGTTGCTAGGAAATGGGTTTCAAAGTGCTTCATGGTGATGCAGGAGGTTGAACTTTTTTGTGAAGGGTTGTCATGGAAACCAAGTACATCATTGCCTTGTCTGACTAATGTATCTTTTAATGATAAAAATTGTAATCCAGGGTTAAGGGATTAAAAATGATAAAAAAGTGAACTGTTAAAACCTGTAACTTGAGGGGGAATGCTGCTGCAAGTAGCACCTCTTTTGAGTCGGAAGATTTCACTGGCAGTGTAGTTCAACGTTGGTCGGGGCTTGGCTGTGTGAAGTGATGGGAGCTAATCAGTTTGTTTTCCTTCCTGTCTTCAGAGTAAGAAAACCATGATTTCACCCTGTGGCTTTTTGCTGTGGGGTTTTATTACCAACTCCAGCTCCTGAGCTTTTATGCGAGGCAGAAGGCAGCACACCCACACTGTGAGTGCCAGCGAGGTTGCCAGGGTCGGTTCTTTGGTTGGTTGATTGTTTTTACATCTCCCTTACCCTGTCCAGCCCCCTTCCCCCAAGAACAGTCCTGTGGGGTGACGGTGATAGCCCTACTTGCTCTTTGCTAAGCACTCAGATACCCGCACATCCCTGGAGCAGCTCCTGGAGCAGAGTCTGCCCTGACCTCCTGTGGTTGTTATAAGGGCCCTATAACGAAGCAAGATCCTCCTCTTCTGCAGATTGAGGACAGAACCTTCTAGTGTTGTAGGTATGATGAATTCTGCTTATATTTTGATCACTAGCTTATTAGGATAAACTTTCAAATGAAAGTACTTAGGATAGGAGAACTGAACTGAAAAGAGACTTTATACTGTGTTTAATGGTTCACCTGCCTCCATGGAGACTGAGCTCCTGGGATTTCATTTCCCACTCCCCAGCTGTGTGTGTGTGTAATAGACTTTTGTTGCATTGGAATAAATCTGCTTGTTTGTTTTCGACCTTTGCAAAATATCTTTTATTAATATTTCCAAATTTAATATATTTGAGTTTTTTGCATTTAAGGGGGAAAAGTTTGACATGAGTCCTTAGATTGACAGTGGAAATAAGCCAATTTAAATAAGTATTTCACTGAGCGGCATTTAAGACCCAAATCTATTTTCATTCATTCCTTCCTTTGTTCATTCATTCATTCATTCATATAGCATATATATGTTTTTAATGAGTACCTACTTTGTTTTGGGTACTTCCGGTGCATCTATTGTTTTTACAAAACAGTTGTCAGGTGTCAGGAGGTGCCTTTGAGGAACTGAAGGCAGAGGCTAGCCAGAGCCCAAGGCCTGTCCAGAGTGGCCACAGCCAGGAGGGTGCCATCTGGCAGCCGTACTGGGATCCCCTTGCTGAGGTCCCTGCATTCCCATGACTTGCTTCATATAATTTTGGCTGTTTCTCCAGTTCCAGAGTCTTGGCTGCAGCCCTTGATGACAAGGTGGAACACATGCCCAGCATTTCTTTATGTCCTTCCAGTATTGACCTTCTGTAGGGAATGTCACCTTTACTGCTAAAATGGCACCCAGAACCTAGCATCTGAAGGACTGCGTGGCTCTTGACTGCATCCCATGACGTTTTGTCTTCTGCTTTGATCCGCACTGCTTCCACCTCTGTGCGGGCCTCAGGGTGGGAGTGGGGCCCTCCTCCCCACTTTAAGAGTCTAGCCAACCCATACACTTAAGGCTCTGTCTGTGCTTCCCCAGAGTGGAGATGAGACAAGACTGTCATATTCAAGAGGACTTGGTTGAAGACTCAGGAATGACGAAAGAGAACAAGCGGAGTGGCCGCTCAGAGACCAGACCCTCTGGTTTGCTCTCGGGTCATGGCTGCTCTTGTTCAGTCTACCAGAGGCCTCAGGCTGGTCTTGCCTTCCCAGGGCCCCTCCGTAGCAGCTTGACCTTTATCCTTTCTCCTCCAGAATCCTCCCCCAGATTCCTAGACCCCTGAAGTCCAGACCAGATGAGACTAAGACTTTCCTAGGATATGTGTCATCTTTGAGAATATATGATTCTTGCTTAGGCTGTTTTCTCATCTGCTTAACGCGGTTAAGAGTGATACCTCTGTCCTTTGGGAGTAGTGAGGATTAAACGAGAGTATGCGTGCAAAGTGTAGTGGAGTGCCTGACACTTGGTAAATGCTTGTGATCATCACATTACTGCAAAGACCTCCCCTTCTAGTCATTTTCCACCATCACCCCAACCCCCATCTATAAGGACCATCCTTAGTGCTCCTGGCCTCAGCATGACTACGATAGTCACTGTCCTATGCCATGGCTGCCTCAGGGCCCCTCTTGTATCACAGAGTAAACCCATGGCCCTGCCTTCCTTCCAGTATTTATCTGTATGTTGTGATGTGATGTCTGTGTGTGTGTGCATGTGTGCATGTATGAACTCCAAGTTGGGAAACATAAAAGTGGGGGTATAGACTAAAAATGGCTGTGTTTATCGATCTTTTAGTACATCATTCAATTGGTGAAGTAGTCAGAGTAACCTTTGCTGTAAAATGTTCAGCATTTTATCCCCATTTCCTGTGTGTACCTCAGCACTTGGCCTGTCAGCATGGGAATAAGATCCTCTGGGCTATGCTTGTGCTCTCCTCTTAGGGGCTCACTCTTGCCGATCAAGGACCAGGAGATTGCATACAGGGCATTCATTCATTCATTCAGTTATGCAGCAAGTATTTGTTGAGCACCTACTATGTCCTCAGTTCAGGGACTACAAACAAGGTCTTTACTCTGCTATAATTCAGTCACCATTTTCATTCATGCATTCAGCACATCTTGAAATTCTGTGTTCATCTTCTGATCAATGAGAAATATTTCTTTCATGTCCTTTTTTTTCACTTATACTTTCATTCATCTATTCAGCAAATATCGATTGGGGGCTGATTATGTGTCAGGCAATGTCCAAGATACTGGGTTCTAGCAGCAAAAAAAAAAAAAAAAAAAACTTTCTGTCTTCTTAGAGCTACATTCTAGTTGGGGGAGACTACCAATAGAAAAAACAATTAAGTGAAATATAAATATTGTTATGGACTGAATGTTTGTGTCCTCCCTCCCAATTCATATGTTGAAATCCTAACCCCCAGTGTGATGGTATTAGGAGACAGGGCCTTTGCCTTTGGGAATTGATACGGTCATGAACGTGGAGCCTTCATGAAAGGGATCTGTGCCCTTATAAAAGGGACCCCAGAGAACTCTCATACCCTCTTTTCTGCCATGTGAGGACACAATTAGGAGTTGACAGTCTGCAGCCCATAAGAGGGCTCTTACCAGAACTCGACTGTGCTTGGGACCTTGGTCTTGGACTTCCAGCCTCTAGAACTGTGAGAAATAAATTTCTTTTGTTTATAAGCCCCCCAGTCTATGGTACTTTGTTATAGCAGCCCAGATTGACTAAGACAAATATGTTAGTTAGAGATAAGTCTTAGGGAGGAAAACAATTCAGGGAAGAGGAAAGGAAATGACCTTCTGAAATAGCCAACACTTATATCACATTTCATATCACATTTCACTGATGTTAAGATGCACTTTTTTTTTATTTTTTATTTTTTTTTTTAACATCTTTATTGGGGTATAATTACTTTACAATGGTGTGTTAGTTTCTGCTTTATAACAAAGTGAATCAGTTATACATATACATATGTTCCCATATCTCTTCCCTCTTGCGTCTCCCTCCCTCCCACCCTCCCTATCCCACCCCTCCAGGCTGTCACAAAGCACCGAGCCAATATCCCTGTGCCATGCGGCTGCTTCCCACTAGCTATCTACCTTACTACGTTTGTTAGTGTGTATATGTCCATGACTCTCTCTCGCCCCGTCACAGCTTAAGATGCACTTTTTCAAAAAACATTTTTGCAGCTCTAAAATTGGTATGCATCTTGTAATTGATAGCATTTACTAATTTAATTGACAGTATTTAAAATGGGAGATAAAATAATGGTGTGTCTTATAATGCATAGCTTCTTAGACTTAATAAATATGACCTGTACCACGTACCAGGTACCATTCTAAGCAATTTGTTAATTCGTTGAATCCTCCCAACAACCTTATTTAGGTTGGTATTATTATTATTCTCCATTTAAAGATGAGGAAACTGAAAGCCCAGAGATTAAGTAATTTACTGAAGGTAATTTACTGAAGGAAGTGGCAAAGTCAGGATTGGAACCCAGGCTGGTTGTGGAGTCTGGGCTCTTAACTGCTGTGATGTATTGCCAGAGAGGGTCTTTGGGAAGGTGACTTTTGAGAAAAGACTTGAAAGAGGTGAAGGGGCAAGCCATGAGGACGTCTGGAGGAAGAGTGATGCAGACAGAGGGAGTCCCTCAGTCTGGAATGGGTTTGGCATTTTGAGAGAACCACAAGCAGGTCTGTATTTTTGGAGTGGAATAAGTGAGAGGGAGGGGTAGGGGAGGTGAGGTCAGAGAGATGACCGGTGGGCACATCATGTGTCAGTTTAATCTATCTTAAGGACTCTGGTGTTTACTTTGAACCACCTTCTAACCAGAGGAGTGATTTATTTTACTAGGATCATTCTGCCTGATGCATTGAGAATAGTCTGAAAGAGACAAGTTAGGAGCTCACTGGAATAATTCAGGAGAGAAATGTCCACGGCTTGGATGAGAGTGGTAATGGCAAGAGATGGTAAGAAGTGGTCAGATTCCATATGTATTTGGAAGACACAGATGACATAATTTCTGATGGATTAAGTTTGATAGTGTGACATGGTGATGATGATATGAAAAACAATAGCCAACATTTGTATATTCTCATTAAATAATTTATACATGTTAATTTAATTTATCCCTGTAACAGCCCTACGAGGAAGTAAGTATTATTATTATTCCTATCCTATAGATAAGGAAACTGAGGCACTGAAAGTTTAGGTAGTTTGTGTAGTATCACAGACTAGTTAGTGGTGAAAATAGGATTCTAACCCAGGTGGTCTAGATCCAGAGTATGTTTTCAACTACTACATTTTATTGCCACTAAGCTGAGAAAAAGAAAGGAGTCGTATGTGAACTAAGATTTTTGCCCTGAGTAATTGAAAACCACTGAGGTGGTGATAAGTACTTTTTAAAAAAGAAATGATAGTAGCCAGATAAAGTTTGAATATGTTAAGTTAGAGTTGGCTTATAGATAGTTCTGTGGAGATGTTGCAAAGACAGTGGAATATACAGGTTTGGAGTTCAGGGGCAAGGTCCTACCCATTGACATAAGTTTGAGAGTCATCAGTACACAGATGACACCTAAAGCTATGAACCTGGATGGGATCACCAAGGGAATGAGTGTGGACAGAAAGAAGAAGAGATCCAAGAACTAGACTAAGTCTTGAGGCACCCAGCATTTAGAGATTGGGTTGATGAGGAGGAATCCAGTTCCTGAGAATGAGTAGCCACTGGGTAGGAGGAAGAAAGTGCAGTTACCTGAAAGCCAAGTGAAAAATAGTGCTTCAAAGAGGAGGGAGTCACCAACTGTGTCAGGTGCTCCTAATAGATTAAGTAAGATGAGGACTGATATTAGACCATTGGATTTAGAAAAGTGAAAGTCATTGGTGAACTTGACCAGGACAGCTGCAGTACAGTGATGGAGGCAAAAATCTACTTAGAGCAGTTTAAAGAGAGAATAAGGGAGAGAAATTGGAGACAGCAAATTTAGACTATTTTGAGAAGTTTTTCTGCAAAGCAAAGAAATGGGATGTCTTCTAGGGAAAGTGTTCTATAAATGTCTGTTGGGTTCAGCTCTTTGATAGTGTTGTTCAGTTCTTCTATATCCTTGCTGATTTTTTGTCTAGTACTTTTATTGATTACTGAAAGAGGAGTGTTGAAGCTCCGAACTATAATTGCAGATTTGTCTATTTCTCCTTTTAATTCTGTCAGTTTTTACTTTATATACTTTGCAGCAGTGTCATTTATTGATTACAAGCTTAGTATTGTTATGTCTTCTTGGTGAATTGACCTTTTTATCATTATGTAATGTCCCCTTTTAATCCCTGGTAATTTTCTTTGATCTGAAGTTTACTTAGACAGATGTTAATGCAGCCACTCTTCATTTCTTTTGATTAGAATTCACATGGTATATCTTTTTCCATCCATTTACTTTTAACCTACCTATATCTGAAGTGCATTTCTTGTAGACAGCATATGGTTGTGTCATGTGTTTCTAATCCATTATAATAATCTCTGTCTTCTAATTGATTTGTCTAGACCATTTACATTTAATGTACTATTGATGTTTCAATTTAGATCTACAAATTTATTATTTGCTTCCTGTTTGTGTCCTCTGTTTTTGTATTTCTATATTTCTTCTTTCCTGCTTTCTTTGGGTTATTGAAAACTTGTTAGTATTCACTTTAAATTTATATGTTATGTTTTCGACAATATTTGTTTGCATGTGAAAAGTCCACTTAGAAACATTGTTCTACTTCAAGTGGTATGAAGACATCTTCATATAGGTCCTTTTATCCTACCCTCTTTCTGTTATAGTTATCTTATGGATTAGATCTGTGTACATTAAAAACTCCATCAGATGTTGTAAAATTATCTTTCAACTGCCAAACATATTTTAAAGAACTCAAGAGAAGAACAGTAGTCTACTATATTTACTTAGATATTTACAATTTCTGTTACTCTTTCTTTGTTCCTAATCTTCCAAGTTTCCATCTGGTATCATTTCCCTTAGGTATGAAGGATTTCCTTTAGAATTTTTTTTTAGAGCAGGTCTGGTGGAAACTGATTCTTTTAGTTTTCTCTTGCTTGAGAAAGTCTTTATTTCACCTTAGTTCCTGATGGATATTTTCACTGAATATAGAATGCTGGATTGACAGTTCTTTTCTTTCAGCATTTTGAAAATGTTGCTTCACTTCCTTCTGTCCTTCATAGTTTCTGATGAGAAATCTTGTCATTTGAATCATTGTTCCCTTATAAAGAATGCATAATTTTCTCTGGATGCTTTTAAGAATTTTTCATAGTAAGGATTTTTAAGAATTCTTTTAAGAATTTTTGCAGTAGTTTAATTACAGTGTTTCTGGACATGGATTTGTTTGGGTTTATCCTGTTTAGAGTTTGCTTAGCTTCTTGAATATGTAGGTTTCACCAAAATTGGTAAGCTTTCAGGCATTATTTCTTCAAGACTTCTTCTGTCTTCTCTCAAACTCCCATGGCATTATGTTTGACCTTTTGTTATTGTTCCACGGGTCTCTGAGGTTCTGTTAATTTTTTTTAAATTATTTATTTATTTTTGGCTGTGTTGTGTCTTCGTT
The DNA here is from genome assembly GCF_039906515.1 of Pseudorca crassidens. NCBI lineage: Eukaryota > Metazoa > Chordata > Mammalia > Artiodactyla > Delphinidae > Pseudorca > Pseudorca crassidens. The sequence goes on from NC_090298.1 coordinate 61,087,376, forward strand.
GTGGTGTGCGGGCTTCTCACTGCGGTGGCTTCTCTTGTTGCAGAGCACGGGCTCTAGGCGCGCAGGCTTCAGTAGTTGTAGCACACGGGCTTAGTTGCTCTGCGGCATGTGGGATCTTCCTGGATCAGGACTCGAACCTGTGCCCCCTGCATTGGCAGGCAGATTCTCAACCACTGCACCACCAGGGAAGCCCTGTTAATTTTTTATTCAGTCTTTTCTCTCTGTTGTTCAGATTGGATAATTTGTATTGATCTATCTTAAAATTCACTGATTCTTTCATTTACCTCCATTCTAATATTGAGCCTGTCTAATTAGTTTTTTACTTTGGTTATTTTATCTTTCAATCCTAAAACTTCTATTTGGTTCTTCATTATATCTTCTATTCTTTGCTGAGACTTTCTACCTTTCTATTTGTTTCAAGTGTTAACCTTTACCTATTGGACCATATTTATAATAGTTGCTTTAAAGTCTTTGTCAGATAATTCTAGCATCTTTGTCACTTGACATTATCATCTTTTGATTCTGTTTTCCCACTCAAGTTGTGACTTTCTTTGTTCTTATGTCCAGGAATTTTGGATTGTATTATACTGTGAGACTTTGTATCTTGATTAAATCTTATGTCAGATTCTGATATTTTTGTTTCAACAGGGAGTCAACCCAATTGGGTTTAGGCTACAAGTTCTTATCAGCCTTAGATGGGTAGCAGTTTCACTGTAAGTTTCATTTTCAAAGCCTTTAGAGTGCTCTTTGCTTGTCTCTGGTGTTTATGCCACCCAGTGGCCAGCCTGTGACCTGGGAGGTGATCTGTCTCATAGTTTAGTTCTCAAAGTCTATGGTATGCTGTTTAATGTGAGATCCATGTGTGTGCAACTTGTAGGTGACCCCAGGAGTACATAAACAGCTTTATGGTTTTGCTTTTCCAAGCTCTTCCTTTTTTGCAGTCTCTTGGTATTTTCTATTTCCCAGGGTTTCCCTTTTTGGTCTTCTGGCCAGGAATCTGGGACTTTATTTACCTCATTCTGCTGTAAACTTCCTGTGACTGTGGCCACATTTGGAGCCAAGCGATGAGGGGATGGAGTTAGAAAAAAAGAGTAACAGGGATTTGATCACCTTCTCCAGACCACAGCTTCTCAGACTGAAGAGGAAAGTTCTCTTCCCTCAGAGTTTTAGTCTTGAATGGATTGCTGCTGCTATGGTCACAAGACAGCTTGAAGGCTGGGATGAGAGAAAATGGAAAAAGATGGAAAAAATGGGGAATCCTCCCCCTCCAAGTGTTAGGAGACCCTTTTCCCATTCTTTGAGCCAGAACTAGGGCTTCTTCTGGAGTTTTCTTTGAGAGCACTGATGGTTTTCAGTCTGCATTGAATATGGGCCAAGTGTACCAATGGGGGAAAAATGGTCAATTCACTACCAGTTCAAAGGTACTTTGAATTCTGGTTGTCTTCTCCAGTCCACCTGCTCCTATTTACTTTTCAAGATTCTCAAATAACTGCTCCATGAATTCTCTCTGGTTTTATAATTGCATTAGGTTGGAGAGACAGAATGGAGTGTGCTTATAACTTACCCAGAACCAGAACCTTTAGATATTTTACAGGAGGCCCATTGGCGTGGGCCATGCATAAGTTTGGTGTTGAAACAAGTTAAGGAGGGTTTTGAACCATAAGAGAGTGTTTTGTTGCTGCTTGTGGTGGTAGTGAGCGAGGTGATGTGTCCTTGCTGGTGCCTTTTTCAGAGACATTTTAGCAGCTATAGCAAATCTGTTTTTTAAACGATAACTTCAGAACTTTTAAATGCAAAATCTGAAATGCAAGTTGGCCAGACGCTTGTGATTTTTTAGCAAATCAATTTAGCTTTCCCATTTCCCCAGAGAAATCATCCAAGCGTACTGTGAACTTTGCTTTAACAACACATTATACTGTGAGAGAGTTAGGGAAGGTGGTTGGGAGCTGGCCTTGGACATCAAACAGACTTGAATTCCAGCCTCGGCCTTGTCACTTAGTAACTGTGTGACCTTGGTCAAGCTGCTGAACCTCTTTAACCTTCATTCCTTTATGGGTAAAATGGAGATAAATAATGATAGTGCTTACTTGATACAGTTGCTATCAATATATGATTCACTGAGGTAATGTAGGTAATGCTGTTCATATACTGTTGATAACTGTAAGCAATTATTCTTACTATGATTGTTTTTGTGTCTAAGTAAAATGTACCTATTTAGCTCCTCAAATTACTTTTAATCCCTTGAAGTATATGGCATCTAATCACTATTCTCTCAGTATTTCAATTCATATTGAACATCATTTAAAGTTATTTCTTGAGATTCAAGAACAATACACTTTTTTTAAATAGATTTATTTTTATTTATTTATTTTTGGCTGCATTGGGTCTTATTTGCTGCGTGCGGGCTTTCTCTAGTTGCGGAGAGCGGGGGCTACTCTTCGTTGTGGTGCTCGGGCTTCTCGTTGCGGTGGCTTCTCTTGTTGTGGAGCATGGGCTCTAGGCTCGCGGGCTCAGTAGTTGTGGCGTGTGAGCTCTAGAGCACAGACTCGGTAGTTGTGGTTCATGGGCTTAGTTGCTCCGCGGCATGTGAGATCTTCCCAGACCAGGGCTCGAACCCGTGTCCCCTGCATTGGCAGGCAGATTCTTAACCACCGCGCCACTAGGGAATCCCTCAAGAACAATACACTTTGAACTATGGTATTTCTGCTAGTGAAAGTATTTGAATAAATATTGTGAGTTACTTTCAGTACTTAACCAAAGACCAATGACATATATGGGTTGGAGTCATGGTAAGTATATCGCTCAGTATTCTGGATGTTTCATCCAAGAGCTGCTCCTCTGATGGTGCTGTACTAGTGACTACTCTAGAAAAAGACCTCTTTTCAAGCGGCCACCATCTCCTTTGTTGATGGCAATTCCTGTTTGCAACTGTCTTACTCTTCTCTTCTTCATTCTTTATTTTTATATTGAAAAAAAGTCAATGTGTTTACTGAAATGAACAGCAATCTGGTCACTTCCTAGGAAGTTGTGTAAACAAAATTTATCAAAATGCTGCTTGGTTGTAACTACATATTATTCAAAAGGCTTCTTAAATATTTTATTCCTGCATATTTGGAAATCTTTATTTGGAAGGCAAAATATTTTTATTTTGTGGAAATGCAATCAAGGAGCTCTTGGACGTAAGAATTAATATTTTTCTTTACTTCCTTTCACACACTAGTGGTCTTTTGCATAAAATTTTACATAATTGTTTAATTAATTGGAACTCAAATGCTTTTGAATAATTTTTTAGTGTGGTTATAACATTTTATATTGACTATTTTGCCAGAAATAAATTAATAACTAGCCCCTATTGATGGAGAAAATGTTGGCACAATATTATTTGACCAATTACAAGGCAGAAGTACACTGGGATTTTCTGTGGGTTATGCTTATTTTCTTTCCACATGAGTAGAATCTGGTGCACAAGCCTTCCTGTGAGCCCTGAGTTTTAATTAAAATTTAAATTGCCTTTCTGAAAAACTCTCAGTTGACTGACTAAAACAAAATGTAGAAAATGTCTTTATTTTGACTTCTGTGCTGTCATTGGAAAGCTTGTTGAAACAGAAGGATCACAGAAAAAGTATTGATGAAGGAAGCAAAACCACTTATATTTGGATGCACTTGGATAGGCTGAAGTCCAAGTGCTACTGTCGTGTTCCTCAGCTCGAGGACCCCCTACAAAACATCGTGTTCCCAGGGGATAATGGACCAGTAGCAGGGATAGATAAACATGCTTTAAAAGCCACCCAAATAGAAGAGCATTTTGGAAAGACAAGCCTGGGTTATTATAAGAATGAGATTTCCGAAGAGGAACATGTTTAACCTCATCTGAGATCTTCACAATAGATCTGAAGCTGGAGGAGTCTGTGTCTGTTACAAAGACATGTGGAAAGTTTTAAAATTACACAGGGATAGGAGAAGATTGGCCTATTTTCTTTTCTTTTTTTTTTTTTTTCAGTACGCGGGCCTCTCACTGTTGTGGCCTCTCCCGTTGCGGAGCACAGGCTCCGGACGTGCAGGCTCAGCGGCCATGGCTCACGGGCCCAGCGGCTCCGCGGCATGTGGGATCTTCCCGGGCCGGGGCACGAACCCGTGTCCCCTGCATCAGCAGGCAGACTCTCAACCACTGCGCCACCAGGGAAGCCCTGGGCTATTTTCATTGAAAGTGTGAATTTTAATTTCAGAAAGATTGGCTGTTATTTTCCACACTAAAATTATCCATTAAAGGAGAGAAAACATTGGTGCAGACCCCTTAGTTACACAGAGAATTAGAGAAAAGAAAGGTGACCAGATATCATTAGCAAAGGTGCTGAAGGAGAAGGTAACAAATAGTAACTAAACATATTTCATCCACATCAGCATGTTTTAAAGTGTATTTCAAAGAACACTAGTTGTGCAGGATATTAGACCAAAACAAACAAAACAGTGGGAGGTCTAGAGCTGTCTTGAATGAAACCATTTGTAAGCCATTAAAAGAAGCTAGATACATTTAAAAAATATTTATTTGTTTATTTATTTATTTTGGCTGTGCTGGGTCTTAGTTGCAGCATGAGGGATCTTCGTTGCGGCATGAGACTTCTTAGTTCAGCATGAGGACTTCTTAGTTGCGGCATGCAAACTGTTAGTTATGGTGTGCATGCGGGATCCAGTTCCCCAACCAGGGATCAAACCCGGGCCCCCTGCATTGGGAGGGTAGAGTCTTACCCACTGGACCACCAGGGAAGTCCTGCTAGATACCTTTTTGATTTGATAAAATAGTAAGTATGATTTGGAGATCCAGTTTATCATGTTGAGATTTTATTAGTGAGACTTCAGGTAAGAGATTTTATTAGTGAGACTTCAGGTAAGACATCAGTGTGTTCTAAGTTTTCTATTAAAGTATCAGTCAAATTTCTTTTTGCTCATTAGCTTAACCATTCTAAAAAATGTCAAACAAGAAATTAATTGTACTTTATACTCACTATAACATGTTTATTTTATTTTTTTTTAAGTGGTGCCTTTTAATCAAGATTGCAGTGAAGTTGGTGGGAGGTATTCATGGTGAACTTATAGTTACTAAGCTTGAGTCTAACTTTTTGTGGGGGTGTGGGTGGGGAGAGGTTCTCAGAAGATGCCTTCTATAGTATAGCCACAGAATAAAATGTAATATAGTGGGGTAGAGCCATCTGTACTACCCAAAAAAAAGATATTCTATATTTGGGACAAATTTTATGCCTTTTGGAGTTATCATTGCATTTTTTATGTTAAAAATATCTTCACTGAGGTATAATTTACATACTATATAGTTCATCCATTTTAAGTCTATAATTTCATGAATTTTAATTTATATACTTATGCAAACATCACCACAATCAAGTTATAGAACATTTCTATCACCCCTAAAAGATCCCTAGTATTTGTCCCACCCCCAGACCCAGGCCACCATTAACCTCTTTCTGTTGTTGTTTTTGCCTTTTCTAGAAATTCCATTTAAATGGGATCATACAATATGTAGTCTTTTCTGCATGGCTCCTTCCACTTCACATGTTTTCAGAGTTTATTTACATTATGCCAGGTGTTAGTCATTTGTTCCTTTCTATTGACAAGTAGTATTCCATGGTTAGGATATACCATATTTTATTTATCCATTTGTCAGCTGATGGACAGTTGAGTTGTTTTCAGTCTTCTGCTATTATAAATCATGCTGCTATGAACAGTTGCATACAACCTTTCATGTGGACATATGTTGTCCTTATTTCTCTTGAGTAGATACATAAGAGTGCAGTCAGGATTGTATGATAAGAGTATATTGGACTGCCAATAAAATGGACAACCTGGAAGAAATGGACAAATTCCTAGAAATGTACAATCCTCTGACACTGAACCAGGAAGAAGTAGAAAATATGAACAGACCAATCACAAGCACTGAAATTGAAACTGTGATTAAAAATCCATCAACAAACAAAAGCCCAGGACCAGATGGCTTCACAGGCGAATTCTATGAAAAGAGCCAACACCTATCCTTCTCAAACTCTTCCAAAATATAGCAGAGGGAGGAACACTCCCAAATTCATTCTATGAGGCTGCCATCACCCTGATACCAAAACCAGACAAAGATGTCACAAAGAAAGAAAACTACAGGCCAATATCACTGATGGACATAAATGCAAAAATCCTCAACAAAATACTAGCAAACAGAATCCAACAGCACATTAAAAGGATCATACAACATGATCAACTGGGGTTTATCCAGGAATGCAAGGATTCTTCAATATATGCATATCAATCAATGTGATACACCATATTAACAAACTGAAGGAGAAAAACCATATGATCATCTCAATAGATGCAGAGAAAGCTTTTGACAAAATTCAATACCCATTTATGATAAAAACCCTCCAGAAAGTAGGCATAGAGGGAACTTTCCTCAACATAATAAAGGCCATATATGACAAACCACAGCCAACATCATCCTCAATGGTGAAAAACTGAAACCATTTCCACTAAGATCAGGAACAAGACAAGGCTGCCCACTCTCACCACTCTTATTCAACATAGTTCTGGAAGTTTTAGCCACAGCAATCAGAAAAGAAAAAGAAATAAAAGGAATCCAAATCGGAAAAGAAGAAGTAAAGCTGTCACTGTTTGCAGATGACATGATACTATACATAGAAAATCCTAAAGGTGCTACCAAAAAACTACTAGAGCTAATCAATGAATTTGGTAAAGTAGCAGGATAAAAAATTAATGCACAGAAATCTCTTGCATTCCTATACACTAATGATGAAAAATCTGAAAGTGAAATTAAGAAAACACTCCCCTTTACTATTGCAGCAAAAAGAATAAAATACCTAGGAATAAACCTACCTAAGGAGACAAAAGACCTGAATGCAGAAAATTATAAGACACTGATGAAAGAAATTAAAGATGATACAAATAGATGGAGAGATATACCATGTTCTTGGATTGGAAGAATCAACATTGTGAAAATGACTCTACTACCCAGAGTAATCTACAGATTCAATGCATCCCTATCAAACTACCACTGGCTTTTCACAGAACTAGAACAAAAATTTTCACAATTTATATGGAAACACAAAAGACCCCGAATAGCCAAAGCAATGTTGAGAAAGAAAAATGGAGCTGGAGGAATCAGGCTCCCTGACTTCAGACTATACTACAAAGCTACAATAATCAAGACAGTATGGTACTGGCACAAAACCAGAAATACAGATCAATGGAACAGGATAGAAAGCCCAGACATAAACCCACGCATATATGGTCACCTTATCTTTGGTAAAGGAGGCAAGAATATACAGTGGAGAAAAGACAGCCTCTTGAATAAGTGGTGCTGGGAAAACTGGACAGCTACATGTAAAAGAATGAAATTAAAACACTCCCTAACATCATACACAAAAATAAACTCAAAATGGATTAAAGACCTAAATGTAAGGCCAGGCAGTATCAAACTCTTAGAGGAAAACATAGGCAGAACACTCTATGACATAAATCACAGCAAGGCCCTTTTTGACCCACCTCATAGAGAAATGGAAATAAAAACAAAAATAATCAAATGGGACCTGATGAAACTTAAAAGCTTTGCACAGCAAAGGGAAACATAAACAAGACGGAAAGACAACCCTCAGAATGGGAGAAAGTATTTGCAAATGAAGCAGCTGACAAAGGATTAATCTCCAAAACATACAAGCAGCTCACGCAGCTCAATATCAAAAAAACAAACAACCCAATCCAAAAATGTGCAGAAGACCTAAATAGACATTTCTCCAAAGAAGATATACAGATTTCCCACAAACACATGAAAGGATGCTCAACATCATTAATTATTAGAGAAATGCAAATCAAAACTACAGTGAGATATCACCTCATGCCAGTCAGAATGGCCATCATCAAAAAATCTACAAACAATAAATGCTGGAGAGGATGTGGAGAAAAGGAAACCCTCTTGCACTGTTGGTGGGAATGTAAATTGATACAGCCACTATGGAGAACAGTATGGATGTTCCTTAAAAAACTAAAAATAGAACTACCATACGACCCTGCAATCCCACTACTGGGCATATACCCTGAGAAAACCATCATTCAAAAAGAGTCATGTACCAAAATGTTCATTGCAGCTCTGTTTACTATAGCCAGGACATGGAACCAACCCAAGTGTCCATCAACAGATGAATGGATAAAGAAGATGTGGCACATATATGCAATGTAATATTACTCAGCCATAAAAGGAACAAAACTGAATTATTTGTAGTTAGGTGGATGGAACTAGAGTCTGTCATACAGAGTGAAGCAGCTGGTGGCCGCTGACATCTGACATGAGCTCCTGGGCACAGAAGCGCTCTAGTTAAAGGTGTGGGCTACAGCATGAGGCTCCATAAGTCAGAAAGAGAAAAACAAATACCGTATGCTAACACATATATATGGAATCTAAAAAAAAAAAGAAGAAAAAAAATGGTCAGAAGAACCTAAGGGCAAGACGGGAATAAAGATGCAGACCTACTAGAGAATGGACTTGAGGATACGGGGAGGGGAAAGGGTAATCTGGGACAAAGTGAGAGAGTGGCATGGACATATATACACTACCAAGCGTAAAATAGATAGCTAGTGGGAAGCAGCCACATAGCACCGGGAGATCAGCTTGGTGCTTTGTGACCACCTAGAGGGGTGGGATAGGGAGAGTGGGAGGGAGGGAGATGCAAGAGGGAAGAGATATGGGGACATATGTATATGTATAACTGATTCACTTTGTTATAAAGCAGCAACTAACACACTATTGTAAAGCAATTATATTCCAATAAAGATGTTAAAGAAAAAGATTAATAGGAAAATAGAAAAGAAATTGGGATAAATAAATATGACCTTAAACAATAAGATTCTAAAAAAAGAAAAAGTATATTGGTCTTTTTAAGACACTGCCAAATTGTTTTCCAAAGTGCCTGTAACATGCTACATTCTCATCCCAACCACTGCATCAGTTTTTACTAGAATAAATGGTTAATGGTGAACTTATGAGCAGGAAGTATGGTGTGGAGGAGAGCTGAAGAAGACTCTCTACCACCAGCACCACTGTGATAACAAGGATGCTGGGGAGTCAGATTGGACCAATCGAACAAAGGGGAGGGTCGGAGTAAGAATATCCACAGGGTCAGATACAGGGATGGAACCAGGTCGGGGAGGAAACATCAAAGTGCTGAACCTAGGAAACCTCACAGGCCCCAGGGACTGCCTTGGGTCAGCTTGCAGTGAAGATGCCGTAGAGACAAGCTTCTTACTGGTTTAAGTGACCCAGCAGGCCTTGGATAGAGAGCTGAGTCTTTGATATAATAATAGTACAGTGATAACGGCAACCAAAATTTATATAGTACTTACTTTACACTAAGTACTGTTCTAAGCACTTTACGTATAAATTTATTTAATTTTCACACCAACCCAGGAGATAGATGGGTCCTGTTTTTGCTAACCAAGACCCTAAAGCAGAGGTTAAGTGACTTGCCCAAGATCACCCAACTAGTAAGTGGCAAAGCCAGGATTCAAATAGAGGCCATCCTCTTAACCACTAAGCTAACCTCCTCTCATTGTCATCCTTGTCACCTATGCCTGGGTCAGCTCAGGACGTTACTGACCACAGTGAGGGGCTGGAAAGCTTGAGTCAGGAGAGACAAGACCCTTGTTGAAAACTTAACAGAAAAAAAATCCCAGAGGCATAGGCCACAGTTTCCCTCTCAGGATCCCACCCGAGAGTCAGTATAAGCATAGGGCAAGGAGGTAATGGTAAATGTAAAGGGAGCCCTATGTGGAATATTTCTTAAATTGCTTAAAACAAACCTCCAAAACTCATCTCTCAAGCTCTGTAACTACTACTTGAGTCGTGTCCAAGATAGTTCCAATAGTAATGAACTAGAACCTTCCATGTAGGTTTTGCATGATTATAACTACTCTGTTGGTTTCAGTAGGATATTTTTCTACCAAATTAGCAAGATGTTGTACAAACTAACAAAAGTTTAAAGAATGAATAGTGTATAAAATAAAATAAAATAATCTTTTTGGTTTGGGGAACATTAAAATGAAATAGAAAAGTATGTTGAAACCAAAGCATCTCCATCAACACTTTGTGACGTTTCAATAACTTTATACACAAAATATTAGATTCCTTAAGGAGGCATGTGGGTAATCTCCTTCTTCTCCTCGTTATCGACCTCATCAATAGTGACTATTTATTGAGCATCCATTGTCCGTCTGATCATAAAGAAGATAATGCCCAGCCTTCAGGGACTCAAGAGGTCAGAGAATGGAGTGAGGTGATCATCCTTGGGCCTCCTTTGCCTACCTCATTTCCCTTTCTCTTTGGTCTTCATTTCCTAGGGAGGCTGTGTGTGTACTTACATGCTGTATCATTATCTCATTTGATCTTCATATCAGTCATGGGAAATAGGCACATTATTATCCTCATTTCACAGAAAAGGAAACTGAGGTTTAAAGTTTACCTAACTTATCCAAGGTCATTCTGAGTAGAATCTGTGTTTTTACCACTATGTATTTTTTCTCCCTCTTTCTCTCTCCCATCACCTTTTTTTGTTAGTTTTGTTTTTGATTGAATAAAGATTCTTTAAATTCTATAGTGCTTTTTTTCTCCCTCTTTCTCTCTCCCATCACCTTTTTTTAATATTTTTTTACTGAATAAAGATTCTTTAAATTCTGTAGTGCTTTACAAGTTTCAAAAGTTTCACACACATGATTTTATATAATCCCATAATAACCTTTTGCCCCCTACCCCTGTAGTGCCCCTCCCCCCCCACTGGTAACCTCCAGCTTGTTCTCTATATCTGTGAGTCTGCTTTTTTTTTTTAGTAGGTCTCTATTGGAGTATAACTGCTTCACAATACTGTGTTAGTTTCTGTTGCACAACAAAGTGAATCAGCCATATGCATACATATGTCCCCATATCCCCTCCCTCCCACCCTCCCTATCCCACCCCTCTAGGTCGTCGCAAAGCACCGAGCCAGTCTCCCTGTGCTATGCTGCTGCTTCCCACCAGCCAACTATTTTACATTCGGTAGTGTATATATGTCGATACTACTCTCACTCCGCCCCAGCTTTGCCCTCCCACCCCATGTCATCAAGTCCGTTCTCTATGCCTACCTCTTTATTCCTGCCCTACAGCTAGATTCATCACTACCATTTTTGTTTTTTTAGATTCCATATATATGTGTTAGCATACAGTATTTGTTTTTCTTTTTCTGACTTACTTCACTCTGTATGACAGACTCTAGGTCCATCCACCTCATTACAAATAACTCAGTTTTGTTTCTTTTCATGGCTGAGTAATATTCCATTGTATATATGTGCCACATCTTCTTTATCCATTCATCTGTCGATGGACATTTAGGTTGGTTCCATGTCCTGACTATTGTAAATAGTGCTGCAATGAATATTGTGGTGCATGACTCTTTATGAATTAGGGTTTTCTCAGGGTATATGCCCAGTAGTGGGATTGCTGGGTCGTATGGTAGTTCTGTTTTTAGTTTTTTATGGAATCTCCATACTGTTTTCCATAGTGGTTGTATCAATTTACATTCCTACCAATAGTGTAGGATGGTTCCCTTTTCTCCACACCCTTTCCAGCATTTATGGTTTCTAGCTGTTTTGATAAAGGCCATTGTGACTGGCATAAGGTGATAACTCATTGTAATTTTGATTTGCATTTCTCTAATCACTAGTGATGTTGAGCATCTTTTCATGTGCCTCTTGGCCATCTGTTATGTCTTCCTTGGTGAAATGTCTATTTAGGTCTTCCACCCATTTTTTAACTGGATTGTTTGTTTTTTTGATATTGAGCTCCATGAGCTGTTTGTATATTTTGGAGATTAATCCTTTGTCTGTTGTTTCATTTGCAAATATTTTCTCCCATTCTGAGGGTTGTCCTTTTGTCTTATTTACGGTTTCCTTTGCTGTGCAAGAGCTTTTTTTTTTTTTTTTTGGTACGTGGGCCTCTCACTGTTGTGGCCTCTCCCGTTGCGGAGCACAGGCTCCGGACGTGCAGGCTCAGTGGCCATGGCTCACAGGCCCAGCCGCTCCACGGCATGTGGGATCGTCCTGGACCGGGGCACGAACCCGTGTCCCCTGCATTAGCAGGCGGACTCTCAACCACTGCACCACCAGGGAAGCCCTGTGCAAAAGCTTTTAAGTTTAATTAAGTCCCATTTGTTTATTTTTGTTTTTATTTCTGTTACTCTAGGAGGTGGATCAAAAAAGATCTTGCTGTGGTTTATGTCAAAGAGTGTTTTTCCTATGTTTTCCTCTAAACGTTTTATAATGTCTGGTCTTACATTTAAGTCTTTAATCCATTTGGAGTTTATTTTGGTGTATGGTGTTAGGGAGTGTTCTAATTTCATTCTTTTACATGCAGCTCTCCAGTTTTCCCAGCACCACTTATTGAAGAGGCTGTCTTTTCTCCATTGTATGTTCTTACCTCCTTCGTCATAAATTAGGTGCCTATATGTGCATGGGTTTATCTCTGGGAATTCTATTCTGTACCATTGATCTATATTTCTGTTTTTGTGGCAGTAAAATACTATTTGATTACTGTAGCTTTGTGGTATAGTTTGAAGTCAGGGAGCCTGATTCCTCCAGCTCCGTTTTTCTTTCTCAAGATTGCTTTGGCTATTCGGGGTCTTTTGTGTTTCCATATGAATTGTGAGATTTTTTGTTCTAGTTCTGTGAAGAATGCCATTGGTAGTTTGATAAGGATTGCATTGAATCTGTAGATTGCTTTGGGTAGTGTGGTCATTTCCACAATATTGCTTCTTCCAATCCAAGAACATGGTATATTTCTCCATCTGTTTATGTCATCTTGATTTCTTTCATCAGTGTTTTATAGTTTTCTGAGTACAAGTCTTTTGTCTCCTTAGGCAGGTTTATTCGTAGGTATTTTATTCTTATTGTTGCAATGGTAAATGGGAATGTTTTCTTAATATCTCTTTCTGATTTTTCGTTGTTGGTATATAGGAATGCCAGAGATTTCTGTACATTAATTTTGTATCCTGCAACCTTACCAAATTCATTGATTAGCTCTAGTAGTTTTCTGGTGGCATCTTTAGGATTTTCTATGTATAGTATCATGTCATCAGCAAACAGTGACAGTTTTACTTCTTCTTTTCCAATTTGTATTCCTTTTATTCCTTTTTCTTCTCTGATTGCCATAGCTAGGACTTCCAAAACTATGTTGAATAAGAGTGGTGAGAGTGGACATCCTTGTCTTGTGTCTGATCCTAGTGGAAATACTTTCAGTTTTTCACCATTGAGTATGATGCTTGCTGTGGGTTTGTCATATATGGCCTTTATTATGTTGAGGTAGGTTCCCTCTATGCCCATTTTCTGGAGAGTTTTTATCATAAATCAGTGTTGAATTTTGTCAAAAGCTTTTCCTGCATCTATTGAGGTGATCATATGGTTTTTAATCCTTAATTTGTTAATGTGGGGTATCACATTGATTGATTTGTGTATATTGAAGAGTCCTTGCATCCCTGGGATAAATCCCACTTGATCGTGGTGTAAGATCCTTTTAATGTGCTGTTGGATTCTGTTTGCTAGTATTTTGTTGAGGATTTTTGCATCTATGTTCATCAATGATATTGGTCTATAATTTTCTCTTTTTGTGATATCTTTTTCTGGTTTTGGTGTCAGGGTGATAGTGGCTTCATAGAATGAATTTGGGAGTGTTTCTCCCTCTGCAATTTTTTGGAAGAGTTTGAGAAGTTTTGGTGTTAGCTCTTCTCTAAATATTTGATAGAATTTGCCTGTGAAGCCATCTGGTCCTGGGCTTTTGTTTGTTGGAAGGTTTTAAATTATGGTTTCAGTTTTATTACTTTTGATAGGTCCCTTTATATTTTCTAATTCTTCCTGGTTCAGTCTTGGAAAATTTTACCTTTCCAAGAATTTGTCCATTTCTTCGTGGTTTTCCATTTTATTGGCATATAATTGTTTGTAGTAGTCTCTTAGAACCCTTTGTATTTTTGCAGTGTCAGTTGTGATTTCTCCTATTTCATTTATAATTTTATTGATTTGTGTTCTCTCCCTTATTTTGTTGATGAGTCTGGCTAAGGGTTTATCAATTTTGTTTATCTTCTCAAAGAACCAGCTTTTAGTTTTATTGATCTTTGCTATTGTTTTCTTCATTTCTATTTCATTTATTTCTTCTCTGATCGCTATGATTTCTTTCCTTCTACTGACTTTGGGGTTTCTTTGTTCTTCTTTCTCTAGTTGTTTTAAGTGTAGGGTTAGATTGTTTATTTGAGATTTTTCTTGTTTCTTGTGGTAAGATTGAATTGCTATAAACTTTCCTCTTAGAACTGCTTTTGCACATCCCATAGGTTTTGGACATTGTGTTTCTGTTGTCATTTGTTTCTACATATTTTTTTAGGTCTTCTTGATTTCTTCAATGATCTCTTGGTTATGTAGTAGTGCACTGTTTAGCCTCCATGTATTTGTGTTTTTTACAGTTTTTTCCTGTAATTGATTTCCAGTCTCATAGCATTGTGGTCAGAAAAGATGCTTGATATGATTTCAATTTTCTTAAAGTTTCCAAGGCTTGATTTGTGACCCAAGATGTGATCTATCCTGGGGAATGTTCCATGTGCACTTGAGAAAAAAGTGTATTCTGCCACTTTTGGGTGGAATGTTCTGTAAATATCAATTAGATCTATCTGGTCTATTGTGTCATTTAAAGCTTGTGTTTCCTTCTTTATTTTCTGTTTGGATGATCTGTCCATTGGTGTAAGTGGTGTGTTAAAGTCCCCTACTATTATTGTGTTACTGTCAGTTTTTCCTTTCATGGTTGTTAGCATTTGCCTTATGTATTGAGGTGCTCCTATGTTGGGTGCATAAACATTTATGATGTTATGTCTTCTTCTTGGATTGGTCCTTTGATCATTATGCAGTGTCCCTCCTTATCTCCTGTAGCAGTCTTTATTTTAAAGTCTGTTTTATCTGATATGAGTATTGCTACTCCAGCTTTCTTTTGATTTCCATTTGCATGTAATATCTTTTTCCATCCCTTCACTTTCAGTCTGTATGTGTTCCTAGGTCTGAAATGGGTCTCTTGTAGACAGCATATATATGGGTCTTGTTTTTGTATTCATTCAGCCAGCCTGTGTCTTTTGGTTGGAGCATTTAATCCATTTACATTCAAGGTTATTGTTAATATGTATGTTCCTATTACCATTTTCTTAATTGTTTTGGGTTTGTTTTTGTGTGTCTTTTTCTTCTCTTGTGTTTCCCGCTTGAAGAAGTTTCTTTAGCATTTGCTGTAAAGCTGGTTTGATGGTGCTGAATTCTCTTAGCTTTTGCTAGTCTGAAAAGCTTTTGACTTCTCCATCTAATCTGAATGAGATCCTTGCTGGGTAGAGTAATCTTGGTTGTAGGTTTTTCTCTTTCATCACTTTAAGTATATCCTGCCACTCCCTTCTGGCCTGCAGAGTTTCCACTGAAAAGTCAGCCGATAACCTTATGGGGATTCCTTTGTATATTATTTTTTGTTTTTCCCTTGCTGCTTTTAATATTTTTTCTTTGAATTTAATTTTTGTTAGTTTGTTTAATATGTGTCTTGGTGTGTTTTTCTAGAGTTTATCCTGTATGAGATTCTCTGTGCTTCCTGGACTTGGGTGACTATTTCCTTTCCCATGTTAGGGAAGTTTTCCACTATAATCTCTTCCAGTATTTTCTCAGACCCTTTCTTTTTCTTTTCTTCTTCTGGGAGCCCTATAATTCGAATGTTGGTGCATTTAGTGTTGCCCCAGAGGTCTCTGAAGTTGTCCTCAATTCATTTCATTCTTTTTTCTTTATTTTGCTCCTTGGCAGTCATTTCCACCATTTTGTCTTCCAGCTCACTTATTCGTTCTTCTGCCTCCGTTATTCTGTTATTGATTCCTTCTAGTGTATTTTTCTTTTTTTTTTCCTTCTAGTGTATTTTTCATTTCAGTTATTGTGTTGTTCATCTCTGTTTGTTTGTTCTTTAGTTTTTCTAGATCTTTGTTAAACATTTCTTGTATTTTCTCAATCCGCTCTTCCATTCTATTTCCGAGGTTCTGGATCATCTTTACTATCATTACTCTGAATTCTTTTTCAGATAGGTTGCCTATTTTCTCTTCATTTATTTGGTCTTGTAGGGTTTTGCCTTTTCTCCTTCATCTGTGACATATTTTTTTGCCGTCTCATTTTTTTTTTTTTTTAATGAGTGGGATTGTGTTCCTGTTTTACTGGTTGCTTGGCCTGAGGCTTCCAACACTGTAGTTTGTAGGCCATTGGGTAGAGCTGGGTCTTGGTGCTGAGATGAGGAACTCTGTGAGACCTCACTGCCATGAATACTCCCTGTTGTCTGAGGCTCTCTGTTAGTCCAATGGTTCAGATTCAGAGCTCCCACCACAGGAGCTTCCGCCCAACCCGGGCTCGCAAATCAAGATCCTGCAAGCTGTGTGGGGTGGCCAGAAAAAGAAAAAAGGAACAATAACAAAGTAAAAAGTAAAATTAGACTAGGAAACTAGCAGATATGTTAGAAAGAATGTAAAAATAATGTAGATGAATCAACAACCAGAAGGTACATCAGTACCACAATAGTAAAAAAGCGGAGGAGGGAAAAGAAAAAAAGGGAGGGGGGAAGGCCTTGGCTGTGGAGAGCAGGGCCTAAGCAAGGATGAGGTTTGGGCAGTGGGTGGGATCAATGCTCAGGACCCACAGGGCTGGAAAAGGCCCTGGGGGCTGTGGGGGGTGGGGCTTAGGCTCAAGGAACAGAAGGGGCCCAGGTGTGCCCCCTACCCCTGGTCTCAGAGGGCAGGGGACCTCACCTGGGAGCCCAGCAGGCTTCCTGGGCTTGAAGGGGTGGTGCAAACACCCTCCTCTCCTCTCCTGCTCCTCTGATCTGGGGTCTGGGAGGGCCCCTCCTGCCTGCCTCTCCTGATCTCCCTGGCCTCCCTCCTATGCCCCCAGGGCCCATGCAGCCTGAAGCGGGCTTTGGAGTGGGGGAACCGGCTTGGGAGCTCAGCAGGCTCCCTGGCCCAAGTGGGCCAGGCGATCGCCCTCCACTCCTCTCCAGCTCCTCCCGGAGAGTCCCTCCCATCTGCCTCTCCTGATCTCCCTGGCCTCAGGGGTGCCGATCTTGTCTGGCCTCGACTTCTCCTCCCACCTTGGTCCCCTGGCATCCTACCGGTTCACTCTGGGGTTCCTCCCATGTCTCCTTGGGGGTCAGAGTCCCCTGCCAGCAGCTGGCAGGCACCCTGGTTGTGGGGAGACGGTAACTGTTCGTCTTCTCACACTGCCATCTTGACTCCTCCCCTGCTTTTTTTTTAATTCACTAGTTTGTTGTATTTTTTTATTTCACATATAAGTGATATCTTACGGTATTTGTCTTTCTCTGTTTGACTTATTTAGCATAATGCCCTCCAGGTCCATCCATGTTGTTGCAAATGGCAAAATTTTATTCTTTTTTTATGGCTGAGTAGTATTCTACTGTTTATATATACCACATCTTTATCCATTCACCTGTTGATGGACACTTAGATTGCTTCCATACCTTGGCAATTTGTAAATAATGCTGCTGTGAATATCGGGGGTGCATGTATCTTTTCAAATTAGTGTTTTTGTTTTTTTAGGATACATACCTAGGAGTGAAATTACTGGGCCATATGGTAGTTCTCTATTTAGTTTTTTGAGAAACCTTCGTACATTCCCACCAACAGTATATGAGGGTCCCCTTTTCTCCACATCCTCGTCAACATTTGTTATTTGTTTTTTTTTTGGTGATAGCCATTCTGACAGGTGTGAGGTGATACCTCGTTGTGGTTTTGATTTGCATTTCCCTGCTGATTAGCGATGTCCCATCACCTTTTCTTTCCTCCTCAACTGGTCATAATATAAAAACAACAGTGTTTTTCAGGTCGTTTGATGGATTTTTTGCACTTCATGCTCGATCTACAGACCTACCTTGTTGATCCAAGATGGCTGAGCGTGTCACTCAGGGGACATGGCACAGACCATACTTAGATGCTTCTGTTGCAGGGATCTGCCAGCTGCAGCTGAGGACCAAATCTGGCTCGCTGCCAATTGTTTTACAGCTTATGACTTAAGAAAGACTTCTACGTTTCTTTTGAAAAAAAAGAATAGAATGTTTTTGTGACAGGTGAAAATTATATGGAATTCAAGTTTCAGTGAACATGAATAATTTCAATGAAACAGCTACACTCATCCATTTGCATATTGTCTGTGGCTGATCTCACACTACAATGGCAGCGTGGAGTAGTTGTGACAGAGACCAAGTGGCCTGCAAAACCAAAAATAGTTACTATCTGGCCCTTTACAGAAAAAGTTTGCCTGCCTATGGTCTGCTGGAGGAGATTGGAGAACGATGAGCTTCTGGAGGAGAGGGACTGAGCTTTATAACAGAGAGTGAGGCAGCAGGCAGCATGATGTACTCCCTGGTAAGAGTGTTTCGGGCTCTGGATTTGACTTCCACTCCACCAGTGACAGCCTGTGTGACCTTGGCCAAGATGCTTAACCTGTCTGTGCTTCTGTTTCTATATCTGTAAAATGGGGATAATAATAGTTCCCACCTCATAGGTTGTTATAAGGATTATATTTATATGCAAAATATTTAAACAATGCTTTACATATAAATATAATGCACAAAAAAGATGATTAATGTTCATCCTGGTGTCATGGACATTTTTTCTAGGCAAAGTACAGCAGGCCCCTAGTAGTCCCCAAAACTTGGCCTCTTTGGTTAGCACCCCACACTCAGAATTATGAGACTCTCTGGCCCCCTGAGACCCTTTGTCCCCAGCACAGACTCTGGTGGCCCTTTCTCCTCTTTCTCCTGGGCCAGCAGCTCCCTACCCCAGCCCCTCCATAAGGCTCCTGGCTCTCTTCCAGGGCCCCACTGAGAGCCATGATGTTGGTACTTCAGTCATATGCTGGGGCCCAAACTTGGGCTATGTTGTTCTCACATGGACCTCCCTCCACGTCATATCACAATGACTGCATCCCTTTTGGCCCTGTGGGGCCACAGCCATGACCCTTAGTCCTGTGGGCAGATAGAGCTTTGCTTTATGGCCCATGTCATGTGTGAGGGCTGCCCCACATATTCATCACTATTTCTTCTATGGACCACATACCACACGCCTGGTCTTAGGCTAGGTGTTCTACTCACAACATCATTAATCCTCATGAAATCCCTCCTGAGTTGCACTATACTTATCTTGGGGAGGAGTGTCACGACACTTGGGATGAGTCCCTCTCTTGGATCTAGGCTAAAACATGGCCTCCCTGGGGGCCAGTGTTCTGTAGAGGTTTCGTTTCCCTCAGTTAAGGTAGAACTCATGTCCTCATTCTGACAACTGTGGTTCCTTTCTGCCCCTTACCCTTGGCTGCCTTATTCACCCATCCCTATAATATGCTGTCCAGGGACCCATGCAGGAAATTCTGAGGTTGCAAGTAAGCAAACAGAGAAAAATCCAAGGCATGTTACATGACATTGTTTGGGTTAACAGCACAGCTAGGCCATACCTGGCCCTTCCACATTGGAGAGCTGAAGAAACAGAGTTGCAGAGAGGTGAAGTGACACTCCCTGTTACAGCTGGCCTTCCAAACCCAGCTCTGACTCTGCAACTAAGGAAGGTTCCTGGCAGAGATGGAAAGTGAAGCGGTTATAAGTGTTCACTAGACCACCAGCTCCATGAGGTCAGGGATTGTTGCCTGTTTTATTCACGGTTGGATCCCAAGGGCCTAGAGCAGTACTGGGTTTGTGATCAGCTCTCAACAAGTATTGGTTGGAGTCATAGTGATTGTTGTTTGGCCAAGGTGCAGAGAAACTTGAAGCTTCCTATTTGGACAGGGAGCATGGGAGAGAACATAGCTGTACACTGAGTGGGATGCTTTATATCCTCAATAATTAAATTGAAACTGCAAATTAAATTAGCTTGTTTAATGAGCTGCAGTTTCTTCCCCATCCACAACACAATCACTGGCCTTGGGTGACAAAACCTTCCTCACCCCACTATATGTTGTCCAGGCAGGAAACACTCTGTGTCTACTCTGTGATGAAGCAAAGGGTGTTATGTCCACCCAGACAGCCCCTTAGATGCACTTGCAGAATCCTTTTGTCTGTGGGGAAAGGGATATCCAAATCTCTGGAAATTCACACATCAAACACGGTGCTATGGACTGAATTGTGTCCCCGCCAAAATTCATGTGTTGAAGCCCCTGTCCCTCACCATGACTCTGTTGGAGTTGGGGCCTTTAGGGAGGTGATTAAGGTGAAATGAGGTCGTAAAAGTGGACCCCTGATACAGTAGGATTAGTATCCATATAAGATGAGACACCAGAGTGTTCACTGGCTCTCTCTGCTGTGTGAGGACACAGTAAGAAGGTGGAAAGCCAGGGAGAGGATTTTCACCAGAAACCCAATCTGATGACACCTTAAAAATGGACTTCCCAGGGACTTCCCTAGTGGTCCAGTGGTAAAGAATCCTCCTTCCAATGCAGGAGACCCGAATTCGAACCCTGGTCAGGGAACTAAGATCCCACGTGCTGCGGGGCAGCAAAGCCCGCATGCCACAACTACAGAGCCCACCCGCCCTGCAGCCTGTGCGCCACGACTAGAGAAGAGAAAACCACATGCCACAACTAGGGAGAAGTCCACGTGCCGCATGAAAAATCCCGCATGCCTCAACGAAGATCCCATGTGCCACAACTAAGACCCAATGCAGCCAAAAATAAATAAATAAATCTTAAAAAAATATATATGGACTTCCCAGAACTACAAGAAAGTAAACTTCTGTTGTTTGAACCACCTAGTGTGTGGCTTTTGTTACGGTATCCTGAGCTGACCGATACACATGGTTTCTCAGTATTCATCCATTGACATAACTAGGATCTGGCTGGAAAGGTCTTTACATCTTCAACAGCAGAAGCAGAATTCTCCAAATGATGCCACTAATACTTAATAAATTGTATCCAAATAAATAGCACGTATAGTGGTCCATATTTTTACAACTGGAAAAACTGCATTTAATTATTTTCTGTATAAAATGTTTACCATACACTTTAATTCTCACAGTTGTGCTGTGCTATTGTGCAAGTTAAGGAAATTTGGGCTCAGAGAGGTTGAATGAGTGTGTAAGACCACACAGCGTATGAGTGGCAAAGTTGAACCCCAGCACAGGCCTGTGACTCTTCGACAGGGCCGTTTACACTTAGGGACATCGTTCAGAATCTCTGACCTATCTTGGTCATATCTACCAAGTGGCAAAAAAGAGCTCAAAATAAAGTGCTGTAACTCAAGGAGAAATCAGGCACATTTAGAAGCAAGGTTTGTCTTTGTCCTTAATTCACCTGACAGCATTTTCTGGAGTCATGGATGTGTGGGATGGAACATGCCACATTTGCAGCAATTATGAGGCAGAATAAGAAGAGTTGGGGAAGGTGTTAGCAGCCTCTGGACCATCAGCTGTCAACGCCGCTTGCTCTCAGTCACCTGAAGCATGCCGCTTTAGAAACACTTCATTTTCCACTGATGAAAATGAGAAGCATTAAGTTTGGGGGGGCAAGCATTTCAGCACAAAAGAACTCATTTGGCTGAAGTGTCTGCAAGCGTGGACTGGATTCTTTGGAAAACACGAAGGTTTGTGAAAACAAAAACAGCAGTTACAAGCTGGTGCAGGCCTTGTATAAGAAGATGTGTACGGAGGTCTCTTCTGTTGGTCAGGCTGTGTGCACACATCCCCGTTATATAATTACTGCTTTTCTCAGTTGCCTCCATTTTAAAAAGAAATCAGCATAAGCACAAGCAACACGACAAAACTAATATCTAAGTGGAAAAGCGTGCACCTGTGAGCTACTTCTTTCTCATCAGACTGGAAGGCAGTATAAGAAATTCACAGTTATTGCATGTCTGCTCGATGTCAGGCTCCATGCTGGGCTCTTTAGGTGGGTTTATTGTATTTTTGTCTTCATAGCAACCTTGTGATGTAGACACAAATTAATAAATAAGTAGTAAAATAACTTGTTCAAGGTTTTTCTCTTTTAAAGTTGGGAATTGAAACAAGGTCATATGAGTCAGAAATCCTTGCTCACTGTTGATGGGGCCCAATTACTCCCCTTTCCTTGTTCCCTCTCTGATGATTCAGGGAAGAGGCAAGGCCCTCCTGCTGCTAACTGTATGAGGATGGGGGACCAGGGTAAAATGTCCATCTTTGCTGCTTAATGAACAAGTCCTCTTGAGGTTCTAGCGTGCCTTCCCCTCTTCAACTTGGCTGTCTCTTAGTGAAAGCAGAAGAGGTTTTTTGCTTTCCCATGTGGCAATAACCTGCATTCTTGCCTGCCCAAGACAGATAGCTTGAGCTATCCATCTTGATAGCTCCGTTTCCATGGTCCACAGTCTGGGTGGGGTGTGGGAGGTCTCAGCCTCTTTACAGCTTTGGATGGTTTATAATCATTTTTGCACTGACTTCTCAGGCTGGTTCACCAGTGGGCTCTGGCTTCCCTGACACCTCCAGAGAACAAGGCTGGTTTCCTGGGCCAACGAGTACCCTCTTCACAAGTGCAGGGAGAGGATGTGAAGGGCTACAGGAGTCACACCGTGATTCTGTAAATGCATTTTGACTGAACATCGTGAGATGTATTTTCTTTCTAGGTCAAGTTATAAAAATATATAATACAGGTACTCCTGATTAAATAGCCATCTATAGTAGCATCGCTCAGCCACATTGTGGGTTCTTACAGACCGTTCTGAAAGCTGGGGAAGCTGTCTAGCAATAGTAGCTGAGAGCATGGATTTTGGAGTCAGACTACCCAGGTTCATATCCCATTTGTTTGCTGTTTAACCTTGAGCAAGTTCTTCTTAACTTTTCTGTGCCTCCATTTCCTTGTTTGTAAAATGGGAATAGTAATAGTACCTCCCTCACAGAGTTGTTAGGAGTATTAAATGACTCAATACGTGAAAAGTTCCTAGGAATATAGCCTTGCCCGTAAAGAGAGCGTAGACAGTCGGCTAGGATGGTGATAGCCATTGTGGTGGTCCTGTCCGGAGAAGATCGAGAATATTGGTATTAGCATTTTCAGGCCATCAGCCCTAATTTACATACTTGCAAGTTAATGTAGGCCAATGAGAATCATTAGTTGGCCAGAGTCCCACATTAACATAGTTCACACATTCATTATCTGCTGAGCACTTGTTATGTGCCAGGCACTGTGTTTGGTATCAAGAATGGAAAAACGAATGAAACAGATGTGATTCTGCTCTTGTTGCCAACAAGAGCAACAATAGTTGCTTAATTATCCAGTAATAGGATATTTCAAATAAAGTTTACCAAGATAATCTCAAAACATTCAGTGTCATTAAAGTTTTTCTCCTCTTTTAGATCTCAGTGAACGTTTAACAGCCCCTCAGATAGAATCTGTAGCTGCCCTGTCCTGTATGGTAGCCATGAGCCACATGTAGCCGTGGGAGCACCATGAGGGGTAAAGTTTGAGGCAGGAGAGGTGGGCAGCCCTTTACAAGGGGCTGGGCTGAGGAATTTAAATGTTATTCTAATAAAGGTGGGGTTAAACAGGAGAGTGAGGTGAACTTTGGAATTTAGAATAACTTTAAAGCCTCCATGAATTGTACCAACTTTCTTTTATTCTATTTATATTTTAATGTAATCAATGATATATTTGGGTCTAAATCTACCACTTGTTTTGTTTTCTGTTTGTCCCATCTGTTTTATGTTTCACTCCTTTCTTGCCTTCTTTTAGATGGATTACATTTAAAAAATCATTTGATCCCTCCCTCCCACTAGTGTGTTTCTTTTCTTTACTTGGTTACCAGAGAAATCAGAAGAGTCACCTGTAACGTTACAAAGTCTAAACTGTATCAGCATGGCTCCTGCCTCCAAGAGCGTAGAAGGGTTATCTCCCTTTTGACTTACCTGCTGCTGTTGTCCTGTATGTTATTTCCCTGTACATAGTAAACCCCACGAGATACTATAAATGCATTCTAAGTCAGTATTATTTATGTTGACCCACATATGTTCCACTCTTGTTGTTCCTTCTTCTATTGCTTCCATCTGGGATCATTTTTCTGCTGCTTGAAGAACACTCCTTAATTCCTTTGGTGCAGGTCTTCTTTGGCAAACTCTATTTTTGTTTAATAATATCTTCATTACACCTTCATTTTTTTAAATTGAAGTATAGTTGATTTACAATATTGTGTTAGTTTCAGGTGTACACAAAGTGATTTGGTTATACATATGTATATATCACACACACACACACACATACATCTATCTATATTCTTTTTTTTCAATTCTTTTCCATTATAGTTTGTTACAAGATATTGACTACAGTTCCCTGTGCTATACAGTAAGTCCTTTGTTGTTTATCTATTTTATATATGGTAGTGTGCATCTGTTAATCCCATACTCCCAATTTATTCCTCCCCCTGTTCTGTTTGGTAACCATATATAAGTTTGTTTTCTATGTCTGTGACTCTGTTTCTGTTTTGTAATTAAGTTCATTTATATCAATTTTTAGATCCCACATATAAGTGATATCATGTTGTTTGTCTTTCTCTGTCTGACTTACTTCACTTAGTATGATCATCTCTAGGTCCATCCATGTTGCTGCAAATGGCACTATTTCATTCTTTTCTATGGCTGAGCAATATTCCATTGTATATATATACCACATCTTCTCTATCCATTCATCTGTTGATGGACACCTAGGTTGCTCACACCTTCACTCTTGAAGCATATTTTTGCGGCATATGAAATTCTAGTGTGGTGGTTATTTCAGCATACTGAACATATCACACTGTCTTCTGGCTTCCTTGTCGCTGCTGAGAAGTATCTACTCTGAGGATGATTTCTTTGAAGGTCATCCGTATTTTTCCCTCTGGCTGCTCTTAAGATTTTCTTTGTCTTTGATTTTATGCAGTTCCACCGTGGTATGTGTAGGTGTGGATTTCTTTTTATTTATACTGCTTGAGAATTGTAAGTCCTTCTGAGTCCATGGATTGATGTCTTTCATTGGTTCTAAAATAGTCTCTGGTGTGACTCCTTACGTGATGCTTCTCCCTCAGTTTCTCACTCCTTTCCCTGAACTCCAAGTAAATGTATGTTAGACTTTCTCACTGCCTCCGCCACACCTCTTTTATCTTTGTGTCTCTCTGTGATACATTCTGCATAGTTTTTCTGACATCTTGTGGTTTACCAGTTCTCTGTTTGCTTATATCTTATCAGCTGTTAAATCCTTCCACTGGGGCTTCCCTGGTGGCGCAGTAGTTGAGAGTCTGCCTGCCGATGCAGGGGACACGGGCTCGTGCCCCAGTCCGGGAAGATCCCACATGCCGCGGAGCGGCTGGGCCCGTGAGCCATGGCTGCTGAGCCTGCGCGTCCGGAGCCTGTGCTCCGCAACGGGAGAGGCCACAACAGTGAGAGGCCTGCGTACCGCAAAAAAAAAAAAAAAAAAAAAAAAAAAATCCTTCTGCTGATTTATTGATTTTGATTATCACTTTCTTCTTTCATTCTAGAATTTTTATTTGGTTCTTTTTCAAGTCTGCCAAATCATTTAAAGAAAATCATTTCCCATTCCCCTACTGAAAATTTAGGCTTTGTTTGTTGTAAGTATAGTTGTGTTAGAGTCCATAACTGATAATTTCAATAGTTGAAGGCTCTAATTTTTTCTGTGGTTGCTATTGGGTGTCACTTATATTGTCACAGGTGCCTCGTTATACTTCACAGAGCTTTTCTTTCACTTCTGCCGAGGGTGGGAGGTGGAGGTGGTAACTGGTTTAATCTGAGCTTGAGGCTTGAGACTCCCTGGATGACCTAGCTGATGAAAACTAGCTGCAAGTCTGCCCAAGGATGGCTTCCTTTGGGTTCATTCCTTACCCCAGTCATAGCCTGCTGGGGCTGCAGACGAGCCAAGAGCAGTTCACTATGTTTTCTACCTTTGGTGGGCCCTGGCTTTTACATTAGTCCCCATTTCCCCTTGAAGCTGTTAAAATAGGAAGCTCAGTTTCACGGTTCTTTATATTAAATTAGCAAATGCTCCTGGGTAGTACATTTACCCAACTGGGTTCTGAGGTTCTAGAATTGGGCCTGGTAATTCCTCACACTGTCGATACTTCTCTGAGGCTTTTAAGAGGATGTTTTCAGTATTCAGTACTTTTAGTTGTACTTGCGAAAGTGGGTCTTAGTTTCCTACTGTTTCCCACTATTAGAGTGTCTGACTTTGATCCAACAAGGTCGGTGGCCCTATTGTTTGTTGTTTGTTTGAGGAAGATACTTTTCGGAGCCATTTTTCTGCACATTTCCCTTTGGGGGAATGAGTGGAAAGGGGGTGGCACTATATTTATTTATTTGGAAGGGAGGTGTAGATGTAACCATCTCATGCTTCCTTCTGGCTGAGGTAGCCTTTGAGGAGTGAGAAGTTTTTGATGATTGAAAACTGGTGCTTTAGTAGAAAAGAAGACTATTTCTGATTAATATTTCCATTATTTTTTCTGTTACCATCTTCAAGGCATTAGAATTTGAGCAGATAATTCTCTATTTCAGCCATTCCACTGAGGTCACTCGTTACCAAGTCTAGTCTCTTCACTGATGAATCATATCCTATTACTGAGTAAAGCATCATATTTTTAGAGAGCAAATATCGTTTAAGTGATAGAAGTGATTTTTTTTCTATAAACACAGGCCCAGAAAAGGCAGCAAGCAGGTTACTCAGCGTGCAAGGAGCAGGCAGCAGGCGCCTGGCTCACTGGGTAAATATCTGGGTTAGAGAAACATCAGGGGCTCTTCTGAGGGCAATTTGTATTTTCGTATACGAATATGTTGGCTCAAAGTAATTATGAAGAAAACAATTCCAACAGTTCCAAGTGTGTTGCAATTTTATCATAAATGGTATACATTTTAAAGGATAAGGTATTGCAGTAGTCAGGTACCAATGGCAAAGTATGTTTTTTACCTGGAAGCCCCTGATGAATTGTTAATACAAGTGAGGCTGGAGAGAAAAATAATTGACTGTGAGAGGTGCTGTTTGTTTTTATTTATATGTTTTTCTTAACAGTTTTTCCCCTTCACATCTTCAGATTCCAAATTCCTGTCTCCAAAGCGTAAGTCTTCAAAATGATTAGCAAAAGCCACTCAAAATATTAACATTTTCATTCTGCTTCTTAGAGAAATCTTCCAACGATGAGAGAAAAAGAAATTGAAGATTGCCCTATTTATATATTTATTTTAGTCGTTTTGAAATTTCATTGGCATAAAGACAACTTACAGTGAACATAGTTATGTTTTAACATTCTTCATTTGACGTTATCCTCCAAAGATGGCCTGGAAGACTAGAGCACAAATTTTGGAGGAAAATCTTGGGGACACCTGATATTGTAATTGCACAGCCCTGATGTGAAACTTGGTATTGAACCTGACAGGAGGGCAATCTTGATATCATGATATCATTGGTCACACAATGCATAACAGGAAAAGAAAATATTTTTCTCTTATTTTAATTGACATATGCCTAACTCCTAAGTGAATGGATTTAATATGATTGTAAAATGGACTCTAATGAAGTTTGAGTATTCTATATTTTATGTGTTTTAGTTACCATCATATGAAGTATGCCATCATATTCTTTTCATTAATGTAGCCTAAAAGGTTACCAAAAAGAAATAAGGCATTGGAAATTTGTGTGGGATCAATAACTAGAATGATCTATACAATTGTATCTTTACTTGAAAAATTTTACAATGTACCTCTCAGATCCAGTCCTTATCTATTGTGATTACAGTTCTAAAACAATCCTGTTGCTTAGCAACCAGATTATATATGATTGAACTCCCTGAAAGAACTTTAAGTGTTAAGTCTTATCTCTCGAAATTGAGAGATACCTTGGATGTTGTGAATCTCTTAATTTTAAAAGTAAGTATGAATTTTGTTCAGAAAAGAATCACAGTGAGAAACTGTCTCAGAAGTAGATAGAAAAGACCTCAGAACTGTTTGAATAAATGCTTTCCAATTTAGAAAATTCAGTCATTAAAAAAATTGAAATAATTGCTCCAAAGAATGATAAGATTCCTGTCTCTAATGGGTTTTTCACTGCCTCTTTTCTCTAGTCATTGTATTGTTACAGCAAACCCCCAAAGCCAGGTGTGTAATGACGCACTTAGTTTCCTTCTGCCTTTCTCAGAAAGGAGCTGATCTTTTTATTATCTGAGTGGTTTTGTTTTGTTTTTCTTTTGTATCTAGTTGCTACTTCTGAAATAACAGTTAAATAATGGTTGGAACATTCATTGTAACTTGAAGTGAAAAGAATCGTAATCGGAATTAATTTCTTTTCATCACTATAAATTCTTCAGCATTGACTGATTTCACGTGTGCCTGCATTTTTCTGTTCATCTTGAAGTGTCTTATGTTTTCATGGCTGTGACCAGCAATAGCTGGTGATTCTGTGTAGGCAACGGTGAATGCCTGCTAGGTTTCTCAGTTTGTGTGTGTCTTCTTGGTACAGGGAAGAGTAGTTTCTTTAATAATTGGTGCCTTTTGGGAAGAGAGGGAAAGGTGGACGTGTCTTCTGATTTTGTGAGTCCCTTTTGTTTCCATAGGACCCTTAATTTCTATTGGCTTGCTTCTTTTTTTCTCTTCACCATCAAGCATCCAGGGGATGTGATCCTCCAACTCGCCTCCCTCCCTCCAGAAGTGATGTCTCCAAAGACCTCCACCTTCGGTCCCACTGACTTTCTGGCCCTTCCTTTCATTGACCTGGTGCCCAAGTATCAGACTTGTTTTCAGTATTGCCACACTTAGGGTGGGAAGCTCTTTCTGGAGGTAATTTTCATCTGTTCTGCTGCCAGAACCAGGTGTGGCCACCTGACTCTCTTTTCTGAAAAGGTTTCTGCTACTTTCAGATGTTCATTTCCCTCCCTGTGTATTAATTGAAATTTCTAGTATACTCCATCTCCTAGTTATGCTATAGGCAAGGCAGGCTTCATGGGCGTGCCACCATTGCATGGCTTTATAATATGGTTATACCTGGTGGAGAAAATCTCCCCTCACCATTCTTTATTTTGCAATTTTTTTGGCAGTTCTAATGTACTGTTCCGTAAGAACTTTAAAATAATTGTTTCCATTTCTCCTAAAAACTATGTTGGAATTTGGGTTGGAATTTTATGCATTAATTAAGGTTTAAATATTATTTTTAAAATGTATAATTTTCTTAAGTATCAGTTTCCTTTCAGGGTTTTATAACTTGTTGCTATCATGTATGGAATTGGCTTTTTATTTTTTAAAGGTTAATGTTAGTATAGAGGAAGACTATTCATTTTTATATCTGGATCTATTTCTTTTTCATTTTTTTCTCCTGTGTTGTGATGGATTTTTTTATTTGACCTTCTAGACCAGGGATCTACAAACTTCAGATTGGTTGCCAAACCCATCCTGCTGCCTGTTTCTAGAAATAAAATTTTATTGGAACACAGCCAAACCCATTTATGTATGTATCATCTATGGCTGCTTTCATGCTACAATGGCAAAGTTGGGCAACTTCAACTGAGACTATATGGCCTACAAAGTCAAAAATATTTACTAACTTGACCTTTACAGGAGGTTTGCCAACTCCTGTTCCAGACTACTTATTTTGTTCCCGGGAGTGAATTTTCTCTTTCAGTTAGGTTATTGAACTTTAAAAGTTTTTTAAAATATCAATTAAATCTCAATAAAACTGGAAGAAAAAAACAAAAAATAAAATAAAGTGAATAAAAGTTATTAAAAAATTTCTTTTAATTTTTATTTATTTTTGGCTGCATTGGATCTTCGTTGCTGCGCGTGGGCTTTCTCTAGTTGCAGCGAGCGGGGGCTACTCTTTGTTGCGGTGCGTGAGCTTCTCATTGCAGTGGCTTCTCTTGTTGCGGAGCACGGGCTCTAGGCGCACTGGCTTCAGTAGTTGTGGCATGCCAGCTCTAGAGTGCAGGCTCAGTAGTTGTGGCGCATGGGCTTAGTTGCTCTGCGGCACGTGGGATCTTCCTGGGCCAGGGCTCGAACCTGTGTCCCCTGCATTGGCAGGCGGATTCTTAACCACTGCGTCACCAGGGAAGCCCCTATTTTAAAGTTTGAAAAAAGTTTAAAAAACTTTTTTAGTTTCAGTAAATATTTTTTGTTTTAATTACATCACTTTGAGGATTTGCATTCATCTGTTCTTTAATGTTTTCTTTCATCTCTTCTGTTAGTGAGACCCATCCAATTTCAGTTTGGTCTTTTCCCCTTAGGGGCCGAGTCCCCTTTCAGGGATTGCAGGTTTTCTTTGCCTTTTCTAACACAGATGCCCTCAGCACCAGTACATTGAGGCTATGCAGGCTCTCAGGCAGTGTCAAACTTGAAAGGGCTGCAAGACCTGGTAATCCTGCTAGGGGCCACCCTTGGTCAAAAAGGAGAAGAAACCTACCTGTTCCAGTGATGGTTGAGGAATGCCTTTATTCTCCAGCCTTGACATGAATGGGTGGGTGAACCAGCCTTTTCCAGTCTGTAAGTAGACTGGGGGATGCAGGCCCCCTCCCCAGAACACATGCACACATGCATATCCATGCATGTATAGATGTACATCATATGCCTTCTTGGCCCCCTCATGTCATATACCACAGCTTACAAAGCCAGGACCAATTCTAGCCTCTTAAGAACTCCAGGCCTCAGCTGCCCCACGCTTTCTAGGCCTCAGGAAAAGGCTTACTCTTGTCCTCCTTATTTTAGAGTCATTTAGTGAGTTCAGAGATAGGAAGTTGGGGATCTCCTTGTTGATTTCTAATTTGAGTATTTACTTTCTCCTTTTGCCTGTCTGACTATGCTGGGAAGGAATAGGTGGTATAGGTGTAGATAATATAGATCAACTTGGGACCTGGCATGTGTTTGATTATGAGTTTAGTGGTATCAGGAGGGGTTCTATATTCCTGTCAGTAAATGAAGGACTATACTTATGTTTATTTTCCTCTGTAGATCTATGTATGCATATGTACATATATCCCCCCCTCACACACACACACATATACACACAGGCTCAATGCTGATTGTAAAATACATATTACTGTACAAGTACTATATACAGTCACACCAGTAGAACCCAATCATGAGGGAGAAATAAGCCCTAAAGAGACCAATGCTCAAGGACTTTGTTTGATATCCCTTTATCCCATCTTCCAGAAGTTCCATGAGAATACCTACTGGCTAATGATGTTCATCATTGCTGTGGTTTACAGAGAAGATGCTAGTTCAGCTGATTACTTGAAATTTTTCAGTTTATAGAGGGTTCTCTTTGTACCAGGAGTTGCAGATTTAGAAGGTGATCTGTATTTGTTATTAATCACTCTTTAAAAGCTTTAGTTCAAACAAGGTATGATTTAAATTCGTGAGTGTCCTTTACCTCTGCAGGAATGATTATTTATAATTATTTGCCTTCTATCATCATTTAATTATTAGTTACAATAATCAATTTATTTTCACATCGTCAGAATAGTTTTTGCTAGAGAATCGTAAACTGGAAATAATCCATGAAAGCAATGATGGGGTCCTGTTTTTATGTACCACAAAAGAAGTGTAGCCCTTGTGGGAGCTGTTCTAATGCATTGTTTGGTCTACTTTTCATGCCCTGACTGCCTTTAAGTGTGTGGGCAATTTCATTATGCCTTCAACATTTACTAGTGCGTTACTGCTCTTATTGTAATCTCACTTGAGTCAATTTCATTTCTAAAATTCTGTAGTGTCTTCTATAAGTCTGACACAGAAATGTTTTTGCCCTCTTACTCTATTTATCCATACAGTAAATATGCTCCTTTAGTCTTCCACAACTGAAAGAACTTTTTTCCTCTTTGTGTCAAGGACAAAGGCACATTACAGAGAAAGCATGCCCCATTAAGATTTTCTTCAAAAACAGAGAAACTAAATAAATAATTTCTATGGTGTGTCCTGAGCTCAGTACAGGTTTATTCCATTCTGTACCTTCTCTGCCATTTCTGTGTTCAGACATCAACATCACAGGTGTTCAGAATGATGAAAATGAGGTAACAAAAAGTTATTTCTAGTACAGGAAATTTGTAAGACATGAAGAGCCAATTGTTACATTTTAGAAAATATCTCAAACCAAAAAAGCGTTGAAGCATATAGTTTTCTGAATAATCCTCATTTGATTAGAAATTCAGTTAACCAGAATATTCCATATTTTGAGCCCACAATTTGTATTTTTCTTAGCTCTGTTATCAACTTATTCAATAACAATTTATTGAACCTCAGCTAGGTTTGAG
The DNA here is from genome assembly GCF_039906515.1 of Pseudorca crassidens. Lineage (NCBI taxonomy): Eukaryota > Metazoa > Chordata > Mammalia > Artiodactyla > Delphinidae > Pseudorca > Pseudorca crassidens. The sequence continues at coordinate 61,119,726 of NC_090298.1, forward strand.
GCATTTTTCCAGATGCTAAGGTAATAGAAATGAATTGAACAATAGTGGACAAAGAATTTGATAAGTTAAATCAACCACCAAAAAAAGAGAGGGAGACCTAATAAAATAATATGAAGATATTTTTAAAATAGTAAATCAAGAAGAAGGCAGAAAAAGAGGGAAAATGGCAACCAAGAACAGAGGAGTCAAGTGGAAAACAAACAGCAAGTTGATAGTTTAAACCTAACCATATCAATAATTGCATTAAATGTCAGTGGTCTAAACACCTCAGTTAAAAAGCAGAGATGATCAGATTGGATAAAAGAAAATGTAAGACTCAACTATATGCTGTCAACAAGACACCCCCTTAAATATAAAGACACAAATAGGTTACAAGTAAAAGATACACCATACTAACACTAATCAAAAATGCTGAAGTGGCTATATTAATATCAAAATGAATTTTGGAACTAAGAATACTACCAGTGATAAATATTATCATTCCATAATCAGAAAGGTGCCAATGAATCAAGAGAATATGACAGGGACTTCCCTGGTTGTCCAGTGGTAAAGAATCTGTCTTCTGATGCAGAAGACGTGGGTTCAACCCCTGGTTGGGGAACTAAGATCCCACATGCCGTGGGGCAACGAAGCCTGTGTGCCACAACTACTGAGCTCACCCTACTCAACGAGAGAGCCTGCGTGCCACAAACTACAGAGCCCACGTGCTCTGGAGCCCGCGCCACAGCTAGAGAGAGAAAACTCACACGCCACAACTAGAGAGAAGCCCGTGGACTGCAACAAAGAGCCCGTGCAGCCAAATAAATGAAAAAATATTTTAAAAAATAAAGAGAATATGACAATACTAAAAGATTACACATGTAATAATAGGACTTCAAAATATATTATTGGAAATGAAAGGAGAAACAGATGAATCTACATTTATAGCCAGAGATTTCCACACCTTTTTCTCAGTAATAATTTAGAGAAGACTGTACCAGGAAGAAGAAAAGGTATATGCAAAGGTCCTGAGGTCAGGAAGAGTTTGCTTGTTGGAAGAACCCAAAGCAGTCCAGTGTGCTTAGAGCAGAGTGAGTTGAGGCATGGTCCATGGTAGGCCAGAGAGGCAGGCAGGGGCTTGATTGAATAAGACCTTGTGGACAATGGTAAGGGGGTTACAAAAACACAAAACAGGATTGGGGAGCAAAAATGTTTACTTCATACTGTAACTTTAATAGTTAATCATTAGGTGGCTCTTAGGTTTCTCCATGGCGTAAAATTGAAAACAATAGATGACAAAGAGCCCCACACATTAAAGAACAGGCTGGACCTGATAGGATACCATCAGGGAAACAGATTTGTTTCTCTCCCATCACCTCTTTCACACCTGTTCTGTTAGCTGTTTCTTCTGCGTCTCTGGATTATATCTCAAGGATCTGTCATAGATTTTGAGTTTCGTTTTCTGTTATTAAAAAGCCAAATCCGATCTTAATCAAAACTCCCATCCCCCATCATCCAATTCAATGTTTCTATGCTTCCTTCAGCTCAAGGCTGACCTTGTCTTGAAAACCTGCAACTGAGAAAAGCTGTGTGGCCTTTATCTCTGCTCTCCTTGCCCCACCCCCTCCTGCACAGACTTCTGGTTCCTCAGGGTCTGGGCAGAGAGAATGAGAGGTAAAAAATGGGACATTGGGCCTTTTTGGGTTTTTTAACGTTCCCTTGGTTACTAAATACCTTCTCTCATGGAGTACTTTGGTTACCCGCTGTCAAGTCTTCTGTAGATGAGCCTCTGTAGTGTGGTGACTTTTATTTCAGCTTTCGGCTACTTAATATCCTGTTACACGTGCAAAAAAGTTCGAGTATACGAATAAAGCTCTCATTTACACTTATTTATACAAATGAAATGTAAAAAAAAAGCTACTTTGTTTAAGAATCTTTTGAAAAGTTCTAATATGACTATAAAAATTTAAGAACTTGCTGAATTCAAAGTGTTTCTTGGAAATCAGCTCATCAGTTTACTATCTGGTTTGGAAAATAAGAAGCCTCTTTCTGTAAGGAGCATTTTTAAAAGTGACATTTAAAAATTAGCCACCATTTATGTAAATGCTTCTGAAAAATTTTTATATACAATTTAATGATTTGGTAAATTAAGAAATATTAAGTACCTCTATAGATATCAGTTTCCTAGGATTTGATTATTAATTAATTTCATAATAAAAAATATATTCTCAGGCATTTTATTAATGATTTCCACTGAGGCTCACTTCTTAATCAGTTGTTGGTCCACTTTCCCAAAGTACTCTGTTTCTTCATCAGAAAAGTGGTAAAAAAAAAAAAAAAATGAAATTATGACTGTTCTAATATTGACTAAAGATGGAGAAACAAATTAGGAACAACTGATCAAGACTGTTCTTTAGTTCTGTGGGGTTGTGAAGAAACAACTGATTGTCTGTTTCAAAGATAGCTGTATTTTGTTGCTTTTAAATATCCAGAAATTAAAATGGCCTGACATCTTTAAAGAGTTTAGAAAAAGTCTAAGGGCTTAAAAAAGTCAGAAGCCATCCTGTTAGAATTCTCCCAGGAAGGTAATAAAACCAGCCTGCAGTCCTTATGAAAAGAACTGGCCGTACAATACATGTAGATGCAATGGGGAGAATGTTGTCTCCATGGAGAGGGAAAAAGATAGCTCTAATCCCTTCAGATCTGCATGTAAGCTCAAGGCCTTCTGAGAGGTTGTTAAATATTTCTCTTTAATACGTGTTGGAAACCAAAATGAAGTTAAGCATTGATCGATAATGGTTCGGCACGACTCTGGGAACCACATTTATTTTTCTACATTTTCCTCTCACCTATGCCATTTTGTTTCTAATTAATCACTAGCATTTAAATAAAATAGTGTAATTGATGGCTATCAACTAGACTCTCAGTCCTCTCTTCACATTAGAGGGTATCTATCTGTTCATTGCCGGATACCCTTTCTGTCTCACGGGAGCCACCCAGATTTTCGCCCAGTGGGTTTGCTCCATACACTAGACTTGTAATGTGCTGGGTGATGCCTGAGTCGATTCCAGTAAGGTCCCTTGCAAGGGTGTGCAAGAGGGAGAAAGATTGTCCTCTTGGCCTCTGAATCCAGATGTTTGGCTGGGCCCTATGCCTAATTTTTAGAAATTTACCCCAACTTTGCTTTCAGCAGCAAAGAGGATTTTTCCATGTGTGGATTCACAGACGTGTCTTATGTTCACAGTGAAATCGTTTTTATTCCTATGTAACATTTGTTGGTATTCCTCTGCAGGTTGCTGACAGCCTCCTGTTTTCCATTTTTCCTCTCCACATCTTTGTTTAAGATAAAATAAGTCGGGCTACAATTTTTTGTACACAAAAAACTTTTTTTTTTAAATGAGGCTACTGTGCCTTAAAAGTAGTAGCAGGAAATGCATGTCTTTTTTACTTTATACAGTATACATAATAACAGTATATTCCATTTCTACACTGTGTCCAGTTAAGATGGAAAAATTCTGCCTGTGGGAATGGGGGTGGGGCTAGTGAAAGCATCTGGTGAGAAAAAAGATCAAAAAAGGCAGAAAATGGAGAGAAACAGGAGGACAGATGAATAAAGAGCACACAGAGAAAAAGGGAGACACAGGAGACTCCATACGTTTTTTAACCTGTTTTTTAGTACTAAAATGGTCATTGATTAGCTTGTCCACAATCTCTCTATGTGGCTATTAAGCATAATCAGTATTATTTTGCAAAAATAGAACTGAGAGAGGAAAACAGGTGTCCGTCTCCTTTTGAACCCCTACTGAAATATTGCAGAACTAATCTCTGCTGGAGGCATCACGCTGGTGTTCATTTTCAAAACACATGATTATGGAGGAGTGGAAAGTAACAGGGTTGATCACATACCCCTTACACGAAAATTGATTTCCATACTTTATAGTTATACCTTACCACATGTGGACAATGTGTATCTGTAAGCAGTATTTGTGTGCAAAATAAACTTCGATTTTATTTCATTTGGCGCCTCGTATTACCTTTCTTATTCCATGTCCAGAATTAGTTGTGCCCTATGGTTTTCTACTTCTGTCTTTACTATACTTGTTGTAACATACTGGGGTCGGTAACCCATGGCGACACATCCTACAGAGGAGGCCTGATGGACTCGAAGGAGACACATGATTTCTCTCCCCAGATCTGTTTTGCAAACCACAGGTGGAGGCTCTTCTCTGTTTAGGAGTGGGCGTCTGCTCCACCCACTTAGGCGCTTCCAACTGATTTCACAAGAATTAGTACTTGTCAGTTTTTCATTTCACTTGGCATGTGATATACTATCCTCAACAGAAGACTTCACTCTTTTTTTTTTTTCTGATATAATGGTAATTTTTAAAGGCTCTCCTGGAGACTAATTGGAAAGGGCATGGGTGTCACTTCATAGAAATCGACCTAATTGACTCTAAGACATGTGCTGTAAACTTTCACCAAAATAGAAACAACATGGAGAAAACAAAGCAAAATGATTAGTGGATCATACAGACGCCATCAGGGAGAATTTTGGAGTGATTACTGGCAAGCAGAAAAGGGGGCAAAGACTCAGTGAGAGCTCAGTGGTGAGAGAAGAGGAAATGTTTGTCTTCAGTGAGTTAACATCAATGTGAAATTTTATTCAAATGCTGGTCTTGCAGTAGGTTAAATAATATATTCTAATGTCACAGTGTGCTTTCTTGCAACATAGCGAAGTAAATAAAAACCTTTGTTCCTTGGATCATATTTAAGTGAATAAAGGTTTTTACTCTTTAGTACTCAGAGCTTTATGTTTCTGAAATGCTGTTTTAGATTCTGGTAAGTAGTTTTTCATGGAAACAAATTTGATTCTTCTGTACTGAAAGAATAAATTACAGTAACCCATGATCCTGCTTCCCTCCTCCACCTATTGAAATAGGATGATTTGAAAATACGGTAATTAGCTTATCACTACTTTATGTCATTGCTAAAGGTGTCCAAGCCCCCTCTTCCCCATTGGTGTCTGAGTACCTCGTATTTGGTGCTGTGTAGAGTGACCATATAGCTAATTTCCTTATTGGGGTGGTTATTATTGTTATATTACTATTTGATTTATTATTCCTTTTCTAACAGCTTTATTGAGATATAATTCACCTACCATACAATTCACTCATTTAAAGTGGTTTTTAGTATATTCCCAGAGTTGTATAGCCATCACCATAATCAATTTTAGAATACTTCTGTCACTTCAAAAAGAAACCCCCTGTGCATCAGTGGTCATTACCTCACTTCCACCCCACCTCTGGCCCTGGAAAAACACAAGTCTACTTTCTGTCTCTATGAATTTACCAATTTGGGACATTTCATACAAATGGACTCATATAATGTGTGGCCCTTTCTGTCCGGCTTCTTTCATTTAGCATAATGTTTTCAAGGTTCATTCATGTGGTAGCAGGTATCAGAACTTCATTCCTTTTTATTGCTGAAAAATATTTCATTGTATGGATATCACACATTTTATTTATCTCTTCATCATTTTATGGACATTTGGGATGTTTACACTTTTTGGCTACTCTGAGTAATGATGGTATTAACATTCATGTACAAGCTTTATATAGACATGGGTTTTAGTTTCTCTTGAGTATATACCTAGGAGTGGAATTGCTGGGCCATATGGTAACTCTATGTTTAACCTTTTGAGGAACTGCCAGACTGTTTTGCAAAGCAGCTGTACAAATTTCCATTCCCGTTAGCAGTGTAGGAGGGTTCCAATATCTCTACAGTTTTGTCAACACTTGTTACTGTCTTTTTTTTTTTTTTTGTAGTGGGGACAATTTTAAGAATGGAAATGAGCACTTATTAATCACATCAGGTATGAACCAGGTGTGAATACTCTGACCACGAAGCTAGATTACCCTAGCACCCTGGGGAATGGGGCTGGGAGTGGGAACAGGGGTCTGCTAAGAGTAGCAGAAGAGGGCCATGTGGGGGACGTTTTGGGAAGTGTGGTGCCAAGTGCCAGAAAGTTAGATATATTCAACAAAGAGAACACGACCAGGTTTATCATGGTGTCCTGTGCATAGTTGTTACTACTTTTAATCATCAAACCTACATTTATTTGGAAAAGAATCAAGGCCCTTAAAATCATTATTACAGGGTACAATTATGTTATCACTCTTAATAGTAAGGTACAACAGTAGATCAGCTTTGCTCAATAGGTAAAACAACTCACCCAGGTGAACCATAAGCTATTTTGTCCAAACTTGGTTCCCAGGAGCAAATATGTAATAAGAAAGAGAATCAGACCTTCAGCTTACTGTAGTTTGTTACCAGGGACATTCTTTTGGCGTTGAAATGCATCTTTGACGTTTGAAATGGGCCTCTCCTTGTTGCTTGAGCAGGTCACTAGATCTTCAAGTCTTACGGATTTTTGTCAACTGATTCTTTTTTTTTATACTGTTAGTGACCAGCTGGTAGTGTTTTTGTGAGATGTCTCATGAGGGGATCTCTAGCCCTCTACCTTATGTAGGAGTCACTGTGGCAATTGACTCATCCATCTAGCACTAGCTCCTGGTACACTTGTGGACTGACTAGGGTGATGCCATATAGAACATCAACTGACCCAGAAACCAAGACGTCATAAATAATGGTGATTTTGGCACAATAAGTACCTGCTGGACTCTAATACCCACAAAACGTATTCTTCTGGGTGAGATGGTCTGGTGTGTTGGCTTTTATCTATTGATGAAACTTATGTATCAAAATGTTTTCCTGGGCTTCCCTGGTGGCTCAGTGGTTGAGAGTCCGCCTGCCGATGCGGGGGACACGGGTTCATGCCCCGGTCCGGGAAGATCCCACATGCCGTGGAGCGGCTGGGCCCGTGAGCCATGGCCGCTGGGCCTGCGCGTCCGGAGCCTGTGCTCCGCAACAGGAGAGGCCACAACAGTGAGAGGCCCATGTACTGCCAAAAAAAAAAAAAAAAAGTTTTCCTTTCTTATTTGCTGCTAGAAAGCTCAGAGCTGAGTTTTTTGGTTCAACCATAGTAACTCCTTCATTAATATCTTTAATATCACAATTTCTGAGCCTCATCAGTGTTTCTTAAACAGTATATATATTTTTTAATTAATTAATTAATTAATTTTTGGCTGCGTTGGGTCTTCATTGCTGCGCGTGGGCTTTCTCTAGTTGCGGCCAGTGGGGGCTACTCTTTGCTGCGGTGATGCGGGCTTCTCTTGTAGCGGAGCACGGGCTCTAGGCGCGCAGGCTCAGTAGTTGTGGCTCACGGGCTCTAGAGCACAGGCTCAGTAGTTGTGGCTCACGGGCTCTAGAGCACAGGCTCAGTAGTTGTGGCTCACAGGCTCTAGAGCGCAGGCTCAGTAGATGTGGTGCACGGGCTTAGTTGCTCTGCGGCATGTGGGATCTTCCTGGACCAGGGTTCAAACCCGTGTCCACTGCATTGGCAGGTGGATTCTTAACCACTGTGCCACCAGGGAAGTCCTGTATTTCTTACTGTCCTAAGCTTATGGGTTTTTTTTTTTTTTAACACTGTCAGCCACCTTTGAATTTTTAAAAACTTCCACTTGTAAAATCTCACTGTCTTTTCTCTCCAAAATTGTAGGCCTCTTGAAAAATCTCATGATTTGATTTAGTTAAGTGGCCCTTCTAAGTGGTGCCTTCTCTCTCAGGGATGTCTTCCGTCTGGTTCATCCCGTGTTTGCTCATGCTCGGAAAGTATAAGGAGAGTAGCTCTTTGGGTGTTCTTCCAGAATTTAATGAGAAAAGGCAGAATGCTTGATAAAGAGGCACTCATCTCAAGATTAAATATCCTGCAGGGAAAGTGGGCTGAAGTTTACACTGCAAGCCCTTCTGAGATAATTCACATTGTCCTTGATTAAGATATGTAGACATAGAATAGTCTCTCTACTTCCCCTTCTTTTCCGCGCAACAGGTAAAAGTACCTCCTCTGAAACTGGAGTGAGAACTGCTCCTCTCCCAAGGCCTTTCGGAGAGCCCACCTCAAACTCTGCCTTGACTGGGCTGCTCAGCGAATATGGGGACATCACCCCAGCATGGTGGGGGGCCTCAGAGGGGCCTCGTGCCTTTGAGTAGCTGCCACGTAGCAATAGTGTCCCTGAGGTGGAAGAGAGGTACAGTCAATCCTGACTACTTGTGCATTCTGTATTTGCCTACTCCCCAAAATATATTTGTAATCCCAAAGTCAATACTCGCACTGCTTTTGTGGTCATTCGTGGACATGGGCAGAGCAGTGAAAACTTTGGGTCCTCCAACGTGCATGTCCCCAGCTGAGGTTGAACGAGGGGCTCTCTGCCTTCTTGTTTCTGCTCGCAGAATGTAAGCAAGTGTCCGTGTCTCATAGTCTACTTAGTGTGATGTTTTCACATTTTGGTGCTTTTCATTGGTGATTTCACTTTTTATTGGGCGCCTAAACATCGTGCTGAAGTGCTGTCTAGTGTTTCTAAGTGCAAGAAAGCTGTGGTGTGCCTCATGAAGAAAATATGTGTGTTAGATAAGCTTCATTCAGACATAAGTTCCAGTGCTCTTGGCCGTGGGTCCAATGTTAATCAATCAACAACATATTAAACAAGATGTCTTTCATCAGAAACACACGTAAAACAAGGTTATGTATAGATGGGTTGACAAAAATGTTATGAGAAGAGGCTTGCAGGAACCTAACCCTGGCTTTCCCTTAGGAGCAGTGGTTCAGTATTTATTAATTCAGTGTTTGTGGTGACTTTATAGACCATAACTACTTTGAATGATGAAAATCAACTGCCTCTCTCTTCTTAACCTCATAATTCAAGTCTGTAGGACCCTGCCTTCAGCCCTCCAGGATGAAACATGGGCTTATTATTTCTTTTTTTTTTTTTCCTCCTTTTTGCTTATTATTTCTTGGATCTCTTTCCTCTGGAGAATTCTGCTTGACAAATTACAAATATTATGTAATGTTGAAATAAGGTTTTGAAAGCCTAGTCAAAGTCATCAGCAAGGTTTTTGAACCACACATTAAATCAGTCTTTAGTCAGATGGAGAACTCGGCCTTTCCTTAGGCTTCTCTCCTTAGTATTTTCGCAGGATATAGTAAATGTGAGGCTGTGTTTTTTTTTTTAACATCTTTATTGGAGTATAATTGCTTTACAGTGATGTGTTAGTTTCTGCTTTATAACAAAGTGAATCAGTTACACATATACATATGTCCCCATATCTCTTCCCTCTTGCGTCTCCCTCCCTCCCTATCCCACCCCTCTAGGTGGCCACAAAGCACCGAGCTGATCTCCCTGTGCTATGTGGCTGCTTTCCACTAGCTAGCTATTTTACACTTGGTAGTGCATATATGTCCACGCCACTCTCTCACTTTGTCCCAGATTACCCTTCCCCCTCCCCATATCCTCAAGTCCATTCTCTAGTAGGTCTGTGTCTTTAATCCCGTCTTGCCCCTAGGTTCTTCATGACCATTTCTTTCTTTCTTTCTTTCTTTTTCTTAGATTCCATTTATATGTGTTAACATACAGCATTTGTTTTTCTCTTTCTGACTTACTTCACTCTGTATGACAGACTCTAGGTCCATCCACCTCACTACAGATAACTCAGTTTTGTTCCTTTTTATGGCTGAGTAATATTCCATTGTATACATGTGCCAAATCTTTATCCATTCATCTGTTGATGGACACATAGGTTGCTTCCATGTCCTGACTATAGTAAATAGAGCTGCAATGAAAATTTTGGTACATGACTCTTTTTGAATGATGGTTTTCTCAGGGTATATGCCCAGTAGTGGGATTGCTGGGTCGTATAGTAGTTCTATTTTTAGTTTTTTAAAAACGTCCATACTGTTCTCCATAGTGGCTGTACCAATTTACATTCCCACAAAGAGTGCAAGAGGGTTCCCTTTGCTCCACACCCTCTCCAGCATTTATTGTTTGTAGATTTTTTGATGGTGGCCATTCTGACCGATGTGAGATGATGTCTCTTTGTAGTTTTGATTTGCATTTCTCTAATGATTAACGATGTTGAGCATCCTTTCATGTGTTTGTTGGCAATCTACATATCTTCTTTGGAGAAATGTCTATTTAGGTCTTCTGTCCATTTTTGGATTGGGTTATTTGTTTTTTTGATATTGAGCTGCATGAGCTGCTTGTAAATTTTGGAGATTAATCCTTTGTCAGTTGCTTCATTGGCAAATATTTTCTCCCACTGTGAAGGGTAGTCTTTTCGTCTTGTTTATTGTTTCCTTTGCTGTGCAAAAGCTTATAAGTTTCATTAGGTCCCATTTGTTTATTTTTGTTTTTATTTCCATTTCTCTAGGAGGTGGGACAAAAAGGATCTTTCTGTGATTTATGTCATAAAGTGTTCTGCCTATGTTTTCCTCTAAGAGTTTGATAGCGTCAGGCCTTACATTTAGGTCTTTAATCCATTTTGAGTTTATTTTTGTGTATGGTGTTAGGGAGTGTTCTAATTTCATTCTTTTACACGTAGCTGTCCAGTTTTCCCAGCACCACTTATTGAAGAGGCTGTCTTTTCTCCACTGTATATTCTTGCCTCCTTTATCAAAGATAAGGTGACCGTATTTGCGTGGGTTTATCTCTGGGCTTTTTATCCTGTTCCATTGATATATATTTCTGTTTTTGTGCCAGTACCATACTGTCTGGATTACTGTAGCTTTGTAGTATAGTCTGAAGTCAGGGAGCCTGATTCCTGTAGCTCCTTTTATCTTTCTCAAGATTGCTTTGGCTATTTGGGGTCTTTTGTCTTTCCATACAAATTGTGAAATTTTTTGTTCTAGTTCTGTGAAAAATGCCATTGGTAGTTTGATAGGTATTGCATTGAATCTGTAGATTGCTTTGGGTAGTAGAGTCATTTTCACAATGTTGATTCTTCCAATCCAAGAACATGGTATATCTCTCCATCTATTTGTATCATCTTTAATTTCTTTCATCAGTGTCTCATAATTTTCTGCATACAGGTCTTTTGTCTCTGTAGGTAGGTTTATTCCTAGATATTTTATTCTTTTTGTTGCAATGGTAAATGGGAGTGTTTTCTTGATTTCACTTTCAGATTTTTCATCATTAGTGTATAGGAATGCAAGAGATTTCTGTGCATTAATTTTGTACCTTGCTACATTACCAAATTCATTGATTAGCTCTAGTAGTTTTCTGGTAGCATCTTTAGGATTTTCTATGTATAGTATCATGTCATCTGCAAACAGTGACAGCTTTACTTCTTCTTTTCCAGTTTGGATTCCTTTTATTTCTTTTTCTTCTCTGATTGCTGTGGCTAACACTTCCAAAACTATGTTGAATAATAGTGGTGAGAATGGGCAACCTTGTCTTGTTCCTGATCTTAGTGGAAATGCTTTCAGTTTTTCATCATTGAGGACAATGTTGGCTGTGGTTTGTCATACATGGTCTTTATTATGTTGAGGAAAGTTCCCTCTATGCCTACTTCCTGGGTGGTTTTTATCATAAATGGGTATCGAATTTTGTCGAAAGCTTTCTCTGCATCTATTGAGATGACCATATGGTTTTTCTCCTTCAATTTGTTAATGTGGTGTATCACATTGATTGATATGCATATATTGAAGAATCCTTGCAATCCTGGGATAAACCCCACTTGATCATAGTGTATGATCCTTTTAATGTGCTGTTGGATTCTGTTTGCTAGTATTTTGTTGAGGATTTTTGCATCTGTGTTCATCAGTGATATTGGCCTGTAGTTTTATTTCTGTGTGACATCTTTCTCTGGTTTTGGTATCAGGGTGATGGCGGCCTCATTGAATGAGTTTGGGAGTGTTCCTCCCTCTGCTATATTTTGGAAGAGTTTGAGAAGGATAGGTGTTAGCTCTTCTCTAAATGTTTCATAGAATTTGCCTGTGAAGCCATCTGGTCCTGGGCTTTTGTTTGCTGGAAGATTTTTAATCACAGTCTCAATTTCAGTGCTTGTGATTGGTCTGTTCATATTTTCTATTTCTTCCTGGTTCAGTCTCAAAACGTTGTGCATTTCTAAGAATTTGTCCTTTCTTCTAGGTTGTCTATTTTATTGGCGTATACTTGCTTCTAGTAATCTCTCATGATCCTTTGTATTTCTACAGCTTCATTTGTTACTTCTCCTTTTTCATTTCTAATTCTGTTGATTTGAGTCTTCTCCCTTTTTTTCTTGATGAGTCTGGCTAATGGTTTATCAATTTTTTTTATTTTCTCAAGGAATCAGCTTTTAGTTTTATTGATCTTTGCTATCATTTCCTTCATTTCTTTTTCATTTATTTCTGATCTGATCTTTATGATTTCTTTCCTTTTGGTAACTTTGGGTTTTTTCATTCTCTAATTGCTTTAGGTGTAAAGTTAGGTTGTTTATTTGAGATGTTTCTTGTTTCTTAAGGTTGGATTGTATTGTTATAAACTTCCATTTAGAACTGCTTTTGCTGCATTCCCATAGGTTCTGGGTCATCATGTTTTCGTTGTCATTTGTTTCTAGATATTTTTTGATTTCCTCTTTGATTTCTTCAGTGATCTCTTGGTTATTAAGTAGTGTATTGTTTAGCCTCCATGTGTTTGTATTTTTTACAAATTTTTCCTGTAATTGATATCTAGATATATAGCGTTGTGGTCAGAAAAGATACTTGATACGATTTCAATTTTCTTAAATGTACCAAGGCTTGATATGTGACCCAAGATATGATCTATCCAGGAGAATGTTCCATGAGCACTTGAAAAGAATGTGTATTCTGTTGTTTTTCTATGGAATGTCCTATAAATATCAATTAAGTCCATCTTGTTTAATGTATCATTTAAAGCTTGTGTTTCCTTATTTATTTTCATTTAGGATGATCTGTCCATTGATGAGAGTGGGGTGTTAAAGTCCCCTACTATGATTGTGTTACTGTTGATTTCCCCTTTTATGGCTGTTAGTATTTGCCTTATATATTGAGGTGCTCCTATGTTGGGTGCATAAATACTTACAATTGTTATATCTTCTTCTTGGATTGATCCCTTGATCATTAGGTAATGTCCTTCTTTGTCTCTTGTAATAGTCTTTGTTTTAAAGTCTATTTTGAGAATTGCTACTCCAGCTTTCTTTTGATTTCCATTTGCATGGAATATCTTTTTCCATCCCCTCACTTTCAGTCTGTATATGTCCCTAGGTCTGAAGTGGGTCTCTTGTAGACAACATATATACAGGGTTTCTTTTTGTATCCATTGGGCCAGTCTATGTCTTTTGGTTGGAGCATTTAATCCATTTATATTTAAGGTAATTATCAATACGTATGTTCCTATTACCATTTTCTTAATTGTTTTCAGTTTGTTTTTGTAGGTCTTTTCCTTCTTTTGTGTTTTCTGCCTAGAGAAGTTCCTGTAGCATTTGTTGTAAAGCTGGTTTGGTAGTGCTGAATTCTCTTAGCTTTTGTTTGTCTGTAAAGGTTTTAATTTCTCTGTCAAATCTGAATGAATTCCTTGCTGGGGAGAGTAATCTTGGTTGTAGTTTTTTCTCCTTCATCACTTTAAATATGTCCTGCCACTCCCTTCTGGCTTGCAGAGTTTCTGCTGAAAGATCAGCTGTTAACCTTATGGGGGTTCCCTTGTGTGTTATTTGTTGTCTTCCCCTTGCTGCTTTTAATTTTTTTTCTTTTTATTTAATTTTTGATAGTTTGATTAATATGTTTCTTGGCATGTTTCTCCTTGGCTTTATCCTGTATGGGACTCTTTGTGCTTCCTGGACTTGATTAACTATTTCCTTTCCAATATTAGGGAAGTTTTCAACTATAATCTCTTCAAATATTTTCTCCGACCCTTTCTTTTTCTCTTCTTCTTCTGGGACCCCTATAATTCGAATGTTGGTGCGTTTAATATTGTCCCAGAGGTCTGTGAGGCTGTCCTCAATTCTTTTCATTCTCTTTTCTTTATTCTGCTCTGCAGTAGTTGTTTCCATTATTTTCTCTTCCAAGTCACTTATCCGTTCTTCTGCCTCAGTTATTCTGCTATTGATCCCTTCTAGAGAATTTTTAATTTCATTTATTGTGTTGTTCATCACTCTTTGCTTGCTCTTTAGTTCTTCCTGGTCTTTGTTAAACGTTTCTTGTATTTTCTTCATTCTATTTCCAAGAGTTTAGATCATCTTTACTATCATTATTCTGAATTCTTTTTCAGGTAGACTGCCTATTTCCTCTTCATTTGTTAGGTCTGGTGGGTTCTTACTTTGCTCCTTCACCTGCTGTGTGTTTCTCTGTCTTCTCGTTTTGCTTAACTTACTGTATTTGGGGGTCTCCTTTTCACCTGCTGCAGGTTCATAGTTCCCATTGTTTTGGTGTCTGTCCCCAGTGGCTAAGGTTGGTTTAGTGGGTTGGGTAGGCTTCCTGGTGGAGGGGACTAGTGCCTGTGTTCTGGTGGATGAGGCTGGATATTGTCTTTCCGGTGGGCAGGTCCACGTCTGGTGGTGTGTTTTTGGGTGTCTGCGGACTTATTATGATTTTAGGCAGCCTCTCTGCTAATGGATGGGGTTGTGTTCCTGTCTTGCTAGTTGTTTAGCATAGGGTGTCCAGCACTGTAGCTTGCTGGTCGTTGAGTGGAGCTGGGTCTTGGCATTGAGATGGAGATCTGTGGGAGATTTTCGCCATTTGATATTACGTGGAGCTGGGAGGTGACTGGTGGAACAGTGTCCTGAACTTGGCTCTCCCACTTCAGAGGCACAGCCCTGATGCCTGGCTGGAACACCAAGCATGTCATCCACATGTCTCAGAAGAAAAGGGAGAAAAAAAAGAAAGTACAAAAGAAGAAAATAAAATATAGTAAAATAAAATAAAATTAAGTTATTAAATAAAAATTAAAAAATAATTATTAAAAAAATTTTAAGTAATAAAAAAAAGAAAGAGGAGAGCAACCACACCAAAAAACAAATCCACCAATGATAACAAGTGCTAAAAAACAGTATACTAAAAAAACGGACAGACAGAACCCTAGGACAAATGGTAAAAGCAAAGCTATACAGACAAAATCACACACAGAAGCATACACATACACACTCACAAAAAGAGGAAAAGGGAAAAATATATATATATTGTTTCTCCCAAGGTCCACCTCCTCAATTTGGGATGGTTCGTTGTGTATTCAGGTATTCCACAGATGCAGGGTACATCCAGTTGATTGTGGAGATTTAATCCACTGCTCCTGAGGCTGCTGGGAGAGATTTCCCTTTCTCTTCTTTGTCGCACAGCTCCCGGGGTTCAGTTTTGTATTTGGCCCTGCCTCTGCATGTAGGTCGCCTGAGGGCGTCTGTTCTTCACTCAGACAGGATGGGGTTAAAGTAGCAGCTGATTAGGGGGCTCTGGGTCACTCAGGCCGCGGGGGGGTGGGGGTGGAGGAGGGGTACGGATGCGCGGCGCGCCTGTGGCGGCAGAGGCCAGTGTGACGTTGCAGCAGCCTGAGGCACGCCATGCGTTCTCCCGGGGAAGTTGTCCCTGGATCACGGGACCCTGGCAGTGGCGGGCTGCACATGCTCCCGGGAGGGGAGGTTGTGGATAGTGACCTGTGTTTGCTCACAGGCTTCTTGATGGCGGCAGCAGCAGCCTTAGCGTCTCATGCCCGTCTCTGGGGTCCGCGCTTTTAGCCTCGGCTCGCGCCTGTCTCTGGAGCTCCTTTAAGCAGTGCTCTTAATCCCCTCTCCTCGCGCACCAGGAAACAAAGAGGCAAGAAAAAGTCTCTTCCTCTTCGGCAGCTCCAGACCTTTAACCGTACTTCCTCCCGGCTAGCCGTGGCGCACTAGCCCCTTCAGGCGGTGTTCACGCCGCCAACCCCAGTCCTCTCCCTGTGCTCTGACCGAAGCCCGAGCCTCAGCTCCCAGCCCCGCCCGCCCCGGCAGGTGAGCAGACAAGCCTCTCGGGCTGGTGAGTTCTGGTCGGCGCCAATCCTCTGTGCTGGAATCTCTCCGCTTTGCCCACTGCACCCCAGTTGCTGCGCTCTCCTCCATGGCTCGGAAGCTTCCCGCCTCCGCCACCCGCAGTTTCCGCCCACAAAGGGTCTTCCTAGTGTGTGGAAACCTTTCCTCCTTCACATCTCCCTCCCGCTGGTGCAGGTCCCGTCCCTATTCTTTTTCTCTGTTTATTCTTTTTTCTTTTGCCCTACCCAGGTACGTGGGGAGTTTCTTGCCTTTTGGGAAGTCTGAGGTCTTCTGCCAGCGTTCAGTAGGTGTTCTGTAGGAGTTGTTCCATATGTAGATGTATTTCTGATGTATTTGTGGGAAGGAAGGTGATCTCCGCGTCCAACTCTTCCGCCATCTTGAAGCTCCTCTCCTCTTTTTATTTACTAGGAATTCATAATGTGGAAAAATACATATTGCTGCAGAACTTATAGAATGGTTTATTGGGCATTGAATTACACAACATTATAAATCTAGAGAGAATTGTTAACAATAAAACTTTAAGAGATGAAGATCATATTTAGTGAACTAAGTTCATGCAACAAATCATTTCACAGTCTCCAATGCAGAAGCCTCTGAATGGGCTGAAAAAGAGAGTTCACTTACGAATTTCTGTAGGGCCATTTATAGCCTTAGACCTTGTTTTCTTAGTTTTCTCTCTAAAGAGTCTTCCAGAGTAAGAAAGTTTGGTAGGAATTAAGTAATAATTATTGCAAAACATTGTTTAAAAATAAAACATCAAAATGTATATAGTCATCATGAGTTTTTAAAAGTTAACTATTTGGGCTTCCCCGGTGGTGCAGTGGTTAAGAATTCACCTGCCAATGCAGGGGACATGGGTTTGAGCCCTAGTCTGGGAAGATCCCACGTGCCATGGAGCAACTAAGCCCGTGTGCCACAACTACTGAGCCTGTTTGCCACAACTGCCAAAGCCTGCCCACCTAGAACCCATGCTCTGCAACAAGAAAAGCCACCACAATGAGAAGCCCACGCACCGCAATGAAGGGTAGCCCCCACTCACTGCAACTAGAGAAAAGCCCACACGCAGCAATGAAGACACAATGCAGCCAAAATTAAATAAGTAAAATACATAAATTTATTTAAAAAAAAAAGAATAGGTGGAAGGAAATGAAAGGAAAAGACACTAAGGCAGTGGCTGGACATCTCCGAAGGTACTCACTACTACTGGTAAGAACCACCATTTCCTTTTTTTTTTTTTTGTGGTACGCGGGCCTCTCACTGCTATGGCCTCTCCCGTTGCGGAGCACAGGCTCCAGAAGCACAGGCCCAGCGGCCACGGCTCACGGACCCAGCCGCTCCGCGGCATGTGGGATCTTCCCGGACCAGGGCATGAACCCGCATCCCCTGCGTCGGCAGGCGGACTCTCAACCACTGTGCCACCAGGGAAGCCCTCCTTTTTTTTTTTTTAATTAATTTATTTGGCTGTGCCAGGTCTTATTTGCAGCACACAGGATCTTTGATCTTCGTTGCAGCACATGGGATCTTTAGTTGCGGCATGTGAACTCTTAGTTGCCGCATGCATGTGGGATCTAGTTCCCTGACCAGGGATCAAACCTGGGCCCCCTGCATTGGGAGCGCGGAGCCTTAGCCACTGGACCACCAAGGAAGTGCCAGAGCCACCATTTCTGGAAGGCTGACCAGGTACCACATGCTTCCTATACATTCTAACTGAATGTTCACAGCAGCCGCTTCACATTTTAAGATGAGAAAACTGGGGCTCAGAGCAGGTTATTCAGGTGGCATATGGGGGAGGGAGGTGTCACTCCAGTCAGTGTGACTTGCAGAATCTGCTCAACCGGAGTCTTGCTACTCAGAGTGTGGTCCTTGGAACGGCAGCACCTGGAAGCCTATTAGAAATGCAGACTCCTGGGCCCCATCCTTAGACCGAAGGAACCCGACCTGCATTTGAACAAGATCCCCCCATGGTGTGTATACAAGTTAAAATTTGAGAACCCTGGTCTGAACCTCGGCCCCCTGCTATCCATGAGTATGAGTTGTTGGCTCCCTGCTGAGGGGAGAGGTCAGGGGAGCATGGGACTAGTGGGGAGAGGCTGGAGGGAGGAGTGGAACAGTAGTCATAGGAATATGAAGGGCTGTATTAAGAGAAAACTTCTAAAATGTTATGATATGTATTAATTCACAGGTTAAGGCTAGACTGGGTAACGGCTTCAAATAAGTCCATGTAATTGTGCTTTCCAGAGAGAATACCCAAGTAACATCGGTTTACTCTGGTTGTTGTAATATTCTCAGCTATCCAGTCTCCTGGGAGTGTCATAGCACAGTTGGCTGATTTATTACCAAAAGACATGCAGTGCCTTGAACACAGCCTGTTTTTTCGTAGCTCAGTGCCCCAAGTACATGTGATTCCTTCTCTCTCTTCTTTGACTGACTTGTCCTTTAAAACCTCTTTCTGGAAAGACTTCCTTGCCCACCTGGGCCCCTGTGTGATTTGGGTTACCACTCTCTCTGGGCTCCCAATCACCATCTGCAAGGCCGTGGCTGGTACGTGATCTTTGAAGGACTTAGGATGGTGCCTGACACGCAGTAAGTGCTCATTAAGCAGTACGGTCTATTATTAGCCCGGGAGTAGGAATAAAGGTAGTTGAGAGTAGGACATGTGGTTGAGAGGGAGTGGCACCATATAAAGGGGGCAAAAATAACCAGAGATCCCAGCACGCGCCGTACTGAAGTGGTGACTAAGGATTTTCTGTGCTGGGAAGGAAAGCGTGAGAAGGCAAGACAGAGGCAGTGGAGTGGTTTTGAATGGCCTGCTTGCTATAAGGGTCGTTATAAGGTGGGGGAGAAAGAAGGCCTCATTTTAAGGAAACTAGCTCATCCAAATCATTCTGCTTATAAGAAAGCTTTGTATTTGTTATAGCTGGTTGTAGGAGTTGGAACACATGTATGATAGGGCAGAGTTTTCTTTTTGTTTACAGATATGTCTCTGTGCTATGCTGAAGCCTGTGTGATCAACGTACTGTATAGCTCCCATTTTAACATACATTTTATGGAACCTGAAGCCTAATTTTACCATTTGTATAGTTATTTTTTGATATTTTTTATTTTATTAATGTGTGGTTATTTTCGTAGTGATTGAATCTTTGTTTCTATCCTGTTAATTTTATCTGTAATTTATTTCAAATCAGTTTCTTGAACAGGTATGTAATAGCCAATTATATCATTCTTCCTGTGAGAAAATAGCATCAAGTTTCTTACTTTAATTTTAAAAAATTTCCTAAACATCTGTTACCTGGAAAGCACCACAAACATTGCTTTTTGAGGGATGCAGTCATGAACCAGAAATTATCCTTGTCCTTGAGGGAGCTGAGGAGGGGAGCCTAGGAGGGGAGACATCACAGGTAGAAATGATTATAAACTCAACAATGTAAGTCATGCTGTAAGAGAGGTGAGATACTGTGCTCGTTGAGGGAGAATAACTCGCTTTTGGCTGGGAGTGGGAGTAGGGGATAAAAGCTTTGAGGCAAAGACAGTGGTTCAGCTTGACCTTGAGGTTGGGTTTGATAGGAAGAAATAGGACAAAAGGCATTCTAGGTGGACAAAATATTATAAAATAATAAATTTTGATTTTCATAAACACATTGTTGTGCTAGATGGTTCCATCTCTAGATAATAGTTTATCCACAAAAAGGAGGAACTACCATTTAATGAATGCTAATGTTTAGGTACATGTGTGTTATCTCAATCGATCCTCACAAAAACCTGATGAAGTAGGGAGGTATTGTTATCCCCATTAACAGGTAAAGAAACTGATGTTCAGAGAAGTTAATCATTTGCTCAAGGTCATGTAGCTAGTACGTGGCAGGGCTGGGATTCAGACATAGATCTATCTCATTCCAAAGCTCATGCTCTTTCCACTGCTTCCTGCTGCCTTCCTGTAGACATGTTCACAGATTGCCAATCATTCATTCCACAAAGAGTAATTGAGTATTGAACATGTCCCAGGTGCCATGCTAGGCACTGGGTTTGCAGCTATGAGCTATGGTGGTAGTCCTCCCGGCAACACAGCCATGTTCCCTGCTAAATGTATGGGACCCGTGGAGAAACAAATAGCACCTTGACATTTCTGGGACATTAAGGTTTCCAATTAAGTGTAAATTTAGAGGTTTAATTTGATTTTATCAAATATCTTAATTGATTACCCTCATCAAATAATTAGAAAAGGCACAGTGCTCACTGAGAAATAATAGATGGAAAAATAAAGAATATTTCGATGCCATAGTTGGAAGATCTACAACTTAAATATTTTATGAAAACATCAGTAGTTAGGATCTTAGCAGTTGATAGACCTGAGTGCCCCAAAGCATACCTTACCTAAGCCGTGCAGATTGTGATACCAATAAAAGTCCAATAAAAGTGTTTCAGGGAAGGGTGGGGGAGAGCGAGAGAGGAAGGGATGGGGGGCGGAGAGAGGGAGATTTTGTTGAGGACCAAATGAAATTAGGTGTTCAGAAATTTCATCTGCTGGCCTACTTTTAAACAAAATGTTTTCAAAAAACTGAGAAATGCAAACAGTAAAGTAAAAGTCACTCATACTATCATCAGTTAAATAGTATACATATATATAAAACATATATATCCATATACATACTTGTTTCCCCTTTTGTCCCATACATGCATATATATGGAGCCTCTCTCCCTGATAACCTACTCCTGCAGCCCCACCCTAGAGGTAACCACCATTAGCAATTTGGAATTTGTCCTTCCTGAATAGTGACTCCTTACTTACTCCTTATCCATAGTGACAGATCCATTTTCGTTTCTACATACAATCCTCATTTTATTCTTTTTACAAAAACAGGACCATTCCTCTGTTTTTATTTTTCTGCCATTTGCCCTTTTTAAACTTAAGGTAACTTTGGGCCCAGTAATTAACTTATCTTTGACTTTTAAGAGAACATCTATATGTTTCTCCCACGAGGGTGCAAACATTGAGTTAACAGCAAGTTGTACGAAAGGCTGGGAAGGTGGCCTTATGGTCAGTTTGGGGGCAACATTCTTCAGTATGTGAAGCTTGAGAGTAAAAGAGAAGTATCTTGACTCAACTGAAATACTACCAGTGACTCTAAAGAAAAAGTTATGGATTTGCTTTTCATTGCTTTAATTGCTACACAATTCTCCTTAGTTACTCTGTGGACTTGTAAGAATCCACCCACGGTAAAAGTTGGATTTGACACATTGTGAGAATTGTTATGAGGATTACAATTCTTTGTGTCCCAAATGCAAAGTGCTTCCGAGACATTTTATAAAACGTTGAGTTTCATTTAAGTATCTCAACAAGGAAAAAAAAAAAATCTAACCACACAAGACTGGAAATCTTAAAAGCAATCATTATCCTATGAAAACCCCAAAAGGTACTTAAAAACAATATAAAATGTAGTATAAGTATCTATACTATTATCTTTGGAACTGAAGCAAGTAGCATGTGCATGTTATCCTTTGTGCTGAATTAATTATGTAAAACAACGAAGTTCAAAATATGAGTATAGTTATTGTGTGATGAATTGCCCAAATTACTTAAGTGGTTAACTCAAGCCTCTACTTCATTTGTTTGTAGAGTTCTTCTGAAGAGCTTATTTCTTACGCAGACTATGCAGAACACACACCTGTCCTTATTGAGTCAAGGCCGGCCTGGTGAACCTCCATTACTGTCCAAGGCTGGAAAGCTATGGTTTAGAGGCTGCTGAGGTCACCAGGGCTGTTCGCCTGGGCACCAAATGCTCTTCTGTTTCTCTGTATCTCAGCTTACCACTCTAGCTGTCATCTCCTGGGACCATCACTGGGTCTTTGTGGCTATTGAGTCTTTCCTCACTGTAAACACAATTGGCCGAGTTAAGGCCCAAGTCGACCGTCACCTCTTCTATAGAGGAAGTCCCCTGTGTGACCCTCTGTTTAAAACTTGGGCCCTTGTCTTGCACTTCTGTGCTCTGTTGCGGTTCTGGTAGGTAGGAAGCTGACCTCCCGACCTCCCTGACCCCGGGCTAAGAGGAAAGGGTGTTGTCATTCTAAGTTGTCATCCCACATCCCTTAGCCCTAGTGATGGTCTTGCTCAGGACTGTCCATTTTGGTTTTTCATCTCCTGTGTTCCCATGAGATGGAAATAATGGGACCAAGTCTCTTTGAAAACTTCTACTTGAGATATAGCAAGACTTCATGTTATTTTAAAGAGAGAGAAGCTTTTCAAATATTTGAATAGATAGTTTGGCATATTAATACTGAAAACAGTGTAGGATCAATCTTCATCATTTTAATTTCTCTCTTTCCAATAAATACCTGTTTAATTTAAGTCGGTACTTCAAAAACTGCCCCATTCATACAGAGTATGAAATACGCACGCCCTGAAATACATAATATGAAGATAAGAAGTGTGTGGCTTCTGTTACTCTTGACCGTGACAGTGCTTGGTTCTGTACTTTGATTACTGTAAACATCTGAAATCAAACAAATGTACTCCAGCTTGTGAAATCATTTTAATTGCTTTCTTAAATTGTTTTTGTTCCATCCGTAATTATATTTTAATGTCACATTTCGCTAAATACTGTTGATTGTGTGGAGCTCTGATGAGTGTGTATATGTAATAAAAATAAGAAGAGGGAATTTAGATTCAGGAGGGTCAAAAAAAAATAAACGAGCTTAAGTCTGAATTTCCAGCTCTTTGATGATTTGATTGTAAACAGGATAATTTTTTAAATTGCATTACAAAACGTGGTGCATGACTTGAGCCACAGTTGCTATTCTCATGTCAGTTACTTTTATTTTACTCTATATTTTTCCTTCTTGATGTTCTTGATGTTATGTTCTTTTAATCCCTGTCCTTAGAGCTTTTTCATGCCTTAGCTGTGGCTCCTGTCTCCCCTCCCCCCCCTTTTTTAAAGTCAGTGTTTATTGGGAACTTTGGGCCAGGTAGGTGCTAGGTGTCAGGTGTTTTCCAGACATTGCTCTAACTACTTAATTATGAGAACCCTGTGATGAAGGTATTAGTATCCATATTTTACAAATATGCAAACTCAAGCCCAGAAAGTTAAGTAACTGCAAGGTTACCCTGCTGGTTAGTGATGAGAATTGAATACAGGTCTGACTTCCAAAGCCTGCGCTTGACTCATTACCCTGTACATGCCTCTCTGAGCCCACTTTGGGTTTTCGGTAAAGCAAGAGTGACAATCTTAGTCTCATGGGGTTTTCTGGAGGCACGAGTGAGAAAAAGAATGCAGAACAGCCTTCTGTACTGTCCATGAGCAGCGTGGGCACTGCTTGTACAGCATGGGTAGTAAACTTCCCCTTTCTGGGTTATGGGTAGCAGTATCTCCCACTGGGCACCCTTTACCCTGCCACCCAGCATGCATCCCGGCTCTGGGTTGTTATGCGCTGAGGAAGTGCAGATAAACTGGAAACGCCTAATTAAGCAGGAAAGCGGTGGTGAGGAAAGGCATGCCCTTGAGAGCCTTATACTTCATGCTTTTTATCATCTGATAGATGGGACCATCCCTAAGGCTGTGGCAGGGCAGGTGATCGGGTGTTAAGCAGGGTGCCGAAGCGCTCGCCATGGAGCCCGTGCATCATATTGCCCTCTAGGCACCTGGCCTTCGTGTTTCAGGCAGTCATATGCAATCCCTCTGCTGGAAAAGCTGGCAGATCACACCTGGGTGTCCAGAAGCCTCCTCCGTGCCACCTGCACTGTGGTCCTCCAGAGCCCTATTGGTGGTAAACAACCAATGTTATGAGTGTGTGTGTGTGTGTGTGTGTGTGTGTGTAATTTCCAATTTATTTCAAACAAGTACTCATAAAATGCAATCAAAATGGATTACTAGAAAAATGACTTTTTAAAAAAGGCATATAAAACGCAAGCCAGAATATTTTATGAGAAGATTCAACAGCAATAAAACTACATTTCCAAAAATGTCAAGGCAATGCCAAATTGCTCTAAGTTTCTAAGCACTTATTCTCAATTTTCTGTCCTTATCTCATTGCTGTTGAGTAACAGTTTACAGACCAGTACCAGCCTGCAGAGGACACTTTGAGAAGCTGGCCCAGAGCTCACCCTGATTGAGGCTGGCAGTACATGTGTGGGTGCAGGTCCTCCTGCCAAGGTCTGGACTGGTGCCTGCTGCCGTCAGCCTGTGTGTGGAATGCTTGGGTGTGGAGGAATGCCAGTCCCTTGCTGTCCTCCATCACAGCTCTGCCCTTGAGGCTTGGTCCCTGCCTCAGCTCCTGGTTTCTTCCTGTTTTCTCTGGGTCCTAGAGCTCAGCCCTGAGCCCTGACTGATATGCTGTGGCACTGAGAGGGTCTTACCGGTATTCTCCCCCAAGGCCTCCATTCTGCTGTCTGGATGTACAGTCGTTGGCAGGATTCCAAGATAACTTACCAGTTTCTTATTGCTGCTGTAACAAATTACTACACATTTAGTGGGTTAAAACAACAGAACTTTATTCTTTTAGAGTTCTGGAAGCCAGAAGGTCCGAAATTAGTCTTGCAGAGTAAAATCTAGGCATTGGCAGAGCGGGTTCCTTCTGGATGCTCTAGGGGAGAATTCATTCTTGCCTTATCCAGCTCCTGTGACTGCCAGCATTCTTTAGCTTGTGGCCCCGTTAACCTCTGCTTTTCATTGTCATATTGCCTTTTCCTTTTCTGTGGTCAAATCTCCTTCTTAGGAAAACACTTGTGATTACATTCTGGCCTGCCCTGATATCCAAACTAATCTCCCCATCTCCAGATTTATCTTTTTTTTTTTTTTTTTTGGTGGTACGCGGGCCTCTCACTGCTGTGGGCTCTCCCGTTGCGGAGCACAGGCTCCGGACGCGCAGGCTCAGCGGCCATGGCTCACGGGCCCAGCCGCTCCGCGGCATGTGGGATCTTCCCGGACCGGAGCACGAACCCGTGTCCCCTGCATCGGCAGGCGGACTCTCAACCACTGCGCCACCAGGGAAGCCCAAGATCTTTATCTTAATCACATCTGCAAAGACTCTTTTGCCATATAATAACATTCACAGGTTCCAGGGATGAGGACCTGGATTTCTTTGGAGGACGTTATTCACCATCTCCAGATTTGGGGATTCGTGTCATTGTCATCTGACCCACTGTATGTTTTCCTTCTGCTGTGTACCTCCTCCCCTCCCCCATACACACTGGGCCATCTACCGGGTGGAATCATTTCTAGGGTCTGAGGTTTTCAGAGTCTGGGGGCACTGGTGTGGCAGCTAATAATTATTGAGTAATTTGCGTTTTAGATATTCTGCTAAGGACTTTGTAGATTAGCCCATTTAATACTTGTGACAACCCAAGAGATTCTGTGGCATCCAACTTGGAGATGAAGAAATAGAACCTTAAGGAGGTTAGATAGTTAATTGCCCAAGGTCCCTCGGCGAGTAGATGGGGGAGCTGCACGCAGTCCCAGGCAGTGTGGCTCCACAGTTGGAGTTCTCACCCCTACGCCAGGCTGCCCTTGGACAGCGGCAGACCCTGAGATGTGGGCTACAAGCACGTCTCCTCCCCGCAAGCACCAGCCATGTGGCAGAGCCAGCGCCCTAGCCTGGCCCTGTAGTCCCAGCTTCCTTCCTTTCCCCTCCGGGCTCTGGGATGTATCTTCCCAAGAAGGGACAGGCAGGAAGAACTCTTCCACTCTCTCCCAGAAGGACACCAGGAGCTCCAGGACCAAATGACTGACTGACTGTGAGAAGAGCCCCTACTCCTCCAGGTAGCCTGGCTGTCACCTGCCCTTTGGACAGGAATAGAGCTGGCAGTCAGCCACTGCTGGCTGAGTTTGAATTTGTTTGCAGGTCCTGTCATGATATGTCATTAAGCATTCCTGGCTAGAAGTCAGACAGGAGAGAGCCCTGGAGGGCATTCTCACACCCTGTGCTCCTGAGAGGCTGCCCTGCTCTGGCGGCCCTGGGACTCTCTGGGGCCTTTTGCTTCCATTTAGGAGGCCGTGCTGGCAACCCTCGCTGGTACAGTAGCAACTGGAGTTTGGGGAAAGGCTGTTAGGCTGTGAGTCATCTTCCCTGACAGCAAATTCTGAGTGCCGGTGGGGCAAGGTCCAGCAGACTCAGGAAAGTTAGAAATCGAGAACTCTGCCTGGTAGCCAGAGGCAGGAGCCAGATGTGGCAGGAGAGCCACGCTTCCTCAGAAGGCTTCCTGGATCAGCCTGTTCTGAATCCCCAATTGGTGGAACCGTAAAATGCCAAGCAAAGGGATGTGTCATGAGAATTAGGACCTAAACTTGTAGACTGACCTTAGAAAATGCTCACTGTGGGTTCCTTTGCAGGACGTGCCTGCCGCAGAGCTATCCAAGCTGGGCCTGCAGCATCAGGAAGCCAGATAAACACTACACTCTCCCAGACTAGGAATTTATTAAATTCCATGTCATTTAAATGTGTTTTAATAATAAAAGTATGGATAGATTATTGATGAGAATACAAGTTTTTTGCATATCTTTTACATTATGTAAGTGGTTTATTTTTAAATAGAGTTTATTTTTTAAATAAATTTATTTATTTATTTTTGGCTGCGTTGGGTCTTTGTTGCTGCACGTGGGCTTTCTCTAGTTGTGGTGAGCAGGGGCTACTCTTCGTTGCGGTGCGCGGGCTTCTCATTCACGGTGGCTTCTCTTATTGCGGAGCACGGGCTTCCGTAGCTGTGGCTGGCAGCCTCTAGAGTGCAGGCTCAATAGTTGTGGCACACGGACTTAGTTGCTCCATGGCTTGTGGGATCTTCCCGGACCAGGGCTCGTACCCATGTCCCCTGCATTGGCAGGCGGATTCTCAACCACTGCGCCACCAGGGAAGCCCCCTCCTATTATTGTTTATTATTACTCAAGGACCCATACCTCCATCTCAGCTTTAGCAAGACAGCTCAGTGGTCCAGAGGATCCTTCTTAGTTTATGGAAATTGTCCTTGATTTACCTAACCGTATACAAGGGTCACCTCTTACTCACTTTCCCCTACCCTCCTTCATTGCTTTAGTTTTTCCTCTAGATTTTTACATTGCCACTTATATCTTTTCTTTGACTAATAGGTAAGTCCACACTGAAAGACATATCTTCTGGTACAGTGGCTTCAGAGACTGCTTAATTAGTCTGCCTTCTTTCATGGCTGGATATATATATTACATCAGGTTCTGCAAAAGGCTTTGGAGAAGAAGATATAGAGGAAAATGATAAAATGGGGCATTTGAGGAAATTTTTAAACTCATGATTAGCCCCTTTATTTAAAAATAAGTCAGAATCTCTTTCAGAATTTCTAACAAAGGCTTTTAACTTTTGTGGTTTATCTGCCATTCTCTGAAGCACATGGTATATATTTATAAGTCCTTATGTTAAATTATAAGCAGAATCATGAGGTAGGGAATTAGAGATAAAGCTGACCACAAGTTAATCTATTCCAACACCTTTTTTTTTTTTTTTTTGTGGTACACGGGCCTCTCACTGTTGTGGTCTCTCCCGTTGCGGAGCACAGGCTCCGGACGCGCAGGCTCAGCGGCCATGGCTCACGGGCCTAGCCTCTCCGCGGCATGTGGGATCTTCCCCGACCGGGGCATGAACCCGTGTCCCCTGCATCGGCACCACCAGGGAAGCCCCAACATCTTCTCTTTAAAAGGCCTGCAAATGTGGTGTTCTGTGCTTCTGTTTCTGAAGGGAAAGCATTTTGGTGACTACCAGGAAGCAGCAGTGGGGGCAGGGTGGAAGTATCATTGGCCTGGCAGCTTGGAGACCTTGATTTTATCCCACTTTGACATCTGACTTGTGTACGACCTTGAACATAACAGTACCCTCTTAGGCCTTATTTGGCAGTCTGTAAAATGAAAGAGTTAAAGAAGACCCCTTGGAAGCCTTCCAATTCGCAAATTGTTGGAAATCATCCTTCAGGAGGTCAATATCTAGGAGACTATGTTGTAATAATGAAAGTGAGAATGTAAAGCAGTTCTTGGTTTTCTGTGATATTGGGGGAACAGGGGTGGTAAAGTTAGCTAATATAGAAGTAGACATTTGTGTTTTCATGTAAGCAGTTCACATGTGGGAATACATTTTGATGCAAGCTAGAGAAAGAGCTTATGTTATGATGATCCAGCTTATTAAGTTAGATTACAAATGTTTCGTTTCTGGCTTACTGTGGGGCTCCGTAAGGATTTTTCAAAAGAATGAATGAGAAATGATCTTAATGATGTGTATCGTTTACCACCTGCCTGATGTGCCAAGCACTGGAGGTACATCCATGAATAGCGCAGAGCCGACATCTGCCCTCTCCAAGAGGCATGTGTTATTACCCCTTAGTTACATACGGGGAAAAGGAATTCCACTGAAAAATGAACAGCAACGCTGGCAGCTTTCGTTCTCCAGAAGCCCACATTTTGTGCCAAGGAGCAAAGTAATCTTCCATTTACCAAGGGCTTCTTCAGCTTTTTAATGATGTATTAAACACCCAGTCACCAAATATCTGTGAGTTTTGGTTGTAGCAGATGGATTTGGGCGTTGGGTGCTGGAATGCATCCTGTCGCAGCTGATCATTTACTGGTTCTCTGACTGTGGTTGGATGGAGTTGGCATTTGTCTCCTAGGGTCCTCTTGCCCTCAACAGTTTGTGGTTATGGTGACAAAATTATAACATGATAAATACAGGCATACCTCTGATATATTGCAGATTCCTGTCCAGACCATTTCAATAAAGCGAATATCGCAATAGAGTCACTCAAATTTTTTTGTTTCCCAGTGCCTATTAAAGTTGTGTAAAAAGTTTAGACTAGGGCTTCCCTGGTGGCACAGTGGTTGAGAGTCCGCCTGCCGATGCAGGGGACACGGGTTCGTGCCCCGGTCCAGGAGGATCCCACATGCTGTGGAGTGGCTAGGCCCGTGAGCCATGGCCGCTGAGCCTGCGCGTCCGGAGCCTGTGCTCCGCAACGGGAGAGGCCACAGCAGCGAGAGGCCCGCGTACCGCAAAAAAACAAAACAAAACAAAACAACAACAAAAAGAGTTTAGACTATACTGTAGTCTGTTAAGTGTGCAATAGCATTATGTCTTAAAAAACAAAGTACATAGCTTAATCAAAAATACTTTATTGCTAAAAAATACTAATCATTATCTGACAATGCAGGGCTGGCACAAACCTTCAATTTGTAAAAAACAAAACAAAACAAAACAATATCTGCGAAGCACAGTGAAGTGAAGTGCAGTAAAATGAGGTATGCCTGTATTATGGTAGATGTATAAACAGAGGAAAGAGGACAGCAATTTAAAGAGTCTCCAAAAATTTTAAGGTACCCAGATCCAGGAAGGCATTTGGTGTGTGTTATGGGATAAGAGTCACTGGGACAGTTTTTCTCTCCCTCCAGAAAGGAAAATACTGATTTCCCCAGACCTTTAACAGCAACTGGGGTTTATCATTGCAAAATCTTTGGAATTTGATGAGTAGAAGTGGAATCTAGTTTTGTAATCAATCCAAAAAAATTGTTTTGGATTGCCAGAGAGACTGAGCATTGTTGCATAATTTTTACAGCCTATTTTCGTGTGTTTGTTTTATGAATTGCCTGTCCTTTCTTTACTGTCACATTTTTAATTGGGATACTTGCCTTTTTTCTAATTGTCTTATTAGAGTTTTTACAAACTCTTATAAGGATGCCAACTCCTTTTCCATCATATATTACTACTATTTTTTCTTTTTTTGGTATTTTTATATTTATTATGCTTTTTATATATTTATTAGTAAAAACTCTAACAATCATTCCTTCAGTGTTTATGTCTTTGATGTTATTCTTAGCAAGACCTTCCAGGCCCTTGAATGATATAAGTGTTCCCTTACATATTTTGTCAATATTCTCATGGGTTTTTTTAATTTAAAAGTTTAATCTGTCTGGAAGTAATTTGGATATATGTCATGATGCATGGAGCTAACTTGATTTTTTCCCACATGTTAACCAATTATACTATCGTTCTTGAAATTACTGAATTATCAACTTTTTCCCCACTAATATAAAATGACACTTTTACTATTTACTAAAATCATATTTCTAAAACAGCATGGTTGTAGCAGAGAGGTCAATGAAAGATAACAGAAAGCCTAGGAACTGAGAAAATATACATATATGTTCATATATATATATATATATTCTTGTGTGTGTGTGTTCCTAAGCTTTCTGTTACCTTTCATTGACCTCTCTGCTAGAACCACACTGTTTTGGTAGTTGTATCTTTGGAGTCTATCGGTACATCTTGCAGAGCAAAATAACTCTTCCTTCATAATTTTGTTAGCCAGTTGCTGCCATTTATTCTTCTACATGGATTTGAGAATTTTACAAATTAAAGTTGGTGTCAGGATATCTATAGTAATTAATATATTGATTTAGGGGAGACGACACTTTTTAAATACTGACTTCCCATCCGGGAAGGCACATATCATTCCATTTATTTCAGTCTTCTTTGATGACACTCAGGTAGTCTGGTGTATGATATCTTACGTGAAAGCACAGGCTCTGAAGTCAGGGAGTCTGAGTTCAATCCAAATTGAGCTGTGTATTTACTTGTTTAGTAATGAGCAATTTTTTCCCCCAGTGACTGGAATATAGTGGGAAGTCAGCAAACATTTGTTCAAGAAATTTTTTTTTGACAACCAGGGAGAATTAAGCGAGAGGGAGAGAAAGAGGGAGAAGGAGAGACACTGAGAGAGAGAGAGAGAGAGATACTGAGAGAGAGAAAACAGCCTTTTGTCAGCATTCCTAGCAAAATCCTGTGCTAAAACTTTGATTGGACCAGCCTAAGTCACTTAACTACCTCTAGCCAGTCACTGTAGCCAGGGAAGTCAAATGCTTCGCCATATTCATATAAATTCACATTTTTTCTTTAGAACCACATAGCTCCCCAAACAGGAGTCAGTCAGTGAACCCTGGGAAGAGAGAAGGAAGGAGTAGATATAGGGGAGGCTATCAAGAAAGAAATTTTTAAAATGAATGTTGAGGGCTTCCCTGGTGGCGCAGTGGTTGGGAGTCCGCCTGCCGATGCAGGGGACTCGGGTTCATGCCCTGGTCCGGGAAGATCCCACATGCCGCGGAGCGGCTGGGCCCATGAGCCATGGCCGCTGAGCCTGCGCGTCCGGAGCCTGTGCTCCGCAACGGGAGAGGCCACAGCAGTGAGAGGCCCGCGTACCGCAAAAAAAAAAAAAAAGCATGTTGAACTTTATCAAAATGCCATCTAGGCATCTCTTGAGATGATCAAGTATTGGTTTACTCTTACTGATGATGGTGAGTTATATAAGTAGATACCCTAATATTAAGGTAGGAGAACAAAACCTACTTAGCTGTGCCCTGTGGCAGTACCAGAGGTTCTGGGAGAACCAGCTTGTTTTCCTTTTCCTTCTCTTTTTCCTTCTTCTGGGGCTTCTGTGGACTTTCCTGCCTCTCCTCAGCCCTCTGATACTGGTGTCTCCAGAGCTCTGTCTTTGGTTTCGTGCTCCGAGTGGTGGCATGGTTTTCACTGCCTCTCCTCTGAGCTTCCTACTCATATATCCCACAGCCTGACAAGTTGCATGGCCCAGAGGCATCTCAAACTCTGCACGTCCAGCACGTAACTCATCAGCCCTCATAAGCCTGCTTGGCCTCTTGTATTCTTGACAGCTCCAACCAGTCACTCAAACCAAAATCCTTGAACTTCCTCTCTTTATCCTCCATTGCCCACACGTGTCT
The DNA here is from genome assembly GCF_039906515.1 of Pseudorca crassidens. Taxonomy (NCBI): domain Eukaryota; kingdom Metazoa; phylum Chordata; class Mammalia; order Artiodactyla; family Delphinidae; genus Pseudorca; species Pseudorca crassidens. Next base: position 61,151,333 of record NC_090298.1, read on the forward strand.
CAGTTGATTTTATGCCCTGTGTTAGCCTCGAACTCGTCCTCTTCTACCCCCCAGGCTGCTCCTAGCGCAGGCGCCCATCAACTCTTGTCTTTACCAGTTGTTCTCAAATTTTAGCGAGCATTGCAGTCACCTGGAGGGCCGATCAGCTCACACATTGCTGCTCCCACCCCCCAGAGTTTCTGACTCAGCAGGTCTGGGATGGGCCTGAGGGTTTCCATTTCTGGTAAGTTCCAGTGCTGCTGCTGCTGCTGGTTCAGGGACCACACTTTGAGAACCACAGGCCCGGATCATTGCAGCGGCAGCTCCTTTCTGGTCTCTGGTCTTCCAGTCTATCCACACTTAATCTATCCACACTTCAGCCAGAATGTTCCAGCTCAATACTGATCCAGCAGTGCTACCGTAAGCCTAAGCTTCTCACCAGGGCAAGGCTGCGAGCCGGCCCCTTCCTCCCTGGTCAGCCTCACCATCCCCATCCCCAGACCCACACTGCGCGGGGCTGTCCACAGGAACTCTGTTCTTTGCCTTTCCTCGTGGTATTCCGTAGGCCAGAAATGTCCCTTCCATGGTTTTCACCTGCCTCAGCCTCACTCCTCCTTCATCATTGAGCTTTCCTGTGATCTCTTGGAAATTTGCATGAGTTCCCAGAGGGAGCTTAATGCATCTTGCCTGAGTTCCCATAGCACCCTGCAGGTACCTCTGGCTTATTTCTTACCATTATTGAATTGTTTGCAGAGCGCTGTGTTCTCAGATGAAGGTATTTAATGCCTTGAGTACGCAGAGGTTCATCAGAAGACGCAAGTGGGCGGAGCTTTAGAGCAAGAACAAAAGGGAGCCTTTCGCTTCCATTCCACTGTCAGACAAGAGTGTGTTATTCAGCCCGTTCTCCAGCCAAGAGAAGAGGGACATGTGCGGGAATCCAAGATAGGTTGTGAGTTGGAACCACCTTTTTAAAGAAATGTACTTTGATTGAATAGAAAATGGTCTTTGTGGACTTAAGTAATCTTTTGCTGTGTTTGGGAGCTCTCTGGGTGTTTTCCTCCCCAGTGGACACATTCACTGGCTACCCCTTTCTGACTCTCTGGGTTTCTGGGAGAAGGAGGAGGATGCTGCCCTAGGCGCCCTTCCTCAGCTCAGCCACACGCCCATAAACAGGCCACTTCCACCCTCACGGTGCTCCCCTGTCCTCCTCCCTAACTCTTAAAAAACACTTTTTTTTTTTTTTTTTTTTTTTTGGTGGTACGCGGGCCTCTTACTGTTGTGGTTTCTCCCATTGCGGAGCACAGGCTCTGGACGCGAAGGCCCAGCAGCCATTGCTCACGGGCCCAGCCTCTCCGCGGCATGTGGGATCCTCCCGGACCGGGGCACGAACCCGTGTCCCCTGCATCGGCAGGCAGACTCCCAGCCACTGCGCCACCAGGGAAGCCCAAAAAAATACTATTTTTTAAAAAAGAAGTAAGGTTGTGGGGTGTTGACACCTTGGCTTTTCACGGAAGCCACGGTGGACCCAGAGGGCCAAGCACAGAGACCCAGAGACCTGCCCCCAACGTGTGCACCTTCATTAGATAAAGGGGAGGGGCACAGGGCTCGGGGGTGGGGAGTGGGGGGACCTTCAAGGTATGCCCTGCTGGTGTCGGGGGCGGCTGTCCATATGCTAAGCTTCTAAAAATGTTGAGGTTCTAATTGTATAGTGCTTCACTTAGGTTTTACGTCTTTTGGATGGGAACTGTGCATATGATGAATAACTGTTTGGAAATCATTGTTTTTGCCAGCTAAGTAAAATTCCTTTTCAAAAAAGTGGGCATTTGCATTTTGCGGGTTACTGCTCGTGAGTTTGTTACTTTTACGTGGGATTCGTTGAAATGGGATTAGCTTTTAAGTGGAGTCAACATTCCACGCGGATTCATCACCCCTTACGTCCACACAGTCCATGGACTCAGGGTCTGACGGTGACAGTTCACCCAGTGTGAGTGGCCTCGATACGCCAGAGTCAGGAAAGCGAGCGTGGTTCAGTTCTGGTGTGGTGCCAGCTGTGGCTAAAAATCCAGTGTTGCTTCAGGGTCACCCGGGCCCTAGTGTGAGATTCTCCTGGAGTCAAACAGGGAAGACATTTGGCTACTGGTTCTCTAAGGCGGTTCTAGCTTTTCAGTGATAAAACCGAGGACAGAGGCAGCATAGATAATTGAAATCCACAGGATATCTCTAAAACTCATTTTCAGCAGGTGGTTTCTGTTTTCTTGCCCATCAAATCTATTTACCAGAACTGCTGACCATGTAACAGAACTGACGGATTTGAATATCATCCCTCCCCACTTTGTCCCATCTTCATTTAATGTTAAAGGAGAAGGCATATAGCAGGGTGGAAGGGCATCAGAAATGCTTGGGTTTTTCCACAGTCCGGGTAATTGCCTTCTGAATAATCAGAGATCGACATTCTTTGCTCATCCTCTGTTACACAATGTAATTTTGAGTGCTTGAAGTCATCTAGCTGTTTCTATTATCAGCAATATTCCCAATAAAAGGAAGGAAGTTAGTTGAGGGATGTCACGTTTTTCAATTGCCTTTAAATTCTTCTGTTCTCCAGGTCACGCCCTGGGTTTGACCTTTGGAATCTGGGAATGGTTATGTTGACATACATGCCTGGCCCAGTGACACTGCAGCTGAGTTGCTAGGTTAATGAAAGCTTGATGCCTTGATTCTTGCGTGGCATGTATGATGTAAAGCTTTTTGACATAATCATAATATTGAAGTGCAATTAGGGTTTCCCCCGCCCAAAGCTAATTCTCTCTAGGGCTTTCTTGTGCTAGCCTCCTTCAGGTGCACTCACCATTTCATGGATTGTATTCTAGACCTTCCCCCCGCCCCCATTTTAACACATGGTCTGTTCCAGACAGTTCTTTTCTGATGGCTGTAGATGAAATGACTCCAGTGTTTAAATAATTTCTCTCTTTCTTCTGATATTTATGGGGAGTGGGATGGTTTCTCCATTAGACTATGCTGGCCACATTTTCTGTGCATGGGTCTGTTGGCATCTTGGATGTCTTCTGCCTTTTATTTATTTTTTTAAAATAAATTTATTTATTTTTTGGCTGCTTTGGGTCTTCATTGCTGCATGCAGGCTTTCTTCTAGTTGTGACAAGCAGGGGCTACTCTTCATTGTGGTATGCAGGCCTCTCATTGTGGTGGCTTCTCTTGTTGTGGAGCACAGGCTCTAGGCGCACGGGCTTCAGTAGTTGTGGCATGCGGGCTCAGTAGTTGTGGCTCATGGGCTCAGTAGTTGTGGCTCATGGGCTTAGTTGCTCCACTGCATGTGGGATCTTCCAAGACCAGGGCTTGAACTCGTTTCCCCAGCATTAGCAGGTGGATTCTTAACCACTGCGCCACCAGGGAAGCCCTTTATTTTTAAGTTTATTTTTAATTACCATTTCAGCGCTAACCAGAGGGTGGATCTGTCCTTTGTCACTGTGGTGTTTTCCAGGCATGGTGGGATATATCATCCTCTTCTCCACTCGCCCAGTAAGAGTCACTGAGTGTAATGACAATACTTCTTAAGAAAGAACAGCCTTGTCCCCAACAGCGACAGTAGAGAATGGGAGAGGGCAGGGGGCATCATAAGACACCGTGCTGGAAAGCCCATCACGGCATCTGGTCCAGCGCCTCGGGGCGCCTCTGGGTCGCATCTTGCTTTCACTGGCTCTGACTGCGTCGGCTGTGACACATGTGGTATGTACTGATCTCCCTACTTGCTTCACCTTCCCCAAGCTCAGCCAGATCTTCCACATCTTATGTGTAAGTTTTTTACAACTTTTACTTAGAGTCTCTTTGTGTACCATCTTAAGACCTTTCTGGAACAAATCAAGATATAAGTTAATATGTAAATAAGAACATGGCCTTCCTTCCAAGAAAGGCAGGTCTGGGCTTAAATCTCAACTCCTGCCCTCAGGTGAGTTGAGTAACCTTTCTGGAGCTTTAACTTCTTTAGCGTTAAGTTTGTGGGTTTGCTGTGCCTGTTACCTGGGATCATGCACATCGGGGGGTGGGTCCTCAATCCCCTCTTGTCTTACTGGGGCACAGAGCAATTAGTTACCTTGAGCAAGGTCCCCCGAGTCCCAGCCCCATTTCCTAGGGTTTCATTTTACCAAGTTTCAGGGAAACTCTGTATTCTGAGGAATTTTAAATACAGCATCTTATTTTACCAAATAAAGACCTTACTGGGGGAAAAAAAAAAAGTATATGTAGAATATTTATATAGTGACTACTTGCTAATTAATGTGAACCCCAAAATAGGAAATAGGCTTTTCCCATAAAACTAAATATATCGTAAATTTATTTTGTGATATTTAAGATATCAACAAACCGGAACGTATAATCCAGTAAACACCCATGGACTCAGTAGTCACTGCTTAAAAAAAAAAAACAACGATGAACAATACTTGAAGCCCTTGAATACATCTCCTTCTCCACCAGGAGGACCACTTGCCTCCATAGGGAATTTATATGCATTTCTTTGTACCGTTATAATATACTCTTAAACTATATTCAATATTATTTTAAATACTTTAAAACCTCTAAGGTGTGTGTTCTTCTGAGACTTATTTTTTTTACTTGATGTTTGTGAGATTCGTCCATTTGGAATGGGTAGCTCGAGTTGTTTCATTTTCATTGTTGTATAATTTCCGTTGTATGGATATTCCTTGATATAAATTTTTTTTGGTGATGGATGTTAATGGATTGTGGATAAGGCTGTTTCCAAATCTTGGTTCTAAATCTGCTCCAGTTGTTCTTGTAAGTGCTTCCTCATCTACCCCAGGGGTCCATTCACCTAGGAGGTGGATTGTGGGTCGTACGGAAACTTCATCTTTACTAGAAATCCCCAGAACGTTTTCAAAGTGGCTGAGCCAATTTACACTCCCAGCAACAATGTACGAGTTCCTGTGGGTCTACTTCTTGCCCATGCTAGGTAGTGTTTGACTTCTTAATTCTACTGTTCTGTTGATCAAAAAACAGCTGGTTGTGACATGGTATCTCATTGTAATTTGAAATTTTTATATTCCTGATGACTAAATATTGAGCGTCTCTTCATACGCATATTTCCTATTCTGTGAATTTCTTTTTCACATCTTTTGCCCAGCTTTCTTTCTGGTTGTCTTTTTATTGTTTTTAAGGATTTTGTTATGTTCTGGTTACCAATACTTGCTGGTTTCCTATACTGTAGATGTCATTTCTTGGGCTAGCACCTACCTTTTTTTCCCTTTTATTAGTGTTTTTTGCTTTTGCTTTTGGTGAATAGGAGTTTTAAAATTTAAAGTCAAAGTGATCTTTTCTTTTATGGTTGTATATTTTGATGAGTAGACATTTATATGTCTGTATTTTTGTGATAAAACCTCATGCTGCCAAATTAATATTCTAACCAGCAGAGCATAAAACACGGAGTTGGTAGATCTGTCGCCCACTGTGAGCATCTCATGACTATGAGTAATCTTCCATATATATAATGTGTGTGTATGTAACAAAAAAGACTATAAAAATTTTTATTTTGATTCTAGTTTAGGGATACTGTTTGGGGGGAATAACTCATCAAATGTGAAGGACTGTATCTTCCTCTTGCCTAAATGATCATCTTGGGTTTCTGGAGTGGTTTATCTGGAAAAAATCCTGTGGGTATCAGGGTTCGGGTATGATGGTTGAGTCGGGGTGGGTTTTGGTGACTTCCACCAGGTAAGTGCTCCGTTGATATCTGTTGCATAAATGAATATGTAATAGCGTCTGAAGTTGACAATAGACATGTCTGCTCAAAGAATGGACTAGTGGTTCTCAACCCCGGTTGCACCTTAGAGATACCAGTTCTCTTGGTTTGAAGTAGGACCCAAGCATTAATATAATTAACAAGTTCTTCAGGTAATTCTAATAAGAAGCCCAGGTTGAGAACTTCTAGGTAAGATAATTGGAAGCAGGAAGGGGAGGGGAGGATTGGGACCACCTGTTGGGCTCTGAAAGGTCCAGGGGGCAGTGGAACATGGCGAGAATCAAAGTGAGGTGAAGGCTGGAGGCTGGTGTGAGGTCAGAGCTGACCGCTGGGGCCTGTGGCTGTTCAGACACAGGAGGAGGAAGGAAGCATTCTGCGTGCTCGGTGGACAGTGGGCCTGGGAGGTGAGGCAGGACGAGTCAGTGGTTCCCAGTCCGGAGGAGCGATGCCCAGCAGCCTCATGGTGGGGCACGTGGAGGCTGCACTTTCTGACCAGAAGCCAGGGGGCAGGCGTGGGCTCATTTAAAAGGGACGAGTCAAATACCACCTTTGCTTACCCAGAGCTCAGAGGAATAAAGAAAGTAGTTTGGCCTGGGAATGGAGGGTAGACAGGGGACCCCTTGAGAGATGTAACTACTGTTTTAAAATCAGAGCCAACAGGGCAGCAGTCAGGGTTGATTAAGGATATTTAAAAATAAGAATGATCTTTACAATGGGGTACCCCTTTCATGAAGTGAAGTTGATTTGGCCCTGAGCTGTGCATGTGTATACACCTGGGTGTGAACACTCAGTACTGCAGGTGGTGGGGAGTAATGGATTCCCAAGGAATTGTTGAAGTGGGGAGGATTCAGTCTCTGAGCTTGTTTTTGGAAGGTAGAAGTTATGGCAACTCCCTACCCACCCCGACAGAGAGAGACACACACATACAGAACTTTTCCTTCTGGTGGCAGCCCCGTTAGCAGCAGCACAGACTACTAGGGTGTGAGCAGAGATAGGTGCTGAATCCATCTGCAAAATTGGAACAGAGTCCAGAAACCCATAAGAGAAATATGGGGAGTGCAGTCAGAATGAATGCTTTAAAATTTGGAGCATAATGAAAGAGCAGTGCACTGGGAGTCGGGAAAAATGAAGTCTTAGTCCTGAGTCTGTTACTTAAAATCTGTGTGACCTTAGGCCGTTTCACTCAATTCCATTTCTTTATTGAGCACCAGCATTTACTGAGCACCTTCTAGAGGCTGCGGACAAAAGAGTGAAAAAGACAGTATCTGTGTCCCTCAGGACACTCACAACCTTGCCCAGGGGAAAGATATTTAAATGGGTAGTAAAGTAAATGCTAAGAAGCACACAGGAGGAGTACTGAGCAGAGAGAGTGGTGAGTCCTGTCTGGGTGCTACTGGACCTGGACAGCCTTCAGAGAGTGGGGGGCACTTGAGCGGCCCTCCAAGCCCGAGTCAGCTCTGCTGAGCAGATGCAGGAGGAAGGCCTTCCAGCTCAGTCACTTTGCCTGAATTCTCACCACCTTCATATTTGAGGGAAGCTCTAAAACCGGAGTCCAAGTTATTTAGCACAATTCCTGAAGCTACCGAGAGCTGTGGCCACCACCACCAGAGAGTATGCTGCAGTTACAGGTGGACCAGCTGCCTGAACTGCTGTGATTTCTCTCAAGACTTAGTCTCTTTCATCTGGTTCCCCTGCACCAGCTGGTTTTCATCTTGGAGTTCCCTCTCCTTGGATATGAAACCAAGCTGGCGGGTGGGGGGGGGGTGTAATTTTTTTTTTTTCCTTGATTGTTGTGGTGTATTTTACCCACTTGCTTTCACTGCTGTAGTTCCTACTCATAGCAGTGTCTTTGTTTTGTTTTTGCAAAATTTCTGTTCTTGACTATCCAGAAAGTAGGCAAACCAAATGGTTTTTCTCCCTGAGTCATAAATCTGATCTTGTTAATCCTCCGCTCAAAAACCTGCAATGTGGTTGGTACCTACAGAATCAAAAGGGATTTCCTTTCCAGAATCCTCTAAGGAACTGACCACAACCTAGTCTTCCCTTTCATGCTCTGTAATCTACCTTCCCTAGATTCCTGTCTTCTCCCCGACGAGCATCTTTGCATTCTTGCCTCTGTGCCTTTGCTTCTGTTTCCTATGCCTGGAATTTCCTCTCCCAGCCCAGTCTCTTCTTCTTCCCATCCATGACCCACTTGTCTTCATAAAGCCTTCCTTGATCTCCCCACCTTCAAAACCAGAAAGATGGTCTCCTTTCTCTCAGCCTCAAAGTCTGAGGGGAAATGTCTATCGATCAGAATTCTATATCTCACTGAATTCTCAAACAAAAGCAAGTGATAGAAATTTGCCTATCAAACAAGTCTGAATGAGTTTGCCTCTCATAGACCCTCTCAGAATGAAAAGATATACTCCCAGTTGCATGTTCAGGGACCTAGGTTGCTACCTTGAGATCAGCCAAGGTGAAAGTATTTACACCATAGAATCAGTAAATGATACAAAATAGGACATTTCTTTTTTCCTGAAGAGCCAACTCATCTGAGTGTGAATTGGTGACCCTGCTATATGTATATATGTATGTGTGTGTGTGTAGGTGACCATGCACACACATGTGTGTACACATAAATATTCGACACACTATTAATGTTGGACAGTTAAAACTGCACTGTCAGCCAGCAGTGCTTCCTCATTTGGCTGCCGGAGAGAGCCATGAGGGTCGGAGTCACTAGGAAGCGTGTCTCTCTTCACACTCTCAACTTATCCTCCTCTCCTCTCCAGAGCTGGAATTGTAATACCTATGACCCCACCTCCTTCTCGCTTCTGTGTCCTTGGCAAATGTGGTCGCATCCTGGAATCAGAGCTAACACACTAATTGAGGATCTGTGTATCTGCAGTTGCTCAAAGTTCACTCTTTGTAGTAGAGGATCTTGGCTTGACTACACAGACATCAGTAAACGGTCTCCTGTTTCTGTTCATAATTTGTTCTCTTAGAAATGGGTGAAATGCAGACAATAAGACTCCCATGTTAGAAGGAGAACTCTGCAGGCCGCTGCTGCTGTCTGTGCCCTTACCTGCTGCTGGTCAGGCCTTGGGCCATCCCTCATAGGCCAGGAGGAGAGGTTCCAGTTCTACTGGGATAGTTGACCTCTGTTGGACACAGAAGCCAAAGTCTGATGACTGGAGCGCAGACCAAGAAGGAGAAGGCACACCAAGAGACAAGAAGTGACGTGTAGGTCAGGACTAGGGGAGCTGGGAAACCGAGGCTCCCAGGCTGGTGGTGAAGTTGACCTGTGCTCTCTGGGAGGCAGCACAGGGACGTGGGGCTGGGGGGGATGGGAGAGGATGGCAGAGGCTGGGGTCTTGGAGAGAGCTCAGCGACCTTGCAGTTCCTCTCCTGGGCTCTGCCTCAGGTGGCAGCTTCCTGCTGACGTGGGTCCGGAGGAGGTTAAAATGCTGGATGCGGGCAGGGAACTCTTGTGCTGCAGGGGAAAGTTGGAGGGTGTTTCCTGTCTGTCAGCAGGAGAAGGATCTTCTAGATTGAGGCTTGCTTCTAAAACTGCATGCCGTCACTCGGTGCCTGTTGCTTTTCTCCTGCCAAGGTCGCTCATGTGAGAGTGCCTAGCACAGGGCTGGAGACAGGAGGGCCTCCGCAGTCATCAGCGGCTTTGCTGGCAGAGTTGAACATGGCCTGTTTAACAACGTCGTGCATACGTTCGTTCCTTCAAAGTACACAGGAATGCATCGGTTAGGAGGGAATTATCACTTTGGGGGCAGTCTCTGCCCTTGCCCTAGTCCATTAGCCTTCCAAAGCGAGCCACTTTTTATTTGATTGCTTTTAAACTTTTATTGATTTCTTGTTTCATTTGTCTTCTGTCCCTGGGTGCCCCTGTGCAGGGCCAGTTTTGCTGGAGAAAGTGCAGGAGGCCCTGTCGCAGGGGCTTCTGTGGGTGGTGCAGGCACTCTGCCAGGAGAGACCAGAGAGCACAAAGATACCTCAGATTTTCAGTCACATTTCTCTTTCTGAACCAAACTGGTTTCACTTCTCAGTCGTTAACTTTGTAGCAGAATTCTGGCGGTTGCACTGGTTTTGAGGGAGGGTGTCTATTTCAGACTATAAAAACTGCTTTTAGGGTGAAGCTGTGTGGTGGCCAGAGTCCCAGTGATGCAGGAGACCTGGTGACGTTCTCCTTCCAGGGGAATTCTTGGGGCTGTGCACGTATCAGTACAGACCCCTCACGGGGCATTGTTTTGCTTAGAGAAAAGCAACTGGAGTGTGTCACTTAGGCCTGAGGACCGCAGTGCAACACTGAAGGGACTTGTCGCAGGTCCACAGGCTCAGGGACCCAAGGAGTCATTCCAGCCCTGCTGGAAGGACTCACCGTGGGGAGGCTGCTTCCCCAAGCAGGGCAGGAGAGCCCAGCTTTGCTCTCCTGAGAGCTCACCGCAGAGCGGGCTGGAGGAATCCGCCTGACAGAGGAAAAGGACATCGGCAACTCGTGGTTATGTTTCGGAAAAGCTTCACACCATGCCCACCTGCAGTTAAAGGGCAAGAAAGGAGAAAGGGAAATTAGTAGTCTTCGAGTCTAATGTAAAGAAAGTTCTGCCTTTCTTGTTTAACTGATAAAGCCTCCTCCGACCCTTGGGTCACTGAAATGTCTCTGGTCCTGTGAACTCCGATGCTTGCTGAAGCTGTCCTGTCTGACTCATGGGGGCCAACCTAGTGTGTTGAATGCAGGATAAGCTGCTAAGTAGAGGCAAAATGATTGCAGCCTCTTAGAGAAAAACAAACCTGGATCCAGGGAGGTGAGGCCAAGACCTTCAATCCGATTGCCTAGAGAAAAGTTATTTTTAGAAATCCAAGTAAAGTAATTAAAAATAAAGAGAAAAATTTTCTCTCTGCTTGCAGCCAAAGGCAGTTAGATGGTGTTGGCCAGTGAACACCTAAGCTCATTCCTAGAGTTATGGGACAGAGTTCAGCTTCCTGTGGTCCTGGTGTGAGGTTACTCAGTTTATTTGAGGAGGTACAACTGAAATGCATAATTTAGTCATGGTCAACACGGGTAAAAGTAAGCTGTTTATTCCTCATACTAAAACATGAAGATAAAAAAAGATCTAAATATAGGAACACTCTTAAACCATCAAAATGCTTTAGCTTCCACATATGAGAGGAATTTTTACTCTTTGGAAATTTCGGAATAATAACAGCCTGGCATCATGCCCAGAATAGTAGGTGCTCAGTAAATAATTATTGAGTTGTTTTCTCCCATAAAGAGAGAGTAAAGAATAATATGTGCTTATTATAAAAATCCATGCACTTAAGGTAAAAATAACCTGAAATCCTACCACTTAGCCTTGAGGATATATCCTCCCAGACATTTCAATGCACATAAATGTATACCTTCTTTTACAAAACCAGAATTGTACTGTATGTGATATTTTATAAACTGTCTCCATGTCAATAAATTGGATCCTTTTATTTAGCTGCAAAGGGGCATGACATAATATCCAGTGTAAGGAAGAATTTGTCAATTCCTGTAGTTTATGACTTGACACATCTCATGTGCTGTTTTTGTTTGTTTGTTTTAGCAGGTCTCTTCTGCAGAGGTACGCATCGGGCCCATGAGACTGACGCAGGATCCTATCCAGGTACACCTCCGTTCCTCTGTAGGGACTTGGTTTGCAGAGCAAGTGGTTATAGAAGCACTACGCGAGGGGCTCTTTCATATACAGCAGATGGCCATCCTTGCCCTGACGTGCATGCCCACATATCCATACGTGGTGTGTGTGTATATGCCTGTGTGCAAAGGCTTGTTTTTATTAATGTCAAACGAGGAATCAGATTGCTTTCTTGAAGACAAATATTGCCCCATTTTGAGTATAAATAATATAATAGGTAGAGCGATTGCATGGTAGGTCGTGAGGGAGAACAATTCTTCACCAAAAAACGCGTCTGTTCTACATGCTGCTTCCGCAGCTGGAAAGGGAAGAAGCCGTGTGTGGTAAAGGGCAGGGCTTTGCCACGAGCCACGGCTGGGTGGGAATCCTGGCTCTGCCTTTACCAGCTCTGTGACCTTGCATGTATTGCTTCACTTCTCTACCCAGTGCCTTGTCTGTAAAGTGGAGACGGTAATGTCTCTCTCTTAGGAAGTTATGAGCTCAAGGAAATAGCATCAGGTGCTTGGGACACTGCCTGGCAGTAGAAGGTGCTCAGTGATGGTAACTGTTGTCCTGTGTGACTAGAGGCAGGCAGCCTACTGGGCTCTGAAGCACCAAGGCTCCTGTTCCAGGGAGAGAAGGGGCCAGCGCCTGCAGCCTTGACCACCCTCCAACATCAGCAGTACCCATGTCCTCCCCACCACCCCTCCAGCTTCCTGTGTGCCCTGTGAGGAAGTAGGTGTGAGAAGTGTTTGTTAAGTCCTCATCTGCATCTGCATCTTCCTGGTAGACCTAGATGAGCCACCTTCCTCCTTGTAAAACTGTAGCTTGTTAGCACCTGGAAACTTGTGCTGTACTTTGGACGAGTGAAGATGTAGAGAAGATGTAAATAAACCAATTAACATGTAGATGAAAGTGAAAAACCAACCAAAGAAATGTACTGTTTGATTTAAGAGCGGTTGGAAAAGAAAATAATTTACTGTTGCTCGGAAAAGGAAATGCAAATCTAGGGAAAGGAAAAAAACAAGAGATTTAAGCTTGGGAAAATTGGATGAAAACAAATTTAGGAGCAGAGAGAGAGAGGAAGAGAGAATTTATTAAAATAAACATAAGCCACAACTATTTATATAGAATACAAACAAGTGGAAAATTCCAGTATTCATTCTGGGGGCATGGACTTTGTAGTCCATTTTGAATAAAGGCAGTGACAAAGGTTCTGATATCAGTATTTATTCCCAAAGTAATTTCCAGAATTTTTCTTGGGATTAGTGTGGTTTTAGATCAGTTACTTTAATTTACCTTCATTTTTCACCCTGTGTTGTACTGGCAATGAATGCTCATGATAAGGGCATCTCATTCTTAAAATCTTTTTTTTTTTTTTTTTTGAGATTTTTTTTTTTTTTTTGATGTGGACCATTTTTAAAGTCTTTATTGAATTTGTTACAATACTGCTTCTGTTTTATGTTTTGGTTTTTTGGCTGCGAGGCATGTGGGATCTTAGCTCCCCGACCAGGGATTAAACCCGCAACCCCTGCATTGGAAGGCAAAGTCTTAACCACTGGACCACCAGGGACGTCCCCAAGGATGTCTCATTTTTATAAAATATAATTTGTTAAATTGTAAAGTATTTTAAATACTCATAAAAGTACATGTGTATACCCATATCCACTTTTATGAAATATGCTAATTTTATTTTATCAAACATGATAAATTTATTTTGTCAAGGATGTCCTATTTGTCTCAGAGTTCTTTTTAGAAACAAGAGATTACAGATACTTTAAGCCCTATTTATCCCTTTGCCCTCCTCTCTCTTCCCTAAAAGTAACCACTGTTTGGAGATTGATTATGATAGGTATTTGTATATTTCTTCTACATATTTATGTATCCATTTTTTTAAATTATTTATTTATTTTTGGCTGCATTGGGTCTTGGTTGCAGCACACGGGATCTTTTGTTGCAGCACGTGGGATCTTTCGTTGCAGTACACGGGCTTCTCTAGTTGTGGTGCACAGGCTTCAGAGTGTGCGGGCTCAGTAGTCGTGGCGCACGGGCTCTCTAGTTGTGGTGCATGGGCTCTGTAGTTGTGGCGTGTAGGCTCTGTAGTTGCGGCACGCGGGCTCTGTAGTTGTGGCACGCAGGCTTAGTTGCCCTGCGGCATGTGGGATCTTAGTTCCCTGACCAGGGATTGAACCCGTGTCCCCTGCATTGGAAGGCAGATTCTTAACCACTGGACCACCAGGGAAGTCCCATGTATCCATTAATATTTACTTTGTCTTGAATGTTTTAAACTTTATTTGAAAGGTGTCAGGCAGCAGGCATCATTCTGAAATTTTTCTTTATCATTTAGTGTCGTACCTAAGAATCTATCACCTAATCTAAGGTCACAAAGTGTTACTCCTTTGTTTTCTTCTAAGAGTTTTATAGTTGTAGCTCTTATATTTAGCTCTATGATCCATTTTGATTTAACTTTTGTATGTGGTGTGAGGTAGGGCTTCATTCTTTTGTTATGTGGATATCTAGTTGTGCAGCAGCATTTGTTAAAAAGAATATTCTTTCCCCATTGAATTGTCTTGGCATGTTTTTCTAAAATCAACTGACCATGATTGTGAGCGTTTATTTCTTCTTATTTCTATTCCATTGATATATGTCTGTCCTATGCCAGTACCACACTATCTTGATTTCTGTAGCTTTGAAGTGTGAGTCTCCCAACTTCCTTATCTTTCAAGGTTGTTTTTGCTGTCTGGGTCCCTTGAATCTTCATATGAATTTCAGGACCAGCTTGTTAATTTGGGGAGTGAGGGGGACCAGCTGGGATTTTGATAGTGATTGCATTAAACCTGTGGATCAATTTGGGAATATTACTGTGCTAACCATTTTGTCTTCCAATCCATTAACATAAGATGTCTTTCCATTTATTTAGATTTTCTTTAACTTCTTTCACCAATGTCTTGTAGTTTTTAGTGTAGTGTTTTATATTTTTGTTAAATTTATTCCTGAAATATTTTATTCTTTTTGATGCTATGACAAATGGAATTGTTTCCTTACTTTCAGTTTTGGGTTGTTCATTGCTAGTGTATAGAAATATATTTATTTTTGTGTATTGATTGAACTCATTTATTAGCTTTTACAGTTTTGTGTGAATTCTTTAGGATTTTCTATATACAGGATCATAACATTACTACTTTCTTCCCAATCTGAATGCCTTTTATTTTGTTAGCCTGATTGTCCTGCTAGAACCTTCAAAACAATAGTGTGTTTAGATACTATTTATAAGATATATCCAGATCTTTTCTCAAAGTGGTTGTACCATTTTACACTCCTACAAGCAATGTGAGTTCTTATTACTTCAAATCCTTGGTAATGTTTGTTTCAGTCTCTTAATTTTAGCTCATCTAGTAGGTGAGTAGTTCTGTCTTACGGTAAGTTAAATTTGCATTTCTCCATGACTAATAATGTGAGCACTTCTTTGTTCGCTGATTGGCCATTTTTAAAATCTTCTGTGAATGTTTAGTTAAGTCTTCCGCCCATTTTTAGTTGGGTTGACTTTTAAAAAACTACTGAGTTGTGGGAATTCTGTATCTATTCTTGGCCCAAGTCCTTTATCAGATTTTGAAAATATTTTCTTCCAATGTGTGGCTCCTGTCTTCATTTTTACAAACTTGGATTTTGAGCAAAAATTTTAGTTTTGATATAGTCTAATTTATCACTCCTTTTATGGTTATTACTTTCTGTGGTCTATGAATCCTTAGTCTCAGGTTGAAGATTATTTCTCGTTTTCTTCTAGAAACTTTATTGTTAAATTTTAATTTTAGATCTATAATCTATCTCAAGTTCATTTTTATGTATGGTGGAATAAAGAGGTCAAGGCTCTTTTTCCTTCCATGTTGAATGAGCAGCTCCATTTGTTGAAATGACTGTGTATTCCTTGCTCCATTGAATTACCTGATGCCTGATTCTTTCATACTTGTTGCAACTTGTTTGGTAGCCAATAATGTAGCCAGTTTTGAAATTTTCCACAAAAACTTTAAAAAAGATGTATCTCTATTTCTGGAATACAGGTTTCTATATCTGTGAAATTAATTCAACTTTATTAATGATGCTATTCAAATCATCTCTATCTTAATTTTTTGTGTCTGTTTCTATTGTAATGGATATGTCAATATCCTCAATATTTCTTAATATTTTCTTATGTTTTGAGTCTGTCATGTTAATGTACATCCAAGTTCTAGATTGTTGTATGTTCTTGGTGACTGATCCTTTTATTATTATGTAGTGTCCCTCTTTAAACTTCTGCCTTAATTTCTATTTTATTTGTTGGTAATATGGCTGGACAAGCTTTCTTTGGTTAATATTTTCCTGGTATATCTTTTTCTATCTTTTCATTTTCGGTTTTATTTATAACTTTATGTTAAATATCCCTCTTATAAGGAGCACATAGTTTTATTTTTCTAAAACCTATTCTGATAATCTGACTTTAATAAGTGAGTGTAATCTTGTTACACTGAGTGTGATTACTGATACAATTAGTCTTGATTTTCTATTTGTTACCCTTTTTCTTTTTCTCATATTTCTACTTTTTGTTAAGTTGACATAGTTTTCAGAATTACCTTTTATTTTCTCTGTTTTAGAAACTGTAGGTTATGCTTCTATTTTAGTGGTTACCCTTAGCTTGTTTTTAATATGTTTGTTTAGCAGTCAAATTTTATAACAAAGTCTCAAGTGTACTGTATTTCCATCCTCACAAATACGATATAGTCCTTTGCAGTATTTAAATATCCCGTAATGGACTCACTCCCTCATCACAAAAACAATTGTCTGTAATTTTGGGCTTATTATATTTGGTATGTTAAAACATAACGCACATTTTAAATTTGTGCTCATAAGCTATGAAATATAATAGTAAAACTAATGCCAAGAACCCACCACCCAGCGTAAGAGGTGGAGTGTTTCCACTGCTACCGTGTACCCTGCCTGGTTCCTGTCACATGAGTTTGGCCCCCATGACAGCAGATACAAGTGGTCAAGAGTCCCTCTCTGAATGAGGGACAGAATAATTAAGAGACTCTTTCTTAAAAAAATAATAAGCTCAACTTAGAACCAAGGATGTCTTTACTCCTGGGTCTCATTCAAATGTAATTTCACTCACTGATCCATCCAGTTCGAGTCTGTGGAGTACCTATGTGCTCAAGGCTCTGCACCAGGTGCTGCACGGGAAGGGGGCCGAACAATGACCCCTGACCACCCAGGGAGTCGGGCTGGTTGGTTTTATTGTCTACTACATTCTAACTTGAAAGGCAGAGATATCTAGTCAAGTGTTCTTGTGCTTCTGATACTGCCATTGCAACTGTCTTCGAAATGGCCTAGAACCTTAGTTTTTAATTTTTTTTTTTTCTTGGAGCAAAATTCTGTAATTTTCTTTTTCTTGGAGAAAAATATCTACTCTGTAACTTCACTGCCATGCCGAAAATGTTAACTACATCAACCGGAACGCTTAGGACTTGGGAGGAACTTACTTGACAAACATATTCCAGGATGTGGTTGCTTTTGACGGTGCACTTCTGAGGTCACCAGGGGAAATTTGCTCCCGTGTAGAGACCAGGAGGTGTGATGTGGCCTGGTGGGAGTGCTGTTGGGAGTGGAGTGGGTGGACGTGCCTCGTCGTATTGTAGAGGACAGCTCTCCTGGGTGAGTGCCTGTGACTCACAGCAGGGCATGTTTTCCAGTCTTAGCAAAAAAAAAAAAAAAAAAAAAAAGGGGGGGAAATATTATGAGGCAATAGATTTTTATCAGCATGATACCATCTGAAAATCAAGAGGTCTTTTCTTCATCAGTGCCTGGAGCATATTTACTTCCCCGTGTGTGGAATTGTCTCTGCTTAGAGTGCTGTCGCCCCTGCCCCTCACAGAGCTTTCCGACTGGACTTGGAAACAGATCTTCACTGCTCTGGCCTAAGCGTTTTCCCAGCAAGACAGCACTTTCCTTTAAAACTTAAACTTCTATGTTGTGTGGACATGGATTTTTTTCTGGAACCATTACATATTGGAGACTTTATGTTGGAGATGCTTTGGCCTTGTGGGAAGTTGTTCTTCACGTAGTAAATGAAATGACCGAGTGATGGAGGTGTTCAGACTCAGTAACTTGCTGTGGTCAGCATCTCCCCTCCTGTCTGTCCTTACTGCTGGTACCAAGTCAGGTCCTCTACCTGGCCCAGCCAATTTCATGGAACCACAGAGTTGTTAGGGGTTTTGGTCCAATATTTTGGGGGTAAAATAGAGTACGTTACTTAATGATTGCCCAGGCTCAGGGGTCCAGCCAACCTCAGTTCAAATCTTGTTAGTTGTGTGGCTGTGGGCGTGTCTCTTAATTATCCCATATCTCAGTCTCCACGTCTGTAAGTGGGGATGATGCCCAACTCGAAAGAGTTGTGAAGGGTTATTAAATGAGATAGTATGTTTAAAGTCCTTTCAGTGTCATGGCTGGCCCTTAAATTCTCATTAAACTGTAGCTGCTCGACAAAGCCCTTACTTTGCATAGTTCTAGTGTGTGCAAATTTCAGAGTTTAGTTAACATCAGATCACCAAAAAGATGTATTAAACAAGACGTATTAGCATTACTTTCTTAGGGACATTTGAGGAAAGCTCCCAAACCATTTTTTTCCAACTGAATCAACCCCACCTATGATCAGATTGGCCAGCTGTTTAGTATGATGTAGATATATATGTGATCTACTCTAGAAGCTACTTGTTAACCTGGCTTTTGCCTAAAGCCAAACCAAGTATTCTGAAAGTTAGATGTTTAATAGTAGACGTTGATGATCCATTTGGAGACATGTAGACACAGGCTTTCTAGAAAGAACACTAATAATAACAAACACTTACATTGTCTTCAAGTTAAGGAAAAGCTAGGGTTTTATTTTTTCATCTTTTTCATAATTAGCCTTCACCAGAGAATATAGTTTCATACTCACTTAGCTATCAAAGACCGCTTATTGCTGTCCTCAAAAAGATAGTTTTCAGTACTTTCTTGAAAAAACATGTCAAAGGAATGGTTACAGTACTTGTAGCACAGCAAGAGGACATCAGGAAAGATTACTGAAGGAGGAGCTGGGAATTGTGGGTCCAGCTGTGCTGCTGCTCTGCTTAGGGAAGTTGCTGAACTCATCTGTTGATTGGGGGTTGATGGATCACCCCCAGAGTCCCTTCCTGCTCTGAGAACTCCTGAGAGTCATGGTCCCTGTCCTTGTCATGGCCACTAGGACCGCCCGCCCCAAGTCCCCCGGGATCTGAGTGCTACCCCCTGCAGCCTCTTACACTTCATTCTCTGGGTCATCCCTTACTTCATTATTCTGGCTTGGGTTGAAAGATGAATTAAACTTTGTGGTTCCGGACTTCCCTGGTGGCGCAGTGGTTAAGAATCCACCTGCCAATGCAGGGGATGCAGGTTCAAGCCCTAGTCCAGGAAGATCCCACATGCCACGGAGCAACTAAGCCGATGTGCCACAACTACTGCGCCTGGGCTCTAGAGCCTGCGAGCCACAACTACTGAGCCCACGCGCCTAGGGCCTGTGCTCCACAACAAAGAGAAGCCATGACAATGAGAAGCCTGCGCACTGCAACAAAGAGTAGCCCCTGCTTACCGCAACTAGAGAAAGTCCTCGCACAGCAGCAAAGACCCAACACAGCCAAAAATAAAAACAAATAAATAAATAAACTTTGTGGTTCTAAGAAGGTGTAGGTAGAAATAGAGGGAGACCCTGCATGGTAGTTTGAGGTATTCATAGCTACGTTTGAAAAGCTGTACAGGTAGCCCTGGCTTTGCACAGTTCCAGGACTAAATAACACCAGGCCCAAAGATTGCAGTCACATTGGTGTTTTAATTGTGATGATTGCATCAAGTGCAAACTTTGCTGCTAGTTCTTCAGTCCACAAGTCCTTACATAAATAACCAATGTGCAGCCTGTGCAGTGACGAGCCACATCACTTTTTTTGAAGTCTCTACCTGTTCTAGCACAGACAGCAGAGTGTGCAGTTGTGTCACCCCTTTATCTCTCCGTGATAACTCACACGGCATTACAAAATATATATAAGTGTATCATTGAAAGAAGGAGCTAGCCCACAAAGACGAAAGTGTAGCAAAGGAATGGAAAGCGATAATGCTGGAAGTGAAACAGCAATGTAAATGGAGTTAGAGAAGAAAGCTGACTGGCAATGTTGACACTGCTGCCTGTGAGTTCTAGAGGGTTGCCAGAGGAAGTTAATCAATGCAAGTTTATTGAGCTAAATGAAGAAAGTGGTTGTGACGAAAAAGATGAAGTGATGCCAACAAAAAACTGCACAGTAATTAAAGGAACTCTGGGGACATTTCATGACATTGAAAGTACAGAGGATAAAATGTTGGAAGCTGATCCAAACTTAAGAGTTTATAATTCACCAAGGCGTAGAAAAGAGGCTCATTCTGTATCATAATTTATACAACTGGAAGAAGGCAAGCGCTGTTCAAACTACTCAATAAGCTTAAACATTTTTTTAAATTCACAGTTTCTGATGTTTTAAAGTAAGTGCACTGAATAAATATTAATTTTACATTTTGCATTTCGCTATACATTTATAACCAACAATAAAAGTTTTTTATGTTTTGACAAAATTTCGAAATGTCATGGAACCGCCGTTTTTACCATCCTTCATTAAGATTGCTTTGCGTGGTCATTTATATGGTCTGACACTGCCATGCAAAGTGAGCACTGCCTGTGTTTGTGTTCTGATCCTGGACAAAGCCCAAACTGGCCAAGATCTGCTCCAGAAGTAGATGTTTCCTCATTGCCCCAGGCTTCACCCCAGATCTGCTTTTAATCTTCTCTTTCGCTGTGTTTACAACAGTACAGTGAGGTTGATATAACAAAACCACTTCCTTCTTCCCGTTCTCCTGTGCCTAGATTCTTTCCCTGGATACCATGTCCTTGCTCTATCTTTGGTCACTGCTTATTAGAGCATCTCTTGTACTTATCTGCTTACCTGAACCTCTCCCCTGCTTGCGTCCTAGGGGTAGAGACTGGACTGTGGTTGTCTCTGTCAGCTTCTTACTCTCAGTTCTTAACATCGTGCATGATAGGTCATCAAAAAGTATTTTTTGAAGGAATGTTCCACATACTATTTAGAGCAAGTAAGAGTCAGTTTTTACTCTTTATAAATTAAGTTCAGCTATTTATTAATTATTTTTAAAAATATATTTTACAAAATCATTTTATGGGATTTGCCTCAGTGAATGGTCAATAAACATTTACAAACTGACATGTTTGACAAAGAAACTAAATATTGATACATGGAATGATAAATCTGAAGGGGGACTATATCACAAAAGGCTTTTGAGGGGTTATGTTCTTTGGTTTTAAGTAACAGCTGTCTTACACAAAATAGTAAATGAGTAAGAAATAGATAGTATGCTTTCTTTTTCAGAATCCAAGGAAGAGTTGAAAAGCCATGGCTTAGAAAGGGTGACAATGAGCCATCTCTGAGTATTTTGACAGAAGGGATTTAAGCTTCTTCCTTCAGTATCTCTACTATTAATGAGCCACGGGTTCTAATTCCCAGCCTCTGTGTCTCTCTGTTCACATTTCAAATTCCCGGAAACAACATTATTAGTCCAGCTGTGGCCTAGGAGATGGGGACAGAGAGTACAGCTTTGGTTACTTGGGTGGGTTGCTTTCCTAAAGAAGATAGAATTTTCCAGAGATAGGCAGACCTTAAAAAAACTGATTACTATAGTACTTTACTCTAAAATATATATATAGTTTTTAAATTCCCATAGATTTTCACTTTGCTTAGGAGTTGGATTATTGAAAAGTAGTCTTTCTGAATTATTTTTTTATAAATGGAAAAAATTTTGAATACTACCTAGAGAGATTTTCTAGTGAGTACTCTTGTAATATAAATACTCTTGTTTCAATATGTAGATTTTAATTTTTATTCAGGTAGGGGGAGGCCAACAGATTAGGAGAGACTGTCACTGAAAGATAGTTTGTTACAGTTTCTGAGAGGAAGGGCGGTCAGTGCAGGACCACAGAGGGAAGCACTAAGGTTGATTGGAGGCAGGGAGCCTAAAGGGGAAAATGTGGGCCAGAGCCTTGACTGTGGTTTCTGTGGGAAGCTGTGAGGCAGGGAAAGCAGGGTAGACAGGTTTAGCTAGTTTGAATCATTCCAGAAGAGTGTTGGGCAGAAGGGCTGTCCCTAGTTGTCTGGTGCCTGGCGCTGCAGTGATTAGAGCAGGTAGATAGTGGTCCAGAGGGTTAGCAAGTGATAGAGGTGGTAGGAGTACGGACTGGATTGGTTTGCATATGAAAAGTGCGTTCCTAGGCAAGTCATTTGCTTTCCCTAGGGGTTGGAGAATTGGTTATCCCTCTGGGGCATCCCTCCAGGGTCATCAAGGCTCCAGATGTCAAAGCATCAGAAGTATCAAGATTAACGAGGCATAATTAATGCAACTCCCCACTTTGAATTGGTTTTTAAGTTTCCAAGTGAAATCTGGTTTAAGTTCCTAAACCAGGCATTACCAAGATCGAGCCCTCTGCTGTGAGCTCCACTTCCTCTCCCACCAGCTCACACTCCTCTCTGTCTCACTGGCTTCCTTGAGTTCCTTGAACACATCAGGCATGAGTCCCACTATAGGAACCAGTGGATCTGGTCCCTCTTTGTGGAATGCTTTTTCTTCAGTTATCAACTTGACTTCTTCATTTCCTTCAGGCATTTGCTCACATGTCACTTTCTCGGTGAGGCTTACCCTAACCACCTGACTTAATACTGGTCCCAGCACCCACTCTGGATCCCTCTTACTCAACCCTACTGTCTTTACCTAGCACTTACCACTTTTAACATGCCATATCATTTGCTTATTTCTCATGCCTGTTGTTTGTTTCTTTACCCCTACAATGCAAGAGGTCTTTATTTTGTTCATCAGCGTACTCCAAGGGATTAAAAACAGAGTAGGTACGTAGTAGGTGCACATGGTAAGCACATGGTAGGTGCTGGCACATAGCAGATGCTCAGGAAATACTTGAATAATGACTTTATTTTTCCAAAAGTGGAGCACTCCCGTCTTTTAAGGACATCTAAGACATGAGATTAATAACTGTAGCAATGTCCAATATGGGAATACAGTCAGGTTCTTATTGCATTCGTCAAATATTGAGGCATAAATGGTATAAAGGAAATATAAAGTGTTGAGATTCTTGCTTAGCAATCGTAGTTCAGCCAGACAGATGAGAGAAGAAGTTCTGTCACCTTTTCTGACTTCTGGACTTTGCTTATTGAGTTTCTCATGCTAATGCCACAGCTACATCAAGTAAGGGGCTAGTGACTTTTTGTACAAGCCAGTTTATTCTACCTGATTCTTTTCATTGTAGCTCCATTGTTAACGGTTCTGTTTGAAGGCTTTCTTTTCACTCTCAAGATCCACAAGGCTGAGCCCCTCACTTCTCTCTCCTCCCGTTTCTTCCTAGAAGTAGCTCTGTAGCTGAGGTTTTGGGGGATAGACTGACCTGAGGAGTGACAGACCCGTGCCCGGAGTGAGCCGTTAATAAGTGTGGCTGCCTCATGTGTTACTGGCATGTGATTTCAAGCCATGTGCTAAGAAGTAAATGTCAAAATCATACTGAAAAATATTATTTCTCTTCTGGAAACATGGCATTTGAGAAAACAGGAAATGATTCAAACAGTGTAGAACAAATGACATTTATAATACATTCAGATGTTTAACGGTAAGGAATTATTGGAGAGGTTTAGGTATGAAATGGTGGTGTGGTTTCTTTTTTTGTTTTTAGAAAAGAGTCTTTAATAGATGCATATGGATGAAATATGTGGGATTTACTGCAAGCTGATACAGGAGTCGGAAAGTGGCTAGGGAGAGAATTGAAGCTGAATTGGCCAGGAGTTGGTTATTGCTGAAGCCGGGTGATGGGTACATGAGGGTAATTATACTGTTGTTTCTGTTTTTCTATGTATTGTCAATTAATGAAGCATTTTTAAAATGTAGTGGTAATTATTGGACAGTTTGTCTTGTTTCTGACTTTAAATGAAACACATTCAGAATTTCATCATGAAGAATGGCATTGGCTGTGGACTTAAAGGACCAGAAACTTCCCTTCTGTTCCTAACTGTTTAAACCAGAAGTGGTTGGTGAAGAATATTAAATGCCTTATCAATATCTTGAGATTATTATATGTATTTCTTATTAGACCTATTGCTGTGACGTAGTTTTATTCCAATTGACAGTAAAACCCTCTTACATTTTGCAGAAACCCTCCTTTCACTCGGATAGTAAGTGCTGACCGGCAGGGGGTCACAGCAGGAACAAGACAGGCAGGTCCTTGCTGTCCTGGAGCTCAATTCTAGTGGGGAAGATAGACCACAAACAAATAAATGAACAACTTCAGGTGGTGGTATCGCCATCTCTGGCTTTCTGGGGACCCAGGGAATCTGGGTCCCAGAGCCCAGGGAATGAAGAGGGTAACATGGTGGGAAGTATGGCTACCTTCTTTCCAGGGAGCGGGGCTTCACTTTTCAATGAAGAAAAAAGAGGCACGTTGCCTCACCTTAGCTCCAATAGCTTCACATTTCACAATTGTTCTTTCTAGAGTTGGCAAACGCTAGGTGTTGGAATTAGTTTTTGAGATTGTTTTGAGTTCCCGTCCCTTCTGTGTCTGGATAAGGATTTAAGTGCTAAGTTTAGAGAGGTGGCCAGGTACCTTGAGACGAACACCAGCTGCCCTGGCCCCAAATATGTGTGTACGTGAATCATAGTCTAACTTGTGTTGATTAGCCTATTTTCATAGTGCTCCGTCTATTTAAAAACAAAGCCAGTTAGGAAATTACAAATGGTAACAACCACCAGCAGAGTGATGGACCATGTATTCTGTGCTCACTCAGGCCTCATAGCTAGCTTACAGGGCACTGTTCTTAGCACATCTGACATTGGAGAAGCTGTAGGCTGAAGAGATGAACTACCTTGTTCAAAGACACCCTAGAATCAGTGGACCAGCTGGGATTTGAACCCAGGTAGCTTCTCTCCAGAGGCTGCATTTTAAACCAGTATCTTGTAGGCCCGCTTTTTTTTTTTTTTGACTGTTTATTTATTTTTTTATTTTCTTTAATTTTTTTAAAAAATTTATTTTCTATTTTTTTTTACATCTTTATTGGTGTGTAATTGCTTTACAATGGTGTGTTAGTTTCTGCTTTATAACAAAGTGAATCAGTTATACATATACATATGTTCCCGTATCTCTTCCGTCTTGCGTCTCGCTCCCTCCCACCCTCCCTAACCCACCCCTCTAGGTGGTCACAAAGCACCGAGTTGATCTCCCTGTGCTATGCGGCTTCTTCCCACTAGCTATCTATTTTACGCTTGGTAGTGTACATATGTCCATGCCACTCTCTCGCTTTGTCACAGCTCACCCTTCCCCCTCCCCATATCCTCAAGCCCATTCTCTAGTAGGTCTGTGTCTTTATTCCTGTCTTACCCCTAGGTTCCTCATGACATGTTTTTTTCTTAAATTCCATATGTATGTTTTAGCATACAGTACTACTCTCTAAGGATGATGATTACTGTCAAGATTCTCTTTTCTTTGTGTTCCAGGTTTTGCTGATCTTTGCAAAGGAAGACAGTCAGAGTGATGGATTCTGGTGGGCCTGTGACAGAGCCGGTTACAGATGTAATATTGCTCGGACTCCGGAGTCAGCCCTGGAATGCTTTCTAGATAAACATCATGAGATTATTGTGATCGACCACAGACAAACTCGAAACTTTGATGCAGAAGCAGTGTGCAGGTACCTTAGATATGTTAATATGTTAGTAAATGTCCACTTAACAGCTTAAAATGAAATTCATTTAAAGATGTCTTTAGTTCTAGCCCACATATTTCTAAAATATGTGTTGATGTTTCTAAGTAGTATATACAGATTTCTGTGGTGAAGGCGGTAGCTCCTCCTATGGCCTTTTCTATTTCTCCACATTTGAGTTCCGATGAATTTAGAGGTGTGAGCTAGTCCCCACTGAAAACTTCAGGGTGTTTTCTCCCCTTGAGTATGGCTCATGTTTCACCAAAAAGAAAAATTGAAATTCACACAGTTCTTGTTACAGAGATAGAGTTTGGATTTAAACCAGATATTTTAATCTTAATTATTCTGTCCCAAAATGAACATCAGAAATGTGTGAAATAGACCATTTTTCTCTGCCTGACACAGATGGGTGGATTCTACAGCAGTCGTGGAGGGAAGGCAGCTACTTTGCAGCAGCAGAAAATCTTCCAGGGATCCAAACCCCCTGCTTGTTTACAGAAATGCTTGTGCTCTGGGGAGGAAATGCTTGCCTGTTCATAAACAAATGCAGTCATCAGAGTTCGCTCTGGATGAACTGATCCATTTAGCACAAGTGGAATGCTTTGAAGCTGGATGGGAAGAGGTCACTAATTAAATGCTAGACCGGGACAAACTCCAAATACGTATGGATCTGGAATTGTCTTGAATATTAGCAAGTGAAATGAAAGGTAGGGAAATGGTTCCTTAGACCCTTTGGTACCCTGACAAGGAATTAGTGCGTTAAGAGAAGTTTCTCGTCACGGCAACACCTTGCTATTCTTGGACCATTTTCAGTTTTCCAAAGAAGAAACTTTCTTAAGGAACCTTTTTTAAAATGTCTTACTGGTCCCAAATAATCCTATCTTCCTGCATAGAAACGTTTGCCTATTTAAGTATATAATACTAAAATGTGTCACAAAATATTTGGGTATTTTTAGTGTTAAGAAATAGATACATGTGTATGTGTGTGTATATATATATATATATGTGCGTGTGTATGTGTGCATGTGTGTGTATATATATATATGTGCGTGTGTATGTGTGCATGTGTGTGTATATATATATGTGCGTGTGTGTGTGTGCATGTGTGTGTGTATATATATATATGTGCGTGTGTATGTGTGCATGTGTGTGTATATATATATATGTGCGTGTGTATGTGTGCATGTGTGTGTATATATATATATATGTGCGTGTGTATGTGTGCATGTGTGTGTGTATATATATATATGTGCGTGTGTATGTGTGCATGTGTGTGTATATATATATGTGCGTGTGTATGTGTGCATGTGTGTGTATATATATATATGTGCGTGTGTATGTGTGCATGTGTGTGTATATATATATATGTGCGTGTGTATGTGTGCATGGGTGTGTGTATATATATATATATGTGCGTGTGTATGTGTGCATGTGTGTGTATATATATATATATGTGCGTGTGTATGTGTGCATGTGTGATTTTCAGGCTAGAATTGGGTCTCTTATAATTAAGCAGGTCTGCTTTTTCTTGGTCTCCACTTACTCTTCTTACATGATTTTGTAGTAGAAATAGCACAATCCTTTGTGCATCTATAGAATGATTTAAGACAAGCTTCAGATGTAAAAAGAAGAAATGAATAGGAAGAATTCTTTTAATTCAGGCAAAGGCCCCAGTTAGCAGGTGAGCTTCGTAATCTTCCTTGAATATAAAGAAATGTAGTTTTGTTTCCTGATGAGTGAATGTTTGTCTTAGCTGCACAGAAAAACAGTGGGGCATCAGTGCAGTTCAGAAGCCAGGTTGTGTGTCTGCTGGTGCGTTTACTGACTGTTACCAGTCACATTGAGGATGGTGAGATTCCTGAATGCTGGACTGCCAGCACACCTTCCCTAAGATGAGTGGGGACGCATTCCCAGCAGATATGCCTTCTTCATTGTCATCTATGGCCCAAGATCTCTGGTTTTTGAGCTCGACTGGACCTTAGCTTAGCATGCTTCCTTGGACCCTGGCCTCACCTGTGCCCAGCTCCCCCTTAGTCCTCTCAACCAGGAAGAGGTCCAGGTCTCTCTGGCCACACCAGTTCCTTTGGAGGAATGAGAGAGAAGAGGTCAGCAGCAGGAAGGGACCTAAAACACAGAAGCCAATCTCAAAAGAAGCTAAGCAAGCGTGAGCTCCAGCCCAGTTATGTTCATAACGTGTTTTCTCTTGCCTAAGCCCCAACCCTTAGAATGCAGCCCAGCAGTGTACCCATGACACCTCCTGGGGGTGGAAGAGGCTGAAGGAAGGTGAGAGGTGTTTAGCATCTCCCTAGAGATGAGAGCGCACCTCTGAAACTGTACATTTTTTTTCATTAGGTGCACCTGGTATTTCTGCTGAGATTTCAGTAGGCTCCTAAGTAGGAGATAAGTGTAGCTTCATGTTACCAGGACGTGGTAGGGGGTAGGGTGGCTGAGTGGGAAGTGGTCTGGGCTGGCATTACCCCTGCTGCCCATAGTGAGTTCAGGCGTCTCTCCAAAGGAGCTCGTTCAAATACCATTTATCCACAAGGGGAACCTTCATTTCCCAGGAAGACAGCAGCTGGTCTTTTCTTGAGCCTTCTACTCACATAGAGTGAGGTCTCAAGGAATAGGACATGGGGAAGGTACATTTTTAGAGAAAGGTGAAGAAATTTAGTCAAAGAGGATGAAGCAGTATGAGCTGGCTGTCCCTGGGGGAGCAGTAATGCATACACCTTAAAATGGAGAGGGGGGCTTCCCTGGTGGCGCAGTGGTTGAGAGTCCGCCTGCCAGTGCAGGGGACACGGGTTCGTGCCCCAGTCTGGGAGGATCCTGCATGCCGCGGAGTGGCTGGGCCCATGAGCCATGGCCGCTGAGCCTGCGCGTCCAGAGCCTGTGCTCCGCAACGGGAGAGGCCACAACAGTGAGAGGCCCGCGTACCGCCAAAAAAAAAAAAAAAAAAAAAAATGGGAGAGGGGCAGAAATGCCAGTAGCTAGAAAGAAACAAATACAGGTTGTTTCACAAATTCCTCAGCCTTCTGTTCTTAGAGGTGTTGGTTCCCTTCTGAAGGATCTCGAAATAAAGAGAGGTCAGACCAAGGAGATGGATGGAAACAAGCATGCTTATTTGTACTAAGACTCAAGCATGTGGCCCTTTATTAAGAGTTCATCCAACTCATGACCCCTGACCAAAATAATCCAGAATCTGAGCTGCAGCATAACACATTTTCTGGCATCATGGACCTCAAAATTCTATATCCTTACATATTTTAACCCTGTTAAATTCCTAGGGAATAAACAAATTATAGACAGGCAGTCATGGTACAACAAATATCATTATAGTGACAGTTACTGTGTTGACCATTTCTCAGCCCTAGTTGATGACTCAGTTGTTTAAAGTATTTGAGCACAAATAACAGTACAACTGAAAAATTGAGATGTCTCTTTATGAAATTTTAAAAAACCTTAACCTGCACGTGTACATCCATCTGCCAGCAGTCCTTCTCAGGGCAACTTTCTGAACTATCTACTATTTTAAAAGAAAAAAAGATCCATCCCAGTTAGCTCCCCAAGTACAAATTGATAACTAGAGAATTGTAGGGCTGCCAATTTTCTTGCAGCGTGGAATTTCAATCAGAAAACATGGAAGTTAAGTGGAATTTGCCAGTTTTTGAAGTGGAAAATTGGCAGGTCTGACCTACTGGAGAATTGCCTGGGAGTTAAAATTTTTTTTTTTTTTAGTAAAAGAAAGAGATTGTCCTAATCCACAAGGGCATCTTTTTTTGTTGTTTCCCATGTGTTTTCAGACTTCTTCTTTACAGGGACGTTTGATTTTGTGCCATTTTCACTGTGAAGAAGTCCTGTATTCTGGTAACGGAACAAGGCGTAATCACTGGTTTGACTTGGAGCTTTCTCCTTGCAGGTCGATCCGGGCCACAAATCCCTCGGAGCACACGGTGATTCTTGCGGTGGTTTCACAAGCGTAAGCTCACCTCCCGTTCCCAGCTGGGAATACTACTCTTCCTCCTGAAACGTTGGTCTGTTGTAATTCAGCCTTTGAGCTGGCAAAGCAAGGGGGAGGTCTTTGGCCTCACAGCAACAACCTTAGATCTTACTTGGGATTTTCTTTGTTTTGCAAGTTTCTAGAAATATTTGGATTTTTCTCTTTACCCTCTCTAATTTCTGTCAGCACATACACACTTCAAGAAAAAGATGGTTACTCATCATATGCTGGAAATGAGTAGAGAATCTGGGGAGAAGGCGGTCTGGAGAGAACATCGTTCCAGCTTATCTTTTCTCTTTGAAGAAAAGAGATAGGAGAATGCTTATTTTTTTCACTTAAGAAGAAACAGATTATAGCATGAGAGCAGGCGCTAAAGCCACCGCAAGAAAAGGATGGTGCAGTTTATGTTGGGACTGTTACGTGGCTAGAAGCAGGACAGCAGGATGGCCCCACTATGGTGATTGGCACAGATTCTGCCCTGAAGGAGCTGACAGGCCAGCAACTCAGAGTTTCAGCCTCCCTCAGGCAGGCCCCGCCCAGGGGAGATTTGAAATATCCATTCCAAAGCCATATTGGAACAGTGGGAAATCCTGGCTTCCAAGTCTTGCCCTAACCAAAGACTTCTCCTCACCTGCTCCTCCTTGAGTCTCTTGACAGGAGCTGTGTCTCTTCACTTGGACACCTACCACAGGCTCTTGGCCCAGGAAAGTGAAGAAACTGTCCCATTGGTTTCTTACCATCTTGCCATCTTGGTGGGGGATGGGATCTCAGCAAGAAAGAGCGAGGGGAACCGAGATGTGAGACCAGCCTTCTTCAGCCCTCTTGCTTATATTTTATCTTCTGGGGATGTGAGCTCTTAACAGGGTCTTAGGGTCTTGACATGGGTACCAGAAGGGTACCAAGCCACACAGCATTTCCCCAAGCCTGGCTGATTCCATGGGCCCAAGACAAAACATTCATTTTTTTTCTTATTCATGTGTACGTGTCCTTGACAAGTAATGGCTTGCTGTGTCTTGTTATTATTTTTCACTTTTTTTCCCCTATTTTTTAAGTATTTCATTTATAGAGGAAGTTAATAATAAAATTAATGCTGCGTGTGCCACCCAGCTTATGAAATAGAACATTATTAATACCCTTGGAGCCCTTTTGTGCCCCTACTGATTATTGTTCAGAGAGGGTAGAACCTTGAGTTCCTAAGGAGGAAAGGGGGTAGGGAGGACAGCTTTTCCCTCCTGGGAAAATGCCACAGGTAATGCCACAAATAGGCACTGGGATTTCTCTTCCTGTTCTCGTTCTGCTTCTCCACCCAGTCCCCATTGTCCCATTTTTCTTCCCTGTTTTCTAAGGTATGTACGCCATGCTACTTGCTCACTGTCTTGGGGACACCGTTTCTCATAAAGGTGGCAGCAGAGCTACAGCATGACTTCATGACCAGCTGACCCCCACCCCGTCCTTGTATTCAAACTGAAGTTCTGAGACCCAACTGCAGGCTCAGTGTAGGAAACCTCCCCTGAGATGAGTGCCAGTAATCAATTTCTGTCTTCTTCCCTTCTCACTTGGCTTTCCTGATGACACTTCTTCCCCATTGGCCCTGGGGTGCTGCAGCCTCTAATGCCAGTTGTCTTCCTGAGAGTTGGACCCACCTAAGTCTTGGGGTGGGAGTCATGCTTCCAGAAGGTTTGGGGATCTCAAAGAGGACAGTGGTCTCTGGGATGAGCGTTGCACCTTCCTTGTCCCTTTATGGGAACTGCTCCGGTACATTTGCTCCAACTCCCAAGGAGCCCAGAGTTGGAGAGGGCCTGTCGTGTGCACCTTTCACACACACTGCTGGAGTTCCTTCTACTGTCTGTGTTCTTTCTGCACCTGAAGGCGGACGTGGGAGTCTGGGTTCTTACAAGGCAGGTGCACCCTGCGGGCATGTGCTGGGCAGGAAGGCACTCTCACAGCCGTCTCCCTGCTTGCCTTGCGCTCTCCGAGTTTCAGTGTGAGGAATCCCGGTTTGTATATCTGCCGAGTGACCACATTTTCTGCTTTGCTACAGATCCGGCGACTATGAAGAGGCCTCGGTCCTCCCTCTTCTGCACGCAGGCTTCAACCGGGTATGTAAAAGATGAACTAGCACCTCTCTCAGATACAGATACGTAACCTTAGCCAAACAGCTAAGCATACTGTTATAGGCATTCAGCCCCAGAACTGTGAGGGAAAGGAAGCAGTTGTTCTCATGGGATGGTGACGAGCACCTGCTGGTCAGGCTTTTTTCCTTTTTCTCTCATAACTTCATATATCTTAGCTACAGATATGTAATGATGTAAAAAACCTGTCTTCTTATATCAGGTCGAAATTCTCTAGTCCCAAAGTAATCTCATTTAAATCAGTCCGGTCAGTTAGCGTGTATGTGTGTGATTACGTGTAGTTAGTCCACCAGCTCGGCACCCAGGGCTCTGTGCTCATCAAGGGCCCAGCCACAGCTTACACCCTGGGGACAGGCCCATGACAGCAATAGCATCTTGGGAACTCCTCATTGAAGCCATAAATGTCAGCAAAGAAAAATTCTGAGTGACAACTACATGAATAACACTGATATTCAACTTGGGGATGAAGACTGATTACTCCAAGGAAACTTAACAAACTAAATACCTAGGCTTACCCAGTATCTCAGGGTGAGGGCAGTCTGAAGGTTTGGTTGGAGGTGAGACCCTGTGCATGCAAACAGAAAACAACATGATGGATTTGAAAGAGAGAAGAAAAGGGGTGGAGAAAGATAATCAAAACATGACTGTTTAAAGGAAATGTATTTCATAATATTAAAATATTACAAACCCTTACAGAGAAATTGTGGAGGACCTCACTTTATATGCTTGAATTTTTTAAATAACAAGCGTATATTTCTTCTATTAAAAAAATGAAAGATTACCCTTTGGAAAAAACAAGGTAGAGGTCACAGTTGACTTGGGCAACTTTTGCGGGTAATTTAAACTCAAGCAAGTGACTTGTGGCATCTTGTGAACTCCTGGTTTAAACCAAAAACGTCAGCAAAGAAAAGTTCTTTGACCCTGATACTCAACTAGAAGATTGAGATTGATTAAGGAGACTTACCAACAACCTAAATAACTAGGTTTACCTGGTATCTCAAGGTCTTTTGATAGGAGTAATCTGAATCTCAAATAGATGGTGTGATGCGTCCTTTTCCTTCAAAAATAGGAGACTGCCAGTGCCTTGTGAATTATGAAAATTCCTTTGGGTGCTTTAAGCAATGGTGGTTGGCTACTCTGGATTCAAAAAGATCCCTTGTTTATTGTCAGTCACAGAGAAGCAGAAATTGCCCACGGGATGCAGTTGTTTTGTGCTTTGGTGTGCTTCCGTGGAGAAGCAGCAGTGCTGTATAAAACGTTGAAGGCAGTGCTGCGGTTCACAAGTGTGATAGAAATGAATGTTTCCGGTCAGCAGTATCACTCACTCCCTTAACTCTTCCCTCCTGTCCGTCATCGCATCTCTCAGAGGCTGGCACTCGGTTCCAGACGCCGTTCTGGCGTGCTTGCCACAGCTTAACGAGACAATGCTTCTGAGTTTCGGAATGGAGAGTTGCAAAAGGAAAGTCATCCAAGAAGTCGTGTGGCTGGGACGTCTTTACTTACTCATTTTCTGAGGAATGACTTAAAATTACTCAGTTTTCATAAGTCTTCCATGTAACGTTGACCACCCATGCACCTCAGCCCAAGGCTGTCCTTCATATCTGAGGCAGGGCCTCTCAGAATGTGAGCATGGAGGTTCTCCACATGACCTGTGGAGGGGCTGGGGCAGGCAAGACACGCCGTGGGTTATGGCCATGAGCCCCCGTTGCCATAGGTGCTGTTGAGTGCCCTTTTGGAATTCAGCTTTTAGTTCACCAATCCTGCCTCTGACCAACTGGTGTGGAGATTGGTGTCATTAGGAGTGACAGCGTCTTGTCTGGGGGGCTAAGATTGCACGTCTACTCACAGAAAAGCTTAGGAGAGACATCTGCCCTGTTTGGGTGCAAACGCTATTAAGTGAATTTAGGAGGGAAAATACCATTGTTCCTTTTTATTCTTTTTTGTAACCTGTCTGTGCTGCTCTGGAAGGTTTCGTTTCTCTGTCTTGATATGATGCTGCTTTTTGCAGGCAGCCATGGTGAGTAAAGCCCTTTGTGGAAGCATGAAAAACAGTACCTGTCAGGGGCCAGTCTTTAGTGCTGGTAGTCTTTAGTGCTGGGTCTGATCAAGGCCATTTGCCAGCCAGGTCAGGTTGCCCCCAAGGAGTTGGGGCTCTTTCCGAGAGAAGCTGCCGCACCTAACAGGCTTTCCCTCCTGAGTTACAGTGGCACAGAATCGGCCGAGGCTGCTCTCCAGGTGGCTGGTCTCCTGTTTTTGGGCAAAATCTTGTCTCTGGCAACTTTCTACCCAAACACCCTTCCAAATATGCCAGCTATTCTTCTTGCCTTCTGTGAAGTTGTTTCCCATCTCTGAGTTGTTGTGATTGTATTAAATCATCTGCTGAAACTCGGCTCTGTGTTACTAGCTAATTGACCAGTGCCTCAGTTGATGGGTCCCTGAGTGGGGATCCAGGAACACATCGTACCATCAAATATCCCAGAGCAGCTCCTCTTGAAGCCGCTAGAGCTGTGCGTGAGTGGCCGACTGCATGGTGCTCAGCCCACTCTGAGTTTTTAGAAAGAGCATCTTAGCAAAGGGCGATTGCAACTTGTTTTTGTGTGAGCCTTTGTGTACCCCTTTGCTATTTGGAATGATGTTTACAAGTTCATTCAGCAAGTCTTTATGGAGCACTTACTCTGTGCAAGGTGGTGTGCTAGGCGTGTCGGGGGTATGGCAGTCAGACACAGTTCCTCCCTGGAGAGACGTTGTGTGGAGGAAGAAGTGGAGAACCAAGGTTTATTATTTGTCGGGCTCCATTCTAGGGGACTGACTTGATCCTCATCTACGGATGAGAGGTTTGGTATTGTCTCCATTTTTGCAGAGGAGGAAACAGGCTCAAAATGACTACCTTGCAGAGCTCATACTCATAATAAGTCAAGATGCAAATACTTGGTGTTTAACTCCCAACTTCATGCTGGGTCCACCAAAGTCACGTTTCCCAAAGTGTTCCATGGAACGCTAGTGTCCCAAAGCTTTTAATAGGTGTCCATGACAAAAGGCTTCTGTGGTCGAGTAAGTGTGGAAAATCAGTGAAGACTCTGATTCTCCTCCTCTTGCCCCTGAGAAGGTACAGTGCATGTTAGCAGCATCACACCCAAGCATATGGAGAAATCCTGTACTAAAGACACCCGCCTACGTTTCTGGAAGCGGGGCCCAGGAAGCTGCATTTTAAACCAAACACCCAGGTTATTCTTAGCATGTTGAAGTTTGAAGACCACTGTCCTTGGTTCACTCAATTTATTTCAGATTTCGGGGTTAATGATAGTCTAAAAACTTCCCAAAATATTTTCCCACTGCCCTTAGTCTACAAAACACTTACTGAGTGCCACTTATGTGCAAACAAAGTGCTCCAGTGTTTAGAAACCATCACCTAACAGAAGGCTGATCTTCACCGCACTGGAAGTTCTTAGGAGACCTAAAGAAAAATAAGAATTATAAAAAATTACGGTAGGACCTTCAAGATGGCAGAGGAGTAAGATGTGGAGATCACCTTCCTCCCCACAAATACATCAAAAATACATCTACAGGGCTTCCCTGGTGGCGCAGTGGTTGAGAGTCCGCCTGCCGATGCAGGGGACACGGGTTCGTGCCCCGGTCCGGGAAGATCCCACATGCCGCGGAGCGGCTAGGCCCGTGAGCCGTGGCTGCTGAGCCTGCGCGTCCGGAGCCTGTGCTCCACAACGGGAGAGGCCACAACAGTGAGAGGCCCACGTACGCAAAAAACAAACAAACAAAATACATCTACATGTGGAACAACTCCTACAGAACACCTACTGAACACTGGCAGAAGACCTCAGACTTCCCAAAAGGGTCTTGGTGCTCCGGCTGGCTGTCAGGCCTGAGCCTCTGAGGTGGGAGAGCCGAGTTCAGGACATGGGACCACGAGAGACCTCCCGGCACCACGTAATAGCAGTCGATGAGAGCTGTCCCAGAGATCTCCATCTCAATGCTAAGACCCAGCTCCATCCAACAACCAGCAAACTCCAGTGCTGAACACCCCATGCCGAACAACTAGCAAGACAGGAACACAACCCCACCCACTAGCAGAGATGCTGCCTAAAATCATAATATGTTCACAGACACCCCAAAACACACCACCAGACATGGTCCTGCCTACCAGAAAGACAAGATCCAGCCTCATTCACCAGAATACAGGTACCAGTACCTTCCACCAGGAAGCCTACACGAGCCACTGAACCAACCTTACCCACTGGGGACAGACACCAAAAAAAATGGGAACTATGAACCTGCACCCTGTGAAAAGGAGACCCCAGACACAGTAAGCTAAGCAAAATGAGAAGACAGAGAAATATGCAGCAGATGAAGGAGCAAGATAAAAACCCACCAGACCAAACAAATGGAGAGGAAATAGGCAGTCTACCTGAGAAAGAATTCAGAGCAATGATTGTAAAGATGATCCAAAATCTTGGAAATAGAATGGAGAAAATACAAGAAACATTTAACAAGACCTAGAAGAACTAAACGACAAACAAACAATGATGAACAACACAATAAATGAAATTAAAAATTCTCTAGAAGGAATCAATAGCAGAATAACCGAGGCAGAAGAACAGATAAGTGACCTGGAAGATAAAATAATGGAAACAACTACTGCAGAGCAGAATAAAGAAAAAAGAATGAAAAGAACTGAGGACAGTCTCAGAGACCACTAGGAAAACATTAAACGCACCAACATTCGAATTATAGGGGTCCCAGAAGATGAAGAGAAAAAGAAAGAGACTGAGAAAATATTTGAATAGATTATAGTTGAAAACTTGCCTAATATTGGTAAGGAAACAGTCAATCAAGTCCAGGAAGCTCAGAGAGTCCCATACAGGATAAATCCAAGGAGAAACATGCCAAGACACATATTAATCAAACTATCAAAATTAAATACAAAGAAAAAATATTTAAAGCAGCAAGGGAAAAGCAACAATTAACATACATGGAATCCCCGTAAGGTTAACAGCTGATCTTCAGCAGAAACTCTGCAAGCCAGAATGGAGTGGCAGGACATATTTAAAGTGATGAAAGGGAAAAACCTACAACCACAATTACTCTACCCAGCAAGGATCTCATTCAGATTTGACGGAGAAATTAAAAGGTTTACAGACAAGCAAAAGCTTAAGAATTCAGCACCACCAAACCAGCTTTACAACAAATGCTAAAGGAACTTCTCTAGGCAGGAAACACAGGAGAAGGAAAAGACCTACAATAACAAACCCCAAAGAATTAAGAAAAAGGTAATACGAACATACATATCGATAACTACCTTACATGTAAATGGATTAAATGCTCCAACCAAAAGACACAGACTGGCTGAATGAATACAAAAACAAGTCGGGTATATGTGCTGTTTACAAGAGACTCACTTCAGACTGAGGGACACATACAGACTGAAAGTGAGGGGATGGAAAAAGATAGTCCATGCAAATGGAAATCAAAAGAAAGCTGGAGTAGCAATTCTCATATCAGACAAAATAGACTTTAAAATAAAGACTATTACAAGAGACAAAGAAGGATACTACATAATGATTAAGGGATCAATTCAAGAAGAAAATATAACAATTGTAAATATTTATGCACCCAACATAGGAGAACCTCAATACATAAGGCAAATGCTAACAGCCAAAGGGGAAATCGCCAGTAACACAGTAATAGTAGGGGACTTTAACACCCCACTTTCACCCATGGACAGATCATCCAAAATGAAAATAAATAAGGAAACACAAGCTTTAAATGACACATTAAACAAGATGGAATTAATTGATATTTATAGGACATTCCATCCAAAAACAACAGGATACACTTTCAAGTGCTCATGGAACATTCTCCAGGATAGATCATATCTTGGGTCACAAATCAAGCCTTGGTAAATATAAGAAAATTGAAATCGTAATTAGTATCTTTTCCGACCACAATGCTATGAGACTAGGTATCAATTACAGGAAAAAATCTGTAAAAAATACAAACACACGGAGGTGGAACCGTACACTACTAAATACCCAAGAGATCACTGAAGAAATCAAATAGGAAATCATAAATACCTAGAAAGAAATGAAAACACGACAACCCAACACCTACGAGATGCAGCAAAAGCAGTCCTAAGAGGGAAGTTTATAGCAATACAATCCTACCCTAAGAAACAAGAAACATCTCAAATAAACAATCTCACCTTACACCTAAAGCAATTGGAGAAAGAAGAACAAAAAAACCCCAAAGTTAGCAGAAGGAAAGAAATCATAAAGATGAGCTCAGAAATAAATGAAAAAGAAATGAAGGAAACAATAGCAAAGATCAATAAAAGTAAAAGCTGTTTCCTTGAGAAGATAAACAAAATTGATAAACCATTAACCAGACTCATCAAGAAGAAAAGGGAGAAGACTCAAATCAATAGAATTAGAAATGAAAAAGGAGAAGTAACAACTGACACTGCAGAAATACAAAGGACCACAAGAGATTACTACAAGCAACTATATGCCAATAAAATGGACAACCTGGAAGCAATGGACAAATTCTTAGGAGAACCTTCTGAGACTGAACCAGGAAGAAATTGAAAATATAAACAGACCAATCACAGGCACTGAAATTAAAAATCTCAAGCACTGTGATTAAAAATCTTCCAATGAACAAAAGCCCAGGACCAGATGGCTTCACAGGCAAATTCTATCAAACATTTAGAGGAGAGCTAACACCAAAACTTCTCAAAGTCTTCCAAAATATAGCAGAGGGAGGAATACTCCCAAACTCATTCCATGAGGCCGCCATCATCCTGATACCCAAACCAGACAAAGGTGTTCACAAAAAAAGAAAACTATAGGCCAATATCACTGATGAACACAGATGCAAAAATCCTCAACAAAATACCAGCAAACAGAATCCAACAGCACATTAGAAGGATCATACACCATGATCAAGTGGGGTTTATCCCAGGAATGCAAGGATTCTTCAATATATGCAAATCAATCAATGTGATAAACAATATTAACAAACTGAAGGAGAAAAGCCATATGATCATCTCAATAGATGCAGAAAAAGCTGTTGACAAAATTCAACACAGTTTTGGAAGTTTTAGCCCCAGCAATCAGAGAAGAAAAAGAAAGAAAAGGAATCCAAATAAAAAAAGAGGAAGTAGGGCTTCCCTGGTGGTGCAGTAGTTGAGAGTCCGCCTGCTGGTGCAGGGGACACGGGTTCGTGTCCTGGTCTGGGAAGATCCCACATGCCGCTGAGCGGCTGGGCCTGTGAGCCATGGCCGCTGAGCCTGCGCATCCAGAACCTGTGCTCCGCAATGGGAGAGGTCACAACAGTGATAGGCCCGTGTCCTGCAAAAAAGAAAAAAAAAAAAGAGTCATGTACCACAGTGTTCATTGCATCTCTATTTACAACAGCCAGGTCATGGAATCAACCTAAGTGTCCATCGGCAGATGAATGGATGAAGAAGACGTAGCACATGTATGCAATGGAATATTACTCAGCCATAAAAAGAAATGAAATTGAGTCATTTGTAGTGAGGTGGATGGACCTAGAGTCTGTCATACAGAGTGAAGTAAGTCAGAAAGAGAAAAACAAATACCGTGTGCTAACACATATATATGGAATCTAAAAAAAAAAAATTGGTTCTGACGAACCTAGGGGCCAGACAGGAATAAAGACGCAGATGTAGGGAATGGACTCGAGGACACGGGGAGGGGGAAGGATAAGCTGGGATGAAGTGAAAGAGTGGCATTGACATATATACACTACCAAATGTAAAATAGCTAGTGGGAAGCAGCCGCATAGCATAGGGAGATCAGCTCAGTGCTTTGTGACCACCTAGAGTGGTGGGATAGGGAGGGTGGGAGGGAGACGCTACAGGGAGGGGTTACGGGGATATATGTATATGTATAGCTGATTCACTTTTTTATACAGCAGAAACTAACACAACATCGTAAAACAATTATAGTCCAATAAAGATGTTAAGTAAACAAATAAATAAAATAAAAAGGAAAAAAGGAAAAACGTTACTACGTAAATATGAAAGTGAAAATATAGAATGATTATATATATATATAAATATATACATATAAAATATATACCTACACACATAGACACAGAGGCATAATAAAAGCCTAAGGCAAATCAATTAGACAGTCAACAAAAGTTTACTTCTGAGGTTTTCGTTTTAAAACAAAGGAAACTGTTTATCCCAACCTTTTCAAAGACTTATTTTATCACAGATCCTTTCTTGTACTTCATGAAGCATCAGCTAACACCACTCAGAGCTCAGTTACAGACTGACACATCATCTCCACCCGTCCAGAAGCTGAACCAGAACCTCACCATGTTTAACTTTGCTTTGTAAATAGAAAGTATTTCCCTCTGTGTGTGTTCATGGTTCCCCCTCTGTCCTTAGCCCTTCCCAGCTTCCTCCTGGGCTGGTGGGGACCAGAGGCACAGGGAAAGTCAGGGAGCTTCTCAGATATTCCACAGGGAGAAGCCATCCATGCTAGATGTGCGGAAGAGAGTGTGTGTGTGTGTATGTGAGAGAGACAGACAGACAGACAGACATGAGAAGAGGCAGGATGCGTTAGGCACTCAGAAGATGAGGAAGGAAGCAAAGACTGCCTCTCCCCACCAGAAGACATCACTCGTAGTGTGGTATGCCGTGAAGACATCTAGGCTCAGGTTTTAGAAGACTTTCCTTAGTGCAACAGAAGCACAGGTGTTTCAGTAATTAGCAAGGCTGGGGGAGGTGTTCTATCCCTCGTGTGTTTATTTTCCTGTGAGTGTTAATAATGTTTTGTTATAAATAACTATGTAATGTTTCTGCTGTCTTGTTTGTTATACATTTAAACAAGCATTTCAAACACTTGACAACTGTTTTATTTAATCTCATCCTACCTACTAGTTGTCTTATATAACAGAGTTACCTGAGGTTGGAGAAACTGTTAAGCTTCTTTGACTATTTAAGAAGTAATTGTATATGTCTTATGTATTACCTTTGCTTTTTTTCCAGAGATTTATGGAGAATAGCAGCATAATTGCTTGCTATAATGAACTGATTCAAATAGAACATGGGGAAGTTCGCTCACAGTTCAAGTTAAGGTATGTAGCAAAATAGGATGAATACAAGGTTAACCATTCTGTAGCAAAGCTTGTCTGTCCTCAGGCTGAGGTTCACTGGTTCTTAGCGGAATCCCAGGGATTCTGAAGCTGTTGAACAAGTAACCGTAGCTGGTAAATGGCAGAGTCTAAACTGGGAGCCCATTGGTATAATGAAATAAATTGGAGGCGTTTCTTCTTTTGACAGTATTTTCCACTATTTACAGCAGTTTTAAAATTATACACTAGGAAAAGTACTGTTTAACTTCTGTACAATTAGATCGAGATTAAGAATAGCCTTTGAGGATGACTTTGTACTTGCAACATTTATACATTCCTACTTGGATTGTTATAGATAGGGGCAAACTCGTGGGAATATTTATTATGCTAACTATGGCAATTGCTACGTATCCATGATAGCAATTTCATGAGGCCTGCTTGTGGCCTCAATATGCATGAAGTATCTTCAAGAGACTGATTTTAAGTCTCTTTACGCATGCCTAGTGCTTTAAGAACTTCTCTCTGGTGCTTACTTCTGAGACGAACAGATTCTCTCAGCGTCTCGGTGCTAGGATGCTCTGCTTCTGGGACGTCTTGGAGTATCAGAGTTGTAGCCCATGCCTGGTTTTGTTCAGGCTCTACTCCAGCACACTCTTAGGACCCTGATTTCTTCAACCTGCCCCGCTTCAGCAGAGAGAGCAGGGGAAAGAAGAGGCTCTTCATAGCCCGCGGCCTCTGGGAGACCAGTCCCAAGTGGCTCCAGGCTATGGGATGCCAGAAGGGCTCTGGCTTCTCTCTCTGGCCCACTGAGGGGTCACAAGGCTTTCAGGCTAAGTGAAAAATAAGGATAGCATCTCATTGAAATGGTTATACTTCTTACCTTGATTACTGAATTTGCATTCAAACAGAACAGAACCCTTTCTAAACTTAACTTTTCTCCTCTGTCTCTTGGAAGAAAAATGGATTGGCATGAACCCCCAGAGGCAGGCCCTTCTGGGGTTCACCCTGCTCAGGGAAGTCAACTGTTTGGTGGATAGAGAGCTCTAAGAAATTAAGTGTGGGGATAAACAGTCCCTTTTGAGGTGGGAAAGTATTAAAAAAAGAATCTCAAACCAGTGGAAATTCGTTGGTAAGGAAGATTGCCAAAGATTTTTGAGTGTCAGTTAAATCCCTTGGTTTCTTTGTATCCATATATTTATTTCCTGCAGAGAACTTCATAGAATTTCGTAAGAAAACCGCATTGCCTTTACTATAGCAATTTATGAGTTTTAATTGTACATTAATTGTTTTTATTCCTGGGGCCCTCTTCTGTTTTTATTTAGGGTAAAAAGACTTTGTACTTTTATTTTAGATGTTTTCACAATAAATAGGATTAGGAAAAGAGAGATTTCATTTTGGTTTAATTCTTCAACTGTGCGTTTTCTACAACAAAAATGAACAGCAGACGCCTTATTGCTTTGATAGGTAATTCCCTCATTTTATTTACTTATTTATTTTAGTATCTCATTTTTTATAAAAATATGGAACGCTTCACGAATTTGCTTGTCATCCTGGCGCAGGGGCCATGCTAATCTCCTCTGTATCGTTCCAGTTTTAGTACATGTGCTGCCGAAGCAAGCACTCCTTATTTTATTTTAAATGACTGCTTGAGTTTTCTTAGGCAGCATTCAATGTGATGGCACATGTAAGAGGTCCGAAGGCGCCTTGCCCATGGGGGGCGTGGCAAAGGCAGGTCTGGCCGTTTGAAATAAACATCCCCAGGCAGCACCAGGGCTAAATGAAAGAGCTTCAAGTTATCGTGCTGTAAGCAGGGCACTGAAAA
Organism: Pseudorca crassidens; assembly: GCF_039906515.1. Lineage (NCBI taxonomy): Eukaryota > Metazoa > Chordata > Mammalia > Artiodactyla > Delphinidae > Pseudorca > Pseudorca crassidens. Next base: position 61,193,624 of record NC_090298.1, read on the forward strand.
CTTTTCAAGGACTCATTAGGTTCAGAACTCGGCAAGGTTCTAACTACACAACACTCTGTGAGCGCCATAACTTCTCACCCCTCCGTGATGAGCTGTTTGGGAGCGTTGGGCTCGTTGAAAAGGCTCAGGTTCTTAATACAAATCAACGTAAAGCTGATGAATGGACCTCGCCCAGGCAGCAGCGGTCCCAGGAAGGTGGGTTTGCCCAGAAGCCCAGTCCCCTCACCTTCCGCATCAGCTTCAGCTTGGCTGGTTGGGACCTCCCCAAGCAACGAGCACAAGAGCAACCCCTGCAGAGGGGGAGGGAAGGCAAGAGTTCTCCATAGGAGAAGACAGAGGAGGACTAAATGGTCAGTTTCTTTTGATGCCTTTTGGCTGGTTGTACCTCAACTGTCTCCAACTTCTTTTCTGTCTTTTGGAGGAGTATGGTGTGTGTGTGTGTGGTTTGACTCTCCCTGGGTGTATGATATCTGGGCCCAGCGGATGGGGGTGGACAGTGACCCTCCGTGGCCTTCCCAGCTCCTTAGGGCATTCAAGGATGTCTAAAGCATCTACCTGCACCCCAGAGGTTGGCAGGCAACGTTGTCACTTGCTGCAGATGGGGAAAATGAGGCTCTTTGTTATACAATGCCAGAATAATTATAGTCTAATTATATCATACTTTTCCCTGCAATTCCACCCCCAGCTGCAGCTAAATATGTGACATTACTAGCATTCTGCAAGGACAGTCTGTACTGCAAGGATGATGTTGAATGTTGAAGGCAGACGCTTCTGTCCAGTCTTCATGTATGGTAACCATATTTACTTAACCAAGAAAAAAAAGATCATGTGATCAAACATAACATACCTGATTTAAAAATTCCATTATATAGGAATAACTTTTAAAGACAGAACAAAATCACATTTCTGTGTGCATGTGATGAATTACTTTATTGAACAGAACTCATGAGAGGGGGAATGTCTAGGGAAGTATGGGCTAACTGATGACCACTTATTGTTTATGTTCTTATGCTTCTTTATCATGAAAAGAACTATGTTAACCAAAATACAGATAGGATTTGGCTATTTATTGAGAGTGTAAGCTGATGAGTTTACACTAATCAGGTACGAGCTATTATTTCATCATTAGGCAGTCTGATATCTGTTACCTAGGGGTTACACCCAAATCATCATGTTTATTTTACTCCAAATCTTAAGACAGTAGCAGTCCTTCATTTTAGAATCAGTTTCTGATGGGCAAACCTTAGTATTCCGTGGAACACTACATCTCTCATTATTAACTGATATTTATAGAGCACTTTATCCTCACGTGGGCTCTGCGTGACAGCCCCGTTGTGTTACGGAAGTAGAAACTGATCTGTGATGGATTAAAGTAACCGGCCCCTGCTGCGTCACTGCCCAGGAGCCGTGCTGGTGGATAGCAAGTCCACAGCCCCCTCCCTGCTGCTCCCGAACCCCTGCTGGGATGTGGCTTTGTGTTCAGAGTCTTCTCCCTGCACGCTACCACCTTGCCCAGTCCTACCCTTGTGTGTGTGTGTCTGTCTGCGGTGGGGTGTTTGTGTTTTGTTTGAGTAGATTCCGGGGTGCCTTTGTTAGGGACACAGGAGGTCATGTAACCCAACCGCCCCAGACAACTGACAGAGGAACGCTGAGAGCCGGGAAGACTCTGGGCACGCTCACAGCTACTCAACATGTGGGTGGCAGCACTGGAGTAGAATCCAGGCACCCTGCTTTAAGTCGGATGCACCCTGCACCCCATCAGAGCATTATGTTCTTTGTAGACTTTCTACCTGGGTCCCTGTAATATTTACTTTTTCCCTGCAGACCTTCACGGACTTTTAAGAAGATGAAGGGGAAATGGTTACATCACTAGCGCTACATGGGCTCTGGTTCCCTTGTGCTTTTTCCAATTTTCCAGCTTCTCAAACTGAAGCCTACTAAAATACAGTTGAGGTGCAGAGTTACATGGTTTCCCAAGAACAGAAAATTAATAAAGCTAAGGTTCTTCTGCATGAAGAATATTAATAATTAATACAAGCAATTAAATTCTCAAACTTTAGGAACATGATTCAAATTGATTACCTCATTTTGCTGCAGGTTTATTTAAAAAGAACCATCAACCAAATTGGTTTAAAGCCTAGATCCACACATGGCAGTCCAGTAGCGTTTGTCACCGGGGCAATAATCTACTCGTCCTGCCAATATACTTTCACTTTAACTGTCAATAAGGATCTGCTTTGTCCCATTGGGCATTATACTCTCACAGGATAGTGTATAGCTTTGCAGTGAACATCTAATAGATACATTTTGGCAGTTGGAGCTAACATCTTGTATGAGGCAGCCTGTTGAATTGACAAGAACAGTCATACTCTGAAGTAGCTGTTTACATACTTAATTGAGCCACATAGGTACTTTAAGAAAATACCTGGGCAAGAGGGGAATTTATCATTTGATCAAATGTTTTAACACTTAATTAGCCAGCTCCCAAAGCTAAGGAACTAGCCCACACAGATGGTGCTTTTCCACATCAGACTTCTGGAGGACAGGGAACGCTTTCCCGTTGTGCCGAGTTGGGTTCTGGACCCAAGTGCCTGGAGCAGACTTGGGATAAGACTAGCTCTTGCTTGCCTCTTCATGAGAGGTGATGCAGTAGTGACTTTGGTAACAATTTTAAAGTCCTCTTTGAATTCTTTTTCACATTTTAAATGATCATGTTTACAAATGCAGCAATGCTAATAGGACAGTATACAGTTCATATTAGGTAGACTGGAGCAATTTATTTTATTTACCTTTTTATTTGAAGTATAGTTTCTGTACAATATTATAGGTTACAATACAGTGATTTATAATTTTTAAAGGTTATACTCCATTTATAGTTATTATAAAATATTGTTATACAATATATCCTTATAGCTTATTTTATACCTAATAGTTTGTACCTCTTAATCCCTTACCCCTTATTGCCCCTCCCTCCTTCCCTCTCCCCCCTGGTAACCACCAGTTTGTACTCTATATCTGTGAGTCTGCTTTTTGGTTATATTCACTAGTTTGGGGTTTTTTTGTTTTTTTTTTTTTTTTAGATTCCACATGTAAGTGATATCATACAGTATTTGTCTTTCTCTGTCTACTTATTTCACTTAGCATAATACCCTCCAAGTCCATCCATGTTGCTGCAAACGGCAAAATTTTGTTCTTTTTTATGGCTGAGTAGTATTCCATTGTATATATATATCACACCTTTATCCATTCATCTGTTGATGGACACCTGGTTTGCTTCCATATCTTGGCTATTGTGACCAATGCTGCTATGAATATTGGGGTATATGTATGTTTTTGAATTAGTGTGTTTGTTTTTTTCGGATGTATACCCAGGAGTGAAATTGCTGGGTCATATGGTAGTTCTATTTTTAGTTTTTTGAGAACCCTAGACTGGAGCCATTTAAATAAGAAAACATCCCACACCCATCAGAAATATCAGTGGGGTTAGGGTTATGTTCTCCTCCACTCACCTGCATCATGATTACTTACTTTACTTACCCTCCCACACCTGTGTCTTCATCTCTGCAGCGACAGGAGCACTACCCGTCAATGGGCTAAAATCCTTCCCTTTCTGTGCAGGCTGCCTTGCTATTATTGAAAGCAGTTCTTGGTTTGATATTTCAGATACACTCATGAGAAAAGATAGGTTATAATTCACTTTTCTTCTCACCAACAGCCTTTGAAAGCTTTAGAGAACAAAAAATATTATTCTGAGATCTTACAAGTAACAAGTACTATGTCTTGAATTCTTATATCATCCTAAGTATTTTGAGACACGCCTCACATAAACTGTTTTGATTCTTACAACAACCTGTAAGATGTGTTATCTTCATTTTATAGATGAGGAAACTGAGGGCCAGCAGAGAGAAAACATTGCCCAAGGTCCCATAACTGGCCAAATACCGAACCAAGTTTCACCCAGTTTCTTCTGCCCTCTCCCTTGTAAACGTTCAAAATAGAATGGCAAAGTTAGATGCCTTATGAGAGGGAAAAATGAATAACATTATAAGAGTTCATATTATAAGAAGAAACATCAATCCAGTAGATTAACATTTTTTTGGTAATGTATAAGAAAGCCTTCACTGGGATTCTTTAAACAGCCAGTACAAATAACAAAGCTCTAGTAAGTAGCCACATACTTGCTGGGTTAGATAGTAGATAACTTACTGTATTTGGAGTTGCTCTAAATTTGGAAGGTAGTTAAAATGTTGCCCAAGAAATTGAGAAATTGAAATGATTTCAAATATTCCAGATATACAAGGAAGGTCATCAAGAATAGTGCCCACCAGGAGAGCTGTAAAATGAACCGGGCAAGGGGAATTCAGCCGTGTTTGCCTTTCATCAGGCTGCTGGGTGTAGCAAGTACCGTAAAGGCTTGCTTATCTAGGTCGTAAAAGTAAGAAAAGAAAAAAATATTTCTGTGTCTGTTGCAAAAGGCCAGAATACCTCAGATCTAATTTGGGCTTAATTAGATTTTTCTAATTGATGGGGATGGGACTTCTCCATGACTGCCGCCGTGAATGGAACAGAAGAATGTCATTGACATAGAACATAGGGGCCTATGAGACCATCTCCTGCATCTTTGTTCTCTTGTGTCAGTGTGAAGGTTTCATCCAGCACATACGGAGTTCATTCCACAATCCATGATGATTTTGCCAGATTACATTCTTCTCTCTGTGTGATATGCATAGAAATGCATGCTGTTGTTTATTCATTTAGTTTGAAAGGCTAGGTTTCTTTTTTTTTCCCCAAAACATATCGAAAGGTACTTGGTTTTAATGAACCTGAGGAACTGTTTACTTTGATAAATGAACAGATGAAATGCTCATGGTTTTCCAGCAGAACTAACATCAATCTTTTGCAACTTTCAGGGCCTGTAATTCAGTGTTTACAGCATTAGACCACTGTCATGAAGCCATAGAAATCACAAGCGATGACCACGTGATTCAGGTATGGTGACACTTTTTATCTTTAGGTGTCAAAATAAAGCCTTTCTAGTTTGCGCCATCCTTTTTCAAGCACTTTGCTGTAATTCTCACATTTCGGCACATTTTCTTTGGAGAAAGGAACATCAAAGTATGCAAGGAAAACTGATATTCTTAAGCTAAGAATTAGATACTCAAGAAGAATAAAAATTAGTTCAGATTGGAGCCTGCGGTTTCTTTCACAGAGATGAGGTAAATTCTTTAGACTATGCAGGAAGGCACTGTTTATACAGAAGTATGTCAGAGTTGTAGAGTAACTGCTTACACACGCCTTGGGAACAAAATGTTGTGAACAGTCCTCAGTTATCTGCCTACAGTTGGTATTCCAGTTATAAAGCACTCTTATATAATACTAAAGTCATCTTCCTAAGGAAATGTGTATAGCAGACAAACCTTTATTGAATTAAAGTTGTCTTATTATTTGTTGGAAGGTAAGACGTTTACACTTTAAAAATACTCTGAAATGTAGACCTTCCACTGATGGGCACTGACTTGACTGCCCTTGGTTTGCATAGTGGCACCGAGCGTGAGGACCATTTGCTACCATCGGAAGAGACCAAAGACAGTGTCCAACACAAAGTGGCCCCGTAACAGGGCCTCACACATGCGCTCCTGTGAAACCCCCATTGCACACACACACACCCTGCCCTCACACGGGGTCAGTGACATCAGTAGCCCACCGTGCCCAGGCCCTGTCATCAACACACTCATGAGATTATCTCATTTGCATTCAGGAACGCTATGAAAGAGACATAGGGCCTGATAATACAGAGATGGGGAAACTGAGGCCCAGGAAGGCCAAGGAACTTATCCAAGGAAAGCCTCAATAATAAATACTGGAACCAAAACATCCAGCCATGTCTTTCTGACTCCAAAGCCTTCCTACCTGGTTCCCTGTTGGGCTATATTGTTAGAATTTGTTTTTCTGGCTGTCCCATGACCTGGGTCTGAAGGCTTCCTCATGTTGCTGCCTATTACTGGCCCACCTGCCCACAGATCTGCCCTGAACCACAGTGAAATCAGACATGTTTCTGTTACAGACTGAGCACAAACCCCACAGCTCTCCCACTTCTACCTGGACTTGAACAGTCAATTCTGTTCATGAAACACGTTTGCTTTGCACTTCTCTCTCTTTTTTTTTTTTTAACAAGAAAAACCCAGAAATTTATTCATATGTACTTGTATACCAGGGAGATATCCAGGGAAAAGGAGATAATTCGCACCTCCCTCTTTTACGGGGAAGCCGGGTTGTGATTTTAGTGATGAGGAGAGGGGCGTCTCTGCTCTCTACCAGCCTTGTAATCTTGCATACAGTCCTTTAACAGGCAACTGAGTCCTTCCTTCTACAGTTAGCTCCTGGTGGTTAGGAAACCTGTATCTCTAGGAGACGTGATATGGCGATGGTGTCACTTGAATCACCTGCCAGCCTTTACCTTGAAGAGGAAGAAGCAGGGATTGAGGACAGTGGGTGCCTGGGAAGGGGAATCCCTGTATTAAAAGGGAAACTGACCTGACTGCAGGCTTTTCCTTGGGGCGCCCTCTCAGACCCCTTTAAAAACCTACCTGCTTTCTGAATATAAAACTCAAGAACAAGGAGGAAGAACTTGAATAGAGGATATTATATGTAAGGGGGAAATTTAAAAGGCCTTTGTGCTATAGATTTTAAGATGAGTCATCATGAATGAGATACATCATGTACGTTCCTACTCAATAGCAGAGTCCTTCTCGGGGCAGTGCCGCTTCACAGGGAACGTGCCCCTTAGTGCAGATGGTCAGAGGTCGGGCAGTAGCACTTAACATTTAGGAACAATAGCTACCTACCCATCCATCCATTGAAACTACCTATCTGTTTGCTTTAAAACACTTACATGGTGCTTACCATGTGCCAGAGGCAGTACTAAGCATTTTTTTTTAATTAAAAAAATTTTTTTTATTTTGGCTGCCTTAGGTCTTCGTTGCTGCGCACAGGCTTTCTCCAGTTGCGGTTGAGCGGGGCTGCTCTTTGTTGCGGTGTGCGGGATTCTCATTGTGATGGCATGTCTTTGTTGCAGAGCACGGGCTCTAGGTGCACAGGCTCAGTAGTTGTGGTGCACAAGCTTAGTTGCTCTGCGGCATGTGGGATCTTCCTGGACTAGGGCTCGAACCCATGTCCTCTGCATTGGCAGGCGGATTCTTTTTTTTACTTTTCTATTTTTTAATTTATTTTTTTAACATCTTTATTGGAGTATAATTGCTTTACAATAGTGTGTTAGTTTCTGCCGTATAACAAAGTGAATCAGCTATACATATACATATATCCCCATACCTCTTCACTCTTGCATCTCCCTCCCTCCCACCCTCCCTTTCCCACCCCTCTAGGTGGTCACAAAGCACTGAGCTGACCTATTTCCCTGTGCTATGTGGCTGCTTCCCACTAACTACTGATTTTACGTTTGGTAGTGTATATATGTCCATGCCACTCTCTCACTTTGTCCCAGCTTACCCTTCCCCCTCCCTGTGTCCTCAAGTCCTTTCTCTAGTAGGTCTGCGTATTTATTCTCGTCCTGCTCCTAGGGCCTTCACAACCATTTTTTTTTCTGATTCCATATGTATGTGTTAGCATATGGTATTTGTTTTTCTCTTTCTGACTTACTTCACTCTGTATGACAGACTCAAAGTCCATCTACCTCACTATATATAACTCAATTCCGTTTCTTTTATGAATGAGTAACACTCCATTGTATATATGTGCCACAATTTCTTTATCCATTCATCTGTTGAAGGACACTTAGGTTGCTTCCATGTCCTGGCTATTGTAAATAGCGCTGCAATGAACATTGTGGTACATGACTCTTTTAGAATTATGGTTTTCTTATGGTATATGCCCAGTAGTGGGATTGCTAGGTCATATGGCAGTTCTATTTTTAGTTTTTTAAGGAACCTCCATACTGTTCTCCATAGTGGCTGTATCAATTTACATTCCCACCAACAGTGCAAGAGGGTTCACTTTTCTCCACACTCTCTCCAGCATTTATTGTTTGTAGATATTTTGATGATGGCCATTCTGACTGGTGTGAGGTGATACCTCATTGTAGCTTTGCTTTGCATTTCTCTAATGATTAGTGATGTTGAGCATTCTTTCATGTGTTTGTTGGCAATGTGTATATCTTCTTTGGAGAAATGTCTATTTAGGTCTTCTGCCCATTTTTGGATTGGGTTGTTTGTGTTTTTGATACTGAGCTGCATGAGCTGCTTGTATATTTTGGAGATTAATCCTTTGTCAGTTGCTTCATTTGCAAATATTTTCTCCCATCCTGAGGGTTGTCTTTTCATCTTGTTTATGGTTTTCTTTGCTCTAAAAAGCTTTTAAGTTTCATTAGGTCCCATTTTTTAATTTTTGTTTTTATTTCCACTTCTCTAGGAGGTAGGTCAAAAAGGATTTTGCTGTGATTTATGTCATAGAGTGTTCTTCCTATGTTTTCCTCTAAGAGTTTGATGGTGTCTGGCCTTACATGTAGGTCTTTAATCCATTTTGAGTTTATTTTTGTGTATGGTGTTAGGGAGTTCTAATTTCATTCTTTTACATGTAGCTGTCCAGTTTTCCCAGCACCACTCAGTGAAGAGGCTGTCTTTTCTCCATTGTATATTGTTCCCTCCTTTATCAAAAATAAGGTGACCATATGTGCATGGGTTTTTTCTCTGGGCTTTCTATCCTGTTCCATTGATCTGTATTTCTCTTCTTGTGGCAGTACCATACTGTCTTAATTACTGTAGCTCTGTAGTGTAGTCTGAAGTCCGGGAGCCTGATTCCTCCAGCTCCATTTTTCTTTCTCAAGATTGCTTTGGCTATTCGGGGTCTTTTGTGTTTCCATACAAATTGTGAAATTTTTTGTTCCAGTTCTGTGAAAAATGCCAGTGGTACTTCGATAGGAATTGCATTGAATCTGTAGATTGCTTTGGGTAGTATAGTCATTTTCACAATGTTGATTCTTCCAATCCAAGAACATGGCATATCTCTCCATCTCGTGGTATCATCTTTAATTTCTTTCATCAGTGTCTTATAGTTTTCTGCATACAGGGCTTTTGTCTCCTTTGGTAGGTTTATTCCAAGATATTTTATTCTTTTAGTTGCAATAGTAAATGGGAGTGTTTCCTTAATTTCTCTTTTCAGATTTTTCATCATTAGTGTATAGGAATGCAAGAGATTTCTGTGCATTAATTTTGTACCTTGCTACATTACCAAATTCATTGATTAGCTCTAGTAGTTTTCTGGTAGCATCTTTCGGATATTCTCTATATAGTATCATGTCATCTACAAGCAGTGATAGCTTTACTTCTTCCTTTCTGATTTGGGTTCCTTTTATTTCCTTTTCTTCTCTGATTGCTGTGGCTAACACTTCCAAAACAATGTTGAATTATAGTGGTGAGCGTGGGCAACCTTGTCTTGTTCCTGATCTTAGTGGAAATGGTTTCAGTTTTTCACCATTGAGGACAACGTTGGCTGTGGGTTTGTCATATATGAGCTTTATGATGTTGAGGTAAGTTCCCTCTATGCCTACTTTCTGGATGGTTTTTAATCATAAATTGGTGTTGAATTTTCTCAAAAGCTTTCGCTGCATCTGTTGAGATGATCATATGGTTTTTCTCCTTCAATTTGTTAATATGGTGTATCACATTGATTGATTTGTGTATATTGAAGAATCCTTGCATTCCTGCGATAAACCCCACTGGATCATGGTGTATGATCCTTTTAATGTGCTGTTGGATTCTGTTTGCTACTATTTTGTTGAGGATTTTGCATCTGTGTTCATCAGTGATATTGTCCTATAGTTTTCTTTCTTTGTGACATCTTTGTCTGGTTTTGGTATCGCGGTGATGGCAGCCTTGTCGAATGAGTTTGGCAGTGTTCCTCCCTCTGCTATACTTTGGAAGAGTTTGAGAAGGATAGGTGTTAGCTCTTCTCTAAATGTTTGATAGAATTCGCCTGTGAAGCCCTCTGGTCCTGGGCTTTTGTTTGTTGGAAGATTTTTAATCACAGTCTCAATTTCAGTGCTTGTGATTGATCTGCTTATATTTTCTATTTCTTCCTGGTTCAGTCACGGAAGGCTTTGCTTTCCTAAGTATTTGACAGTTTCTTCCATGTTGTCCATTTTATTGGCATATAGTTGCTTGTAGTAATCTCTTGTGGTCCTTTGTATTTCTGCAGTGTCAGTTGTTACTTCCTTTTTCATTTCTAATTCTATTGATTTGAGTCTTCTCCCTTTTTTTCTTGATGAGTCTGGTTAATGGTTTATCAATTTTGTTTATCTTCTCAAAGAACCAGCTTTTCGTTTCATTGATCTTTGCTATTTCTTCCTTCATTTCTTTTTCATTTATTTCTGATCCAATCTTTATGATTTCTTTCCCTCTGCTAACTTTGGGGTTTTTTGGTTCTTCTTTCTCCAGTTGCTTTCGGTGTAAGGTTAGATTGTTTATTTGAGATGTTTCTTGTTTCATAGGGTAGGAAGTATTGCGATAAACTTCCCTGTTAGAACTGCTTTTGATGCATCCCATAGGTTTTGGGTCGTCATGTTTGTGTTGTCATTTGTTTCTAGGTATTTTTTGATTTCCTCTTTGATTTCTTCAGTGACCTCTTGATTATTAAGTAGTGTATTGTTTAGCCTCGATGTGTTTGTATTTTTTACAGATATTTTCCTGTAATTGATATCTAGTCTCATAGCATTGTGGTTGGAAAAGATACTTGATATGTTTTCAATTTTCTTAAATTTACCAAGGCTTGATTTGTGACCCAAGATATGATCTATCCTGGAGAATGTTCCATGAGCAGTTGAGAAGAAAGTGTATTCTGTTCTTTTTAGATGGAATGTCCTATAAATGTCATTAAGTCCATCTTGTTTAATGTATCATTTAAAGCTTGTGTTTCCTTATTTATTTTCTTTTTGGGTGATCTGTCCATTGGTGAAAGTGGGGTATTAAAGTCCCCTACTATGATTGTGTTACTGTCGATTTCCCCTTTTATGGCTTTTAGCATTTTCCTTATGTATTGAGGTGCTCCTCTGTTGGGTGCATAAATATTTACAATTGTTATATCTTAATCTAGGATTGATCCCTCACTCATTATGTAATGTCCTTCTTTGTCTCTTGTAATAGTCTTTGTTTTAATTTCTATTTTGTCTGATATGAGAATTGCTACTCCAGCTTTCTTTTGATTTCCATTTGCATGGAATATCCTTTTCCATCCCCTCACTTTCAGTCTGTATGTGTCCCTATGTCTGAAGTGGGTCTCTTGTAGACAGCATATATATGGGTCTTGTTTTTGTACCCATTCAGCCAGTCTGTGTCTTTTGGTTGGAGCATTTAATCCATTTACATTTAAGGTAATTACCGATATCTATGTTCCTATTACCATTTTCTTAATTGTTTTTGTTTTTTTATGCGGTACGCGGGCCTCTCACTGCCGCGGCCTCTCCCATTGTGGAGCACAGGCTCCAGACGTGCAGGTCCAGTGGCCACGGCTCACGGGCCCAGCCGCTCCGTGGAATGTGGGATCCTCCCAGACTGGGGCACGAAGCCGTGTCCCCTGCATTGGCAGGCAGACTCTCAACTACTGCGCCACCAGGGAAGTCCTGGGTTTGTTTTTGTAGGTCTTTTCCTTTCCTTGTGTTTCCTGACTAGAGAACCTCCTTTAGCATTTGCTGTAAAGCTGGTTTGGTGGTGCTGAATTCTCTTAGCTTTTGCTTGTCTCTAAACATTTTAATTTCTCTCTCGAATCTGAATGAAATCCTTGCTGGGTAGAGTAATCTTGGTTGTAAGTATTTCCCTTTCATCACTTTAAATATGTCCTGCCACTCCCTTCTGGCTTGCAGAGTTTCTGCTGAAAGATCAGCTGTTAACCTTATGGTGATTCCCTTGTATGTTATTTGTTGTTTTTCCCTTGCTGCTTTTAATATTTTTTCTTTGTATTTAATTTTTGATAGTTTGATTAATGTGTGTATTGCTGTGTTTCTCCTTGGATTTATCCTGTATGGGACTCTCTGTGCTTCCTGGACTTGATTAACTATTTCCTTTCCCATAATAGGGAAGTTTTCAACTATAATCTATTCAAATATTTTCTCAGTCCCTTTCTTTTTCTCTTCTTCTTCTGAGACCCCTATAATTCGAATGTTGGTGCATTTAATGTTGTCCCAGAGGTCTCTGAGGCTTTCCTCAATTCTTTTCATTCTTTTTTCTTTATTCTGCTCTGTGGTAGTTATTTCCACTGTTTTATCCTCTAGGTCACTTATCCGTTCTTCTGCCCTGGTTATTCTGCTATTTATTCCTTTTAGAGAATTTTTAATTTCATTTATTGTGTTGTTCATCATTGTTTGTTTGCTCTTTAGTTCTTCTACGTCCTTGTTAAATGTTTCTTGTATTTTTCCATTCTATTTCCAAGATTTTGAATCATCTTTACAATCATTACTCTGAATTCTTTTTCAGGTAGACTGCCTATTTCTTCTTCATTTGTTTGATCTGGTAGGTTTTTACGTTGCTCCTTCGTCTGCTGTGTTTTTCTCTGTCTTCTCATTTTGCTTAATTTACTGTGTTTGGAGTCTCCATTTTGCAGGCTGTAGGTTTGTAGTTCCCGTTGTTTTCGGTGTCTGCCCCCAGTGGGTGAGGTTTTTTCAGTGGGTTCTGTAGGCGTCCTGGTGGAAGGAACTAGTGCCTGTGTTCTGATGGATGAGGCTGGATCTTGTCTTTCTGGTGGGCAGGTCCACGTCCAGTGGTGTGTTTTGGAGTGTCTGTGACCTTGTTATGACTTTAGACAGCCTTTCTGCTAGTGGGTGGGGTAGTTTTCCTGTCCTCCTAATTGTTTGGCGTAGGGTGTCCAGCACTGTAGCTTGCTGGTTGTTGAGTGGATCTGGGTCTTAGCATTGACATGGAGATCTCTGGGAGATTTTCTCCATTTAATATTAAGTCGAGCTGGTAGGCCTCTGGTGGACCTGAACTCGGCTCTCCCACCTTCAAGGCACAGGCCTGACACCCGGCTGGAGTACCAAGACCCTGTCATCCAGACGGCTCCAAATAAAAGGATAAATAAATAAATAAATAGATTAATTAATTAAATAAAGTTATTAAAATAATTATTAAAAATAAAAAAGAGTTTTAAAGTAGTAAAAAAAAAAAAAAAAGAAAGAAGTAATGAAGAGCACAACCAAACCAAAAAAACAAATTCACCAATGATAACAAGCACTAAAAATTATACTAAAAAAAAAAGAAAAACGGACAGAGAGAACCCTAGGACAAATGGTAAAAGCAAAGCTATACAGACAAAATCACACACAGAAACATATACATACACACTCATAAAAAGAGCAAAAGGAGAAAAACGTATATATCGTTTCTCCCAAAGAGAGGAGGAACTCAAATAAACAAGAGGAACTCAAATAAACTTTAGGTGCTTTCTTACACCTAAAGCAACTGGAGAAAGAGGAAGAAAAAACCCAAAGTTAGCAGAAGGAAAGAAATCATAAAGATCAAATCAGAAATAAATGAAAAAGAAGATGGCAGCGTAGAAGGATGTGCTCTCACTCCAACTTGTGAGAACACCAGAATCACAACTAGCTGCTGGACAATCATCGACAGGAAGACACTGGAACTCACTAAAAAAGATACCCCACATCGAAAGACAAAGGAGAAGCCACAATGAGAAGGTAGGAGGGTCGCAATCACAGCAAAATCAAATCCCATAACTGCTGGGTGGGTGACTCACAGACTGGAGAACACTTATACCACAGAAGTCCACCCACTGGAGTGAAGGTTCTGAGCCCCACGTCAGGCTTCCCAACCTGGGGGTCCGGCAATGGGAGGAGGAATTCCTAGAGAATCAGACTTTGAAGCCTAGTGGGAATTGATTGCAGGACTTCGACGGGACTGGGGGAAACAGAGACTCCACGCTTGGAGGGCACACACAAAGTAGTGTGCACATCAGGACCCAGGGGAAGGAACAGTGACACCAGGGGAGACCGAAGCAGACCTACCTGCTAGTGTTGGAGGGTCTCCTGAAGAGGCAGGGGAGGGGTGGCTGTGGCTCACCGTGGGGACAAGGACACTGGCAGCAGAAGTTCTGGGAAGTACTCCTTGGTGAGAGCCCTCCCAGAGTCTGTCATTAGCCCCACCAAAGAGCCCAGGTAGGCTCCAGTATTGGGTTGCCTCAGGCCAAACAACCAACAGGGAGGGAACCCAGCCCCACCCATCAACAGTCAAGCGGATTAAAGTTTTACTGAGCTCTGCCCACCAGAGCAACAGTCTGCTCTGCCCACCACCAGTCCCTCCCATCAGGAAACTTACACTGGCCTCCTAGATGGCCTCATCCACCAGAGGGAAGACAGCAGAAGCAAGAAGAACTACAATCCTGCAGCCTGTGGAACAAAAACCATACTCACAGAAAGACAGACAAGATGAAATGGCAGAGGGTTACGTACCAGATGAAGGAACAAGATAAAACTGCAGAAAAACAATTAAATGAAGTGGAGATAGGCAACCTTCCAGAAAAAGAATTCAGAATAATGATAGTGAAGATGATCCAGGACCTCAAAAAAACAATGGAGGCAAAGATCGAGAAGATGCAAGAAATGTTTAAGAAAGACCTACAAGAATTAAAGAACAAACAAACAGAGATAAACAATACAATAACTGAAATGAAAAATACACTAGAAGGAATCAGTAGAATAACTGAGGCAGAAGAACAGATAAGTGACCTGGAAGACAGAATGGTGGAATTCACTGCTGCAGAACAGAATAAAGAAAAAAGAATGAAAAGAAATGAAGACAGCCTAAGAGACCTCTGGGACAACATTAAACGCAACAACATTCATGTTATAGGGGTCCCAGAAGGAGACAAGAGAGAGAAAGGACCCAAGAAAATATTTGAAGAGATTATAGTCGAAAACTTCCCTAACATGGGAAAGGAAATAGCCACCCAAGTCCAGGAAGCACAGAGAGTCCCATACAGGATAAACTCAAGGAGAAACACGCCAAGACACATAGAAATCAAATTGGCAAAAATTAAAGACAAAGAAATATTATTGAAAGCAGCAAGGGAAAAATGACAAATAACATACAAGGGAACTCCCATAAGGTTAACAGCTGATATCTCAGCAGAAACTCTACAAGCCAGAGGGAGTGGCATGATATACTTAAAGTGATGAAAGGGAAGAACCTACAACCAAGATTACTCTACCAGGTAAGGATCTCATTCAGATTCGATGGAGAAATCAAAAGCTTTACAGATAAGCAAAAGCTAAGAGAATTCAGCACCACCAAACCAGCTCTACAGCAAATGCTAAAGGAACTTCTCTAAGTGGGAAACACAAGAGAAGAAAAGGACCTACAAAAACAAACCCAAAACAATTAAGAAAATGGTCACAGGAACATACATATCGATAATTACCTTAAACGTGAATGGCTTAAATCCTCCAACCAAAAGACACATGCTTGCTGAATGGATACAAAAACAAGACCCATCTATATGCTGTCTACAAGAGACCCACTTCAGAACTAGGGACACATACAGACTGAAAGTGAGGGGATGGAAAAAGGTATTCCATGCAAATGGAAACCAAAAGAAAGCTGGAGTAGCTATACTCATATCAGATAAAATAGACTTTAAAATAAAGAATGTTACAAGAGACAAGGAAGGACAGTACATAATGATCAAGGGATCAATCCAAGAAGAAGATATAACAATTATAAATATATATGCACCCAAAATAGTAGCACCTCAATACATAAGGCAACTGCTAACAGGAAGGAGGAAATCGACAGTGACACAATAATAGTGGGGGACTTTAACACCTCACTGACACCAATGGACTGATCTTCCAAAATGAAAATAAATAAGGAAACACAAGCTTTAAATGACAGAATAGATTTAATTGGTATTTATAGGACATTCCATCCAAAAACAGCAGATTGCACTTTCTTCTCAAGTGTGCAGAGAACATTCTCCAGAACAGATCACATCTTGGGTCACAAATCAAGCCTCAGTAAATTTAAGAAAATTGAAATCATATCAAGCATCTTTTCTGACCACAACGCTGTGAGATTAGAAATGAATTACAGGGGAAAAAACGTAAAAAACAGAAACACATGGAGGCTAAACAATACGTTACTAAATAACCAAGAGATTACTGAGGAAATCAAAGAGGAAATCAAAAAATACCTAGAAACAAATGACAGTGAAAACACAACGATCCAAAACCTATGGAATGCAGCAAAAGCAGTTCTAAGAGGGAAGTTTATAGCTATATAAGCCTACCTCAAGAAACAAGAAAAATCTCAAATAAACAATCTAACCTGACACCTAAAGGAACTAGAGAAAGAAGAACAAACAAAACCCAAAGTTAGCAAAAGGAAAGAAATCATAAAGATCAGAGCAGAAATAAATGAAATAGAAACAAAGAAAACAATAGCAAAGATCAATAAAACCAAAAGCTGGTTCTTTGAGAAGATAAACAAAATTGATAAACCATTAGCCAGACTCATCATGAAAAAAAGGGAGAAGACTCAAATCAATAGAATTAGAAATGAAAAAGGAGAAGTAACAACTGACACTGCAGAAATACAAAGCATCCTAAGAGAGTACTACAAGCAAATCTATGCCAATAAAATGGACAAGCTGTAATAAATGGACAAATTCTTAGAAAGGTGTAACCTTCCAAGACTGAACCAGGAAGAAATAGAAAATGTGAACAGAGCAATCACAAGTAATGAAATTGAAACTGTGATTAAAAATCTTCCAACAAACAAAAGTCCAGGACCAGATGGCTTCACAGGAGGATTCTATCAAACATTTTGAGAAGAGCTAACACCCATCCTTCTCAAACTTTTCCAAAAAACTGCAGAGGAGGAAGCACTCCCAAACTGATTCTATGAGGACACCATCACCATGATACCCAAAGCAGACAAAGATACTATAAAAAAAGAAAATTGCAGACCAATATCACTGATGAATATAGATGCAATAATCCTCAACCAAATACTGGCAAACAGAATCCAACAGCACATTAAAGGGATCATACACCATGAGCAAGTGGGATTTATCCCAGGGATGCAAGGATTCTTCAATATATGCAAGTGAATCAATGTGATAAACCCTGTTAACAAATTGAATAACAACCATATGATCATCTCAATAGACGCAGAAAAGCCTTTTGAGAAAATTCAACACCAATTTATGATAAAAACTCTCCAGAAAGTGGGTATAGAGGGAACCTACCTCAACATAATAAAGGCCATATACGACAAACCCACAGGAAACATCATTCTCAATGGTGAAAGACTGAAAGCATTTCCCCTAAGATCAGGAACAAGACAAGGATGTCCACTCTCACCACTATTATTCAACATAGTTTTGGAAGTCCTAGCCATGGCAGTCAGAGAAGAAAAAAAAATAAAAGGAGTACAAATCAGAAAAGAAGAAGTAAAACTGTCACTGTTTTCAGATGACATGATGCTCTACATAGAGAATCCTAAAAATGCCACCAGAAAACTACTAGAGCTACTCAATGAATTTGGTAAAGTTGCAGGATACAAAATTAATGCACAGAAATCTCTTGCAATCCTATACACTAATGATGAAAAATCTGAAAGAGAAATTAAGGAAACACTCCTATTTACCATTGCAACAAAAGGAATAAAATACCTAGGAATAAACCTACCTAGGGAGACAAAAGTCCTGTATGCAGAAAAATATAAGACACTGATGAAAGAAATTAAAGATGATACCACGAGATGGAGAGATATACCACGTTCTTGGATTGGAAGAATCAATATTGTGAAAATGACTACAGTACCCAAAGCAATCTACAGATTCAATGCAATCCCCGTCAAATTACCAATGGCATTTTTTATGGAACTAGAACAAAAAGCCTTAAAATTTGTATGGAGACACAGAAGACCCCGAATAGCCAAAGCAGTCTTGAGGGAAAAAAACGGAGCTGGAAGAATCAGATTCCCTGACTTCAGACTATTACTACAGAGTAATCAAGACAGTATGGTACTGGCACAAAAACAGAAACACAGATCAATGGAACAAGATAGAAAGCCCAGAGATAAACCCACGCACCTATGGTCAACTAATGTATGAGAAAGGAGGCAAGGGTATACAATGGATAAAACATAGTCTCTTCCATAAGTGGTGCTGGGAAAACTGGACAGCTACATGTAAAAGAATGCAATTAGAACACTCCCTAACACCATACACAAAAATAAACTCAAAATGGATTCAAGACCTAAATGTAAGACTGGACACTATAAAACTCTTAGAGGAAAACATAGGCAGAACACTCTTTGACATGAATCACAGCAAGATCTTTTTTGATCCACCTCCTAGAGTAATGGAAATAAAAATAAACAAATGGGATCTAATGAAACTTAAAAGCCTCAGCTCCCCGCCTCCGCCCTCCCCAGTGGCTGAGCAGACAAGCCTCTTGGGCTGGTGAGTGCTGGTCGGCACCGATCCTCTGTGTGGGAATCTCTCAGCTTTGCCCTCTGCACCCCTGTTGCTGTGCTCCCCTCTGTGGCTCCAAAGCTTCCCCCCCGCCCGCCACTCCCTGTCTCCACCAGTGAAGGGGCTTCCTAGTGTGTGGAAACCTTTCCTTCACAGCTTCCTCCCACTGGTGCAGGTCCCGTCCCTATTCTTTTGTCTCTGTTTTTTCTTTTTTCTTTTGCCCTACCCAGGTACGTGGGGAGTTTCTTGCCTTTTGGGAGGTCTAAAGTCTTCTGCCAGCGTTCAGTAGGTGTTCTGTAGGAGTTGTTCCACATGTAGATATATCTGATGTATCTGTGGGGAGGAAGGTGATCTCCACGTCTTACTCTTCTGCCATCTTGATGGTCTCCCGGCAGGTGGATTCTTAACCACTGTGCCACCAGGGAAGTCCCAGTACTAAACATTTTATACATACTCATTTATTTGTTAAAACAATTCTATGAACCAGGTACTACTGTCGTAGTCATTTTACACATGAGAAAATTGAGGACCAGGGAAGGTAAGCAACCTGCCCACAAGTCATGTAGCTAGTAATGGGCAGAGCCAGGATTTGAACTTGGGTGCCTTGGCTCCATAATCCATGTCCTAGAGTATCTGCTGCATTGTGAGGTCACCGGGCATGAAAGTAGAGCTATGATTTCTACCCATATTTGCAACCTAGTAGCAAAAGCAGAATAAACACATGTGAAAATGTATGAGAATTTAGCCAACAAATAAGGAAAATAATACATTCTCAAATTATCCATTCCTCAGATATTTACTAAACAGTTCTGAGTATCCAAAGATAAATCCAAAGTAGCCTTTGCCCTTGAGGATTTTCGTGTCTCGTGGGGGAGAGAGAGAGAGAAAAATATAGATTCAGCGTAATAAGTCACCAGAAGCCTGCACCGGAGAGAGTGGGAGTTGTAGGAGTGGCACAAACTCAGACTGGGCAGGGGCTCAAGGACAGCTTGCTGGAGGAGGGGAGGGAAAAATTGGAGTTGACGTGACCAGCAGATGGGGAAGGGCTTTCTAAGCAGAGAGCAACTGGGAGGATGCCCACACGTGGGAGACAAGCACGCACTGCTCAGCTGCGTGCAGGGCTGGGCCAGGGGGCTGTGGGGCTGAACTCGTGAGCAGGGGTCCTGCTGCCCAGCCCAGGGAGGACAGTGACCACCACGTGAAGTGGTAGGAGATCAGTGAAGACAGTGTCACCGCCTCCTCCTCTTCAGCGACCTCCATAAGGCCTGGTGCCAAGGGCCCCAGAGCAACTTCCCGACTCGTCCACTTCCCAGGGGTAATTGTACTAGCAGCAGCTGTGTTCGCCAGAGAGTAGCTCCCCAGATGTCCCTGCATCGCTCGGTTCCTCACTGCTGTCATCCCCGTGGAGGGCAAGCGTGATTACAGTTTGCAAGACCGTTTCTGAAACAGCAGATGGATATCAATTATGCCCAAAGAAATCTGTGACCTAGATACAGTGCGCTCATGTTTTCCCCATATTCTTCGTCACTTGTCCCCTCCACTCAGCTGCTCATCTGGTGACTCTGTTCTTTGAGAAGAAATTGGAGGGTGGGGATAGCAGCCAGGAACCAGCCAAGGTGATAGCTCTAAATTCCAGGGCCCTGGGCAGAATTTTGGAAAGAAACATCTGAGTCTGCTGGTCCCAGCATGTACCAAGCTGGGGGGCCGGGGCAGGGAGGTTTTTGCGGTACGCGGGCCTCTCACTGTTGTGGCCTCTCCCGTTGCGGAGCACAGGCTCCAGACGCGCAGGCTCAGCGGCCATGGCTCACGGGCCCAGCCGCTCCGTGGCATGTGGGATCTTCCTGGACTGGGGCACGAACCCGTGCCCCCTGCATCGGCAGGCGGACTCTCAACCACTGCACCACCAGGGAAGCCGCTGCCCAAGGCTTTTAACTTAATTTATTCTTCAGTTAGACTAGAAGCGGCCCCAAGCTAGAGCATTGGTTAATAGACAGTGGCAATTATCTATTAATAATATCTAGATGCGAGAGATCGAATTGCTTCTTTGTAGAGAGGTGACTAATAGAAGCCACAATCTGTTGAATGGAGTTCTAGTTAATTTTTATTCTTTTTTTCTGAGTTTTTTCTTATTTCATGGGTGGTACGTGATGAATAAGGCCCACTGGAGGCTGGCACTAGCAGATAAAAGCTTCTTGCTCTTTTTCTGCTGAAGAATGTCTTCCGATTTCCCAGAGGGCCCGGGGTGCTGGGATGGCAGTTGAATTAATGCATTGCTGCTCAGGAGGGAAGCACCTATTCCGGGGGCATTTGGGGCTTGGGGGTCGGGTCAGCACCCCCATCGGAGAGTGCTCGCCCAGGGCACGTTTCCTCTGTGTCCCAACAAGCGTTCCTGCGAGGCACACAGCACCCTGCCCTGACCTTTAACCGCTTCTCGTTCACAGTATGTCAACCCAGCCTTCGAAAGGATGATGGGCTACCACAAAGGTGAGCTCCTGGGGAAAGAACTCGCCGAGCTGCCCAAAAGTGACAAGAACCGGGCGGACCTTCTTGACACCATCAACACCTGCATCAAGAAGGGCAAGGTAAAAAAATAGAGAGAGAGAGAGAAGGGCAAGGTGGGTGAAACCGAAGCAGTCCACAAACCCTTCCCCAATGCATTTTTTCTTCTGTGAGTTTTTATGTCATGTCTTTAACGTTGGCTTCTTTAATAACGTTGCAATTAAGTGAAAAATCCTTTATGTTTGCAAGATGAGTTAACTTTTGAGTTAATTTTGGATAGCAAGCGAACCTCGTGCTTATCCTGATGGTATAGAATCTGGTGATCTTGTGTAAGGAAGTTTCTTCCTTCACATGAATGAATCTCACCTGTCATGGCTGGAATTTCATACCTATCTCTGAGGAGAGCTGTTCTATATTTTTTAGTTTATCCAGTGTTTGGGGGACCAAGAGCATTTAATATCAGTATTTACGTGTCTTACAGGCCCAGTTTTCGGTCAGTTTTCCTTTTTCTGCTCTCTTTACCCATCACAGTTCAGTTTGTCCAGCGACCTCCACTGCATCCCAGCAGATGAAGGCAGTAGTGCAGGTGCAGTGGGCATCTCTCCACAAGCCTTCCTTTCCAGAGGAGCATTGCTCTCATAGCTGGAACTGCCTTTCTTTTAATCATTCAGATGCTTTCTCTGATGTGAAGTAGTTAGATAAGCATTGTATTTATTTAATGGGGGACCATTTTATAGAAATAAAATGTTTGGCTTATATATCATGGCCAAAATTAGTAAAAGAAAAGAACATTGGGGCAGTGAGACTGAAAAGGAAACAGGACATTGTTAAGTCCTCCAAAAATTCTGCCTGGAGAGTACTGCCACACATCTAGTGACCCCAACATGCATACCAGTTAGCCATCCTTTGTGAGTGTGCGGGCAGAAAAAGGCTGCAAAGAGTCTCAGGTCTAATTCAACCACTTCCTCCCAGAAATAGTGGAGGTGCCACAGGCCCCCCGCCTTGAGGTCACCGGGCTCTTTATCCTAGCCGGCTCCTCAGGGTCGGGCCACAGCAAGTCTTCACACTCCCCATCCATGGAAACTGCCAGGAGCCAGATTAAGCCCAGAGAAGGCTTGGCTGGAGGCCCGATAGGATAGTAGAAGGATGATGGGCTTCAAGGAAAGTTAAGAGATAAATTTATAACCACATTTTTCACTTTCTCACGTGGGCACATTAGTCAGCATCTCTGAGCCTCTGTTTACCTATCTGCAAATGAAGGGTGATAATATCAAGCTCACAGGTTGTTGTAAAGATCTCGAGAAAGACCTCAGAAGAACCCCTTGACCTGGTGCCCCTACACCCACAGGGCTGAGAGCAGGAATGGCATCCACTGCTCAAGTGTCCCAGAACCAGGAGGGGCAGCCCCTGGTGGTGGGCTCATTGCTCTGGTGGGCTCCATGCACTGTGACCATGAGCCTTACGTAGTCACCGTCGTGGTGGGTGCAACTCTGGAGCAGTATTTTGTGGAATGTAACAAAAGTATGTGGGAACTTCATGGCTGAACTTGATGAGACCCTCTGTAGGAGCCACCGAATGCCTGGACAGAAGGATTTTAAGAGCTCTCTTTATGTAGGAGTGGCAGGGGGTTTACTATGCCAGACGGAAATCCGGCGACAGCATCCAACAGCATGTGAAGATCACTCCAGTGATTGGCCAAGGAGGGTGAGCGCCAACTCTTAAACTCTTGTTTTGAGGGGCCTCTGTGGGTGTTGGGTTTGTATATGGAAATGCAAGTGTGTTAGACC
Source organism: Pseudorca crassidens (assembly GCF_039906515.1). NCBI lineage: Eukaryota > Metazoa > Chordata > Mammalia > Artiodactyla > Delphinidae > Pseudorca > Pseudorca crassidens. Next base: position 61,216,402 of record NC_090298.1, read on the forward strand.
CACAAATAGTAGGATTGGGTCTGTACGTAGTACCTGCCGAGGACACCTCCGTGTGGCCGGCAGCAGCCCCAAAACAACACAGGCTCTACTTCTGCTTGTGGGCTCTATGAAGCATCGCTCCGACTGTCCACTTCCTCCTGATGGTCTGGGGGTCCACTGTCCCCACGCCGCAAGGAGCTCAGTTTCTAGGCCTTTCCCTGTCATCACAAAGACCACAGAACAGCAGGGCTCGCTGCCTCAGCCCCACCTGGGAGCCGAGCTTCTCTCCTTGAGGCACCGGCTCTGTGATGATTCTCTCCAGTCCTCGGGGCTTGTTCCACAGGGAAGACAGAACCCTGGGGGTCATGGTTAGGAGAAAAAGGTGTCTGTCCAGAAGCTGAGACATCTGATTCCATGTGAATCTCAGGTTACCAGAGGAGCCTGTTCATTTGCAAAGAGATAAGGAAAATGCTCAATTCCATTTCCTTCTCCCAGTTACATTTTGTGAGAAGGTTTATGGAGCCAGACAGGACCCCCTAACAGTACATCACTGAGGAGCCTTCGTAAACAAGCCTGAAGGTCAACCAGCCAGCGTCATGGTACAGGTTCACAAGGGACACACGCTGTTGGGTGATGTTTTGGAAATAGAAAAGGAGCAGTTATGGTGCGAATAACCAGCAAAGAGAGCCCTGTCTGTGACTCTTATTGTGTGGTTAGAAAACGTTCTGTAGTCAGCAAAGTGTCTGTAGGTTGTTTCCGCTCCAATTTTACTTATTTGTTAGTTTCAAAATTGTTCCCCCCTCCGTTCAGAATCCACTGTCTCATGTTTCCTGCTACTTTGCTTCACTCCGCATGGTGGGGACGCTGGTAGCCCTGACCAGGGGTTTCGAGCGCACAGAGAAAGGCCCCCAAAACCCTCCTGAGCGCACAGGCTTCCGTGTGGCCGTTTCCACCAGCGGTCAGAGCTCTGAGGCCACGATGGCCATCACATTATCGTTTCCAACCATCATCCTTAGACCGTCTTCTCAAGCTAGGATTCACTGTGTGTGTGTGTGACCAGAATTATTAGGTAACAAGGTGGAGGAGACCGAGTTATTGTTTGGTTATTTCTGTCAGAATGAGTTTTTCTGATTTTTCTGATGTGACAGATAAGAGCAAGAAGTTCTAGAGCCCAGAGACAGTGTTATTTTTTCCCCCAATATTTTCCCCCAGTGAGCTGTCAAAGGAAATTCTTAACTAAAAGTAGGAAAATTTTACCTCTTCCTATTTAGTGATGCTCACTACAGAATAACCAGGACTCTTCAGAGTCCTCCAGAGAAAACTGAACCAAAGAGGAAGACAGACAGAGACAGAGAGACAGAAGCAGAGACACAGAGAGAAGAGACTCATTACTATAAAATCTAACATAGTCCTCTGTAATTCCAACTTCACTCAGTAGAAAATCTACCTTGAGCTGATCGTTGTGCAGGACTAAGGCACCTGTTGTCTTTCCCTGGTGTCCTTGTGGTAATGAGCAACACCACAGGCTGTTTGGGGATTCTGTCCATGATCTTAAAACAAGAGGGTTTTTCTGTGCCTGAAAAATGCCATCATTTATGATGACCGGGCTGTGAAAGAATGTGGAATATTAAATGTAAAAACAACAACCATGAACTTTGGTCATTGTCCAAATGAGTCTTTGCCTTCTATATAAGCTGTAAAAGTATTAGTGTCAGCAGAATTAAATCCCATTTTAACTTAAAGTCTGGAGTAGCATTTCATCCTGTCACTGATGCTATCTAGGAGCCAGGCCTCAGGAGTTGGTTAGAAAATGAAGTACCCATTAGGAAAGTGTTTCTGAGCCAGCTGTGATTAAAAGGGAAGCCCAGTTTCTGAAGGCATGTGTGGGCTGTGTGTGAAAAAAAAATGCATCTTTTATAGACTGTGTTTTGTCAGAATTTAAAATCTGCCCTAGAATGGACCCTGGAGTTTTACTTGAAGAAGATTCTGTTGACATTTTCATTTGCTAATTTGTTGAATCATCTCATATCTGACTCACTAATAACTGATTATTTATGTTATTAGGAAAATTAGGCATTTTGTCTCCCTCAAGAAACTGTGTTGTACCACTGACAAAAATAAGCAGGTATGGTATTGAGTTTGCTTCATTTACTCTGTCGGCTTGACCATGCGTTCGTTACATTCTCACCACGGTTCTCTACTTGTCTTTCTCCGTATCTTACTGTAGTTGCCAATTAAGAAGCTTTATGGCAAAATTAGGCCCTTAGACAAATAGTAAAAGAAAAAATTCCCCAGCGAGCCTATACACTTTATTAGTAACGCATGTCAGTTATGATTTAGCTTGTGACTGTGCAGCTCAGGACCAATATATTTTATGAGAGCATAAAATTTTTCCTCCAAATAAAAAATGTTCTAATTTGCTACCTTAATTTCTTAAGTGAAAATTATATGTGCATTTGAGCATTTCACCCCTATAAATTCATGTCAAAAACAAAAATCATTTATAATTAGTACTATGATTTTTTTAAACCATTATATCATGTAGAACAATATATTTGAGTGTTTTCTGAAGTAACAGAATTTTAGTAAGTTGCTGTATTTAAGAACTTTTTTAGGTAGTTTTATCACAGAGAACAACGGTATTGATATTTTTCTTTTTTTTTTTCACATCCTTATTGGAGTATAATTGCTTTACAATGTTGTTAGTTTCTGCTGTATGACAAAGTGAATCAGCTAAATGTATACATATATCTCCATATCCCCTCTCTCTTGCGTCTCCCTCCCACCCTCCCTATCCCACCCCTCTAGGTGGTCACAAAGCTGATCTCCCTGTGCTCTGCAGCTGCTTCCCACTAGCTATCTATTTTACATTTGGTAGTGTATATATGTCAATGCTACTCTCTCACTTCATCCCAGATTCCCCTTCCCCCTCCCCATGTCCTCAAGTCCATTATCTACGTCTGTGTCTTTATTCCAGTCCTGCACCTAGGTTCATCAGAACCTTTTTTTTTTCTGATTCCATATATGTGTGTTAGCATACAGTATTTGTTTTTCTCTTTCTGACTTACTTCACTCTGTATGACAGACTCTAGGTCCAACTACCTCACTACAAATAACTCAATTTCGTTTCTTTTTAAGGCTGAATAATATTTCATTGTATATATGTGCCACATCTCCTTTATCCATTCATCTGTCGATGGACACTTAGGTTGCTTCCATGTCCTGGCTATTGTAAATAGTGCCTCAGTTAACATTGTGATACATGACTCTTTGAATTATGGTTTTCTCGGGATATATGCCCAGTAGTGGGATTGCTGGGTCACATGGTAGTTCTATTTTTAGTTTTTTAAGGAACCTCCATACTGTTCTCCATAGTGGCTGTATCAATTTACATTCCCACCAATAGTGCAAGAGGGTTCCCTTTTCTCCACACCTTCTCCAGCATTTATTGTTTGTAGATTTTTTGATGATGGCCATTCTGACCAGTGTGAGGTGATACCTCATTGTAGTCTTGATTTGCATTTCTCTAATGATTAGTGATGTTGAGCATCCTTTCATGTGTTTGTTGGCAATCTGTATATCTTCTTTGGAGAAATGTCTGTTTAGGTCTTCTGCCCATTTTTGGATTGGGTTGTTTGTCTTTTTGATATTGAGCTGCATGAGCTGCTTATATATTTTGGAGATTAATCCTTTGTCCGTTGATTCGTTTGCAAATGTTTTCTCCCATTCTGAGGGTTGTCTTTTCGTCTTGTTTATGGTTTCCTTTGCTGTGCAAAAGCTTTTAAGTTTCATTAGGTCCCATTTGTTTATTTTTATTTCCATTTCTCTAGGAGGTGGATCAAAAAGGATCTGTGATATTTTTTCTTTTTGGTTTATACTTTAGTACTGGATTGTGTGTATTGTCACTTCATGCTGTAAAGTTTGTTGATTAAAAAGTATTCAACAAACATAATTACCAATGATCTATTTTTAATACAAATCTATTTATTTTATTTAGGTATTATTGATGTGCTATATTATATGTTTCAGAAGTGCAACATAGTTATTCGCAATTTTTAAAGGTTATAGTCCATTTATAGTTATTATAAAATATTGTCTATATTCCCTGTGTTATACTATATATCTGTGTAGCTTATTCATTTTAGACATAGTAGTTTACACCTCTTAATTCCCTACCCAATTTTTCCTCTCCCCCTTTCCCTCTCCCCTCTGGTAACCACTAGTTCTCTATATCTGAATCTGTTTCTTTTTTGTTCATTCATTTGTTTTATTTTTTAGATTCCACATATAAGTGATATCATAGAGTCTTTCTCTGTCTGACTTATTTCACTGAGCATGATACCCTCCAAGTCCATCCATGTTGTTGCAAATGGCAAAATGTCATTCTTTCTTATGGCTGAGTAGTATTCCATTGTGTGTGTGTGTGTGTGTGTGTGTGTGTGTGTGTGTGTACCTCCAGTGATCTATTTTTGAATATCAAACATGGCCTTTGACTTAGATGAAGATTTTAAAAGAAGGGACAGTGTCTCTCAGGGACATGAAGGGCTTCAGGGCATAATCCATTTTAGTGTAACATGTCAGAGGCTTGGGAAGTGGTGTGGGATCAGGAGGAAGCCTGGCCAGGCAAGGAAGTAAGCTGGGGCATGGCAGACCCAAGATGCCTGGGCTCCTCCCAGTGAGAAGGCAGCTCCAGAGGGGAGGAGACTCAGTGCAGTGAGCTTCCAGCTGGTGCCTCAGCCCATCGAAGGTATCCATGTCCATCTGCTTTTTTAAAAAATAATGACTCAGTATTTGTATAGACTGTGAAATGATCACCACGGTAAGTCTAGTTAACATCCATCACCATATGTAGTTACAAATTTTTTTTTGAGAACTTTTAATATCTACTCTTAGCAAATTTCAAATATGCAGCATAGCATTATTGACTATAGTCCATGCTGTACAGTACATCCTCAGGACTTATTCATTATAACTGGAAGTTTGTACTTTTTGACCTCCTGCATCCCGTTTTTAAAATTAATTAATTTATTTATTTATTTATTTTTGGCTGCCTTGGGTCTTTGTTGCTGTGCGCGGGCTTTCTCTAGTCGTGGCGAGCGGGGGCTACTCTTTGTTGCGGTGCGTGGGTTTCTCATTGTGGTGGCTTCTCTTGTTGCAGAGCATGGGCTCTAGGCATGCGGGCTTCAGTAGTTGTGGCTCGCAGGCTCTAGAGCGCAGGCTTAGCAGTTGTGGCGCACGGGCTTAGTTGCTCCACGGCATGTGGGATCTTCCCGGACCAGGGCTCGAACCCGTGTCCCCTGCGTTGGCAAGCGGATTCTTAACCACTGCGCCACCAGGGAAGTCTCCTGCATCCCTTTTACCTAATCCCCCCACCCCCACCTCTGGCAACCACCGATCTGTTGTCTGTGTTATGAGTTTGAGGGTTTTTTTAGATTCCACATATTAGTGATAACATATGGTATTTGCCTTTCTCTATCTGATTTATTTCACTTACCGTAATGTCCTCAAGGGCCATCCATGTTGTTGCAAATGGCAAGATTTCCTTCTTTCTTATGGCTAAATAATATTTCATTGTATGTGTATATACCACATTTTCTTTATCCATTCAACCATCCATGGTTGTTTCCATGTCTTGGCTATTGTAAATAATGCTGCAGTGAGTATGGGGTTGCATATATATTTTAGAGTGAGTGATTTTATTTCCTTTCGATAAATACCCAAAAGTGGAATTTCTGGATCATATGGTAGTTCCATTTTTAACTTTTTGAAGAACTTCCATGCTGTTTCCCATAGTGGCTGCACCAGTTTACATTCCCACCAACAGTGCACAAGGGTTCCCTTTTGTCTACATCCTTGACAACACTTGTTATTTTTTTACTTTTTGATAATAGCCATGTTAACAGGTGTGAGTTTATATCTCACTGTGGTTTTGATTTGTATTTCCCTGAAAACTAGTGATGTTGAACACCTATTTGTATACCTGTTGGCCATCTGTTTGTCTTCTTTAGAAAACTATCTATTTAGATCCTCCACCCATTTTTTTATTGTTTGTTTTTTTTGCTGTTGAGTTGTATGAGTTCTTTATATTTTTTTAGATGCTAACTCCCTTATCAGACATATGATAGGCAAATATTTTCTCCTATTTGGTAGGATATCCTTTCATTTTGTTGGTGGTTTTCTTTGCTATGCAAAGCATTTTAGTTTTATGTAGTCCCAGTTGTTTATATTTGGTTTCTTTGCCTTTGCTTCTGGTGTCAGAAAATCACTGCAAGACCAACATCAAGGAGCTTATCCCCTATGGTTTCTTCTAGGAATTTCATGATTTCAGATTTTAAGTTCAAGACTTTAATCCATTTTGAGTAGATTTTTGTGTATAGTGTAAGATAGTGATCCAGTATCATTCTTTTCCATGTGGCTATTTTTTTTTAATTTATTTATTTTTGGCTGCATCAGGTCTTCGTTGCTGCACACGGGCTTTCTCTAGTTGCAGTAGTTGCGGCGAGTGGGGGCTACTCTTTGTTGTGGTGCGCGGGCTTCTCATTGCGGTGGCTTCTCTTGTTGCGGAGTACGGGCTCTAGGCGTGCAGGCTTCAGTAGTTGTGGCCCGTGGGCTCAGTAGTTGTGACTTGCAGGCTCTAGAGTGCAGGATCAGTAGTTGTGGCACACGGGCTTAGTTGCTCTGCGGCATGTGGGTTCTTCCCGGACCAAGGATGGAACCTGTGTCCTCTGCATTGGTAGGTGGACTCCCAACCACTGCACCTCCAGGGAAACCCTCCATGTAGCTATTTAATCCAACACCATTTACTGAAGAAACTATTCTTTCCACCTTACATATTCTTGGCTCCTTTGTCATAAATTAATTGACCATATATATGTGAGTTTATGTCTGGACTCTCTATTGATCTACATCATTAGATACATTGAACTATCTATGCAGATAAATATGTGTCTGTTTTTATGCCAATACCATACTGTCTTGATTACTATAGATTTGTAACATAGTTTGAAATTGGGGAGTGTGATACCTCCAGCTTTGTTCTTCTTTCTTAAGAATATTGGAAAAATATTCTAGAATAGCAAAAGGAATCATGTACTTTTTTGTAAGATTTAGTTCAACATAAAACGCCTCCTTCAGCACTGAGTGTTTCGTCTGGAATCAGGAAATTTTCACTTAATAACATAAACTCATGCAGAGAGGCAAGTCCTTGGAGACCTCTGGGAAAGGAGGGGAACTGACTTTCACAGGAAAAAAATTCTCCCAACAGCAAAGTTTAGACATCACAGGAGGAAGAATAAAGTCCATGTGAGAGGTGACATGGGTAGCGGGAGAATCACATGACATTCTGATGGCTTTTTAGAGACAAACTAGTGAACCCAAGCAGTGCAAACCAACTGCTATGAGCTGTGAAGCCACAATGCAGGACCCAGGCCCACTTGGGCTTGTTCACGCCCATCCAGAAATGAGTCGAGTATAGTCCACGTCCAAAACCAAGCAGAGCCTCCCCCACCAGCCTAGCCTTCCTCCTCCTCCTGCCCCGCTTTGCTGTTTAGTGAATGGACCCCGTCTCCTGTCACCATTTCCCTGCAGCTCCATGTGCCCCAATTCTAGCAGCCCTCCATGGTCCAGCCCAAGAAACATCAAGTTCCATCTCCCTCCTCGAGCCTCCAAAGTACCTTCTTTGCTGTGTATCACGCCCACCGTCGTGATGGCTACTTGTGTGCCTCACTGCCCTCTCCTCTCCAGCAGGGTCCCTGGGCTGTGCTTGTCTTTGTGTGCCCATGCTGCCTGGTGCGTAGTAGGCCCTCAAGCTGTTTGTGAGCTGGAGTGGACTTGAATGTCTCGGTCCTGGCCTCCTGCCACCTGTACACTCTTCCTGCTTCACAGGGAGAGTGGGCAAGTCCTTAGTACAGGACTCAGGGATGCAGAAGAAGAGGGGCCACCTCCTCTTTTCTGGGGCTCTAAATAGAAATGTTTTTATTGCCATAAATTAGCTGCTGTTCTGAGAAGGGTGGAAATGCAGAGCTCAGATATCCTGAGCCATTGACGTCACCTAATCGTGCTGCACTGGCCTAGAGAGACACTTAGATTTTCCAATAACAAAGAATTTTTATATCTCTGGCCAGACACACTGTTTTTCCTTCTCATTAAAGGAGGCTGAAGTGAATGGTGATGGGTCTGTGATGGGAAGCGCTCCCTAGAGGGTGGGAGCAGCCCGTCTGCAGGTGGTTGTAGTGGCGCGGCTTTGGGGTTTAGCCCTGAAGTCAAAATCCACCCATGGGTTTGCATTTTAACAAGGAATGAAATTGGAAGCCAGGCTGCTGTCTGCTGGTGGTGCTTTTCATCAGCAAAGGTCTTTTTTCCTCTGTGAACCCTGTAGCTTTTTGCCAAAAGGCTGGAAATGCCCTGCGAGGTTAGTCTGCTGTAAACACTGTCACCCCCTGCAGCACTCACACATTTTCTCCCCAGATATGCATTAAACACCTGTTCTGTGCTGGCGCCAGGGACACGAAGTCTCTGCCCCAGAAGCTATGGGGCCACAGACAAATAAACAGGACACATTTCTAGAGCACAGTGTTGGGAGGTGTGAGACAGGTGCTGCAGAAGCACAGAACGCAGGACTGAAGGAGGCTGGCTAGGATTTTTTTAGGTGTCATCTAGGACAAAGGGCAACAAGCTACAACCTACAGGCCAAATGTGGTCTGTTTTTGTAAATAAAGTTTTATTGGCTCACAGCCACATTCTTTTTTACGTAGCGCCTGAGGCTGCTTTCATTCTACAACAGCAGGGTTGAGCCCATACAACAGAGACCATGTGGCCAGCAAAGCCTAAAATATGTACTCTCTGGCCCTTTACAGAAAAAATTTGCCAACCTCATTTCTAAAAGATAATTTTCTTTCTTGAATTTCCCACTTTCTTAGGTCAGAGACCATCTGCCCCGCCCTCTGGAAGGCCTCCCCCGCCTCCATGCATGCACATACTTCTTTGAACACCCTTTGCCTTCCTGGCGTCCCCCGCACCCTGGTTCAGAGCCTGTCACAACCCCTTTATACCAGTGTGAGAACTTAGTTCCCCTGAGGCTTTGCCTTTTCACGAGGTCCAGGTCGAAATCCAAACGCATGGCTGAAACTCGAATTTCAGACATCTGCAAGCACGGTCCAGGAGTTGGACTCACATAGGGGAAGGAGGCTTCCAGGATCCCAGCTTTAAACCAGCTCCTCCTAAGCTGGCCTGGTCCAAGGAGAGGGGATCTCCCCACTGCCACCCCCATAGTGTCCGTCCCCAGCCCAGTTGCAGTACGGCCCCCATTCTCACTTCTCCAAGCCTTGGCCATTAGAATATGGGGAGCACAGCACTCTCAAAAGCCAGCAGCCAGTGGCAGGCTTGGAGCCCTGGAGCGAGTGTGGGGTTGCAGCTGGTGGTGTCCATCGTACTGTATCATCTGGTCTCTGTTCTCATGGTGGGGGGGTGGGGGGTGACACACAGGCCACGGAGAAGCCTCAGGGAGATGCACGTGTCTCGTGTCCAGTAAGAGGAAGTCGTTCTCTTGTGAAGTCAGGAAGCACAGCCCACCCAATGAGCAGCTCCCGAAAATATTCCCTTGGTCAATGGGGCTATAGCAGGAGAAGGTCATAGCCAGGCTCAGAGGAAGTGGTCTGCTTTCTGACTAATCAGCGTTCCAGGACAAAAGCTGGTTGAGAGCAGACTGAGACGAATCTGACCTGGATTTTGCACAGGGCTTTCCAGAGCTAGACAACAGGGGTTCCTGTCTTTGGAATTTCATTGACCACCACCTCACCCTCATGACAGGAAGGTTGTTTCAGCCCTGAGAAATAGGAAGGACGTAATCTCTGAATGAAGAATAGCTATTTAACATGAATCAGTTTGCCTTAGTTGAAACCTTGTTTCTATCAGTGAAAACCTACGTAAGCGTCGTCACAGCCTGACATTAGTATGGGGACAGGCATTTGGAAGTCACTGCTTTAAAAGCAGTTTCACGCTTGTAACTTATTTGGGGATAGAAGAGGCAGAAATAGGGGCTGAGTTGGCCAAATTTGCAGTAATGAAACTTTGCTTTGAGATAAGCTTTTTAGGGTTCATACTACTATGCCATTTTATACAAGGGACTTGAGTGTGCGTGGATTTTGATATCCATGAGAGCAGAGGACAACTAGGAGGGTGGTCCTAGAACCACCCTAGAATAACAAGGAATGACTGTATTTTGTTTTATAGTAAACTATTTAATCTTGAAATTGTTGTAAAGATTAGGGAAAAATAGAACTTTACTGTAATAATAATGCTTAAGACAAAACCTGTCAGAAGTGCCTAAAACAAGATACAAGGACATAGAGTGTCAGGGAATAAGAAAGGGGAAGGAACAGGTCTTTAGTTTTGTGAAGGCTTCAAGTAGGGAAGGAGGGACTGGGTCCTGAAGGCAAAAGCAGTGGAAAGTTTTAAGGGATCCGATTAGGCTCAATATAGGAAAGAATTATTAGAATTGACCAAAGTTTGTAGCCTTATCAGGTAGTGAGTTCACCACCACGGGAGGTAATCAAATAGCAGTAGAGTGAGCTTTCAGTGGGAAAAGCTGTCTAGGGAGGTCACTCATTGGCCAGAGGTTAGACTAGATCAGTGGTTCTCCAAGTGTGGCTCCCTGGAGCAGCAGGGGCCCCAGGAATTTGTTAGAATTACAAAATCAGACTACAGAATCAGAAATTTGGGGGGTGGTCCTGGGCAGTCTGTTTTAATAAGCCTTCCAGGTGCTTCTAATTCACTCTGAAGTTTACGAGATACTGGATAAGATGAATGACTTCAAGACCCTGATAATGTGAATTTGGAATATTGGTTCATGAGCAGAGGCTGTTCCTGGTTTAATATAGTCAGGAATGCTTGTTTTCACTTCTGGCCCTCCAGCTTTCCCCTCCTGAGCATGAGGCCCCTGACCCAGGCTGCTCAGAATGTTATGTTGCAGAGGACCCCCAGCTCTGCCCCAGGCATGCCCAGCTTGTGCCCTGGACCTGCACGTCCCAGATGGAAATGTGGCTCAACAAATGGCGATGTGCTCCAAGTGTGAACCACGTGCTAGATTTCAGAGACTTAGTATGAAAAAGAATGTAAATTAGCTTATTAAAAATATCTAAGTCCCATGTTGATAACATGTTGAAATGATAACGTCTCACACATATTGTACTTAAAATATTAATTTCACCTGTTTCTTGTCACCTTAATGCAGCTACTAGAATACTTAAAATTACGTATGTGGCTTGCATTTGTGGCTCTCACATTATTTCTGTTGGGGGTCTAGCCCTTGCCTTCCAGGCCAAATCTTACCCCGAATCCAGCTCTTTGCGCCCTTTCGCAGGCGATAGAGGGGCTCAAAGAGCTACACACACAGTCTAGCTTCTGTCAGTGAGTCGGCTGCAGACTTACTGAGCCTCCCAGGAGAGGAGGCTGTAACCCAGGCCCCTAGGAGTGCTTTCCTCTTCCATGATGGGTGCTTAAGCAGACGTTCAGGGACCATTTTTGTTCAGGGAGGTGTGGGGGGCGCCTTCCATTAGTTCTCCAGCTGACAGCAGAAAGTTAGCTGTCACTTTCTAGAGCTATCGGGTGGACAGTGGGAGCTCTGGGTACCACGCCCTCCCACCCACTGCCCCTGTGGCCCTTGCAGTCCCACCCCAGACCGGCCTTCTCTTGGGTGAGTCTCGCCCCTCGTTGCCCCTAGGCCTCGACTCTCCCCACGTTTGCCAGGGTCAGCTCACCCTCATCTTTTCCTTCCCAGCAGGTGGCTTGGCTGATAGCCCTCTTCATGATTTGGGGGCCTCCCCCCAGCGTGCACAGAATAGGGGCCTTAATGCTCAGAGAGCCTCATCCCACTGCATTCTCGGTAAAACAGGAAGAGCATGGCTGTTGCAGGCAACCAGGAGAGAAAGATGGGTAGAATCACTTGCTGGTTTCTTTTCATTGCTGATCCCTGGTGATAAAAACAAGTTTTCAGTGTATCCTAAATTCCCAATATTTGAGATGTGTCCCATGGGGGTTTTGTTTCGTTTTGTTTTTTTATTTCTTGTGTTAACATATAAAAAGTATCCATAGAAACAAGGTGGGGAGAATTTTTTCTGTAGCCTCAATACATTTATTACTGATGCCACTTTGTATTTCTAACACCATTATAATTCTGCATCCTAAAAATACATTCTGCAGGTTTCTGGTCTATCTAGAACCTCAGCATCTAACTAATTCAACTTGGATTTTGTTAGCGTGTCAATTTTATCCTCACTTTTACTTAATATTGCATTACATGGAAAATATATCAAATGATCCAAATGTGCTCAGAGATATGCTTCTCCTGCCCATAAGTACACATAATTACAGAGTCGTTGGGAAGATGGTCTAGCCCATTTCTCCCCCCCAAATATGTAATATATGTCATCTTAAAATGATTATTGTCTAGATTATCTATGTCGCATGTTTTTGAATAATGTAGACCCTTTGCAGCTTCCTCGTCCTTCAGGACTCAGTCCAGCTTCTTTTCCCTCCAAGAATCTCCCCAAGCCTGCCCGCCATCTCTCTCCCCACCAGTGAAGGTGACGGTGACACTGTTTTTCTGCATCGTCCATTCCACTGTTAATCTTATGCTGCTTTGGGTAAGTTCTCACTTCCGGCCACTGTGTGTACCCAGTAGATAACAGGAAAATATTTTGAAAGCTAATTTTTATTCCCTAATACAGTAACCTTTGGAAGGCATAAGAAATCAAAGATACAGCTCTGTCTAGTCCCAAATTATTATTACATGTAGAGTTTTCATCTGTATGTAGCCAATATACATATCACATGCCATTGCAGAGTATTTGCTGTGTTCTCCCAAGGCGCACATCCAAGTGTGACTTCCTGAAGTGGGAGAAAAAGGACACTGCCACTGAAAACATGACTTCAGTTTGCACTGAAAGTGGCTGTTCATGTTTAGAGATGTATTTTATCTAATCAGTGTACTATCACGGTACTGAGTTTGTACATATGTACCTTACTCACAGTAGGTGCCCCAAATATTTGTTGATAGATTTGGTAAAACCACTAAGTAAACATTTTTCCATTTAGCTTTAGTACATATTTACACGGAGCTATTTAAAGAAAGGGCTCCAATATTGCAAAACCACAATTTTTCCTGAGAAACCATGTTTGAACAGCCAAACCCCGAGCAGATGGGAATGGAGTACCTGCGGGGTGTCTGAGCGTAAGACAACTAGGAGGTCCCAGCAGGGAACAGGCCCGCATGCTGAGAATTCAGCGATGCGATTACATGTGTGAGAAAGTCTCGGCTCACAGGAGAGAGAGGCGACCGCAGGCCTGGCGCTGCTGGCAGCCGTTGTAGCTGGGCACGACAAACTTCATGAGACCCCACACGTCTGAAGCTGAGAGAGCCACCTAGCCGACAAGGGAGGGGACTGACTGAGAACATTCTGGGCGCGTGTACCTACCCTGAGCCCCGTGGGAAAGGAGGCTGACTCGTTTCAGGTAGACACACGTGCTCTGCGGCTCGTGGCTAGCGGGGCAGCAGACCTGGGGTTGTCTGCCCTGCACGGGGGTGGGGTTCTTCTGTCCCGGCTGGTCTCTTCTCCTGTTCTCTCCGCCACGGTGTAGGTATTTATAAGACACCTGACCTGTGGTGGGGACAGCTAGGAGGCAGAGAATGGGAAAAACAGAGGGGAAGGCACTCAAAGTCCTGAGCCGGAAATCACGTTTCCCTCTGTGTGAAACCTTTCCTGCCTGCTCACCTGTAACAGGCTGCCCCGATGGCGAGGCCCCACTCAGGTGAGCCTCAGGACGAGAGGCCTAAACGTGAAGAAAAATTCGTTTGACTTAAGAAAAGTAAAATAGGTTTGCTGATGAACGGTAAACAGACATAGCTGAGTGGTTTCTTAAAAATTAACGTTAGCTCTTTATCTCTGACACGTTTAAGACAACTAGGATTTAAGGAGGAGATTCTATGTTGGCCTTTGGGAAGGAGGAGTTCCCCACCCCCCAAATTTAACTAAAATTCCAAAGGTTGTATTTTTGTATGATTTGTGTCATTCAGACTATTGAAAGATATTCTGTTCACTGTGGAGACTTAAAATAATTCAGCACAAGAAGATTTTATCTTACCTTAGAGCTGATTTAGGTTAAAGTTTTACTTATTTACCTATTTTTATGCAATTTATGGGAATTAGCAATTGATAGGAAAGTTTTCTTTTTCCAAAGCAGCAGTTGGTGTCTGTCTCCTCAGAAGGCATTAATTCAGTTCACATTGAGAACTTTTCAGGCTGGGACACATGCTCAGCGTAAGCTGGGCATTCGTTCCTCTATTCATTAAGCAGCAATTCCCTTCCAGCACTTTGGCCCAGTGGAAGACACAAGGGTGGATGAGAATGAGGTCACCACGTTTTACCCCATATCGGCGGAAATCCGTGGCTTGGCTAATGGGACCCCCCATTCCACTCAACCTCGCCCCGCGCCCCCCAAACCTGGGAACCACCTTCAGCAACCTTGCTTTCCTGATCCCCCTGCATCCTCAGAGCCACTTAGTTCTGAAGATTGTGTCTTCTTAACAACGCTTGACTTCATGGCCTTTTCTCCAGCCCCGTCCCACTTCATTTCATCCCATGGCGGCCTCTGGTTGTCCTGCACTAGCCTCCTAACTGCTGCAGGCTCTTGAGAGCTGACTCTTTAATTTTCTGGAGTTTTGTGAGGCATTATTAAAATTAAATTATAGAAGCACGCAATTATAGAAATTTTTAAATAGGTAATAAGGACTCAAAATCTACAACTTACCGTGTTACTACATTTTACTGTTAACTATGCTGTTGAGGTTACTTAACATTTGTTTTATCTGCATGGTGGAAATACAATATAAAGTTGTGCTGCACACGCATCTTCCCAACCCCCCATGTTCAGTGACATGTTGGTAGCTTCAAAGAGCCATGGTGGAAATCAGCTCGAGGAAATCAGCAAATGCTACAAATTCGGACTTTTTTTTTTTTTTTTTTTTTTTGCGGTACGCGGGCCTCTCACTGTTGTGGCCCCTCCCGTTGCGGAGCACAGGCTCCGGACGCGCAGGCTCAGCGGCCATGGCTCACGGGCCCAGCTGCTCCGCGGCACGTGGGATCCTCCCGGACCGGGGCTCGAACCCACGTCCCCTGCATCAGCAGGCGGACTCTCAACCACTGCACCACCAGGGAAGCCCTGGACTTTTTTTTTTTTTTTTTTTAGTAAAACACAGTTTATTATTTTAAGCGCTCTTAATATTATTGTGGTGAAAACAGAGAACCCCCTCCCCCTCCAAACATTGTTTAATTTAATATTTACGTATTTGTTAGCTGCTCACATCTTAAAATTCTTTCTACAATATCATAAACCCATGGAAAATTCTGAACCGAGAAATTCATTGTAGGAAAAATGTTCAGGCAAGGCATGGTTTACATGGATAAAAATCAAACAATTTAAATCCACGTTTGTGACTTAGTCTAGATCACAATTCACCTGCGTTGGCTCAGACTTTTTATTATTTTTGGCTCAGACTTTTTAAAACTGAGGAATTACTGACATAGAACACAGTATTCGTTTTAAATGTACAGCATAGTGATTTGATACATGTCCGTTGCAAAGTGATCAACACAGTAAGTTAGTTAACATCCATCTCGACACAGTTAGAAATATTTTTTTCTTTTGCTGAGAAAATTTAAGCTCTATAATCTTAGCACCTTTCAAGTACACGATACAGTATTG
The DNA here is from genome assembly GCF_039906515.1 of Pseudorca crassidens. NCBI lineage: Eukaryota > Metazoa > Chordata > Mammalia > Artiodactyla > Delphinidae > Pseudorca > Pseudorca crassidens. The sequence continues at coordinate 61,232,140 of NC_090298.1, forward strand.
TTAATTATAGTCACCATGCTGTACATACATCCCCAGGACTTATTTATCTCATAACTGAAAGCTTGTATCTTTTGATCACCTTCACCCATTTCATCCACCTCTCAATCCCCCACCTCTGGCAACCACCAATATGTTCTCTGTATCTATGAGCTCGGGTTTTTTGTTTTTAGATTCCACATATAAGTGATATCTTATAGTATTTGTCTTTCTCTGACTTATTTCACCTATCATGAAACACCGTCAAGGTCCATGTTATTGCAAATGGCAGGATTTCCTTTTTTATAGCTGAATAATAATCCATTGTATATATAAACCTCATTTTCTTTATCCATTCATTCATCAATGGACACATAGGTTGCTTCTATGTCTTGACTATTGTAAATAATGCTGCAGTGAACATGAGGGTGCATCTCTCTTTTCAAGATCGTGATTTCATTTCCTTTGGATAAAGACTCAGAAGTGGAATTGCTGGATCATATGATAGTTCCATTTTTAATATTTTGAGGAGCCTCCATACTGTTTTCCACAGTGGTTGTACCAGTTTACACTCTCACCAGCAGTGCACAAGGGTTCCCTTTTCATCCTTGCCAACACTTGATATTTCTTGTAGTTTTGATAATAGCCATTCTAATAGGTATGAGTTGATATCTTGTTGTGGTTTTGATTTGCATTTACCTGATGATTAGTGATGTTGAGCACCTCTTTGTGTACTGGGTGGCCATCTGTGAGTATTCTTTGGAAAAAATGTCTATTCATATCTTCCGCTCATTTTTTAATCAGGTTTTGTGGGGGGGATTTTTGCTATTGAGTTGTATGAGTTCTTTATGTATTTGTAGATATTAACTCCCTTATCAGAATGATGATTTGCAAATATTTTCTCCCATTCAGTAGGTTGCCTTTTCATTTTGTTGATGGTTTCCTTTGCTATGCAGAAGCTTTTTAGTTTGACGTAGTTCCACTTGTTTTTTTTTTTTTTGCTTGTTGCTTTTGCTTTTGGTGTCAAATTCAAAACGTCATTCCTAGGATCAAGGAGCTTGTCCCCTATGTTTTCTTTTAGGAATTCTGTCATTTCAGATCTTACGTTCAAGTATTTAATCTATTTTGATTTGATTTTTATGTGTGGTGTAAGACAGTGGTCTAGTTTCATTCTTTTGTATGTGACTATCCAGTTTTCCAGTACCATTTATTGAAGAGACTATCTTTTCCCCCTTGTGTGTTCTTGGATCCCTTGTTGTACATAAATTGCCCATATATGTATAGGTTTATTTCTGGGCTTTCTGCTCCATTTATCTATGTGTCTGTTTTTATGCCAATACCATACTGTTTTGAATACTCTAGCTTTGTAATACAGTTTGAAATCAGGAAGCATGATGCCTCCAGCATTGTTCTTCTTTCTCAAGGTTTCTCTGGCTACTCAGCGTCTTTTGTGGTTCAATACAAATTTTAGAATTGTTTGTTATATTTCTGTGAAAAATGCCATTGGAATTTTATAGGGATCGCATCGAATCTGTAGATTGCTTTGGGTACAAAGGACATTTTAACAGTATTAAGTCTTCCAGTTCATGAGCATGGAATATCTTTCCACTTAATTGTGCCTTCCTCAATCTCATTCATCAGTGTTTTATAGTTCTCAGGGTACAAGCCTTCTAACTCCTTGGTTTAATTTATTTCTTTGTATTTTAATGCAACAGTAAATGGGATTTTTAAATTTTTCTCTTTCTGATAGTTCATCATTAATGTACAGAAACACAACTGATTTTGTATATTGATTTTGTATCCTTCAACTTTACTGAATTTGTTTATCCTAACAAATTAGGTTAGAAATCTTTTAGGCTTTTCTACATATAAGATCATGTCATCTGAAAATGGAGACCGTTTTACTTCTTTCTTTCCAATTTGATGACTTTTCTTTTTCTTTGCTAATTTGTCTGGCTTGAACTTCCAGTAGTGTGTTGAATAAAAGTGGCAAGTGTGGACATCCTTGTCTTGTTTCCAGTCATAGAGGAAAAGCTTTCAGTTTCTCGCCACTGAGTATGATGTTTGCTGTGGGCTTGTCATATATGGCCTATATTATGTTGAGGTACATTCCCTCTATACCCACTTTTTTAAGAGTTTTTTCACAGTGAAAAATTTTATATTTAGAATTAGTCTGGATTCAGTTTAGATGATCCCAGTTTTGTTGGCAACAAAAGTTCGGAGCCAGTCAAACAAATGCCTCCTTCGCTTCATCAGGCCAGATCAGGGCGTTGATCTTGGCTATGTCAGTGTCATGGAATTTCTTCACAGCCTGTTTGATCTGGTGTTTTTCGGCCTTGAAAACTGCAATAAACACGAATGTGGTGTTGTCTTCTATCTTCCTCATGGCTCACGGGGTGGTCAGGGGGAAGTTGATAATGATATAGTAAAAGCTTGTTTCTCCTGGAGGTGTTCTTCCAAGGATATCTGAGCTGCTTTCAGAGCTACAGTGTTTTAGGCACTGGAAGCTGGGTGACGTGTATTGTTCTTTTGTGGCTGGGAATGACTTTTAGCACTGCTTTCTTAGCCTTCAGAGTCTTGGCTTTGGCAGAGACCGGGTCTTCCTTCTTCACTTTTTGTGTCCTCTTTCTGAAAAGTTATTGAGAGCTTTTATCATGAATGGATGTTGAATTTTGTCAAGCACTTTTTCTGCATCTATTGAGATGATCATATGATTTTTATCTTTTGTTTATGTGGTGTATCACATTCATTGATTTGCACATGTTGAACCATCCTTGCATCCCAGTGATAAATTTCACTTTATCATGGTATGTAATCCTTTAAATATACTGTGGAATTTGGTTTGATAATATTTTGAGAATTTTTGCATCTATGTTCATCACAGATGTTGGCCTGTAGTTTTTTGGTTAGTGTCTTTGTCTGGCTTTGGTATCAGGGTAGTGATGGCCTCATAAAATGAGTTTGGGAGTGTTCCTTCCTCCTCCAATTTTTGGAAGTTTGAGAAGGGCTGGCACTAAATTTTCTTTAAATGTTTGCTAAAATTCACCAATGAAGCTATCTGCTCCTGGGCTTTTCTTTGTTGGGAGGTTTTTGACTTACTGATTAAATCTCCTCCCTAGTAATTTGTCTGCTCAGATTTTCTATTTCTTCATGATACAGTCTTGGTAAGTTGTGTGTTTCTAGGAATGTATTCATTTCTTCTAGGTTGTCCAATTTTTTGGCATATAATTGTTTATAGTAGTCTTTTATGATCCTTTGTATTTCTGCAGTATCAGCTGTAATGTCTCCTCCTTCATTTCTGATTTTATTTGAGTCCTCTCTCTTCTTTTCTTGTTGAGTCTAGCTAAAGATTTGACTATTTTATCTCTTTAAAAAGCAAACAGTTCTTAGTTTCACTGATCTTTTCTATTGTCATAGTCTCTATTTCATTTATTTCTGCTCAGATCTTTATTTCCTTCCTTCTACTAACTTTGAGCTTAGTTTGTTCTATTTCCTTGAGGTATAAAGATAAGTTGTTTGAGATTTTTCTAGTTTCTTAATGTAGGTGTTTATCTCTATGAACTTCCCTCTTAGAAGTGCTTTTTCTGCATCCCATGAGTTTTGGTATGTTGTATTTCCACTTTTATTTGTCTCAAGATATTTTTAAATTCCCTTTTTTTCTTTGACCATTGGTTGTTCAGTAGATGGTATTTAATCTCCATATATTTGTGAATTTTCCAGTTTTCTTTTCTTTTTCTTTTTTTTTTTTTTTTTGTGGTACGCGGGCCTCTCACTGTTGTGGCCTCTCCCGTCGTGGAGCACGGACGCGCAGGCTCAGCAGCCATGGCTCACGGGCCCAGCCGCTCCGCGGCACGTGGGATCCTCCTGGACCGGGGCATGAACCCGTGTCCCCTGCATCGGCAGGCAGACTCTCAACCACTGCACCACCAGGGAAGCCCTCAATTTTTTTTGTAATTAATTTCTAGTTTCATACAATTATGGTTGGAAAAGATGCTTGATTTGATTTCAGTCGTCTTAAATGTATTAAGACTTGTTTTGTAGCCTAATATATGATATGTCCTGGAGAATGTTCTACGTGCACTTAAAAAGAATATGTATCCTGCTGCTTTTGGACGGAATGTTCTGTGAACATCTGAAGTCCATCTGGCCTAATGCATAGTTTAAGTCTATTGTTTCCTTATTGATTATCTGGGTGATCTATCCATTGATGAAAGTGTGGTATTCAAGTCCCCTACTATTCTTGTATTGCTGTCAATTTCTCCCTTTAGGTCTGTTAATATTTGCTTTATGTATTTACGTGCTCCTTCTTAGGTGCACAAATATTTACAAATGTTATATCCTCTTGTTGGATTGACCCCTTTATCATTATATAATGACTTTCTTTGTCTCCTATTACACTTTTTGTCTTAAAGTCTATTTTGTCAGATATAAGTATAGCCACCCCAGGTTTCTTTTGGTTTCCATTTGCATGGAATATCTTTTTCCATCCTTTCACTTTCAGTCTGTGTTCTTAAAACTGAAGTGAATCTTTTGTAGACAGTGTATAGTTGGGTCTTGTTTTTTATCCATTCAGCCACTTTGTCTTTTGATTGGAGAATTTAGTCCATTACATTTAAAGTAATTATTGATAAGTATGGACCTACCACCATTTTGTTCATGTTTTGTTTTTGGGCTGTTTTATTATTCCTTTGTTTCTTCTTCTTTTGGTCTCTTCCTTTGTGAATTGTTGCTTTTCATGGTGGTATAAGTAGATTCCTTTCTGTTTATCTTTTGTGTATCTACTGTTAGGTTAGCCTTGTGGTTACCATGAGGCTTGCATAAAGCATCTTATAACAGTCTGTTTTAAGTTGATACACTGAAGTTTAAATGCATTCTAAAGCCCTAAGTTTTTAATTTTATGTTTTTGATGTCACAGTTTGCATCTTTTAAAAATATTACTATCTTTATATATTCTTTCTATCCCCCTCTACCCCTTTTTTCGGTCTCATACAGTCTCCACTTTCCAAGTCAAATCTTTTACCTGTCTGCTTAATTCTATCCCATGACCAAATACCCCAACCACTCTTTCCCATATTTTTATTTTTAGTTCATAGTTTCTTCTGAAAGCCTACCAAACACGGTGTGGGTTCTCCATATGCCCCCAATATTTCATTGTTTAAATCTTGCAAAACTATCTCACCTCTGCCTTTCCTTGAAAAACTTCTTTGCTGCCTTTACCCCTGATATCCAACATCTCATCACTTGACTTCTGCCTCAGACTCTATGGACGATGCCCTCTCAGAGCTCACCAGTGACCTCCCAAGGATCAGGTCCAAAGACTTTTTCATTGTACTTCCTTACCTTGGTGAACCCCTGCTCTCTGTGAAACTCCTCCTTTGGTTTGCACAGTATGCTACTGCCCCAGTCATCCCTCCCAACCCTTTCCTTGTTTGCCTTCTTCTTCCTCCTTGTACATCCCCTAAATTCTTCTTCAGAGGTATCACCCATTCCTTCCATTTTGGCCAAGGAAGGGGAGTTTGGGAAGGCTGTTGGGACCTCAGCAAATGACAGGGTAGACAGCTGTTGCATACTCAAGCTTGATCCAGACTTGCAGAGACATTCTGGGGGAGAGATGGTGGGTGGGGCAGGTCAGCCTATATTTGCAGATAGTAAAGATACTTAGAGTCAGGTGGCTGCTAACTTTGGGGCTCTGGGTGCCCCACCCACTTCTGAACAAGACCCAGCCGCTAGGTAGAAATTCTGGAGAGCAGGGTTTGGGTGCTTCAGTGGGTATAGGGGCCTGGCTACAGCTCAGAAGTGTTTCCAAGTTCTAGTCAAGCAGGCTGTGGGCTGAGCAGGTAAATAGAGGGGAAACAAGAATCCACTGTAGAATTATGCTCCTAGTACGTGCATCATGGTCTTAATCAGGATTAGCTTAGAGACTGGGCAGGATGACTTAGGCAGTTCCTGGACTCGCAGCATCGCTTATACCATGAACTTCAGTGCTGTCAACTTCATATAGGTGATCCTAGCCCTGGTCTGCCTGCCTGTCTGTCTCTTTCTCTTTCCTTCCATCTATCTTTCTCAGACTTGCAGAAAAGTTGTAAGAATGGTAAAAAGAACCTCTTTTTTTCCTTGACTATTTGAAAGTAAGTTGGTAACATGATGCACCATTGACTCTGAATACCTTTATTTGTATTTTCTACAAACAAAGACCCTTTTATACATAACCAGAAGACCATCATCAGAACCGGGAAATTAACAGCCATACATTACTACCATTTAACTCTCAGACTCCATTTGAGTTTTACTTATTTCCCCACTAAAGTCTTTTGTAGAAAGAGAGTCTAGTTTAGAATCAGTCATGTCTCTTGATCTCCTTCAGACTGGAGTAGTTCCTCAGTCTTTCCTTAACTTTCACAATCTTGACAGTTTTGAGGATAACGAGTCCAACTATTTGTATAATATCCCTCAGTTTGGGTTTACTAATGTTTCCTCGTGATTAGATTTAAGTTAGACATCTTGGCTAAGAATATTCCAGAAGTGATGTTGACTGCTAAAAGGCAGGAGATTTGAATTTGCTCCATTACTGATGATGTTAATTTTGATCACTAGATTCAGATAGTATCTCTCAGGCTTCTCCACGGTAAAGTTACTTTTCTCCTCTTTATAGTTAATGAATATTTTATGGGAAGTTACTTTGGGATTTTGTAAATATCATGTTAATCATCAGACTTTCAATTTATTTGTTAGTTTATGTGAGTATGGACTCATGGATTCCTATTTTATTCAATGGGTTTTAACCTATTTTTTAATGATCTCATTGACTCTATTTTCTTTCCCATATTCTATAATCACCCAATACATTATTATTATTATTATTACTTTAAGCAAAAAGTTATGTTTTGTTTTATTTTATTTATTTTTGTATTCCAAATGTCAGAGATAGAAAGGGCTTAAATAAAGTCCGTGCTTTCCAACATCCTCATTTACAAGCAAACAACAATAAAACCCTGAAACCCAGAGATATTGGATGACTTCCAAGGTCATAGAATTAATGATATAATCGAGGTTGGAATCCAAGGCTCTGATCCCAAACCAGTGCCTATCCTATTACACTGTGGTCACTTTGGCTCTACCACTCACTGTCTGGGCATCCATGAGTAACCTAATCACATTCTCTGTACCCCAATTTTCTCATCTGTTTAACAAGGACATAATGAGCCCCTCACTCTTTGGGCTTATATGAGGATCAAATGAGATAATTCATGGGAAGTGCCTAGTGCAGTGTCTGGCTCACAGTAAATGTTCAATAAATAAGAACTCTCATTATTATTGCAGATCTTCCTTGACTTATGATGGGGTTACGTCCCAATAAATCCATCATAAGTTGAAAAGACAGTTAATACTCCTAGCCTACCAAACATTGTCGCTTACCCTAGCTTATCTTAAACATGCTCAGAACACTTATATTAGCCTACAGCTGGGCAAAATTATCCAACACAAAGCATAATTTATAATCAGATATTGAATATCTCATGTAACTTATTGAATACGTGCTGAAACTGAAAAACAAAATGGTTTTATGGGTACAGAATGGTTCTCAGAGTATCGGTTGTTTACCGTGGTGATTGTGAGGCTCACTGCTGCCTGCAGCATCACGAGAGAGTATCATACCATGTATTGCTAGCCTGGGAAAAGAGCAAAATTTAAAATTCGAACTACAGTTTCTACTGAAAGTGTATCACTTTTGCACCATTGTAAAGTTGAAAAATTGTAAGTCAAACCATAATAAGTCAGGTACCATCTGTACTAACGTTATGATTAACATTTCTGTCTTACATGTGAAGAAACTAGGTATAGGACACTCGAATATACTTGACAAAGAGAACAAGATTTTTTTTCTCTTTATTTTCTTTTTACTTTTTGACCCCCAACCCCCACCACTGGCTCTGTAGTATAAGCTTGTTTTGTTTTGTTTTTTAAATTCCACATAGAAGAGAGATCTTACAGTATTTCTCTTTCTCTGTCTGACTTATTTCACTTAGTATAATGCCCTCAAAGCCCATCCGTGTTGTTGAAAATGGCAAGATTTCATTCCTTTTTCTCGCTGAATAATATTCCATTGTGTATATATACCACAATTTTTTATCCATTCATCCATCGGTGGACACTTAGGTTGTTTCCATGTACTGCTATTGTAGCTAATGCTGCAATGAACATGGAGATGCATATATATTTTCTAGTTAGTGATTTCATTTCCTTTGGGTAAATACCCAGAAGTGGAATTGTTAGATTATATGGTAGTTCTATTTTTAACTTTTTGAGAAATCTCCATACTGTTTTCCATACTGGCTGTACCTATTTACATTCCCATCAACAGTACATAAGTGTTCCCTTTTCTCCATATTCTCACCAACACTTGTTTCGTTACTTTTTGATAACAGCCATCCTTACAGATGTGAGAATATATCTCGTAGTGGTTTTGATTTGCATTTCCCTGATGATTAGTGATGTTGAGCACCTATTTGTGTACCTGTTGGCCATCTGTATATCTTCTTTGCAAAAATGTCTAGTCAGATCCTCTGCCCATTTTTTTTTTCTTTTGCGGTATGCGGGCCTCTCACTGTTGTGGCCTCTCCTGTTGTGGAGCACAGGCTCCGGACGCGCAGGCTCAGCGGCCATGGCTCATGGGCCCAGCCGCTCCGCGGCACGTGGGATCCTCCCGGACCGGGGCACGAACCCGTGTCCCCTGCATCGGCAGGCGGACTCTCAACCATTGCGCCACCAGGGAAGCCCTCTGCCCATTTTTAAATTGGATTATTTGGGGTTTTGCTATTAAGTTATATGTGTTCTTTATCTATTTTGGATATTAGCCTTTTATCAGATATGACTTGCAAATATTTTCTTCCACACAGTAGGTTGTCATTTCATTTTGTTGGTGGTTTCCTTTGCTGTGCAGAAGCTTTTAGTTTGCTGCAGTCCATCTTGTTTACTTATGCTTTTGTTGCTTTTGCTTTTGGTGTCAGATTTTTAAAAAATCATCCCCAAGGCCAGTGTCAAGGAGCTTACTTCCTATGTTTTCTTCTAGGAGTTTTATGGTTTCAGGTCTGAAGTTCAAGTCCTCAATCCATTTTGAGTTGACTTTTGTGTATGGTGTAAAATAGTGGTCAAGGTTTATTCTTTTGCATGTGGCTGTTTAGCGTCCTTTTATCTTGTGTATTTATTAATGAATTATTGTATTATAGTTATTTTTACTACTTTTGTCTTTTATAAGTGATTAATCTATCACCTTTACAACATTAGTTTTTTTGAGATTTATACTTTGTTTTCCTGTTACTAATTAGTGATTTTTTGTTTCACCTTAAAGAAGTGTCTTTAACATTTATTCTAAGCCCAGTCTAGTGGTTATGAACTCCTTCAACTTTTGCTTGTGTGTAAAACTCTTTATGTCTCCTTCAATTCTGAAGGACAGCTTTGCCAGGTAGAGAATTCTCGATTGACACTTCTTTTCTTTCAGCACTTTGAATATATCATGCCTCTCCCTTTTGGACTGCAAAGTTTCTGATGAAAAATTTGCTTTCAGTCTTATGGGAGTTCCCCTGTACAAAATGAGTTGTTTTTCTCTTGCTGCTTTTAAGATTGACCCCTGGTCTTTAACTTTTGACAATTTAATTATAATGGGTCTTGGTGTAGGTCTGTTTGGATTCATCTTCTTTGGAACTTTCGGGGCTTCATGGATCTGGATATCTGTTTCCTTCTCTAAGTTAGTGAAGTTTTCAGCCATTAATTCTTCAACTAAGTTTTCTGCCCCTTTCTCTCTTCTCTTTCTGGGATTCCTATAACGCAAATATTGGTTGTGCCTTAAGTCCCTTAAACTATCTTCACTCCTTTTCATTCTTTTTTCTTTTTGCTGCTCTGAGTGGGTGAATTCCACTGCCCTCTCTTTGAGTTCACTGATCCTTTCTTCTGCTCCATCTAGGCTGCTGTTGAAACTCCTCTTTTGGACTTTTCAGTGCAGTTATCTATTCTTCAGCTCTGTGATTTCTGTTTGGTACTTATTTATATTCTCTCTTTCTTGAAATTCTCACTGTGTTCAGACATTGTTCTCCTGATCTCAGTAAACACATTTATGACTGTTATTTTGAAATCTTTGTTAGGTAAATCACTTATCTCCACTTAATTAAGGTCTTTTTCTGAGGTTTTATCTTGTTCTTTCATTTGGAACATGTTCCTCTGTTTCTTCATTTTACTTGATTCTCTGTATTGGTTTCTGTGTGTTAGAAAAAAAAGTTTGATGAAACTTATTATTCTGCCCTGCCCTAGCTCTTGGTTGTCTCTCATACCTTTGTGATTGTCCAGGCAGCCTACTTTGTTTTAGTGGCTCCTAGTAGTTGAAGGTGTGCCAAGACCTGTCAGTGTCCCAAAGGAGAGGATCCCGTCAGAACCTGGATGGAGGCTGACTGGAAGCGGGACCCTCAGGCAGCAGCTCTTAAAGTATGAAAATAAAGCTCTTAAAGGGTAGGACTGGGTATTGCTCTGTGCTCCCTCTGTGCTGTGCCCTTGGGGGATAGCCTATTGAGAACTATCTTTCTGTTTGTTGCAGTCCTGTGGAACCTGGGAAAGAAGCCCTGCTGGCCACCAGAGCCAGGCAATCAAGGGGTGACTCCTAGCTGGCAGCCACAAAAATCAGCGTGCCATGTATGTGCACAAGCTCCTTTCAGGGAGCTACCAGCAGCATGAGGCAAAGGTAGAGTGCAGAAATGGCATCTGTGGCCTTCCAATCTCTGGATGGTATTGCAGTTTGTCCCTAGATGTGTGTTAAATTAGAAGCCTGCCCTTCAGGTCAAAGCTTTAAGGTAGGGCTTCCCTGGTGGTGCAGTGGTTGAGAGTCCGCCTGCTGATGCAGGGGACACGGGTTCGTGCCCCGGTCCGGGAAGATCCCACATGCCGCGGAGCGGCTGGGTCCGTGAGCCATGGCCGCTAAGCCTGCGCGTCCGGAGCCTGTGCTCCGCAACGGGAGAGGCCACAACAGTGAGAGGCCCACGTACATCAAGAAAAAAAAAAAAAAAGCTTTAAGGTAAACAAATAGGCCTCTTTCACAGAAAGCCTGGGTGAATTTCAGTTTGCTGTCTCTGCACTGGGCCCTGGGGTTTAGCCGTGGTGAGTCCACATGAGCCCTTTAAGAACTGTTAGTTTCCTGTAGCCTTCAGCTCTCATGGACGCAAGCCCTGTTAGCTTTCAAAGCTAGATGTTTGGGGGTTCCATATCTCAGGTGGAAATCTTAAGAGTTGGGGTGCCAGATGTGTCCAAACCCTTCTTAAGAGAAGCTGGGAACTTCCACCTGATTGTGTGTTGCCATGCTGCGGTGGGGTTTATGACAAGATGGTTTCTCAGCCTCTCCTCCCCACTTCAGTGTGGGATTTTTCTCTTTCACTGTTTGTGTAGGAGTTGCTCAGCTAGCTTCTGGATTTCTTTCAGAGGGAATTGTTTCCTATGTTGTTGTAGATTTGGTGTGTCTGTGATTTCAGGACCCTCCTATGTCACCATCTTGAACCTAAAAATTTCCACGATTTATTTTTTGGATGATTTTCTAGATTTAAGAAAGTAAGAGAGAAAATGTTAATAATACAGAGTAAATTTAACTATGCATCAAGTCTGTAGCAGTTTCATTGTGAATAGCGCAAAAAAAAATTGAAGAAATATCCCTCCAGTATTCAAAAACTATTACATGCATCAACAAAGAAGTTACGTCACTGATGAGTAAGCGGGATTCCTATGCACCTGGTATTTTACTTTCATCTTCCTGCTCAATGTGAAAGTATCCACTCCCATTCGTGTCGAAACTCCACTCATTTATCCATTGCAACCATAGTTTGGCTACCCAGACAAAAATTCAGCAAAAAAGTCAACAAAAGTATTTTGTGAGGACTTCCCTGATGGCTCAGTGGTTAATAACCCACCTGCCAATGCAGGGGACATGGGTTTGAGCCCTGGTCCGGGAAGATCCCACATGCCGCGGAGCAACTAAGCCCGTGCACCACAACTTCTGAGCCTGCGCTCTAGAGCCCACGAGCCACAACTACTGAAGCCCACGTGCCACAACTACTGAACCCTCACACCTAGAGCCAGTGCTCCGCAGCAAGAGAAGCCACCGCAATGAGAAGCCTGTGCACCACAATGAAGAGTAGCCCCGCTCACAGCAACCAGAGAAAGCCCCGCTCAGCAACAAAGACCCAACGCAACCAAAGACAGATAGATAGATAGATATATTAATTAATTAATTTTTAAAAAGTATTTTGTGAGAATCAACTGACTAAAAGAACTTATGGAGAAGAGTATTTTAGTATTATTTAGAAACTGTGTGCTGCACATCCTTTATAGAAAGTTGGCAATTTTTTTCCTTAAAGGGCCAGATGGTAAATATTTTAGACCCTACAGTCTCTGTTGCCACTACTCATTCTCAGCTCTGCCACTGGAAAACAGCCATAGTTGATATGTAAATGAATGGGCAAGGCTGTGCTATAAGATTATATTTACAAAACCAGATGACTAGCCCCTGGACCAGTTTACTTACCTCTGCTTTTTATCAGTAAAATTTATAATAAACGTAGGTATGGGTATGTATACATTTTTCAGCAAGCCAGTTGTCAAACCTTTACCACACGCCGTGGTTATCATCCCAACCAGTCCACAGTCCTCATTCTAAAGGGCTCCCCAGTGGCTTCTCATGGGCTAAAATACAATCATCAAGAATCTTTTAGGAGCAAACAAAGCCCTCTGTGCTCCTGCGTGCTCTCCACCTCTTTCACCGCCACTTTGTTCCCGCCACACCAGGCTCTCATTAGTTCCCTAAGCACACCAGGCTTTTTCATGCCCTGGGCATGGCACTCACTGCTCTCTCTGTTTAGTCTGCTCTTCCTTTCTCCTGTCCTCCTGAAGGACTCTTGCTCACCTGGCCCAGGTCAAGTTTTTCCTCTGTGCTATTCGCCTGGCCATTTTCTCCTCCTCTCACCTACTCAGTACATTTAGCACTTCCCACACTAGACCCCACTCATCAGGGGCAGCTCCCGTCCCAGTGTCCTGCCTTCCGATCTCCCGCTGATGCTACTGAACTCACTCATTAAATTCTTGATCCGTGGAGCTCGTCAAGGATCTTATGTTTTAAGAGTCATAATAAGGTATATCGTGTATGGAAGACTTTGTATCCCTTACTCTGCCAGTGTTTTTCGTACATTAACTCCTGTAATCCTCACTGCAACTCATGAAGGTAGATATGATGATCCCCATTTTACAAACGAGGAAACTGAGACTTGGAGCGGTTGCACATAGGTGATATGTGACAGAACCAGGATGCACACCCTAGAGGAGTCAGCAATAAGGTTATGAAAGAAATACAAGTGCATAATATGGGCAGTCACACGAGAGAAAGGCTACTCTTACCTGGTAACCTGGGGGGACAGCTTCATGGAGGAGGTGTTGACTGAGACTGGATAGAATTTATCCTTGTGGGAGAAGCAGCCCATGCAGAAGCAAAAAGATAACCAGAGGCAAGAGAAGCGAGAATGGTCAGGTTTGGCCTGCCCCCTTGATGTGCTGTAGACCAGGGCAGGTGGTGCTGAGGCAGCCTCTCAGCTGCCCACCTGCCTTTGTGTGGCTTCATCTGACAGTCCATACCCTCTTCTAGGTGCTTCAGGGTCTGGAGCCATCCTGATGGGTGTTTAGATCGAAGTAAATTATACCATGTGTTCTGTGCCGCAATCCACCTGCCGTGTACCGATGAAATCAAGTTTATGTGTGCATTTGATGTGTCATGAAAGGAAGTTACATCAGGGCAGTTTGGGGGTCTGTGTAGAATGAGAAGGTAAGGTAGCAAATTGTCCACGGAGGAGCCTCGGGACTCTCTTAGGAAAAGCTGGAACCTGGTATCTCCACTGCTTGTGAAGGTTATTGGAGCTCCAGGACTGGATACTTGCTAGGCATGTGGTAATGTTGTCAGTTCTAACTGCAGTGCTTCAGAATTCATTTTCCCATCATATTTTGGACGTATGCAGCCAATCAAAACTTAATACCCGGGACTTCCTTGGTGGTCTGGTGTCTAAGACTCTGTGTTCCCAGTGCAGGGGGCCTGGGTTCGATCCCTGGTCAGGGAACTGGATCCCGCGTGCCACAACTAAGAGTTGACATGCCACAACTAAAAGATCCCACATGGCAACAGTGATCCTGCATGCCGCAACTAAGACCAGCGCAGCCAAATAAATTAAAAACAAAAACAAACTTAATACCCGACCATAATGCCATCAGCTCCTTTGCCTAAAAGGTCATTTGTTTCAACTATAGTCAAAGCAGAGTTTTTCTCTGAGGATTTTATTCCAGTTTCTGGACCTTCACGGCTGTGGCGCCTCTTTTAAATAATTTCTAAGGAGAAGATTCCAGTGAGTATGCCCTCCTGTAGTGCCATTGCTGGAAAGAGAAGCAAGGAGGAGGAAGAATTTGGCCTGTTTTCCATTAGATTTGCTCTGCCCCATTTTGGAGAAATCTGACTCTTGCAGAAATCGACTCTGGTTTGCTGAAGGCTGAGCTTCTGGTTGTGATTTCAGAGCCCAGCTCCAGGAGACTGAAGAAAGCATGCATTTACTCATCTTCTTCATGACCACCCCATCCCGAAACTTAGAATCACAATGTGAGGAGTGGGGTAAATAAAACTTTTCCTTATTACTTTCATCAGACAAGATGGCTGTGCACGGGGGACTGAACAGGTATGACATACGTACCCAGGGGCAAGAGAGGAGGAAGTGAACGGCCCCTCTCAGCCCGGTGACATTTATATACCACAGGTGCTAGTTGAGTTCTTTCATTCTGAGCACGAACCAGAGCTACGGTACGATGCAGAAGAACCACGGGTGCAGCCTGCCCCCAGGGGCTTTGAGTCTAGGAGAGGTTGGTCAGGTTTCTGATCATTAGAACTATCAAAGTGAATTTAAGTGCCTAAGCACAGAGCATTGGCAGGTTCAGAACAAGCAGAGGGTAATCCGTAAGGAACGCCGGACCATGGACATCCCTACAGGAGGAATGTTACAGCTACCCACCAGCACTGGAGAACGGCAGCACCTGTCAGCACTCATACTAAACGGTGAGGAACGTGGAAAAGTGAGATTAATGCAGTGGTTCTCAGCCCTGGCTGCATGTTGGAATTACCTGCAGAGTTAAAACAACAAAATACAGTGATGCCTGAACCCCAGGGGCTCTGATGGAATGGGTCTGGGGTATAGACTGGGCATGAGGGTTTCTAAGAGCTCTGCAGGGAACTTTAATGTACCTGTCAAGGTCAAGAACCACCAGGCTACAGAGTGGTTTGGATCTGGTGTGACTGGTTAGGTGCATCTAGGGAAGTTTCCTGCTGGACGTTTTATAGGGGATAGGAGTGTGGTTTGACCAGAGGATCATGGAAGGGCAGGCGAAGAGGATGGCCTATGTGTAATTCACACAGGGAGGGCCAGGCCACAGTGGAACTGCCAGGGGTGGGACCAAGTCTTCATCATCTTTGTATGTCCCTCCTGGGCCTGGGCACACAGAAAATGTCTGTGGAATGGCTGTTTGCATCCTGTGGGAAGGAAGCCTCGGTGTCTGGGTAGCAGTGAGGTTCCTGCGTGGGCTCGTCCACAGGCTTCAGATGGACTAGGGAGCACAGGGCACAGCACCGATGCTGAGTTCCAGCAAGTCAGCAGGAAGAGCTTCTCAGACAGGCACTGGCCCTAGAGAAGGCTGATGGAGAAAATCACTGTCCCTGCTGGCTTGAGAGCACTATGGAGGTAGAGACCCTACCTGTCTTCACAGCAAGCACCTGTTCTAGAGCCTGGTACACGGAGCAGGGACAGGGGTCCTCCCAGAATGGACAGGTGATGTTCTGGGCAGTAGTCCCCCCACCTAGGGTTGGTCCCAGGCACAGGAGCTTCTCTATCTGCAGGGCCTGCCCCAAAGGCACTTGACTTCCTTATTATAGGCAGACTTGGGACATACGCAATAGAAATTAATTCCACGGTCTATCTGTTTCAACTGATAGTATTCTTTTTTTTCCATTTCTCTTCCACATTAATGTTTCATGGCTAGGAGATCTGGTAGGGGAAGTAATGGTGTGTATGGGATTCATTTAGTTTTCTGTTTCAATGTAAATGTGAGAAATTCACCCAGTACCCTTTAGGCCATGACAATGACTATTGTTTTAAAAAGTCGTTTTCAGTAGCTCGTCGATCTTACGGCTCTACAGGGCTGAAACTCCAAGTCTTGTTTCCTGGTCACTGTGGGCCCCCTGCTGAGGCTGCCCCCTTTAGCCACAGAGCACAGGGCTCCACGTAAGCGTCCAAGTAAGGGGTACCATGCAGATCACGTTCCAGGATCACACAGTGGTGCTGAAGGTCTCGTACTCCCCCGGGAGGAGCCTGAGACACGTGCTACAGGGTGGGTCTCAGCTCTCAGGAGCTGCTGCCCCAGGGAGGTGACCTGTGCCGATGGGCAAGGCTCAGGCGGGGAGCTTTCTGCTTCAGAGGAGGTCGTTACCCCTCACCGCGGTCCTGCCTCTCCTTCTGGGCCTGAGAACCTCAGCACCTATGCTTGGGGAACGTATTGCTGCAGAAACACAGCCTTTCCAGGCCAGTTGGCGGGAAGTGGGGAGGCTGGACCAGCACCTGTACACGTTGCCTTACCTTACCTTTAGATAAATCAGTTAATACTCAGAGGGAATTGTTTCAGTGATTGCTCCAGAGCTGTTTTCTGTATTAGGAATTTAAAGTGATGTTAAAACTATATCGTCTTTCAAATATCTAATCAAGACTTGGGGGCTTCAGGGTTCTAGGCTTTGCTCGCGACTGGCAGGCTCCTGGTGGCCAGCAAGGGTCCTTCAGCGCAGGTGTGCAGCGTCAGGCCCAGAGCAGGCCGGAAGCTGCTGGGGACCAGGGGAATCCAGGCCCTCTGGGGCCTCTTGACTCATCAGCTTCTATTGGAGCAGGAGGGTAAACTGCTAGGAAAAAAAGACCTTTCAAAAGTGGTTTTTTAGACAGTATTGACTGCTATTTGTGAACTTACAAAGAAGAGGGGGTGTTGAAATTTGACTTCCCAAGAAAACAAAAAACAAGTGTCTTTCCTAAAAAGGGAAGGGAAAGGAGGACAGGAAAAGAACTTGCCTCATTTTGTTCAGAATGAATCTCCTCCTTATGCAGCTGCTGAAGGTGAGCCAGAGTTCTGATGGACTTTCTGGGATGAGGTCTGTGTTCCTCTTGGTTCAGTGGTGCAGAGAGTGGGTGTCACCCCTTGTGGAGCGCACTGTGCAGAAGAGCTACCCTGTCTGTGGTTGATTTCACCTCTGGCCCAAAGCACACTTTCCAGCTAGTCTTGTTGGCAGCACCCTGACCTTTAATTCTGGAAATACCAGTGGTGGCCTAGGGAGTTTTACGTTTTGCTAAGGTTGTTACAACCTTTGCTAAGGTTGTGACACTGAGTCACAGACCTAAGTGGGTCATCTGTGTGTCTTTTCATTCATGAGCTGGCCCCCTTGGCTGTCCCTCTACAATGCGATTGTCACCTCCAACTCATCAGCAGGGGCCAGTGAAGCTGGTGTGGCCTTTGCGACTAATATTCCCCCACGGGAGGATAGGGTTCCTCACGTGTGAAAATAATTTGATTCCCTGAAGAAGTCTTGACCTTTAGCCTGCCATCTTCTGCAGCAGCCTTGAGAGAAGAAAGCACAATTTCAGGGCGGTCTTTCAGGTCCAGCTCTCTTCTTCCTCCAAAAGGACATTCACTTTCTCCACTGAGTTGAAGCTACTCCTTCTCTCCCTAACCATCCTGCACCCCCTGCCAGATTCATCTTCCCAAGATGCCACTCGGATCATTCGGTTCTACCTTAAAAACTTCCAGTGGCTCTCTGTTGCCTGTAAGGACTGTCAAGGTGATACCGTTCCAGAACTTGGCCCCTTGTCACTCCTGTGACATGATTTCCCCCTAGAGCCTACACTCTAGAAGGCTCAGCTTCTTGGCGCCCTTTTTTGTTCTGGTTCCAAAGTGCCAGTTACATATTCAAAGGCAGATATAGGAATCTAGTTGTCCCCTTCATAGTGGCCTCTGGCCTTTCTGGGCCGTGGCTGTACTTCCTGATGCATCACACAGCCCAGCCCTTGGTCAGGTTCTGTCCAGCTACACTTATCACCCCAAGCAGCTTTCAGTTTCTTCTCCATCCTGATTGCTCCTTCCTTGAAGGGCTTTATGCAGTGCAAGGTAGGTGACTGATACATTCAGATTAAATTAGGTTATCTGAAGTTATTCATACTTAAGTTACCAGCATCATATCTTACAAGTTAATCACTGGAAAGGGACTTGATGAGATACCCAGAAGGAAAAAGACACCCTCTGTTCTATTCTAGTTTTATTAAGTCAAGTAAACAATACTCAGATATAGGAAAACAAAGAAAAGTAAAGAGGCATGGGTAGACTCCATCTTAAAGACGCATGGAGAAAAGATGGGCATAAGAGTTGTTTTGACCAAAGAATTATCCGTATTCTCTGACAAATGAGGTATTGTGGGGGGTGAGACAGAAAGGGGAGCAAAAGATGGCTCCAAATAGGTGGCCAGGGCTTTGGCCCGGGCATTCATGGACAACCACAAATTCAGAGGTGGGAAGGGAGGTCATGGGCCACCAGATGGAGGCCTCTGCTGGACAAGAGAAGCAAGGAGGATGGGGTGTGCTGGGCTGAGGATCTGGGGGCTGGTAGATATGCAGAGGAGAGAGGAATCCAGGGTGATTCCACAGTGACCCACTACACCTGAAAATGATGAAGCACAATACAGTAGTCCCCCTTATCCATGGTTTCACTTCCCATGGTTACAGTTACCTGCAGTCAACCATAGTCAAAAAATATTAAATGGAAAATTTCAGAAATAAACAATTCGTAAATTTCTCTTTTTTTTGCATTGAATTATAGTTGATTTACAATGTTGTATTAGTTTCTGGTATACAGCAAAGTGATACATATATATATGTATACATTTATATATTCAGTTATACATATATATATTCTTTTTCATCTTCTTTTCCATTATGGTTTATTACAGGATATTGAATAGAGTTCCCTGTGCTATACAGTAGGACCTTGTTGTTTATCTATTTTATATATAGTAGTTTGTATCTCCTAATCCCAAACTCCTAATTTATCCCTCCCCCACCCCCTTTCCCCTTTGGTAAACAGAACTTTGTTTTCTATGTCTGTGAGTCTGTTTCTGTTTCATAAATGAGTTTATTTGTGTCATATTTTAGATTTCACATATAAGTGATATATACTATTTGTCTTTCTCTTTCTGACTTACATCACTTAGTATGATAATCTCTAGGCCCACCCATGTTGCTGCAAATGACATTATCTCATTCTTTTTAATGGCTGAGTAATATTCCTTTGTATATACGTACCACATCTTCTCTATCCATTCATCTGTCGATGGACGTTTAGGTTCCTTCCATGTCTTGGATACTGTGAATAGTGCTGCTGTGAACATAGGGGTGCATGTCTCTTTTCGAATTAGAGTTTTCTCTGGATAATATGCCCAGGAGTAGGATTATTGAATCATATGGCAACTCTATTTTTAGTTTTTTGAAGAAACTCCATACTGTTTTCCATAGTGGCTGCACCAATTTACATTCCCACCAACAGTGTAGGAGGGTTCCCTTTTCTCTACACCCTCTTCGGCATTTGTTGTTTATAGACTTTTTAATGATGGCCATTCTGACCACTGTGAGGTGGTACCTCATTGTAGTTTTGATTTTCATTTCTCTAATAACTAGAAATGTTGAGCACCTTTTCATGTCCCTGTTGGCCATCTGTATGTCTTCTTTGGAGAAATGTCTATCTAAGTCTTCTGTCCATTTTTTGATTGCGTTGTTTGTTTTTTTATTATTGAGTTGTATGAGTTGTTTGTGTATTTTGGAAATTAAGCCCTTGTTGGTTGCATCATTTGCAAATATTTTCTCCCAGTCTGTAGGTTGTTTTTTCATTTTGTTTACAGTTTCCTTTGCTGTGCAAAAGCTTTTATTGTGACTATATAGTATCCAGTCTTACATTTAGGTTTTTCATCCATTTTGAATTTATTTTTGTATATAGTGTTAGAGAATGTTCTAGTTTGATTCTTTTACATGCAGTAGTCCAATTTTCCCAGAACCAGTTATTGAAGACACTGTCTTTTCTCCATTGTATATTCTTGCATCCTTTGTCATAGATTGACCATAAGTGTGTGGATTTATTTCTGGGTTCTCTGTCCTATTGCATTGATCTATATGTCTGTTCTTGTGCCAGTACCATACTGTTTTGATGACTATAGCTTTGTAGTATAGTCTAAAGTCTGGAAGCAAGCTTTCTCTAGCTCTGTTCTTTTTTCTCAAAATTGTTTTGGCTTATTTGGGGTCTCGTGTGTTTCCATACAGATTTTTTAAATTTTGGTTCCAGTTCTGTGAAAAATCCCATTGTTAATTTGATAGGGATTGCATTGAATCTGTAGAATGCCTTGCATAGAATGGTCATTTTAATGATATTAATTCTTCCAATCCAAGAACCTGTTGTATCTTTCCATCTGTTTGTGTCACCTTCAATTTCTTTCAGCAGCATCTTATAGTTTTCAGAGTACAGGTCTTTTGCCTCCTTAGGTAGGTTTATTTCTAGGTATTTTATTCTTTTTGATGTGATGGTAAATGGGATTGTTTCCTTAATTTCTCTTTCTGTTAGTTCATTGTTAGTGTATAGAAATGCAACAGATTCCTGTATATTAATATTGTATCCAGTGACTTTATCAAATTCATTGATGAGCTCTAGTAGTTTTCTGGTAGCATCTTTAGGATTTTCTATGTAGAGCATCATGTCATCTGCAAACAGTGACAGTTTTATTTCTTTTCCAATTTGGATTCCCTTTATTTTCTTTTTTTTCTCTGATTGCTGTGGCTAGGACTTCCAAAACTATGTTGACTAAAAGTGATGAGAGTGGGCATCCTTGTCTTGTTCCTGATCATAGACAGAATATTTTCAGCTTTTCACCATTGAGTATGATGTTAGCTGTGGATCTGTCATGTATGGCCTTTATTATGTTGAGGTATGATCCCTCTGTGCCTACTTTCTGGAGAGTTTTTATCATCAGTCGATGTTGGATTTTATCAAAAGCTTTTTCTGCATCTATTGAGATGATCATATGGTTTTTATTCTTCAGTTGGTTAATGTGGTGTATCACATTGATTGCTTTGCGGATATTGAAAAATCCTTGCATCCCTGGGATAAATCCTGCTTGATCATGGTGTATGATCCTTTTAATGTATTGTTGGATTTGTTTTGCTACTATTTTGTTGAGGATTTTTGCATCTATGTTCATCAGGGATATTGGCTTGTACTTTTCTTTTTTGTGATATCTCTGTCTGTTTTTGGTATCAGGGTGATGGTGGCCTCATAGAATGAGTTTGGAAGTATTCCTCCCTCTGCAATTTTTTGGAATGGTTTTAGAAGGATAGATGTTAACTCTTCTCTAAATGTTTGGTAGAATTCACCTGTGAAGCCATCTGGTCCTGGACTTTTGTTTGCTGGGAGTTTTAAAATTATTAATTCAATTCCAGTACTGGTAATTGGTCTGTTCATATTTTCTCTGTTTTCCTGATTTGGTCTTGGGAGATTATACCTTTCTAAGAATTCATCCATTTCTTCTAGATTGTCCATTTTATTGGTGTATATTTGCTCATAGTAGTCTCTTATGATCCCTTGTATTTCTGTGGTGTCAGTTATAATTTCTTTTTTATTTCTGATTTTATTGATTTGGGCCCTTTGCCTTTTTTTCTTGATGGCTCTGGCTAGAGGTTTATCAGTTTTGTTTATCTTTTCAGAGAAACAGCTTTTAGTTTCATTGACCTTTTCTATTATTTCCTATTATTTTTTTAGTCTCTATTTCATTTATTTTTGCTTTGATCTTTATGATGTCTTTCCTTCTACTAACTTTGGGTTTTGTTTGTTCTTCTTTTTCTGGTTGCTTTAGGTGTGAGGTCAAATGGTTTATTTGAGATTTTTCTTGTTTCCTGAGGTAAGCTTGTATCACTATAAACTTCCCTCTTAGAACTGATTTTGCTGCATTCCATAGGTTTTGGATAGTTGTGTTTTCATTATCATTTGTCTCTAGGTATTTTTTTATTTCCTCTTTGATTTCTTCAGTGATCCATTAGTTGTTTAGTAGCATATTGTTTAGACTCCACATGTTTGTGTTTTTATGCAGTGTTTTTCTTGTAGTTCATTTCTAACCTCATAGTGTTGTGGGTGGAAAAGATGCTTGATGTGATTTCAGTTTTCTTAAATGTACTGAGGCTTGCTTTGTGGCCCAGGATGTGATCTATCCTGGAGAATGTCCCATGTGCACTTGAAAAGAATGTGTATTCTGCTGCTTTCGGATGGAAGCAATATCAATTAAGTCCATCTGGTCCAATGTGTCATTTAAGGCCTGTGTTTCCTTATTGATTTTCTGTCTGGATGACCCATTCATTGAGGTAAGTGGGGTGTTAAAAGTCCCCCACTATTATTGTGTTACTGTCAATTTCTCCTTTTTTAAAAAAAAAAATTTCTCCTTTTATGTCTGTTAACAATTGCCTTGTATATTGAGGTGCTCCTTTGTTGGGTTGCATATATATTTACATTTGTATTATCTTCTTCTTGGATTGAACCTTTGATCATTATGTAGTGTCCTTTGGCTCTTGTGACAGTCTTTATTTTCAAGTATATTTTGTCTGATATAAGTATTGCTACTCCAGCTTTCTTTTGATTTCCATTTGTGTGGAATACCTGGAACCCTCAGTTTCAGTCCGTATGTGTCTCTAGATCTGAAGTGAATCTCTTGTAGGCAGTATATATACGGGTCCTGTTTTTGTATCCATTCAGGAAGTCTCTCTGTCTTTGGGTTGAAGCATTTAGTCTGTTTACATTTCAGGTAATTATCAATATGTATGTTTCTATTGCTATTTTATTGATTGTTTTGGATTTGTTTTTATAGAGTGTTTTTCCCCCTTTCTTCCTTTGTTCTCTTGTGATTTGATGACTATCTTTACTGTTATGTTTGGATTCCTTTTTCTCTTTTGTGTGTGTGTCTATTATAGATTTTATTTTGCAGTTACCGTGAGGTTTTTATATAGCAGTATATATATGTATGCTTGTTTGAAGTTGCTGATCTCTTAGTTTCAAATGCATTTTAGATACCCTGTATTTGAACTCTCCTCCCCTCATGATTACTGTTTTTGATATCATATTTTACATCTAATTGTTAACTGCTTATTGTGGATACAAATGATTTTACTACTTTTGTCTTTTAACCTCCCTACTAACTTTGTATGTGGATGATTTCCTACCTTTATTGTATATTTGCCTTTACCAGTAAGCTTTCCCATTTTGTAATTTTCTTGTTTCTAGTTGCGGCCTTTTCTTTTCCACCTAGAGAAGTTCTTTAGCATTTGTTGTAAAGCTGGTTTGGTACTGTTGAATTCTTTTAGCTTTTGCTTGTCTGTAAAGCTTTTGAATTCTCCATCAAATCTGAATAAGAGCCTTGCTAGGTCGAGTATTCTTTTTTTTTTTCAATGATAATATAGTTTTAATAATAATAACCCAAAATAGAAAGGCTTTATGTGGCTTTTTACTAAAAATTTGTTTTCATGAAATTAGTTCTGTAACTAGAATGGTTTTATATACATACGGATTGGAATTTTACAAATGCAAGGATATATCATATTTGAAATCTGTAAGTTTTCTAGACTCTTGTTTATACACTTAGACAATATATGTTCACCATTACCTTGTGCAATATATTCATCCAAATTATAATTAAAAGATCATAAAATCACCTTTTATTGATTAAAAAGGGGTCTTAACACTGCAAATACCAATCAGAAAAGCTGAGTAAAAATGTTTGTTAGTAATGCCAGGGTTTCTACCACAGGTTGTGTTGTGCACATGGCAGTACAAGGATACCCCCTCTAAGAACAATGAGAGAAGCCAGATAAAACACAAAGTTCTAAGTTTGAAGTCATCACAGAGCTGCTGAGACAACCAGGAATTGAGAGGCCAAGAGGCTGGGGAGAAGGGAACTCAGGAGAGATGAGCCTACTTCTTTGACCTGTTTTTCACCTTGGGGAATTTGCTGGTTTCTTTTTTTTTTTTTTTCACACACACACACACACACACACACTGTATTTTATTTTTACAAGAGATAAATAAACTGACACCAAGCATTGTAAATGGATGTAGGTTGAGTGTTCTTGTTTGTAGATTTTTCTCTTTCATCAGTTTAAGTGTATCATGCCACTCTCTTCTGGCCTGCAGAGTTTTTGCTGAAAAGTCAGCTGATAGCCTTATGGGAGTTCTCTTGTATGTTTTTTGTTGCTTTTCCCTTGTTGCTTTTATTTTTTTTAATATTTATTTATTTAGGCTGCGCCAGGTCTTAGTTGGGGCATGTGGGATCTTTGTTGCGGCATGCGGGATCTTTAGTTGCAGCATGTGGGCTCGTAGTTGTGGCCAGGGATCAAACCTGGGCCCCCTGCATTGGGAGTGTGGAGTCTTACCCACTGGACCACCAGGGAAGTCCCTCCCTTGTTGCTTTTAATGTTCTCTCTTTGTCTTTGTCATTTTGATTATGGTGTGTCTTGGTGTGTTCCTCTGTGGGTTAATCTTGTATGGGACTCTACACTTCCTGGACTTGGGCGACTGTTTCCTTTCACAGGTTAGGGAAGTTTTCAGCTATTATCTCTTAAAATATTTCCTCAGGCCCTTTCTCTCTCTCTTCTCCTTCTGGGGCCCCTATAATGTGGATGTTAGGGCACTTGATGTCATCCCAGAGGTCTCTTAAACTGTCCTCATTTCTTTTCATTCTTTTTTCCTTTTTCTGCTCTGTGGTAGTGATTACTACTCTTCTGTCTTCCAGCTCACTGATTCGTTCTTCTGCTTCATTTAACCAACTATTGATTCCATCTTGTGTATTTTTCATTTCTGTTATTGTATTCTTCAATTCTGTTTGGTTGTTCTTTATATTTTCTAATTCTTTGTTAAAAATTTCAGATTTCTCACTCTGTGTATCCATTCTTCTCCCAAGTTCTCTGATCATCTTTACTGTCATTACTCTGAACTCTTTCATGGAAAGATTGCCTCATCTTTACTGTCATTATTCTGAACTCTTTCTTGGATAGATTGCCTATCTCCATGTCACTTTCTTCTGGGGTTTTGTCTTGTTCCTTCGTCTGAAACATATTCCTCTGTTGTCTCATTTTGTTTACATTTTTATTTCTATTTTTGTGTATGTGGTAGGTTGGTTACATTTCTTGACCCCGGAGAAGCGTCCCTCTGTAGGAGACATCCTGTGCATCCCCGCAGTGCACTCTCCTCTCATCACCAAGGCCAGGGGCCAGCTGGTCCCAGGGTAGTGTCTGGCCTGCATTTGCAGATTTGTCTGCAGGCTGCAGGACCATAGTTTTATTGCTTCTGATGTCTGCCCCCTCGTGGGTGAGACTGGTCTAGAGGCTTGTGGGGCTTCCTTGTGAGAGGGGCTGGTGCCTGCCCACTGGTGGCTGGAGCTGGTTCTTGGCCCTCTGGTGGGCGGGGCCATGTCTAGGGGCATGTCTAGAGGTCTCAGAAGTCTTTAGGCAGCCTGCCTGCTTATGGGTGGGGCTGTGTCCCCACCCAGTTAGTTGTTTGTCCCGAGGCATCCCAACACTGGAGCCTACATGCTGTTGGGTTGGGCCATGACTTGGTGCTAATGACCCAGGCAAGATGTCAGCCTCCAAGAGAGTCTATGCAGATGAATACTCCCAATATACCTGCCACCAGTATCTATGTCCCCTGGGTGAGCCACAGCTGTCCCCTGCCTCCCCAGGAGACCCTCCAAGACCAGCAGGTAGGTCTGGCCCAGGCCTCTATGAAATTACTGCTTTTGCCCTTGGTCCTGGTGCAACATGAGATTTTGTGTGCACTCTTTAAGAGTGGAGTCGCTATTTCCCCTGATCCTGTGTAGCTCCTGCAATCAAGCCCTGCTGGCCTTCAAGGCCAAATGCTCTGGGGGCTCCTCTTCCCAGTACCGGACTCCTGGGCTCGGGGGCATGACATGGGACTCAGAACTCTCACTTCTGTGGGAGAACCTGTATAATATAATCATTCTCCAGTCTGTGGGTCACCACGCAGGGCGGGGGCAGGGGGAGGTGAGGTATGGGACTTGATTATCCCGAGTCCACCCCTCCTATTGGTCTCACTGTGGTCCCTTCTCTTGCCTTTAGTTGTGGAAGATCTTTTCTGGTAGGTTTCAGACTTTTTCAATGATGGTTATTATGCAGATTGTTGTGATTTTGGTGTGCTTGTAAAGGAGGTGAGCTCAGGATCCTTCTATTCCACCATCTTGGCTGCTCTCTCTCTGTTTCTGTTTTGTTATATTCATTCGTTTTGCTTTTTAGATTCCGTGTATAAGTGATTACATACAGTATTTTTCTCTGACTTATTTCACTAAGCATAATACCCTCCAAGTCCATCCATGTTTTTGCAAATGGCAGAATTTCATTCTTTTTATGACTAATATTCCATAGTAGGTATGTATGTATGTATGTATATATGTGTGTGTGTGTGTGTGTGTGTGTGTGTATATATATATATATATATATATATATACCACATTTTCTTTATCCATTCATCTGTTGATGGACATAGACTGCTTCCATATCTTGACTGTTATAAATAAAGCTGCTATGAACATTGGGGTGCATATATCTCTTCAAATTAGTGTTTTTGTTTTCTTCAGGTAAATACACAGGAGTGGAATTGCTGGATCATATGATAGTTCTATTTTTAATTTTTTGATGAATCTCCATACTGTTTTCCACAGTGGCTGCACTAATTTACGTTCCCACTGACAATCGTAGCGTACTAGGGTTCATTCCATTTTCTCCACATCCTTACCAACATGTGTTGTTTGCAGGCTTTTTGACGATTAACCATTCTGACAGATGTGAAGTGTTATCTCACTGTGGTTTTGATTTGCATTTCCTTGATGATTAGTGATGTTGAGCATCTTTTCATATGCCTGTTGGCCATCTGTGTATCTTCTTTGGAAAAATGTTTGTTCAGGTCTTTTGCCCACTAAATTGGATTGTTTATATTTGTCATATTGAGTTGTATGAGCTGTTTATATATTTTGGATATTAACCTCTTACCAGTCATATTATTTGCAATTATTTTCTCCCATTCAGTCTTTTCCTTTTGTCAGTGGTTTCTTTTGCTGCACAAAAGCTTTTACGTTTAATTAGGTTCCATTTGTTTATTTTTCCTTTTGTTTTCTTTGCCTGAGGAGACAGGGATTAAAAAATATTGCTACAACTTACATCAGAGGGTGTTCTGGATACATTTCATTTCTTTTTCTTGCCTTATAGCAGTGAATCGAGCCCTCATCACAGTGTTGAATAGAAGTCATAAAGCAGACATTATTGCCTCATAGCTAATTCTGGGGGGAGAGCATCATTAAATATGATGTTAACTATAAGTTTTTTGTATCTAATACTTACTAGATCAAGGAAATTTCTTTCTATTATTAGTCTGCTGAGAGTTGTTTTTTTTTTTAATCAGGAGTGGATATTGGGTTTTGTCAAGTGTTTTGCTTTTTTTTTTAAATCTATTGAGATGCCCTTTTTTTCCCATTTAGTCTGTTAATATGGCGAATTTTATTGATTTTCAAATGTTAAATCAACCTTCACTTCTTGGCATAAATGCCATTTGTTGTATTATCCTTTTTACACATTGTTAGATTTGATTTGCTAACATGTTAAGAATTTTTGCATCTATGTTCATGTGGGATATTAGTTTCTAGTTTTCTTTTCTTGTAATGTCTTTGTCTAGTTTTGGAACCAGTGTAATGTTGGCCTCATAGAATAAGTGGGGAAATATTTCCTCCTCTTTGTTTTTCTGGAAGAGGTTGAGAATTGGCGTTATTTATTCCCTAAATATTTCATAGAATTCCTCATCTGGGCCTGAAACTTTTGGTTTCACTGATTTTATCTATTTGTGTGTGTGTGTTCTATTCTATTGATTGCTGCTTTGATCTTTATTATTTCCTTTCTTCTGCTTACTTCAGGTTTACTTGCTGTTCTTTTTCTGATTTTTTAAGATAGAAGCTGAGGTTATTTTTTCTAACATAAATACTTACTGCTATAAATTTCCCTCTAAGTATTGCTTTAGTGCATCCCAAAATTTTGATATGTTGTTGTTTGGGAGGTCCCAAGACCACCCATATGTTTGGAGATTCACTAAAAAGACTCAGGGACACAGAGGCAGTTGTACTCATGGCTATAGTTTATTACAACCATCATAAAAGGGAAAAGATATCAGGCAGAGTCTGGAGGAAAACAGGCATATGCTTCCAGTGTTCTGCCCTTCCTTTCCCCAGATGATGTCACACAGAATAAGCTCCTTTCTGTAGCAGCAGAATGCAACAATGTGTGTGCAGTATTTTCACCCCTGTACTCAAAGTCCAAGGCTTTTACTGGGAGCTGGTCCCAGTAACACAAGAGCCAGCCACAAATATCAAAATTCCTATCTCCCAGAAGGAAAGCAGGTGTCATACCCCAAATGGGCTAAACAGTTTTATCATTGTAGGGAACATTCCAAAAGTCAAGTTCACAGACACCAGCCAATGGCCAAGCCTGAAAACAGACTCCTCGGAAGGTTACAACCTCAGACCTGCTCTCTAAACTCTTTCTTGCACTGCGTATTTTCATTTTCATTTAGTTCAAAATGCTTTCCAGTCTCCCCTTTGATCTCTACTTTGGCCCATGGGCTATCCAGAAGTATGGTTTTTGGTTTCCAAATATTTGGGGATTTTACAGATACTTTTCTATTATTCGTTTTTAATTTAACTCTGTGTGGTCAGAGAATATACTTTTTGTGATTTGAATGCATTTAAGTTGTTTGAAACTTGTTTTTATGGTCAGATAAATGTCCATCTTAGTCAACATTTCAAGTTCATTTGAAAACAATGTGTATTCTTTTGTTGGGTAGTGTTCTATAAATGCCAATTAGGTCAAAGAGGTTGATTGTGTTCTTCCTATTTTATATATTTTTACTAATTTTGTCTAGTTCTATCAGGTTCTGAAAGAACAGTGTTAAGATCCTCAACTGTCATTATGGGCTCGTCTCTTTCTTTAATTCTATCAATTCTTATTTCATGTGTTTTGAAGCTCCATTGTTAAGTAATATACATTCATGATTATTATATCTTTCTGATGAATTGACCCTTTTATCATTATGAAAAGTTCCTCTTTATATCTTTTTTAATATATTTATTTATTTATTTATTTTTGGCTGTGTTGGGTCTTCGTTGCTGTGCTCGGGCTTTCTCTAGTTGCCATGAGCGGGGGCTACTCTTCGTTGTGGTGCACAGGCTTCTCGTTGCGGTGGTTTCTCTTGTTGCAGAGATTGGGCTCTAGGCGTGCAGGCTTCAGTAGTTGTGGTGTGAGGGCTCAGTAGTTGTGGCTTGTGGGCTCTAGAGCACAAGCTCAGTAGTTGTGGCACACGGGCTTAGTTGC
Source organism: Pseudorca crassidens (assembly GCF_039906515.1). Lineage (NCBI taxonomy): Eukaryota > Metazoa > Chordata > Mammalia > Artiodactyla > Delphinidae > Pseudorca > Pseudorca crassidens. The sequence goes on from NC_090298.1 coordinate 61,261,695, forward strand.
TCTGCAGCATGTGGGATCTTCCCAGACCAGTGCTTGAACCCATGTCCCCTGCATTGGCAGGCGGATTCTTAACCACTGTGCCACCAGGGAAGTCCCTCCTCTTTATATCTGATAATACTCTTTATCTTCAAATCTATTATATTTTTTATAATAATATAGTCACTCCAGCCTTATGTTTATTAGTTTGAATGATGTATCTTTTCCCATCCATTTACTTTCAATGTGTATGTCTATTTAAGGTACATTTCTTATAGACAGCATATAGTTAGATTTTGACTTTTTATCAATTGTGACAATCTCTATTTTAATTGGAGTGTTTAATCCATTAACATTTGATGTAATTATTCATATGGTTGGATTCAGGTCTACCATTTTATCATTTTCTTTTTGTTTGTCCTTCTGTTTTGTTTTTATTTCTCTGTTCCTTATACAGGTCTTCTTTTAGATTATTTGGATAATTTTTTAAGTGCTGTTTTATCTATTGGCTTTTTGTTAAATCTCTTTTCATTTTTTGATAGTTGCTCTAGGAATTATCATATATATCCTTAACTTTACACAAGCTACTTAAGCTAATATTGTACCATTCATGAGAAACATAGCAACCTAGCAACTATAAGTTCCACTTACCCCTCTCCTTCCTATTCTATATGCTGTAGTTTTCATATATATTACATCTATATACATTATAAACCCCATAAGACAATGGTATGATTTTGCCTTAAACACACGTACTAAAGAAATTAAGAGAAACTTTTCTCTAGTATTTACCTAAGTATTTGCCATTTCTGAGTGCTGAAGATTGATGAGAAGGCAGCGTGCACAGTTGTTCTGTCCTTCACCCTATCTCTTTCCAGTTCTGTGCCCTTGGGTACACCTCACCACTTGGCCTGAGTGCCTCCCTCTATGACATGTCAATAGCTGTTTTAACTGCCTACAGGCTGTGGACTGAACCAGACAGTCTCTCCCACATACATCTCAACTCTAGGGTCTCTTATTCTTGAGAGGTTGCTCTCTTGATATGGATTTTTTGACACTGAAACTGTTCTCAGTGGACAAAGCTGTTTCCTTACTAGGAGCTTTCAAAATAGTTGCCACATACGTGACGTTTTAGATGCTGTGCTGTTGCCTCTGATGTAGTCACTAAGGAAGCTCCAGCTGTGTCTCTAGGCCCCTCTACTGACAGATTTCTTGATAGGGTGATGAACAGTCCCCTACACTTGGACTGCAGTGCCTTCTGTCCTGAAGCAGACCCACCTGCACAGTGAGTGTCACGGTGGGTAGTTTCATCTCTTGAGGAAGCCTGGGGGCCCAAGGGTATGTGTGCTGCTGTGAGAACCTTCTGGTGATGAAGGTTCCACATGAACAGCCCCAGGCACAGAGGGTCAGGTTAGACAGGTAGACCAGTCTAAATGATCCCAAATAATTTGTTACCTGGACAGGACCAAGACTGTAACAAAAAGTATTTAAAATTTAAATCTATGTGGGTGTCCAGCTGCTTTTCAGACAGGAATTTCAGATATGTTTTTCTTGTACATTTTAAGCATTAATAGTACTGGAGTCTGTAAAACTGAAAGCTAGGATAGAGGAAATAACACTCTGTTTAGAGTGAGAATGTATCTCATGACTCGATTTGATGCCATCTGTTCCTATCTCCCTTCCGTCAGCGAGGCCACCCCAGAAAATGAAATCTCTCTGTAATATCCTCCTGCAGCTGGCCTGTCATCACAGAACTCCACTCATAGCCACTAATGACTCGAAGGAAAAGTTACAATTACAGCCTTCCAGTAATGTTGCTCCTGCTTGGATTTAATTGGCGTTTTTATTGTGTTTGGAAGGGAGAAAACTGTCCATGCCATATGGAAGTTGTATACTTTTTAAAAATTATAAATGCTGCTTGATTCATCCATCTGGTTACCCTTTATCAGGGTGGAGAGGTGGTGTTTAATACCCCTCTGTGCCTTCATTCCTAAAGGAGCATTTCCAGACCAAATTAAGTTAATGGTCTCACTTACTAGTATTTCTTAACAGGTGGCATCAGCCCCTAGACGTGCAGCTTAGGACCAGAAATGGCTGTAGTGTTCCATGCAGTGACGCAGAAGTGGGAGACGTAGGCAGTGCAGAGCCGTGCAGAGAATTAGGAGACAGCAATGGCTGCTGGGAACTGTGTCACACACTGCTGAGCATAGGCCCACCCATCTGACACACGAGGAAACTACACTCAGAAGGGGACTGGCCTGCCAGATCCACTAGCTGCTCGCTGGTCAGTGTGACTCCTACAGCCTCTCCAGCTGGCGCAGTGCTGCCTACCCCCTTCCCCAGCACCATCAGCCTGAGGAGCAGATCACTCACCTCTAAAACCAGGGTTTTGTCTGGGTCTGCTTTCATTCTCTGTTAAAGGAAGTCCTCAGCTTCTTCAGCAGAAGAAAGGGGCCAGGTATGAGGAGCTCCAGACCTCTACCCACCCCCTGCTGTTCCAACTGAAGTCACTCTGCTTTACCTGTTTTATATTTTGGGAGAGTTAATTCAAAGAAAGCCTTCTGCAGCTAAACCCTGGTGTGGCGCTACCCCTGTCCAGTGTGATCAGTGCCAGAGCTGGAGGTGATTGAGTCATTATCATTGTCAGTATGTGCTACTTACCTGCCCTGTCCGCATCCACAAGCCCTACCCATGCTTCTCAATCTCCCCCACCAAACCTAACCCTCCAACCAGGCCTGATTCCTCCCTGCTGAAGCCAGGGCGTTTCAGGGGCCAAGGATGGGCACATCACTTATGACTGTTTCCCCTACTTCACTCCTAGATTTTGATTATTTCCATATTCAGGCACCACCTGACCTATTCATATTTAATTTTTCTTGAGAAGGAGTCACTTTAAAAAAGATTTTTTTTATTGAAGTCGAGTTGATTTACAGTGCTGTGCCAATCTCTGCTGTACAGCAAAGTGACTCAGTTATACACATATAGACATTCTTTTTTATCTTCTTTTCCATTATGGTTTATCAAAGAATATTGAATATAGTTCCCTGTGCTATCCAGTAGGACCTTGTTGTTTATCCATACTATATATAATAGTTTACATCTGCTAATCCCACACTCCCAATCCATCCCTCCCCCACATCCACCTTGGCAACCACAGGTCTGTTCTCTATGTCTGTGAGTCTGTTTCTGTTTTGTAGATAGGTTCATCTGTACCATATTTTAGATTCCACATATAAGTAATATCATATGGTATTTGTCTTTCTGACTTACTTCACTTAGTATGATAATCTCTAGTTGCATCCATGTTGCTGCAAATGGCATTATTTCATTCTTTTTTATGGCTGAGTAGTATTCCATTGTATATATGTACCACATCTTCTTTATCCATTCATCTGTCAATGGACATTTAGGTTGTTTCCACGTTTTGGCTATCATGAATAGTGCTTCTATTAAAATAGGGGTGCATGTATCTTTTTGAATTAAAGTTTTCTCTGGGTATATGCCCAGGAGTGGGATTGCTGGGTCATATGGTAATTCTATTTTTAGCTTTCTGAGGAACCTCCATACTGTTTTCCACAGTGGCTGCACCAACTTACGTTCCCACCAACAGTGTAGGAGGGTTCCCTTTTCTCCACACCCTCTCCAGCGTTTGTTATTTGCAGACTTTTTAATGATGGCCATTCTGACCACTGTGAGGTGGTACCTCATTGTAGTTTTTGATTTTCATTTCTCTAATAATTAGTGATGTTGAGCATTTTTCATGTACCTACTGGCCATCTGTATGTCTTCTTGGGAGAAATGTCTATTAAGGTCTTCTGCCCATTTTTCAATTGGGTTGTTTGGTTTTTTGTTGTTGAGTTGCATGAGCTGTTTGTATATTTTGGAGTTAAGCCTTTGTCAGTCGCATCATTTGCAAATATTTTCTTCCATTCCGTGGGTTGTCTTTTCTTTCTTTTCTTTCTTTTTTTTTTTTTTTTAAGGTTTCCTTTGCTGTGTAAAAGCTTGTAAATTTGATTAGGTCCCATTTGATTATTTTTGTTTTTATTTCTGTTGCCTTAGGAGTTGACCTAAGAAAACATTGGTACAATTTATGTCAGAGAATATTTTGCCTATGCTCTCTTCTAGGAGTTTATGGTGTCATGTCTTATGTTTAAGTCTTTTTAAGCCATTTTGAGTTTATTTTTGTGCGTGGTGTGAGGGTGTGTTCTAACTTTACTGATTTACATGCATCTGTCCAACTTTCCCAGCACCACTTGCTGAAGAGAAGATTTTTTCCCCCATTTTATATTCTTGCCTCCTTTTTCAAAGATTAATTGACCATAGGTGTGTGGGTGTATTTCTGAGCTCTGTATTCTGCTCCATTGATTCGTATGTTTTTATACCAGTATCACACTGTTTTGATTACTGTAGCTTTGTAGTATTGTCTGAAGTCCAGGAGAGTTATGCCTCCTGCTTTGTTTTTTTCCTCAGGATTGCTTTGGCAATTCTGGGTCTTTTATGATTCCATATAAATTTTTGGATTATTTGTTCTAGTTCTGTGAAAAATGCCATGGGTAATTTGATAGGGATTGCATTAAATCTGTAGGTTGCTTTGGGTAGTGTGGCCATTTTAACAATGTTAATTCTTCCAATCCAAGAGCATGGAATATCTTTCCATTTCTTTGAATTGTCTTTAATTTCCTTTATTAATGTTTTATGGTTCTCAGCATATAAGTCTTTCACCTCCTTGGTCAGGTTTATTCCTAGGTATTTTATTTTTTGGTGCTATTTTAAAAGGTATTGTTTTTTTTACATTCCCTTTCTGACATTTCATTGTTAGTGTAAAGAAATGCAACTGATTTTTTAATGTTAATCTTGTATCCTGCTACTTTGCTGAATTCATTTATTAGATCTAGTAGTTTTTGTGTGGAGTCCTTAGGGTTTTCTATATATAGTATCGTGTCATCTGCATAGAGTGACAGTTTTACCTCTTCCAAGAAGGAGTCACTTTTAAAACTTTATATCACCACAGTAATTGCTACCATAAAATGGAATACCACAATAGTTAGCCATAATGAAAGGTTAACAGTAAAATAGATGTAGTAGGAAAAAACCCCACAGTGTTAGTAAATCTAGAAAGCTATGGCTGTTGGTTGAAAGTTTGGAGACTGAGCCCCCTCTCCTTGGAAAGTGGTAGGTGTTAAAAACCCACCAACCTGAAGCTTTCTCCTTGATAAACCCAGAAGGCTTGGAAAAACATTAAAGGACAAATGACTTGAATATATGATTCCAGGTTATTTAGCATCAAGTTTTGGAATGCCCTTAACTTACCTTTTAACCCCTCAGCATCATACCCTTTGTGAAATTCTATCTTGGCACTTTTGAACCAGCTTCCTGAAACTATCTGTTTTGTTTTCTGTCACATCCCCAGTGTCTAGAACATTACCTAGACACATAGTACATGCTCAACACAGAGTGAATAAGTTCATTGTGACAGGACTTGTTTTTTGTCCCCTATTAGTAAATCCCTTGAGAGCAGGGACTAGGTCCTAACCACCTTTGTCTCACAGGCCCAATAAATATTTCTTGAATTGAATTAGAAGATGAGGTATCAATTAGAGATGCCCTTTTTCTCCTGGGGGTGATTGTTCACAAAATGTAAGCAAAGATTCTAATGAACAGCATTTTCAGAACCTCAAGACACACAATGATAACACTGTTTTACAATTCTGTCCTCTCATTGCTAATTTTTCCTTTGTGCTGTCCCACCTCTGGGTAGCTTTCAAAGGGCCTGATTTATTAAGCAAAGGTCCTGCTGATTGCTTCTATCTTATACTAATCTCAGTGCAAGCAAAGTCTGGGTGTCATTAAGCAGTTTAATGAATCTCTGTTGAGCGCTGGGGTAACAGGAGTGAGAAAATGTTAGATCATTGCTGTTCCCTCATTCTCTTGACCAAACCTAGCAGGCCTCTGAGTTTACACAATAGAACATTTAGCAAAAGTGCCATCAGTCATGGATAGTTCTTTGAGAGCAAGAAACGTTAAGCAAAATGAAATTTCTTTCATATAAGTTTATATATAAGTTTGATCTATGTTTCCCTTTGTCACTGAGCAGTGAGGGGACACAGGCTAGAGGAGTGATTGCACAGAAGTGAGAAACACAGATGTGTTGCTTATGTGTCTACCTTAAAGGAAATGATTTCTGTAAACTAAACTCCATCCTGAAATAGCAAGCGTGCTGCATCCATATTCTCAACAAACAGGATACATCTATGAAAGAGCAGGCCGAGGGGACCAGCATTATCTGGGCACCCACCACGTGCTAGGCCAGTGGTTCTCAAAGTATGGCCACTGGATCAGCTGCCTCAGCCTTACAGAACTTGTTAGAAATGCAGCTTCTCAGGCCCTGACCTACACCTACTGAAACAGAAATTATGGGGGCCCAGCACGACAGATGTGTGGTTGTGTGTGTGTGTGTGTGTGTGTGTGTGTGTGTGTGTGTATGTGTATGATTTTTCTTCTTTTTTGGCTGCACCTCACGGCATGTGGGATTTTAGTTCTCCAACCAGGATCAAACCTGTACCCCCTGCAGCGGAAGCACGGAGTCTTAACTACTGGACCGCCAGGGAAGTCCCAGCAGTGTGGTTTTAACCAGCCTTCTATGTGACTCTGACATAAAAGACCAGCCTGAGAGCTAGTAGGCTAGGCATTTTGTACACATTCATTTAATCCTCTTAGATCCTAAAAAGTAGGCATTGGTCCCCATTTACCCGTAAGGAAACTGAGACTCAGTGAAGTTCATACGTTTACACAACTAAAAATGGAGATATCAGGAGATCTGTTGGCAATCCTATGATTTTTCAGCTTGAATCAGTGTTTCTCAAACTGTAATGTGTAATCAAATCACTTAGAGATTACATGTTAAAATGCAGATTCTGATTCAGAGTCTGGAGTGAGCCTGGGAGTGGGTGGAGTTAACAAGCTCCAGGTGTTGCCAGTGCTGCTGGTGCAGAGCACTCTGAGTGGGGAGGCATCAGGAATGGCAGCGTGGTCCCCAGACCTGCAGCCCTGGCCTCACCTGGGAAATTGTTAGAGATCCAATTCTAGGCAGAAGTTTGAGAATCACTATCATATTTCCATATTAGAAAACTCAGTATTTGCCAGGTATGAAGCAAAGTGGTGCTTACGTGGTAGGTATTTGAAAGCAATTAAAAGAGAAGCTGGACAAGGGATAAAAGATAAAACATCTAAGCCTGAATGGTCGCTTGCATTAAGTGTTTTCCCATGAGATAAGCATAGAAAAATGATTATCACTGGGCTACATCATGAGAGTCCTTCTCTGTGTGAAGGCTTTTGCAAGTGCATGTTGAATGTAGGGCCAGTGGACACTAGTGAGAGAAGTAAGAGAAGTTTTGACCAAGGGATACCAGCCATATCTGAACATGCTAGATCGAAGACTGCACAAAAGGTTGTTTAAGTTTTTCCAAGAAAATACCTAACAGCACAGGAGATATTTATTTTCAGCAAATTAACAAAAAAAAAAAAAAGCAGCTTGAGATCCTTCTTTTTAATCTTGTGTAATCTTAAATATTCATATGCATTTTCATATATATCAAACCAATGCATGTTGCTTTGATATAAGTAACATTTTAAATTACCATCAAGATAAAAGAGCAGAGGTGATGTTACTTTGAGTCTGTAAGGCTCATAAAATTAACCGAAGTGCGGAGATCTGACACGGAGCATCAATTGGTATCCAGGCAACTTCTCCTCTGTCTCGGTGCTATAGTATTTTGAGAAACCAGACTCAGAGTACGTGAGAACAACGACAACAACTTGTCCATGGCTTTGGGAGCTTATGTAAAGGTAACCATTGAGGACAGGGATCCAGAATGTTGCATGAGGCGTTTTCTTTCAGTGTTTGGAGAACACTGTTGGTGTTTGTTTGCTGTTTGGGAATTTTGAGAAGTGTATCTTCAAGTGGTTTTTGAAAATAGAGCAGATAGAAAGGATCTTTGATCTATGCATCAGATATTCATACCTTCTGAGGAAATACTCATCAAAGTATCTTCAGTAAAGAAAGATGATCAAAGAAATTCTGTATTAGACCACTCACTCTATCATTTTCCTTGCATGTAAATGAAGGGAGGGTCTCGAATGACTCAGTTCCCATAATCAAGTTTCTCATCCAGCGTTCAAACTCCACTGCATTACTGAAGTCATGTCATTATACGTGAAAGCGTTGTTTTGTCATGAAGTTTTTGGTCAAGAATGTTCACCCTTAAAGATTTCTTACACTGATTATTTAAGAGAATAGTGCTTTTCTTCATCTTAACCAGGTTTTTACCCTTTTCATCATATTTGGGGTGGGGAAGACGCAAAAAACAAGCAAACAACACAAAGCCAAAGGTTGAAAACTCTGATCAAAGCCAGCACTCTTCTGTATAATCAAGAAATACTTCAAAGTCACTTATCATTCCTTTACAAATGTATGTACAGATATGAACAATCATTTTGTTTTTTAAATAATATCTACTGGGTTTTATCACTGCATTGATTACGATGAGAAACTTAACAAAGAATCTCTCAGGGGCGCAGCAACTGGTTCAGGGACGAGGGTGCACTCAGGTGTTTGATAGCCTTGATTTCTCACCATCACACCAGCTCTTTTGCTTGTCATAGATTTGACGCTATCAGAGCACATGGATTTTTTTTTAAATCACTACTGTATTTGCTTTTTTTTAAAAAAACACTCATTTTATGGAAAACTTCCTTATCAGTATTCTACCATGAAATGCTTTAGAGCCATCCGTATTAAGTATAATCAACAAAGACCAATATGATGGTCAAATCATTAACAACAGTGTTTTCACCACAAGCTATAAGGTAAAGAACCTGGTTAACCTCAGTTCTTATGGACTCATATTTACTGAACTTCTATGTGCAAGTAGTATGTTAGCACTCAGTATACAAAGGTAATCAAGTGAGACACAGCTCCTGCTAAAAGTAGGACTTACAGTTGGGAAGGATAACAAACAATCAAATAAGTACACAGTTATGAACTGTAAAAAAAAAACGCAATAAAGGAAAAGTCCATTGAGAACATAGGACACTAGGACTTAACCTCGTGAGGGACTGGGATGGGCAGGAAATACCCGGGAAGGCTTCCCTGAGAAACCACCGTTCAGCTAAGATCTGCAGGATAAATAGGCAAAAGGAAGAGAATGGGTTGGGAAGCTTTCTGGGCAAGAGTCACATGTGCAAAGGCTCTGAGGTAGTAAAGAACATGGAAAAATGAGAGGGATGGCAGTGTGGCCTGCAAGCTGAAAGCCCAGGACAGAGTAGCAGGGGTCAGTGGTGCATCTGGGGAGCTGGCAGGGGCCAGGGTGAGCACAGCCTCATAGCCAGGTTGTCAAATGGGGCTGACCCTGAGACCGATTGGGAAGTGTGAGTTTTAAGCAGGAGAATGACAGGATTAAATGTACAGTTTTGCAAGATTACACTCATTGAACAGTTGAGAATGGGTTAGGTTGTGAGGGTTATTGCTGAGGTTAGAGTTAGACGAGAGCTGATGGTAGCCTTGTACTCTGACAGAGGAGAGAAATGGGTAATCCCAGAGGTGTTTAGAAGTGAGATTTTACAGGATTTGATGATGGACTAGTCATGAGGATGAGAGAAAAGAAAGCATCACGGATGACCCCCAGGCTCACATACTGGGAACCTGGTGATTTTAATTACGACTGATGCCTCGTATGACTGTCATTCCATGATGACAAAAGCAGATTCAGATATTTCTACTAAATGCTTTTCACACTCTCCCAAGGTGATTCTGAAATGAATGTTGAAGGAGGTATCTAGTATTTATTTGCTTGTTAGCTTGTTATTGTTGTGATCCTGGCCTTGACTCATTATTTTTTTAACATCTTTACTGGAGTATAATTGCTTTACAATGGTGGTTAGTTTCTGCTTTATAACAAATTGAATCAGCTATACATATATCACCATATCTCCTCCCTCTTGCGTCTCCCTCCCACCCTCCCTATCCCACCCCTCTAGGTGGACACAAAGCACCGAGCTGATCTCCCTGTGCTATGTGGCTGCTTCCCACTATCTATTTTACATTTGGTAGTGTATATATGTCCATGCCACTCTCTCACTACATCCCAGATTACCCTTCCCCCTGCCTGTGTCCTCAAGTCCATTCGCAACGTCTGCGTCTTTATTCCTGTCCTGCCCCTAGGTTCTTCAGAACCAATTTTTTTTTTTGATTCCATATATATGTGTGAGCATACGGGATTTGTTTTTCTCTTTCTGACTTACTTCACTCTGTATAACAGACTTTAGGTCCATCTACCTCAGTACAAATAACTGAATTTCATTTCTTTTTATAGCTGAGTAATATTCCATTGTATATATGTGCCACATCTTCTTTATCCATTCATCTGTCGATGGACACTTAGGTTGCTTCCATGTCCTGGCTATTGTAAATAGTGCTTCAGTGAACATTGTGGTACATGACTCTTTTTGAATTATGGTTTTCTCAGGGTATATGCCCAGTAGTGGGATTACTGGGTCGTATAGTAGTTCTATTTTTAGTTTTGTAAGGAACCACCATATGGTTCTCCATAGTGCCTGTATCAATTTACATTCCCACCAACAGAGCAAGAGGGTTCCCTTTTCTCCACACCCTCTCCAGAATTTATTATTTGTAGATTTTTTGATGATGGCCATTCTGACTGGTGTGAGGTGATACCTCATTATAGTTTTGATTTGCATTTCTCTAATGATTAGTGATGTTGAGCACCCTTTCATGTGTTTGTTGGCAATCTGTATATCTTATTTGGAGAAATGTCTATTTAGGTCTTCTGCCCATTTTTGGATTGGGTTGTTTTTTTGATATTGAGCTGCATGAACTGCTTGTATATTTTGGAGATTAATCCTTTGTCAGTTGCTTCACTTGCAAATATTTTCTCCCATTCTGAGGGTTGTCTCTTCATCTTGTTTATAGTTTCCTTTGCTGTGCAAAAGCTTTTAAGCTTCATTAGGTCCCATTTGTTTATTTTTGTTTTTATTTCCATTTCTCTAGCAGGTAGGTCAAAAAGGATCTTGCTGTGATTTATGTCAGAGTGTTCTGCCTATGTTTTCTTTTAAGAGTTTTATAGTGTGTGGCCTTACATTTAGGCCTTTAATCCATTTTGAGTTTATTTTTGTGTATGGTGTTAGGGAGTGTTCTAATTTCATTCTTTTACATGTAGCTGTCCAGTTTTCCCAGCACCACTTATTGAAGAGGCTGTCTTTTCTCTGTTGTATATTCTTGCCTCCTTTATCAAAGATGAGGTGAACATATATGCATAGGTTTCTCTCTGGGCTTTCTATCCTGGTCCATTGATCTATATTTCTGTTTTTGTGCCAGTACCATAATGTCTTGATTACTGTAGCTTTGTAGTATGGTCTGAAGTCCGGGAGCCTGATTCCAACAGCTCCATTTTTCTTTCTCATGATTGCTTTGGCTATCTGGGGTCTTTTGTGTTTCCATACAAATTGTGAAATTTTTTGTGCTAGTTCTGTGAAAAATGCCATTGTTTAGTTTGATGGGGATTGCATTGAATCTGTAGATTGCTTTGGGTACTGTAGTCATTTTCACAATGTTGATTCTTCCAATCCAAGAACATGGTATATCTCTCCATCTGTATTTATCATCTTTAATATCTTTCATCAGTGTCTTATAGTTTTCTGCATAGAGGTCTTTTTTCTCCTTAGGTAGGTTTATTCCTAGGTATTTTATTCTTTTTGTTGCAATAGTAAATGGGAGTGTTTCCTTAATTTATCTTTCAGATTTTTCATCATTAGTGTAGAGGAATGCAAGAGAGTTCTGTGCATTAATTTTGTATCCTGCTACTTTACCAAATTCATTGATGAGCTCTAGCAGTTTTCTGGTAACATCTTTAGGATTCTCTATGTATAGTATCAGGTCATCTGCAAACAGTGACAGCTTTACTTCTTCTTTTCCAATTTGGATTTCTTTTTTTTTTTTTCTTCTCTGATTGCCATGGCTAAAACTTCCAAAACTATGTTGAATATTAGTGGTGAGAGTGGGCAACCTTGTCTTGTTCCTGGTCTTAGTGGAAATGGTTTCTGTTTTTCACCATTGAGAATGATGTTGGTTGTGGGTTTGTAAAATATGGCCTTTATTATGTTGAGGTAAGTTCCCTCTATGCCTACTTTCTCGAGGATTATCATAAATTGGTGTTGAATTTTGTTGAAAGCTTTTTCTGCATCTATTGAGATGATCATATGGGTTTTATCCTTCAGTTTGTTAGTATGGTGTATCACATTAATTGATTTGCATATATTGAAGAATGCTTGCATTCCTGGGATAAACCCCACTTGATCATGGTGTATGATCCTTTTAATGTGCTGTTGGATTCTGTTTGCTAGTATTTTGTTGAGGCTATTTGCATCTATGTTCATCAGTGATATTGGCCTGTAGTTCTCTTCTTTTGTGAACATCTTTCTCTGGTTTTGGTATCAGAGTGATGGTGGCCTCGTTGAATGAGTTTGGCAGTATTCCTCCCTCTGCTATATTTTGGAAGAGTTTGAGAAGGATAGGTGTTAGCTCTTCTCTAAATGTTTGATAGTATTCGCCTGTGAAGCCATCTGGTTCTGGGCTTTTGTTTGCTGGAAGAATTTTGATCACAGTCTCAATTTCAGTGCTTGTGATTGGTCTGTTTATATTTTCTATTTCTTCTTGGTTCAGTCTCGAAAGGTTGTACTTTTCTAAGAGTTTGTCCATTTCTTCCAGGTTGTCCATTTTATTGGCATATAGTTGCTTGTAGTAATCTCTCATGATCCTTTGTATTTCTGCAGTATCAGTTGTTACTTCTGCTTTTTCATCTAATTCTATTGATTTGAGTCTTCTCCATTTTTTTCTTGATGAGTCTGGCTAATGGTTTATCAATTTTGTTTATCTTCTCAAAGAACCAGCTTTTAGTTTTATTGATCTTTGCTATTGTTTCCTTCATTTCTTTTTCATTTATTTCTGATCTGATCTTTATGATTTCTTTCCTTCTGCTAACTTTAGGGGTTCTTTTGTTCTTGCTTCTCTAATTGCTTTAGGTGTAAGGTTAGGTTGTTTATTTGAGACATTTCTTGTTTCTTGAGGTAGGGTTGTATTGCTATAAACTTCCCTCTTAGAACTGCTTTTGCTACATCCCATAGGTTTTGGGTTGTTGTGTCTCCATTGTCATTTGTTTCTAGGTATTTTTTTATGTCCTCAGTGATCTCTTGCTTATTAAGTAGTGTATTGTTTAGCCTCCATGTGTTTGTATTTTTTCCAGATTTTTTCCTGTAACTGATATCTAGTCTCATAGCATTGTGGTCAGAAAAGATACTTGATACGATTTCAATTTTCTTAAATTTACCAAGGCTTGATTTGTGACCCAGGATATGATCTATCCTGGAGAATGTTCCATGAGCATTTGAGAAGAAAGTGTATTCTGTTGTTTTTGGATGGAATGTCCCATAAATATCTATTAAGTCCATCTTGTTTAATGTATCATTTAAAGCTTGTGCTTCCTTATTTATTTTCATTTTGGATGATCTGTCCATTGGTGAAAGTGGGGTGTTAAAGTCTCATACTATGATTGTGTTACTCTTGATTTCCCCTTTTATGGCTGTTAGCATTCGCCTTATTTATCGTGTGCTATGTTGGGTGCATAAATATTTACAATTGTTATATCTTCTTCTTGGATTGATTCCCTTCATCATTATGTAGTGTCCTTCTTTGTCTCTTATAATAGTCTTTGTTTTAAAGTCTATTTTGGCTGATATGAGAATTGCTACTCCAGCTTTCTTTTGATTTCCATTTGCATGGAATATCTTTTTCATCCCCTCACTTTCAGTCTGTATGTGTCCCTAGGTCTGAAGTGGGTCTCTTGTAGACAGCATATATACAGGTCTTGTTTTTGTATCCATTCAGCCAGTGTGTGTCTTTTGGTTGGAGCATTTAATCCATTTATGTTTAAGGTAGTTATCGATATGTGTCTTCCTATGTTACCATTTTCTTAATTGTTTGGGGTTTGTTATTGTAGGTCTTTTCCTTCTCTTGTGTTTCCTGCCTAGAGACGTTCCTTTAGCATTTGTTGTAAAGCTGGTTTGGTGCTGCTGAACTCTCTTAACTTTTGCTTGTCTGTAAAGGTTTTAATTTCTCCTCAAATCTGAATGAGATCCTTGCTCGGTAGAGTAATCTTGGTTGTAGGTTTTTCTCTTTCATCACTTTAAATATGTCCTGCCAGTCTCTTCTGCCTTGCAGAGTTTCTGCTGAAAGATCAGCTGTTAACCTTATGGGGATTCCCTTGTGTGTTATTTGTTGGGTCATAGTGTAGGCATATGTTTAATTTTGTAAGAAACTACCAGACCTTTTTCGTAGTGTCTGTACCACTTTAAACACCCTCCAACATGTGAGAGTTCTACTTGTTCCACATACTTGACAGAATTTCCTTTTTAGACATTCTGGTGGATGTGTAAAGAAAATATCGTCTTAAAATGATTATTCTTTAAGAGGAAAACAATCAAATGACCCTGAAATCACACATACACGCACGTGTACACACACACACCCAGAATTCGTAGTGCTTTTGAGCCAAGCATAATCAGGTATCTGTACACAAAGCATTTAGCACAAGGACAGTAACACTTGTGGGAACCTATAGTATTTTAAGGAATTAAAAGATTGGAATTATGATTTTTTTCCCCCAAAAAACAGGCTATAAGCTTCCAAGGCCTTGCTAAGAAATTCCAGCTTTGAGCTCTGGCAGGAGTGGCACAGGCAAGGCCAGCAGTATTCACATTGCAGAACCTTAGTGCTGAAGCCTGGGGGACACATGATATCAGAATTCTTAGTCATTACTGTATGCATTTCCATTACAAAAGGGAAAACAAAAACACTACACTCTGGAGAGATTGGCTGACGTGTAACCATTGAATTACGATTTCTTTTCTTTGCTTTAGCATGCATGTGACAAAACCTATCGATAGCAGAGATTGAAACCCTCCCCAAAATTACACAGAAAATTGTATTCAGACACATGCCCTTCACTGAACCCAGGGATATTGTCCTCAGACCCCAGTTTAACAACCTTGCGCCGGGGCTTCCCTTCTGGGGCCTGCCTGTAGAGAGCAACGTGACAAAGAGAAGTGGTTTTAGATGGAGAGAGCTGGGTTTGAAATTGGGATCTGCTGCGTGCTAGCTGTGTGGTTCAGACAAGCCCCTCAACTTCTCGAAACCTCAGCTTCTGCATCTGTCAGAAGGAATGACAACCTTTCCTCCTTTCAAGGGTGCTGTAATGACTAGATTGTAAATGTAGAGCTGCTAGCACCGTGCAAACATGTAAGAGATGGCTGCTTTGGTCACAGGAGAAGTGGTTCCTCCTCTCTTCCTGCCCACAGGCCTCTCCTGGCTGCCCACCAGAGAGTGCCAAACTACAGGACCACTCGTTCTCTGTATTTCTTCAGTGAACCTGACTGAGAATTATGAGGAAATAATTTTGGGTTTTTTTGTTTTGTTTTTTTTTGCGGTAAAAAAACACTGCTGTGGCCTCTCCCATTGCGGATGGAGCGCAGGCTCCGGACGCGCAGGCTCAGCGGCCATGGCTCACGGGCCCAGCCGCTCCACGCCATGTGGGATCTTCCCGGACCGGGGCACGAACCCGTGTCCCCTGCATCGGCAGGCGGACTCTCAACCACTGCGCCACCAGGGAAGCCCTGAGGAAATAATTTTAATAAAAGCATTCATACCAAGTTATAAATGATGGGTGGGTTTAGCCTTCCAAGAAGAAAATTGTAATTCTAAAAGAATTGTTTTCATTCACATGAATCTTTGGTTGTAAAAGGAGGTATCTGGGAGAGGCAGGAAGATAACCTGAGTTGGAAGCTTCAGTAAAAACCTAGCACTGCTGGGGTGTGATGGGCAAACTGTCCTCAGGCACTGCTCTTACCACAGAGGATTGTGAAGGGAATTATGACCTGACACAGCCCTGCAGAACCTCTGCGTGCAAAGCAAGTGGTGATTGGTTGTTTGAGGAGTACTTCCAGTTTCTGCTGCTGTCCCTAACGAAGAGCCCATCAGAGACAGATGAGCCAATTGAGGGCCACAGGTTTATGGGGATGCAGCGTGCTCAGCTCAGAAATCGCTGAATGCAACATCCTGTGTGGAGAAAGTCCAGAGCCACCTCAGCAGACAGACCCGGTACCTCTCCTCTCCCCTCCTCCCTGTCCCCTCTTCTCCCTTCAGGGGCAGGTGCACATTTCCGACCCAAAGGCAGGGTTGGACTGTGCATCTGCTGGACCTTGGGCTTCATCTAGTTCCGTCGAGACTAGATGGAGCACAAAGCCTACACTGACCTCCTAGGAGGCCCACAGTTCAATCAGCTGGCCTGCAGAAGTCAACGAAAGACAAGAAAGTGGCCATGGGGCTTTGTTCCTAAAGGAGAGATGTATTGTGAGTCAAAGAGAAAAGCTAAGCATTTAAAGATCACTTGCTTTTGAGCTGAAGCTGACTGAGAAAAAGTTGTATTCATTTGGTTATCAGAAATTCATACTGCACTCAGTAGCTTTGTAGCAAATGATCTTTATTTGTAAAGAAAAAACATAAAACAGTTGTTCACAGAAGAAATAAAAAGTTCCCACAGTTACGGGATAAATAAGCCACAGCCCTTAGTCACATATAAGGCCAAGATCTCACACAGGCTGGCTGTGTAATTTTTTCTGTAATTATGTGGAATGAACTGTGCAGAATAATTCATACAAAACCCCTATTTTAACACTTCAGTTTTACATGATGATTTTTCAATGGTTCAATCAAGCTGGAACATTTTACTGTATCTGAAATATATGGGACTTCTGGCTGTTACAGCTGATGCTGCTAAACATACTAATCTTCCCCCCATAAACAGTCCTACATACTCATCTGTCTTGTTTTTCAGGTTAATTTATTCCATTCATTCAGTGCTTACAAATGTGTGATGGTTTGAGAAACTGGAAGTAGGTGGATTTAGCAGCAAAGCAGCATGATTATAATCATGATAAAGCTAGGTGTGCCCCAGTAACAGTGTCTTAGTTATAAACACCAGAAATACAGAACCCCCAAAGAAAGCATATTTATTATTTCTAATGTTAATAACTGCACTAAACATTTGACAGATATGTACTGAGCATTAGCCCAAAAAAATTGATACCGAGAAAGAACTAGGTGCAAAATTGAATCTAAAGTTCAGACTTTATGAAGAAACATTTAGTAAATTGACTGTCTATAACTGAAGTGCATTTGAAGAGCTTTGGGGGAAAGTTTTTTAATATCCTAGGCTTAAATTTAGATTGCTTTTATATTACAGGAAAAATGTATAGCATGTCTGAAATATAAACAGAGTACATATAAAAATCTTAAATTTTGTTTTAAATTTTGGTTTTTTGTCTTTCTGCATTTCTGCAGACTGTCAAAATGAGAACAGCTGACTGGAGATCTAGACGTCTTGCTTAGAAAGTGTATCCCTTGGGTATCTCCCTGCTGTCAGGCTCAAGCATTCTATAAGTGTCTGGATGTAACAGAGAATTTGTAGTATTATCAGCTGGTGTCCATCTTTCATCTGTTCATATTATCTGTGCAACTTCTTGTTTTCTTGAATTTTTCAGAGTTTTTAATGAAATTGTTTGGCTGGAAATGTAACTAATACCATATTTTAAATCTCTTTTTCTTGCTTTACCAAACTTCTGAACAACTTTAGATTCACAAGGTTCATCGTGACTCAGGAGATAATTCTCAAACAGGTGAGAATACTTCAATTTCACTCATACATACTCAGGTGGAATTTGTGGGTTCAAGTCTATGAATCACTCTGAAGAAGTCTGGATTGACAGTCACCACCCCAGAACTTGGATTGCTGATATCTGAGTGCTGATACTGAAAGGTCTGAGAGCGAGGTTAAAAGCAGGATCCCTTAAAAAGCTTTGAATCTTCATTCACGGCAACCTTTTCTACTGAATGCCTTCTTCATCCTGGTTTCTTTTGCTGACTAGAAACCATGGAGAGCAAGATAAACTGAAAATAGAGAGTGGCCTGAAAGTCCAGGGGACACACATTATTATACCATAGTTAGTCTTCGCTTTCTTTGCAGCAGTCAGTGACTACATACAATTAGAAGATGTGAATGGGCCCTCGCCAGGCAGTCAGGAGCAGCAAATCACCATTTCAGCTGCCCACATCCTCACATCATACCTTGAGCAAGACTCTCACTGCCTGACTCCTGGTTTCCTCTGCCATAAAAAGAGGAGGCTGCTAATGACTTCTACATTTGAAAGGTCTAGAATTCTTTGATCATTAGAGGGGAAAATCAGTCTGCTACCAAAGATTTAAAATTCTCGTTCCTGCACACACACCACACATTCTCTCCCTTGTTGGTGGCTTTCCCAGCCACTGAGGCATAAAGTTGGACCCTGGGCTACTTACTTTAGTGCCTTTCCTGGATTCTAAAATGGACCATATTTTTACCTACTCAGAAAGATTTCATTTGCTCTTTCTGAGCTTCAGTTTCTTCATTTGTAAAATGAATTAACAATGCCTATGAGAATTAAAGGAGAAAATGTATATAATGTCTAGCAGTACCTGGCGTTTAACTGTTTGGTATACTTCTCCTCTTCCCTCTACACTTTTTCTCTGTCTCTCTCTTTCACAGATGTTTTAGTTTATTTCTTTAACCTAGTGAGAGTATTATTTTAACTTACTTAAGAGCTTCTGAGTGTCAAAAACTGTTATAAGCATTTTCATATCCTTTACAGTGCCCAGTATTGCCTTGCACATAATAGACACTCAATAAATACAGAACATTGATTAACTGAAACCATCCCATCTTGGAAAGCATAAGTTCCACCATTTATTAACTCTTGGACCTTAAGCTACCCACATAATCTCTCCAAGTTTAAATTTCCTCATCAGTAAAATGGGGATTGCACTATGTAGCTTTCAGAATTGTAATGATTATTTAAGATAATTACTATATTTAAAATAAATAGTAAGGCACAATGTCTGGTGCATAGTAGATGCTCAGTAAGTGGTAGCTATTTTTTTTTTAATTGATGACACTGTATCCTTTTTTGCCATTGAGTATAGCTATTTGAATCTCTCTTATCCTTCTTTTCTCTGGTTTTAAAGTTCATTCCACAACATCTTTTGAGAGAATGAATAAATGAATTCTTTGATTTAAATGGCCTTTATTGAATAAATAATTTCTCCAAACTTTTAGTCTTTTCTATTGCTATAGATTTTCTTAATTTTAGCTGAGATAAAAGAAAGAATAAGCATTATCCATCTTTGAATAATTATTTCTAGTGAATGATTTAGAATTCAACCAGCCAGCCTGGGCTATAGCCTCCCTAGTTTAGTTTTATTTGGAAACTACATTTTGAGGAATTCTTGTGCTCTTTAATCCTGAATTTAATCTTAAATATTTAATAAGTTAGATTTAATTTGTTATCTGGTAAACAACTGTTAGGAATGTGTATGATTATTACATTCCTAAATGTAATAGGCTAAATCCAATGTCTTGCAAGTGACCACTATTATTTCCTCAGGGTTTGAAAGATGTAATATGATCTTAACAATATAATTTTATAGGTATCTTATAAAGAAGTACTGAAACTCAAATCCAAGGCTAGGAAAATTATTAAGGCAGGGTCTGAAAGAAAATTATACAAAGGGGTAGTAAAATAGTTTAAGTTAGGTATTTAAGACAAGGTCTTATGGCTGGCTATGTTGTTCAGATTAACTTTATAATAGTTCTGCCTTCCACTTTATGCTATATAAATATAATTCAAGTTTCATTACTGATTTAACCTTTTTAAAATTGAATCAGATGTTTAATGACATTAAAGTAAATGGTTAAAAAGGTGAGCTAAAGAAATATCTAAGACATACTATAAAGTGATAGCAAGTAGTAGAATAATATTATAACATGATCCCACATTTGCTTAAAAAGAGGTATACATGCAGATGAACAAATGTAATTAATAATAGGCAAACATGAACTTTATATTTACTATGTAGCAGGCACTGTTCTAAGTGCTATCTATGAATTAACTTGTTTACATCTCACAACAGCCTATGAATGCAGTGCTATAACTATCCCCACTTTGCAGGTGTGGATACTGAGACACAGAGAAGGAACGTTCCCAAAGTTGCACAGTATTAGATGGCATAGTGGAGATTGGAGTTTTGGCAATTTGGCTCTGGAACTGGTTATCTTAGTTACTATGCTCTCTTGCACTTTTTTTGGTGTCAGTAGACAGTTCTTTAAAAAGCATTGCATCTTCTTTTCTTTCTTGGAATATGATCATTTATCAGTGTCTAAGAAAAGCATCCCCCTGCTGAAACCTGCACATCTGCCTCCTTTCTGCACAGTGAGGAGAAATTCTGTGTTATGGCTAAGTTTCTCTCCTTGCTCATGGGTTACTCCTACAAGAAGCAAATGCCCTGAAAATGCAATTTTCTGAAGCCACCTCTGCTTCCCTGACATTTTTATCCTTTGGTCCTCACTGGTAGCATGCACCGTTTGATTAGATCTCACATTAATGTGACAGCACATTTTAAGCATTAAATTCAAAGTCTGCAAAGACTTACACAGATTTTTTTTCCCTCAGAAAACAAGGACAAAAGTGAGAGTTAAATTGTTGGAATTTGTTCGGATTAGAAAACTGCTTTTTCTTCTCTTCATTCCTGGGATCAACAGTCTGCATCATTTGATGAAATCATATCCTCAGGAGAACCTAGAAAACCATCAAGAGGTCTTTTACAGAGGGACCTAAACTTGGTCCAAATTAGTTTCTCAAACTCTACTCTCTGTGAACTTGACTAGTATTTTATTTCCTCAAATATCCCCATAGAAGCCTTCCCCACCCATGGAAATGTATTGTCCTTCATGTCAAAATGAATCCCTCAAAATTTCCCCCCGTTTGTTTTTTTGTTTTTTGTTTTTGTTTTTTTCCCGTACGCGGGCCTCTTCACTATTGTGGCCTCTCCCGCTGCGGAGCACAGGCTCCGGACGCGCAGGCTCAGCGGCCATGGCTCACGGGCCCAGCCGCTCCGCGGCATGTGGGATCTTCCCGGACCGGGGCACGAACCCGCGTCCCCTGCATCGGCAGGCAGACTCTCAACCACTGCGCCACCAGGGAAGCCTTCCCCCAAGTTTTAATGTTTATTTTCAAGAAGATATTTATTAATGGGACTAAGTAACCCTTAATAATAAGCTCCATTACAATGTAATGTGGTACCACAAGGAAAAGATGTCATTTTACAATTAATATGACTGATAATTCTGTGTGTGTTGATGATTTGAAGAGACAGTGGCTCACTATTTCTTAAAAATATTTTACAGTGCTTAAAAAGTAACCTCGTTTTCTTTGGAGAATGAGGGAAAAAATATGTCTAAACTTTGCCTGTGAATAAGCTTGAAAACTAATCACTCTCAATTACTACTCTGAAATCCTTAGAGTCTCATTCATTCAGACACAAGAACAGGAGGAAAGAGTCCATTGATGTGAAATCAATATCATCTCGAGGCAGTGATGGTAAGTTTTTCAGATTTCCTTGACTTTAAAGTGTAGAAAATGACACAGGAATATATTTAAGAATTCCTCAGCATATAAACAAAACCCCAAAGAATAGGATTACAACTAAACTGGCTTTTTTCCTGTAGATGGAAAAAATTTTAGGCCTTTTTATTCTTTTTTTACTTTTTATATAGTCTTTGCCTTTTCTGTGAAATGACTCCATGCTTGTTCCTTTATGGCCTAACGTGTGTTAGGCCACATAACCACTAGAGCAGCTCAGTTTCAATAGCTAGGTCACTCTTAGCTGCTATCCTTCAGGTCCTTCAGGTCACAATGGGAAACCTGAGCCTGAGAGAAGTGGCTGAACTAGCAAGGACCAAAGACTCTAGGGATAAGATGTATAATTCATAGAGGAAGATGGATAGACCACAAGGCATGCAAGGGATTGGGACCAAGAACGTGAAGGAAGAAAATGGATTGAAATTTTTCCCGATGGGCTGAGGGTGTAGATAGATGAAGAGGGTATCCATTTTAGAGGATAATGGATGAGGGCATTTCAACTGGATTAGTTCAGTTTTCAGAATAGAGTTTGAGATGGGATCATCCATTCTCTCTCCAGAGCATGGGAGAAGTGAAGGCTGAAGAGTATAGAAGGGCAGCAATGGTGGCTGCTATGGCAGTGGAGATGGCTACAAAGATGGCTGACCGGCAGGCAGGCTCTGCTGACATCAGCTACATTAAGTTATCAGCTCTATAACATGCGAGTTCTATTCCCTCCTGCCTGCCTCTCAGGGAGGGGTAGGAAGATCTGAGGAGAACAATGCTTTTCAAATAAAGCTTCTACCTTTTGGATTTTGAACCACATGTAAAGATAGGACATTTTAGATGGAGAGGATAATGGGTGAAGGAATTTCAACGGGATTAGCTCAGTTTTTACAGATGAGAGCTAGACCCACCGTGGGCTCCTGGTGCTAAGAACCTAAAGTCTTAGGAGTGCCCGGCCCTAACTCAGAATAAGAGGGGCTCATTCTTCTGCCCACCCCACCCTGGCCACGGATCGTGCCTCCCCTCCTACACTACAGTCATCCAGTTACCCGGCCTGTGGCTGAGGACTGAAAGTGACGGAACTGCCCAAGTTGGGCTTTAGTGACTTACGGGAAAGTAACTCCTGGGGGATCATTAGGCTGTTGGGATGAGGCCTCCGGATCCCATCAACCTTCTCTGAAATCCCCCTGTGGACCTGAGACTCATAAAGCCTTCCTGTCATCAATGTTCCAGGCCAGACCACCCTTTCCAGTCCCTGGCAAGTAGTGGCTGAGCTCTCAGCCTTTTAGGACTAAGAGATGGGTGAATTCATTGCTTTATGGGGAGCAGTGGAGGACAGCAGTCCTGTGGGAATCAGGCCCCCAAGTCCGTGCAGGGTTCCTTTGCTGCACTTCAGCGCAGCTGAGCCACTAGAACCAGATACAACTTTCTTGACTTCTCTCCAGCACCAAGCCTACAGAATCGTCGCTACCCATCCATGGCAAGGATCCATTCCATGACCATCGAGGCTCCCATCACAAAGGTGAGTAGCAGCTGCTGCCCCGACTCTGCAATCAGGGCCACTGAACACTAGGCTATATTCTGGAGATAACGTGATGAATGGCATACTAATACCTATATCATGGAGTTTACAGTCTAGTAAAGGAAACAGATATTAAACAAATAAACACATAATAAATACGTAGTCATAAATTGCAATAACTGCCGTAAAGGAAAACAACAGGTTTCTATGAGGGAAAATTAGGTTAGGGCCCTAGTTTGGTTGGGTGAGAGGGCTGGTCAGGGAGGGTCTCTCTCTAGAGGAAGTAATGTTTGAAGTAAGACCTGAAGGATACAAAGATGTTAGGAGAAGAGGATTCTAGGCAGCAGGCACAGCAAGGCATGAGCACTGAGGTGGGAAAAGGAGGGAATGGAGCAAACGAGGACCTGAAAGAAAGTCAGGTGTGACTGGAGCTTGGAGAGCAGAGGGGAGAAATGGTGACATGGAGTTGTGCCGGGCTCAGTTCATTCTGGCCAATAGAGCTGAAGAGTTTAAAGTAGGGGAGTGACATGACCAGATACGTTTATTGAAAATAACACCAAGCTGCCATGCAGAGAATGGACTGGAGATGGCAAGAGTGAAAGAGAAGAGGACAGTTAGGGACCTTTTCCAGAATTCTAAGCAAGAAATTGTGTTAGCTGTACTAGAATTAGAGCAGTGGAGGTGGAGAGAAATGAGTAGATCAGGAAATATTTGGGGGTAAATTCAGTTCGTCTTGATGATGAATTATACTGTCAGGTAGGGAGAGAATTGAGGGAAAGTGATATGTCAACCAGGGCCTCCCAGGGTTTTGGTCTGAGCACAAGATTAATATCTTTTTTTCACGGCAATGTAGAAACCAGAGGAGTACAGCTCTTGTCTTTCATTTTCTGTTTGGTTTACTTGCTTGCTTTGCTTTGGGAAGAGGAGAGCAAGGTGTGAGTTTAGTTTTGGATATGTAAGTAAGATATTCCAATAGACATGTCAAGCAGGCAACTGAATATATAAATCTGAAAGTCAAAAAGGAGTTCAGGGCTGGGATATAAATTTGAGAGTCCTGGGCATGTGGATCGTATGTGTCCAAAGTCCTGGAGATGAAAGAGCTCATCTCTGAAAGGACTGTGGAGTGAGAGGAAGGCCCAGCACTAGTCTGAGGAACTGCAACCTGTAGAAGAGAGCTAAAGGAGAAGGATCAGCAAAGGAGCCTGAGAAAATGTAGTCCCTGAAGTAAGAGAAACACTGGGATAGGGTGGGATGAGAAGCATGCTTCAGTATAAAGAGGGTGGTGCCGTGAAAGCACTGGTCATTTTGAACAGTAAGATGTGTTATCATCTGATTTCTTTTGGATTCTAGGCACATGAGTGAGTTTTGAGAAGAAGAATCCTAATGTCCTCAAATTGATTCTTTCTCTCTCTTTACTTCCTTAGGTTATAAATATAATCAATGCAGCCCAAGAAAACAGTCCTGTCACAGTAGCAGAAGCCTTGGACAGAGTTTTAGAAATTTTACGGACCACAGAACTGTACTCCCCTCAGCTGGGTACCAAAGATGAAGATCCCCACACCAGTGATCTCGTGGGAGGCCTAATGACTGTGAGTGATGAGGAAAACCCAGAAATGCAGGACAATGTTAAGTGCACTCCAGAGAACATGTAACATGTAACATATAAACTGTTACCTTTAGGTGTAGAAATACGTGCTGTATGGGCTAACATCAGCATAACCAGAAGCAGTTGCAGGAGCACAAATGACTAATTTGTCCTCTGAATTTGTACTACAGTAAGGAGTAAATAGTTGATTGAAGGCTAAATATCACAATGGAGCCCTTTTGTACTTCTTTCCCTTGACCTGGTACAGTATTCCATTGAGGGTTATGGCTAGGATTCCTTGGACCTCAGGCTCTTTATATAATGAAAGCGTTGGTACTTAGATGACAGCACTAGTTTCCAAAATCTTAGCTGTAGAATTCTTTCTTTAAATAAAACCTTTATATAGAGTTCCCTTTACAATCAATAAAAGCAGAGTGGAGCTGCTGTGGCTCAGTATGGGGAGGGGAGGAGGAGCCGCCCCGTGCTGGCACTCCAATACCACCATTTGTTACCACTAAAAGTAGCTTATTTCTAAGGAGTCATCCTGTTCTAGTGTTTTTGCTGTGATCTATTTGGCTGTAATCATAATCTATCAGCAAGTGAAGAAAAATGAGAAAATTCAAATTATTCATTTGTGCTCCCTATTGGAGACTGAAGCTGGAAGAATTCTTTGGGAGAAAAACAAAGTCCAAGAGTCATCGAAGAGTTTTACTTTGAAGTTTTCTGTCTAGTCCTGCCACCAAATGCTGAGTGTTGACTGGCTTTCTGGTCCATCCTCCTTGTTCCTACTAAAGGCTTCTGGTGAGCCTGTAATTTGAGTGACCTCCTGATCCTTTTGAGCCCCTCGGCTGGCCTTGGTTGCCCGATCCCAATGCAGTGTAGACTTTAGTTCTAAAGAACACTGGCAAGGTGTGTGTGTGTTTGCCATCTGCAGCAACATGAATGGACTTAGAGATAACCATACTAAGTGAAGTAAGTCAGACAGAGAAAGACAGATATATCAATTATATGTGGAATCTTAAAAAGTGATACAAATGAACTTATTTACAAAACAAAAATAGACTCACAGACATAGAAAACAAACTTATGGTTACCAAAGGGGAAATGCTGGGGGGAGGGTGGGTAAATTAGGAGTTTGGGATTAACAGATATACACTACTATATATAAAATAGATAAATAACAAGAACCTACTGTATAGCACAGGGAACTATATTCAATATCTTGTAATAATGGAAAAGAATCTGAAAAGGTATATATATATATCTCCAAATCACTTTGCTGTGTACCTGTAATTAACACAACATTGTAAATCAAAAATACTGCAATTAAAAAAAAAATAGAACACTGCCAAGGGTCTGTCAGGAGGCTGGCCACTGCAGAGCTGCAGAACCATTCTGATTCCTAGAACAAGTTATCTGCCCTCCTTTCCCCTGCTGCCATACCATGTTGGGCTTCCTCTCCAGGAAATGGTGTGAGGAACCAGTACAAGATTCCCCCTTTTTTATGTAGCATTAGGGAAGAGAAGAAAGAAAGATTAAGAACAGAGGAGTTCCTTGTGATACCTGCCTTAGAGGCAGGAAGGTTATGGCCATTGTTACTTATCAATTTATCCAGTTTTGAAAATTAAGCTCTTGGCCTAAATATCCAGAGTGTGACTTCAGGAGAGCCCTTCATTAATACTTTAAACCTTAGCACATACTTTCTGAGGATGACAAATAAGCAATTACAAATGGCTTTTAAGCAGAGGTCTAAATAATTAGGTACTCGGGGGTAGAAGGTAGAGGGCAGGAAAATGCGATGCAAGAACAGCTGGGGACTAAAGTTCACGAGCCTACTAAATGGCAGAACATCGAAATTCTGTTCACTCCCTTATGCTGCCCTTCCAAAGACCTCAAATCCAGAAACTTCCTTTAAAGGCTAACAGTGAAGCTCATGTTATAAGACAGAAACTACAGCTGGAAAAGAGTTAATTTAGATGTTAGTCAAAAATTAGCCCAACCTTTTAAAGGCTTTACATTAAATCATCCCCCAGATGTGGCCCATAGCTTTGGCTCCCCAGGATGCAAATCTAAGAACACAAGAATAACACAGTCCTTGTGAGGGTAATTGGGGTCCTTTCAAATTAACAGGCACCCGAAGCAAGATCACTTCTGTGATTTCATTATGTGGCTTCGATATGCAACAAGAGAAAGATGGCATGAGAACAGAGCTAACTCACAGTTCAGGTGTGAGACTTGAATACAGTCATAGCCACTTAATTCTCAATTCTCCATCTCCTGGGGCTAACAGCCTTGGAAAGGAGAGTATCCACTGTTTTGTAGCCATTGTTCTCACTTGATTTTGAGCTTCAACTTGGAGTTCCAGATTGACTGGGTTATTCAGGATTCAAATCTCTTTGGCTAATAAAAGAAATGAGAGAGTAATGATAATGGCATATAAAGCATGCTTCTCATAGCATCTTTCTTTATTCCAGGATGGCTTGAGAAGGTTGTCAGGAAACGAGTATGTGTTCACTAAGAGTAAGTTGTCCTCTATCCACTTGTCACTGATAACCTGTCTCTGGCCTTTTGTCTTCCTCAGTGTTGTGATTATTGTTTGGGAAGGGCCTTGGTGATACTTTCTATTCGTCTCATTGGAGTTTAAGCACCTCTATGGTCTACATTTGAAACCAGGTCTCCTAATATAAATTACTTCTCTGAGCGCTGTCAGAATAAGAATTGCAAATCTCTCTACATTTAAACAGTTAAACTGAATTATTTTTCTGTTGGGGGGTCCTGAAGTTTAATAATGTAAGAGAACCCTGAAGGGAAAATCTTCTTACCCCTGGAAGTTCAAGACTTTCTTTCTAGTAGCAACCATGAAGATGACAAATGCTTAGCAGCACTCAAGATTCCACAGTTACCCACCCTTCCTGCCCCATCTGTTTGCTCAGATGTGCCCCAGAGTCACAGTCACCTTGGGATGCCAGTAACCATCAACGATGTCCCCACTTCTATCGCGCAATTACTTGATAATGAGGAAAGCTGGGAGTTCAACATATTTGAATTGGAAGCTGTGACACACAAAAGGTATGTGGCTTCTCTGGCTGTAGGCAGGGGGAGGATTGATGGACACACTCAAGACTTTCACATCTGGAAACTTTGAGGGAGATGTGAGTCCTTGCCACAAGTGACCTCCCAGGTTCTGCTTTTCATGCCATGCTGGAGGAGTGTCAAATGCTCAGAGAGTCTGTGGCCCCTTGAGTGAGCTCCTTTATGGAGAAGAGAGTATTGGAGGCTAAGATGTGGGATCAGCCTGGTGATACCCAGGATGAAGAAATACTGAGTGTCTTCTTCAGATCTACCCAGGTCATTCCTTTGCGCCAGTGAGCCAAGAGTTCTAAGTATTCCTAGCCCCAAACTTGTTCAAGTCCCACCTTACAAAATGAGTTTGAGAGCACTGTAGACTTTTCTTTTGATCCATCCTATAGGCAGGGGAAAGATTAGATAACACAGAAAGTCCTCTTCTATTACAGAAGTCCATTTTCTTCCAGGGGTGTTGGATATGAATGATAACTATAAATAAGTAACTTAATTCTAAATGACATGACTTTGCTGAACCCACACAAGCCATTCCTTTTGTCCTTAAGCTCAGTAACTTCCTCAGGGGACACAGGAAGTGCAAAGGTTACGTGGAAGCAGAGACAGAGAGGGACTGTCAGGGACCTCTCAGTTGTTAGAGCCACTGAAGGGCAGATGACTTAAGACAGTCTAGAAGTCCTTTGGATTAACCACCATGAGGCACCTAGTTTTAAAGAAGTGGCTAGTGAGGAGGAGATGCTCTATCACCTTCTAATTTGGAGACGACATATTTTTATACCCCTGTGCCTATGAAGCATCAGGAAAGAAATGACTCAATTTCCCAGTAGCTTCAAAGAAAGCAGCTTCTGGAGCGGTGAATACAATGAATCAGTTTTTTCCCCCTGTTTTCCAGGCCATTGGTTTACCTGGGCTTAAAAGTCTTTTCCCGGTTTGGAGTATGTGAATTTTTACACTGTTCTGAAACTACCCTTCGGGCCTGGCTCCAAGTGATTGAATCCAACTACCACTCCTCCAACGCTTACCACAACTCCACTCATGCCGCTGATGTCCTGCACGCCACTGCCTTCTTCCTCGGAAAAGAAAGAGTGAAGGTAGAATTTTGATGTCACAATCTAGTTACCTGCATAGATTTTAGAGATCTAAGAACTCAATCTTAATAAATATGTTAGGCAAACAACTATTTTGGAACCAATTTTGACAGAGTTTTTGAGCTACCAAACTGACTGGTCCTTTTGGTGTTGTAAAGACATGGCATTTCCTCCTAGCCCTCCCTTCCCACAAATGCTTAAAATAATAATTTATGCCACTGTAGAGACTCTTTTCCATGTCTGGCTGATCCATGAACCCATTCTCCAAATGTTCACTAGGAGCCCTTTGTGACACTGGGTTAGAGGACAGAACTTAATTATTAGAGCAAATGGTTACTAGGTCTGGAGGTTAAATTTTAGGATCAGAATTTTGTCATTGGTATATTACAATCCAGACAGTAGTTAGCCATTCAGCATCCTACTGATTTACATACATATACATGTGTGTTTTGTGTAGGTATGAATGTGTATATCTGTGTATTAATGACTTGTATAATCCTGCAAGAGTTCCAAGTTCCTTAGTCTTAGAAGTCAATACTGTCATTACAGGTGCTGATTTGTAGGGCAGTCCTATGTATACCCCACGGATAGCTGGCAAAAGATCCCCATCTCCCCTCTTCCCCAACTACCGTCACTTTCACAGTGAAGCTTGTAATTCCTTGGCTACAATTAGAAGTGAAGCTTAGAATATAGATACCCTTGGGACAAGTGCTGTATAGAGACAGGTTCACATCAATCTGCAAATGCTTAACATTCAATCATTTTCTGACTTAGTCTTAAGACCCTAGGTACTTAAGGAGACAAGTGGTAGTGGGATAGGTAGACAGAGCAGAAACGGCACCAAAATGGGGAGGGCGAATGTTCCCTTCTCAGTTTTGCCAAAGACTGATCCTGGCATTTACTTTCATCAGCAAGAAAGCAGAGTGTCATTCAAGAATGATGGTTTGGGCTTCCCTGGTGGCGCAGTGGTTGAGAGTCTGCCTGCCGATGCAGGGGACACGGGTTCATGCCCCGGTCTGGGAAGATCCCACATGCCGCGGAGAGGCTGGGCCAGTGAGCCATGGCCGCTGAGCCTGCGTGTGCAGAGCCTGTGCTCCGCAACGGGAGAGGCCACAACAGTGAGAGGCCCGTGTACCACAAAAAAAAAAAAAAAAGGAATGATGGTTTTGAAGATTTTTGTCTCCTACTTTTAAAAAAGGTGATATCACAGGTGATAACAGCCTATGTTTCTATAGTGCTTTTCTTTGAGGGGCTAAGATACTTCCAGATTCCTACTCCAGGTTCACATTCCTCCATTTTACGTTACATGAGATATTATACAGCTTAGGTTGCACACTGCCAAATGAGGACAGGACCTGGGCATTAACGCTGAGACCAAAGTGACCTATAGGCATTGCAGCCTTGAGTTAAAGATGAACCCCACTTAAGCAGAAGCACGCTAGAAAAATATAGATTAAATGCTTGAAAAATTATGGAATGCTTAGTCACTTTATTATCTCCTTTCCTCTCCCTCCCCTAAAATAAGAAATTTTCTTTAAATGGTTTGTTCTGCTAGCACATTCAGAGTCTGATTGAATTCTCAAATAGCAGCAATACAAACAAGTCTAGGACTAGATACAATATGCTTATAATCCAAAAGACATTTTCTAAGAGGCCAAAGAATCAGAAAATTTAGAGCTGCAAAGAACCCTGGAGAATTGGGCTGGAAGGGACTCCTGAGGTCAGAGGTTTAGTAGCAGCCCAAGATCACTGGTTAGTCCACCATGAGGCGCTTCGAGTGGGATTTATTCCTGAGGTGTCTTTCACCAGACCTGCTGCCACTGACAAAGAGAGTCAGAAAAACGTTTTTACCAAATAGCCATGTCATCTGTCACCCCTAATTTCTTTACAAGGCTACAGTTCTTAATGTCACTATGGCATAGCTCCACATCCTCAACCCAGCCATATAGATAACATGTCCAGAGCTGACATTCCCCTTCAATTTGTTGCACACCCTATCCCCTTCCCACTCTTACCAGTTCCCAAGAACCACTGCAAGTGGAGAGATCAGGAGAGCCAGAATTCTTTTGTTATTCTCTGAGTGACTATTTGTCCTAGAAAAGGAACTGTTTGAAAGGCTAATCTAGAATGGAGTCCATTCTGGCCAGTCTGCTTCAGTGTGATCCAAATCTATTCCTGCTGGTTAAAGGAGGAAAAAACTATACAGAAATGTCTGCACCTCCAAGGCTTTGGGGAACTTCTCCTGCCGTGGGTTTGGTGGGGAAGTTTTCTTCCACAGACAGTCCCTCCCTGCCATGGGAAGAGCCTTGCTTCTCCCATCTGCTAGTGAGCAGCCGGATCTTCTTTCCCTGCCTCCCTGCATTTCTTATCAGACGTTGCATTATTAGACAGTGCCCACCAAAACTGCAGGGCATGGCCCTTTATTGGTATCTCTGTAAAAGCTCCAGGTCTAAATCAGTGTAAGTTGGAAGGAAAGACATGTCTCGTCTAATGCTATTTGTTGTCTATTCCACTTACTTGAATCTATGTCATTGAAGAATTTAAAAATAAATTGGCCCCATACTCCAAACAAGATTGAACATACTCCAGAGTTTGGCCCTCATGGGTCCTCACTGCACAGGTAGAATCAGCGAGAGTGGAGGCCAAGTCAGGGCAGCTCTGGATTCTGACTGTACCTGTGGGTTACCATGGCCTCTCCTAACCAGCAGCAAAAGGGGGCTAGGCATGTTTGCTTGCCCTGGGCATTACAAAATCAGTCTCTGAGAAGAGCTGAAAAGAATGGCAGCAACTGCTGTCCCCCCTCAGGAAACCGGTTCATGTGGACTAGAGGCAAGCCAGGATTGCCCACCAGCTCCAGGAGGTCAGGATTGGAAATGGAAATGGCCTCCTTCTGGTAGGGACAGCTTTCAGGAAAGTTTTCAGGGCTGAGCTTCAGATTCACTGTTCCTTACCTATTAGCATCTGAGAAGCAGCTTGCAATTTTTTCTCCCACAGCCTAGGAAAGCAACTCAGGAAAACCAAAAATCATGCCCACCCCTCCAGCCTCATCCTGGGGACCAGTTTCCCCCTCACTCACTACCCTTCAGCCACAATGATGCTCTTTAAGTTTCCTGAATAAGCCACTTCGTTTGTTTCACATCAGGAGCATCATATAGGCTGATGTTTCTGCCTGGATTTCTCTCCCTTGCCATTTTTTGCCTGGCTAATTCCTGCTTATCCTTCAGGTTCCAGCATAAAAATCACTTACTTAGAGAACCCATTCTTGCCCACCCTCTGGACCTGCATTGTCCATAAGTAGCCATTTGCCACATGTGGCTACTTACATTTAATTAAAATTAAATAAAATGAAACATTCAGTTCCTCAATTGCACGCACATTTCAAGTGTCCAGGAGCTGTGACTAGGGATTACGGTATTGGACAGCCCACGTACAGACATTTCCATCACCAGAGAAAAGTTGAACGGACAGCACTGCCCTAAACTAGATCAAGCCTCATGGTTACACTCTCAAACCACCTGTACTTCCCTTCTTAACCCATCTCACAGTAAGTTAATTTTGTTTGTGTGTTTCCTTATTTGTGCCCTCTCCAGTAAACTACCAACTCCATTAGTGCAGGCTATGCCAGTATAATTCATCACTGTAACTCCAGCACTCTGCCTGACAACTGGCACCCAGTAAGCATCCAATAAATGATAACCAAAGGAATGAATTCATAAAGTACAGTGTCTCTTATATAACAGTAGCCCATTTGACAACTTCCTCCTAAAGCTGTGAGCTGAAAAAAACATTTGTATCCCCTGATGCTCTGGTTTGTGTTCTTTAACTACATAATGACAACGTTAGAAAGAGGGTCTCCCTTTTAGCCTTTCCCACCTGCTAGCCCAGAGCTGAATTGTGTTCTTCACTGTAACAGCCCCCTTACCCTCAGTTTTCCTGGGAAAATTCTTCTTGTCCTTGATCCTCTTGTGTTGCTTGGCTGTAATCCTTTTATCTTCGTGTGAAGAGTTTTGTTGTATCTGTGCCATTTACTGCCATACTCTCAAAATCTTTTCAGAAGTAGGCAAATAAAGTAACACTTGTGATCCTAGGCCACTTTTTTCTCTATCCACTCACAGAAGAGAGTCATGGCAATATGCCACACAGCATACGTTTGAAAAGGCCTGTTTGGCATCCTCCTGCAGAAGAACTAGAGTGGATGAACTCTGGAGAAAGAATTTAGGTATCCATTATAACTGCTACTCAGGTTTCTGTTTCCCTCCAGATAATCCACAGTACGGCAAGGTGATGTGATATACCCTAGGTGGCCTCTTAACTTCTAGGAAGTCAGAGAAGGACCCCCTGGCTCATCCCCTCCAGAGAGACAGGGATGAGTGTAGGTCTCCTACGTCCAGTGGGTAATGCTCAACCTTGCCTCCCCCTGACCCCAGGGAAGCCTCGATCAGCTAGATGAGGTGGCTGCCCTGATTGCTGCCACAGTCCATGACGTGGATCACCCAGGAAGGACCAACTCTTTCCTGTGCAACGCAGGCAGTGAACTCGCCGTGCTCTATAATGACACTGCTGTCTTGGAGAGTCACCACACAGCCCTGGCCTTCCAGCTCACGGTCAAGGACAGCAAATGCAACATTTTCAAGAATATTGACAGGTTTGTGTGCTCGGGCTCTTGTGCTCAGGTTTGTAAAATGTAAGTGGGAAACTCAGTTTTCCCTAACTTCTCCAAGTACTTAGCTTCCTCTTAGGGGGAAGGCTGTACTATTTTATCAACAGTAAAATAATAACCTTATAAACTGAACTGTACTTTTTAGACTGTTCATCTTTTTTTTTTTTAACATCTTTCTTGGAGTATAATTGCTTTACAATGTTGTGTTACTTTCTGCTATATAACAAAGTGAATCAGCTATATGTATACATGTATCCCCATATCCCCTCCCTCTTGCGTCTCCCTCCCACCCTCCCTATCCCACCCCTCTAGGTAGTCACAAAGCACCAGCTGATCTCCCTGTGCTATGCGGCTGCTTGCCACTAGCTATCTATTTTACGTTTGGTAGTGTTTATATGTCCATGCCACTCTCTCACTTCATCCCAGCTTCCCCTTCCCCCTCCCAGTGTCCTCAAGTCCATTCTCTAGTAGGTCTGCATCTTTATTCCTGTCTTGCCACTAGGTTCTTCATGACCTTTTTTTAAATTTTATTTTAAATTCCATATGTATGTGTTACCATACGGTATTTGTTTTTCTCTTTCTGACTTACTTCACAGTATATGACAGACTCTAGGTCCATCCACCTCACTACAAATAACTCAATTTCATTTCTTTTTATGGCTGAGTAATATTCCATTGTATATATGTGCCACATCTTCTTTATCCATTCGTCTGTCGATGGACACTTAGGTTGCTTCCATGTCCTGGCTATTGTAAATAGTGCTGCAATGAACACTGTGGTATGTCTCATTTTGAATTATGGTTTTCTCTGGGTATATGCCTGGTAGTGGGGTTGCTGGCTCATATGGTAGTTCTATTTTTAGTTTTTTAAGGAACATCCATACTGTTCTCCATAGTGGCCATATCAATTTACATTCCCACCAACAGTGCAAGAGGGTTCGCTTTTCTCCGCACCCTCTCCAGCATTTATTGTTTGTAGATTTTTTGATGATAGCCATTGTGACAAAACTACTTATTGTAGTTTTGATTTGCATTTCACTAATGATTAGTGATGTTGAGCATCCTCTCGTGTGTTTGTTGGCAATCTGTACATCTTTGGAGAAATGTCTATTTAGGTCTAATGCCCATTTTTGGATTGGGTTGTTTGTTTTTTGATATTGAGCTGCATGAGCTGCTTGTATATTTTGGAGATTAATCCTTTGTCAGTTGCTTTGCTTGCAAATATTTTCTTCCATTCTGAGGGTTGTCTTTTCATCTTGTTTATGGTTTCCTTTCCTGTGCAAAAGCTTTTTTTTTTTTTTTTAATTTATTTATTTATTTATGGCTGTGTTGGGTCTTCGTTTCTGTGCGAGGGCTTTCTCTAGTTGTGGCAAGCGGGGGCCACTCTTCATCGCGGTGCGCGGGCCTCTCACTACCGCTACCTCTCTTGTTCTCTGCGGAGCACAGGCTCCAGACGCGCAGGCTCAGTAATTGTGGCTCACGGGCCCAGTTGCTCCGCGGCATGTGGGATCTTCCCGGACCAAGGCTCGAACCCATGTCCCCTGCATTGGTAGGCAGATTCTCAACCACTGCGCCACCAGGGAAGCCCTGTGCAAAAGCTTTTAAGTTTCATTAGGTCCCATTTATTTTTATTTCCATTTCTCTAGGAGGTGGGTCAAAAAGGATCTTGCTGTGATTTATGTCATAGAGTGTTCTGCCTGTTTTCCTCTAAGAGTTTTATAGTGTCTGGCCTTACATTTAGGTCTTTAATTTATTTTGAGTTTATTTTTCTGTATGGTGTTAGGAAGTGTTCTAATTTCATTCTTTTATGTGTAGCTGTCCAGTTTTCCCAGCACCACTTCTTGAAGGGGCTGTCTTTTCTCCATTGTATATTCTTGCCTCCTTTATCAAAGATAAGGTGAACATATGTGCGTAGGTTTCTCTCTGGGCTTTCTATCCTGGTCCATTGATCTATATTTCTGTTTTTGTGCCAGTACCATACTGTCTTAATTACTGTAGCTTTGTAGTATAGTCTGAAGTCAAGGAGCCTGATTCTTCCAGCTCCGTTTTTCTTTCTCAAGATTGCTTTGGCTATTCGGGGTCTTTTGTGTTTCCATACAAATTGTGAAATTTTTTGTTCTAGTTCTGTGAAAAATGCCAGTGGTAGTATGATAGGCATTGCATTGAATCTGTAGATTGCTTTGGGTACTATAGTCATTTTCACAATGTTGATTCTTCCAATCCAAGAACATGGTATATCTCTCCATCTATTTGTATCATCTTTAATTTCTTTCATCAGTGTCTTATAGTTTTCTTCATAAAGGTCTTTTGTCTCCTTAGGTGGGTTTATTCCTAAGTATTTTCTTTTTGTTGCAATGGTAAATGGGAGTGTTTCTTAAGTTCTCTTTCAATTTCTCATCATTAATGTATAGGAATGCAAGAGATTTCTGTGCATAAATTTTGTATCCTGCTACTTTACCAAATCATTCATTACCTATAGTAGTTTTCTGGTAGCATCTTTAGGATTCTCTGTGTATGGTAGGTATCATGTCATCTGCTAACTGTGACAGTTTTACTACTTCTTTTCCGATTTGGATTCCTTTTCTTTCTTTTTATTCTCTGATAGCCATGGCTAAAACTTCCAAAACTATGTGGAATAATAGTGGTGAAGGTGGACAACCTTGTCTTGCTCTGATCTTAGAGAAAATGGTTTCAGTTTTTCACCATTGAGAACGAATTTGGCTGTGGGCCTTTCATATATTGTCCTTTATTATGTTGAGGTAGGTTCCTTCTATGCCTACTTTCTGGAGCGTTTTTGTCATAAATCAGTGTTGAATTTTGTCAGAAGCTTTGCCTGCATCTATTGAGATGATCATATGATTTTTATCCTTCAATTTGTTAATATGGTGTACCACATTGATTGATTTGCATATACTGAAGAATCCTTGCATTCCTGGGATAAACCCCACTTGATCATGGTGTATGATCCTTTTAATGTGCTGTTGGATTCTGTTTCCTAGTATTTTGTTGAGGATTTTTGCATCTATGTTCATCAGTGATATTGGCCTGTAGTTTTTTTTTGTCACATCTTTGTCTAGTTTTGGTATCAGGGTGATGGTGGCCTCGTAGAATGAGTTTGGG
The DNA here is from genome assembly GCF_039906515.1 of Pseudorca crassidens. Classification (NCBI taxonomy): domain Eukaryota; kingdom Metazoa; phylum Chordata; class Mammalia; order Artiodactyla; family Delphinidae; genus Pseudorca; species Pseudorca crassidens. Next base: position 61,298,348 of record NC_090298.1, read on the forward strand.
AGTGTTCCTGTGCTATATTTTGGAAGAGTTTGAGAAGGACAGGTGTTAGCTCTTCTCTAAATGTTTGATAGAATTGGCCTGTGAAGCCATCTGGTTCTGGGCTATTGTTTGTTGGAAGATTTTTAATCATAGTTTCAGTGTCAGGGCTTCTGATTGGTCTGTTTATATATTCTATTTCTTCCTCGTTCAGTCTCGGAAGGTTGTGCTTTCCTAAGAATTTGTCCATTGCTTCCAGGTTGTCCATTTTATTAGCATATAGTTGCTTGTAGTAATCTCTCATGATCCTTTGTATTTCTGCAGTGTCAGTTGTTACTTCTTTTTCATTTCTAATTCTGTTGATTTGAGTCTTCTCCCTTTTTTTCTTGATGAGTCTGGCTAATGGCTTATCAATTTTGTTTATCTTCTCAATAAAACAGCCCTTAGTTTTATTGATCTTTGCTATCATCTCCTTCATTTCTTTTTCATTTATTTCTGATCCGATCTTTATGATTTCTTTCCTTCTGCTAACTTTGGGGGGTTTTTGTTCTTGTTCCTCTAATTGCTTTAGGTGTAAGGTTAGGTTGTTTATTTGAGATTTTGTTTCTTGATGTAGGATTGTATTGCTATAAACTTCCCTCCTAGAACTGCTTTTGCTGCATCCCATAGGTTTTGGGTCATTGTGTTTTCATTGTTATTTGTTTCTAGGTATTTTTTGATTTCCTCTTTGATTTCTTCAGTGATCTCTTGGTTATTTAGTAGCATATTGTTTATCCTCCAAGTGTTTGTATCTTTTACAGTTTTCCTATAATTGATATCTAGTCTCATAGCGTTGCAGTCGGAAAAGATACTTGATTAGATTTCAATTTTCTTAAATTTACCAAGGCTTGATTTGTGACCCAAGATATGATCTATCCTGGGGAATGTTCATAAGCACTTGAGAAGAAAGTGTATTCTGTTGGTTTTGGATGGAATGTCCTATAAATATCAATTAAGTCCATCTTGTTTAATGTATCATTTAAAGCTTGTGTTTCCTTATTTACTTTCATTTTGGATGATCTGTCCATTGGTGAAAGTGGGGTGTTAAAGTCCCCTACTATGATTGTGTTACTCTCAATTTCCCCTTTTATGGCTGTTAGCATTTGCCTTATGTATTGAGGTGCTCCTATGTTGGGTGCATAAATATCTACAACAGTTATATTTTCTTCTTGGATTGATCCCTTCATCATTATGTAGTGGCCTTCTTTGCCTCTTGTAATAGTCTGTATTTTAAAGTCTATTTTTGTCTGATATGAGAATTGCTACTCCAACTTTCTTTTGACTTCCATTTGCATGGAATATCTTTTTCCGTCCCCTCACTTTCAGTCTTTATGTGTCCCTAAGTCTGAAGTGGGTCTCTTGTAGACAGCATATATATGGGTCTTGTTTTTGTAACCATTCAGCCAGTCTGTGTCCTTTGGTTGGAGCATTTAATCTATTTACATTTAAGGTAATTATCAATATGTATGTTCCTATTACCATTTTCTTAATTGTATTGGGTTAGTTTTTGTAGGCCTTTTCCTTCTCTTGTGTTTCCTGCCAAGAGACGTTCCTTTAGCATTTGTTGTAAAGCTGGTTTGGTGGTGCTGAATTATCTTAAATTTGCTTGTCTGTAGAGGTTTTAATTTCTCTATCGAATCTGAATGAGATCCTTGTTGGGTAAAGTAATCTTGGTTGTAGGTTTTTCCCTTTCATCACTTTTAAGTATATCCTGCCACTCCCTTCTGGCCTGCAGAGTTTCCACTGAAAAATCAGTGGATAACTTTATGGGAATTCCTTTGTATGTTATCTGTTGCTTTTCCCTTGCTGCTTGTAACATTTTTTCTTTGTATTTAATTTTTGATAGTTTAATATGTGTCTTGGCATATTTCTCCTTGGATTTATCCTGTATGGGACTCTCTGTGCTTCCTGGACTTGATTGACTATTTCCTTTCCCATGTTAGGGAAGTTTTCAACTATAATCTCTTCAAATATTTTCTCCGACCCTTTCTTTTTCTCTTCTTCTTCTGGGACCCCTATAATTCGAATGTTGGTGCGTTTAATGTTGTCCCAGAGGTCTCTGAGTCTGTCCTCAATTCTTTTCATTCTTTTTTTTCTTTATTCTGCTCTGCGGTAGTTATTTCCGCTATTTTATCTTCCAGGTCACTTATCCGTTCTTCTGCCTCAGTTATTCTGCTATTGATTCTTTCTAGAGAATTTTTAATTTATTGTGTTGCTCATCATTGTTTGTTTGCTCTTTAGTTCTTCCAGGTCCTTGTTAAACATTTCTTATATTTTCTCCATTCTATTTCCAAGATTTTGGATCATCTTTACTATCATTACTCTGAATTCTTTTTCAGGTAGACTGCATATTTCCTCTTCATTTGTTTGGTCTGGTGGGTTTTACCTTGCTCCTTCATCTGCTGCATATTTCTGTGTGCTTATTTTGTGTACCTTACTGTGTTTGGGGTCTTCTTTGTGCAGGCTGAAGGTTCATAGTTCCTGTTGCTTTTGGTGTCTGCCCCCAGTGGGTGAGGCTTGTTCAGTGGCTTGTGTAGGCTTCCTGGTGGAGGGGACCAGTGCCTGTGTTCTGGTGGGTGGGGCTGGATCTTGTCTTTCTGTTGGGCAGGGCCGCATCCAATGGTGTGTTTTGGATTGTCTGTGAACTTAATATGATTTTAGGCAGCCTCTCTGCTAATGGGTGGGGTTGCATTCCTGTCTCACTAGTTGTTTGGCATGGGGCATCCAGCACTGGAGGTTGCTGGCTGTTGGGTGGAACTGGGTCATAGCATTGAGACACAGATCTCTGAGAGAACTCTCGCTGATTGATACTATGTGGGGCTGGGAGGTCCCTGGTGGTCCAGTTTCCTGAACTTGCCTCTCCCACTTCAGCGGCTCAGGCCTGACACCAGGCCGGAGCACCAAGACCCTGTCAGCCACATGGCTGGGGTAGATACCCCTAGATGAACACTTGTGGGAAGAGCTCAGAATTATCAAGATAGTGGTCTTGGCAAGTGAAACCACAAGAGAAGAGGCCCGTGCTATGCCTGGTCCTGCTGAGCAATTTTCACACTTCAGCTTATTCTGGCAACAGGGCGACTGGGTTGGCGACGTGAGGCAGGACGGGGTCCGTGAGGCGGGTGGCGCTCAGCTGCTGTGCAGCCTGCAGGGCCTGGTCGAAGCCCTCAGGGAAGGCCAACAGCGGCCAGGACTCTGGCCTCCTGCAGCTGCGGCCTCTTTGGGGTTTCCCTCCCGGCGTCACGTCGCTCTCATTCCTACTTTGGCGGCCGTGCCTTTACCCTGAGCTGCTTCACAAGGCGAGCACTGCCTGCTAAATGTTCACAGGTGCTGCAAGAACATCTTCATAAAGATGTACACAAACGTTGACCACATAGGTTTCTTTGATGTGCAGCCAGCCCTCCTCCATTCTCTGCTTAGACTGTTCATCTTTTTAAACTCCATCTGGTCTTCAGTGAGTTCATGAAAATGTTTTATACACTGCAAAGCACTCTATAAATATTGATTATACTACTAACAAATATAGCAGATATTTTTATCCTCTCAAAAGGACATCCTGTCTTTGGTGTAACCTGAGGAAAATGTATCCTTACCCATCTTTCCCCAGCTCAATTTTCGGTCACTTAAAATCCTAACTCATGAGGAGACAGTGTTCCATGCTCCCAGCAGAGCTCCTGGAGTCCACAGGGTAGGGCAGGTTTCCCCCTCTGGTGAGTTGGCCAAATGTGAACAGATAGGAGCAATTCCTCTTGCCAGCCACCACCCTGCCATCAAGCTATGAGTATTTCCTACATAGCAACAGCCAGGCTGGAGTGCAGACCCCTGAGAAAAGGCAGTATACAGGGAGCTCAGAGCTTACTCAAGCCTCAAGGATGACTTGTCAACATGAACCTGAACCCATCTGTTTGGTCTCCAGAAACCTGAGAAAATATGGAGACCAGTTATTCCACCTTCAACTGAAGGCTTCATCAGTATCAAGTATTGTTTTTGAAACTTTCATAGGAAGAATTCTTGCCAATAGCCAATTTTATTCAGTTCCCCATTCTGGCTCTTGAAGTTAGAAAAAGATGATAGGAACTGGGTGATTCTGAGCAGGGTTATTGCTCCTTCCATTATAACTTCTATCTAATTGCAATCTAGAGAACAGCTCATTATTTGGAAAACTTTCTTCCAGTGCCATCATCAAAAGAAATAATGACACTTCTCTGTAACAGGAATCACTGTGTCTGCACTGAATGCCATGGGACAGCTCACCAGGTTGCTGTACTAGCCTTGTAGGGAAAGAACTTGTCATTTCCTTTCACTTCACTATTTTGATATTGCCAAGGGAAGGTAGAAGGGAATCACCTTGTGAAATAAGTACCCTTGGGACACTTTTTTTTTTTATATACTCATAAATCATATGAAGGTCAGCTGTCACTGGGGAAAATGGAATAGTGTCACCAAGTCCTGGCTGAGTAGGAAGATGAGCAGGTAAACTTTTTTGTGATCTTCACTCATTAACTCTGTGCCCCTAGCTTCCTCCTAGATTGTGGGAAGTGTGGTGAAATGGTAGAACAGTTCTAATTCGGGACATGATGTGAACAAGGCGCTTTGTCTTCTGGTTATTTTAGGAACCATTATCGAACACTGCGCCAGGCTATTATTGATATGGTTTTAGCAACAGAGATGACAAAACACTTTGAACATGTGAACAAATTTGTGAACAGCATCAACAAGCCAATGGCAGCTGAGGTAAGCATTTCCCATGTAATAAGATACACCAGAGCCTACTCTGGCCTCAAAGCATTTTCTCTCCATCTTGAATGCAAGATGGTTATTTGCTTGGAGTTGGTAAAGAAGGCTGAAAGTACTGGTCACTTGTTTTCCCTAAGGACAAGAATAGATTGAGAGTGTCCACAGTAACTCTGAGCTCCTTGAAAGAAAGGCCCTGACTGAGATAAAGCCAGCAGTGACAAAAGTAGGCCCAAAGTCTATGATGAAAGGAGCCTGCAGACAGCAGAGACTGGAATAAATGGTGTCATTTTAGGGGTTTCAGAGCCTTTCTAGTTCTCTGGTCTTTGAGCTCTTGGGAGACCTCAAAATTAGATGTTTTAAAGAACTATAATCCTGCTGATGTGCATTAAAAGCCTGTCAGTATCTAAAGACTACAGAAAGTTAAATTGGGAGTGACTAGTTGAAAACAAAAATACAAGTCTTTCTCCTTTTTAAAATTTACTGATGTGCCTTAGACCTGCCTTAAGGTCCCTACAAACTTGGGTTTTAAGAACATGGACATAAGTTCACATCTCTTACTGTTTAAAATGAGATCAACTGCCTTCTTATACTGTAAGGCTGTTCATAGCCCCATAAAGTTAGAAAAGCTTTTCATTCATTCCTGTATGAGGGTTGCATATGTGGATGAATGAGGAATGGTTGTCTTAGATGTAACTTGATGATCAGTAAGGAAACTATCTGTGTAGGACCCATCACATGACCAGCCTGGATGGAGGAACAGTGTCCACCTCACCTGTGTTCTGCTCCATCCCCCAGGGATTCCACAGCACAATGCCAGGACCCTCTCCTTCCACAGAGGACTTATGGGAGCAAGGATCTGGGGATTTAAGAGGGGGAAATTAAACAGAATCATAGAATTTAGAGTTGGGAAGGTCATCTATCCAAGTAAGCCCCCAACTCTGTTGAGATTTATGTACTGCAGTAACTATAGCAAGCAGTATCTTCCCAATGGTAAGTAATCAAAATACCAACCTTCAGAATATAATTCTGCCCATTGATGGTTTAATAGGTCCAGTCCCAAAACAAAAAAATCCTTAAATGTCATACAGTCCTTCAGCTTGGCAGAGCTCTGGAGAGCTAATTAGATGTTTACACAGTCAGTTCCATGGTATCTTTGAAATCAGGGAATCGTAGTCTTCTAGGTTTTGTATAATTGACCTGTTGTCGCATTTACATAAGCCTACTCACAGACCTGTCCACTTGGCTCTGGACCACTGACATCCATCACTAGGTAGGTATTAGTGTACAACCAGTCTTTCTAACATGGCTGAATATACCTGCTCCTGCCCTGGCCCGCTTTCTGCTCCTAGTACCCCCAACACTTACATGTCTCACCCTCCCTACCACCCAGCCAGAAGAGCAGCCTGGAAAGCATGAGTGGACACATACCTGAAGAGAAAGAACAAAATGGGAGGAGGTGGGTAACTGGGGGTGGGATAGAAGGTCACAGGAGAGAGGGAGCTGTCAGGCATATTAAGTAGAAAGAAATCAAGAAATAATTGAAGGGTCACATGTATGTGGCATTTCCCCATCTTTAATGTATTAAGAAAGTGGAATTTGTGCTTTTACACATTTCCTGATAAAACTGGGAGAAAAGCTCTCCTTCCTTAAGATTACATACCAAATCATTAAAAACAAAACAAAAACCTGCTTTGTAGCAGCTACCTCTGGGGAAGAGGATGAAAGTGAGGTTGTGGATGGGTGATGATAGGGACTTCGGCCTTTTAAGCTCTGTGTGTTTGTATTGTTTGACTGCTCCCCGTCCCCAAGAATATATCCATGTATCATATATGGAATTAAGGATGGGAAGGCCTCCTTCATCAAGTCTCATGCCTAAGTTTGCCTGGGTGACTGCCATCTAATATCTGGTCAGCTGGCCCTTGTGGGCTTCACCATCATATTGAAACCACCCTGATGTGACTATCTGTTTTCCAGATTGAAGGCAGTGACTGTGAATGCAACCCTACTGGGAAGAACTTTCCTGAAAATCAAATCCTGATTAAGCGCATGATGATTAAGTGTGCTGACGTGGCCAATCCATGCCGCCCCCTGGACCTATGTATCGAATGGGCCGGAAGGATCTCCGAGGAGTACTTTGCACAGGTGTGCTGCCTCTCTAGGGAAGCTCCACCTCCCATCTGGGAATGGCCCCGGGTCACAGTAAATAAATGACTCCTCCCTGGAAAGCAATGGCTCACCCTTGCCTGGAACAGAAATCTGGTCCCTCAAGAGACTATGATGTGCCTGGGCACTAACTAAACTCTCTCTAGGGGAAGGGGGGTAAACTGAGCCTTTGGAAGTATCTTTTCATCCTCAAATTTTTAGATCCTGAATTTCCACAAAAACTTGGAAATCCTCCATTCATTCACTAGATTATCATCTCCATGGTGCAGTCTGGGGAACAGACTGCACCATGGGTAGCTCATAATACAGTAGGGGAGGGAGACAGACATAAACAGGTCCATACATTGGTAAATTAAAAATAAATGAAAGGGCTTCCCTGGTGGTGCAGTGGTTGAGAGTCCACCTGCCGATGCAGGGGACACAGGTTCGTGCCCCGGTCCGGGAAGATCCCACATGTCGCGAAGCGGCTGGGCCCATGAGCCATGGCCGCTGAGCCTGCGCGTCCGGAGCCTGTGCTCCACAACGGGAGAGGCCACAACAGTGAGAGGCCCGCGTACCGCAAAAAGAAAAACAAACAAAAAAATGAAAACACTTCTAAAGGAGGTATATGTTAAGTCCTAAGAGTTCAGAAAGTTTTTTTTTCTAGATAAAAGGGCTTTGTGGAAAAGGTGTTAGAGCTGGTGTTTTTGTTTTTGTTTTTGAAGTATTTCAAAATTTAGAAATGGGAAAGGACATTCTGGGAGAGTTCTGGGAGAACAAAGGGTTATGAGCAAAATTAGTAGGGAGGAAAACCAGAATTTTTATATAAGGAAAACAGCAACTTTGGCAGTGTGAAGAGGAATTAAAGGAGAATAACGTAGTAGACCACAAGATGCCATTTAAAAGAGGCCTACTTTCAAAGAAGAGGCTCTAAGGACTAATGTTTATTATTTGTGATAGACAAACATGTCACAAGTAGCTACAAGTAATGCATTTGGGGACGGGGGGCGGGGGGGGGGGAGGGTTGTGTGCCTATATGGCTGGAACATACCGCTGAGGCAGAATAAAAGAATAGCTGATAATGTCTAAAAGGGTTGGCAGGGGCAAAGGGCAGCCGAGGACCCAGTAAGTTAGGTGCAGCTTTCAAGGATGGGAAGAGACCCCATGAATAAAGAAAAATAGGACAAGCAGTTCTGAGCTTGCCAGAAAGAGAGGGGAAAAAACCCAAACTACTCCTTGAACAGCAGTGGCTATTTTAAGGCTGCCTAATCTACTGACCTGAAATGAGCAAGCTGAGCCAAAAACTGGTAGGAGGCCATTATCGGGGCTTCCCAGGACCCACAGAGAAGACTTAAAATCCTACTCCTAGTTATTCTCAAAGTATGTGAATGGGGAACGGGAAAGAACCACTTTTAAGTTCTTTAAGGTAATCTCCCTGTTTAGGTGTCCTTTTCCCAGAAAGGAAAGTACTAATGTTCACAAGACAATGTGACCTAAAAATCAGGTTACAAATGAGGTCTCTGATCAGCCAGCCTCCGGTTCAGCATACTACCAGTAAATGTGGATCTCAATTTCAGCCCAGTGAATTATGACCTTATGCATAAAACATACACTCTAATGTGCAAAATACTCAGATTTACACATATCTTGAGAATTGCATGACCAAATACCCCAATCTGAAAAATCTCAGTTTGTCATTCTTTTGAGTAAAACATAGTTATTTCATGAAAAAAAGAAGCTAGTTCAGCTCAACTGCCTAACTGCTTTTCATCCAGACTACCATAATACGTTGATGTGCAGCACAAGGGCTTTGTATGTACTTCCGATTTTGTCACACACAATATTAAAAAGACGTATTTTCAAAGGTCAAGTTTAAATAAGATTAATAATTCTTACTACTTTAATGAAGACATTCTTAAGTGAAACTGGCTTTCTTTTTAAAGTGCAAGCATATGACAGTGAATAATACAATGACTATTTGTACAGCTTGGTGCCAGTTCTTTGATTCACGCTAAGGCATCAGCAGTTTTAAACACACCATCGCTCCTGTACCCTCAGTATAAACGCCACTTAGTATTATTAGTGTTACTTTGAAAATAGTCTTGACCTTGCGATCATGAAAACAGATCTCAGAAAAGGGGCTACAAATCCTGAGATAAGTGCTTCAAGAGGTGCTGTAAGATAGCATAACACATTTGAGAGTCAGAAGACCTGAATCCAGTCACTGGAGCTCATCAGGTGGTTGTCTTATATAAGCCTCAGGACCTTGCCAAGCCAATTTCTTCACAGATACAACTGGATTATGACCCATTTTCACAGAGTGGTTCTGACAAACTAGATGTTACTGTGACAGCTCCTTATGTGCCCTACAGCCCTGTGTTATTTCTTACAGACTGATGAAGAGAAGAGACAGGGGCTACCTGTAGTGATGCCAGTATTCGACCGGAATACCTGTAGCATCCCCAAGTCCCAGATCTCCTTTATTGACTACTTCATAACAGACATGTTTGATGCTTGGGATGGTAAGACAGTTCCTGTTTTGTTACCCACAAACAGAATATTTTGCTATACATTATGATGGTTACCTTTAATGACAGAGGCTGGGCCTAAAGGTGTAAACGAAATGTAACTTAAAAGAAAAAGTCAGCTGCTTGTGGCCAGGTGTGGTGGGGGTGCATGAACACTTTGTGTGTCCTCAGCACAAACCATGTGTATGGAAGACTCAGTGGATGTTTGGTAACTGGATAAACAGGTGTTCAACTCTTCCAAGGACATGTTTCCAAAGCTTACAGGAGTTTTATTCTGTCATTGGAGGAAATTCTAGAGAGAACATAAAATATACTAAGTCTACTCTGAATCACAGATTCTTTTCATAATATCAGTTGATAAACAGCTTTTCATTTTTTTGAGATCCTTTTTAATTTTTTTGAATTTAATTTTTATTTTATATCCGAGTATAGTTGATTTACAATGTTGGGTTACTTTCAGGTGTATAGCTAAGTGATTCAGTTATACATATATTCATTCTTTTTCAGATCCTTTTCCCATATAGGTTATTACAGAACATTGAGCAGAGTTCCTTGTGCTATACAGTAGATTCTTGTTGATTATCTATTTAGTGTATATATGTTAACCCCAAACTCCTAATTTGTCCCTCCCCCCGTGTTTCCCCTTTGGTAACCATAAATTTGTTTTCAAAGTCTGTGAGTCTATTTCTGTTTTGTAAATAAGTTGAATTGTATCTTTTTTTTCAGATTCCACATATAAGTGATATCATATGATATTTGTCTTTCTCTTTCTGACGTACTTCACTTAGTATGATAATCTCTAGGTCCATCCATGTTGCTGAAAATGGCATTATCTCACTCTTTTTCATGGCTGAGTAATATTCCATTGTATATGTATGTATGTGTATATATATATACCACATCTTCTTCTTCCATTCATCTGTCAAGGGACATTTAGGTTGCTTCCATGTCTTGGCTACTGTAAAGAGTGCTGCAGTGAACATTGGGGTGCATGTATCTTTTTGAATTACAGTCTTCTCTGGGTATACGCCTAAGAGTGGGATTGCTGGGTCATATGGTAGCTCTATTTTTAGTTTTTTAAGGAACCTCCATACCATTTTCCATAGTGGCTGCACCAATTTACATTCGCACCAACAGTGTAGGAGGGTTCCCTTTTCTCCACACCCTCTCCAGCATTTGTTATTTGTAGACTTTTTAATGATGGCCATTCTGACTGGTTTGAGGTGATACCTCATTGTGGTTTTGATTTGCATTTCTCATTGAGTGACGTTGAACATCTTTTCATGTGCTTTTGGCCATCCATATGTCTTCTTTGGAGAAATGTCTATTTAGATCTTCTGCCTATTTTTTGATTTTTTTTTTTTTTTTTGATACAGAGCTGCATGAACTGTTGGTGTATTTTGGAGATTAATCCCTTGTTGGTTGCTTCATTTGCAAATATTTTCTCCCATTCTGTGGGTTGTATTTTCGTTTTGTCTATGGTTTCCTTTGCTGTGCGAAAGCTTTTAAGTTTAATTAGGTCCCATTTGTTTATTTTTGTTTTTATTTTCATTACTCTAGGTACAAGGTGGATCCAAAAAGATACTGCTGTGATTTATGGTGAAGAGTGTCCTGCCTATGTTTTCCTCTAAGAGTTTTATAGTAGCCAGCCTTACATTTAGGTCTTCAATCCATTTCGAGTTTGTGTATGGTGTTACAGAATGTTCTAGTTTCATTCTTTTACACGTAGTTGTCCAGTTTCCCCAGCACCACTTATTGAAGAGACTATCTTTTCTCCATTGTATATTCTTGCTTCCTTTGTTGTAGATTAATTGACCATAGATGCATGGGTTTATTTCTGGGCTTTCTGTCCTGTTCCATTGATCTATACTTCTGTTTTTGTGCCAGTACCATACCACTTTGATTACTGTAGCTTTGAAGTATAGTCTGAAGCCAGGGAGCCTGATTTCTCCAGCTCTGATTTTCTTCCTCAGGATTGCTTTAGCTATTCAGGGTCTTTTGTGTTTCCTTACAAATTAAAAAAATTTTCATTCTAGTTCTGTGAAAAATGTCATCGGTATCTTGATAGGGATTGCACTGAATCTGTAGATTGCCTTGGGTAGTATAGTCATTTTCACAATATTTATTCTTCCAATCCGAGAACATGGTATCCTTCCATGTGTTTGTGTCATCCTTGATTTCTTTCATCAACATCTTATAGTTTTCAGGGTACAGGTTTTTTGCCTCCTTAGGTAGGTTTATTCCAAGGTATTTTATTCTTTTTGATGTGATGGTAAATGGGATTGTTTCTTTAATTTCTCTTTCTGATCTTTTGTTGTTATCAATTTTTAGTTAAAAGGACCTGTTCATATTTCAGAAACCAGTGTTTAGTAACTCATCCTTCTCATGCTTCTGTGTTCACCTTAGGCCTAACCTAGGGTACCTCTCCTCCAATTGTGATCCCAAATTTGTCCCACAGAGCCCCAACCTTATAAATGCTCCTGGAATCTAATTTAACAGGCTTCTTTTTATTCTCTTATATCCTTGCAGCCTTTGCACACCTGCCAACCCTGATGCAACATTTGGCCGATAACTACAAACACTGGAAGACGTTAGATGACCTAAAGTGCAAAAGTCTGAGGCTTCCATCTGACAGCTAAAGCCAAGACAGAGAAGGTGACCTCTTGATCTACAAAGGGCACTGTGAATCACAGTAGTGTAAACAAGAGGCTTTCCTTCATAATGAAAATGACAGGTGTAGGTTAAGGAGCTAATGTTTAATATCTGACTTTTAATCATTCAACTTCCCAAATTTCATTTTTAGAAAATTATGTTCCATGAAGAAAAATTTTGAACAATCACTTAGTGACAGAACAAACACATGGCAAAATCCTTTGCCCTGCTGTCATCCTGTCTGCCCCCATCAAACCCTGCAGCTGATTCACTGTAACTAGCAGGAGACATGCAGCAAAGACTTGGTGCCCACGAGCCCACCATCTCTGTGGATGATGGACCATGTAGCTTAGCTAGTGGTTTAGCTCATCTTTTACCATGAAAGTCACCATCACTGTTTAGCTTGACTATTTTCCTCAAGAGCATCAATCTAAAAGGCTCATAAGAATATCTAAGAAAAGAAACCCATATAAAGTGAGCAAAACAACTAGGACCAAACTGCTGATAAACTAGTTAGCTTCAGAGCCTCCATGGCTAGGTGGTTCTGATCAATGGTGTAACACCCAAGTTAGAACATAGTCTGTCTTGGCCTGGTGAGTGCCTTCTCTAGACTGGTATCAGCAGCCTGTGTAGTCCTCTCTCCTACAAAAGGGATTCATCTTAACAGAAAGTCAACCATGATGGGGAAGGAAGTGACATCTTGTCTGTGGGGAATCCAAGAGCTTTCTCCCTTTATTTCTGGTTTACAGAGGCAGTTACAAGGCACTACAGTAGGTATTATATACAAGCCATTAATCTGAATGCCCTTGGACAAGCTTTTTTTTTAAAAAAAAATTTATATACATTTGCTGTTTAAAATTTTTATTAAAGCAATCTAAATTTTCAGGGTTTAAGTCCATGGAGTACGTTGTGCCGAGTACTGAGGAGACAGAGGAAGTTTCAAGGTTCAGATGTTTTTAACCTATCTATATTTAAGATCATGCCATTTTGCTTTAATGATGAAAAAAAGATTGCAAGGTGTGTAAATATATCAGAAAATAGCATATGGGGAAGCAGTAAATACTATTTTAAGCTATTAATTGTATGCTAAAAGCTTCTAAAGCACAAGTGCATATTTTTATACAGCTCTTTTCACAACTTTCTGTGGTCTACATGAAGTCAGACTTGAGATTTTCTTTTCTCTTTTACCAGCCAACCCTTCTCTATGTATTATAAATTAGAGATTCTGTAAACAAAATCTTTGTTTTTCTTTCAAATTCTCTGTACTTCATGCTGCATTTCTAAGAGGTATAAACAGAGACTAAATTAACTGAACCAGTAGTTAGTTACTTTTTTCAAATGAAAATTGGAATGCAGAACACGTGGACCTAGTACATGGGGGCAAAAATTACTTATCACTACAAAACATGCCAATGTTTTTTTCTATGTTTTGTACCAACAAATGGAAACATATATGACAATTCCATGCAAAGAAATGTACCTAAATTATTTTTGTTAGATGGTAAGAGAACTTGCTTGGTCAGGACAGCAGCTAGCTTTGTATTGTAATGCTGCACTAAGTAAATGTGATGAAAATGTTTTTGTGAAGTACTTGTAACTAAATTCCTACAGCCATTTTTCATTCCTAACAGCTGTTTTTATTTTACCTCTTTGGCCTAAATTTTTCATAATTTCAATATTTCGGTTTAGTGTTCTTTATTTCATGAGTCACACGCTTTGTTTTCAGAACACATTAAATTCAGGATGTCAGGATCCCATTTTAAGGAGCTAAATAATTTGCCTAGGCTTCAGAAGCTTGCCTGAAGCAACGACAATCTTTTCTTGACCATCTCGCTTTTGGTTCCATTTGGTAAGTGACATTCATCAGATGTCTGACATTTTTCTATGTGAATGTTTGTTAAAACTGACTCAGTATAATTTCAAATTAATTTCATATTAACACTGCCAGGTACTAAAGCTTTAGCATAGCTCTGCTCTTTATCAGTGTAATCTACTATGGTGTAATCTTCTACTGAGTTGCTAACTAAATAGTGCATTCCTCCAAATAGTCTTTCAGATGGTATGTGTATCAGATGAGTGAGTATAAACTATTATAATTGTCTCTCATACTGAGCATAAGTCTGTGTTGAGGGGAACCCTATTAATTTAGGAAAATATAACATGATCTAAACTAGAGAGAAGTCACATTACTACTACTACTTAACCAGAAGTTAGTTATAAAACACTGTTACTGGGACCAGAATAACCCTATAATTTAATTAGGTTATTCTTTACTTCCAATTTAAGATTTTAAAATATGCTTACCTTCAGAGTTAGGACTGCTTAGTCTTGTGGACAAAGAACAAGCCTCATCTATTAATCAGAAAGCACTCAACTTGAGAAAGATAAATACAATGTCCCTCAAGTTTAGGCTCTTGATTGTGTTATGTGAGTAAGCCAGAGAATGAGGTAATAAGGGTATTTTTAAATAAAAATGACAAGGCCCACTGCATAGTATTACTTCTGGTGTTGCAAATATAACAGCACTGAAAGCTAAGCCAGGGAAATGGAAAAAATGCACATAATATTTATCGACCTCAGTTATAGTTGTATTCTTCTAGTTTGAAAGTTCAACTTTTTGCAGCACTCTGCATACAACTAGTAAGCAGCCATCAAAGTCTGAGTCTCTGCTAGATTTTCCCATCTCACTGTTTTACTCCATCTCTGACCTTAGGGCATTCATGAAAGCAAAAACCATCAAGTTCCCATGAATGGGTTGGAGGTTTTCCTCTAGATTTTAATAACAGAGGGACTCACAGTGGTACTTTCATCAGTACTATTTGCTCCCCCAACTCACCTGTGGTTTGTATCATTCACGTGAATAGATTACTATTACAAATACTAATCCAGAACAAATTAGGGAAAAAAGCAGTTAAGAATCTATGAATTCCTTTTATAATTCATTGACTATCTTATACAATTCAAGAAAACTTTAAAACTCATGACCTAATAGTAGAATCCCCAAAGAAAAAGCTAGCTGGTAATAAGAGAAAGTCCATCTATGGAAGAAAATTAAAAGCCTAACAATGACTCTGATCAATAATCTGATGCACTCAGCCCAAAATGCATGTCTGCCTGGTTTAGGAATCCTACCCACGTTCCAATTTCAGGATAAAAGATTAGCAGTGCCTCAGTATGACTGCTCAGATACGTATGCCACGATAACAACAATCTGTCGGCTAAGAGGCAGTGCTAATTTTTCTATTCACATTCTTCTATTATGTAATGGTGGTTACATAAATTTTATTATATTTCTCCATAAAGGTATTTTCATTGTGAATTAAAACAGAAACAATGACTATGAACATTATCTGGTTTTGCTCAAGGGGTAATCATACAACCCTTCTCTCTCATTCCAGTCATGTTCAATTTCTGTTTTTAAATTCGTTTATTGATGCTAATGAGAATTGAGCTAACTAACTGGAAGGCCTTACCTGACTGGGCTTCAGCTTCCTTATTTATAACATTATGGCACTGGTCTGGCATAGATGACCATAGCTCTTCCAGACTTTGTAGGTAGTTGAGGAAACAACAACTGTCAAAGGTAAAACTAGTGACACTAGTGACAACAATTTACAAAGATTCCATTAGGGTGTGTGTGATGAAAAAATAAATCCAGAAAGTGTTCTTTGAGAAGGATTAGTCCTCTGACACATCAGCCACCTGGTGTTTACTTCAATACAATTCTTTCATCAGCAGTTTAAGATTAACTCCACAATTAAACCCACCCATTTTTTAATGTATGGAACACTTTTTAATTTTTATTCTTTAGTACCAAAAGGGAGAAAGAGTGCTCTAAGGCTGATGGGGTGATGAAGATGATTAAATCTCAGTGGTCTGCAAGAAACTCATAAGTGATGCCTGTCTCAAGCATTTCATATTTGAGCCAATGGTAAGATGAATCAGGCACTTTGAAAACACTGTAACTTTACTGATCTAGCTCTCATCTCTGGCATATATGAGGGGCTGCTGCTGGTCTATTACCAAGAATCTAGTCAATAGCTGCTCAGGCTAGGGGGAAAAAATACACTGTAATAAGGTTCCTCCTGATTTGTGTTTATAGGGATTTTAGTAGCTAGAATTTAAAAAAAAAAAAGGATTTAAACAAATTAGTTGGCACCAAAAAAAAAAAGCTGTAGTTGAAACAGTGAGAGATTCAGGTTTGCTTCATATTTAGAATACTGAGAGTTACTAAAGACCAGGGGGATTTGTAGGAGAAAGGATATATTTAAATTTATCACAAGAATTCTTAATCAAACAGGCTCTAAAGAAAACCAAAGAATAAAAAAATACTGTTATTTCTATTTCTACCTCCTCCCAGGGTCTAGGTTCAAATTAAGAAGCTTAAAACACAGCACTCACCACTTCAATAGCAGCACAAAGTACAATTATTATGGAATCTTCATTTCCTACAGGGAGGCATCAGTTTTCTGGATATCTCAAGGTTTAAGTTCAAGATATGCTACATCCTACCTATTTACTCTTCACCGGATTTTTCATTTTTCTCCCAAAATATCGTCTATAATGATCATGTATATTTATTTCCATAAAAGTAGGTTCCTTGAATAAATCTTTAGAAGAATGACAGGTATAGTTAAAATACTAACAACTTTGGAGAACAAAGTCAGGTATTTCAAAATCCAAAAAGGCTAAATGAAAGAAATTACATGTAATATTTTAAAAATCTAATCCCTTTTGATGAATAAAAATTTAATTAGAGGCAATATAGTTACATTAGAGAGAGTGAGAGGTTCCAAGTACTCTTCTCCTCATTAAACATAAACTCATAATTTCTGGTGTAGAGTTTTTTCAAAGCATAAAAAATTTATCTCTGTGAGGACACTGTGGTATAATTTAATTCTGCTTCAACAGGTATATGTGATGAACTCTGAAAACTTCACTTTCTGAAAATTCACTGCTGAAATTAGACCCATTCCTTCAATGGTTTCAGGTAACTGTTATGTGAAAAGTCAAATGAAAAACTTGTGCTATATTCTTTGGTGAAAGTACTAATACCTGAGAAGCAACTTGTTGCTGGTTTGCAGCCCCAGAAAAAAGAATTCAAACAATTGGAATTTTATGGAGTAACAAGAAAAAAAAATTACAAAATTTAAGTGATTAATATGGTAATGGTTTTCAGAGTATTACCCCTATATTTGCTGTTCAAGGTTCATGCACAGGTGTTCAAATTCCTTAAACTAGACAGCAAGATATAAGTCACCATTCTCCTCTAATTTTTGAAATAACTTTAAGCTGCGCAATCCAGATTCTCGTTCTCCATTTTTCCACAAAATAATGAGATGATCAGCAGAACATGTCACTAGTCCATGATCTTCAAAGTACAGAAACGTCTGTAAAAAAAAATTTTAATTACTGATTATAGGAACTTCAAGGAGAAGAGGCTAATACTAACTAGATTAAGACAGGTGCTTGTTAAAATGTGTACCTTGGAGACTTCTTTGGATCTGACCGTAAAACTCCGTATCTTTCATGAGAAATGTTATTTTTAAGTGTGAGTGATAATCACATACAAATATACAAATGCTAGACTAGTAAATACTACTCAACTACAGAACTATAAATAACAGCTATTTTTGTAAAGTACATGAAGTCCCAAAGTATCGTCTAAATTTTACCATTATCTAATTCCTCAAGTATTGGTTTTAAGATTTTTGTCAGAAGTCCCAACAAACCTGCTTTACTTAATCATTTTTACTGGCCTTCTTATTTATGCAAAAATGGCCACCAATAAAATGTCTGAATTCCAAATTCTCCAAGAGAAACAATGGCTTTAGCTCTCTATAAAAAGAGACATAATCAATCCTTAAGCATTTACTGAGTGTCATCTATATGCTTATAGTCCCTACCCTTAAAAAGGTTCTAATTCAGTTGTGAAAACCAAATCATAGTTGAAACAATAAGGGTACCAATTAAAGATGATGTAATCAGGTACTAAATAATAGCATAGTTCAGGCTATGATTTGCCACAGAAATGCAGAAAAAGGAGGCATAGATCAATAATGAATGAAGTTGTCAGAAAAAGCTTCAAAAACATAAAACTCTCCAAATAAAAGGAAGGTCATGCCCAGTGAAGGAACAGGCTGGAAGGTAAGAATAGGAAAATGGAATGTTGATGAGAAGGCAGCATGCATCCTATGGAGTAGAGAGGAAATAAATGAAAAGGATGAGCTCTTTGAGGGAAAGAGTGAAATATAGGAGAGAAATAGGATGCAAGTTTTCTAAGACATAACTCATACATTTCTGAAGATAGCAGGAGAAGGGCTCAGCTGATGATGTAGGAGTGAGGGGTGGAGACCTAGCAGAGCAAAACTCCTCAGGAGATGGAAAAGTTAGAATTCAATAAATACAGGTAGATAGGACTAGGCTTAGAGAGTAAGGATCAAAAGAAAAAAGGAATGAGAAAATTCAAGAAAGAGCCAAGATTTTTTTAAAAAGTAATTAAATGTCAACACTTCCACTCAGGAAAATTTCTAAGAATTGAACACTTCCATACAATGACAAATGTGCCACACCATTTAAAAACCTTTAATAGGTTCCTACTATTTAAAACATAAAGTCCAGGGACTTCCCTGGTGGTGCAGTGGTTAAGAATCCACCTGCCAATGCAGGGGACACAGGCTCGAGCCCTGGTCCGAGAAGATACCACATGCCGTAGAGCAACTAAGCCTGTGCACCACAACTACTGAAGCCCACACGCCTAGAGCCTGTGCTCCACAACGAGAAGCCACCGCAACGCACCGCATCGAAGAGTAGCCCCTGCTCGCCGCAACTAGAGAAAGCCCGTGTGCAAAGACCCAACACAGCCAAAATAAATACATAAACTTTTTGTGTATGTATGTATGAATTTTTTTAAAAAGTCCAAACTCCTTAGCCTTACATTCAGTAATCTGACCCCAAACTACTTTCCCAGCTTTATCTCCTACTGTGTCCATTCATCGGAACACAGTCCTCCAGCCTAGCCAACCTGCTCCTTGCCACCAAGTAGATTCTATCTTTGCCCTCCTGTCTACCACATTCCATCTGCACAACTCCCAAAGTTAAAAAACAAAATGAAAACAACTGGGCTACCTGGCAGAGGAAGGCAAAAATGAGTAAGATGTAAGTACCCAAAATCAGGGAGCTTATGGTCGTAAGACTATCTTAATCCTACCTAAGCATCAAGGTTCAGCTCATATCCAGGACCATAATATTTTTATATTATATCTCTTTGTAAACGCCAATGTCTAGTGTAGTGCCTGAAATACAGGAAATGCTAATAACAAGTGTTGTGCTGTTGCTTCTAAGTATAAATGCACTTTCAAATGAAAAACAATTTGTTCCTCCCTGGCTATGAAACAGGGAAGAACAATTTAAGAAACTCATGGGGCTTCCCTGGTGATCGAGTGGTTAGGAATCCATGCTCCCAGTGCAGGGGGCCTGCAGCACGCGGGAACTAGATCCCGCATACTGCAACTAGGAGCCCGTATGCCACAACAAAGATCCCGCATGCCGCAACTAAGACCAGCACAGAGGGAGGGAGGGAGGGAGGGGGGAAGGGAGGGAGGGGGGAAGGGAGGGGGACTTAGGGCTCAGCTTATACTGTTACCAGTTCCAATCATTTCTTTACCTCGACTGGTCTTATTCCTTCTTCATTACAGGCAATAATGCCTATAAAGTATTTGAATATATTTATAACAAGTTAGAACTTTATGCATCCTATAATTCTCAACTATTATTTTCATATATGCACAATGACAGTCAAGACACTGGGTTTTACTAACGCTAACAAATTATTATCCTCCAAAGGGAGGTAAAAACAAACAGTACTGTTCATGAATTTGATAAACTTCCCTGGAATTAGATTCTATGAGGCTTTACCTCTACATACATAAACACAACCCTCCATGTACCCTCTATTTACTACTGTTACATATTCAACATTATTCACACCATCCTTATTGTCAGCTATCTACATCTCATAAGTAATAGTAATTAAGCGATTTTTTAGAAGCAAGACATCCCTTCTTCAAATCATTTCTCTGTAAAGAGAGATCCTAATGGCACATACTATATAACCTATCCCATTCCATGTTTAGATTCCACAAAAACCTACAGATAAGAGAAAGTTTAGGTCTTTATGAGACCAAATGAAAGAAGAGCAGTGAGATGCAAAAAGCAGGAATTCCCTGGACATTTATATGCCTATTAAAAATAATACCTCCACAGATGATGAGTGTCCAATTAAATCGCCAATAAGCTCTAGTGAACATGAAGTGGCATTTTCTTGTTGTTTTTTAACAGGGTGGCTGGCTTGTTTATTTACTCTTCCAAATCCCCACATGTTAAAAAAACCTAGAAAAACACAGCCATTTCAGTCATTTTCGAAATTACTGTGCTCTTTTCTTATAATAATAATCTAAGATCAGAAAAATAAAACTTAAATACAAAAAGTGTTCCCCACTTATTTTAGTCAAGGGCTTAGTGAGCAGATGGTACCAGGTACTATACTAGGGTTTTTTAAATATGTTACTTTGTTTCCTCTTAGCTACCCAGGTTTGTTGCTCATCTCTTTTTATTGTCCCTACTCACGCACTGGTGAAGGTGTGTTAACGTGAGGAAAAGGCAGTGGGAATCAAAGAGGAGAGAAATGAAAGGCCTGAATGGCAATGAGGTGGGGCGGGGGTGGGGGAGGTCACAACTCAGATTTATCAATAAAGGGTAGGCAAAAAGCAACATAGGGATGTCCCAGAGCAATGCCCTATGACTTCAAATAACCAGAAGAAATTCCAGGGGTACCAGCATCTGATTTCTTATGCAAAGGCTGCTAACTAACAGGGATTTTGTTTTTCAAATCAAACACCTGAAAATCAAAGAGTTCATGAGATGATATAAATACAAAAATGTTTATAAATAAATTGAGTTCTATGTTAATGATAATGCTTTAAGGCTGAAAGAACTTTGACACCTGATGATACAAATTCTGTCTGTATACCAGACATAATTACAGACAATATAAATGAGTAAATAGTTCATTAGGCCATTTAGTCAGTCAGATTACCAGGAATAATAGTTTCCCCTCAAAACAAAAAAATCCTAGTTGACTTGAACTGAAATAAACAGGTAGTTCTACAGTAAAGCAATATTTAAATGTGAATCCTAGATCCCAATTACCAAATGCTTCATGTAAACATCTGATGCTTATTTGGAGCACACTGTATATTATTTTGTGGTTACATACCACTGCCTTTCTTCTGTCTTGCATATGAGAAAAAAAAAAAAAGCAAGACTACCTTTTTGAGAAAAGATACTCACCTGTTGGTACAGGTTCAGCTGCAAGCTGCTGTTTTTCTCGTAACTCCCAAATGCGTACACTTCCATCTTCTGAGCATGAGATTAACTGCCTGTCAGAAGAGAAAATCAGTGATAAAAAGAGCACCATGGAAGGCCTATGCTAAATTTGCAGTGAAAGAAATCAGTGGAGCCCGCAACTGCTTTTATTCAGCTCTTGGCAGGAGCCAATAAAAATCACAATTTATCAATATGGCTTTACAATGCAAAGTAAAAGCACTCCTCAAGAAAGGCACACATTATACTGTTACATTGGTTCAAATGTTATAAATATGTATCATTTCCATTTTTAAAAATGCATTCAGGAAACAGGTTACGAATTACAGTTTCACAATATCCTGAGAAGTCTCATTCCTTCCTCTCACGGTATCTCTTCTCAGGGCGCCTCTCACTCTAAAAGTATCCTGCATAGAAAATAATTCTATTTCCTTCATATAATTCATCCCTAGAAACTCAACAGCCAAATCTACCCTGAGGGGAAAGCCCTCAGTTGGCAGCCTTAGCCAACAGGAGACTACCATTTAATTGAAGCCGTAATCAAACACCACCACCAAAAAGGTGGGTTTGTGGAAAATATAAAAAGAAAAATTAGTACACAGTCAGTGCCCAAAAGTCTTTTATCTTTTAAAATAAATACCGAATTTTAAATTATCTCTTCTTATAATGAAATTCAATGTAATTCATTTGAACCTTGCTTCTTGTAAATTTCATAATATAATGCCACCAACTCTTCTGTTAAGATAGCCATGGGGTATTCTCCATTTCCAAAAGAACATAACAGGTCAAGCCACGGAGCCAGGTGACTTTGCCCCTTGAAAAATTACACTGGTGGCCCTGGGAACTATGCATTTCTTTCACCTGTTACAGAACTGACGGAAACTTGTACCTGTTTGGAAGTTTGGCAACGTGCAGGACATTGGAGTCATGTGCAGTTTTCTGGCAGGCAATCACACGCTTCATTTGAAGGTTATAGACGTATAAACCCCTTCCAACTGCAACAAATACATTCTGGCGGGGGGAGAGGGGGGGAAGTTCAGTAATGGGCATAAAACTAGTACTTACCACTACCCGGTGTAATAGATTTCCAGGCCTGGTGTGAGATCAGAAAGCCATTGTTACCTTCCCTATTCCTAGCCTTCAGCCCAAATTATTGTACTGCCCTCTGAAATCCAAAAATATCAAAGCACAAAGGAAAGCTCAGCATTTAGAAGGTGGAAGGACACAACTGCTAATACAGAGAAAGCGTTGTATATTATACCCCACAGCATCGCTTTCTTCCTCGTTGAAATGTGACAGAGAAAGGAGCTGTGGCTGACAGACTGGCCTGCAGTGGAGGTGGAGCTGCTGAGGTACAACCTAGGTTTTCATCCACATAATACTATATCCTTGGGAAAACTACTTAGCTTCTTTTGCCTGAAAAATGTGAGCAAAATTACTTGCACTCCACATCTTAAGCATCACAAGACCTATAAAGGATACAAAAAAGCATATGCTATAGTGGCATATATACAGTGGCTTCACAAAAACATTTTTCCAAATGTAGTATTAGAAACACCTTTTTACTAAAGCAGCTTTAATCTTTTGAAAGTACTTTCACCAATACTTACCTTACTTCAACCTCACAACATCTCATTAATGCAGGAAAAGCTATTTTCCAGAATAATAAGTCAAAATAAAAAAAGATTAATATCACACAAAAATTAAGACGTGAGAGTTTGATATTAGAATCCAGGTCATGTTACTCCAGTCCCTTACTCTTGCCTCATACCATACCACCTAGCTTCCAAAATTATTTTGCAAGTCACTAGACTTCTGGTAGCTCTTGTCTTAGAATCATTCATTCTTACTCAGTTGGTATGCCAGTAGAAAGACCTTTCAAAACTCCTTTTTTTTTTGCCTACCTGTTCTCACCAAAGAATACTTCTCATGCAGCCTCAAAGGCTACAACGCCAACTCAGACCTACAGCATCTCGACCAAAACATGCCCCCCAAGGCTTACCAGAGTTTAAATCTGGAATGATCCCCTTGACCCTCAGGATTGGTATTCTGCATGTAGCAATGCAAGCTGAAGACCAGTGCCATGAGCATTAATGAGAACAGCTAGCCAACTTGCTAAAATCTAGTGTCCTGGGTGACATTCAATGCAGAGAAACCTCAGAAACTAGTTATATGGACCAGGAAATCTGTGCAGAGTTTAAATGATTTATCCAAAGTCACAAAGAAAATTATCAACACAACTAGAGAATTAATAAGCTTTGGGGCAGCCTTTACTCAACAGAATCACTCTATCAACCACTTGTCATCAACAATGAATGGCCTGCCTGCAGAAAGAAAAAAACTCCGATAAAACAAAGAAAATTAGGGAAAAGTGAGTGCTTTATTAATGCTTTATTAAGCATTTATAGCAGTTAATAACACCAATCGAAAATTTTAAGATTAAAGAGTACAAAATGCAAAACTTTAAACACTTTTACAAAAGTGAGAAAAAGGTATCAAATTAAAAATATATATGGGGCTTCCCTGGTGTCGCAGTGGTTGGGAGTCCGCCTGCCGATGCGGGGAACACGGGTTCGTGCCCCGGTCCGGGAAGATCCCACGTGCTGCGGAGCGGCTGGGCCCGTGAGCCATGGCCACTGAGCCTGCGCGTCCGGAGCCTGTGCTCCGCGACGGGAGAGGCCACAGCAGTGAGAGGCCCGCGTACCGCAAAAAAAAAAAAAAAAAATATATATATATATATATGGACTTCCCTGGTGGCACAGTGGTTAAGAATCTGCCTGCCAATACAGGGGACACAGGTTCGATCCCTGGTCAGGGAAGATCCCACATGCCGCGGAGCAACTAAGCCCGTGCGCCACAACTGCTGAGCCTGCACTCCGGAGCAGGCTGAGCCACAGCAACTGAGCCCGCACGCCTGGAGCCCGTGCTCGGCAACAAGAGAAGCCACCGCGATGAGAAGCCCGCGCACCACAACTGAAGAGTAGCCCCTGCTCGCCGCAACTAGAGAAAAGCCTGCACGCAACAAGAAGACCCAAAACAGCCAAAACTAAATAAATAATTTTTTAAAAAAGAAAGATAAAAATATATATACATATAAAATTTTTAGGGCTACAACTCTTAGAGATAGTTTCCATCTTTTCTGAGACTACTGTCTTCTATCATATTTACTTTTTTTAAAAAAAATAAAATTGGGATATAAAGAAACTTAATCTTTAGGTATAACAGTGTTCTTTAACCTATTCTTACCCTACTCTGTTTTAGTTTTGTTTTGTTTTTAAGGTAAGAGAGGTGCAAAGAAAGCCAAAACAAAAACAAAAAAACAGACCATGCTCTCCCCATCCAGAACACTATTACTGAATTTTTAAATAAAAATAACAAAACACATACAATTAGAAGATTTAAACAGTACAGGAAGGCACAAAATAAAGTGAGGTAAAAGCCTCCTCTAACCCCTCTCCTCAAAGTTTATAACTCAAACATTTCTTGTGATTATATTTAGAAAAGGAACCCCCATTTTAAACATATTTTCTGAGCCCCTGAAGCTAAAAGAAGAGATGTTCAGATCAGAGCCAAGATTCAGAAATCCATTGGTACTAATCTACTACTGCAAAAAAGGATGTAAAGTGCTTCAAGAGCATCACTGCCAAGGCCTAAAGGATTGAAGTCAATAATTCTCACACAATCATCTTGCCCCATGATGCCAGCAGACTAAAAGAAAGGCATTCCTGAAATTTTTAATTTCCTTTACTGCTCCAGGAAATGCACCAGAATCTTCAAAAGGATTCTTTCTCAAAGTGTTTCTTAGAACAATTTTAAGCATTATCCTCAAATCCTGTGGGAATATTTAATCCAACTCAAAATTTCAATAGGGTTTTTAAATCTGTGGCCATTTAATCACTTCCTTGCCTCAAAGATAAGAGCTAAGATTAAAATTCTTTTTTAAAGCAAGTGATGCAATCTTTGAAAAATATCAAAACATTTTAGAGCACAACGTGAACACACGGAATGATAACTTTCTATAGGATCATGAGATTAAATTTTTAAAATTAGAAATGGTTTATTAAAAGAGACAAGATTATAGATATTTTTCTCAATTTTGTTTTTTTTTTACCTCTTCATCCCATGTGAAATGATGAATAGAAACGTCATTTGGCTTTTGACAGAGTTTTATTTCTTGCTGAGTGTCCAGCTGTGGAGATGGGTCCCAGAAGTTGCGTTCACAGGCCTGCACAGTCCAGTCCAGGATATCCCAGATGATGAGCTCTCCAACATGGGAGCCAGTTACAAAACTCAAATCTAGGCAGAGTTCATAGATGTCTCATTATTGACCATTTACCTAAGCTAAACATAAAAATGAATGAACTGCCTAGTAGTATTGCTCTATAAAATCACAATGTTTAGAACAGTGAGGTAACTAGACAAGCCAAACAGGAAGATTATCAGAAATAGACTCAAGCTTACTTAGAAATTTAGTATGTGATAATGATTGCATTTCAATTCAGCGAAGAAAGAAATACCTCATGCTGGACTATTTGGTTAAGTATTTGGGGAATAAAAACAAAAGAACCTTACCTTGGATTATACACAGTGAAGAGAAGCTACACTTCTGTTTCTCCTTTACTCCCACACTCACCACATGCCTGACACCAGATGCGTGGGGTTTTCCCACACCAGGCAATTCTGCGACACCAGCTGAGTGTCCCTACAATTCAACTCAACTTTGACACTGTCTACCTGGAGATAGTGTCAGATCCCCCAAGTTAAGGACTCAGTCCTGCAAGACTTCTCCCACTAACTGCAAATCCAGGTTGTTACCTGTGTTTCTGACCAACTGGCTATAAATCGAAGAGTCCCACATCCCCTCATCAGGTTCAGTTAATTTGCTAGAATGGCTCACAGAACTCAGGAAAAGTTTACTTACTTTATTATACAAGGATATGATAAAGGATACAGATGAACATCCAGATGGAGGAGATGCACAGGGCAAGGTATGTGGGAAGGATCGCAGAGCACGCATGCCCTCTCTGAGCATGCTGCTCTCCCAGCACCTCCACGTGTTTGGCAACTCAAAAGCTCTCTAAACCCCGTACAGTTGGGATTTTTATGGAAACTTCATCACATAGGCATGATCGATGACTAACTTCACGTCCAGCCCCTCTCCCCTCTCTGGAGAATTGCCGCGGGGGCGCGTGGCCAGTGGCCAAAAATTCTAAGCTTCTAATAATGGCTTGGTCTTTCTGGTGACCAGCCCCCATCCAGGAGCCCATCAAGAAAGAGTAGCCTCATTAGAACAAAAGACACTCCTATCACCCAGGAAATTCCAAGGAGCTCTGTCAGGAAATATTAGACCAAATATTAGAACAAAAGATGTTCCTTGTGCTCTTATCTCTTGGGCAATTACAAGAGTTTTAAGGAACTCTGTGCCAGGAACTGGGGGCAACGACCAATATATATATTTTCTGTTATTTCACATATACCAAAATAAGTTTCAAACAGATTAAAACATTAAAGGTATTTAAAGAACTGAGGAAAATAAAGGTGAATGTTTTATGAATATGGAGTGCTAAAAGGCTTCTCAAGGAGACAGAGTGGAGGCTGGGGAAAGAGATATGAATAAACACCTGCTTAGCACAAAATCATACTTTTTTTTTTTAAAGATTTTTTTGATGTGGACCATTTTTTAAGTTTTTATTGAATTTGTTACAAAATTGCTTCTGTTTTATGTTTTGGTTTTTTGGCCTCAAGGCATGTGGGTGGGATCTTAATCTCCCTGACCAGGGATCAAACCCACACCCCTTGCATTGGAAAGGGAAGTCTTAACCACTGGACCGCCAGGGAAGTCCCCCCAAATCATACATTTAAATGACAAAACTCTGGGAAAAGTCTGCAATTTAGATGTCGAAATAGGTTGATTATACTTGATACATAAGCACTTCTTAGAAATCACTAAGAA
This sequence comes from Pseudorca crassidens, assembly GCF_039906515.1. NCBI lineage: Eukaryota > Metazoa > Chordata > Mammalia > Artiodactyla > Delphinidae > Pseudorca > Pseudorca crassidens. Next base: position 61,325,756 of record NC_090298.1, read on the forward strand.
CAAGATAAGCACTCCAGCAGAAAAATGGGCAAAGGACCTGAACTGGCAGAACAAGAAATACAAATGGCCAGTAAACATGTGAAAAGACGTTCAATTCCCTAATAATCAAAGACATCTAAAAGCAATGAGATACTATTTACTGACTTGCAAATCGGGAAAGATTATAAAACACGAAAGCACCCGATGCCGGCAAAAGCATAAGGAATCAGCACACTCACGTACTATTCATGCCCTAGTATAAACTGGTGTAATCTTTGCAATCCTTGGTAATATACATCAAAACCTTAAAAAGTTGTAAACCCGGATCTAACAATTCCACTTCTAGGAATTTATCCTGAGGAAAGTACATAAAAGACATATGTGACAAGGCTGTTACACATAGTATTAAAAATCTAAAGGTATCCTAAAACATCCAACTGGGGATCGAATAAATAAATAACATCCACGAAATGAAATAGTTATGCTGTTATTGAAAACTAAGTTGTAAAAGTATGTTATATTAATACAGAAATATATTCATGACATAGTGTTACAAAAAGCACACCATATGTATACACATATACATACATATATACACCCAGAAAAACACTTAGAAGGATATGAACCTGTACTTAATGCTGTATGGTAGGATGATTTTCATTTTCATTTTTACATTTTTATGTTTCTGTTTCCTCATATGTATTATTTGCACAATAACAAGTTTTTAAAACCTTTAATAAAAATGAAATTAGTGGGCCAACTAAGACAGTTGACAAATTATACATTTAATAGAAAATGTACAACTGCTGAGACTAAAAACTATCTTAAAGAAATGCAATTTATTTTAATTCCTTTATATTTAGGAGGAACAGAACAATGCACTGTGAGTCTAGAAACTCTAGTTTTAATTTTGGCTCTGCCTGTTACTAGCCATGTGGTTGGTCTTCAGAAAGTCATTTAATCTTTTTCTATCTTGGATTTCTCAGGCATTAAATGAAGATGATTGTAAAAATCAAATTAAATAATGTGTAGCCATTTTAAAAAGACATAAAATGTTATCTTTGAGTCCCTGGTATTATTTTGAGCCCCTGGTATTATTCCATATTAATGGTATTAAAACATCCAGTTACTTGTAATTTAGGAATACATGGATGAGTAATTATGATTTAATTGTCCCATTTATCAAATAAACCAGCAGGACAGAAATCTCTAATAACTAGATGAACAATCTCATAGAAATAAAGAATTACCAGCAATCATACAGGTAAATATTATTTTGTCTTGGTTCCAAGTCCAATTTCTATATAGTTTATTAACAGACTCTATAGAATTCTCTCTGTGAAGAATTAAGTTCATTTCTCATCTGTGGAGAGAAACAGGCTCCTAGTTCTAATAGTGGGAACGTTAAGACAGTAGTAATCTTTCCATGACCTTCTTTTCCATCCCTTTCCCTCCTCTTTCCAATCTCACTCAAACTACAAAAGAACCAGAGACGGTAACAAGTGAAGATCCTTCTAGATTCCAATTCTGCATGCGTCATTATAATAGAGTTAACCTACTGAGACCACACAGCTGCCTGCTCTGATCTCCTCCAAGTGTCTGTAATTCATCTTTGTAATAGCAAAGTACCTGAGCCCAGTTAGAATTTTTCACTAAAAATAAAATGCTGGCACTGACCCGAGTCAGTATAGTTTGCTATGTAAATTATCCCAAACTAGTCATTCAAAATGTTTCACACCAAACAACCTCGATGTGTTTTATATATAGGGATGGATTTTCATCCTATGCAATTATCAAAAGTCACTTAGTATGAAAATCTCACCTGATACCTGTCTACCCATCCCTCAGAAGTACTAATACTTTGTAACTACCATACCATACTGTCAGTACAAAACAAGAAAAGGAATAAAATAAAGAAGCAGCACCCAGAGCCTTTTGCCAGAAGAGATAAGCAAGGTTATCTTGTATGTCTGTCTTAGAAAATCTCTGCACAGGCATTCAGACCTCACTGGCAAACCTGGTATTCATTATCCACATTTGTAGGAGTTCTCTGTTGTACCATTCTAAGGTTGCCCTAGGGCCACCTCAATGAAAATGCACTTTTCCTGTGAGTTATAAACCCAGTAACTGGCCACATCTTTCATTGGTAATTGGTGGGGATAAAGAAGCAGGGCTGAAAGTGGAACTGGGACTTGTACAACATAATCATTTCAGGATTGCCAAAACCTGCAGCATGGCAGACGCGTCTATATACGAGGTAAGACTGTCACAATATCATTCTCAAATTTTACCAGACTACTTGTCCATATGTGATTCTTAAATATGCTTTTGGCTTACTTATAGTCTGTAGTGTAATTTTATAATCACGGAATTTATAAACTAAAAAGCACTAGGGGTTTTCTGTAATTTTTATTAACAATTTTTTTTTTTGCTTTAGCTTTCCATTTTCCTTCCCTTAAAAAGCTAGCAAAGAAATACTTGAAGAAAGCTTTCTTGGTTAAACTGTTATAAGCTTCTCTGTACATCACACAGCAAAAGAAGTGCCATGAGGTTAAGGCTACCTCAGGAACATCCCATCACCTTCATTAAGGAAACATGCCAGGTCCTGGTACCAATGCTTCACTTCTAAAATGGGACAACTAGGCATGACCACTGTAATGGCCAAAACACTGCTGTGCTTTTCTCAACAGCTTTAGGGCCTTGGAGCTTCTCTGGCTCAGTGTCAGAGGGACTTCCAAATAAGAACCTGCCTTTTGTGCTGCCATCATGGCTAGAAGAAAAGGAGCCCCCAGAGAAAAATAAAGTGGTGCTCCTAATATTATTATTTCTAATAATATAGTCGTCAGAAAGACTTGCAGCTGGGTTGAACAAGCAAATGGCTATTGGAGAGGAAAATTTTGGAACTGGAAGGGACATTCTCACTGATGTATCTGAAAATGTGACTGAACAGCATACAAACGGAGACTACACTTAGTGCTGTCTGTTCCCCTTTCCCTCTGCCTCATGTTTCTACAAAGTATTGCTCAAAAACAGCCAACCCAGATCTCAGATCAGGGGGTGCAGTCCAGTTCCCTTATAACATCATATTCATGGCATCCTTACAGGACCCTCTTATAGTGTCCTCCAGACTATCAAACTGAAGCCACCCAGGAGTCCTCCCATCTGACCTCAGAACACAGATCACCCAGGAAAGCTCTGATGATATAAGGTGTCACTTTATTTGAAAGTGAAGTAGCTAAATCCCAGGATTTGTGGTTTGTGATCCTATCCTGTCATCTGATGTCAGGTTTGGCTCACAGGAGCTAACTCATTAAAATCATTATAAAGCCAAATAGAAAGTCTGGCAGGACTTCCCCGGCAGTCCAGCGGTTAGGACTGTGTGCTTCCACTGCAGGGGGGGGCGGTTCAATCCCTGGTCGGGGAACTAAGATCCCACGTGCCATGCGGCCAAAAAGTAAAAAAAAAAAAAAAAAAAAAACCACCAACACACACATCCATGAGGAAGGGCAGATATGACCCATTTTCTGCAGACCTTTAGTTTGGTGTTATTCTCTGACTCTTCAATCATAATTACAACTGGCTTGAATCCAGCTCATTCTACTGTAAGTAGAGTGCTATATAATTTGTACTGTGTGATCTTCCAAAGAGAAACTAGCCAGGACCATTTGCCAAAAAAGTCAAAATGTTGGGCTTCCCTAGTGGCGCAGTGGTTGAGAGTCCGCCTGCCGATGCAGGGGACACGGGTTCATGCCCCAGTCCGGGAAGATCCCACATGCCGTGGGGCGGCTGGGCCTGTGAGCCATGGCCACTGAGCCTGTGTGTCCGGAGCCTGTGTTCCGCAATGGGAGAGGCCACAGCAGTGAGAGGCCCGCATACCCCACACACACACAAAAAAGTCAAAATGCTACCAAGCATTAGTACTGATAGCCTACAACAATCATCCCACAGCTACCAAGCAGCACCTGAGGTAAGTATGCTCTCTCCTCTGTCATCCCTTTTCTCTGCCCAACTCTATTCTTCCCCTTGTGCCTAAATCTAAGACCTAACAATCTATGAAACTTGATGAATTCCACTGGTTTAAACCTCAGAAAATAAAAGACTGCCAATCCCTACTAATTAATAGCATTATTTTCATCATGGTAATTCCAGAATTCTAGAACAAAACAAGACTAAAGTTCAAAACAGGTTAAAAAGTTAAAAAATTTTTACATAATATCAACACGTACACAATGAGCTTACCATTGACATTAACCAGTGAGAGAATATTATCCTGGTGATCAAGGAGGCGCTTAACTTGAAGAATATCCCATCCTAGTGATCCCTCTGTGGGTGCTACCAGCCTGAAAATTACTAAATGAAAAGACAGATATAATTTTATTAAAATGGTCAAAGATTAAAGTTATATTTCTGCTCAAAAACTAGCATTTCATTAAGTGAGAAATACCTAAAATACTGAAAAACCCATCTCCAAAGACAGCCTTGTTCATACTACTTTAAAATATTTCTTTCAAATGCTTGAGATGTTTGAAATGATCTCCTAAAATCCCAAGTGAGTGTGTCCTCAGAGCTCTGTTCCTTTATTAAAACTCTTCTAAACCCACTACCAACCGTGAAGCCTTTGAACAAAAAAATGCAAAGTACAAAAGATAATGTGAAACTGCTCAGTGAGTCCATAAATATAGTCTCTATAGACAAGTATTCACAAGGGTCACATATGTAATAACTTCGAGGAAATAAAACAAATATGAATTAGATCAGAAGATAAAAGAGAAGCAATAGGGCTTCCCTGGTGGCGCAGTGGTTGAGAGTCCGCCTGCCGATGCAGGGGACGCGGGCTCGTGACCCGGTCCGGGAAGATCCCACATGCCGCGGAGCAGCTGGGCCCGTGAGCCATGGCCGCTAAGCCTGCGCGTCTGGAGCCTGTGCTCCGCAACAGGAGAGGCCACAACAGTGAGAGGCCCGCGTACCACCAAAAAAAAAAAAAAAAAAGAGAGAAGCAATAGTCAATTCTAAAAAAGGATTAATAGAAAAATCCTCGACTTCTGAACCAGGATGAGTACTCAGAGCTGATAGCCTTGCTTAGCTATTGATAATAAAAGCCTCAAAGTCACTGCAGCTAGTGCACACAGAAATTCTATTTCCTGTTGAGGGGAACCCTCACATTAGAAAAAGAGAAATTGGTATGGAACATTTAAAACCAAGTACATGGGCACAAGCTTAGTCTTAGAAATAGAAAAGATAGTACATTTAAAGGAATAAAACTTATTTTTATAAGGAAAAATGGCACAACATATTTATTTTATAAGACTAAGTAAAATGCAGAACCTCGTTTTAAAGAATATTTGTATTTTTTATAAATTATTTTCAGAATAAAACCAACTTTCATTTCTTCCTTTTTTTTAGCTAATATTCTAACTTCCGTTGAGGCATTAGTGTTGCTTTTATTACTATTTCAATGAATTCACTAATTCATTCAATAAAAATCTCTTATTTTAGAAATTAGCCAGATCGAAGAGGACAATAAGTAGGAGGACAAGTCCAATACACGGTGACAACAGAAATGAAGGCATAGAGGTTGGGGAATCCCAAGCAATTCAGTGTTAACAAGCAAGTGATACAGGACTCAAAGGAAGCAGGAGGGAAATAATGGAGGGCATGATTTGATATGTTGAAAAATCTGGACTTGTAGGCTACTCGTGTCCTTACATGGGTCCCTAGGGCAAAGATTTCTTTCATCTGGAGCAAAAATGAGAAAAAATAAGGACTACATAAGTTTTTTTTATAAAACTAAATGTATTCAATTTAAAGTCCTATTCTTTTTTTCTGAGATCATGTTCTTCATATTTTGTTGTTTAAAACTTATTTTTATAAAATCAGGGTAGTAAATGGTAGTTTGGTTTCTGGTTTGGGATTTTTAATGTTTTCACTAAACAAAATAAAAACTGGCAACTCTATGTTGATCTCCACAAGTTTGACCTTTTGTACTAATCAGAAATTTGAGAGTTCAGAAACAACTGATGTAGGCAATCGGAAGCCACTGAAGCTTTGAAGCTTGCATTTTTTTTTTAAATTAATTTTTACTGGAGTATAGTTGTTTTACAATGTTGTTTTAGTTTCTGCTATACAGCACAGTGAAACAACTATACGTATACATATATCCCCTCTTTTTTGGATTTCCTTCCCATTTAGGTCACCACAGAGCTGAGTAGAGTTCCCTGTGCTACACAGTAGGTTCTCATTAGTTATCTACTTTATACATAGCATCAATAGTGTATATATTTCAATCCCAATCTCCCAATTCATCCCCCGCCCCCTGCTCCGTATACATACATCCATTCTCTACCTCTGTGTCTCTATTCCTGCTTTGCAAATAAGTGCATCTGTATCGTCTTGAAGCCTGTATTTTAGATAGATCCCTCTAGCATCTACTAGAAAATGTATCTGGGAAGCACTAAACTAGAGGAGAAGGCATTTGAGAAGCAGTAGAGGAAGGAAGACAAGTTAGGGGACTATCACAACAGAGCAGGCAAAAAAGATGAGTACCTGAATAGAGCAACAGTACTGAGATGGAAAGAAGTGGATCAAAATATTTACAGCAGCCATCCTCAAAGTATGGTCCCACACCAGCAACCTCAGCACTACCAGAGAACCTGTTAGAACGCAGAAGCTCAGGCCCCACTCCAGAATTAGTGAATTAGGAACTCTGGGAGTAAGGCCCAGTAATCTGTGTTTTTAACAAGTCCTCAAGTCATTCTCACGCACACTAAAATGTAAGAACCACTGAGTTAGAGTAAAACCAGCAAAACACAAGTGACTGACACAGAGGAAAAAGGCAGGGAAAAGCTAGACGTCTTTCCAGGTCAATAAAGAACATGGGAAAACTGAATTTCTGCAAGGAAGGAAAAAGAAAAAAAAACTAAACACAGAATTATATCTTTAGAAATTACTTTATGAAAAGAAAGAATAAGCATAGGGTCTAGAAAATTACTTCTCAGACATGATTACACACAGAAAGTTCAGTTGAAGAAAGAGAAATGTGACTGCAAAGCAGTAGAGCCTGCAGACAACAGTTTATAAATGGTGAACAATTAACTCATGGCTCACTGGTATCTGCAAACATGCCAACTGATGGTCATAGCAAATCTCAAGGCTGGTCTCTAGAAGCAGCAGCACAAGTAATAGCAAATGCCCTCTGGGCTACAAAAATTCTTCAAGAAAAAAGCAGCTTTTAAGAAGTGTGCTTACTCTATCACTTCTCAGCACCCAAATTTCATCCATAAGGTAATGAACATAGAAGGTTTTTTTTACTGCAGGCTCCTGTCAGTAAATGAGTTAGCCAACAGTCAACAGCTAAGAAAGTGTCCTTCAAACTGCATGTTTATAATCAGTTAATACATTTACAAAATTCCTGTTGCTATCCCTCCTTCTGCTGTCCCACTAGTCTGAGGGAAATGGCATAAACTCCCCCACAAGAAAATGGGCCCCATTCTGGCTTCCTGAGGCAAAACCTCCACAGTTCCTATCTTAGTGAACTCCCCAAATAATCCTCCTCCAACACTCCCAACTCAAGCTTTTAGTTTCCAGAATGTTGATAGTTGTTTTATGTGGCTAAAGTTTTTGCTAAGTAAGTGTGTGAGTGTGGATCAGCAACAGAGAGGACTGTGGAATGTAAATGGCCTTCTCTAGCATCAGAGGAATGGGGTTACCTTGCCCACTTGGCTATGTTAGACCAAGTGTGGTAAAAAACTGACCTAAGATCTTGAAAACGTCTTGGGTTCCACATCACTTCGACAATCCCAGGAGGCTAAGACTGGGACGGGAAAGATGTCCCTTGAATTAGTCTTTCTGAAATGTGTATACAAGGCTAGTTTAAAATTTTTAAAAAGAAGAAGAAATAAAAGAAAAAAAGAGTCATACTCACTCAGTTCTTTGCCAACTGCTGCCACAACACAGTTCTTAGGTATTTCAATCAAAGCACTGATCCCTTCACAAAAACATATAAAACGAAGGTTAAATTATTTTCTTCATGGATTACATCAAAAACAAAAACATTCTCAGATTTATGTTGGTCATTCCTATAAAGGGGATGGTAACTATAAAGCACACACAATTTGCTACATCACACTTCCGTGCTTGCTTACATATGGAAAATGATTTTGTGAAAAGTAGGTGAGACCTCTGGAAGACATTATTGATTTAAGAGTAGGAAATGCTCTTTGAATATTTTTACTATTGTGGTGAACTTATTTACCAGGGAACCCTTAAGATAATCATCATCACCATTTACAAGATGGCTAGCTCAAATGAGATATAAAATTGGCATGCTCCTCAATGTAAATTTAAGAAGCCTGGGTGGGCTCCCTGGCAGTAAATGAGTGAGCCAACCGTCAACAGCTAGGAAAGTGGCCTTCAAACAATATGTTTATAATCAATCAACACATTTACAAAATTCCTTCTATTACTAGAATAATCAGGTTCAACATTCCATCACATTTCATTTATTAAGCATACAATTCTAAGTATCTTTTTATAGCTGAATCATGAAATGATTTTAGGGTAACCATAACTTCTATAAGATATGTTACGTTACTTTCTATAAAATATGTTACATTACTTCTGTCAGCAAAAAATATTCATGTATTAGATTTAGAACCACCACATGTGTTGGCAAAAAACCCTGTTTATTAAAAGTTCACTTCTCCATTATAAAATATATGTAATTTTATATATATGTAATTTATAACATATACACAAATTTGGAAAGTATTCTACTCATTTACTTTACCTTCCCACTTGGGGAGTATTTCTGGCCAAAATCTTTTCTCCACATACTGTTTTAACAGTATGTTTCTATTTTCCCATGTTTAAGATGGGGGGATGATGGTGTGGTGGAGGAGAAAGGGGAGGAGGAGTGGTACAAGAAGTAGAAGAGATAGGAGAGCAGGGGAAGGGGTAGCAGAGGAGAATTCCAGATGCAGAAAACAGCTTGTTTAAAAAAATGTTTATTAAATTATTTATGAAATAAAAATACTAGAAACTCATTAATCCAGAAGTAGCAACTTAATACACAGAATCACAGAACATATTGCTGGAAAGGGCATGGATGTCCTGTTTTCTAGTCCAAGCCTCCTTCCATTGCATCAGACTGACTAAGATTATCTTTGCTTATTTCCAAATATGTAATAACTGTTCTAAAAGCCCTGCCAGTCCATAAATCAAGCAAGGCTTACTGAAAGGAGCTTTATAAGATAAGGGTCTAAGAGTACTGCTAAATCCAAATCATGAAAAGCTCACCAATGGCAACCTAAGGCCTTTTCAAAGCTTTCTAACTGATTTCCTCAAAGATTTCTGCTATATCTTGAAACACTGATAAACAGGGCAAACTGTGACTACTTAATGTACAGTACTCAAAGATAACTCGTAACAGGAATGGGGACTGCAATAATAGGTGGTTATTTCCATTAACATACAAAAGGTGTTTTTAGCCCTGATTTCAATATTTCACAACATAATTACTAATAATTCATGAAATAAAAATTCACAGATACCCACAGGCTAGTATAAGAAATAGGAAGGAAAATATATGTAAATAAAGAGATGTAACTCATGATAATAGTAAACACGAAAATACACTCTAGATTCAAACAAGATTACTAGTGATTGAACACTGAATTGAGAAGTTAAACTGTAAATCCTAGTAAGGTATGGATTTAGTTTTGCTAAGACATCATATTATTTTTCTGGTATTTTATAATACCCATGTGGAGATAAACTAGTTCCAATAATGAAGTGTAAATGAAGTTTAATAACAAAGGCATACCTTGGAGATATTTCAGGTTTGGTTCCTGACCACCAAAATCAAGCAATTCTCACAATAAAGCAAGTCACACAAATTTTTTGGTTTCCCAGTGCACATAAAAGTTATGTTTACACTATACTGTCATCTATTAAATGTGCAAAAGTATTATGTCTAGAAGACATTGTACATATTAGTACCTTAATTTAAAAATACTTCATTGCTAAAACAATACTAACCACTGTCTGAGCCTTCAGCCAATCATAATCTTTTCGCTGGTGGAGGGTTTGAAATATTTCAAGAATTACCAAAATGTGACAGAAACACAAAGTGAACAAATGCTGTTGGAAAAATGGTGCCAATAGACTTGCATGACTCAGAGCTGTCACAAACATTCAATTTGTAAAAAATGCAGTATCTACAAAGCCCAATAAAGCGAAGTGCAATAAAACAGGGTATGCCTGTATTCTTTCTAGGATGTCCATGGGTTCATTTCACTACTTTTAGAAACAAAAATAATAGTGTATCACATGACTTCAAGGTTACTGTCATTTAAATTTACTCATTTATACTTAAATATTTTTACTCTGAATAAATTTTTATTTTTTAAGTTCCTTGATATCAATATAAGTCAAAACTGATTTTTCTTCTATTAAAACCAAAAGTATATGTCAACAGAATTCTGAGAAAATAGAATTTTATTAGTAAGTTTGCACGTGAGTGAAGTTTCTTTAGTAAAACCAACTGTAAAATGAGGTCATCCTTAGGAATCTATTCAAAGTCTGATGACCCTACAAATAAAGAAAGAAAATGCTATTGTAAAGTCATAAAGATCTGCTTCCAGGTGTCAACATGCTCATCAAACTCAGTTTAAGACATGGCCCAGAAGCATATATGAAAGGGTTTTTCTTGATCACTTTTGAGAAATTCTGTTAGAAAGGAAGGGGAAGCCAAAGGAAGGGGGCCCTTTTCCTTCCAACTTGAGATGGAAATATATTTTACATAACCCTTAACCTGAATTGGAGAAATACGGCTACATCTTATATTCAGAATTAAAAAGAAAATCTATATTTCCTTTGTATTCATGGAAAGTCTCTTTGAAGATTCACTGTGTCTTTTTAGAGTCTATCATGGTTCACAATTACCTTGATTTGTTTTTACCTGTATCAGAAAGGTGACTAGTCTTACACAGGAGATCTAATTTTCGGTTCCACACACAGAGGTCATTCCCACCAGAAAGCCAAACATCTAGTCTCTGAAGAAGAGCTAAACACTGCAAAATTCATGTGAAATAGTTATCAGTTTAGAAATTCAAGCATTCATCGGTGGTTTTAAAATATGTCCACAAGTTGATACCCTTTCTCTTCAAGAGGTGGAGCTTGATTCTCTTCCCCTTGAATGTGGGCTCTGCTAAGTCACTGGCTTCCAATGAACAGAATGAGGCAGAAGGAATGGTGTGTGACTTAAAGGACTAAGTCATAAAAGACATGGTGTCTACCTCCTTGCTCTCTCAGATCACTCACTCTACAGTTCTGAAAACACACAAGCAGCCGCATGGAGAAGGATCCATCTTTTTTTTTTTTTTTTTAATTGTGGCTGGCATCTTTTTTTTACCCTCAAGGAAGTGAGGCAAGGAAGTGAGGCCTCTGGACACCAACCAACACTAACTCACCTAGCATCTGACCCCCTAACACCTCCAACCCCAGTCACCTGAAGGTGACAGCAACCTCAGGAGAGACACTGAGACAGAACCATCCAGCTAAACTGCTCTCTATTCCTGACCACCAACACTGAGATATTGTTTTAAACAACTAACTTTTGAGGTAATTTGTTACTCAGTAATAGACAACTAATACACAAGCTTAACGTAAACTGCTTTTTAAATAAAACTGAAAATATGACCTTAGTTTTTATGTATCTTTCAAATTCAAACCTCCTAATTCTTGACTCAGGAAATTATTTCAAGGTTGGTAGAAGTCCTTTACCTTTAACAGTACTTTAAAGTCCACACCTTTCATAGTTCTCTCCCCACCCATTAACTCTGAGTGAACACAAGGGCAAGAGAGAATATGTATTAAAAAATAAAAAGGAAAAGGTTCTGGTAATCTTCCCTGGGCTGAGGATGGGGTTGCTTTTTAAACTGCTGGAATAAAAAGGGTTAAAAATAATCAGTGCAGTTTGTACTTCAAGACGTCCTACTGTGTCTAATCTCTGATTTTTTAATATCAGTACTATATTCCTTTTCATTGCCAAATAATATTCCACTGTATGGTTATACACATTTTATCCATTCATCAGTTCATTGACATTTAAGTCGTTTCCACCATTAGGCTAGTATGAGTAATGTTGTTATGAACATTCATGTACATGTTTTTGTGTGGACATTTTTATTTCTCTTGGGAATACCTAGGAGTGAGATTGCTGAGTCAAATGACTCTATTTAACATTTTGATGAACTATCAAACTATTTACCAAGGTGGCTGTACCATTTTACAGTCCCTCCAACAATGTAAGAGGGTTCTAATTTCTCCACATCTTTACCAATATTTGTTATTATCTGTCTTTTAGATATTAACCACCTAGTGCATGTGAAATAGTGTCACATTATGTTTTGAACTGCATTTCTCTAATGACTAATATGTTGAGCTTCTTTTCATGTGCTTATTGGCCATTTGCTCACCTTCTTCAGAGAAATGTCTTTCAAATTCTTTGTTTTTAATTGGGTTGTCTTTTTTATTGTTAATTTGTAAAAGCTCTTTTTATATAATCAAGATACAAGTTCCTTATCAGATATATGATTTGCAAGTATTTTCTCCCATCCTATTGGTTGTCTTTTCACTTTCTTCATGGTATCCTTTGAGGTATAAAAGCTTTTCATTTTGATGAAGTCCAATTTATCATTTTTTTCTTTTGTTGCTATACTTTTGCTATCACATCTAGGACACAAAGGCGACACTTTGTATCACCCGAGGACACAAAGATTTACTCATATTCCTTCTAAGAGTTTTATAGTTTCAGCTCTTATATCTTGGTCTTTGACCCATTTTGAACTAATTTTTGGTTACAGCATGAGGTAGGGATCCAATTTCATTATTTTGTATGTAGATATCTAGATCCAGTATTAGCTGCTGAAGAGACTATTCTTTCTCTTATTGGAGGGTCTTGACACCCTTGTCAAAAATCTATTGACCACATATGTGAGGTTTTATTTCTGGACTCTCAGTTCTATTCCACTGATCTGTACATCTACCTTTATGCCAGTACCACTGTCTTGATTACTATAGCTTTGTAGTAAATTTTGAAATTTGTAAGTTTCAATCTTGAAACTTTGTTCTTTCTTTTCACAACTGTTTTAGCTATTATGGGGTCCCTTTACTTCTACATGAATTTTAGGATCAGCTTGTCAATTTCTGAGGGGAAAAAAGCCTGCTGAGATTCTGTCCAGTGTTGATCATTTGGGTAACGTTGCAATCTTAACAATATTAAATCTGATCCATGAATTTCTTTCCATTTATTCATATTTTCATTAGTGTCTTTCAACAATGTTTTGTAGTTTTTGGTATACAAGTCTCATAGCTCTTCTTTAAATTTATTTCTATTTTATTTTTTGGATGCTATTGCAAATAAATTTTCTTTATTTCTGGAATGCTCATTGCTAGTTTAAAGAAATACAGTTAATTTTTTGTATATTGAGATTGTATCCTGAAATCTTGCTATATCCGTTTATTAGTTCTAATAGTTTTGTTATGGATTTAGGATTATCTATATAGAAGAGAATGTCACTTGTGAATAGAAACAGTTTTATTTCTTCATTTCTAATATGGATGCTTTTTTAAAATTAAATTTATTTATTTATTTATATCTATTTTTGGCTGCGTTGGGTCTTCGGGGCTGCGCGCAGGCTTTCTCTAGTTGTGGCAAGTGGGGGCTACTCTGTTGCCGTGCACGGGCTTCTCCTTGCAGTGGCTTCTCTTGTTGTGGAGCACAGGCTCTAAGCACGCGGGCTTCAGTAACTGTGGCACTTGGGCTCAGTAGTTGTGGCTTGCAGGCTCTAGAGCATGGGCTCAGTAGTTGTGGCCCACGGGCTTAGTTGCTCTGCGGCATGTGGGATCTTCCCGGACTAGGGATCGAACCCATGTCCCCTACATTGGCAGGCAGATTCTTAACCACTGCACCACCAGGGAAGCCCCTATGGATGATTTTTATTTCATTTTTATTGTCTAACTGCCCTGGGTCAGAACCTCCAGTGCAATGTTGAAGAGAAATGCCAAATGCAGACATCCTTGTCTTGTTCCTGAACTCAGGAGGAAAGTATTCAGTCAGTCTTTCACCATTAATATGATGTTAGGTGCTGTGTTTCCCTAGATACCCTTTATCAGGTTGAGGAGGCTCTCGTCTACTGCTAGTCTGTTGAGTATTTTATCATGAGAGGATGTTGGAGTCTGTCAAATGCTTTCTCTGCATCTATTGAGATGATCATGTTTTCCATCCTTTATTCTTACCATGTATGGTATATTACATTGATTGATTTTTCAGATGTTAAACTAAACTCATATTCCTAGGATAAATCTCACTTGATGATGGTACATAATCCTTATTATATATTGTTGGATTTGGTTTGCTAGTGTTTTGTTGAGGATACTATACTGCTTTTGTTACTTAACATCTTATCATTAGCATTTTCCAAAAGCTATGTGTTCTTCTGAAACAATTTTTAGCATATATGTCTACCATAATTTAACTATTTTCCTATAAGACATTTAGGATACTGTCAATCATCCATTTATAAAATATATTTGTAATATATATTTCTGTTCATAAATCGCTGCCCAAGTTTTTATCATTTCTTTAAAGAGTTTTCTAGGAGTAGAATCACTGGGTCAATTCATATAATAATTTTTTAAGATTCATTCATAAAGCCAACTGCCTTCCAGGAAGATCATTTTGATTATACTCTCAATGACAATAAAAATGCCAATTTCAGCACCTCCTTGCTAATATCATCTCTTATAAAGAAACTTTACTAGTTCAAAAAATAAATAATAGTATTTCGTATATTTATTAAGGATCTGAAATTCTCTGATAAACTATCAGTTCAAGAACAATTGAACCACTGAACTAAAATGAATGAAATGCTGTATTTAACGATTTTTTTAAATGCGAAACAGGATCACAGTGGGAATAAACACAACTATCTAGCTGATTAACAGTACAGTAAAACCCCTTTAAGAAGTACTTTCAAGGGAAAGGAGGCTGCTCATTAAAAAAGAAAGAGGAAGTCCTTTCACCATACCAAAATAAGATACTTTTTTTTTTTTTTTTTTTTTTTGCCGTACGCGGGCCTCTCACTGCTGTGGCCTCTCCCGTTACGGAGCACAGGCTTCCCGAACCGAGGCGCGAACCCGCGACCCCTGCATCGGCAGGCGGACTCTCAACCACTATGCCACCAGGGAAGCCCCGAAATAAGATACTTTTTATTGACCAGTTCATGAAACAGCTCACCAAAGGAATTTCCCCCAAATACACTAAATTTTTTCTCCTTCCCTGTTCCTTCAATGCATATATTTTCATTTGAATCCTAATTACCTCAGTCAAATAAGCAAGACTATTTTTTGAGGGATTTAATAGGAGCATCTTTTCACATAAAGCGTAGAGATTTTGATCAGGTCAATATTTTATTGACTTCAAAGACAGTCCATTGTAAAACTGGATACCAGTATATAGTAAATGGCACTTTCTTCCCCAGAAACTTTTCTAAATTGATAATCAGAATAGCATAGTAGCATAAGATGGCTACCAGAGATGCTGCCTTTTAGGGAAAAAAATGAAATACTTTGACTATTGGCACACTGATTTTTTTTTTACATTGAAAGTGTTAGCTCCAATACAGAGATCAGTAATCTTCAAAGCAAATGAGGAAACACTATTTCAGTTTACTAGTATCTTTCCCCAAACTTGTTGACATTATTGAAAAACAGTGTACTTTCTGAGAACATTTAAGGTAATTTCTTCTACAGAAATCAATGTAGCCAAGTCTTATCCAAGTTTGTTTCTCCAACATGTAGCAGAGTTCCTATCAAGTAATAAGCTCCGATTAATATTTGTTTATAAAATGAATGAACCTAACAGTAGCAGCCAATTAGCCACAAAAGATTTTGTTCTGGAACTAAGTAATTGCTATATCTTACCCTTATCATTTTATGGAAGATAGATGGTGAGGGACAAATAACTCCATGTTTTAGTTCAAAGCTAAAACAAACAAACAAAAAAGAGACTAGCTATTGCTGTAGTCACTTTGAAAGTAATATCTCTTCCTAGAATTACCTACTAAAAACATACTAGGTACTACTACCTTTTTCCTTATCTTACTATAGAGATTCACCTCTTGCTCTAATTTAAAATTCAAAATTCTAGCATTTAATATATATACTCCCCAAAATCTAGTGTTAGAAGAATCAAATGACTGTGTATGTGTGGAAGAAGTAATTTTTGAAACCTACAAAAGTAATTTCAGCTAAATCATTAAACAATTTTTTCTGAAACAAAAAGATTATTACCGTAAAGTATCTGATTAAGATTTTACCTTAAAAAAAAAAAAAATTTTACCTTTACAGTAGACTGGAAGCATGACACTTTCTGAACTTGTCTGCCAGTATCACAGTCCCATACCTAAATTTATGTTAAGAAATAATTTCTCAGCAGAATTTTTAAACCTTAATTATAATTTTTCTAATAAATCACAAATATTACACATTTACATAGAAAATATATAAAGCATGAAATATTTCATGTTTATACTACCACAAAAATCAATTCATCAACTTAGCATAGCAGACTTATAATGTAAAATAAGTCTGAGGTAAATTTTACTATCAAACCATTTGAAAATACCAACAGAATGAATGGTCTGAATACTGAATGTTTACAGGCATTAAATATTGCAACTATATAAAATTTAAGTTTTATTCTCCAAAACAATCTACCGTAATCTAATAAACATTGAACATAAAATATTTATACTAAAAACTATCACATCCATTAATTAACATTTACTGAAAGCTCCTTCAATGTGCCTGGCATCATTTACTACTGTTATCTTGATTGAAAGAAGACAGTAACAGTGTATTCCTATTAACTATATACATATTTAAAATAATTACAGGACCTCTCATAAAATGTCCAAGGTTAGTTTGACTTAAGGAGCATAATGATTTTCAAATTTTTCATACCATTTCCTATGGTAAGATATACATTTTATATCATATCTGAGAACACATTTACATACAAATAAATATGTACATATATATGGATTCTTAAGACCATCACTTGACAAAGAAATAAAGTCTACCCTCAGCATTTAATTAATGAAGTTAGTTAACAGCAGAGACCCAAGCAGGGTAAATTTAGAATTCATATGAATAAAAGAAACTGCCAACAAAACAACCTGAAATTATTTTTAACAAAAAACGTCATTCAGCGAAGGAAATAACTCTATACTATCATTTACAGTTAAAGTTTATACTGATATTGTCCCAGCTACTCACGTCTGCACTGTAATAGTAATTTTAATAATTGGCTCTAAATAGTATCATAGTACCTTAGGAACAGTCTAATAAAAAGTATTTGATATTCTATTTTTGCAGAGATTATACTGATGCTGAAAACAAACCCCAAAAAGAGACCTTTAGTCCATAAAATAACACTTGCCTCAACAGAGCAACAGTAGTAAAGCTACTCTGACCTAAACATATGAGTGCATATTATGCCCCTGTTTATGCAATATTGTAATCACCATAAAATATCATTTATCTCCACTTAAACCTTTTCTTCAAATTCTTTCACCTATTGGCACTCTGTCTAGAAATCACTTCAGCTGATGAGCTCATTTAAAGTGTGTCATAAACTATGTCTTGGTTCTACAGAAGCCTAAGAAACACCTATACCTTTGGACTTACTCCAAAACTTACTTCAGTAATGCTTGAAGCTATTTAAAGAGAATTCTCAGATAAGCATAGACTTTTTAAAGCTAATCTATGATACCTTAAAAAAAAAAGTAATGAAAGATTAGCTATCCATAGCATTTAGCTATGGCTTTCACAGACCCAATTCCACAAACAAATATAAAAGGGCTAAATTTATTTAAGAAAAATTTATTTATTTAAGAAAAATATTTTATGAAAGCAGTATTACATAGTGATTCAGAGCTCTGACTCTGCAGTCAGTCTGTTGCCTTCTGCCCTATACTGGCTGCATGACCTTGGGCAAGTTACTTAACCTCTCTGTGCCTTTCTTTTCTTATTTATAAATGAAAATAATAGAAATACTTATTATAAGGATTAAATGGGTTAATAAATGTAAAATAGAACAATGCCTGGCACATATAAGCAATTTATAACACTTTACTATGGCTACTACATCTTAAATTTTCAATTGAAAGTATGGGGAGGAAAGATCATTTACATTTTTTAATTGTTTGAAAATACTAAATATTGGGCTTCCTGGTGGTGCAGTGGTTAAGAATCCGCCTGCCAATGCAGGAGACACGGATTCAATCACTGGTCCAGGAAGATTCCACATGCCATGGAGCAACTAAGCCCGTGTGCCACTACTGAGCCTGCGCTCTAGAGCCCATGAGCCACAACTACTGAAGCCCACGCGCCTAGAGCCCATGCTCCGCAACAAGAGAAGCCACAGCAATGAGAAGTCCGCGCACCGCAACAAAGAGTAGCCCCCGCTCACCGCAACTAGAGAAAGCCCGCGCGCAGCAACAAAGACCCAATGCAACCAAAAATAAATTAAATAATTTTTTTAAAAAAAGGCAAAGGAAACATAAATATTAAAAACAAAGGATCTGCCTGCCAATGCAGGGGACATGGGTTTGATCCCTGGTCTGGGAAAATCTCACATGCCGCAGAGCAGCTAAGCCTGTGTGCCACAACTACTGAGCCTGTGTGCTGCAACTACTGAAGCCCATGCACCTACAGCCCGTCCTCCACAGCAAGAGAAGCCACCGCAATGAGAAGCCCATGCACCACAACAAAGAGTAGCCCCTGCTCACCACAACTAGAGAAAGCCTGCATGTGGCAACGAAGACCCAACTCAGCCAAAAATAAAAATAAAATAAAATACTACATATATTAAATGCTGAGCAGATGGTAATTCGCTTTTCTGCCAGACTCATATCCTCAAAAAGTTCTTATGGGTTGGGGCCATTAAGTTTCTTTTGCTGTACAATGAACAGAAAAAAAAATGTGAATTATTCTCCAGTTCAACTCATCTTTGTTTCTCTAAATTGAAAAGCAATCTGAGATGAAAAATATTTTTAAGCCCACATTCTCCCATTTCCTGTTTTATGTAATTTGATATAATAGTAACTCTGAGAAAAACAGCTTTAGTTATGAAGTTTCCAACAACAATAAGCCTTAACTTGCAATTTCCAGTCTAATACTTTTCAGACGCCTAATACTTTTAAGTGTCTTATGAAGGCTAGAACAAAATCATTTTTGCTAAAACAGAATGTACAGACAGACCCCAAGAGGATAAAGACTAATAACATATGTACTGGTCCCTTGGATCACCATAGCTATGCCACTTGGTTCTATAAGGATATAATAACTGTTCTGTCAGCAGAGGCTGTCAAGATCAGTTGATTTTTTTCTTCACAAGCTTCCAAAGAAGGAAATGTAATAATAGCTGTTATCTTTTGAGTGTGTCCATTGAGTTCCAAAAGTTTTTCTCCTGTCTGAAATATCAATAAAATGTTAATAGTACTTCATATTTCATAACTTAAATAATCTTAAATGACAACATTAAGAAAAATCACCAGGTAGAAAATATATACATTCCATCTGAAATTACTTAGATTTTATAATTTAACTTTAAACAATCAAACAGTATCTAAACATTAGGTGCTAAGAGAGTAGCTATAACTAATTTTAATTATTTTCTAATAGAAAATACTAATTTTTAGCAGATTGTTACAGGAAGTTTAAAAGAGTATTCTTTCCATATGGTTTTAAGATTATAACTGTAAATTAAGCATAAAAATATCTGTAACTTAATCAGCAGGAAAAAAATAAGGAGTCTTCATTATGCAAGCATCTGTTATCTAAGTCTTCACAGTTATAACGCTGTGGAAGAAAATAAAAGTCAGCATAACAGTAACAACAACTGGATATATATATCCAGTAATGTATCAACCACTCGTAAAGTCAGTATGGACTCTACTTCTCTCTAACATCAACAGCTATTCCCATCCATCCAATGTCTTCATCTATCAGTTTCTCACTGATTTCCCAAGTAGTAAACATACAGAAATGCAATGTGAGTATAAGATAAATTGCAAATCTCTCCAAGGTTGCAGGATTTCATGATGCACGTGATGAACATAATGTTAAAAAAACTGCTTTAATCACAGGCAAAGCCACCAAAAAATGAGGATCTTGACTGAGTCAGACCAGATAACAATCCAAACAAGGGCAAGAAGATAAATGCTTCAAAAGAGAATAATTTGAGAATCCAAGGATAAGAAGAGAAGTCCTAGAGAAATCTGGTAAAGCCTTAAATATTTTTGAAAAAATAAACCTTTTATTATATTACTATTATAGTCAAACATGATAAGAATGCTATATTATGCTATCAAACGATTCTAACAGAAAAATTGTCTTCCACAAAAGTCAACATCTGATTCATTTTCAGAATCAGTGCATAGTTGCTGATAAATTTTGTTTAATTAAGATTAAAACTTTTATTTTCATAACCTAGCATTTGTTTATCGGAAAAAATATTAAATAAAAAAACTCTATTATGGAACATTGGTCCTCATTTTAAATGCATTCATCCTAAGCAGCCCTTTCGAGCATTAACTAGTCTCAACCTACTGATATGCAGGTGTATCTCCAGATAATGTTTATGAACGCATACTCAACTATACAGTCATGTCTTTATTACACAATCCACATAGCAACAATACACACCTGGGCATTCCACACAACTACAATTCCATCATCACCAGCAGATGCAAATCTGGTTAGAGAAAAAAGGTCAAGAAAAAAAAAATCACTGATGACATTTAAGTGCTAAGATTACAAAGATACCATCAGACCTTATTAATAGTATTTTGACTTACTAATATCAATACAGATTAAGTTCTTTAAACTAATTTAACAAATATTTACAGAATACCTTCTAAGTTTTGTGCCAGGTACTGAGAATCCAAAGATAAGTAAGACCATTCAGAAAGTTAAAATGAATAAACTGCTAGACTAAGAATAAGGGAGATCAATGATCTTTAAAGTCGTTCCTTGCTTTAAAATCATGATTAAACCCTGACTTAAGTGACATGAAACCAAGCTGAGGAAAAGCTACAGTGACAGGAAATGATATTCTAGGAGTGGAACAAAGGAATCATGTCCTTAGATTCCTTACTTTCTAGGTAAAGATATTTAGATATTTTAACTCTACTATTTAAAGCCAGTTTCTCTCCTTTGCTCCCCTCAGCTCTGTGGTCTTTCCACATAAATACTGTGTTCTTTGGTTTGGAAGGTTTGGTTTTTGTTTTGTTTTGTTTTTTTCAGCGAAAATTCTTGAAATGAAAAGAGTTTAAAGGTAAGTTTGCTTCATGGCAAGAGAAAAGAGCTGTGATGAACTAAATTATAGCTTCTCTCCCCTCTTTACCACCCATTCACTACATGTCAAGGAACAATCATCTATATTTTGTAGAGTAGAAGATAACCATGACACAAACACTATCAAGAAAAATCACTTGTACAGGATTATTCATCCATAGTGCCTGCATTATAATAAAATCAAACACTACTCTCAAGCAGTGTCCCAACACAGTGGTGTACAGCAATCACATTGTAAGCATGTCAAGTAATTTGTTATTAATAATGTAGTATACAAGTTTGTAAATGATTTTTTTAATTGGAGTATATAGTTGCTTTACAATGTTTATTAGCTTCTGCAGTACAGCAAAGTGAATCAGTTAAACATATATCCACTCTTCTTTACATTCCCTTCCCATTTAGGTCACTGCAGAGCTGTAAATCATTCTTTAAGGAATCAAAATCAATTCAGTTGTTCCCATAATATCACTTTCATTCACTTGAATTCAAGGTTTGCTTTTCTGAATAGGAGAGAAAGAAGTGGTATTGTAGAGAGCCAGCTATGAACTGCATGCAGTTATGGTTAACAACCACTAATAAATGGTACTCTGTTAGCAGCTATGGCATTTAGAAAACGTGTTACTTCCTTGCAAGACTGTTAGTGTGTTTTCACAAAAATCTGGGCATGCCTTGAACAGCTTCATTAAAGTTATCATTGTAAGCCTTATGTGTGTCATTAGGAGAAAAGCAGAGAAGTGATACATTAGGATACAAGAATTACTTTGTTCCTTAGAGTATGTGTTCTATTGAATTTTACCCTATAGATATCCATATAATCTCACTACTTCAGTCATGTAACACTTTCCTTAACACTCCAAACTGAGCTTCAAGTTCAAATTTCTCATGCTCAGTTTCAAAGCCTCACACATAGCTATTGTCTTCACTGGCTCTGACAATTCCCATACCCAGCACTCGTTTCAAAATCCTTTGCTTACATTTTCTACTGCATGAGCTAAGAGATTATCCAGGAGATGGGAAACTGGCCTAATACAGTCTGACAAAGTCCGTTAGTAATTTTTTAATAAAGAGCTACGTATCTTTTTAACAGAAAGGACCTTTAAAACGTCTTAGTTAACTAGACAGAAATCATATAAAGAATTATTTTAAAATCCATACCTAACATTTATTTTATTTTCAAAATGAAATATAAAAGATATAAAAACTAAAAAGAAAACAATCATTTTATATTTTAAAATGTAATTTCTTATGCTTAATTACATAGATTTTCTGAATCAAAACACTAAACAATGCCTTGAGTATCAAAAATAGTCACTGGATGTAAATCTTTAATAGCTTATGTTTCTAGGCCTATTGATTTCTTTTTATTTGTATCATGATGGTGGGCAGGGCAGAACTCAAGGTCTTAAGATTTCTTTGGTATAAAACATCAATTTCTATTGATTCTTGAAACTCTTATAATTGCTTTTCTCCCTTTTAGAAGAGTGCAGGTTTAAAATACATACTTTTTTCTAACCCTGACTGTTAACTTCTCATTATTGTTTTATCATGTCTGAATCTCATGACTTCACAATGAGAGATGACTGAACGGTTGAGAGTTTAGAAATGAGATACAGAGCATTTCACCTCAAACTTTAATTCAATCAGTGGTGAACAAAAGTTAAATCTAAACAACGCTCAATAGTAATGCATGAAATCACAGCCCTTTTTGTTTTTAATTGTTCAGAGGTCAATTACCCAGTGTGTATATTATTCAAGCTTTTCAATTCTCATATATTCTATTGTTTGGGTTTTTTTTTTTTTTTTTTGCCATTCCAGTATTTCTTATTACCTGCTCTAAAGAGGAAACATGAAGCTTTAAAATGTAAACCAGTATGACTTTGCTACCTATTAGTACCAATCATAAACTAACTAATAAAAGGGTGGGAGATCATTTGCAAATTATCCATTCTCCTAGGATGAATAACTGAAAACTAGCAGCACTATATCAGTTTATCTTAATCAGTTTATCCTCATCAGTCAAGCACACACTCCAACCATCTCCAAATTTTTAGAAATGAAAATTCAACTCAAGAATCCCTAACAGTAAGATATACTGTAACTGATTAAAAGAAGTAATGAACCATAAAAAAGAAGGAATTAAGATATTAATAAGGTTTAATCTAGTCAATGGAAGGAAGAATAGTGGCTATACTGTCATATAATAATATACAAAAAAAACTTTTAAACACTCTAAATTAATAGAATCCAAAGATTCAAATCTAAAGATAAGATTTTAAGAGAAATCCTTCTTTACTGATTAACACAAAATGTAGTGAGATTTCATGTCATGTGTCAGGGAACTGCCAAGATCAATTACATGTTGTTCTTGCTTCAAGATCTTAAAACTTAGTGATTGTTTAGAAATGTACTATATTTCATCAAATATAAGACATACTATTATTTTATGTACTATTAAGGAAAAATGATGTCAATTATTAATGAAAGACACCATCAATTATATGATGTATCCAAATTTTAAGATGCTACAATAGGAAAATATAAGCTTTTTATAATCAATGAATTTTAGTAATTGTATTTATTGATCTTTCTAATATGGCACTTTCTAGTCCAACAAATTTCTGATTATGTCTAGCAGGTTTAAAGGACTGAAGAAATGCTTTTTCAGTAAATAAATGAATAAGCAAACACTTAAGTGTTAAAAGGGCTCTGTAGGACTTCACTGGTGGTACAGTGGTTGACAGTCCGCCTGCTGATGCACGGGACACGGGTTTGTGCCCCGGTCCAGGAAGATCCCACATGCAGCGGAGCAGCTAGGCCCGTGAGCCATGGCCGCTGAGCCTGCGTATCTGGAGCCTGTGCTCCGCAACGGGAGAGGCCACAACAGTGAGAGGCCCGCGTACCGCCAAAAAAAAAAAAAAAAGGGCTCTGTAAAATAGATTAATAGTATTAATGTAACCTCACTTTCCCCTTTAATCATGACTAATATACCAACATACTGTCAAAACAAAACTAGAAATTCAAAATATGTGAAGCCTAGAATCTCACCACATACAAAAATAAATTCCTTTTATTTTTTCATTTTCCTGTCCCATTCTTTTTTTTTATAAATTTATTTTATTTTATTTATTTTTGGCTATGTTGGGTCTCTGTTGCTGTGCACAGGCTTTCTCTAGTTGTGGTGAGCGGGGGCCACTCTTCGTTACGGTGCGTGGGCTTCTCATTGCGGTGGCTTCTCTTGTTGCGGAGCACGGGCTCTGGGCATGTGGGCTTCAGCAGTTGCGGCACACAGGCTCAGTAGTTATGGCTCGCGGGCTCTAGAGTGCAGGCTCAGTAGTTGTGGCGCACGGGCTTACTTGCTCCACAGCATGTGGGATCTTCCCAGACCAGGGCTCGAACCCGTCTCCCCTGCATTGGCAGGTGGATTCTTAATCACTGCACCACCAGGGAAGACCCTCCTATCCCACTCTTATGCATAACCTTCAAGTTTTCTCAACTTGAAACCAACTCTTTAAAAATACTCATTGAGACTGTACATTTAATTTAGTGACATTTAATTAAATGACTAAGCAAAAACTATACGCATGAAAAAAGTTTAAAAACATGAAGTGTGATTTAATGAAGACCTATAGCAGAGCTTCTAGAATGTTCCATCCTCTCTTCCCCTCATTATGAGAATTGTGAGAGTCAATGATCCACTCATTCAAGAAATATTAAGCATTAACTATATATTAAGCATTAACTTTATATATCTATATGCTTGATCCTGAGGGTAAAGATCAATGAGATAGTTCTTGCCCTTGAAAAGCTCACAGTCTACATTACTATGGAATGCTACAGGGTCCAAATTATGAATCCATTGAGAATTCTCAGTTATACTCATTTCAGTTTATAGAAATCATTTCCTTTAAACACCTTCCTTTGGACAGCTCAGAGAAAGCACTCTCATTCTTGCCAACTGTGGGCTTAAAGTACAGCAAAGGTTCACAAAGATTTGTATAAAATAAAATATTTCCACATGTAATTCCTATGTCCATTACCTACATGCTTATTTAATAGTCCTTATTCAAAAGAATTTATTTCAATTAAGTCAAAGGTGCTACAGAGTCAAACATAACCTTAAAGGACATAAAAAATATAATCCATAAACCTGAACATAAACTTTCCTGTATTCAATATTTACATAACCATAAAGCACTGGAAAAATAATAGAGTATTATCATGGCAATACAGAAGTCCCCGTGGTTAACTAACTTCCCACCAAATCGACAAGTACTTTCTAATCATGATGCAACTAAAACAGTATACAGTTTTTACAATGTAGTAAAGTTGAAAAACTTCTACTAGAGAAAGTTCCTTGGCCTCTCTCTGTCCCACTGATGTAATAAATGAGTTTAAGAGAATGAATTGAGTATGCTCAGTTCAGACCCTTCTGGGTTTTCTCTGAGATTTGACTGTTCATAAAGAGGCAACATTCTGGTCTGCTCTTATTTTTGAGGTAAACTTACATCCAAGTGGGAGGCTTGCAGATGTCCAGCAGTACCCGTGATTCAGTGACGTCTACGTAACTCAGGGTGAAAATCAGGAAACCCACTGTGGTTGTATATCAAAGCTACAACCTTTAGTCCAGCTTTTTGCTAGTTATTACTTTATTAAGCTGATGGGTTCATGTCCATCTGTGTGATTCCTGCATCTAATAATACATCAAAGCTACATCCTTTAATCCAGCTTTTTGATAGTTATTACTTTATTAAGCTGATGGGTTCATGTCCATCTGTTTGATTCCTGCATCTAATAATATCTAAGAAAAAATTTTATTTTACACTGAAACAAAAATACCTTTTAAATTGGTGTTTTTTTCCTCTATATCAAATATATATCATTTTTAAACTTTTCATTATGAAGAATTTAAGTATATATAAAAGTAAAAACAGTATAAGAAAAATCTCCAGGTAACATGTCTTCAATAATTATCAACTCATGACCAATACTGTTTCATCTGTACCACAGCCAATCCCCCCTTTGCAGATTATTCTGAAGCAAATCCCAGTCACTGTATTTCATTTCATCAATAAATATTTCAATATATATTTACATCACAACTAAAGTTAACATTTAATTTCTTAATGTCACCACAGTGTAATCAAATTTCCCTGTCTCACAATGTTTTTTAAGTGTATTAGAAGCAGGATCTAAATAAGGTTCATATGCTGCAACTGATCTCTAAAGTCTCTCTTGTTCTATTGATTCTTTCTTCATGTATGTTTTTCCTTGCAATTAAACATTTGTCTTACAGAGTTCTGGATTTTGCTAGCTACCTTCTTATGTTGTCATTTGATATACACCTCTGTCCCCTACGTTTCTAGTAAATTGAGAGATCTAAAGACTTAATCATATTTGAATTTGACTTTTTGGTAAGACCACTTCATAAGCAGTTTATGTACCCCAACAAGAAATACAATTTCCAGCAATCTTTTTGTGTGTGTGTGATGTTAACAGCTATCAATAACCATTGCCTAAATTTGTTATTATATTAGAGGTTGCGAAATTATAATATTCCAATTCCATGATTCTTCCTAACTTGAATTCTTCTATAAAGAAAATGTCCTCTCATCCAACATTACTGATCTCAAGATAGAGTTTGTATAGAAAGGCAGTATAGATCTTGACTTGCAGATACCCCTTCAAGAGAGGACTTGCTGCCCAGCTATGAGGAATATGGTTATCTGCCTCCAGCTGTTGACTTCAGGGTCCATTTCAGCTTTCAAGTTGAAGTCAAACTATCTCAGTTGGCCCCCAGCCCCTGGGATATAAGCAAGTTGGTGGAAGCCAGGGCACGTTCTTGGATGGCCCTCAGACAATGTCTAAGCATTGCAGGCAAACACTCCTAGTTATTTCCCTAATGCAGGACTCATCTAAAGAGCATTCTTTCCTCCAGAGCTCCACATTGGGCTTACAGAGACTTTGTCAAATCTGCATCACAGTTTGAGACAGCTCCCCTTGTCCAATCCTGCTTCTTCCCTTTTCCCTTCAATGGTATTTCTCTCTAATAAACCTTTTGCATGCTTAATTCCATTTTACTGTCTACTTCCCAGGGAAACCAGGTATTAGGAGGATCTAAATGATCTTGATTACTGATTTCTATTCTCTAAGTGTTAGTGAAAAAGATATTCTTAGCTTTAGAACATTGTCTTAAAGATGTAACATACTGTTTGCTGTTAGTGAATTATCAAACTGTACTGAGTTTGTCTAGATTCTTGTGAATGTACAGCTTCACCAGTCAACCTAAAGTACATTTTTTTTCTTCAGTCTGGCATTTCATGGGTCATCTGATTCTTTTCCAGTCATGATCACCATCCTACATAACCTTGTCTGTTTCCTGGAGGAGCAAGGGATGGTCAAAGGAGCAACAGAGAAAACTATTCTTAAAATGTGTTATGAACTCAGTTTAGTTTAATGTGTCAAATGCTAAAGTATTACATGCAATTTTTAGCACAGTCCACTTTTTGGATGACTCTTGCTGAGGCTTAGCCTTCTTTAGTGATCTCCCAATCTATATGACCCTCACTTTATGTTCAAAAAATACTAAAGAAGATAAGAAAAGGCTGCTGTCTGTTAGGTTATACAGGATTTATTTGGTATCTTCAAAAACCAACCTGAGAAAATTTTCCACTCACTGCTTTTAGCTGAGCCACTGAGAAAACAAGAAAATCCTTCAGCAAAATTCTCAATAAAATGATATTATCTAAAGACCTGAAGCGTGAAACCTGGATTACAACAGCTGACCAAAAACCCAGAATGTGATGTCTATAAAAACTAAATAAAAACATAAAAAGTATAACAATATTTATTTAAAAACTGGAAAGATATTTCTATAATTTGACAATGCATATATAATATACATATGTAACAGTAAAAAGATATCTGAATTATCTAAACTATTAAATCAAGAATGAAAACACTGAGCTCTACTATTTATAATAGTTACATCATTTGTATATTTTTAAATGTATTTCTTACCAATAATGACTCTTTCAGTTTTGTTTTGTTTTTCTAGTACACTACAGAATTAAATCTTTTAAAACAAAACAGATTGAAAGTTCTTCAGGTCTGCAACTGAGTAAAAAACTTCATACCTAATTATATGTAACTTTTGACAAAGTCATGACTTGAGTACAAAGAATTAAATGTGGTTCATGTAGTAATATGTTCACTTGACAGCAAAAGCCAAAAAGTAGGCTTTTTAAAAAAATCTATTCTAGACATTTAGATTCACTGTGGTATACAGCAAACATGGCCACCAATCTCCCTATTTCCACCACCACTTACAGTAGGATTTAGTTGCTTCTCCCATCAAGAGGTAGAGTTTATTTATCAACTTACTGAATTCACTCCAGCTCCTGACTTGCTTTAGCCCATGAGACAACATCAAACATGATGAAAACAGACTTGAAAAGAGTTTTACACTGGGGCTTGCCCTTTTGCTGGTATTTGAACTCCATCCCTATGGGAACTAGCACTTGAGTAACCACATGGAGAGAGACCCCAGTCATCCCAGCTGAGACCACTGTAAACCTGCCAACCCCATCTACCTGGTGACCACAAAAGCATAAGCGAACCTAACCAAGATCCGCTGATCCCAGCAGAGACAAAAGAACCCACCCAGCTGAGCCTAACCCAAATGCCATCCCACAGAATAGTGAAATAAATAAATAGTGTTTGTTTTAAACTACTAAATTTGGGCTGATATTTGACAAGGACAACAGATTACTGATATACTCACCTACAGCTTTTTACTGTTTACGTAACATTTACTATATCATTGAATAACTGCAGTATACACAAGCACTACTTTGGGAAAATGTAATCAAATATCAGTACCTGTACAATGATCATTACTCTACAAGATGGCCTTTTCTGCAGATTCTTCTAACTATGTAGTAAGAATAATCAAGAAGATATTTTAAAGGACAGATAGCAATCAACATGGAATCTTAACAGTTAATCTATTAAAAAAAAATTTAAAGACCACATCCTGAAAGTATACTGTATATTTTGTATTTAGCTTTCTTAGACAAAACTATTTGAGGACTCCTTAAAGCCCAAATATTAGGGATTATGGTCTAAGAAATCATTTTGGTTTTTTTTTTTAACTTACGTTTTAGCATCTTACAATGGTAAAAGACGGTACCAGAAAACTTTAGTTGTCCAAATGTCCTATCTTTCCAAAAATGTTTAGTTTCAAAGATGACTGACTAAATAAATAAGTAAATGTCTCTTAGGACATGGCAACAGTAAGTATTACCAAAAAGGGTGAAGATTATTATACTATGGCTGACATGCTATAATTTGGTTGGCTCACATCACAACATGAAAATTGTGTTAATAGGCTAGTAATACCAAAAAAAGGCAAATCCTTTCAAGCAAAAGTTGAGGAGCATATTTTCATAATAATTTGGCTGGACTTGTCCCTGGTTTCTAAAAGAGAGCTGGGCCCCTCAGAGCTCACCTGAGTTTATGCTAATGAGATGACTCATGGTGGACCCCTAGACAATTTAAGGATGGGGACTGGCCATGTGGGGAATATGAACCATGCAATTAGAGGGTTGGGGCTTTGAGCCATGGGGTATCATCCTGACCTCCCAACCTGGGGGAGCAAGGAGGGGATGGCAGGGAGAGAAGGGCTGGAAATTGAGTTCAATCATGAGGCAAATAAGTGAAACAATCATTCCCATGTAATGAAACCCCAATAAAAACTCTTGACACCCAGAGCTTGAGTGAGCTTTCTCACTGGTGATATGCATTGATGTGCTGAAAGGGTGATGTGTCCTGAGGACACAGAAGCCTTACATTTGGGACCCTCCTAGACCTTGCCCTATGCATCTCTACATTTGGCTAATCCCGATCATATCCTTTATAATAAAACTGTAATCATAAGTATAGTGCTTTCCTGAATTCTGTTAGTCATTCTAGAGGATTATCAAACCTGAGGGGGTAGTAGGAATTTGTAGTTAATTGGTCAGAAGTGCAGGTGGCCTGGGAACCCTGGAGATTGCAGCTGTGACTGAGGTGAAGGGACTGTTGTACATGACTGTGCCCTTAACCTTTAAAATTCAACCTAACTCCAGGTAGTGCCAGAATTGCACTGCACATGGGAAAAGCAACTAAATACCAAAAACATAAAAAGAGCAAAGAGAAGACAAGGTTAAAAAACATCAGCAGTGATAGTGAGAATTAGAAATAATCACAGTAGCAGTCACCCATTGAGTCAAAAATGGAAGGAAAAGAAGACAGTATCAAAGGCAAAAGAGAAAATTAAGAGATGATAGGGGAATAACTGATAAGGACAAGAGAAGTGGAGTCAGAGAGTTAGGATGGCATGCAACATGTACACTTAATAGTTGAGGGAATCATTCATTCATTTAACAACTATTAATAACCTGCTACATGTAAGGCACTGTACCAGGTACTAAAGATACTGTGGTGAATAAAAAAAAACATGGCCCTCACTCTCATCTAGAGAGGAAGATAAATATTATACAGTTACACAATTAATTGTGTAATTGTTATTAAGGCTACAAAGGATAACTGTATAATTGAACAAAGTCTTAATAAAACAGATATACAGATCAATAATAAGCTAAATCTACAGTTCTAAGACCTACACACCTTCATCTCTATTTGCAAATATATTAAACACAACATTATACATGTTAGCAAGGAAGTACAGAATAATGTACATTTTAAAGGGTTTCACAAATAACAAAAAATTCAGATTAAATCCTTACCTTACCTTCCACTAAAAACAGTACATTCCTGGAAGGTACCTGATATTTAAACATTTCCCATATTGGTTCTCAAATTTAGCTTCACCTTAACATAGTTAAAACTCCCATCAACATTTTAAAGTCATACACTTCCTTTAAACTAATGAAAATATTTGTGAGTATTCAAAAAGACCAAAAAAAACCAAACAAACAAAAATAAGATCACCAGAAATGATATCCCGACTTTTGGGCAAAAAGACTTCAGACACATATTTCATCAAGAGGCAGAGGTCAATTTCTACTAAATGTTATTAATGATCAGTTTTGAAATTTTTAGAAAAGCTGGATTAATTTTGAAGTTGTTTTTAACATACAATTCCCTAAAAACTCTTTCCAAACAGTAGTCAATTGGAAAACTAGAGTTTCTTACCTGTAATCATCTAACTGTACCAGAAACCGTACAATATCATGATGAGCTTTCAGTACAAGCAGTTCAGTGTAGGGGTTCTGGGTTTGTTCTTCACTTATTGTCTGTAAAGGAGATTGCTTGTAATGGGGAGAAAAAAAAGAGAGAAAAAAAGAGATAAAATGATTTATGATAAAAGACCACATTCGAATAAAACACATGGTATGCATCTAAGAACACAAGTTTTAAAAAACTGTAAGATATTATGTTCTAATACTATATATTATTTCCCCTAATATCAAGTAACTGCCAATTTAACATAAAACATTTCTCTTACCACAAATCCACATCATAAATTTTAAATTTTGAACTCAAAATAAATTTTTAAAGGGTGTATTTTGTTTCATGGAAATTACACCTCAATAAACCTGACCTAAAAAATCAATGGGCCAGGGGCTTCCCTGGTGGTGCAGTGATTGAGAGTCCGCCTGCAGATGCAGGGGACACGGGTTCGTGCCCCAGTCTGGGAGGACCCCACATGCTGCGGAGCGGCTGGGCCCGTGAGCCATGGCCGCTGAGTCTGCACGTCCAGAGCCTGTGTTCCGCGACAGGAGAGGCCACAACAGTGAGAGGCCCGCGTACCACAAAAAAAAAAAAAAAAAAAATCAATGGGCCAAACCAACACAATATTTTAGGATGGGTGTTTGCCAATTAAAACTTGGCAGAAACAAAACTGAAGGTCAAAGGGGTAAAATATAGACTAAAACAGTGCCTACGCCATTACAGGCACTCAACACATGTTTACTGAATAAATAAAGGAAGAAATGAAATAATTCAGTCAATGAATTCAATAAATTCAACTTCAGACAGTAGCATTGATAAAGATAACTGGTAACATTTACAGAGTATTAAGCTCAGTCCTAAACCTACACACCTTCATCCCTATTTGCAAACAGGTGGGCGGCAGTCCATATGCCACACACTGGGTAAAGCACATATGGCTTATAACTCACCCAATAATTCTGTAAGGTAGATCTTATCAACCCCATTTCTATAGTCAAACCCAGTACTATTTCAGATTAAAAAAACCTGTGTTCTTAACCTCTGAACTGCAGTTTCTCAAACTTGACACTACTGACATTTTGGACTAGGTAATTTTTTTGTTGAGGGCTTTCCTGTGCATTGAAGGATGCTCAACATCATCCCTGGCTTCTACACACTAGATGCCAATAGAAATCCAACCTCTCCCCCCACCCCCAAATCGTGACAATCAAAAATATCTCTGGACATTGCCAAATGTCCTCTAAGGGGCAAAATCATCCCAGCAGACAAACACTGCTTAAAATTAGGGGAAAATCTTTGGTTCTGATAATGTACAGATTCACAGCAGTTCTAAAACTGAAGTACTTTTACATGAA
This sequence comes from Pseudorca crassidens, assembly GCF_039906515.1. Lineage (NCBI taxonomy): Eukaryota > Metazoa > Chordata > Mammalia > Artiodactyla > Delphinidae > Pseudorca > Pseudorca crassidens. The sequence continues at coordinate 61,358,746 of NC_090298.1, forward strand.
GAAATGTACAATTTAACACGCATGAATTTTTTTTAATTCACCTTCAAAGCAGTAATTTTTTATTTTTCCCATCTCCCTTCTAGCAGTGGTTCTGATGAGAAAAGTAAAGGCAAGAAATCTGAAAACTGTATACCACTTCCCCCAAATGAAAGCTTGCCAAGCACGGCAGAATTAGTTAATCAAATTCTACAACTTATCAAATAATCGGGTTAACACATAATTGTCATATATATCACAAATGGACTAATCACTTTTCCACAATTCTTTCATAATCTTTAGAATTCAAGCCTATCTGAAATAAGCCTAATTTTAAATAAGAAATACTTCTTAAAAATTAGACAATAAGCCTCAACTGCAAAAATATGAGGAAGTTGAAACGGAGAAATAACGTTGCTTAGCTTACAACCACCCAAGTTTTTTTTTAACAATCAAAACAACTATTTTCTATTAAAAATAAAAGGGAATTCAACATAAATTCTATTCTTCAGTGGCATATGAAATAAATTCCAGACCTCGACACTTTTCAGGTTCCAAAATTATTTTATTCACAACATCTCAAATGTAAATCTCATTAGTCTGGTCAGTTATTCAGGCCCATGAAGAAAGTGTGATTATGGAACCCAAAATAGCAGCTAAAACATAATTTATTTTACTTTTAAGCAAATTATTTTTTAAAATAATTATATCTTTTTTGGTTTTATATAAATAATCAAATTAATTTCATATTCCATGAGCAAGCATCAGTTGATGTTGGGAAGCGACACCATATCAAACAAACCAGAAGTGTAAATCTGCAGTCACCGTTTCTTAGTCTCTACCAAACCGGATACTTTTTCTGTTGAAGTGAGACTGGTTTACGTGGGGAGACCAGTTAAGGGTCCTTGAGCCTGTTGCTGAACTACGTCAGTTTCAGTTTCCACACCTAGTGGAACATGGATTTACCTCTCAGGGAAAGAGCCCCCGAAACCCGACCCCGCCGACCCCGCCCTCGCAACCCGCAGGCCCCGCCTCCGCCGGGTCTTCCTCATCCCGTCAGCTCTCCGGCTCACACAAGCCGCAGCTACGGCAAGCAAAGCCTCTGCGTTGGCAGGCAGGGTCCACCCCGGGGTTTACCTCGGCCAGTCCCTGAGGTTCTCGGCCTCCCCCGATCAGCCATCGCAACATCCGGGCAGCGACGGCGTTTCGCGGGCCTAGGCCCCAGTCAGCCCGCACTCCGCGCCAGGCTCAGCCTTTCTCCTACCTCTCTGGTAGCAGCTCAATGGAGGCGCTAATACCTGCCTTCTCAGATTTGCCCAAAATACGAAGTACGAAGCAGAGCGCAACGAAGAGGGAAGACTTTTGTCCCCAAAGAGCTGCCGTACCCACCCGCAAGAGGTTTGGTTAAGGGGAGCCGCCAGGGGAGCAGCAGCAGCCGAAAGCTAGGGTGTCCGCGGAGGTTCAGAGGCCCGCGCGGCACCGAGTGAGCACGCGCGGGGCGTCGCCTGATTTGCGCACAGAGCCTGGGTAGTTCGAGCGGCCCCTTGTGGACACGCGGAACGCAGCAACTGGAGCCCGTCGTTGCGCAAGTGCTGCCAAGAATAAATAGTCCCCTCCCTTTTTAGATGGCTTTTGCATCTTTCACTTGGCAAGCTTGGGGACCAGGAAGCCTTTCCATCTCCCGGCGGTTTCCTAAAGAGCTGCCTGGAGAAAGTGAACTTCAGTAGGCTTTTTCATCCGGGCTAATCCCAGTGGCACGTGTGTACACCAGAATAAATCTGGCCAGTATTTATTGTGTGCTGTAGTACAGGTACTGTGCTAAGACTTTACATAAATCCTAACTGTAACCCTATACTGCCTATACTCCCTATTTTATAAAGAAACTGACCTCTGAAAGACTGGGTAGTTTGTCTACGGATAACAGCTAGAAAGTGGCTACACACGCTGAAACCAAATATCCTAGCTCCAAAATTAGTGCTCTTAACTGTATGCTATACTGTTTCACATAATCTCCCTAAAGAATAGAAGGCACTACACATCCTCTTTTTTTGACTTTTTTTGTTGAAGTATAGTTTATTTACAATGTTTCAGGTGTACAGCAAAGTGATTCAGTTATACATATATATTCCTTCTCAGATTTTTTTCCTTTATACAAGATATTGAACATAGTTACCTGTGCTGTTCAGGTTTTTGTTGTTTATTCAATATTTTATATATAATGGTGTATATCTGTTAATCCAAAACTCCTAATTTATCCCTCCCTCCCCCTTTCCCCTTTGGCAACTGTTAGTTTTCTATGTCTGTGAGTCTATTTCTCTTTTGTAAATAAGTTTGTATCATTTTTTTAGATTCCACATATAAGTGATATATTTGTCTTTCTCTGACTTACTTAGTATGATAATCTCTAGGTCCATCCATGTTGCTGGAAATGGCATTATTTCATTTTTTATGGCTAAGTAGTATTTCATTGTGTATACATACCATATCTTCTTTATCCACTCATCTGTCCATGGACATTTAGATTGCTTCCATGTTGTGGCTGTTGTAAATAGTGCTGCTATGAACATTGGGGTGCATGTGTTCAAGTTAAGAGTTTTCTCTGGATATATGCCCAGGAGTGGGGTTGCTGGATCATACGGTAGCTCTATTTTTAGTTTTTTAAGGAACCTCCATACTGTATCCATAGTGGCCGCACCAATTTACATTCTCACCAACAGTGTAGGAGGGTTCCCTTTTCTCCCCATCCTCTCCAGCATTTATTATTTGTAGACTTGGATGATGGCCATTCTAACTGCTATGAGGGAATACCTCATTGTAGTTCTGATTTGCATTTCTCTAATCATTAGCAATGTTGAGCATCTTTTCATGTGCCTCTTGGCCATCAGTATGTCTTCTCTATAGAAATGTCTATTTAGGTTTTGATTGGGTTGTTTGAGTTTTGTGATAATGAGCTGTATGAGCTGTTTCTATATTTTGGAAATTAATCCCTTCTTGGTCACATCATTTGCAAATATTTCTCCCATTCCGTAGGTTGCATTTTCATTTTGTTTATAGTTTCCTTTGCTGTACAAAGGCTTTTAAGTTTAATTAGGTCCGGTTTATTATTGCTTTTGTTTCCATTACTCTAGGAAACAGATCCCAAAAAATACTGCTATGATTTATGTCAAAGAGTGTTCTGCCTGTGTTTTCCTCTAAGAGTTTTATAGTATCCAGTCTTACATTTAAGTTTGTAATCCATTTTTATTTTTGTATATGGTGTTAGAGAATGTTCTAATTTCATTCTTTTACATGTAGCTGTCCAGTTTTCCCAGCACCACTTATTGAAGAGACAGTCTTTTCTCCACTGTATATTCTTGCCTCCTTTGTTGTAGATTAATTGACCATAAGTGCATGGGTTTATTTCTGGGCTTTCTACCCTATTCCATTGATCTATGTGTCTATTTTTGTGTCTGTACCATACTGTTCTGATGACTGCAGCTTGTAGTATAGTCTGAAGTCAGGAAGGTTAATTTCTCCAGCTCCATTCTTCTTTTTTAAGATTGTTTTGGCTATTTGCAGTCTTTTGTGTTCCCATACAAATTTTAAAATTTTTTGTTCCAGTTCTGTGAAAAATGCCATTAGTAATTTGATAGGGATTGCATTCAGTCTGTAGATTGACTTGGAAAGTAGGCTCATTTTAATAATATTCATTCTTCCAATCCAAGAACACGGTATATCTTTCCATCTGTGTGTGCTGTCTTCAAGTTCTTTCATCAGCATCTTATAGTTTTCAGAATACAGGTCTTTTGCCTCCTTAGATAGGTTTATTTCTAGGTATTTTATTCTTTATGATGTGATGGTAAATGGGATTATTTCCTTAATTTCTCTTCCTGATAGTTCATTGTTAGTTTATAGAAATGCAACATATTTCTGTATATTAATTTTGTATCAGGCAACTTCACCAAATTCACTGATGAGCTCTCGTAGTTTTCTGGTGGCATCTTTAGGATTTTCTATGTATAGTATCATGTCCTCTGCAAACAGGCACAGTTTTACTTCTTCCTTTCCCATCTGGACTCCTTTTCTTTCTTTTTCTTCTCTGATTGCTGTGGCTAGGACTTACAAAACTATTTTGACTAAAAGTGGCAAGAGTGGGCATCCTTGTCTTGTTCCTGATCTTAGGGGGAATACTTTCAGCTTTTCATGGTTGAGTATGATGTTAGCTGTGGGTTTGTCATATATGGCCTTTATTATGTTGAGGTATGTTCCCTCTAGGCCCATGTTTAGGAGAATTTTTATCATAAATGGACGTTGAATTTTAGCAAAAGCTTTTTCTGCATCTATTGAGATGATCATATGGCTTTTACTCTATTTGTTAATGTGGTGTATCACATTGATTGACTTGTGGATACTGAAAAATACTTGCATCCCTGGGATAAATACCACTTGATCATGGTGTATGATCATTTTAATGTGCTGTTGCACTCAGTTTGCTAACATTTGGTTGAGTATTTTTGTGTCTATTTTCATCAGTGATATTAGCCTGTAATTTTCTCCTTTTGTGATATCTTTGGTTTTGGTATGAGGGTGATGGTGGCCTCATAGAATGAGTTTGGAAGTGTTCCTTACACTGCAATTTTTTTGAATAGTTTCAAAACCTATTCTTTAAATGTTTGGTAGAATTCACCTGTGAAGCCATCTGGTCCTGGACTTTTCTTTGTTGGGAGTTTACTGAATCAATTTCAGTACTGGTAATGGTTCTGTTCATATTTTCTATTTCTTCCTGGTTCAGTCCAGGGAGATTGTACCTTTCTAAGAACGTGTCCATTTCTTCTACATTGTCCATTTTATTGTTGTATAAATTGGTGCTCATAGTAGTCTCCTATGATGCTTTGTATTTCTGTGGTGTTGGTTATAACCTCTTATTCATTTTTTTATTTTACTGAGGTATAGTTGATTTACAATGTTGTGGTAATTTTTACTGTACACCAGAGTGATTCAGTTTTATACACACACACACACTTTTTCATATTCTTTTCCATTATGGTTTATCACAGGATATTGAATATAATTCCCTATGCTATACAGTCAAACCTTGTTGTTTATCCATTCTACACATAATAGTTTGCATCTACTAATCCCAAGCTCCCAATCCATCCCTCCCCAACCCCTCTCCCCCTTGGCAACCACAAGTCTGTTCTCTATATCTGTAAGTCTCTTTCTATTTTATAGATAAGTTCATTTGTGTCATATTTTAGATTCCACGTGTAAGTGATATCATATGGTATTTGTTTTTCTGACTTACTTCACTTAGTATGATAATCTCTAGGTCCATCCATGTTGCTGCACATGGCATTATCCATTTTCATTTCCGATTTTACTGATTTGGGCCTTCTCCCTTTTTTTCTTGTAAGTCTAGCTAAAGGTTTATCAATTTTGTTTATCTTTCAAATGACCAGCTTTTAGTTTCATTAGTATTTTCTATTCCTTTTTAGTCTTCATTTCATTTATTTTTTTCTCTGATCTCTTTCATTTCTTTCCTTCTACTAACTTTGGTTTTGTTTGTTCTTCTTTCTATATTTGCTCATATTCTCTATTTTGACTACTAGATTTCCACAGGTACTCAAAGGGCTGTGGTTCTCTACTCTGGTTGCATATCAGAATTACTGGGTAGCTTCTGAAAAATATATATTCCTGGTTTCCACCCCAGATTTATTAAAATAATGTCTATGGTTAGAACATAGAAATCAGGGTTTGGGGAAAGTTCCTCAGGTTATTCTCAAGAGTAGCAAGGGTTGAGAATCACTGGTCTAGGGACTACATATGTCGGTAAAAGTTCATATATATATTTCCGTATGTGATTGTTAGGTTCAAATAAAGGTGTAGCAATAAATTCTTATAGAGAACCTACCACAAGTATCCCAACCAATGCATGAACTCAATAAACATTACTGGTCACAGATTCACTAGAGATGCAAAAAGAAATCACATAAAATTGCTGCCCTTTAAGATCAAGGCAGAATGTACTACACACCAATAAGAGAAGGCCATACACTCTAAGGTATGTTAGTTATGCGCAGCTACCCAATCTAACTGACAGTTCTTAGAGAACTAGGATCTCCCATGATTCTCTGTATTCATTTTGAGTGCACTTGATGAAGGAATACTCCCAAGGGTCAGAAGAAGGTTGCCTTCAGTGTGCTATTCCCAAATTGGAGTCTGCACGCATTTGAAGACAAGACCAAAACAGACTAGCCCTAGGAAAAGGGGGATATAAGATAAGTTAAACAACAACCCAAGAACACCAAAATTTTAGTCCTGGATGGACAATCTTCAAGTGAGGCAACATGGCTTCCCTGGTAGCCTAAATTTTATTCTTCTGATTTACCACATTCTTTGAGGGTTTGTCCACTGCCTCATTACTGTGATCTAAGGAACATTCTTCTGATCATTAAAGCACTAGTCCAGGGAAGAACAATTCCTCCCTTGCTTCCTTTTAGAACAGCTGAGAAAAACTTTATAAAAGAGTATATCAGAGTAACCTTAGAAAGCTGAAAGAGTGGGAAGCACTAAGAATCCATCTCTCCACCTAGACAACTATACTGGTAGAAACTGTGTGAACTATTTTGGAACTCTGAAACCTATTAAAAAGCCTGCAGCGAAAGGGCGGACAGCAGAAGCAAGAAGAACTACAAACCTGCAGCCTGTGGAACAAAAACCACATTCACAGAAAGACAGAAAGGATGAAAAAGGAGAGGGCTATGTACCAGAAGAAGGAACAAGATAAAAGCCCAGAAAAACGACTAAATGAAGTGGAGATAGGCAACCTTCCAGAAAAAGAATTCAGAATAATGAGAGTGAAAATGATACAGGACCTCAGAAAAACAATGGAGGCAAAGATAGAGAAGATGCAAGAAATGTTTAACAAAGACTTACAAAAATTAAACAACAAACACCTAAAAGAATTAAAGAACAAACAAACACAAGTGAACAATACAATAACTTAAATGAAAACTACACTAGAAGGAATCAATAGCAGAATAACTGAGGCAGAAGAACGGATAAGTGACCTGGAAGACAGAATGGTGGAATTCACTGCTGTAGAACAGAATAAAGAAAAAAGAATATAAAGAAATGAAGACAGCCTAAGAGACCTCTGGGACAACATTAAACACAACAATGTCCCAGAAGGGGACAGAAGGAGAGGGTCCCAGAAGGAGAAGAGAGAGAGAAAATATTTGAAGAGATTATAGTGAAAAACTCCCCTAACATGGAAAAGGAAATGGCCACCCAAGTCCAGGAAGCGCAGAGAGTCCCAGGCTGGTTAACCAAAGGAGAAACGCCAAAACACACATAATCAATTGACAAAAATTAAAGACAAAAAAAAATTATTGAAAGCAGCAAGGGAAAAACGACAAATAACATATAAGGGAACTCCCATAAGGTTAACAGCTGATTTCTCAGCAGAAACTCTACAAGCCAAAAGTGAGTGGCATGACGTATTTAAAGTGATAAAATGGAAGAAGCTACAACCAAGATTACTCTACCTGGCAGGGATCTCAGTCAGATTCGATGGAGAAATAAAAAGCTTTACAGACAAGCATAAGCTAAGAGAATTCAGCACCACCAAACCAGCTGTACAACAAATGCTACAGGAACTTCTATAAGTGGGAAACACAAGACAAAAAAAGAACCTACAAAAACAAACCCGTAACAATTAAGAAAATGGTAATAAAAAGATACATACAGATAATTACCTTAAACGTGAATGGATTAAATGCTCCAACCAAAAGACACAGGCTCGCTGAATGTATACAAAAAAAAGATCCATATACATGCTGTCTACAAGAGACCCACTTCACACCTAGGGACAGAGACCGAAAGTGAGGGAATGGAAAAAGATATTCCATGCAAAAGTAAATCAAAAGAAAGCTGGAGTAGCAATACTCATATCAGATAAAATAGACATTAAAATAAAGAATGTTACAAGAGACAAGGAAGGACACTACATAATGATCAAGGGATCAATCCAAGAAGAAGACATAACAATTATAAATATATTTGCACCCAACACAGGAGCACCTCAATACATAGGGCACCTGCTAACAGCTATAAAAGAGGAAATCGACAGTAACACAATAAGAGTGGGGGATTTTAACACCTCACTTACACTAATGGACAGATCATCCAAACAGAAAATTAATTAGGAAACACAAGCTTTAAAGGACACAATAGACCAAAAAGATTTAATTGGTATTTATAGGACACATCCAAAAACAGCAGATTACACTTTCTTCTCAAGTGTGCACAGAACATTCTCCAGGATAGATCACATCTTGGTTCACAAATTAAGCTGCAGTAAATTTAAGAAAACTGAAACCATATCAAGCACCTTTTCTTACTACAACACTCTGAGATTAGAAATCAATTACAGGGAAAAAAATGTAAAAAACACAGACACATGGAGGCTAAACAATACGTTACTAAATAACCAAGGGATCACTGAGGAAATCAAACAATACCTACAGACAAATGACAATGAAAACACAACAATCCAAAACCTATGGGATGCAGCAAAAGCAGTTCTAACAGGGAAATTCATAGCAATACAAGCCTACCTCAAGAAACAAGACAAATCTCAAATAAAAAATCTAACCTTACACCTAAAGGAACTAGAGAAAGAAGAACAAACAAAACCCAAAGTTAGTAGAAATCATAAAGATCAGAGCAGAAATAAATGAAATAGAAACAAAGAAAACAATAGCCAATATCAATAAAACTAAAAGTTGGTTCTTTGAGAAGATAAACAAAATTGATAGCCCTTTAGCCAGACTCATCAAGAAAGAGGACTCAAATCAATAAAATTAGAAATGAAAAGGGAGAAGTTACAATAGATACTGTAGAAACAGAAAGCATCCTAAGAGACTACAACAAGCAACTCTATGCCAACAAAATGGACAACCTGGAAGAAATGGACAAATTCTTTAAAAGGTATAACCTTCCAAGACTGAACCAGGAAGAAACAGAAAACATGAATAGACCAATCACAAGTAATGAAATTGAAACTGTGATTAATAATCTTCCAACAAACAAAAGTCCAGGACCAGATGGCTTCACAGGTAAATTATATCAAACATTTAGAGAAGAGCTAACACCCATTCTTCTCAAACTCTTCCAAAAAACTGCAGAGGAAAAAACACTCCCAAACTCATTCTATGAGGCCACCCTCACTCTGATACTAAAACCAGACAAAAATACTACAGAAAAAGAAAATTACAGACCAATATCACTAATGAATATAGATGCAAAAATCCTCAACAAAATACTAGCAAACAGAATCCAACAACACATTAACAGGATCACACACCATGATCAAGTGGGATTTGTCCCTGGGAAGCAAGGATTCTTCAATATACGCAAATCAATCAATGTGATACACCATACAAACAAATTGAAGGATAAAAATCATATGATCATCTCAACAGATGCAGAAAAAGCTTTTGACAAAATTCAACACCCATGTATGATAAAAACTCTCCAGAAAGTGGGCACAGAAGGAACCTACCTCAACACAGTAAAGGCCATATAAGAGAAACCCACAGCAAACACCATTCTCAATGGTGAAAAACTGAAAGCATTTCCTCTAAGACCAGGACAAGACAAGGATGTCCACTCTCACCACTATTATTCAACATAATTTTGGAAGTCCTAGCCATGGCAATCAGAGAAGAAAAAGAAATAAAAGGAATACAAATTGGAAAAGAAAAAGTAAAACTGTCACCATTTGCAGATGACATGATACTATACATAGAGAATCCTAAAGATGCCACCAGGAAACTACTAGAGCTAATCAATGAATTTGGTAAAGCAGCGGGATACAAAATTAATTCACAGAAATCTCCTGCATTCCTATACACTAATGATGAAAAATCTGAAAGAGAAATTAAGGAAACACTCCCATTTACCACTGCAACAAAAAGAATAAAATTCCTAGGAATAAACCTACCTAAGGAAACAAAAGACCTGTATGCAGAAAACTATAAGACACTGATGAAAGAAATTAAAAGTGATACAACCAGATGGAGAGATATACCATGTTCTTGGATTGGAAGAATCAACACTGTAAAAATGACTATATTACCCAAAGCAATCTATAGATTCAATGCAATGCCTATCAAACTACCACTGGCAGTTTTTACGGAACTAGAACAAAAAATCTTAAAATTTGTATAGAGACACAAAAGACCCCGAATAGCCAAAGCAGTCTTGAGGGGAAAAAAAACGGAGCTGAAGGAATCAGGCTCCCTGACTTCAGACTATACTACAAAGCTACAGTAATCAAGACAATATGGTACTGGCACAAAAACAGAAACATAGATCAATGGAACAAGATAGAGAGCCCAGAGATAAACCCACGCACCTATGGTCACCTTATTTTTGATAAAGGAGGCAAGGATATACAATGAAAAAAAGACAATCTCTTCAGTAAGTGGTGCTGGGAAAACTGGAAAGCTACATGTAAAAGAATGCGATTAGAACACTCCCTAACACCATACACAAAAATAAACTCAAAATGGGCTTCCCTGGTGGCACAGTGGTTGAGAGTCCACCTGCCGATACAGGGGACACGGGTTCGTGCCCCGGTCTGGGAAGATCCCACATGCCACAGACCGGCTGGGCCCATAAGCCATGGCCGCTGGGCCTGCACGTCTGGAGCCTGTGCTCCACAACGGGAGAGGCCACAACAGTAAGAGGCCCGCGTACTGCACGCATGAATGAATGAATGAATAAATAAATCAATAAATAACGCAAAATGGATTCAAAACCTAAATATAAGACCAGACACTATAAAATTCTTAGAGAAAAACAAAGGAAGAACACTCTTTGACATAAATCACGGCAAGCTCTTTTTTGATCCACCTCCTAGAGTAATGGAAATTAAAAAAAAAATAAATGGGACCTAATGAAACTTCAAAGCTTTTGCACAGCAAAGGAAACCATAAACAGGACAAAAAGACAAACCTCAGCATGGGAGAAAATATTTGCAAACGAATCAACGGACAAAGGGCTTATCTTCCAAATATATAAGCAGCTCATGTAGCTCAATATTAAAAAAACAAACCCAATCAAAAAGTGGACAGAAGACTTAAATAGACATTTCTCCAAAGAAGACATACAGATGGCAAAGAAGCACATGAAAAGATGCTCAACATCACTCATCATTAGAGAAATGGAAATCAAAACTACAATGAGGTATCACCTCACACCAGTTAGAATGGGCATCATCAGAAAATCTACAAACAACAAATGCTGGAGAGGGTGTGGAGAAAAGGGAACCCTCTTGCACCGTTGGTGGGAATGTAAACTGATACAGTCACTACAGAGAACAGTGTGGAGATTCCTTAAAACACTGAAAATAGAATTACCATATTACCCAGCAATCCCACTACCGGGCATATACCCAGAGAAAACCATAAATCAAAAAGACACATGCACCCCAACGTTCATTGCAGCACTATTTACAATAGCCAGGTCATGGAAGCAACCTAAACATCCATCAACAGACAAATGGATAAAAAAAATGTGGTACATATATAAAATGGAATATTTACTCAGCCCTAAAAAGAAACGAAATTGGGTCATTTGTAGAGACGTGGATGGATCTAGAGACTGTCATACAGAGTGAAATAGGTCAGAAAGAGAAAATTAAATATCGTATATTAACACATATATGTGAAACTAGAAAAATGATACAGAAGAACCAGTTTGCAGGGCAGAAATTGAGACACAAATGTAGAGAACAAATGTATGGACACCAAGGGGGGAAAGTGGCGGGGGGGGTGAGGGTGTGATGAATTGGGAGATTGGGATTGACATGCATACACTGATGTGTATACAATGGATGACTAATAAGAACCTGCTGTATAAAAAATAAATAAAATTCAAAAGTTTGTAGCTTCCATGGGAAATTTTGGCTAGCACAGAGTCTGGCCACCACTGTTTCAACCCACCTTGACAGAAACTGCCTCCAGGAGATTTAAAGGAACAGCACACATTTGAGTTTTTTTCACCTGACCTTTTCCCCCTTTTGAGACATTTCCCCATTTGAGAGGAGTTTAGTAAACTACCACACATGCCCAGGGAAAGACAGAGGCTCAAAAAAGACCTGAAGAGACCTTGAAGCTTTCATCTCAAGCTAATCCCCACCACAGAAACACCTTTGAAGAATTAAAAAAGACAAAAAATTCCCGGTAAGAGGGAAAATCTGCTTTCCAGAGTTAACATATTGAAAAATTCAAATGTGCAGTTTAAAAAACAATCACAGGCATACAAAATATCAGGAAACTATGGCTCATTCCAAGGAACAAAATTAACTGACAGAAACTGACCCTGAGGAAGCCCAGACATTTGACTTACTAGACAAAGACTTTTTAAAAACTGTCTTAAAAAAAACAACAAAACTGTTTTACAGAGGCTCAAAGAGCAAAAGGAAGACACGGTCAAAAACAGGAAAACAATATATGAACAAAATGAGAATATCAATAAAAACAAGAGACATAAAAAGGAATCAAAAGAAATTCTGAGGCTGAAAAATACAACTGAAGTGGAAAATTCACTGGAGAGGTTCAAAAGCAGATTTTACCAGACAGAAGAAAGAAGCAGTGAAGATAGGACAATTGAAATTAGTAACTTTGAGGAACAGAAAGAAAAAAGGATAAAGAAAAGTAAACAGAGCCTAAGGGACCTGCAGAACACTGTCAAGTGGATCAACATACAAACTGTAACAGTCCCAGAAGGTAAAGAAAAAGAGAAAAGCGTAGAAAGAATATTTGAAGAAATAATGGCTGAAAATGTCCCAATTTTGATGAAAGACATAAATCTACAAATCCAAGAAGCTCATTGACCTCTAAGTATAGGCATGCAATGGAATAGTACTCAGCCATAAGAAGGAATGAAATGTTTGTATTTCTACAACATGATGTACTTTGAAAACATTACATTGATATAAGCCAGACACAGAAGGACAAATATTGTATGATTCTATTTATATGAAGTACTTAGAATAGACACATTCATATAGAGAAAAAGTGGAATAAAAGTTATCAGCGGCTGGTATCAGGGGCTGGTACCAGGGGCTGGGAAGGGAGAATTGAGAGTTATTGTTTAATGGATACAGAATTTATGTTGAGAATGGTAAAAAAAATTTTTAAAAGCTTGAGGTATAGATAACGGTGATCATTATACTACATTGTGAATGTATTTAATGCCACTGAATTGTACACTTACAAATGGCTAAAATGATAAATAGTATGTAATGTTTATTTTACCAGGGGGAAAAAACAAACAGTACAATGTAACAGAATTTGGAATCCAGAAATAGAACTATACACACACACACACACACACACACACACGGAAACCAATTTTTTACAAAGGTATAAAGCCAGTCAATGGAGAAAAGATTTCTTTTCAATAAGTGGTGTTAAAATTTTGACATACATACCCAAATAAATAAACTTCAATCTGCATCTCACTCCATATACAAAATTCAACATGTATCACAGACATAAATGTAAAACCTAAAACTATAAAAGTTCTAGAATAAAACATAGAAAAAAATTTTGTGACCCTGAATTAGGCAATGATTTCTTAGTTATGGCTTCAAAAGCATGACACTGTACTTCATCAAAATTAACATTTCTGCTCTTCAGAAAACACTGTTAAGAGAATTAAAAGATAAGCCATAAACTGAAGGAAATACTTATAAATCAGTATCTGATGAAGAGTATATACCCAGAACATAAATTCTCAGAAAACATAATAGGGGTCCAATTTTGGGTAAGATGGATTAAACACACAATACCCTTTCTCTCCAAGTGAACACTATAAAACTTGGATACTGCAGCTATTTGAGGATCAGAGAAAAAGTAGGGGGGAAAAGAAAATTCAAAACACTACCAACTCAGCATTTCTTTTTCCTCCAGTAACTCCCACCCCCAGCCTAAATCCAATGCAGCTTCAAATCTAGAAATGAGCACAGTCAGGGAGACAGAGAAAGATGCAGGAAAAGCTCTCAATTTCTGGCTAGAAGAGTCAGAAAAGGAACCCTTAAAGTTCAGAGAAAATGGAAGCATCCCTGGGGTGTAGAAGGGTTTGCTCCTTTTTCTCCATTCTCTCATACCATAGACTCCAAGATAGCCAATAGCAATGGTGGCAGCAGCAACAGAGGCTAACAACAGGAGACTGCAGGAGCCAAAACTCTAAAGGAAAACAAACACTTCCTCTTCATTTGATGGAGTTAAGGCAGCAAGATAGTAGATCCAAAGCCTGTATCTTTTTTTCTCCCTCTGTGTACCTCCCATCAATTGGCACCAGAGGTGGAACAACTGTGGAAATACGTGGTTTCTAATCAGAGATCCAAAAGGAGGAGCCCCAAAGAACCAGAAAGCACTGAAAAACATAGTGGAAAGGGGAAAAGAGCCACATAAAATTTTATATTAACTCCTGAGCTCACTCCTCTCACCTGAATATGCATGGATCTTATCCTAATTAGCACACTAAAGACACTGAGAACTAAGCTAACAGATAAAATTTCACTCAGGTCCAAGGCTAACTACTCAGTGGCACACAGGGTACAAATTCAAATACTACAGCTAAGGCTTTAAAACTGAACCAACATTGGAACCACAGTCACAGGAGAAAGGCTGGAACATGCCAGGTTAACTGCTTACTAAAATAAAAATACCAACATTCCCTAGAGGACTTTTAACACAGCTTCTTAGTGTCATACAACAAAGGTGCAGAAATTCAATCTGAAATTACTTGGCATATGAAAAAATACAAAAACCTCAACCCACGTGGGAAAACATATTCAAAGATGACAATGACAAGATGATACAAACACTGGAATTATCTGACAACGACTCTGAAGAACTATTATAAAACTGCTCAAATGGCAACTCTGAACACTCCTGAAACAAATGTTAAAATGGAAAGTATCACAAAGAAACACAATATATAAAATGGAAGAACCAAATGGAAATTTTAGAATTAAAAATACAGTAATCAAAATTTAAAACTCACTGGATGAACTCAAAAGCAGAATAAAGATGACAGAGAAAAAAGTCAGTGAATTTGAATGGAGAAAATCAATAAAACCAAAATCTGGAGTTTTTTAAAAGATCAATAAAATTGATAAACCTCTAGCAAAACTGACCAAAAAAAAAAAAAGAAGAAAAACCCCACAAATTAGCAATAAAGGAATGAAAAAGGGGATATCACTATAAACCCTATAAACATTAAAAGGATAGACATTAAAAAAATAAAAGAATATTATAAACAATTCTACAAACATAAATTTAGCAACTTCAACGCAGTAGACTAATTTCTCAAATATCACAAACTACCCAAACTCACTCTAGCTCAAATAAATAACATAAGTAGTCCTGTAAACATTAATAATGCTGAATTCATAGTTTAAAATGTTCTGAAAAAAACCTTCCAGGCCCAGGTGGCAAATACTAATGAAAATCCCAGGAATATTTCCTACAGATGGGCAAGCTGCTTCTAAAATTTATAAGGAAGGACAAAGGAAATAGAATACATTGTGAGACACTGTTAGGAACTGAGAAGGATACTCACAATTTTTTAAATTGAACATTATAGTACCTGATCTCAAGGAAGTTATAGTAGACTTTAGATTAGCACTGAGGAGATTCCTGCATGTTAGTAAGAAGTAAATGAAGGGTAACAGACGATGACATACAAATTAGTACTGAGTAAACTCAAGGAGTAAGTTTTAATGGAATCTTATTTTAAAATCATCAGAGTTCTCGAGATTGGTTACACAACAATGTGAAGGAACTTAACACTACTGCACTGTACATTTCAAAATGGCTCAGATAGTTAAGTATTATATTATGTGTACTTTACCACAATAAAAAATAAAAATAGGCAATGACATCATCAGCATGGCAGAATAAAGAGTTTTCTAACATCTTTCCCCCAAAGAACAGTGACTCAGACAATCACCCATGGAGGAGAGTACCTTTGTGGAAGTCTGGGAGTCCAGCAGAGAAGCTCCAGTATACTGCTGAAGCAAAAAAAAAAAATCCAAGATTGAATACATACAAGAGGGTAAAATACTGACGTATGCTGTGCAACTAGGGGCTGGGGAGTGGCTGGGAGGACAGCACCAGGAACATGGATCCTATTAACTGCTCCACAAACTTGATCAGGAAGCCTGCCAAGGAGCCGCTGGGGAGGCCTCACCTGTAGATCCCCCAACTGGCCGAAAGGCCCTCCCAATGCTCCACACACCTCACTCACACCTCATGACTGGCTATCTACATATGTCCCTGATGGTGGTGGGAGCCTTTTTAGTGATAATGTACAGAAAGCCAGCCTGACTGCAGGATTGGGAGAAAGCACACAAACTTGAACAATCAGCATTGCCCTAGAGAAAGTAAACAGAACACTGATAGCACACAGCCTGGCTTTGCAGGATAGAGCATGGCATACAATCTGAAAAATCCCCCCAACTCAAGAGGAAACAAGTGTGAAGCACAAGTATACAGAGCAAGGGTCTGGGAAAGCTGTCCTCCAGAAACGAAGGAAAAATAAAGACTTTCCCATTCATGCAAAGTCTGAGGGAGTTCATCACCACTATATCTGCCTTACCAAAAATGCTGAAAGGAGTTCTTCAAGTTGAAATGAAACAGGAAATTAGTTTTCGTAATTTCACTAATTAGTAACAGAAAAACAGAGAAAAGTATAAAACACACTGGTAAAGATAAATATATAGTCAAATTCAGCACACTACTGTAATATGGTAGTGTGTTAATCACTTGACTCTAAACAAAAGACAAAAGTACTAAAAACAACTATAGCTATTATAATTTGTTAATGGAAGCATAATATAAAATGATGTAAATTGTGACACCAGAAACAAAATGTGGGGGTAGTAAAAGGGTAAAGTTCTGTGTGCTGTTGAAGTTAAGTTATTATCAGTTTAAAAAAGACTGTTATACCTATAGGATGTTTTATGTAAGCCTCATGGTAACCACAAAACAAAAACCTACAGTAGATACACAATGATAAAGAGAAGGAAATCAAAGAAAAAGATGTACGGAAAATCACAAAGACAGCAAAAAGGAAGAAAGGAAAAGGCATTTGTAAGTTCTTTCCTATCAATAATTACTTTAAATGTAAATGGACTAAGTTCTCCACTCGAAAGGCATAGAGTGGCTAAACAGATTTTTAGGAAACAAACAAACGCAAGTATATTCAGCCAACAAAAGACTCACTTCAGCTTTAAAGACATACAGACTCAAACTGAAGACAGAAAAAGATAGTCAATGCAACAGGAAACCAAAAGAGAGCAAGAGTAGTCATACTTATATCAGATGAAACAGGTTTTAAGTCAAAAACTAACAAGAGACAAAGAAGGTCATTATATAATAATAAAGGGATCAATTCATCAAGAGGATATAACAATTATGAATATGTATGCACACAAATTGGAGAACTTAAATATATTAAGCAAATACTAACAGATCTTAAGGGAGAAATTATACAACTATACATACAATAACAGTAAGGGATTTCAATACCCCACTTTCAACACGTCATCCAGTTAACAAATCAACAAGGAAACACTGGACCTGAATTATAGTTTATCAATAGGCATAACAGACATATACAGAACATTCCATCCAACAGCAGTTGAATACACATTCTTCTCAAGTGTACACAAAATATTCTCCAGGACAGATCATACGTTAGGTCACAAAACAAGTCTTGGCAAATTTAACACTGAAATTGCAAATATGATTAAAATCATACCAAGTGGGTTTCCCAGGTGGCACAGTGGTTAAGAATCCGCCTGCAAACTCAGGGAACATGGGTTCGAGCCCTGGTCCGGGAAAATCCCACATGCCATGGATCAACTAAGTCCACGCGTCACTACTGAGCCTGCACTATAGAGCCCACGAGCCACAACTACTGAGCCCGCGTAGCACGCACCTAGAGCCCAGGCTCTGCAACAAGCTACCACATTGAGAAGCCTGTGCACCACAACGAAGAGTATCCCCCACTCAATGCAACTAGAGAAAGCCTGTGCACAGCAACAAAGACCCAATGCAGCCATAAATAAATTAAATAAATAAGTAAATAGATTTATATTAAAAATAGAATCTGCCTGCCAATGAAGGGGACACGGGTTTGAGCACTGGTCTGGGAAGATCCCACATGCCGTGGAGCAAGTAAGCCTGTGCGCCACAACTACTGAACCTGCACTCTAGAGCCCCCGAGCCACAATTACTGAGCCCATGTGCCGCAATTACTGAAGTCTGCGTACCTAGAGACCATGCTCCATAAGACAAGCCACCACAATGAGAAGCCCACACACCACAACAAAGAGTAGCACCCGCTCACCGCAAGTAGAGAAAGTCACGCACAGCAATGAAGAACCAAAGCAGCCAAAAATAAATAAATTTTTTTTTTAAAAAAATCATACCTGGTTTCCCTGGTGGCGCAGTGGTTGAGAGTCCGCCTGCTGATGCAGGGGACACGGGTTCGTGCCCCTGTCCGGGAAGATCCCACATGCCGCAGAGTGGCTGGGCCCGTGAACCATGGCCGCTGAGCCTGCGCATCCAGAGCCTATGCTCCGCAATGGGAGAGGCCACAATAGTGAGAGGCCCGCGTACTGAAAAAAAAAAAAAATCATACTAAGTATCTTTTCTGACCACGATACTATGAAACTAGAAACAAGAACAGGATATAAACTGCAAACTTCACGAATATGTGGAAATTAAACAACACACACCTGAATAAAAAATAGGTCAACAAAGAAAGCAAAAATGAAATTTAAAAATATCTGGAAGCAAATGAAAAAACAAGCATCAAACCAAAACTTATGAAATGGAGCAAAAGCTGTTCTAAAAGGGAACTTTATAGTAGTAAACACAAATATTTAAAAAAGAAAGATGATGATACTATAAAGCTACAGTAATCAAAACAGTATGGTACTGGTGCAAAGGCAGACTTATAGATCAATGGAACAGGATAGAAAGCCCAGAAATAAACCCATGCACCTACAATTAATCTATGACAAACAAGGCGAGAATATACAATGGAGAAAAAGACAGGCTCTTCAATAAGTGGTGCTAGGAAAACTAGACAGCTACATGTAAAAGAATGAAATTAGAATATTCTCTAACACCATACACAAAAAATAAACTCAAAATGGATTAAAGACCTAAATGTAAGACCAGAAACTATAAAACTCTTAGAAGAAAACAGAACACTCTTTGACATAAATCACAGCAATATATTTTTGGATCCACCTCCTCGATCAATGAAAATAAAAACAAAAATAAACAAATGGGACTGAATTAAACTTAAAAGCTTTTGCACAGCAAAGGAAACCATAAACAAAACAAAAAAAAACCTACAAATTGGGAGAAAATACTTGCAAATGATGCAATAAACAAGGGATTAACCTCCAAAATATACAAGCAGCTCATACAGCTCAATATCAAAACAAACAAACAAACAAACAACCACAAACACTGCAATTAAAAAATGGGCAGAAGATCTAAACAGACATTTATCCAGGAAGACATACAGATGGCCAAAAAGCACGTGAAAAGATGCTCAACATTGCTAATGATTACAGAAATGTAAATCAAAACTACAATGAGGTATCACCTCACAACTGTCAGAACAGCCACATAAAAAGTCTACAGGCACAGTGGTTAAGAATCTGCCTGCCAATGCAGGGGACTCGGGTTCGAGCCCTGGTCTAGGAAGATCCCACATGCCACGGAACAACTAAGCCCGTGAGCCACAACTACTGAGCCTGTGCTCTAGAGCCCGCGAGCCACAACTACTGAGCCCACGTGCCACAACTACTGAAGCCCATGCACCTAGAGCCCGTGCTCTGCAATGAGAAGCCACTTCAATGAGAAGCCTGCACACCTCAACAAACAGTAACCCCTGCTCGCTACAATTAAAGAAAGCCCACACGCAGCAAAGAAGACCCAAAACAGCCAAAAATAATTTAATTAATTTTAAAAAATTATTTTTAAAAGTCTACAAACAATAAATACTGGAGAGGCTGTGGAGAAAAGGGAACACTCTTACACTGTTGGTGGGAATGTAAACTGGTACAGCCACTATGTTAAACAGTATGGAGGTTCCTTAAAAAACAAAAAATACAGTTACCATATGATCCAGCAATCCCACTCCTGGGCACATATCGGGAGAAAATTCTAACTCGAAAAGACACATGCACCCCAATGTTCAGAGCAGCACTATTTACAACAGCCAAGACATGGAAGCAACCTAAATATCCATCGACAGATGAATGGATAAAGAAGATGTGGTACATATTATACAATGGAATATTACTCAGCCATAAAAAAAGAATGAGACAGTGCCATTTGCAGCTACATGGATGCAACTAGAGATTATCATATTAAACGAATTAAGTCAGAGAAAGACAAATATCATATGATATCACTTATACGTGGAATCTACAAAAAGGATACAAATGAACTTATTTACAAAACAGAAACAAACTCACAGACTTAGAAAACAAACTTATAGTTAGCAAAGAGGAAAGGTGGTGGGGGAAGGACAAATTAGGAGGTTGGGATTAACATATATACACTATGATACATAAAACAGATAATTAACAAGGACCTACTGCATAGCACAGGGAACTCTACTCAGTACTCTGTAATAACCTGTACGGGAAAAGAATCTGTAAAAAGAATAGATATAAGTATATATATAACTAAATCACTTTGCTGTACACCTGAAACTTAACAACAACACTGTAAATCAACTACACCCCAATATAAAATAAAAATTTAAAAAAAAGAAAAAAAGATCTCAAATAAACAGCCTAACTTTATACCTCAAAGAACTAGACAAAAAAAGAATAAACTAAGCCCAAATTTAGTAAAAGGAAGGAAATAACAAAGATAGAACAGAGATTAATGAAACAGAGACCAGAAAAACAATAGAAAAGATCTATGTAACTAAGAGTTGGTTTTTGGAAAAGAAACAAAATTAACAACCTTTATCTAGACTAATAAAAAAATAGGAGTCACAGAAAATCAGAAGTAAAAGAGAAACTATTAAAATTGATACCACATTAATACAAAGGATCACAAGAGACTGCTATGAACAATTATATGCCAACAAATTAGATAATCTAGAATAAATAGGAAAAGTCCTAGAAACCTCCCAACAAAGAAAACCCAGGACCAAATGGTTTCACTGGTGAATTCTATCTAAGAGTTGAAGAAAAATTGATAGCAATCTTTCTCAAACTCTTCCAAAAAACTGAAGAGGAGGGAACATTCGCAAACTCATTTTATGAGGTCGGCATCACCCTGACACCAAAGCCAGATAAAGTCACTGCAAGAAAACTACAGACCAGCATCCCTGATTGCCACAGATGCAAAAATTCTCATCAAAATATTAACAAACCAAATTCAACAGCACAATAAAAGGAACACACACCATGATCAAGTGGGAATTCTTCCAAGGATGCAAGGATGGTTCAACGTTCACAAATCAATAAATGTGATATGCCACATTAATAGAATGAGTGATAAAACTCATACAATCATCTCAATAAATGTAGAAAAGCACTTGACACAATTCAACATTCTTTCATGATAAAAACTCTCAACAGTATTAGAAGTCCTAGCCAGAGCAATTAGGCAAGAAAAAAAAATAAACAAAAGGCATCCAAATTGGAAAGAAAATAATAGAACTGTCAATACCCACAGAAAACATGATTTCATATATAGAAAACCCTAAAGACTCCACCAAAAACTATTAGAAATAATAAATGAATAAGGAAAGCTGCAAGAAACCAATACACAAAAATCTGTTGTTTCTATATACTAACAATGAGTTATTAGAAACAGAAATTAAGAAACAATCCCATTTATAATTATAACAAAAAGAATAAAACACCTAGTAATACATTTAACCAAGGAGGTGAAAGACTTATACACTGAAAACTATGAGACTTTGTTGAAAGAAACAGAAGACAAAAATAAATGGAAAGATATTCTGTGCTCATGGATCGGAAGAATTAACACTGTTAAAGTGTCCATATTGCCTAAAGCAATCTAGAGATTCAATGCAATTCCTATAAAAATCCTAAAGACATTTTTCACAGAAATGGAACAAAAAATTATAAAATGTATATGGAACCACAGAAGACCCTGAAGAACAAAAGCAACCTGAAAAAAAGAGCAAAGCTGAAAGTATCACACACCTTGATCTCAAACTATATGGCAAAACCATAGTAATCAAAATATAATGGTTTTATATATAGATCAATGGAACAGAACTGAGAGCCCAGAAATAAACTCATGCCTACATGGATGATTCATTTACAACAAAAAACATACAATGGAGAAGAAACAGTCTCTTCAATAAGTGGTGTTGGGGGGACTTCCGTGGCACTCCAGTGGTTAAGACGCTGCACTTCCATTTCAGGGAGCGCAGGTTCAATCCCTGGTCAAGGAACTAAGATCTCGCATGCTGTGTGGTGCGCCAAAAAAGAAAAGAAAGAAAGAAAAAATGGTGTTGGGAAAACTGGAAAGCTTCATGCAAAAAAAAAAAGATAGACCACTATCTCAGAACATATACACAAAAATTAACTCAAAATGGGTTAAAGACATGAAGTAAGACCTGAAACTATAAAGCTCCTAGAAGAAAACATAGACAGTATGCTCTTTGACATCACTCTTAGTAATATCTTTCTAGATATGTGTGATGTTGGAAAAGCTGGACAGTCGCATGTAAATCAATGAAGTTAGAACACTCCCTCACAACATACACAAAAATAAACTAAAAGTGTCTTAAAGGCTTAAATATAAGACAGGACACCATAAAAACTCCTAGAAGACAACATAGGCAAAACATTCTCTGACATAAATCGTACCAATATTTTCTTAGGTCAGTCTCCCAAGGCAACAGAAATAAAAGCAAAAATAAACAAATGGGACCTAATCAAACTTTCAAGCTTTTGCACAGCAAAGGAAACTATCAACAAGATGAAAAGAAAACCTATGGAATGGGAGAAAGTATTTGCAAACGATGCAACTGACAAGGTATTAATATCCAAAATACACAAATAGCTCTTACAGCTCAATATCAAAAAAAAAAAATCAAAAAATAGGCATAAGACCTAAATAGACATTTCTCCAAAGAAGATATAGAGATAGCCAACAGGCACATGAAAAGATGCTTAACATCTCTAATGATAAGAGCAATGCAAATCAAAACTATAATAAGGTACCACATCACACTGGTCAGAATGGTTATCATCAAACGAATAAACAAAATATGGTATATCCATTAAAATAGAATATTGCTCAGACATAAAAGGAAATTAAGTACTGATACATGCTACAACACGGATGAACCTTGAAAACATTATGCTAAGTTGAAAGAAGTCAGTCACAAAAAAACTACATACATACCACATAATTCCATTCATATGAAAGTCCAGAATAGAGAAATTTATAGAGACAGAAAGTAGGTTAGCGATTGCTTAGGGCTGGGGGAAGGGGGTCAGAGCAACGGTAACTAAAAGATACAAAGTTTATTCTCGAGGTGATAAAAACATTCTAAAATTGACTGTGGTAACAGTTGCATGTATCTGTAAAGATATTAAAAAGCATTGAATTGTACACTTTAAATGGGTTAATATATGTGATTTGTATCTCAATAAAGCTATTTTTAAAATTCAAGTCATTATCTATTGGCTACCTGAAGTTGTCACTGAATCTTGCTACTCTGCCAACATAAGAAAGTGAGTCTCTAATAGAACCTCCTGAGAAACTTCCCCTTCATATCTCACTGATCAGGACTGGGTCTGTTTCCCCTTTCTAACCCTATCACTAGTATGGGACTGGCATCACCAGACTGGATCATGATTTACCCCATGGGAGATGGGTCAATTCCTAAATAAAATTAAGGTTCTGCCAAAAACAGTGAAGAAAATGGCTGGGGCATAAGACATCAGTAATGTTTGCCATGCACTTACTTAGCATTTTCAGGTTTCAATCTCTTTCCACTACCCTAATTTTTCCTCATAACCACCTGTGAAGTTGGCAGGAAAAACAGCTTCATATAACAGATAATGAAACTAAGTCTCAAAGATGTGAAGTAACTTAATCATGGTTACACTGCCTGTTAAGCGATGGAGCTAGGATTCAAACCCAGGTTTTTATGACTCAAGACTTTAAATTAAAATTTTAAAAACCAAACCCCTACTAATTAGGATTTACACTAAACAAAGCATCACTTATAACTTTTAGAACTTCCCACTGAAAGATCCTTTAGGTCACAATTCTTATTTAAAGCTCTTACTTTCCCCTCCAACAAACACAACCAGTTAGTTCATTTTCACCAGCTGACCTCTTTTCAACACGCTCCATTGCATCAATATATCCTGTGCTCTCATTCAAACAAGGAATTGTTCAGCTAAGGGTGTTGCATTCCCACTAAAGAGTCCATTGTATATTTTATGGAATTAAGCAGAATGCAGCAGAATTTTAAATTGAGTTCTCAGTCTCTATCTCTAATGGCTTTTCATTCATAATTACAGTGTTTGTAATGAGTGTATTGGTGATGACAGAAATCCACCATAAGGTATTCCACTGTCTGCATTAGTTTCAGACTCTTATTTAATGACTTATTAATCAACCATAGTCAGTCAATAGTATATCATATTAATTCTCTGAACAACACAAGCAAAGAATTTTTATTTTCTCTCCATGTAACCCACGGAGCAATCTTTAACAATATGAATCTGTTCAAACATCCATCCACAGTTCCATTACAACTGCAGTTCTATTAGTAAAGGTCAGCTTAGGTTAGTTCACTGTCAGCAGCTAGAAAGTGCAAGAAGAGATGAGCTTAATTGCTTTATTGTTACTATCACTGTAATTGTTTAGAATTCTGGTACATAAAACTTCTGAGATACTAAATCTCCATTTAGGTTACCAACAAGCATTACTTAAGTTTGGATTCTTACCCAGAAGCCATCCTAATTATTAATACTACAGATAAGCACATTTAAGACACTTCATAAATCAGTAATACATAATGTATATTATACTTACTTTACCACCTATTCCACTTTTACCATCCTTAGGGATTTAAGCAGTTAATCAATCAATGAATACAATATTCCATTGCACATACACAGCCAGTAACTATTGATACAGAACAACAGTATTATGCCTTTAGCAAGACTGAAGGGGGAAAAACTAAAATGAATTTATAATTTTGCTAGTTTAGTTGTTTATCTAGAACAGTGATTCCCAACTTTGCTGCACACTAGAATTACCTGAAAAGTTTTTAAAATATATTGATGCTTGTATCCCACCCAGAATCTGATGTAACTGGCATAGGGAGCAGCTTGGGCATCAGATTTTTTGATATTCCCCAAATGACTACAATATGAACCTAAAGTTAAGAAAAGCGAAGGTTTGTAATTGTGTGTATGTCTGTGTATCTGTGTGTGTGAGTGTGCATGTTGGGAGCTGTTAAGATGAGAGGGAGAACAAGTAGAAGTCTTTGGGACATAAAACTGGGGTGGAGACCTCAACTTCCCTAGTAGCAGAATGGGTTTTTAAATTCTGAAAATAGAAATCAGTAATTAATATATAAATACATTATCATATTGAACACTCACATATAATATTCTTCCTAGATGCCAAGCCCTGTTTCTAGCCCTCAGGGAATCTTAAGTAGCAGTGGATACTTTCTGATTAAGACAGAATAAAAAGGCTTATGCTTTTTCGTACTTGACTGCAGCCTGAAGGCCAAGTGGCCTGAAGGCCACTTCCCTGGTGGCGCAGTGGTTGAGAGCCCGGCTGCCGATGCAGGGGACACAGGTTCGTGCCCCGGTCCGGGAAGATCCCACATGCCACGGAGCGGCTGGGCCCATGAGCCATGGCCGCTGAGCCTGTGCATCCGGAGCCTGTGCTCCACAACAGGAGAGGCCACAACAGTGAGAGGCCCGCGTACCGCAAAAAAATAAATAAATAATAATTATGCTTTTATTCCAAAGATGCTAGCTAAAACACTCTTAAGTCTCTGTCATATTTTCAGTATACATGGATTTGTTCCACCTCTATATTCTTGGAGTGAGCAACTACATGTGAACTACATGGCATATGTACTTCTCTACATTTTCTTCTGCTATCCCCTGTTTAAGGAAATCTTATAAAGATTCCTGAGCTTAATTCATAGATTCCAGTGTCTTATTACTGCTTGGCACTCTACAGATCTGTGCATCTGCCAGTGATAACCTGAATTCTTCACTGGCATTGCCTTTCTTATGTTGCTAGTGGTCAGCATTCACCATATAACTAAATTAGCTCTCAAAATCTGTAATGCAACCTCCTTCTTTCAAGATTAGAAAATAACAGCAGAAAAATTCATAGCTGTCTAGACACACTGCCATAGCCACAGATCCTGATCCTGCCCCTTTTTCCAATTAACAAAACGTTTCCCTGGGAACTAAATTACTATTCGCCATTCATCCCTCTGCTTCCTTCCTCCTTGCATTCAGTGAAGGTATAAAAAGTATTTTGCAAACGATAACAGAGATGACATAAAGAAGTTGCCCAGTTTTTCCAAACTAGTCCTTTAAAAGGGCTACTTATGCTTTTTTCCTTCATAAAAACTTAAACATACTTTAACAGAACAATTTCCAAACACTGTTAATCATTTCCACATAGTATTTGCCAGATTTTACGTATGGTTTTTAAATGTTCACGAGCCTAATTCATTTTTCTAGCTCCTTTGATTAGGAAACACCCTCTGAATGATAGAAAACCTTCCCCTCTCCACTATTAAACTCCTTTGCACACGCCCACAGAAACATTTCTTCATCAAGGATTGCTTAATCAAACATTTTTCTTTATTTTGTTCTACAAAAGCTTTTTTTTCTTTCTTGTACTGTAAGAGTCAAAGCTTCCCGACATGTGTTATGCTATTAGTTTTATATGCTAATATAATGGAAAAATAGCTTTTTTAAAAAAAATTTCATAAAAGTAATTATAGCACCATGTAGAAAATTGAGAAAATTTATGAGGGGGAAAAAAATCACATAATCCTACCATCATTTAAATCATTCTTAGCATTTTGATGTACTCCTTCCAGTCTTTTTTTCTGTACACTACTGCCCATAATCACACTGTAGATTCATTTTTGTACCCTGTGTTTTCCAGTTACTACAACCTAAACATTTTCCATGTTATTACTACATAATGTTTCTATCCATTCTCCTGGTTAACATCTTCCCATTCTGCAGATCTCAATTCAAAGGTCACATCTTTAATGATGCCTATCCTCTTTTTTATAATAAATTTATTTATTTTATTTTTGGCTGCATTTGGTCTTCGTTGCTGTGTGCAGGCTTTTCTCTAGTTGTGGCAAGCGGAAGCTACTCTTCGTTGCAGTGCATGGGCTTCTCAATGTGGTGGTTTCTCTTGTTGTGGAGCATGGGCTCTAGATGTGTGGGCTTCAGTAGTTGTGGCACATGGGCTCAGTAATTGTGGCTCATGGGCTCTAGAGCACAGGCTCATTAGTTGTGGTGCACAGGCTTAGCTGCTCCAAAGCATGTGGGATCTTCCCAGACCAGGGCTCAAACCCGTGTCCCCTGCATTGGCAGGCAGATTCTTAACCACTGCGCCAGCACAGAAGCCCTAATGATGCCTATCTTAACACCTCAGTCTACTACGTCACGTTATGTTATTTGCTTTCATAGAACCATGTTCCTTTCCTACATAGCACTAACCATAATGTAACTATTTCTTTTTTTTATTTTATTTTAATTTTTTGGTCACGCCACATGAGGCATGCGGGATGCGGGATCTTAGTTCCCCAACCAGAGATCAAAACCATGCTCCCTGCAGTGGAAGTGTGGAGTCTTAACCACTGGACCACAAGGGAAGTCCCCATAGTGTAATTATTTCATCATCTGTCTTTCCCACAAGACTATAAGCTCCAAGAGAACCAAGACCATGTCTGTCTATTTTGCCCATCATTGTACAACGTGAACAAACCCTGTAATGTAGCAGACATTCACATTCAACAAATATTTATTGACATGGCACTGTGTGCCAACAAATATAACCTGTTGAATAAGTAATCCTCATTTTCAATGGTCATTTGACAATTTGTCGGATATATACTATCATATATCATTTAACCAATCCCTATTGTTGGGTATTTAGATCATCTACAATCTGTCACCATTATTAATAATGCCTCAATGAGTATCTTTGTGTGCATAACATTTTCAGTGTTTACAATTATTTCCCTAGAACACTTTCCCAGGAACAGTTGGATCAAAAGGCAAACACATTCTTATGGCACCTAACACATATTTACAAAATGTTTTCCAATTTATGTTGCCACAAGCAATAACTTGGTGTACCAATTGCCTTTTTTAAAAAGGTTTTTGTTAAGTTACTAATAGATACAGGATATTTTATTGTTTTAATCTGCATTTTTAGTTTTAGGTTGAATATTTTTCTTATGTGTATTATTTGTAGTATTTACCATACTATCATGATGATGGTATTACAAGAATGGACTAAACTAATGCAGTAGATAAATACATGGATGTGCTATACAAAAATCAATTTGAAAACATGAATACACTTTCAGTTACTGCAATCATCAAGTGAATCTGTACTTTCCATGACAATTTTGTTACTTGGTATTAAATTCAGCTACAAGTTGTAGAAATCCCAAAGTAACTGTACCATAATAGAAGTTGATTTCTCTCCCAGGTAAGTGGTCTAGAGCTGTTATGGCACTCCACAGACCCTGGCTCCTTCCATATAGATGTACTCTGTGTGGCATCTACCTTGCAGCCCAAGACAGCAGCATCTTTGCTCCAGGCAGCAGGAAAAATAAAGGGATGAAGAAGAGGAGGCAAATGGTGTGTGCCACCTGTCTCTTAAGAATGTTTACCAAGGAGGAGCTTCAAGATGGCGGAAGAGTAGACATGGAGATCACCTTCCTCCCCACAAATACATCGTAACTACATCTACACGTGTAACAATCCCTACAAAACACCTACTGAACGTTGGCAGAAGAATGCAGACCACCCAAAAAAGGTCTTGGTGCTCCAACCGGGTGTCAGACCTGTGCCTCTGAGGTGGGAGAGCCGAGTTCAGAACACTGGTCCACCAGTGACCTCCCAGCTCCATGTAATATCAAAAAGCGAAAATCTACCTGAGATCTCCATCTCAACACCAAGACCCAGCTCCACTCAACAACCAGCAAGCTCCAGTGCTGGACACCCCATGCCAAACAACTACCAAGACAGGAACACAACCCCACTCATTAGCAAAGAGGCTGCCTAAAATCATAAAAAGGTCACAGACACCCCAAAACACCACCAGACACAGACCTGCCCACCAGAAAGACAAGATCCAGCCTCATCCACCAGAACACAGGCACTAGTCCCCTCCAACAGGAAGCGTACACAGCCCACTTGAACCAACCTTAGCCACTGGAGGCAGGCACCAAAAACAACGGGAACTACAAACCTGTAGCCTGTGAAAAGGAGACCCCAAAACACAGTAAGATAAGCAAAATGAGAAGACAGAGAACACACAGCAGATGAAGGAGCAAGGTAAAAACCCACCAGACCAAGCAAATGAAGATGAAATAGGCAGACTACCTGAAAAAGAATTCAGAATAATGAGAGTAAAGATGATCCAAAATCTTGGAAACAGAACGGAGAAAATACAAGAAACGTTTAACAAGGACCTGGAAGAACTAAAGAGCAAACAATGATGAACAACACAATAAATGAAATTAAAAATTCTCTAGAAGGAATCAATAGCAGAATAACTGAGGTAGAAGAACAGATAAGTGACCTGGAAGATAAAATAGTGGAAATAACTACTGCAGAACAAAATACAGAAAAAGAATGAAAAGAACTGAGGACGGTCTCAGAGACCTCTGGGAAACATCAAACACACCAACATTCAAATCATAGGGGTTCCAGAAGAAGAAGAGAAAAAGAAAGGGACTGAGAAAATATTTGAAGAGATTATAGTTGAAAACGTCCCTAATATGGGAAAGGAAATAGTTAATCAAGTTCAGGAAGGGCAGAGAGTCCCATACAGGATAAAGCCAAGGAGAAACATGCCAAAACACATATTAATCAAACTATCAAAAATTAAATACAAAGAAAATATATTAAAAGCAGCAAGGGAAAAACAACAAATAACATACAAGAGAATCCCCATAAGGTTAACAGCTGACCTTTCGGCAGAAACTCTGCAAGCCAGAATGGAGTGGCAGGACATATTTAAAGTGATGAAAGGGAAAAACCTACGACCAAGATTACTCTACCCAGCAAGGATCTCATTCAAATTCAACGGAGAAATTAAAACCTGTACCGTAAAAGCAAAAGCTAAGAGAGTTCAGCACCACCAAACCAGCTTTACAACAAATGCTAAAGGAACCTCTCTAGGCTCTAGGAAACACAGGAGAAGGAAAAGACCTACAATAACAAACCCCAAACAATTAAGAAAATGGTAAGAGGACCATACACATCGATAATTACCTTAAATGTAAATGTTAAATGCTCCAACCAAAAAACATAGACTAGCTAAATGGATACAAAAACAAGACCCGCATATATGCTGTCTACAAGAGACCCACTTTAGACTTAGGGACACATACAGCCAGGAAGTGAGGAGATGGAAAAAGATATTCCATGCAAATGGAAATCAAAAGAAAGCTGGAGGGCTTCCCTGGTGGCGCAGTGGTTGAGAGTCTGCCTGCCAATGCAGGGAAACACGGGTTCGTGCCCCAGTCCGGGAAGATCCCACATGCCGCGGAGCAGCTGGGCCTGTGAGCCATGGCCGCTGAGCCTGCGCGTCAAGAGCCTGTGCTCCGCAACAGGAGAGGCCAGAACAGTGAGAGGCCCGCACACCACAAAAAAAAAAAAAAAAAAAGCTGGAGTAGCAATTCTCATATCAGACAAAACAGACTTTAAAACAAAAACTAATACAAGAGACAAAGAAGGACACTACATAATGATCAAGGGATCAATCCAAGAAAAAGATATAACTATTGTAAATATTTATGTGCCCAACTTAGGAGCACCTCAATACATAAGCTGCTGTATATGCTAACAGACATAAAAGGGGAAATCAACAGTAACACAGTAATAGTAGGGAACTTCAACATCCCACTTTCACCAATGGACAGATCACCCAAAATGAAAATAAATAAGGAAACACAAGCTTTAAATGATACATTAAACAAGATGGACTTAATTAATATTTATAGGACATTCCATCCAAAACCAACAGAATACACTTTCTTCTCAAGTGCTCGTGTAACATTCTCCAGGACAGATCATATCTTGGGTCACAAATCAAGCCTTGGTACACTTAAGAAAACTGAAATCGTATCAAGTATCTTTTCCAACCACAACGCTATAAGACCAGATATCAATTACAGGAAAAAATCTATAAAAAATACAAACACATGGATGCTAAACAATACACTACTTAATAAACAAGAGATCAATGAAGAAATCAAAGAGGAAATCAAAAAATACCTAGAAACAAATGAAAATGGAAACACGATGACCCAAAACCTATGGGATGCAGCAAAAGCAGTTCTAAAAGGGAAGTTTATAGCAATACAATCCTACCTTAAGAAACAAAAAACATCTCAAACAACCTTACAACTAAAGCAATTACAGAAAGAAGAACAAAAAAAAACCAAATTTAGCAGAAGGAAAGAAACCATAAAGGTCAGAGGAGAAATAAATGAAAAAGAAATGTAGGAAACAGTAGCAAAGATCAATAAAACTAAAAGCTGATTCTTTGAGAAGATAAACAAAATTGATAAACCATTAGCCAGACTGATCAAGAAAAAAAGGGAGAAGACTCAAATCAACAGAATTAGAAATGAAAAAGAAGTCACAACTGACACTGTAGAAATACAAAGGATCATGAGAGATTACGACAGGCAACTATATGCCAATAAAACAAACCACCTGGAAGAAATGGACAAATTCTTAGAAAAGCACAACCTTCCAAGACTGAACCAGGAAGAAATAGAAAATATAAACAGACCAATCATAAGCACTGAAATTGAAACTGTGATTAAAAATCTTCCAACAAACAAAAGCCCAGAACCAGATGGCTGCAGGGGGCAATTCTATCAAACATTTAGAGAAGAGCTAACACCTATCCTTCTCAAACTCTTCCAAAACATAGCACAGGGAGGAACACTCCCAAACTCATTCGACGAGGCCACCATCACGCTGATACTAAAACCATACAAAGATGTCACAAAGAAGAAAACTGCAGGCAATATCACTGATGAACATAGATGCAAATATCCTCAACAAAATACTAGCAAACAGAATTCAACAGCACAAAAGGATCATACACCATGATCAAGTGGGGTTTATCCGAAGGAATGCAATGCAAGGACTCTTCAATATACACAAATCAATCAATGTGATACACTGTATTAACAAACTGAAGGATAAAAACCACATGATAATCTCAATAGATGCAGAAAAAGCTTTTGACAAAATTCCACACCCGTTTATGATAAAAACCCTCCAGAAAGTAGGCATAGAGGGAACTTACCTCAACATAATAAAGGACACATATGACAAACCCACAGCCAACATTGTTCTCAATGGTGAAAAACTGAAAGCATTTCCACCAAGATCAGGAACAAGACAGGGTTGCCCACTCTCACCATTATTATTCAACATTGCTTTGGAAGTTTTAGCCACAGCAATCAGAGAAGAAAAAGAAATAAAAGGAATCCAAATTGGAAAAGAAGAAGTAAAGCTGTCGCTGTTTGCAGATGACATGATACTATATATAGAGAATCCTAAAGATGTTACCAGAAAACTACTAGAGCTAATCAATGAATTTGGTAAAGCAGCGGGATACAAAATTAATTCACAGAAATCTCCTGCATTCCTATACACTAATGATGAAAAATCTGAAAGAGAAATTAAGGAAACACTCCCATTTACCACTGCAACAAAAAGAATAAAATTCCTAGGAATAAACCTACCTAAGGAAACAAAAGACCTGTATGCAGAAAACTATAAGACACTGATGAAAGAAATTAAAGGTGATACAACCAGATGGAGAGATATACCATGTTCTTGGATTGGAAGAATCAACACTGTAAAAATGACTATACTACTGAAAGCAATCTATAGATTCAATGCAATGCCTATCAAACTACCACTGGCATTTTTCACAGAACTAGAACAAAAAATTTCTCAATTTTTATGGAAACACAGAAGACCCCGAATAGCGAAAGCAATCTTGAGAAAGAAAAATGGAGCTGGAGGAATCAGGCTCCCTGACTTCAGACTATACTACAAAGCTACAGTAATCAAGACAGTATGGTACTGGCACAAAAACAGAAATATAGATCAATGGAACAGGATAGAAAGCCCAGACATAAAGCCACACACATATGGTCACCTTATTTTTGATAAAGGAAGCAAGAATATACAATGGAGAAAAGACAGTCTCTTCAATAAGTGGTGCTGGGAAAGCTGTACAGCTACATGTAAAAGAATGAAATTAGAACACTCCCTAACAGCATACACAAAAATAAACTCAAAATGGATTAAACACCTAAATGTAAGGCGAGACACTATCAAACTCTTAGAAGAAAACATAGGCAGAACACTCTACAACATAAATCACAGCAAGATCCCTTTTGACCCATCTCCTAGAGAAATGGAAATAAAAACAAAACTAAACAAATGGGACCTAATGAAACTTCAAAGCTTTTGCACAGCAAAGGAAACCATAAACAAGACGAAAAGAAAACCTTCAGAATGGGAGAAAATATTTGCAAATGAAGTAACTGACAGAGGATTAATCTCCAAAATATACAAGCAGCTCATGCAGCTCAATATTAAAAAAACAAACAACCCAATCCAAAAATGGGCAAAACACCTAAACAGACATTTCTCCAAAGAAGATATACAGATTTCCAACAAACACATGAAAGAATGCTCATCATTAATCATTAGAGAAATGCAGATCAAAACTACAATGAGATATCATCTCACACCAGTCAGAACAGCCATCATCAAAAAATCTACAAACAATAAATGCTGGAAAGGATGTGGAGAAAAGGGAACCCTCTTGCACTGTTGGTGGGAATGTAGATTGATACAGCCACTATGGAGACCAGTATGGAGGTTCCTTAAAAAACTAAAAATAGAAACTACCATATGACCCAGCAATCCCACTACTGGGCATATACCCTGAGAAAACCATAATTCAAAAAGAGTCATGTAGCACAATGTTCACTGCAGCTCTATTTACGATAGCCAGAACATGGAAGCATCCTAAGTGTCCATCAACAGATGAATGGATAAAGAATTGTGGCACATATATACAATGGAATATTACTCAGCCATAAAAAGAAACGAAATTGAGTGAGTTATTTGTAGTGAGGTGGATGGACCTAGATTCTGTCATACAGAGAGAAGTCAGAAAGAGAAAAACAAATACCGTATGCTAACACATATATATGGAATCTAAAAAAAAAAATAAAAAGGTCATGAAGAACCTAGGGGCAGGACAGGAATAAAGACGCAGACCTACTAGAGAATGGACTTGAGGACACGGGGAGGGGGAAGGGTAAGCTGGGACAAAGTGAGAGAGTGGCATGGACATATATACACTACCAAATGTAAAACGGATAGCTAGTGGGAAGCAGCCACATAGCACAGGGAGATCAGCTCGGTGCTTTGTGACCACCTAGAGGGGTGGGATAGGGAGGGTGGGAGGGAGGGAGGTGCAAGAGGGAAGAGATATGGGGATATATGTATATGTACAGCTGATTCACTTTGTTATAAAGCAAAAACTAACACACCATTGTAAAGCAATTATACTCCAATAAAGATGTGGAAAAAAAATTTTTTTAATGTTTTCCAGAAGTTGTCACAAGGTATTTCTATTGACAATCCATAGGCTAGAACTTAGTCACAGGAATACAGGCAGCTGCAAGGGAAGCTAAGGAATACAGTCTCTATTTGGGGTAGTCAAATGCCCAATTAAAATTCTATTTCTACTGGTGGTTATCAAGGGGGAGGAAGGTGGGAGAGGGTTGGATTGGGAGTTTGGGATTAGCAGATGCAAACTGGTACATACAGAATGGATAAACAACAAGGTCCTACTGTATAGCACAGGGAACTATATTCAATATCCTGTGATGAACGATAATGGAAAAGAATATGAAAAAGAATGTTTATATGTATAACTGAGTCACTTTGCTGTACAGCAGAAATTAACACATTATAATTCAACTATACTTCAATAAAAATAAATTTTTAAAAATTCTATTTCTGATGACAAAGATGAATACTGAGGAACTACTACTAGCCTCTGCCACAGTAATGTAATACAGTTCAAATACTCTACAAATAACTTACAGATGTTCATTTTTAAATATTACAAATCTCATCAACTCTAACCAGAGCTTCTGCAGATGCAATCATAACCAGTTGACTAAAACATGGATCACATTTCATCACAAATTTATTCTCCTTGTTTTAAATGCCCCTGCAACAACCAGACTTCTTTGAGTCCTCTGAACATGTGCATAAAATAGCCACAGAGTCAGGCTGCAAACAATGGACCAAATCCATCATCCCACAAATCTAGCCACTGTCTATTTCAACTTTTTTCTTTTCCTTTATAATACATATTTTCTGTTGGGACAATTAGAAAAACTCCAAAATTGACATCTATTCTCATTTATTGAACATCTACTATATATCAGGCTAATAGGTAATTAGCAGAAACAAGAAAAGATGTGAATAAGTTGACAAATAGAATAATGAGATTCAAATTAAATTTGATACTGTTTACAGCAACAGAGATTTAAAAACCACCCAAATGGGAAAGACATAGTTAAAGCATCAGATAGCAAAAATCACTCATGGAATTGTAAAAACATAAACATTTATTAATAAACAAACAAAAATTCTATAAATAAAGACACTGGCAGGTCTTACGTGTTTTTACCTCATGTGTATTATATATACTACCTCCTGACAGCAAAATCTTTCTTTTTTCTTAACAATATTCAGCAAAAAATTGGCATTCAGTTAGGACTACTAATTGATCGATGCGAATGAACTTCCTCAAAAATGGGTTTTGCTGGGACTTCCCTGGTGGCACAGTGGTTAAGAATCCGCCTGCCAATGCAGGGGACACGGATTCAATCCCTGGTCCAGGAAGATCCCACATGCTGCGGAGCAACTAAGCCCGTGTGCCACAATTACTGAGCCTGCACTTTAGAGCCCGTGAGCCACAACTACCCAGCCTGTACGCCTAGAGCTTGTGTTCTGCGACAAGAGAAGCCACAGCAATGAGAAGCCCACGGACCACAATGAAGAGTAGCCCCACTCACGGCAACTAGAGAAAGCCCACACGCAGCAACGAAGACCCAATGTAGCCAAAAATGAATTTAAAAAAAAAATGGGTATTGCATTGCAATCACTTCTCAAATGCTACCTTTACTCTAAGGTCGCTCTGTCAGTGTGACTAACCCTTCTATGGGTTTTTAAGGTTAACCCAAAAAGGACATATTTTCACTGCCATAGATGCATATTACTATATGCCTTTTTGTTAAGTTTGTTCTTATTTGCTTTCACCCTATAATCCTATTGCACGTCATAATGTAATGTAAAATTTTAGACATTTTATGTTGTACATATCCTGCCTCTTGAGAAGAAAAAAACATTGCCTGGCTACATACAGGAAAGAAACATCTTGGTAAGGTAGATTATAGAAAATAAGATATTTTGAGCTATTATTCTGTGTAATTACTACAAAAATCAAGGAAAAGGGAAAAATAAATGATAATTATGCTTCTGAAAGACAAATGGAGGTAACTGTAAATTACCCTGTAGGATTCTTAGTTCTAGTGAACTGTGATGTCCCTAAAAGCCCCCAGATGGCATTATAGCTTTGATTTTCCTAAGTCATTTGTTTTCATATGGCACAGATCAGAATCTACTTTAACAAGAAATTCCCTTTACTCCAATGATAAATATGGATATGAAAAATACTATTTTCTTAATCTGTTTATTCTTCACTTTGAGTAGGTTCTCAATTCTGAAGTACTTATGAATTTGTGTTTTGATTAAGAGAAAGCATTTTTCAAAATAAAATAGTTCATAAACCAAAACTTCCTGAAAGAACAAAATGTAAATTTTTTTTTCAGGGATACTACTTCATCTGTAAGAATCCAATAACATAAGTTTAAATAAATATGTATGCACAATATAAATTCAATCCCAAATGAATAATCTCAGTGAGAAAGAGAACTTTATTAGCAACTGTCACTAATTCTCTGTAACCTCTGAAATATTATTAATTTTCTTAGACTCAGTTTCTCTGAATTCAAAGCAAGAACACTACTTTTCTTAAACTGAAAAACACCTTTGAAATCTTTAGCTAAATGCTAGGAGTAGGTGTGAACAGGCATGCTTTTCAGCTAATATTAAATAATGGAATTTGTGTATTCAATAAATATAATGTCAGGCATGGGATCAATGTAATTTAACAGTAAATTACTGTAATGAATACTAAAATGAAAATAATTTTTATTAAAATGTGCTTCCCAGTTATTTACATTCAGCAAAATAAACTTGTTTAAATTGCAGCTCTATATACCTGCATATATAAGTTTTTAACACCACAACCTTCCATAAAAGTTATTTTGAAAGTACGTGATACGAAATTTATCAAACTATAATTGAGTAGCAGACATCATAATCAATTCTACGGTATCACTTTCTAAGGATATGAAATTTTTATATATACTTTATTTACTAAATAATCAACATAATTAAGTTGAAGGTTCAGGCTGCAATTTAACTCCAAGACTTAGTCTTTGTTCTTTCCAAATTTAATCTACCCACTGCTGTATCAAATTATCTCTAACTTCAGGGCTTCCCTGGTGGCACAGTGGTTGAGAGTCCGCCTGCTGATGCAGGGGACACGGGTTTGTGCCCCTGTCCGGGAAGATCCCACATGCCGCGGAGCAGCTAGGCCCGTGAGCCATGGCCGCTGAGCCTGCGCGTCCGGAGCCTGTGCTCCCCAACGGGAGAGGCCACAACAGTGAGAGGCCCGCATACCACAAAAAAGTTCAATATCTTGGAATAACCTATAATGGAAAGGACTCTGAAAAAGAATATATATACACGCACACACACACATATATGTAAAATAATCACTCTGCTGTACGCCTGAAACACTGTAAATCAACTATACTTCAATTAAAAAAAAGAAAAAATTATCTCTAACTTAATGTACTAAGCAATTCAAACAAAATTATATTTATTGAGAATTAAGATTCAACTTGAAAATAGATTCTTGTGAAGACATGCCAGATTTAAAAATTTTTTCTAAAACAATATTGATACAAACAGCCTAGTTTGCATCTAGATTAGATAATTTAAAAGACTTTTTAACCTATAATTTTCATCTTTATTAAATGAATTTGCATTTTTATGTTAAATGTAAAGCCCATGCCAAAATTTTTCCAATTCTAGGTATGCAATTAAATTTTTTTCATGAGTTTACATATAACTTTAATGGTAACAAAAACCATGAAATCTTTTCTGCTATCTAACACACACAGATACACAAAAGAAAGTGTTTATATTCAAAATTCCAGAAGATTAATTCATCTAAGACCCTGATTACTCACTGAAAATATTAAAGAACATTATTTTTTCAATGTAATATATTACTTCAATACACTCTTCCAGTACATTAAAATTTTGTATTTTTTTAGTAAAATAAAAACAACTTTAAAACTTTAGGCCTCTACATGACTTTCCTTTAAATCACTTACAGTGTTGTTTTCAGAGGGCCCATGCATAGGCTCACTGGGAAAAACTGCATAGAGAACTAACAGTCACATGAGAAAACATGGATAATTATCTATCTTGCCCTTTTGGTGTATGATCACTCTCTGACTGGGTTCCAGGCCCATTTAGAATGGACTGACTAAATAAAATTAGCTTTGTTAAATTAGGAACCACAGATACAACGTGAAAAAACATCTACTCTAATAAATGTGCATTGACAATATCTTAGTAATCTCTTTAGATGCATTATTCTAGAGTCCAAATGATTCTATGCTAGAATTGGTTAACAGCACTTTTGTCTAAAGATCTTTAAGTGCTCTTCCAGCATTAACCCATTAATTTTCACACTTTCTCTGTGACGCAGTCAGAGGTAAATATGGTTAGTTTAATTTTCCACATGAGAAAAACAAATCACCAAGAAATAAATTTGCTAAAAATCACACATGCAATGCCAACAGATGAAACTGAGCTCAAAGCCCAGAAACTCAACTGAATAAGCAGGAGGTGTTTTACACACTAGTGCACACAGAATGACCATCTCTATCACTATATTTACTATACATATTCCCATATAATCGAGACTTTCCTCACGTTCGCCCCTCCTGCTCCTCCTCTGCTGCTGATCCACCTTGGAAATGAACTTCCTTTCACACCTGAAACCCACCTGTTCCCAATCATTATGAAGTATACTATATCTGTTCAAAAGAACTGCTTGTGGGTAGGTGGGTTCAGATTATGCTTGGTACTATTTAACATAGCAAGACCCAACCAGTCTTTATTTACTTTTTTTTTATAAAGGCAGACAACTTGGTTTGATAATGAATGGAGTTCAGAGTCTGACAAACTTGGGTATTAATCCAGCTCTGACACTCACTGTGAATTGAAACACATTACTTAACTCTTTGTACTCTTTGAGATTACTCTTTGAATCTCAGCTTCCTCATCTGTAATATGGCAACAGTTCTATTTCTTCATAAGTTTAATATAATTATGTAAGATTATATAAAGCATGGGGATTATATAAAGTACCTGACACACTGCTGTAATTTCATTAAAAATCCAGCAGTTCTCAGGAGAATTGAACAAATAGAATTATTTCAACAAAAATCTTTCTTTGGACTTATATGCTAAGAACTATAAAACATTAATAAAGGAAATTAAAGAGGATTCAAAGAATGGAAAGATGTCCCATGCTCTTGGACTGGAAGAATATTGCTAACATGGCAATACTACCCAAAGCCACCTACAGATTTAATGCGATCCCTATCAAATTACCCATGGCATTTTTCACAGAACTAGAACAAATAACCCAAAAATGTATATGGAACCATAAAAGACCCAGAATTGCCAAAGCAATTCTGAGGGGGAAAAAACAAAACAAAGCAGGAGGCATAACTCTCCCAGACTTCAGACAATACTACAAAGCTACAGTAATCAAAACAATGTGGTACTGGTATAAAAACAGACATATGAATCAATGGAGCAGAATACAGAGCTCAGAAATACACCCACACACCTATGGTCAATTAATCTTTGACAAAGGAGGCAAGAATATAAAATGAGGAAAAAAATCATCTCTTCAGCAAGTGGTGCTGGGAAAGTTGGAGAGCTACATGTAAATCAGTAAAGTTAGAACACACCCTCACACCATACACAAAAATAAACTCAAAATGGCTTAACGACTTAAACAGAAGACATGACACCATAAACTCCCAGAAGAGAGCATAGGCAAAACATTCTCTGACATAAATCATACCAATGTTTTCTTAGGTCAGTCTTCCAAGGCAATAGAAATAAAAACAAAAATAAACAAATGGGACCTAATCAAACTCAAAAGCTTTTGCACAGCAAAGGAAACTATATAGACAAAACGAAAAGTCCACCTATGGAATGGGAGAAAATATTTGCAAGAAATGCGACTGACAAGGGCTTAATTTCCAAAATACACAAACAGCTCATGTGGCTCAATACCAAAAAAACAAACAAATCAATCAAAAAATGAGCAGAAGACCTAAATAGACATTTCTCCAGGGAAGATACACAGATGGCCAGTAGACACATGAAAAGATGCTCAACGTCGCTAATTATTAAAGAAAGGCAAATCAAAACCACACTGAAGTATCAACTCACACCAGTCAGAATGGCCATCATCAAAGTCTACCAACAATAAATGCTGGAGAGGGTGTGGAGAAAAGGGAACCCTCCTACACTGTTCATGGGAATGTAAACTGGTGCAGCCACTATGGAAAACGGTATGGAGGTTCCTTAAAAAACTAAAAACAGAGCTACCATATGACCCAGCAATCCCACTCCGGGGCATATATCCAGAGAAAAACATGGTTCAAAAAGATACATGCATCCCAATGTTCATTGCAGCGCTGTTTGCAATAGCCAAGACATGGAAGCAACCTAAATGTCCATTGACAGATGAATGGATAAAGAAGATATGGTACATGTATACAGAGGAGTATTACTCAGCCATTAAAAAGAATGAAATAATGCCATTTACAGCAATACGGATGGACCTGGAGATTATCATATTTTTAAAAATGATACAGGTGAACTTATCTACAAAACAGAAACAGACTCACAGACTTAAGAGTTTGAACTTACTGTTACCAGGGGGGAAGGGTGGGGGGAGAGGGACAGATTGGGAGTTTGGGATTGACATGTACACACTACTGTATTTTAAACAGATAACCAACAAGGACCTCTGTATAGCAAAGGGAATTCTGCTCAATATTCTATAATAACCTAAATGAGAAAAGAATTTGAAAAAGAACAGATACATGTGTATGTATAACTGAATCACTTTGCTGTACGTATGAAATTAACACACTGTTAATTAACTATGCTCCAATATAAAATAAATATTTTAAAAAGCCCAAGCTTTTGCATAGCAGAGGAAACCATTAAAACAAAAATACAACCTATGGAATAGGAGAAAATATTTGCAAATGATGTGACCGACATGGGAATAACCTCCAAGATATACAAACAGCTCATACAAATCAACAAAAAAAAAAACCAAACAAGGGACTCCCCTGGTGGTCCAGTGGGTAGGACTCCGCACTCCCAATGCAGGGGGCCCGGGTTCGATCCCTGGTCAGGGAACTAAGATCCCATATGCCACAACTAAGCCCATGTACCGCCAACTACTGAGCCTATTCGCTCTAGAGCCCACACACCACAACTAGACAAGCCTGTGCAAAAGAAAAATGAAAAACAAAAAAAAAACCCAATCAAAAACTGGGCAGAAGACCTAAAGAGACATTTCTCCAAAGAAGACATAAGGATGGGCAGTAGGCACATGAGATGCTCAATGACACCAATTATTAGAGAAATGCAAATCAAAACTACAATGATGTACCACCTCACGAGGGTCAGAATGGCCATCAGTAAAAAGTCTACAAATAACAAATGCTAGAGAGGGTGTGGAGAAAGGGGAACTCACGTACACTGTTGGTGGGAATGTAAGTTGCTGCACCCACTATGGAAAAGAATATGTAGGTTCCTCAGAAAACTAATAATACAATTACCATATGATCCAGCAATTCCACTCCTGGGCATATATCCAGACAAAACTATAATTCAAAAAGATACATGCACCCCTATGTTCACAGCAGCACTATTCATAATAGCCAAGACATGGAAACAACCTAAATGTCCAACAAAAGATGAATGGATAAAAAAGATGTGGTACATATATACAATGGAATACGACTCAGCCATAAAAAAGAACAAAATAATATTTGCAGCAATATGGATGCAACTAGAGATTATCATACTAAATGAAGTATGTCAGATAGAGAAAGACGAACACCATATGATGTCACTTATATGTGGAATCTAAAATATGGCACAAATGAACCTATCTACAAAACAGAAACAGACTCACAGACATAGAGAACAGACTTGTGGCTGCCAAGGGAGAGGGATTGGGGGAGGGATGGACTGGGAGTTTGGGATTAGTAGGTGCAAACTATTTAGAATGGATAAACAACAAGGTTCTACTATATAGCACAGGGAACTATATCCAATCTCCTTAAACGATAATGGAAAAGAATATTAAAAAGAATGTATACATGAGTATAAACTGAGTCACTTCGCTCTATAGCAGAAATTAACATTGTAAATCAACTATACTTCAAAAAAAAAAAACAAAAGGAAAAAATCCTTCTCTGGGTCATGATATTTTGCTAACTTATATTGTCCCAAATAATTAGATAATTACTTAGTTTTCCATTTTATATTCTTAATGTAGAACTTACTATATATAAGTCTATATACTTATCACTGTCATAACTTATTTCTGCTCATCTATCTATATAGAAGAAAAATGATTAGTTGTTATAACCATTCTGTACTGAGAAAAAATGCACAAGGCTGTCCTCTCCTCATCAGCTCAAACCCTTCCTGTTTCTATATGCCCTTATTTCACTGCTCCCACCTAACTAAATTCTCAGCCTGGTATAACCTACCAAAATTTAGGAATTTGAGGTAAGGATTCTGGTAAGGCATATGGGCTGACTATGAGGAAAAATTTATGGATGGAATGACAAGACATAGTCACAGCATTTGAGAAGTGAAAGAGACCTTTGCAATAATTCACTGAATCTCCTTTTTCACCGGAGACTAAATTATGCGCAAACCTAGAACTGAGGCTGTAATCCATTACCTATTCAATTTCATCACTCGATATCTTTTCTTACTTCCTCACTACAAAGGCACATTAAAGACCTCTAGTATGCAAACATGATAAAGCGAAGTGAGGTGAGGTGGACAGAGGTGAAGAGGGGGGAGGAGAGCTTAAAAAGAACACATGGCCTGGGCAACTCTCCATTTGAGTCCTGATAACTACCTGAAAACATACATCCTTCATTCTTTTAAGTTCCCATGACTCCAGGACATCTTACTGGCTGGAACTCATTAAACCAACTAAGTTTCTAGTCCTCAGTCCCTAACCTGTGGGAGTTTTACATGCCAGGAGACTCCAGCTACCTTATGAGTCTAGCCCAAACAAACTAGTATTGCCCCTAGACTCCCCTCTGTCTCCTAAAGTTCCCTTTAGGGTACAAAATAACTGTTCCCCAGACAATTAAGGGAGAAACTGCCCATCTGCCCAATGAAAATGATATATCAAAAATGGAAACATTAATTCCAAGTCATTAATCTTCCAGGTCCATAATCCCTTATCCATAATTCCAAAATCCAAAAAGCTCTCAAAAAAGAAAAATATGTATAACTCATTTGGTGGCAAAACTTCATTTGACCATATTTTGTGGCAAAACCTAACCTAAGTTGATGTGAGGCTTTTTTAGTCTTGTTTTAGCACATTCCATGTGAATATTCACACATTTCACTGCAGAAACACTAATGTTTTTGACCATGTCTACTGTGCTGCCCCCAAAGAGTATTATAAATAGCATATGTACATTACTATTTTATAAACTCTAAAAAATTCTAAATTCTGAAATTCATCTGGTACCAAAGATTTCAGATTAGGCACCGTGGGCCTTATAAGAAATAGGCTTCTGGTCCTTCAGATTTTAAGACTTCAGCTTGATTCCTGGCCCCACCTTCTAGCTCAGTAACTGTGGATAAGTCATCTGGTTCTTACTAAGTTTGAGATACTTACAAGAGTTATTTTTGCAGAAGAATCAACAGAACTTCATGACCTACAGGTGACTAAAACATTAAAGGTGAGAAGTCAGGAGGAGAAGTAGGCCTGAGATGCAATCAATTACACATCTTTTGGCATTTGAGGCAATGTATGAAGATGCCCTCTAGCAGATGTACAGATAGACTGTAGTTCTAGTGGATGGATGCTGGAGTAAGAGCTACAGAGTTGAGGAAAACAGAACTAAAAACTGGACCTTTGAGA
Organism: Pseudorca crassidens; assembly: GCF_039906515.1. Lineage (NCBI taxonomy): Eukaryota > Metazoa > Chordata > Mammalia > Artiodactyla > Delphinidae > Pseudorca > Pseudorca crassidens. The sequence goes on from NC_090298.1 coordinate 61,403,568, forward strand.
CAGCAGCTAATTCCAGAGAACAAGTCCCAAGAAAAGTCCTAGAGAATGCCAGAGGGAAAGAAATCAGTCTTTAAAAGAAACAGAAAGAACCATCCAAGAGACAGAAGGCCAAGGAACACAGCACCATAAAAGCCAAAGTAAAACAGAGTTTCCCAAAGGGGTTGATCAGAAAAATTAAACGCTGGGAAAAGATTATGGATTATGAGGTGTCTGAGCAAAGGGTAATCGTTTCGACTAGAAGGAAGCCACTAGAGATTTTGAAAGTGTGGTTTCAGTAAAGATTATAAGGGAATGTGTGATGCATGATGAGGAAATGAAGGTAACAGATCAGGGCACTCATTTGAGAAAAAATATAAACAACTGTAGTAGTCAGCTAAGAAAAGGAAAATCAGAAAAGTAAATAATGGTAAACAACTCACGCATCTGAAAAATAAAATGGAATATTTTCTACTTTTTAGAATAATCTAAATAACATTTATCTCTTTAAAGCACAAACTTTATATTTATCAAGTGCTTGGAAAGTATCTAATTTATTACTCTGCTTTATAACTTTTATGAAGAGAAACAACTATATTTTGCAGATGGAGTAAAGGCAGGTTTAAGTACTTTCTTCATTATTATTACTATTCCTAGTTAGTAAGCTTTCATTGATTACCTACCATATTCAGAAAGCTATACCAGTGCCATGCTTATTATAGTGCCTGGCATTATTCAGTGCTTAGTAACTTTTTTTTAAACTGTGTTGAATTAGGAATATTTAAATTTAGTGTCACTATAAGCCCTCTGGAGTACCAGGTTCTTTCTTAGTTCAACCGTCTTGCAAATGGTAAGAAACAGATTTGCATATACCCACATATATACCAGAAAAAAAAACCTGAATATAAAGAATAAAGATCAAAGGACTTCCCTGGTGGTCCAGTGGTAAAGAATCCACCTTTGGGACTTCCCTGGTGGCACAGTGGTTAAGAACGTGCCTGCCAATGCAGGGGACATGGGTTTGATCCCTGGTCCGGGAAGATCCCACACGCCGTGGAGCAGCTAAGCCCATGCGCTACAGCTACTGAGCCTGCGCTCTAGAGCCCACAAGCCACAACTACTGAGCCTGCGTGCCTAGAGCCCATGCTCCACAATGAGAAGCCACCACAGTGAGAAGCCCGTGCACTGCAATGAAGAGTAGCCCCCACTTACCGCAACCAGAGAAAGCCCATGCGCAGCAACGAAGACCCAACGCATAAATAAATAAATAAATAAATAAATAAAATTTATAAAAAGAATCCGCCTTCCAATGCAGGGGATGCGAATTCGATCTCTGGTCGGGGAACTAAGATCCCACGTGCCATGGGGCAACTAAGCCCACACACACAACTACTGAGCTCGCACACCTCAACAAGAGAGCCTGCGTGCCACAAACTACAGAGCCCACGCGCTCTGGAACCCGCTCACCACTACAGAGCCCACACACCCTGGAGCCCGTGTGCCACAACTAGAGAGAGAAAACCCACATGCCACAAGACAAGATCCCACATGCCTCAACAAAGAGATCCCGTGTGCCGCAACTAAGACCCAACGCAGCCCAAAAAAATGAAGGAAGGGAGGGAGGGAGAATAAAGATCAAATTACAGTTCAGTAAGAATTACGAACATTAAATATTGACTCCACTGACTCACTAAATGCCCATTCATTTGAAACCTAAGAAAACAGGAAAAAAAAGACCTGAAAGAACTAAGAATTTGAATATGCAATCCTTTTATTAAAGAGCAATGGGGCATCTAATTATCTGAGGAATTGACAATTGTTTCAACTCATTTGCTATTTCAAAAAAATATATGCTAAGATTTTAATAAACTTGTTTTCTTACACTTTTTATAAGTTACATCTCATAGTTTAAAACAGCAGGGTACCTGTACTCATACACAAGGACAAAACAATCAGGTTATTTCTAAAGAAAATATGGCCATTTAAAAACAGAATAAATAACTTGTTTTCTCTTATTATTACTCTAGGGTTTTTATATAGGGTTTTTTAGGTTAGTGCAACTGAGGCATTTTCTACCAAAGTACCATAAAAAGAATAAAACACTTACCCAGGAATTGGGGTAGGAAGGACATTAATAGCCGAAAAGGCTCTCCACAAGCTCAAGATGTATCTTAGAATTTTGTGTTAACTGAACATTCTACCCCACAATACAGTCATGTTTTTTAATATAAAATATTGCTCCAGATTATTTACCACTTACATTACATTTCTCTTAATATTTGAGTAAAATCAACCCTCAAGGAAGATGCACCACAAATCCAATGGCTTCCCAACTTACTGGCCTCTCAGCCTCAGTTTTAGAACTATAGCTATAGGAGTTTAGGTAATGAGGGGAGGACACAATGTTTTCTGATCAAATGAATCTTTCAAGAGACAACATAGGGCTTCCCTGGTGGTGCAGTGGTTGAAAATCTACCTGCCAATGCAGGGGACAAGGGTTCGAGCCCTGGTCTGGGAAGATCCCTCATGCCGCGGAGCGACTGGGCCCGTGAGCCACAACTACTGAGCCTGCGTGTCTGGAGCCTGTGCTCCGCAGCAGGAGAGGCCACAATAGTGAGAGGCCCGCACACCGTGATGAAGAGTGGCCCCCGCTCACCGCAACTAGAGAAAGCCTTCGCACAGAAATGAAGACCCAACACAGCCAAAAATAAATAAATAAATTTATAAAAAAAAAAAAAGAGACAACATACTACTGAGGATTGTTGAGGAGGGTGGAGTAAGGAGGCAACATAGAGAGTGAGTGGGCAATGTAAATGTACTCCACTGAAGAGCCAAAACTTTCTAAACTTAATAGTAAAGAAGGATTCATATTCTTTTCATTATGTCCCATGAAATTAAATGCCACAAAATTATTTCAGTTTGCTTTCCTTCATTCACCTATTCCTTCATTCATCCATTCATTCATTCAACAAATATGTATTATGTCCCTTTCCATGCCAGATTGTGTCCTAGATACTAAAGATACGAAAATGAAACAGAAAATCCCTACCTTGAGGATCTCACAGTCTTGGGGGAAGGGATATGCAGTACAACAGAGTAAGAGCTATAAAAATAATTCTACACAGTGAGCACAGAGAGACCAACTCTTCCTAGGAGAGTTGCCAAAAAAAAGGAAACATCAAATTTTTAAGAAGAGGCAGAAATGTAGTACATTGAGAACCACAGATGAAATGAACTGAAAAAGACTTTGAGCTCATTTAGGCCAATGTCTCATCTTAAAAACAAAAAAACCCTGAGGCCCAGATTGGTAAATGATCCTGCCAAATGGGGTGGAGCTCGTTAGAGGTGGTCTGAAGCCAGTGCTCATTGCACTTTAACAACTGCCAGCTCCGTCTTCAGCATTCTCTGGTTCATTTTCTAGCCTCTAGTCATTTTTTAAATCTTATATATAAAAATTTTATCCATCACAAAAACACTTAAATTTTTAACTTTAAGGTGATACCGTGCTTTTCCAGGAATATGTTTTTTCTTTAAAAAATTGTATTACAATTTTTTAATTTCACTGTCATGTAACCTATCGATCAAACTGAATAGCTTTTAACATTTTGGCACATGTACTTTACCTCTCCTTTTCTTCTTTCTTTGTTACCAAAAATTCTAAAGTAAATCCCTGACATGTCTATGTCATTTCAACCCCCAATACTTCTATGTTTATATCTGAAAAACAAGGACAATTTCTTACATCACTATAATATGGTCATACCTACAAAATTAACAATGATTCCTTAATAACATCTAATAGCCAATCAATATTTAAATTTCCTTATTTATCTCAAAAATGTCTTTTTATAGTTATTCCATTTAAAATATTTATTTTAAATATTTATTTCTACTTCACTACAAAACATTATTCAACAATCCTATTTTTCTTGCTTTTTACAAACTTCTATTCTGAACTTGTACTTTACTTACAAGGGTCTTACACATAAGTCATTAACTTCAGGCACACCTCCCCAACCCTTATCCCAGTTATCTCCCCATATATATATATATATATAATTTTTTTTTTTTGGCTGTGTTGGGTCTTTGTTGCTGCACGCAGGCTTTCTCTAGTTGTGGCGAGTGGGGGCTACTCTTCATTGTGGTGCACGGGTTTCTCATCATGGTGGCTTCTCTTGTTGTGGAGCACAGGCTCTAGGCATGCAGGCTTCAGTAGTTGTGGCTCACAGGCTTAGTTGCTCTACAGCATGTGGGATCATCCTGGACCAGGGCTTGAACCCGTGTCCCCTGCATTGGCAGGCGGATTCTTAACCACTGTGCCACCACGGAAGTCCCTCAATATATTTTTAAAACTTGAATAATTACTTCAGATATCCTTCCTGCTTTTTCATCCCAACTTACATAAGCTATGGCTCTCTTATTATTTTCTCTAGTCTAATCAAATTACAGTAAAACCCCATTAAAAAGGTCCCTTTTATATCACAGATAAAATCACGTTTCAGATTCAGATACACACACACACATATACACACACACACATATACACACACACACACACATATGGCACTGTGTGATTCATGTAACTGCAATCATAATCCAATAAACCTAGATTTTCCTTCCCTGTCAATGCAAAAGTGAAAATTGAGTTTGCTTGTATCTGTATCCCTGATATGGCTCCTTTCTTGGCCATATTTTCAAAAGCATAAATAACAGTTTCAAAAATGTCTGAAAATGTGCAACAAAGCAAATCCCAACAAATTTCAAAGAAATGAAATCATACAGAGTATGACTGATATCATACAGAGATGTTCTCTGACCACACTGCAACTAAGCTAAATGTCAATATTTTAAAAGATAACTTGAAAATTCCTAAATATTTTGGGGGAAAAAATCTACCTCTGGAAACAGAGGCAAGGTAAATCAGAGACCTACAGTGAACTGATCAAAATGTCCCACTGCTCACCATCTCATTTTTGGAAGCAGCTCCAACAACTCTGGACCTGAGTAAGCCCCAATAATTTTATGGCCCAATGGTGTCCTAAGAGGGAGATTCTGGACTTCTGCCTAATACAGCTAAGGGATATAGAAGAGGAGTCAAGTAATTAAAGAAATAGAAAAGATATGATCACATTTGTATTTCTGGCTGGAGAAGTGGGTCTTTCTGCTTACATCTAGTTCGTCAAGCAATCCAAGATTTATAAATATGTTATTCAGGTAGAAGATGTGAATTCAAATACTTATTTAGAACTTACAGTAATATGGTTCCCTTTTTCAATAAATTTATGCATTAAATGCATAAGGTAAGGATATGGAGAAGTATGTGAGGCATAGGTCCTGCCCTCAGGACCAAAGTCGAAAAACAATAAATGATGCACTGTGGCGGCAGTGGTGTTTTCAGTGTCTTTACTCCCCAGACAAAAAGGAATGTTTTCACTGTATTTATAAAATATGTACAAATTAAGACAAAATATTTAGTTCTGAATATATTGGATGAGTTTGTGAAGCCAGCAGTTATAATTAAACTTTATCTAGTACTTTTACTATTTAGGGCAAATACCAGAGCTATTCATGGATCCACTGATTCTGAGTTTGCTGTTTTTGTCTCTTCATTTCCTATCCTAAATTGTTCCCCTTATGTTCCCTGCTCACTGTAGAGAGGAATTTTAGCTCTTAAATCTCTGGGGCCAGATTCTCCCACTCCAGCTTCCCCTTCTGCACAGAATGCTTCATGCTTATGCAACACTCAGAGCCTGGGGAGAAAGGTGCTATACCCATGCAAAGTGTGGTTATTATTATTGATGTTTCTCATAAACCCTGATATTTAGAATGTCAAAAGTAATGTCAGACCCTAACAACAAAGCTTTTTCTCTTGGAAAGCTATTGCATTACGTTTGCTTTGATGTCAGTTATGTCTGTAATGTGTAAAACACCTCCATGTAGGCACAGCTCAGAGGCAAGGATGACTAGTCCAGAGGCCTAATAACAAAGACTTTATTTTCTGCCACATCCCACCAGTCAAGTAGTTCCCACAGTGGTTACCTGAGTCACTATGTACACATATAAGTTTATGCTAGCATGAGGAATAGGACTCAGGTTCGAAAGAGCAAGCCCTTCCAAAAGTCTCCTGATGATTAATCAGTCATTTCATTTCAGCATTTATTGAGATCCTATTATATGTGCACAGTGCTGTACTAGGTACTGAGGATAATAATATAAATATCTTTCTTGACCTCAAAGAGCTTAGAGAGTAATAAAAGAGACATAGATATAAATGAAGCAAAATGAAATAAGGAGTTTAAAAGATACATAAGCAAGTGCAAAAAAAAAGTACTGAAATTTACCTGGGGACACCAGAGAAGTCTCCATGGAAAGTGTAGTAGTTGAACTAAAAAATAACAGTTCTAAAGTCAGAGAAGGGAAGAAAAAGGGAATTATAAACAAAGTCAAAAAAGCTTAAGAGTTACATAGTTCAGAATTATACTTTAAAAGAGAAAGAACATTGGACTTTAAGTTCCAAGACTACGGTTTTAGTTCCTGCCTCATCTCTGACTCTCTACAGAAACTTAATTGATAAGATAAATGGGATTAGGGTTTACCTAATAGAGATGCTATTCAAAATCTTGAACATCTTGTATGGACACTGACCAATCAAAATGAATGCTGGCTATAATCAGTACAGACATTTTGCTGAATACCAATTAGCCTTACCTACATCTTTTTTTTTTCTGTCCTCCCCCTCTAGAATGTAGGTTCCTTGGGAGAAACCATTGTTAATTGCCGTATTCTAAAAATGTACCAGGGATTTGTTTTAATCAGGTATGGTAAGACACGAAGACAGAGAAATGATCATCATGAAGGAAGAAGTTTATACTTGCAGACCCCCCCTAGAAACAGAAGCGTTTCTAAAATACACCAATATAATAATATAATAATAATGGCACGAATGGTAACAATGATAATATTCAGAATGTCCTCAGAAACCCAATTTAGATCCAATAAGACTTAAAAATGGTCAAACCTGTCGGTAAGAATATTTATGATATTCTGATTAAGATTAATTTTCTCCTCCCAGAGAGAAAACAAGGTTCTTTTCCTCTACATAACTAGACCTTTACACAGAGTACCTAGATTCACTCCTAGCCTCCCGTAATCCAGTGAGGAGGAAAATAGGAAGATACCCAGCTGAAAGGGAAATAGTTAAGGTATCTCATCACTCCCGACAGAATTCTCCATATACGTAAAAGGAAGCGGGGGCAGGGGTGGATGTCCCTGTAGCAGCTGGCAGGACCCCATGGAATGAGTCTTGCTTTGGTAATTCTGCTGACATCTCTCCGCAGGTACAGCAGCAGCAGCACCAAGATCCCGAACTGGTCTTGTTGCCTCAAGCTGCCTCGGGGAAATGGTCAAAGAAACTCAATTTTTAAATCTCAACTATTACAACTTTTCAAGAGTGGCTAGACATTTAGAGGCCATGCTGTCCGGGCCCAAATAAGCCAATAATGCCTGTTAAATACACTGCTAAGAGCTAATGACCCTGTGACATTTCAAACAGTTTCACGTCTACATTCAAACTGTTGCAATACAATCAAGTTGTACAAACCTGTCTCACATTTAAGGCCTATGGGCTTCAGTTAATGAAGGAGACAGTTTGACAACTAAAAGGAAAAAATCTTGTTACAAATTGGCAGATGTAAGAGGAGTCAAAGTCCTGAAAAAAAAAATTGTTTCAAGACCTCTACTGGTAAAGATCCTGAGGTTACCACTACAACCACAACCTTTATCAAGTTTTTGGTGATTCTCTAAGGGTTATTACACTAAACTTGAGGAATACAATATCTCAAGTTAACATACCTAGATGAGACTTTTTTGTAATTTTAATTTTTTTATTGAAGTAGATAGAGTTGACTGACAAGTGTTTCAGGTATATAGAAAAGTGATTCAGATACACATAGATATATGCTATAGGTATGTATTCTTTTCAGATTCCATTATTAGTTACTACAAAATATTGAATATAGTTCCCTGTGCTATACAGTAGGTCCATGTTGGTTATCTATTTTATATATAGTAGTGTATATCTATTAATACCAAATTCCTAATTTATCCCTCTCCCACTTTCCCCTTTGGTAACCATAAGTTTGTTTTTTATATCTGTGAGTCTATTTCTGTTTTGTAAATGAGTTCATTTGCAACATTTTTTTAGATGCCACATATGAGTGGTATGTATGTATGATATTTGTCTTTCTGTGTCTGACTTACTTCAGTTAGCATGATAATCGCTAGGTCCATTCATGTTGCTGCGTATGGCATTATTTCATTATTTCAATCCTTTTTATGTCTGAGTAATATTCCATTGTATAATATGTACAACATCTTCTTTATCCATTCATCTGTTGATGGACATTTAGATTGCTTTCATGTCTTGGCTGCTGTAAATAGTGCTGCTGTGAACACTGGGGTGTATATGTCTTTTCAAGTTAGAGTTTTTCCCTGATATATACCCAGGTGTGGGACTGTAGGATATATGGTAACTCTGTTTTTAGTTTTTTAAGGAAACTCCATACTGCTCTTCATAGTGGCTGTACCAATTTACATTCCCACCAACTGTGTAGGAGGGTCCCCTTTTCTCCACATCCTCTCCAGCATTTATTATTTGTAGATTTTTTTTAAATAAACTTATTTATTTTTAATTTTGGCTGTGTTGGGTCTTTGCTGCTGTGAGTAGGCTTTCTCTACTTGCAGCGAGCGGGGGCTACACTTTGATGTGGTGCGTGGGCTTCTCATTGCAGTGGCTTCTCTTGCTGTGGAGCACGGGCTCTAGGTGTGCGGGCTCCAGTAGTTGTGGCACACGGGCTCAGTAGCTGTGGCTCACAGGCTCTAGAGCGCAGGCTCAGTAGTTATGGTGCACAGGCTTAGTTGCTGCATGGCATGTGGGATCTTCCCGGACCAGGGATTCAACCTGTGTCCCCTGCACTGGCAGGCAGATTCTTAACCACTGCACCACCAGGGAAGTCCCTAATTGTAGACTTTTTGATGATGGTTATTCTGACTGGTGTGAGGTGATACCTCATTGTGGTTTTGATTTGCATTTTTCTAATAATTAGCAATGTTGAACATCTTTTCATGTGACTGTTGGCCACCTGTATGTCTTAATAATTAAAGATTTCTATACTCTATTACCCAGAAATCCTACTTTTAAGAATGTTCTTACAAGAAAAAAAAAGAGGGAGGGAGCAAAAAACTCATATCAACGAAGTTCATAACCACAGTATTTATAACAACAACAAAAACACATTGAAACCAACCTTAATACTAACAACTAAAATAAGTAATATATCAATTCAATGTAATATAATCCAGCTATTATTACTCAGTCATTACGAGCTTCAAGTCTTACAGTACCCTGATAATACAATGAAAATAACAACTTCATTGCACTGTTTTCAAAAAACATCTCATACTTTATGATGAAAAATTGTGAGGGACTTCCCTGGTGGTCCAGTGGTTAAGACTCCACGCTTCCACTGCAGGGGGCATGGGTTTGATCCCTTGTCGGGGAACTAAGATCTCTCATGCCACACAATGCAGCCAAGAAAAAAAAAATGTGCAAGAATGGGAGAGAAGCGGTAACAGTCAAATGTTCTCATTTGGCTTAATATTTACTTTTGTGACTTCATCTATAGAGGATATCTCCCTCACACTCAGTATCAATATAACACATAGATACTTTGGGTCAAAACTAAGGGCATGTAACTAAATAAACTATGTTAGGTACAGCAATGATTTTAAGTCATTGTGAACACTATTAAGGATGACTATAACCTTCACTTTAATTACCTTCGAAAGAAAAATGAGGGCTTCCCTGGTGGTGCAGTGGTTGAGAGTCTGCCTGCCGATGCAGGAGACACGGGTTCGTGCCCCGGTCCGAGAAGATCCCACATGCCGCGGAGCGCCTGGGCCCGTGAGCCATGGCCGCTGAGCCTGTGCGTCCGGAGCCTGTGCTCTGGGCTCCGCAACGGGAGAGGCCACAACAGTAAGAGGCCTGCGTACACAAAAAAAAAAAAAAAAGAAAAAGAAAAATGAACTTTCATTTCTGGAAGTATGGTGGGCTAGATACCTGTCTGACCTCCTAATGTAAACATTAAAATTCTGATAAAGTATTAAAACCTCCTTTTTAGAGGAATCAATGACCTGGCAAGATATTAAAGAATATTCAGAAGTCAAAAACTAAGTAAACATGGGAATCAAGAGAGTAGATGTAGCACTGAAATCTACTCTTCTCTTGACAGTACAGTCAGCCCTCCATATCTTCAGGTTCCGCATCCGCAGACTCAAGCAAACTCTGATAAAAAATATTCAGGGGCTTCCCTGGTGGCGCAGTGGTTGAGAGTCCGCCTGCCGATGCAGGGGACGCGGGTTCGTGCCCCAGTCCAGGAAGATCCCACATGCCGCGGAGCGGCTAGGCCCGTGAGCCATGGCCACTGAGCCTGTGCGTCCGGAGCCTTTGCTCTGCAATGGGAGAGGCCACAACAGTGAGAGGCCCGCGTACCGCAAAAAAAAAAAAAAAATTCAAGAAAAAAAATCCCAGAAAGTTCCAAATAGCAAAACTTGAATTTGCCAAACACACAACTATTTACATAGCATTTACATTGTATTTACAACTATTCATATAGCATATACATTGTGTTAGGTATTACAAGTAATCTGGAGATGATTTAAAGTATACAGGAGAATGTGAGTAGGTTCTATGTAAATACTACACTGTTTGATACAAGGGACTTGGGCACTTTCAGATTTTGGTATCCTCAAGGGGGGGTCCTAAAACCAATCCCCTGAGGACATCAAAGGATGACTGTATATGCCTAATTAAACGACCCTGAGCTGAGATTTTCACAGCCTGTTAGGAGTTGAGAGAGAGAAGAAAAAGATCAGGGCGTGCGCAAGGTATAAAGCATAATAAATGATTCCTCCAATAAAGATGAGACCACAAAGCACTACACCTCCTGCGTAAAGTTACACTAAAAATGATCCCAATCCCCTTCCTCCACGCCTCCAAAGAGAAATGCAGGGAAAATCTCCTGACCTTAGTGTAAAACAAATGAAAGTGGAAAAAAAATCCCGAGTATTAATATCCACAACAACTTTCTCATGGTCTGCATCCTGAATTCATACTACCTAGGTGGTCTGAAAAGCTTCAAGCCAGGAATTTAAAGTGGTCCCAGACATACAACAGAAGCAAATATAAATCCTCTTTGAAGCAACCCACCTTCAAGGTAGGTCTTAAAGAATTCCCACTATTCTACCAAATATCAACTCCCAGTCACCAAAATTCACAAAACACACAAGAAAACAAGGCACTGTAAGAAACAGCAGATATAACCGACAACAGAATCAAATGTATGAAAACTTCAGATATCAGAATATCAATCACAGAATATAAATATTTTAGTATCCTTAGTAAAATAAAAGAATTAAAATGAGTAAAAACCAAGAGAAAATAAATTATAACTAAACTGTTGAAAAATAAACAAATATATAATAATTGAAATTTAAAACTCAACGAGTAAGTTCTATAGTAGATTAAGAACTAAAGAGTTAGTGAGCTAGAAGATGTATTTCAATAATTTGTCCAGAATGCTGCAGAATCATGTATCTACATATCTGGACAAGGAAACAGAAAATATAAAAGAAAGGTTAAGAGATATGTAATACAGACTGAGAAAGTCTTACATGCATGAAATGAGAATGACAGAGGATAAGTTATATTCAAAAGTACATTCTTCAGACAGAGGAAAGTAATCTCAAATGGAAGGTCTTACATGCAAGGAAAACGGTAGATATGTGATTAAATTTAAGCAAACACCGATACTTATAAAGTAGCAATATTAATGTTTTGTGGAACTAAACAAAAAAGATAAAATTATAATACATGACAACAACAGCATATAAATCAAAGCATGCAAGTCAGGAGTGCTGTGATAACAGTTAAAATATTCTAAGGACTCTGTATGTTTAAGAAAAGGGGTAAAGATAGTAATTAATGTTAGATTTTTATAAGTTAGAATTCAAAAGCTAATTCTAGAGTGACTACCAAAATAAAAATAATAGAGTATAAAATTTCCTAATAGGGGAGAAATTGAACGAGAAAAAAATATGCAATTGATTCAGAGGAGAAAAAAGAAAGAAATATACAAAAGGTAGAACAAATAAAAATCACTAAATAAAATTAAAAATAAAGCTATATCAGTAATTTAAATAAATATGAAAGGACACACAGGATCAATTATACTAACAATGAACATACCAATACTGAAATTAAAAACACAATACAGGGCTTCCCTGGTGGCGCAGTGGTCGAGAGTCCGCCTGCCGATGCAGGGGATACGGGTTCGTGCCCCGGTCTGGGAGGATCCCACATGCCGTGGAGCGGCTGGGCCCGTGAGCCGTGGCCGCTGAGCCTGCGCGTCCGGAGCCTGTGCTCCACAACAGGAGAGGCCACAACGGTGAGAGGCCCGCGTACCGCAAAAAAAAAAAAAAAAAAAAAAAAACACAATACAGGGACTTCCCTGGTGGCACAGTGGTTAAGAATCCACCTGCCAATGCAGGGGACATGGGTTCGATCCCTGGTCCAGGAAGATCCCACATGCTGCAGAGCAACTAAGCCCGTGCGCCACAACTACTAAGCCTGCGCTCTAGAGCCCGCGAGCCACAAGTACTGAGCCCGTGTGCCAAAACTACTGAAGCCCGTGCGCCTAGAGCCCATGCTCTGCAACAAGAGAAGCCACCGCAATGAGAAGCCCGTGCACTGCCACGAAGAGTAGTCCCCGCTAACTGCAACTAGAGAAGCCCACAGGCAGCAACAAAGACCCAACGCAGCAAAAAAACAAAAACAAAAAAACACAATACAATTTATAATCACTCCAAGGAAAATTAAATACTTACATATACACTTAACATATACAGGATCTATATGCTAAAAATGCTAAAAATTACAAAATACCCATTTTAAAAAGTCAAAGAAAACTTAAATTGAGAGAAATAGCATGTTCATGAATTGGAAGACTCAATATAGTCATAAGCATGTCAAATCTCTCCAAATTGGACTATAGTTTAATGCAATTCATACCAAAAAACTAGTAAGATTTTTTCACAGGCAAGATTATTCTAAAATCTACATGGAAAGGCACAGGCCTCAGAAGAACTAAAACAATCTTGACAAAAAAGAATGAGAACAAAGAAGTGGGAGAAAGTACTCTGTCTATATTAAGGTTTACTATATAGCAGAGTAATCAAGACAGTGTGATATGGGCCGAGGGACAGACACATAAATCAGTGGAGCAGAATAAAAGACTCGGAAACAGACCCACACAAACATGCTATACTGACTTTCGACAAAGGCACAAAACCAATTCAATAAAGGAAGGATAGCCTTTTCAATAAATTATGCCAGAACAATTGCACATCCACAAGCTAAAAAGAGAGAGAGAGAGAGAACCTCGACCTAAGTTCCACACCTTACACAAAAATTGACTCAAAATGGATCACAGACAAACATAAAACGTAAACTTTTTAGAAGAACACAAAGGAGAAAATTATCAGGATCTGGGGCTAAGCCAATAGTTCTCAGAATTGACACCAAATACATGATCCATTAAAAAAAAACTGATAAATTGGGCCTCACTGAAATTAAAAACTTTTGCTCTGTGAAAGCCCATGTGAAGAAGATGAAAAGACAAACTACAGACCAGGAGAAAATATTTGCAAACCACATATCTAACAAAGGACTCATATCTAGACTATATAAAGCACTCTTAAAATTCAACAGTAAAAAAGAAACAATACAATTAGAAAATGAGCAAAAGATGAACAGACATTTAACTGAAGAGGGCATACAGATGAAAAATAAGCACATGAAAAGATGTTCATGATCATTAACCATTAGAGAAATTTATATTAAAACCAAAATGAGATACTACTACACACAAATCATAATAACTAAAATAAGAAATAACATCATCAAATGCTGGCAAGGAGGCAGAAAAAGTAGTTCATGCATACATTACTGCTGAGAACGTGAAATGGTACAACCACTTTAAAAAACAGTTGGACAGTTGTTGTTTTTTTTAAACTAAACATGCAACAATCATAAAGCCACTAACTGTACTCCTGGGCATTTATGCCAGAGAAATGAACATTATTTTCATGCAAGGACCTGAATGTGAATGTTTATAAGCAGTTTTACTTGTAATTGCTAAAAAACTGGAGTCAATGGGTGAATGATTAAAGAAATTGTGATATATACATAGCATGAATACTACTAAGCAATCAAAATTAACAGACTATTGATACACACAGCTTGGATGAGTCTCCAGGGAATTATGCTGAATTAAAAAAAAACCAATCCCCAAAAGATTACATAACGTATATTCTATTTACATAACATTTTTGAAATGACAAAATTTTAGAAATGGAGGACAGATTAGTGATTACCAGATGGTAAAAAGTGGCAAGGGGAGGGAGAAAGGTGGTGCAGTTATAAAAGGCAAGAGGAAGGATCCTTGCGGTGTTGGAAATATTGAGTATCTTCAACAGTGGTAATGGATACACTGAATTTACACACCCACACATACACACACACACATGCAAATACAATTAAAACTGAGGAAATTTGAATAAAATCAGTGGCTTACATTAATCTCTTGGTTGTAATATTATATCATAGTTTTGCAAAAGGTTACCATTGGGGGAAAATGGACAAAGTGTTCACAAGACCTCTCTGTATTATTTCTTACAACTGTATATGAATTTACAATTATCTTTAAAAAAAGACATTAATTAAATACAATAGCATCAAGAAATATAATGTGCCTAAAAACAAACATATAGATCAGTGGAACAGAATACAGAACCCAGAAATAAACCCACACACCTACGGTCAATTAATCTTTGACAATTCTTGCCTCTCCATCAGAGGCAAGAATATACAGTGGAGAAAAGACAATCTCTTCAGCAAGTGGTGTTGGGAAAGTTGGACAGCTGCATGTAAATCAATGAAGTTAGAACACACCCTCACTTCATACACAAAAATAAACTCAAAATGGCTTAAAGACTTAAACAGAAGACATGACACCATAAACTCCTAGAAGAGAGCATAGGCAAAACATTCTCTGACATAAATCGTACCAGTGTTTTCTGAGGTCAGTCTCCCAAAGCAATAGAAATAAAAGCAAAAATAAACAAATGGGAACCTAATGAAACTTACAAGCTTTTATACAGCAAAGGAAACCATAAACAAAATGAAAAGACAACCTACAGACTGGGATAAATTATTTGCAAATGATACAACCAACAAGGGATTAATCTCCAAAATATACAAACAGCTCATACAACTCAACAACAAAACAACCAACCTTATCAAAAACTGGGAGAAGACCTAAACAGACACTTCTCCAAAGAAGACATACAGATGGCCAACAGGCACACGAAAAGATGCTCAACATCGCTAATTATTAGAGCAATGCAAATCAAAACTACAATAAGGTATCACTCTCACACCAGTCAGAATGGCCATCATTTAAAAGTCTACAAATAACAAACCCTGGAGAGGGTGTGGAGAAAAGGGAACCCTCCTACACTGTTGGTGGGAATGTAGGCTGGTGCAGCCACTATGGAAAACAGTATGAGGTTCCTCAAAAAACTAAAAATAGAGTTGCCATATGATCCAGCAATCCCACTCCTGGGCATATATCCAGACAAAACTATAATTCAAAAAGATACATGCACCACTATGTTCATAGAAGCACCACTCACAACAGCCAAAACATGGAAACAACCTAAATGTCCATCAACAGATGAATGGATAAAGAAAATGTGGTGCATATACACAACAGAATACTACTCAGACATAAAAAAGAATGAAATAATGCCATTGCAGCAACATGGATGAACCTAGAGATAATCATACAAAGTGAAGTAAGTCAGAAAGAGAAAGACAGATACCATATGATATCACTTTTACATGGAATCTAAAATATGACACAAATGACCTTATCTACAAAACAGAGACAGACTCACAAACAAAGAGAACAGACTTGTGGTTGCCAAGGGGGAGGCCTGGTAGGAGACGGATGGATTGGGAGTTTGGGATTAGCAGATGCTAACTATTATATATAGAATGGATAAACAACTTGGTCTTACTGTAGCACAGGGCACTATATTCAGTATCCTGTAATAAACCATAATGGAAAAAATATAAAAAACAATGTACCTATATGTATAACTGAATCACTTTGCTGTACAGCAGAAATTAACACAACATTGTAAATTAACTAACTTCAATAAAATTTTTGAAAAGAAATATAATGTACCTACTATAACTCTAAACAATGTCTAAGATTCTTATGGAGAAATTATAAAATTTTGTTGATACTAAAGAACTACTACATAGAGCTATATCTTATACTCATGGATTGGAAGACTTAAGTTCATAAAGATATAAAGACTCAATGCTATTCCAATCAAAATCTTAACAAGATTTCTTGTGGAAACAGGCTGATTCTAAAAGTTGTATATAGAGAACCAAGACATTTTTAAGGAGGAAAAACAAAATGAGGAGATTTACCTTACCGGATATGAGATGGTATACTAAGACAGTTAAGACAGTGGAGTTGGCAACACAAACAGACAAAATAACCAGCAGAATAAGACAGCCCAGAAACAGACTTCATTTTTGACAGAAGTAGCACTGCACACCATAGGGGAAAAAAACCTTCTGTTTTCAAAAAACACCACAGAAAGAGTAAATAGATGAAGCACATACTGGGAGAGTTACTTGTAATACCCACTAAGTGACCAAAAAAAGTTGTACCCAGAATATATAAAGAATCACCATAAATCAATAAGAAAAAGGCATAAAACCCAATAGAAAACTAGCAGTCCAGTGGTTAAGACTCCATTCTCCCAGTGCAGGGGCCACAGGTTCAAGCCCTGGTCTGGTCCAGGAACTATGCTGCATGGTGTAGCAAAAAAAAAAAAAAAAAAGAGGGCTTCCCTGGTGCCACAGTAGTTGGGAGTCCACCTGCCGATGCAGGGGACATGGGTTCGTGCCCCTGTCCGGGAAGATCCTGCATGCCGCGGAGCGGCTAGGACCGTGACCCATGGCCGCTGAGCCTGTGCGTCTGGAGCCTGTGCTCCGCAACAGGAGAGGCCACAACAGTGAGACGCCCGCATACCACAAAAAAAAAAAAAAAGGAAATGACCTTGTATCACAAGCTGAGGTATTTGTTTATACTGATTATTAAGCATCCTGAAGTATGATTAATAAATCATCTACATAGAGAAATAAACATTTTTAACAAAAATGGTCCTTGGCATGACTCTACTATTTATACTGTTGCAGTGAGTTTATTCCACAAACCAGTTTTCTAACACATTCAGTCTCAGGACAGCTTGGCAGCCCCTGAAACTCAGCAATAAACTGTCTGGTAAATTAATATGGAAGACACAAACTACTAAGTAAATTATGAATATGTGATAACTTTCCTCCTTTCAAAATAATGAAGTCACTGAAAAATATTTTTCTGTATTTTCCAAATTATCTATTACACTATAAGGAAAAATTTAATTTTTAAAGTTTAACAAGAATTAGAGCTAAGGTTTCCTAGGGAGTCAAACGTTTATCAAACATATATATATATATATATATATTGCTTTTTGTAAAGGTCTGTGAAAAGTATTGTTACTCTCTTAGAAGAGGTCAAGAATAAATAACACAACATGCATTGAGTTGCTGTGTACTATAATTAAAGATAGTGGTATGCTGGTAAATGGTTAACAGTTCTATTGGTGGGGGGGGGGGGCGGTCCTGATTTGTAGTATTTGCCAATTTCTCTATTGTGAATACTCCCACTACAGCCAATTACAAAATACCAATTTGAAGTTACTAAATGTGGAGTTGGGAAGAAATGCCCAGTAGCACATCATTATCTAGTATTTTTACCATACATATATAATAGATGTAAATAACCTTAAGGGCACAGATAACAACAAAATGTAGCACAATAATTGGGAAGTGATGTTTGAGCACATATTACCTTTGTTTTTAGTATAGCTTATTTTAATGTAAGTTTATGTGATTTTAATAATCACTGTGTTTAACAACAGGCTGGCAAAATTCCTGAAACTTTGTTGCAGCTTACCAGGATTAGTCTGCACTCTAGTTGATGTCCCCAAACTGGTACAACAATTAAATGACATGAACATGATTATATTGTATATACATTCCTATACACTTATGACCTGAACATGACTAAATGACATGAACATGATTATATTGTATATACATTCCTATACACTTATGACCTGTACATAAGAAAGTGTTACAAAATTCTCCTTTAAGGTAACTGCTTGGTAAAGTACGTACACAATGCAATAACAGCAATGTTAGTGAGCTGTTTTGCAGACACCAGACTTAATTTTCAGAATTTACCCCTTAGTCCAGACAGATCAGACTGAGCTTTTAACAGAGAATTTCTGCATTCTTAACTAAGTCATATAGCAGGCCTGAAAAAACTCCACTATCATTCCCACTCTGTCTAGTCGGTGAATGAGACACAAGGTAGGAAAGGAAAAGGGGGAAAACAGAGACTCCCAAAGGATCCCTTCCACAATTAATTATGCAAATCACAAGTAATTTAGACACTAAAAATTTAAGATTGATTGAAAGGCTTGCTCAAATTGCTTTAACTGTGATTCATAACCAATCACACAAATTCATGTGTTGTGTAAAAGAAAAAAAATTAGAGAGATGTAGAATGGAATAAGATTACCTTAATTTAAATGTAAAAGACATGGTTGCTGATATATGAGTCTCTTACACTGTTAGCACTAGCCCATCAGATGTTAACAAAATCTGATATGCAACAGTTTTACATATCCCCTTGTGGGAGAAAGATCAACTTGTGATCTGCTTTATAAATCAGCTACAGTGTTAGAGTTAGGCTACTGTAGCTAAATGGCTTTTAGATATGCTTCCTGTTTTAAGCTACCATATTTACAAATGAAAGCATTTTCAAACCACGGCTTTTAATATAATTTGCATATTTAGTAATACACTGATTAAAATTAAACACGGATTATTGCAATTTATTTCAGAAACAGATGGGATGCATTAAGTGAAAAGCCAGAGCTTTTAAACAGAACAGACTCACTGGCTGACTACTGATGAATGATGAATACAAAAACTTTGTAAATTGGCAAAAAGGGAAAAAAACCCTTTGCGCCCATTTCCTTTCAAGGCTTTCCTGACAAGCGATTCCGTGAAATTAGTAATCAAGTTAATTTAAAATGAATAATGTATATCAAACGTATGCATCAGCTTAATGAGAGCAGATTTCTCAACAACAAAAAAATGCTTCCACAAACTTTAAATCTTCCTCATCTGCAGCGCTTGTGTCCTCAGGTTTTCCTAATTAAATATGGATTTGATAGGGTTCACCAGCAGATGGCATTCTTCCATTACATACACTCCTGCTGGATTGCTTTGATTTCAGTTTCATGAAACTTCACCAGCTAGTGTAAATTAACCATGAATTTACTCAATGGTAGAGTTGGCTGCGCCCAGTAACTTGTTTCTAAAATGTCATATTCTCAAAATAGTCTTGGTCACTGTGAACCTGATCAGACTATAAATAGTATTTCATTTTTTCCTCTGCTCTCTGTATCCACTGCTTTGTTGAATATCATTCACAAAAGCACATTTGTTAAGCTAATGTATATATCCCTAATGTTAACCCCTTGTCAGTTATTTCATCAAAGGGAGAAGAACTAAGCTTTTGCCTTGCCCCACCCCCATAGTAGTGGATATAATTCAATTAGATCACAGTAATATGCTAGTTCCATTGTGAAAATAATTTTTGCATATAAACTTTTCATTTTTGTAAAGCATAGGCATTTTCCAAGGTAATTTAGCAAAATCTGGCTTGATCTGCTAGGCTATCCAATTATTCTTATTAACCAAGGCAATTATTTCTCAGAATGCCATAAAAGAAAACCCATCAAATAGGTAAAAGATTTATAATTTAATTTTGAAACATTTTTCCTCTTGGATATTTTTTTTGGAGTTAGAGGTGAAAAGGGAATTTGACCCATAACATTTAAATAATGTTTATATTATTCAAAATCTTCAGTGGACAGTACAGAAATCCTATTAATATTTAGTCTCAAATTCAGCTGAACTGGGATGCTGAAAGTAAAGTTGTACTGAAGTTCAGACTAGTCCTAATACTTCCTATCTAATATAAATGCTAATTATAAACTCAAAATAAGCAAAACTGGGTAATTTAACACAAAAATTGCTTCCCTCATACTGGATCAAAGGCACATACTTGGGCTTCCCTGGTGGCGCAGTGGTTGGGTGTCCGGCTGCCGATGCAGGGGACACGGGTTCGTGCCCCAGTCCGGGAGGATCCTACGTGCCGCGGAGCGGCTGGGCCTGCACGTCCGGAGCCTGTGCTCCGCAGCGTGAGAGGCCACGGCAGTGAGAGGCCCACGTACCGCAAAAAAAAAAAAAAAAAGGCACATACTTCAAGAAAGCAAATGAAAACTAGTTTTATATAAAGTTTCTGATGATTTTGTTTCTTAAAAGCACACATGAATAGCAAAAACAAAAAAGAATTTTTCCATCAAAATCCTGATTACAGTAACACCATGCTGGGAAATGTAAACTATTACCAAAAATTATCTCCAGCTTTTTCGAAGTTTGATTAAATACTCAAAAGTATTTAAAAGGTCAGTTCCCAGTCTCATTGCTATGGATTACTCTAACATGAAATCTCTGTCACCTATTGTGAGTTGTGAAAATCCCCCTGTATCCAATGTGTTTTGTTTGGATTGAGATGGCATGCAGTTGACGGCTGTGACCTTCATGGTGGCTTAGATCCCTGGCTGGCACTGATTTTTGATTTAGTGCCGATCTGCTGCGCTTGTCACAGGCTGCAAGGTGCTTTCCATGCACTAATGGAACAGCTCAAGGGCAGAGGGGCCCTGTAAACGTCTATCTCTCACCAACCACAGGCTAAATAGAGAAGTGAGTTTTCTACATGAGAATGACAGACTATGAGATTACATGCAGGAGGAAATACAAAGTTTTAAAACCTGCTCTGAGTTCATAAAATAACAAGCATTTGCAAAGTACAAACTCTAAGGTTATTCTGCTTGCTAATGAATATGTATCTGTACTGTTAAAATGGAATATTTAACACAAATACTGATAATATATCTTCATTTGGTGGCAGGGAACTAACAATCAGTTGGTATGTCCTTTGGTTCAACTATAGTTGCTAATAAATTCTGCTACTTAACGATGTCTTCAACAGAAAATTGTGTATGTCCAAATTTTTTCCTTTTAAGAAAACACAAAATGGTATGATAATTGTTATAGGAAAAGACAATTTAGAGACAAAATATAACATCTTGGCCTATGTGTCTTTTTGCCTAGGCATCTTGACCACCGAAGGCTGTTTCGGATACGCAGTTTAAAACACACACACACACACACACACACACACACACGTACGTGAATTTTGCCTTCTAAATCTACAGGTTACTTGCTCTGGCTTAGGTGAGAATAATTCATGCCAAGAGGCTAGTAAACACATTGGTAGTACATCTATAACTTACCAAATCATATTCATCCTTCAAGACTCAGCTCAAATGAGCAATTCTTGATTCCCCCAAGAACTAATTTCTCCTTCCTTGAACTTCTTACTGATATCTGATTTGTGCATTTTTTACTGTTATTATTGCTCTTTACCTTTATAATAGATATTCTCTCATTTCCTGCAACAGACTATAAGCTCCTTAAGAGCAAATACCACTTCTATTTTTTTTTTTTAATAAATTTATTTACTTATTTATGGCTGCGTGGGTCTTGGTTGCTGCACACGGCAAGCGGGGGCTACTCTTTGTTGCGGTGTGCTGGCTTCTCATTGTGGTGGCTTCTCTCGTTGCAGAGCACAGGCTATAGGCACGCAGGCTTCAGCAGTTGTGGCACTCAGGCTCAGTAGCTGTGGTTTGCAGGCTCCAGAGCACAGGCTCAGTAGTTGTGGTGCACGGGCTTAGTTACTCTGAGGCATGTGGGATCTTCCCAGACCAGGGATCGAACCCGTGTCCCCTGCATTGGCAGGTGGATTCTTATCCACTGCACCACCAGGGAAGCCCCCTATTTTATTTTTATAACCATCACTTTACCTAGCCCTGTGCCTGACATAAGTGCTCAATATGTTTTTGCTGAATGAACGAATGATAAATACATGACTACAACATGGTAGCAGTCTCTAATTTGATGAAATTTTAAAGCTATCAGACTTCATCATTAACTTTAATGCCTGGCTGACTTCCTAAATCTCCACTTCTTCAATCACCACACACAGGTGAATGGACCCTCAAACACTCAGAAATCTCACTTTGGAGTTTCCGATTTCTTACTCTGACTCCCATCTGCAAAACCACATGCTAGACCTTATTCTCATCTAAGACAGATCTACAGCCAAGATCACCAAACCAACACTCCTCTACACATACTATTCAGATCCCTTATATGTATAATATCCCTAGATTCCTTCACCTGATCACGTGGTAATTCAAATGATATAAACTCCACCCATCTCTGACAAATCTTTGAAACCATCCCATGAGATGCCTTCTCAGTATATTCAGCTACTTTCACTGAAACTTGGATACATTAATTCACCAACTCTTTATTGAATGCCTACTATGCTCCAGGCGCTAAAAGTTAATTAGGATATAGTGCTGTGCACCCTCAGGAGGTACTGGGCACTGTGCCATGGAATACCTGAAACCACTAAAAAAAGGGGGTACATCTTATTGGATAGGGAAATTAAGTAATTTAAAACATTATTTTTATATTAAAATCAGCACAGATAATGTAAGGAATAGAATGCAAAATTTACATGAATTTTTAAACCACAAGAATTCAAAAAGTTCCCACTTTCAGTAGACTGCTTCTGATGCCCCTGCATATTCACATTTCTTCTGCCATTCAAGACAATGCAGTTGAAATTTTTCAATAAATTGTATGAAAGAACACATATTTTGGAATAATGAAGTCTTGATTAGAGTCCTAATTACTCCTCTTTCTAATTATATTTCACTGGGTGAGCTACTCAATCACTATGTACCTAACTGTTCCTATCTATAAAAATGTACATATTAACACCTACCTTCTGGGGCAATTGTAAAGTTTAAATAAGTTAAACAAGTTAATACTTGTACAGTGCTAAGACAGCACCTACTACCTAATGACTTTTTTCTCCTTCCCACTTCCTTCCTTTGGGAACTTTACTCATCCCCTAAAAGAGACCTACCAAATCCTGATGTCCTTATTTCGCAAGTCTGCTGCTTCAAATCCTTGCACTTGAACCACTGGACAACCGATATAATAATTTAACCATCAAATTGCATTCTTTCACAATAAATTCATATTCTGTGTGTAGAATAGCCCATTAAGGCTTCATGGATACTGTTCAGATGATCTACATAGTTTTGTCACTACTTTTTCAACTTTCAAAAGCCTCCAAGTTCAATCATCTCACATTCTAAATAGCCTAACTACTTTGTCTCCCTTGCTGGCTGAAACCATTTTACTGCCTCTCTCTCCAGTGGAGAGGTATCAAACCAAGCTTCCACTCTTAGCACTCATCTCTCCTCTTTCTACACTTATTCCCCCCTAGTGGGAGCATTCATTCTAATGGCTTCAATCACCAACACTATGCCAGCGACCTCAAAATCTTTGCCTCCAGTCCTGACCTTTGATTTGTACTTCAGTCTTCAGGTTCTACTTGGGTCCAGGACAATGCTCTGTTAAATGAACTGCCATCTACTCAAGCTCAACTGGCTCACAACTTATCTCAGCATACCTTCCTTCAAACTACCTGTCATCCTCAGAGTGGAAACTCTGAAGTAACCATTGACTTTTCTCTCTTTTTTAGTCCTCTATAATTAACCTACCACCAGTTTCTTTCCTTTTTAACACATCATTCACATCTGAATAGTCCTTTCAACTCCTACTGCTGTGGCTCTAGTCCAGGGCCTCATGCCCAGAGAGTTTCGACATAAAACTCAGATTTAGATGAGGAAATAAACACAGAGAGGTTAAGTAACTTACCAGCCTTACACAGTTCACCAGTGGAAGAGTTGAAATTCAAACCCTGGTAGTCCTTCCAAAGCTTAAGTTCTTAACCAACAAACCACAGAATCATAGAACGTTAGCACCACAAGGAGCTTTAGTGGCCATCTAGCTCATCTGCTTATTATTAAGAAGATATTTTTCTATTTATTAATCTTTATTTTTGTTTATTTAAAGGTATCAGAGTCTTCCCTGGTGGCACAGTGGTTAAGAATCCGTCTGCCAAAAAATATACAAATCAATTTTCACTGCAAAGTAAAGGAGCTGTTACAGTGGAGGATTCCTGGACTGAATGTCAATATTATGACATAGTATGAGTGTGTTTCATGTTTGGTAATTGCAATCATTGTTGCTTTTGTTGTGGTCATCCATTTACAATGCTTGGTGTCAGTTTATTTATCTCTTGTAAAAATAAAATACAGTGTGTGTGAAAAAATAAACAAACAAACAAATAAAAAAAAATTTGCTTAGACCAAGGAATCTTTTAAGGAATTTTGGACCCTGAATTTCTTTTGGAAACTTTCCCATTCCAATAAAAAACAACCAATCAACCAAACAAACCAACAAAAAAAGAATCCGTCTGCCAACGCAGGGGACACGGGTTCAAGTCCTGGTCCGGGAAGATCCCACATGCTGCGGAGCAACTAAGCCTGTGCGCCACAACTACTGAGCCTGCGCTCTAGAGCCAGCGTGCCACAACTGCTGAAGCCCATGCGCCTAGAGCCCGTGCTCCGCAACAAAAGAAGCCACCACAATGAGAAGCCCATGCACCGCAACGAAGAGTAGCCCCCCTTTGCTACAACTAGAGAAAGCCCGTGCGCAGCAACGAAGACCCAACAGAGCCAAAAATAAATAAATAAAAGCACCTGTTCTCTATTCACTTTCCTGTATGTCCTGTAGGTCTCTCTGCGTCTCTGCTTATATTGATACTACATAACTCTTTGGATGACTCTAAATGTATACATATTAGTTGCAGTGATGAGTACCAACAAAATCTATGACAAATAAAAATCCCCACTGAATCAAACTGTCCACTTTGAACGGGCATTAAAGCAGGCCAAGACATATTTCATTAGAGGGTTTCCTTTTCAGTATTTTTGGGCCTCTGCTGCCTTTTTTTTTTTTTTTCTGTAAGTAAGGGATTTGTTAAATCAGCATGTTGGGGTTGTGTGTGTGTGTTTAGTTGGTAGTGGGGTGGGGGACATAGGGGCTTAAAGAATATGCTTTTGAAAGTAGACATCAAAATTTGTTTATGTCACGGTAATAAGTGACTTGTTTTCCTGTTTATATGTTGTGTACTTCTTCTAACACACTTCTGACACACAGACCTGTTATACCTCAGGGTGCATGAACTGACTGCAATCAAAGTCTATGCACGTGTTTAGGCCTGGGGGTATGGTATTCCTGACAGTCAGCATGATCTGAGGGGCACCAGAAGTCACTAGAATTAAATAGCACTCCATGTGATGGAATAAGACACTTCTGTCAGCTCATGTCAATGGGAAAAAAATAAGTTCCAACATTCAGAGGTGAGTCCAATATGGTAGTACATCAACCGGATTTCATATTTTGGGCCAGACATGTTGAAAATTTGAGTCCTATTAAAATGCTGAAAACAAATGAGGTAGAGAGACAAGAGACCATTGCTCTATTTACACTGATACTGGCTTCCACATACTTATTGGTGGCTCTACTAGAACAAGCAATAAGCAGCTCTAGATTTTTCATGCTTTGAAGTTTTAGAATAGCATGAATAATTGAAATCCACAGATAATACCAAAATTTAATTTTAGTCAAGGTATTAAGTCATCTCCCCCTCAATGAAGCTTTTATATTAGTTAACGAACAACATAACTGACTGACTTGCATTTCACCTTTTAGTCTTTTCTGTACACCTTCTAGCGTTCTTGGTTAGGTGTTATTGAGCCACTGGAAAAGAGATTTGCACTCCCACCTTGTCCACTATGACCAACTAACTACTGTCCATGCACTTGCAAGATGGCTGGTTTATGCCGGGATTGAAAAAGGACAGCCACTTTTCATCCTCACAGAGCTGCTTGACCCATAAACATGGCAACATTGCAGAGTTAGTGTAAACCTCTCATTCCAAATAACAGTATAAATATTTCATGAATGGAACTATTTTTAATCACTTACAAGTGGCATCTTTACAGATTATGTACTAAAGTAAATATGATACAGGAACCCTAAACCACCTATCAAAAAAAAAAAAAAGAAAATTCAAGGCTTGGAACTACTGCTATTCTGAATCACCTAAGAATATTGTTTAAAAAAAAGATTCCCCAAATTTCCCTCTGGAGAGCCTGACACAGTAGATTTGGGCCCAAGAATCTGCATTTTAATAAGTACCTCACCCTTCTCACCCCTATTCCCACCCTAGTGATTTAGGTATGGAGGGCCCATAGACCATACTTTGAAAATCACTGCATAGGACATTAAAAAAGAGTTAGTTCCATAAGCCAGAGATCCTTTTTTGGTTGTTTTTCTGGTCCTATAACCCCGAAGTGAGTTGAGTCTAGATCAGCTATGATGACTTACAGACCACGTTAAAGATCCAATACACACTTCCTCTAAAGCAAGAGGTGATTAAAGTGTTCACATACTGGGTGTACGAAGGTTTAAGGTGTAGCCTCAAGGGCTGCTTAAGGGCAAGATCAGGCTTACAGATAATGAAATGTACAAGAGAGTGACACTGTCCAGCCAGAATATGATTCTGCCATGCTCTGATCCAGGCATAAAAAGCAGCTGCTGAGGCCAAACCATGACAAGGGCTATTTCTGCCTGACATTGAAGAATTTATTCAAGAACAGTTCCACTTTGCGCCAGGATTTCCACTGTACAGCTGCAAAGGTTGCTTAGTCCCTGGTTCATCTGCTGTTTAAGCTTCCTCAAACGTCTAAAATAAAG
This sequence comes from Pseudorca crassidens, assembly GCF_039906515.1. NCBI lineage: Eukaryota > Metazoa > Chordata > Mammalia > Artiodactyla > Delphinidae > Pseudorca > Pseudorca crassidens. The sequence goes on from NC_090298.1 coordinate 61,430,677, forward strand.
CTAGTCATTCTTCCCAGAGTTATGGATTCATAGGATAACTCTGCTAGCTGGGGACAAAACTTCTGGCCTCTATTTCCTCTGGTCCATATACTTTGAAGAGTGGTCACTTAGTAGTAACTGTAAATTACCCAAATAACAACTCCTTGCACTGGCACTATGATTTGGGCGAGAAGATGACTTCCCCTAACATTCCCATAGTTCACAAGGGTCTTTGTGAGGATTAAACAATGTAATACCCATGAAAGCATTCTGCATACTCTCACATGCCATGAAAACACTAGAAATTATTAAATAGCATATAGCAGAAAGGATACAAACTGTAAACGTTCAACAAGGAACGTTACTCTAATACAGAAGTCAATCAACAGACTGTGCTCTCCTAGAAAAGCTCCTCTTCGTGTGTTTGGCTTCCCCATGCCTAATCTGGAATACAAACAGTATATGTTATGTGTACTAGATTTCTGTGGACTGTGGCAGAAAAACCCTGAGAAAGAAAATAAAATTGTTTGTCTTCATTTCAGCAATAATAGACTGTAATGTCATGGAGTGTTTCCAGGCAGAGGCATCTCATCAGACCTCCCCACATCACTGTGCTCTGCCTTTCTCTGGTTCTTTCCCACTCTCTGAGCACTTTGACATGTTGTGGATTATGCTCTCAGGTTCTTTCATCAATTTAACATTAAAATTCCTGTGAAATATTAATGAAATAATGTTTAAAAAAAGAAAAATGTTCCTACAATACTGCAACATTTTAATGCCTCATTAAAATCATTAGCAATGCTAATACTAAAGAACTTACTTCATCTTTCAAGGAGCCAAAAAATAAATCATAATAAAATGTTTGTTAATGTTACATCCGGAGAAGTAAATTATACAATGCCTTTCTATATGGGCTTTATATATTCTAAAGATGACATGCTAAGGTCACACTATTAAGTATATGCAACTAGTTTTTTCTATGGAAACTCACATTGTATTATTTTATAATATTTATTAAACACTGTGAATACTGTTTGTGTTTTTCATTTATGAGAAAAGTATATGGTGTGCCTATCAACCAGCCGGCGCTCTCATGGAACTCAGGTTGCAAACACTGACATGCTTCACTGACCTGAATGACTTACAAAAGCTATTTATATTCAGTACTCTCATTTATGCTATCTTTAAAAATGAATAAGAGACATATATTAATAGCAAGAAACTGGTAGGATGATTGCATCACTACCCATCTCCAGACTTATTGCAACACTTCATTCTCCATCAGTTGAACTAACATGGGAATGTAAATGTCGTATATAATAGTCATATAAAATTTTACTACATGAGTGACTTAAGCAAGTGTAACAGTTTCCTCCTCTTTGTTGACCAACTTTTATTTGGAAAGTAAAGGGGTTTAATGACATGGCAAAGTTCTAGCTAGTTTGTTACTGAAGGAAATCTTACACCATCGAGTGGGGTAAGCAGCAGCAGAATGTTCTCTTAAATAAATCTATATATCCTGGGGGGGAGCTCATTGCACAGTACAATATAGCCTCAGTATATGGGCAGATCCAGAAGATCTTGGGAACTTCTTTTCTATCTCAGAATAATCCAGTGTGTAGTAATACAGGTAGAGACAAACATATAAAAAAACAAACAAAACAAATGAAACAAAAACACCACCCATAAAAGTGTTCCCATCTCTCTCTAGATAAAAATAAGCAACAGGAACCTAGCCAAATCCAATCTCTCAGCCACAGCTATTTGATACTGTAGTCTGTTAGAAATTAATACTTGCTAACAGCATGATTTTCACTTGGGCCTGATTTCTCTCAGGCTCTCCAACATGGGCTGTACTATTTGAATGTTTCTTTAGGGGTACATATTATCAATGGATTTTATCATGCAAATACCTATTATTATCTACTGTTAATGATTATCATAGTCACTCTTAATCACTAAATGACTAAAAGATTATTGTTCTCATTCAATGGGGAGAATTTTAGGCACTGAGGACAGTTACTTACAAATGAAACCAGAATAACTACATGGAAAAAACACTACTTGTCAAGTAGTGGGGAGAGAGGAGGTTATGCTTTATTATGTCATATGGTATGTAACATATCACAGATGTTGCTAATTTTACATTAGTATATCTAATTCATAGAGCTGAAATTTTATATAAGCATAGCTAAGCAATTTTTTAAAGAAAATATAATCCTATATTCCTAAAATCCAAGGACTTAAAGGTACAAGTTCCAAATCACAGAAACTAGTTTGGCACTTTCATTTCAAATTATAATTTACTTTAGATAAACAGTTAAGGATTTTTAAAAATCACATATTTAAAACATAAGCAAGCTCTAAAAATGATAAAATCATTTGTTAAAAACTTCAGCTACATCTCCCTTAGCCATCCATCTCTTCAGAGAGCTACTTAATCCAATCTAGTAAGCAACAAAAGAAATGGTCGACAAAGGGTGAAATATGAACATCAATGGTAAGTTTTGAATTTACCCTATTTATCTTGAATGTAAGCTCTCATGACCCACTAAAACTCAGTTCACAGTGTTTTATGAAAAATAATGGCTGAAATTGAATGTCTTAATTTACATTTAATGCAATTAAGAATGGTTTAAATTATGACTGATGAACAGCACACACAGATGTCAGTTTCATCAGAATAAATTGAAGTCAGTGTCAATGAATGCTCCACTGACAAATCCCACTTTACATAAAATTAATAAAAATAAGGAAATATAGTCCTTAACTAATTGCAAAATGGTCTGGAATTCCCCTGAATTTTGGGACAGAGACTTATGTAACCGAGAAAACCACAGCGTTGTTTGGAAAAGGGTTTTTTGTTTTTTAAATAGTGATTCTAGGGACATCCCTGGTGGTGCAGTGGTTAAGAATCTGCCTGCCACAGCAAAGGAAACCATAAACAACACAAAAAGACAACCCTCAGAAAGGGAGAAAATGTTTGCGAATAAAGCAACTGACAAAGGATTAATCTCCAAAATATACAAGCAGCTCATGCAGCTCAATATCAAAAAAACAAACAACCCAATCCAAAAATGGGCAGAAGACCTAAATAGACATTTCTCCAAATAAGATATACAGGTTGCCAACAAACGCATGAAAGGATGCTCAACATCAGTAATCGTTAGAGAAATGCAAATCAAAACTACAATGAGGTATCACCTCACACCAGTCAGAATGGCCATCATCAAAAAATCTACAAACAGGACTTCCCTGGTGGCGCAGTGGTTGATAGTCCACCTGCCGATGCAGGGGACACGGGTTCGTGCCCCGGTCTGGGAAGATCCCACATGCCGCGGAGCGGCTGGGCCCGTGAGCCATGGCTGCTGGGCCTGTGCGTTCGGAGCCTGTGCTCCGCAAAAGGAGAGGCCACAACAGTGAGAGGCCCGCATACTGCAAAAAAAAGAAAAAAAAATCTACAAACAGTAAATGCTGGACAGGGTGTGGAGAAAAGGGAACCCTCTTGCACTGTTGGTGGGAATGTAAATTGATACAGCCACTATGGAGAACAGTATGGAGGTTTCCTCAAAAAACTAAAAGTAGAACTACCATACAACCCAGCAATCCCACTACTGGGCATATACTGTGAGAAAACCATAATTCAAAAAGTCATGTACCACAATGTTCATTGCAGCACTATTTACAATAGCCAGGACATGGAAGAAATCTAAGTATCCATCGGCAGATGAACAGATAAAGAACATGTGGCACATATATACAATGGAATATTACTCAGCCATAAAAAAAACCAAATTGAGTTATTTGTAGAGAGATGGATGGACCTAGAGACCATCATACAGAGTGAAGTCAGAAAGAGAAAAACAAACACCGTATGCTAACACATATATAGGCAAACTTAAAAAAAAATGGTTCTGAAGAACCTAGGGGCAGGACAGGAATAAAGACGCACACATAGAGAATGGACTTGAGGACATGGGGAGGGGGAAGGGTAAGCTGGGATGAAGTGAGAGAGTGACATGGACATATATACACTACCAAATGTAAAATAGATAGCTAGTGGGAAGCAGCCACAGAGCACAGGGAGATCAGCTCGGTGCTTTGTGACCACCTAGAAGGGTGGGATAGGGAAGGGTGGGAGGGAGACGCAAGAGGGAGGAGATATGGGGATGTACGTATATGTATAGCTGATTCACTTCGTTATACAGCAGAAACTAACACACCATTGTAAAGCAATTATACTCCAATAAAGATGTTAAAAAAAAAAAAGAAATGTAATCAGGAAAAAAAAAAAGAAATCTGCCTGCCAATGCAGGAGAAATGGGTTCAAGCCCTGGTCTGGGAAGATCCTGCATACCGCAGAGCAACTAAGCCCGTGCACCACAACTACTGAGCCTGCACTCTAGAGCCCATGAGCCACAACTTCTGAAGCCCACGTACCTACAGCCCATGCTCTGCAACAAGAGGAGCCCCAGCAACGAGAAGCCCACGCACCGCAACAAACAGTAGCCTCTGCTCGCCGCAACCAGAGAAAGCCTGAACACAGCAACGAAGACCCAACACAGCCAAAAATAGATAGATAGTGACTCTATCAGCAAACAGTCCTAAGGAGTTATAGGATACAAACTCCTACAATGAATTATGCAAATATTTGTGGTAGGAGGCCAGAAGAAGGAGGATGAGGAGTAGGAGGAGAGGAAAGGGAGGAAGAGGATGGGGAAGAGAAGGAGGAAGAAGAGGAGAAACTGAAATAACATTTGTGAAATAAATGCATTTGGCAGCACCTGTTTCAGATGGCTGCACTTCCAAGTTTCCTCAATCAGTCTAGAGCATAACACTGTTCACATCTTTCTTTATAAGACTTCTCCAAGTTTTTGCTGTAACTGATGTTTTAATGCCATGCTAGAAAGACTGTGGACACAACTGCTGACTGTATCCTTAGCTTGCAGACAGCACTCTCTTCCTCCATGATAGACCCTGAAGCTTTGCGGATTGCAGCAGATGTTGCCGCTTTTGAAGTTAATAGAAACTTTATGGATCATTTTTCACTCTCTCTTCCATGAGCAAATGTCAACCATAGTTTTTATCAAAACCTGAATTCTTTGCTCAAGTACTAATTGCCGTTAATGTGTTTAAATCCCAATTCTCAGTGAATGAGGGTAAAGTGTTTTTCCAGTGGAAAAAACTGGGTTAATATTTGCATTCTTAAGATCTGAATAAGCAAGAAAAATGGTACGCTTCTGGGCCACACAATTATGCAAGCAGCCATGGAAGGTCTAAAACCAAGTTTCTCTAGGCTCACTGTATTAATATTTTAAGGTTAAGTGCATCTTGAAACTTTCAAAATGTGAAAAATTGTCAAGGAAGACAGGCTAAAAAGGGAATGAGAAGGTTCACTTTATAATGCTCTCTTAATGATAATAACATCAACCACTATTCCTATTACTGTTTGTACAGCACTTTAGAACTAACAGTGTACTTCCATTGTGAGACATACTATTTTTTAATGTTATTCTACCCATTTCACAGATGAGTGAAGTACTCAGAAATTAAGAGACATGGCTAGGAAGCAGTAATGCTGAAATATGAATCCAAGTCTTTTGACTCTCAATCTCGTGTTCAAAACTTTTTAACATGTATCTGCTCTAGCTATGTGAATTAACAGCAATTTAAAAAGATCCCAAGAGTATTCAGTATTTAAATGAAAAGGTGCTCAACATCACTGAGCATAAGGGAAATGCAAATCAAAACCGCAGTGACATATCACCTCACACCCGTTAAAATGGCTGTCATTAAAATGACAAGATAGGGCTTCCCTGGTGGCGCAGTGGTTGAGAGACCGCCTGCCGATGCAGGGGACAAGGGTTCATGCCCCGGTCTGGGAAGATCCCACATGCCGCGGAGAGGCTGGGCCCGTGAGCCATGGCCGCTGAGCCTGCGCGTCCGGAGCCTGTGCTTCGCAACAGGAAAGGCCACAACAGTGAGAGGCCCGCATATCACAAAAAAAACCAAAACAAAACAAAAAAAAAAAAAAAAAAATGACAAGATAAAAAGAGTTGGTAAGGATGTAGAAAAAAGGAAACCCTTGTACACGGTTGGTGGGAATGTAAATTGGTACAGCCACTATGGCAAAGAGTATGGAAGTTTCTCAAAAAAATTAAAAACAAAACTACGATGTGGTCAGCAATTCCACATCTGGATATATATCTGATAGAAATTAAATCAATATCTCAAAGACATATCTACACCTCCATGTCCATTACAGCATTATGAACAATAGCCAAGACATGAAAATGACCTAAGTGTCTGCCGACGAGTGAATGTATAAAGAAAATGTGGCACAGGGCTTCCCTGGCGGCGCAGCGGTTAAGAATCCGCCTGCCAATGCAGGGGACACGTGTTCGAGCCCTGGTCTGGCAAGAGCCCACATGCTTCGGAACAACTAAGCCTGTGTACCACAACTACTGAGCCTGCGCTCTAGAGCCCGTGGGCCACAACTACTGAGCCCACATGCCACAACTACTGAAGCCCGCACAGCTACAGCCCGTATTCCACAACAAGAGAAGCCACCGCAATGGGAAGCCCATGCACCACAACGAAAAGTAGCCCCCGCTCACCACAACTAGGCCCACATATAGAAGCAAAGACCTAACACAGCCAAAAAAATAAGTAAAAATAAATAAATTTATATTAAAAAAAGAAACTGTGGTATATATACACAATGGAATATTATTCAGCCATAAAAAGAAGGAAGTCCTGAGCAGAAGCAAGAAGAACTACAATCCTGCAGCCTATGGAACAAATGGCACATTCACAGAAAGATAGACAAGATGAAAAGGCAGAGGACTATGTACCAGATGAAGGAACAAGACAAAACCCCAGAAAGGGCTTCCCTGGTGGCGCAGTGGTTGAGAGTCCGCCTGCCGATGCAGGGGTCACGAATTTGTATCCTGGTCCGGGAAGATCCCACGTGCCACAGAGTGGCTGGGCCTGTGAGCCATGGCCACTGAGCCTGCGCGTCCAGAGCCTGTGCTCCGCAACGGGAGAGGCCACAACAGTGAAAGGCCCGTGTACTGCAAAAAAAAAAAAAAAAAAAAAAAACAGAAAAACAACTAAATGAAGTGGAGATAGGAAACCTTCCAGAAAAAGAATTCAGAATAATGATAGTGAAGATGATCCAGGACCTCGGAAAAAGAATGGAGGCAAAGATCGAGAAGATGCAAGAAATGTTTAACAAAGACCTACAAGAATTAAAGAACAAACAAAAAGAGATAAACAATACAATAACTGAAATGAAAAATACACTAGAAGGAATCAATAGAATAACTGAGGCAGAAGAACGCATAAGTGACCTGGAAGACAGAATGGTAGAATTCACTGCTGTGGAACAGAATAAAGAAAAAAGAATGAAAAGAAATGAAGACAGCCTAAGAGACCTCTGGGACAACATTAAACGTAACAACATTCGTATTATAGGGGTCCCAGAAGGAGAAGAGAGAGAGAAAGGACCCAAGAAAATATGTGAAGAGATTATAGTCGAAAACTTCCCTAACATGGGAAAGGAAATAGCCACCCAAGTCCATGAAGCGCAGAGAGTCCCATACAGTATAAACCCAAGGAGAAACATGCCAAGACACACAGTAATCAAATTGGCAAAAATTAAACACAAAGAAATTTTATTGAAAGCAGCAAGGGAAAAATGCCAAATGACATACAAGGGAACTCCCATAAGGTTAACAGCTTATTTCTCAGCAGAAACTCTACAAGCCAGAAGGGAGGGCCATGATATACTTAAAGTGATGAAAGAGAAGAACCTATAACCAAGATTACTCTACCCAGCAAGGATCTCATTCAGATTCCATGGAGAAATCAAAAGCTTTACAGACAAGCAAAAGCTAAGAGAATTCAGCACCACCAAACCAGCTCTACAACAAATGCTAAAGGAACTTCTCTAAGTGGGAAACACAAGAGAAGAAAAGGACCTACAAAAACAAACCCAAAACAATTAAGAAAATGGTCACAAGAACATACATATCGATAATTACCTTAAACGTGAATGGCTTAAATCCTCCAACCAAAAGACATGGGCTTGCTGAATGAATACAAAAACAAGACCCACCTATAGGCTGTCTACAAGAGACCCACTTCAGACCTAGGGACACATACAGACTGAAAGTGAGGGGATGGAAAAAGATATTCCATGCAAATGGAAATCAAAAGAAAGCTGGAGTAGCTATACTCATATCAGATAAAATAGACTTTAAAATAAAGAATGTTACAAGAGACAAGGAAGGACACTACATAACGATCAAGGGATCAATCCAAGAAGATATAACAATTATAAATATATATGCACCCAACACAGGAGCACCTCAATACATAAGGCAACTGCTAACAGCTATAAAAGAGGAAATCGAGTAACACAATGATAGTGGGGGACTTTAACACCTCACCGACACCAATGGACAGATCTTCCAAACAGAAAATTAATAAGGAAACAGAAGCTTTAAATGACACATTGTCCAGATAGATTTAATTGATTTATAGGACATTCCATCCAGAAACAGCAGATTACACTTTCCTCTCGAGTGTGCACAGAACATTCTCCAGAACAGATCACATCTTGGGTCACAAATCAAGCCACAGTAAATTTAAGAAAATTGAAATCATATCAAGCATCTTTTCTGACCACAATGCTATGAGATTAGAAATGAATTACAGGGAAAAAAACGTAAAAAACACAAACACATGGAGGCTAGACAACACGTTACTAAATAACCAAGAGATCCCTGGAGAAATCAAAGAGGAAATCAAAAAATACCTAGAGACAAATGACAATGAAAACATGACGATACAAAACCTATGGGATGCACCAAAAGCAGTTCTAAGAGGGAGGTTTATAGCTATACAAGCCTACCTCAAGAAACAAGAAAAATCTCAAATAAACAATCTAACCTTACACTTAAAGGAACCAGAGAAAGAAGAACAAACAAAACCCAAAGTTACCAGAGGAAAGAAATCATAAAGATCAGAGCAGAAATAAATGAAATAGAAAACAATAGCAAGGATCAATAAAACTAAACACTCGTTCTTTGAGAAGATAAACAAAATTGATAAACCATTAGCCAGACTCATCAAGAAAAAGAGGGAGAGGACTCAAATTAATAAAATTAGAAATGAAAAAGGATAAGTTACAACAGACACCAAAGAAATATAAAGCATCCTAAGAGACTACTACAAGCAACTCTATGCCAATAAAATGGACAACCTGGAAGAAATGGACAAATTCCTAGAAAGGTATAACCTTCCAAGACTGAACCAGGAAGAAACAGAAAAGATGAACAGACCAATCACAAGGAATGAAACTGAAACTGTGATTAAAAATCTTCCAACAAACAAAAGTCCAGGACCAGATGGCTTCACAGGTGAATTCTATCAAACATTTTGAGAAGAGCTAACACCAATCCTTCTCAAACTCTTCCAAACAATTGCGGAGGGAGGAACACTCCCAAACTCATTCTATGAGGCCACCAACACCCCCATACAAAAACCAGACAAAGATACTACAAAAAAAGAAAATTACAGACCAATATCACTGATGAATATAGATGCAAAAATCCTCAACAAAATACTAGCAAACAGAATCCAACAACACATTAACAGGATCACACACCATGATCAAGTGGGATTTATCCCCGGGATGCAAGGATTCTTCAATATACGCAAATCAATCAATGTGATACACCATATTAACAAATTGAAGGATAAAAATCATATGATCATCTCAACAGATGCAGAAAAAGCTTTTGACAAAATTCAACACCCATGTATGATAAAAACTCTCCAGAAAGTGGGCACAGAGGGAACCTACCTCAACACAGTAAAGGCCATATAAGAGAAACCCACAGCAACCATCATTCTCAATGGTGAAAAACTGAAAGCATTTCCTCTAAGATCAGGACAAGACAAGGATGTCCACTCTCACCACTATTATTCAACATAGTTTTGGAAGTGTTAGCCACGGCAATCAGAGAAAAAAAAACATATACAAGTAATACAAATTGGAAAAGAAGAAGTAAAACTGTCACTGTCTGCAGATGACATGATACTATACATAGAGAATCCTAAAGATGCCACCAGAAAACTACTAGAGCTAATCAATGAATTTGGTAAAGTTGCAGGATACAAAATTAATGCACAGATATCTCCTGCATTCCTATACACTAATGATGAAAAATCTGAAAGAGAAATTAAGGAAACACTCCCATTTACCACTGCAACAAAAAGAATAAAATACCTAGGAATAAACCTACCTAGGGAGACAAAAGACCTGTACGCAGAAAACTTTAAGAAACTGATGAAAGAAATTAAAGATGACACCAACAGATGGAGAGATATACCATGTTCTTGGACTGGAAGAATCAATATTGTGAAAATGACTATACTACCCAAAGCAATCTACAAATTCAATGCAATCCCTATCAAATTACCAATGGCATTTTTTACAGAACTAGAACACAAAAATCTTAAAATTTGTATAGAGATGCAAAAGACCCTGAATAGCCAAAGCAGTCTTCAGGGAAAAAAACAGAGCTGAAGGAATCAGACTCCCTGACTTCAGACTATACTACAAAGCTACAGTAATCAAGACAATATGGTACTGGCACAAAAACAGAAACATAGATCAATGGAACAAGATAGAGAGCCCAGAGATAAACCCACGCACCTATGGTCACCTTATTTTTGATAAAGGAGGCAAGGATATACAATGGAGAAAAGACAGTCTCTTCAGTAAGTGGTGCTGGGAAAACTGGAAAGCTGCATGTAAAAGAATGAAATTAGAACACTCCCTAACACCATACACAAAAATAAACTCAAAATGGATTCGAGACCTAAATGTAACACCAGACACTATAAAACTCTTAGAGGAAAACATAGGAAGAACACTCTTTGACATAAATCACCACAAGATCTTTTTTGACCCACCTCCGAGAGTAATGGAAATTAAAAGAAAAATAAACAAATGGGACCTAATGAAACTTAAAAGCTTTTGCACAGCAAAGGAAACCATAAACAAGACGAAAAGACAACCCTCAGAATGGGAGAAAATATTTACAAATGAATCAACGGACAAAGGATTAATCTCCAAAATATATAAACAGCTTATGCAGCTCAATATTAAAAAAACAAACATCCCATCCAAAAATGGGCAGAAGACCTAAATAGACATTTCTCCGAAGACGACATACAGATGGTCAAGAAGTACATGAAAAGCTGCTCAACATCACTAATTATTAGAGAAATGCAAATCAAAACTATAATGAGGTATCACCTCACACCAGTCAGAATGGGCATCATCAGAAAATCTACAAACAATAAATGCTGGAGAAGGTGTGGAGTAAAGGGAACCCTCTTGCACTGTTGGTGGGAATGTAAACTGATACAGCCACTATGGAGAACAGTATGGAGGTTCCTTAAAAAACTATAAATAGAACTACGATACGACCCAGCAATCCCACTACTGGGCATATACCCTGAGAAAACCATAATTCTAAAAGAGTCATGTACCAAAATGTTCATTGCAGCTCCATTTACAATAGCAAGGACTTGGAAGCAACCTAAGTATCCTTCAACAGATGAATGGATAAAGAAGATGTGGCACATATATACAATGGACTATTACTCAGCCATAAAAAGAAACGAAATTAAGATATTTGTAGTGAGGTGTATGGACCTGGAGTCTGTCATACAGAGTGAAGTAAGTCAGAAAGAGAAAAACAAATACCGTATGTTAACACATATATATGAAATCTAAGGGGGAAAAAAAAAGGTCATGAAGAACCTAGGGGTAAGATGGGAATAAAGACACAGACCTACTAGAGAATGGACTTGAGGATATGGGGAGGGGGAAGGGTAAGCTGTGACAAAGTGAGAGAGTGGCATGGACATATATACACTACCAAACGTAAAACAGCTAGTGGGAAGCAGCCGCATAGCACAGGGAGATCAGCTCGGTGGTTTGTGACCACCTAGAGGGGTGGGATAGGGAGGGTGGGAGGGAGGGAGATGCAAGAGGGGAGAGATATGGGAACATATGTATAGGTATAACTGATTCACTTTGTTATAAAGCTGAAACTAACACACCATTGTAAAGCAATTATACTCCAATAAAGATGTTAAAAAAATACAATAAAAATAAAATAAAAACAATATATCTTAAAAAAAAGATGTGGCACATATATACAATGGAATATTACTCAGCCATAAAAAGGGATGAAACTGAGTTATTTGTAGTGAGGTGGATGGACCTAGAGACTCTCATACAGAGTGAAGTAAGTCATAAAGAGAAAAACAAATACCATATGCTAACACATATACATGGAATCTAAAAAAAAAAAAAGAACATGGTCAGAAGAACCTAGGGGCAAGACGGGAATAAAGATGCAGACCTACTAGAGAATGGACTTGAGGATACAGGGAGGAGGAAGGGTAAGCTGGGACAAAGTGAGAGAGTGGCATGGACATATATACACTGCCAAATGTAAAATAGATAGCTAGTGGGAAGCAGCCGCATAGCACAGGGAATCAGCTCGGTGCTTTGTGACCACTTAGAGGGGTGGGACAGGGAGGGTGGGAGGGAGGGAGATGCAAGAGGGAAGAGATATAGGGACATATGTATATGTATAACTGATTCACTTTGTTATAAAGCAGAAACTGACACACCATTGTAAAGCAATTGTACTCTAATAAAGATGTTAAAAAAAGAAAAAGCATTCAATTGTAAAAAAAAAAAAAAAAAAGAATTACCATATGATCCAGCAATCCCACTACTGGGCATATACCCAGAGAAAACCATAATTCAAAAAGACACATGCACCCCAATGTTCATTGCAGCACTATTTACAATAGCCAGGTCCTGGAAGCAACCTAAATGCCCATCGACAGATGAATGGATAAAGAAGATGTGGTACATATACACAATGGAACATTACTCAGCCATAAAAAGGAATGAAATTGGGTCATCTGTAAAGATGTGGATGGGTCTAGAGACTGTCCTACAGAGTGAAGTCAGAAAGAGAAAACCAAATATCGTATATTAACGCATATATGTGGAAGCTAGAAAAATGATACAGATGAACCAGTTTGCAGGGCAGAAACTGAGACACAGATGTAGAGAACAAACGTATGGACACCAAGCGGGGGGAAGTGGTGGGGATGGTGGTGTGCTGAATTGGGTGATTGGGATTGACATACGTACACTGATGTGTATAAAATGGATGACTAATAAGGACCTGCTGTATAAAAAAATAAAATTTGGGCTTCCCTGGTGGCGCAGTGGTTGAGAGTCCGCCTGTCGATGCAGGGGACGCGGGTTCGTGCCCCGGTCCGGGAGGATCCCACATGCCGCGGAGCGGCTGGGCCCGTGAGCCATGGCCGCTGAGCCTGCGCGTCCGGAGCCTGTGCTCCGCAGCGGGGAGAGGTCACAACAGTGAGAGGCCTGTGTACCGCAAAAAAAAAATAAAATAAAATAAAATAAAATTTAATTTAAAAAATTTTTTTAATAAATCTCTTTTAAAAAACTGATAAAATCATTTTCAAAAAAAAAGAAAAAAAGAAGGAAGTCCTGCCATTTGTGACAACATAGATGAAACTTGAGGGTGTTTTGCCAAGTGAAATAAGTTGAGAAAGAAAGACAAATACTGTATGATCTCATTTATATGTAGAATCTAAAAAATTCAAACTCATAGAAACAGAGAGTAGATTAGTAACTGTGGGGTGGGGGGATAGGGGAAAGGGGTGAAGGAGGTCAAAGGGTACAAACTTCCAGGTATAAAAATGAGTTCTAAGAGCTAATGTGCAGCATAGTGACTATAGTTAATGATACTGTGTTGTATACTTGAAATTTACTAAGAGAGTAAATCAACAGTTCTTACCACAAAAAATGATAATTATGTGAGGTGATGGATGTGTTAACTAACCTTATTGTGTTAATCATTTTTCAATATATACATGTATCAAATCAACATGCTATATACCTTAAACTCACACAATGTTAAATGTCAATTATATCTCAATAAAGCAGGGAAAAAAATTATATAAGAGTATTCAGTAGGTATTGCTGCTTTACAACAGCTATAACTATTAAATATGTTAGTTCAAGTGAGTTTTATTTTCTTGTTTCATATTATAGACTTTTAATCCAATTTGGAACTCTTAACATCTAAAAAGTAACATTGAGTAATTATGGATATTTCCCACTGACAATTTTTACCTAACCATTTCCTAATTTCCTGACATAGTTTGAGGGTAAATGAAGACAAAGCCAGTCCTAAAGAGGATGAAGTAATAGGTAGTCAATCATCAAAAGTACTGAAAACTCTTTTTTGCCTATCAAGAAACATCTTTCCTGCTATTCTGACACTTAACCATTTCAGAAACATTTATTTCAAGCAAGGCAAAATTTCTCAAAGTAGTCAACTTTATTTAAAAATTCCTCAAGCTAGTTGCTTGGCACTTATTTGACCAAAATATCTGCTGGCAATTGAGTTTTTCAGTTACCATAAGTATTTGATCTTCATTGCATATCTCTTCCATTAGATCAATCCAGCCCGAAAAGTGATGTATAAACTAGGGTCTTTTTGTGTGCACAAAAGAGTGAGCAGTTCCCTTATATTTGCTGTGCTTTTTCTTCCTCTCTACTAATCTTCCTCTCCTATACCAATCAAACCAAAAAAGCATGTGGTACCATAATTGCTTGTGGTACCACAAAGCCACTGTTCAGATGTCACTGCCCTCAAAGAGCTTACAATCAGAGGTCCTTTCTTACCCAGGATAGAGCTGTTTCTACTACTTTTATCCACCTACCTCTAAGGCTTAGAGGTTTCTAGAAACTAATGGGACCTTAAAAAACTAAACCAGGCACAAGTCAAGTTCTGGACCTGTCCTTATCTACTGCAAGATTCTCCTAATCTTCAGAACATTACCAGAACACTCATAGGCCCCACTCAATACAGAAATTACAGATTATTCAACTTTATCTCAATTCTCTAAAATTGCAGAAGGGACTTACATAACAATCAAATATACAACTTACCCCAAATTGCTAACTGTGGTAGATCTTCCTCCACCAACTCTTCATGGTGCCTCCTTCTTTCTGGAGGCTGAAGAATTGTTCTGCAAGCGGGCATAGAATTTCCAACTATAGCTAATGCCCACCCAGCACTGACTCCAAAGCTCAGAAGTGCAGCTCAGCAGTTTTATGGGAATTAGGAAGAATCAGAGCGGGGAAAGGTTTATAAGAGACTGACCTCAGAAATTTCCATCAGAACTAGATGTGGTCTAGGCAGCATCAAACACACTATCCACCCTTCCCCTTTCCAATACCTCTCCCTCAAAACCTCTCTGAGCAACATCTGAACAAGTTGTGGGAAGACACTATAATCTATGTTATTTGACTCAAATTTCATATCTAGCATCACAGGCAATTTTTCTAGGAGTGAGAACCAAGGCCTCATTATTGCTTACTTCCCCCATCTATTCCCCATCCACCCCAGGTAAAGAGACATTTTGCAACAAAGCTCCTTTTCAATTAAAATTCCTATGTGGACAGTGATTGTGTTTAGCAAACTGGTTTCTGACTTCACCTCTTCCTCCATTCCAAATTCCCAGAGATACAGCAGGTGTAGTAGAGCCAGCAGTCAAGAAGGGAGGAGGTCAGATATTGCAAGTATTCAGTGTGGGTGACATATAAGCTGATGAACACTGAGTAGGCTTTTGGGTTTTTTTATGTTTCTTTTTTAAGAGTAGGTTTTTTATGTACATTTTTTCATTTGACTTTAAGGGATCATTACTCAATGTTATTTCTCATATTGAAAAATCTAAGGCTAATGCTTTGACTTGATTTTAAAGACTGAATTTTTTCTGCTGGTATAAATAGTATGGACACAGTAAAAGTACTTGAGAGGGCCTAATGAACCATTTCTTACACCCCATTACCTTTAGTCTGATATGACTGAGAGTGCAGGCACTAATTATCCTCTCTTTCACAGACACCGACATAGATCTACAGTAGGTCTTAAAACACAATTTCCCATACAACTCAACACTTCCTTACATGATACATTCCTATGTTTTTCTTGTTACACTTTAAATGAGAAAGGCCAAGTTCTTATCTTCCCACAACTTTTCTAAATACAAATGGCATATACAGTTAATGATACTTCTTAATCTCCAGAGACAAAACTTAAAATTATGCACAACTGGAAATGAGAATTTTTTTAATTACAAAAATAACATTTAATAAAAGCTTCTGTCCATGGAAGAATGGCCTAAAATGCATTTAGGAAATTAAAAAATAAAGATAACTTATTTCCTACTAGGATATATGAATGATTTTATTAATTTATTAACTTATTTAAATATATTAATAAACTTAAGTATAGTAAGTATACACTGCAGTATAATGTCTGATATAATGAACATATTTTCTCCCAGCATTACACTACTCTAACTTGTGAAAGAAATAACTATAGTTTCTGAAAGAAAAAAAAGTCAAAGAATAAGCTATGACACCTATACCAGATTTGATATAGTGAGAAACAGAAACTTCACAATGAGATAATTTAGAGACTTATAAAATATATTTGAATGTAGATGGTTCTTTAAGATATTATATACATTTATGAAGGAGATATATAAGGAAATAGCAAACCATGAGATTTTTAGCATATTAAGCACCCTTCCATACTACACGTTGAATAGTTTGGGTAAGGATTTTAATGGTAGGAGGGAAAAGTCTTTTATCATATAGCAGAAACTGAAAAAAATTTTAAGTGTGGGAGAATGCACCACACTTCAAAGTGTGGGAGAACTGAGCAGAGATCTCAATTGGTATGCCACTGCACATCAAATGAGTTATAAGTGTGTTCAGGTGTGTTCAAGATATTGCAGCGCTTAGGCTAGCAGTCAGGCAGGCGCCCCTGGTACCAGTTGTGAGAAGTCGTTCACACCAGTGTGCAGGATAAATACTATCCTTTTTTTCCCTGTATGTCATGATGTATAAAAAGGCTGGGAGGCATTGCAAGAGAAACTTCTCGATTCACAGGGTAACCCTGCTGACGAACTGAGACTATTCACATGGAACGGTGTATAGAGATATGGAAAAAAGTTAGCAAGATTTCTTTTCCGTACCACCTGCCACATTTTAATGTAGTAGAGTAAGAAGTGCCTAAAAAACTGCATCAAGTATACAATATCCTTGATCCCAAGGACAATGAAGTGACAAAGCTCATGTCTGTGGTTCCCTGTGTATTCAGGCTACACAGATAGGCAGTCAGTTGTCTCAGATCAAAATGAACTTCATCAAATGGATGAAGTCTTCCAGATACCACAGACAAAGATTTAGTAGCTCTCTCCTTTATAACCTCTCATCTCTTTGTACATACGTCATAGCATGCCTTAAACAGTGTATAATTATTTGCTGTGTGACAGAACACATCCTTATTCTCTTTCCTTCTGAGAAGAACCTGTGTTCTGCCCCATTCCCTCCTGTCTCCTGGAAGTCATATTCTGTTTTGCCTATCTTTCTTACTTCTCCTTTTGGTCTCTTCCTTCAAATGTAAACATGTACAGTCTACCACATCTTTAATCACCCCCTCTCCAACCTCATATGCCCTTCTAGATATTATCTTCTCTCTCTGCTTCCCTTCACATCAAGTTCTCCAAAATAATATTCTACCCTCACTTTCAACATCCTAACATGCCATTTACACCTTGACTTTCTCCAGTATAGTTTCCAACCCCTGACCAGGCCAAGGTCACTTATGACCCCTCACCACCGAATCTTACTTGACCCGTTATTAACTACTCCCTCCTTGAAACTCAGGCCTTTTATTCGTTCTGTTTAACTATTCCCTCCCTCTTGATGCTCTTCTCGCCCCTAGATTCTATGAGTTCTCCTCCTAGAGCTCTGGCTACCTCAACTCTGATCACTTTACTGCCTATTCTTCCTCTTCCTATCCTTTAAGAGTTAGTGTTAGGTAGATTTCTGTTCTTAGTCCTTTTTCTTTTCACACCCCACACTCTTCCTGACTTGGATACTCTACCGGTATCACAACTCAACATGTCCAAAACTGCAACAATCACCTTTCCTCAAACATTACTCCCGCCTCCTCTCCTATAATCCCTATTTTGTTTAATGGCACCACTATCAGACCAATTACCCAAGCCAGAAATTTGGGAGTTGTATTCAAGTTGGTTTTTTTAATTTGTTTTTGTGGTTAGAAGCAAAAAGAAATCGACCCCAGACTGCATAATTTTTTTTACATAAGTGAGTATTGAAAGGATTCTGGGATATTTCACACACATAAAGGAAGAGCTGACATTGGAAGTAAAGGGACCAGGACATCCAGTCTCCTGGAGACTTCAGGAGATGATCTTTTTTTCCAGAGCCTAGCCACAAACACAATCCCTGGCTCTCTCTGTGTTCTAAGTTTCTTCTGTATTCCCAGGGGAAGAACTATATTGGCCCAACTAGAGTCATGTGTCACCTGCAGGTCAGTCAGCAATGGTCCAAAACTGGAAGGATTAATTTGCAACCCATAAAACCAACAAACAATTGGTACCACGATATAAAAATATTCCCTACAAATCAATATCCCCATTTCACACCACACCACCCACAAAAAAGAAAGAAAAGTGGGCACTATTTTCAAAGCAGGAAATAAGTATCACCAATAAGATACAAGAAGTTGCCCAATCTCAGTAGTAATCAAGAGATGCAAATTAATAAAACAAAGACTCATTTCACATTAATCAGAATTGAGAGCCCAAAAATAAAAACCCACATCTACGGACAACTAATTTTCAACAAGAGTGCCAAGACCATTCAATGAGGAAAAAATAATCTTTTCACAAATGACACCAAGACAACTGGATAGCCATATGCAAAAGAATGAAAGTTGGACCCTTACCTCACACTATACACTAAAAGTAACTTAAAATGTATGAGAAACTGGGCTTCCCTCATGGCACAGTGGTTAAGAATCCGCTTGCCAATGCAGGGGACATGGGTTTGAGCCCTGGTCCGGGAAGATCCCATATGCCGCTGAGCAACTAAGCCCACGCACCACAACTACTGAGCCTGTGCTCTAGAGCCTGCAAGCCACAACTACTGAGCCCACGTGCCACAACTACTGAGCCCGCACGACTAGAGCCCGTGCCCAGAGCAAGAGAAGCCACCGTAATGAGAAGCCCATGCACTGCAACAAAGAGTAGCCCCTGCTCGCCGCAACTAGAGAAAGCCCGCTAACAGCAACAAAGACCCAACGCAGCCAAAAATAAATAATTTTTTTTAAATGTATGAGAAACCTAAATATAAGAGCTAAAACTTTTAAATGCCTAGAAGAAAACATAGGATAAATCTTTATAACCTTGGATTTGGCAAAGGAATCTTAGATATGATACCAAAAGCATGAGTAACAAAAGAAAAATAGATAAATTGGACTTCATCAAAATTAAAAACTGTTTAGGCCACAGAAGTCTTAAAAAATTTAAGAAGACTGAAATCATATCAAGTGTCTTTTTTGAACACAACAGTATGTAACTAGAAATCAATTACAAGAAAAAAACTGGAAAATTAACAAATATGTGAAGATTAAACAACATGCTACTGAATAACCAATGCTCATTCTGGACATTTCACAAAAATGTAACTGTACAGTATGCAGGCTGTTGTGACTCTCTTCTTTCACTTGGGTAATGTTTTCAAGGTTCACCCATGTTATAAGATGTATCAGTTCATTTATTTTTATTGCCAAATAACATGCCATTGTATAGATATACCCATTTTATTTATCCATTCATCAGTTATTGGATACATTCGGATTGTTTCTACTTTGGGGATAATATAATTAATGCTGCTCTGAACATCTGTGTACAAGTTTTTGTGTGGATGTATGTTTTTATTTCTCTTGGGTATACACCTCGGAGTGCGACTGCTGGAGTCATACGGTAACTATGTTAGCTTTTTGAGAAACTGTCAAACTATTTTCCAAAGGAGGTACATCACTTCACAATATCACCCACAATATATGAGAGCTCCAATTATTCCACATCCTCAACAACTCTTATTTTCCATTTTTAAAATTATAGACAGACTAGTAGGTCTCTAATGGTGTTGTTTTTTAAAATAATTCTTGTTTCATAAAACGTTTCAGATTTTAAGTTGGTACCATTTTTCTGGAAGGCAATATGATCACATAACAAAAGCCTTAAAAATGGCGACACACTTTGATCTAGTGATTCCACTTTTAGAAATTTACCCTAAGTAAACCATGGGTATGTTTACCATATAAAGAATTAGCTACAAAGATATTTACCACTGTGTTTTTTCTGTAACTCACTCTTCTAAGCTAGATAAGATCTATTCAATTCCCCTTCCTACTTGCAGTGGCCTCCCTGTAACTTCTGGCTTCATTTCTGATTCTGCTGAACTCTCATTCTACTGTACAAACTGTTCCTTTATCAACACCTGGGTTTTGACTAAAACATAAGACATGGCTTTTCTTGATTTCCCCCAACAAAACACTGCCACGAGGTAGCTGTGTGCTGGGAAGATTCTGGGGTTAATGGGAGAAGGCTTACATTGGTGCATAACTTAAAAACAAATATGAAATACCCCTGTACTTTAAAAAATTCCCTCAGTCATTTCTGCCTACTCATGCTTCAGCCTTGGTCCTTAGTTTGTCCCCCTCTCTCCACACTCATCTTCCTATCCTCTTCATCTCCTCTCTGCTACCCCCCAAATTATTATTCATTTTTTTTCAAGGTACTTGTAGCTCTGTTTTTTTTCTTTCAATCCATTTCCTCAGGGCCACACTTTCCATCTAAAGAGGCCAATCAAGATGTTTATCCAAACAAAGACAATTGACAAAACAATAACTTTCCTTATCCTACTACATTTATAACAGAAAAATGCTGAACAAAACCTTCAGTCATTCAACAAATATTTTTCAAGTGCCTTCTATAAGCTAGGCATACTTCTTGGTGCTGGGGATTTTAAAAATGAACAAAACTGATGCAGTCATACCCTCAGGGAGTTTACCTACTAATGACAGGGAGGGAGGGAGAAAGGGAGGGAGGGAGGAATAATGTCAGAAGTAGAAAACAGCCAAGAAAACAGTGGGTGAAGTGCAGTGAGCAAGGCAGAGTGTAGAAATAAGGTTCCAGAAGTAGGTAAGTGCCAGATTACACAGTGCTCTATAGGCCATGTAATGATTTCGGATTTTATTCTAAGGATGGTTGGAGAGTTGTATTTGATTTCCACTAAAAAGAAAAGGATCTATCTAGTTAGTGATTACAGACTGTAAGGGGCAAAAGCAAAAAAAGGGAGACCAATTAATAAACTATGGCAGCATTACAAGAAAGATATGATGGCTTTGATTGTGTCCAGTAACAGAGATATGGTTAAATGAATCACAGTAAATTCATATAATGGAATATGATACAGCCATTATAAATGATGTCCATTATAAATGATATAAAAGAATACATAAGGACATAGAAAAATGTTTATATTAAATGTAAACAAAGCAGGTTATATAAAAGTAGACTATTATCTGAGTCATAAAATTTATTCATCCATGTATATAGTATGATGCTATTTTATAAAAAATATAATATGCATGAAATATTAAAGCTGGAAGACTTAGAGCTTACCTAGTCTACCAAAACCAGAAAAGCTTCAGAACTTAAAGCAGCAAGGATGAGAATAAAGACCTAATTCTCAAACTAACACTTACTCTTTATCACCCATGGTCTCTCCATTATATTGGCTCTCACAAACACTTATACTTCTGCTAGTTTGGCATTCAAATATGAAATTAGAACAGAATCTTTTCTTTTGTTCATATTATGTTATATATAATGTAAGTATGGTTAAATTTAGATTTTTAAAAATTAATCTACAATAGACAGAAACGCTGTCCAAATTTAAAAAGGCAGGAGAGAGGGATAATCTCAAAATAAGCCATAAATATATACATATATATATGCATACATATATTTGTAGAATTCTTCACATGAATCAAGTCACTGACTATAAATAAATATACTTCATGTCAGCACACATTATTAAAATATCTGTGGTCAGAGAATTTTTTTAATTCTAACAATGGTACACAGAATTTGTCAAGGAAATAACATTCCTGGACAGCAAAACACTGTTTCTGTGACACCAGTAACCATTTCTCCTTTGAATCTGCAGGTTTCCCTGGCTATGATTTTATTTTAGACCAAGGAGACCAGAGGCACCTTCTAGAAACCAAATAACCTAACCTAACCTCCTTTCTATGGTAATATAGCATAGCCCTTCACTATCTGACCTACAGAGAAAAACCTGCTGTTAATTAACCATTAATTACTTGAATACAGCCTGCATTATGTGGAAAAAATGTGTTACTTTCATCTTAATTTAAAAGACATCTGAGGTCCAAACTGGCAAGAAGATCTGCAGGGCTTAGAATGGTAAGAAAGGTACAAGATGAGAAAACGGGGGTTTCTCCCTGAAGCTTTTTGCAGAGCAGAGAATATAATTTTTAATTTGAGAGATTTTTGACTATTGTAAGTAGTTACCTGAATAGTGAAGAGTAAAATTCAGATGGGGTCTTATTGAATGCTAATCAAGTCTATTTGAAATTTAAGATCTTTGTGTTGTATTTGCTATAAATACATTAAAGTTATCTGAATTTGTGTACTAAATTAGATCAAATAGAAAACAGAAAAGATTTGTCACAGGTATAGAGTGCATGACCAATAAAATCAAGTTCAGCTATAAGAGAGAATGTTTATAAATATGGGGGAAAGTTGCCTCAATATTTTTATAATTTTATGTGCGTTATTTTTCACACCTTAAAGCTGCCCAAGTATAGAAAAATACAGGACTTCAATAACAGTTACCAGCATGATTTGCTTTTATTACCTTTATGTTCAAGACCCTTGTTTCCCCTTGTAGCATGTCAAATTGCCCCCAAAACCATATTATACAGCAGAGAAATGTTGTTCACACTTCACTGGCTATTGATTTACTTTATTTATTGGCACAAAATCAGCCTGAGATAAACATTTTGTCCCCCATTTCCACTACTGTAAGCAGTATACTTCATTGCAAGATAGGTAGGTCCAAATGTGCAGGGTCACAATTCGACATGGCTTCCTAATCAATGTGTGAAAAATTATCTAATGAATAATGGGTTGCACATTTCCACAAACAAATTAACCAGGGTGAGACTGAAACTAATGATTATATTTATCTAATGTAATTTCACATCTGTTACTAGTGATAGTAGTTTTTTCTCTTTCATCCATGGTGTCCTCAAAATTACAACTTAGCTTTTCAGCTACAGTTATAAGACCTCAGTTTAACTAGAAAATAGACAATTTTGTGGAATGTCTATTTTTTTCTTTGAATGCCAGCAGCCCTGAGGAATATGATGCCATTTTATAAAATGTGGGAATTCAGGTACTTCTTGATTATTACCTCTGTTGTGTTTAAGTACTGCCTGTGGGCTTCATTTCATAGCCTATGAGTCAAATCTCATCATGCAGTCTCATAAAGAGCAAAATGACCCTTTTCTACCACTGTTAAGACCATCCTTAATTTTATCTGTCCTTATAATAAAATAACATTTATCCTGATTTAAGATGTATAATTTTTAAAGTAGAAGCAGTTCCCAATTTAGGAAGCAAGTTATATCCTAAACATTTTATTTGGAACTCAGGGCACCTAAGGCTCCGGGGGAAGCCCACAGAAGCCTATCCCATCCATGTGTAAGTTCATCATAGAAGCTAGCCATAACTGGTGTTACATTTCCTATAGAAAAGAGCATTCACAGTTTAAACCAAAAACACCTGTCTTTCAGCTATGGTTTCCCACTCTCCTGCCACCTGCCAGGGAGTTTAGGGAGTCTCCTACTGTATCGTACTGATTCTGGCACCAATGGCTAGGGGAAGGGACCTAAAGGAGGGAGCTTGAGGTAAAAAGGTAATTTCACCTGCAAAGGAGGGGCTCTAGAAGCAGGAGTCATTTGTTGAAGTGTATACCAGGGATATTTCTTGGCCCTATGTTTGCTCCCTATCCAGACAGACCTCAGCCTAATTCTGAAACCAAATCCTCTAATTTTTTTTTTTGCGTTACGCGGGCCTCTCACTGTTGCGGCCTCTACCGTTGTGGAGCACAGGCTCCAGACACGCAGGCTCAGCGGTCATGGCCCACGGGCCCAGCCGCTCCACGGCATGTGGGATCTTCCCGGACCGGGGCACGAACCCGTGTCCCCTGCGTCGGCAGGTGGACTCTCAACCACTGCGCCACCAGGGAAGCCCCCAAATCCTCTAATTTTAATAAGAAGCTCCACTGATTTCTATTCCAAGATTTCGATTATTAGAAATTAAGACTCTGATTGAGAGGATCTGCAAATTCTACCACATAACATAATTCCATAATAAATTTTCACTTTTGTGGGGAACTCTTTGGTTAGGTTCACTACGAAGAAAAAGTAGAGAACTGAGAGACATCTTTTGATCCCTAGAATAAAAAACAGCCCTTAAGATTGCAGTTCTCAATGTTTGAGTTTTCAAACTTTCTTGGTCCCTTAAAAATTACTGAGGACCTCAAACAGCATTTGTTTACAAGTTATATCAAAAGCTGTGCTATTAGAAATTAAAACTGAAAAAAGTTTAAAATATTGATTCATTTTGAAACAAAAGTAAACCCACTGCATGTTAACATAAATAACATAGGTTATTAAAGATATAGCTGATCCTCAAACAGCATGAGGTTAGGGGCACTGACCCTCTGCACAGTCAAAAATCTGAGTATAACTTATAGTTGGCCCTCCAGATCCTCGGTTCCACATCTGAGGATTCAACCAACCATGGATAGTGTAGTACTATAGTATTTACTATTTTTTAAAATCTGCGTATAAAGGGACCCACATAGTTCAAACTCGTGTTGTTGAAGGGTCAACTGTAAATGTATTCCCTCCAAAAAAATTTAATGAAAAGACTGTCTTAATAGAAGATGGCTGAATTCTCATAAATGAGCCTGCCTTCAATTTGTCACGATATGTTGTTTTGACTGAAGTATACTTATAGAGAAAATTCAGCCCCAGACAGATATGCAGCTGGAAAAGAGGTTATTTTAATAGTCATTTTAGATAATTGTGGATATTCTGCTTTGATAAAAAACCGAAATGTGTCAAGTGATAGTTTCTTGGAGAATGGACTTGATGGCATGGGGTGGGAGGGCAAAGCTAGGGCGAAGTGAGAGTAGCATCGACATATATACACTACCAAATGTAAAATAGTTGGCTGGTGGGAAGCAGCAACATAGCAGGGAGATCGGCTCAGTGCTTTGCGATGACCTAGAGGGGTGGGATAGGGAGGATGGGAGGGAGGGTCAAGGGAAGGGGATATGGGGACACGTGTATGCATATGGCTGATTCGCTTTGTTGTGCAACAGAAACTAACATGGTATTGTGAAGCAATTATACTCCAATAAAGATCTATTTTAAAAAAATGTTAGTTGCAATACAGACTCTGAAACCATATCAATGAAATTTTCATACTTTCTTACATTAAAAATATACTGGTTTATCTTGCACTTTGGATGGATCTTCCAAGTTGCATGATTTTGTACCACCATGTATTGGTTATTTGGAAAACATTAGTTCACTAACTTACGTAGACCTTTCAAATGTTGACACATTTCATTATACAGTATTTAAAAAACACATATACCAATCTCATGAGAAAACTCTTTAAATACTGGGACACTGTCGGACTTCCCTGGTGGCACAGTGGTTAAGAATCCGCCTGCTAACGCAGGGGACACGGGTTCAATCCCTGGTCCGCGAAGATCCCACATGCCGCAGAGCAACAAAGCCCGTGTGCCACAACTACTGAGCACCCGCGCCACAACTACTGAAGCCCACGCGCCTAGAGCCCATGCTCCGCAATAAGAGAAGCCACCGCAATGAGAAGACCGCGCACCACAATGAAGACTAGCCCCTGCTCGCCACAACTAGAGAAAGTCCGCGCACAGCAACGAAGACCCAATGCAGCCAAAATAAATAAATTAATTAATTAATTAATTTTTAAAAATACTGGGACACTGTCAAGCTCACAGTGGCTAATATCAATACAAGTCTTCCAAACTTCTAGTTTTCACTTGAGAGGTCAAATTTTTATCACTGGTAACAAATACTTTCAGTTGTTTTCCTTGAAATATCACTTTGTTCATTTTTGAGAAAATATCTGTCAAACAGCCAACTCCAAATAGCCACAGTTTGTCAGTTGTTCTTGCAAGTAAAAATAGTATCCCATGAAAAAGGTAGCTAGATCAGCTCACAACTCAAACAATCGCACAAATGCTTTTCCTCAAGAACCACTGTACTTCGGTATGCAGGCAAAAGTGTTTTATGCACATTTCCCATTTCATCACCCAGAATATTAAAAAGACATTTATTCAAGAGTTGAGACAATTTTTATCGATCAAAATGTTCTTAAGTGAAACTTTTTTTCTTTTTTTTTTTTTTTTACTGTAAGAATATAATGACTACTAGTACAGTCTGGTGTCATTGTATTGATTCACTCTAAAACATGAATAGTTTTATCTACCATTGCTTTTGCGCCATCAGACCAAATGTCAACACAGTGAAAAAGGTTAATCACATCTTAGTCTTATGATGAAAATGGTTTTAACCTCCCAAACCTCCTAAAAGGGGACCCCCATATATCTGCAGACTACCTTTTGAGGACCACTGCTCTCAAGAGTCTACAAATCTATGTGTATGGAGGGAAGGTAGAGGTTGGGGGCAGAGTGACAAACTCCTTCTAAAAACAATCCAGAATTGAGGAAAATGTGTTCTCAATATAAATAAATGTTTAATTCATTTGCCTTTCCTTATAGCTTGACTGATTTTAAACAGTTAACTTCATTTAGTTTTCTAGTTTGCTTCTGGCCCTGATCTGAGACTGGCCTCAATGAGTAGTTTTTTGTTGTTGTTTTATAATTTTATTTATTTATTTATTTTTGGCTGCATTGGGTCTTCATTGATGAGTGCGGGCTTTCTCTAGTTGTGGTGAGCGGGGACTACTCTTTGTTGCGGTGCGCGGACTTCTCATTGCAGTGGCTTCTCTTGCTGCACAGCATGGGCTCTAGGTGCATGGGCTTCAGTAGTTGTGGCACACAGGCTCAGCAGTTGTGGCTCGCGGGCTCTAGAGCGCAGGCTCAGTAGTTGTGGCACACGGGCTTAGTTGCTCTGAGGCATGTAGGATCTTCCCGGACCAGGGCTCGAACCCGTGTCCCCTGCATTGGCAGGCAGATTCTTAACCACTGCGCCACCAGGGAATTCCCTCAATGAGTAGTTTTATCAAGAGTCAATACTTGGCAAACTATGAAATTCCATGGCTCTGCCTGCCCCAGCAAATAAATGCCTGTGAGGGCTAATGCCCCTTCAGTAATCTAAATAAAAAGGGAAGCCTCATGACCATCTGAATTTATACATCCCTTTATGTGTTTTGTCTACACCAGAATATAAGCTCCTTGAGACGAGGTACTTGTTTGATTCACGGCTTTATCCTCAGTTCCTAGAACAGTATCTGACTCATAATAAGCACTCAACAAATATTTATTGGATAAATGAAAGCAGTCCTTATGAGCCTACACAAGGAGTAAACTAGAAATAATATAATTCATCATTTTACAAACACAACCAGATGAGTGTTTCAATCTTCAAAATAATTAGAGAGACTACAATCATTTTCCAGTGATGCTGCAGCTGTTGCTCAGGATGTTTTTTGAACACCAGAGAGGAAGTGTTGGAAATGCACTGCAGCTGGATTCACAAAGACTTCGGCTAAAATCCTGGTTCCAGCAATAGCCACTGATATGAAACTGGGCAATGACTTAACCTGAGATTATCTTCTTAACTTAAAGCAGAGAGAGAAATAACTACCTCACAGAGGCATTGTGAGAATGGAATTAAATGAAACTACATTTGTGAAAGTATCTAACTCAGTGCCTAGCAAATAGGAAACGACAAGCAATGTATAAATGCTAGTGCATAGACATTTGGTACTGGGCTACCATACATCTATTCCTGCTTCCTTTGATAACTATATCCCAGGTTGTCTCTGCTGAATGCCCCACCCCAGTTCCCAGTCCCTATGTCTGGACAGAGCTTCAGACCTAGATTTATTAGCCTGAGCCTAGACAATCAGTGCATGATTTCCCTGAGCATAGTCACTTATATAAAATGACCACATATTTCAGTCAGAGGCAAGGAGACTCAAATTCTTTCTGGGAAATTTTGGGAAGAGCCTCTCTCTTTTCCACCTGGTTTGAACCTGGAAAAACTCAGACAGGAGCTGCTACAGGCAACCTAGAACCACAAGGAAGAATCTGACTGAGAATGTAACCCAAATAGCAGTGTCAGAGCTGAGAGATACAAAAGGAAGAACTAGGTTTTCCAAACAATGCTTGAGCTCCAATCAAGTAACATCTGAAGTCAATCTAGCCTTTAGAATTATATTTCAATAAATTGCCTTTTTTCCTTAGTTTGGGTTAAGTTTCCTGACATTAACAAGGAAAAATGCAGGCTGATGTAGTATTTTTTTCTGTTCCCTAAGGCCCAACCTAGATTTGCACAGACAATTATGGTTCAAATGCTAATGTTGCTGATGAAGGCTGAAGCATAATGCCAAAGTCTGTCCTTAGGTCTTTGGAACTCCCATGGCCTTAAGTAAGACACAGGTCCAGTTCTCAAAGCATATGGTTAATATTTAGATCGGGTATTCCTGAAAAAGAAATCACATAGTAATTCCAAACCTGGAAGTCTCCAGACCTTTAGAGACATGTAACTGTAGTAATGAGTGTCCTTAGCTATTACTAATACTTCTAAAAAGACTAAAACCTGTTGCACATGTTTCCTTAATGAAGTTAACTAAAAGATAAATTTATTTGCTCTTGGCAGGAATTATGTGTACTCTACGCAGTTAACAGTGGTTATCTCTTGCTAATCAGAAGCTCTTTTACTGTCACATACACAGCTAGCTAGGTAGCTATCCTTGACTGATTTTCCAAATGAGTAAATTATTTAATAAATGCTATATGATAGATAAAATCTTCCAAGACACAGGGTCCCATGGTGGGAAGAGGGGTGAAGGATAAAAAGGACTTTGGCACTTTGTGATGAAAAGAACAGAAACACTAATGTAACAGAATGTAAGAGGCTTGCCCTCTTTCTTTACAGCCATTGGGGGTGGGGATAGAGCATAATTCTTTTAAGTGTACGGTGGTTTTAAGGGCACTATGCTTCAGGGGCAAAGTACATTAAAATCACAATCTGACGGCATTTATAAATTCAACTTACTTAACAAATAACTGTGGAAGGCCTAAAATAGCACTGGAGAGTGAAAGGTATAGAAAAGAGCAAGACAAGTTCCTCAAGGAACTCAAGAGTCTAGTGGTTATGCTCACTTATTGCCCTGTAACATTCTCTCATGGCATGCTTCTTCCTCAGGCCTCTGAGTATAACTCAAGTGATGTCTTCTACATAGCCTAATACTAAAAAAAGTTAAGATTCTTATGCCAGCATATACTGCTGAAATTTGATAGAATAACCTGGGCTTGACCATGGATGAACTGAAATTACTGACCTACGTACTCAAACCTTACCAATCAGCTCAAATCACTCTTCTAAATAAGACACTAAAAATAATGGCCCTTGGTACATCTATACAATGGAATATTACCTAGCAATAAAAAGCAAGAGAATACTAATATATGCCACAATATGGATAAATCTCAAAACCTTTATGCTAAGTGAAATTAGCCAAATGCAAAGGTTACATACTACATGATTCCACTTATTTGATATTCTAGAAAAGATAAAATGTATAAGGACAATAAATAGATCAGGGATTGAGAGGAGAACTGACTAAAAGGGACATGAGGGTACTTTTGAAGATGACATAAATGTTCTGTATTTTGACTGTGGTGGTAGTTACAGGACTGTATATGTTTGTCAAAACTCAGAACTGTACATCTAAAAAGCGTGACTTTTACTACATAAAATTTCCTCTATGTATTATCTACCTACATATGAAAAAAAAAGGCCTTAAACAGTGTGTATCTGGTTATCACCCAAGGCAAGGGTAAATTCAACAAAGACGTTGTCAAAAAAGGGGTTCAAGCAAAACTCAAACACTGGAGTTCTGAAAGTTCCTAAGGGTGGCTAGGGGAAACGTTCCCTTTGAAATCAAAGGAATTATAAGTGAACGAAAAATGAGGCATGGAACTGATAACAGAGTGGGGATGGTATTATTGCCTAAAATATTTTTTTTATCAGAAGGAAAATTTTAGGATGAAATCTTGACACTTCACAGAATTTTAATTTTGCCAAGACATACTACCTGAGATGAACCCCAAACTAAACTGGGTTTGAAAGTTGGAAATCATTTTATTTTCCAACTGCTGGGAGTCAGTCAATTGCTGATTTCCAGGGGATGAAAATGATATAATGCTATTTTATCTTTTTAAAATCCTCATCAGAAAGAATTGCAAGCATGTCAATAAAGCAGAGAAACTGTGCATAATATTAATGTTTAATTTTTCATACAATTTAGATTGCAAGTTTAGGGGAATGTAGAGGGTGAAAGGAAGGCTTTTTATTATACTACAGATCCTTTCGTGTTTTTTTGTTTGTTTGTTTGTTTGTTTTTGCGGTACGCGGGCCTCTCACTGTTGTGGCCTCTCCCGTTGCGGAGCACAGGCTCCAGACGCGCAGGCTTAGCGGCCATGGCTCACGGGCCTAGCCGCTCCACGGCATGTGGGATCCTCCCGGACCGGGGCACGAACCCGTGTCCCCTGCATCGGCAGGCGGACCCTCAACCACTGCGCCACCAGGGAAGCCCCATGTTTTAATTCTTTACCATATGGATGTATTAGGTACTTAAAAAAAAATCTAGCCTCTCCAACTGGAGGAGCCACCTTTTACTTCCTAGATGAGCCACCAAAGACATGCTACTGACTAGAACTAGCCCTAAATAAAATGATGCAGATTGTCCTTGGGATCCTCATCCTACCTGTCTAACTTCGTTTCCCCCATGTTAGTACAAACTCGGTCTGCTCCTTACCACTGTCTACCCTAAGTTCTCAGAGTCTTTATTACTGACCCCCTTCTCCGTACCTGACATGCCCAAGGGTCCTCACCATAATTCACTTCTCTGCCACACTCTCTCTCCAAACTTCCCGAGGCAAAGGTTACATACATTCTTCATCCATTAGTATTGAATATTTGTTGTTGGTTTTTCCCCCTGGGAGTGGGAATATGGGCAGGGGGTGGGGTGGCTGTCCACCATCAATCCTGTTCCTATTTTTCCTATTTGGGGGAATCTATTTTGGATAGTCTGTGAGATATTTTGGTCTGAGGTGCCGAAGGGAACAGATCCTTCCTTTCTCTACTCTCTGAAAGGTAGAACTGTTCAGAACTCTTAAGTTTGGGAGAACTGACCCAAAGTCAAAAGTTCAGTTAGGATTGACTTATGGAGGAATGCAGTGAGAACTGCAGTATCCAGAGACGACAACATCTAGCTGGACAGACAGTTATGGCTGCCTACATTCTGGGGCCCTCTTGGTTCCTGCCCATTTTCCAAGCCTACTCCTCTAGCCTCCTATCATGTCTGTGAGCCTCCATTATCCTTCTAGGAAATCTTTTCACTTAAAACAGTAAGAAAGTTTTCTGTTTCTTATCATAAAACGCCTTGACTGATATACTTTCAACAAAAATTTGAGTACTATTATGAACAGGGAAGGATACAGAAGTATAAAATACAATCATTGTTCTCAAGGAGATTATAATCTAGTTTTAGAGACATAAAGAACTAAAACATATGTTAATGAAGGGTATAGTCAGAGGACAAGAAAAGAAGTCAATGATTTGGAGTAGTCAGGGAATGCTACATAATATGGCTCTCCCAGGTAGAAATTACCATATGTGCCCTCCCAAGTAGAATTCATTACTCTTTACAACTGTCCTTTTTTATTTACTGTTATAGTTAGCTGTTTATATACCAGTCTGTCCTAGAGTCTCCCATAGTCTCCCTGTCTCTGAGTTTCTCAAAGAGAGATTTTATGAGACTAACCAGTGCCAGAAAAACTCATTCATCCATTAATTCCACACACAGTGCTAGAAACTGGTCATAAGTACGATAGGAGCCGATTTTCAAGGTGTTTGGATAAGGATAAGAGAGAAGAAAAGGAACAACAGTATAAGAAAAATGGATAAAGGTTTCCTATAGGGGAGTAGTAGGAAATAAAATTGGTAAAATACACTGCAGACATTATTCTGGGCATTGAAGACCATGCTAAACATCAGGAAGGGTGGCAAACTCAAAATGGCTACAGAAACAAATAGGAAGTGCAAATGAGTGAAGTGAGCTGATAAAAGCAATAGAATCATGCTAACTGGGGTGAGGCTATGCTTTGCCTGAAAGTATTCAAATTAAAAACAAAAACAAAAAGCACTTTGCAGTCACAAAATAAAGTCTGCAGACCACAGCCTTCTGCTAAGGCCACAGAAAAGTTTCTGAGTAAGAAGGAAGCAGGATCAGAAAGATATATTAAGAAGAAAAACCAAGTAGTAGTGCAGATGGAGAGAAAGCCAAAAAGCTCAGGACAAGCAAGAAGGAATAAGGCTCTGAATTAGGATAAGAGCAATATTCATCAATGGATGAAACAGTCAGATAAAAAGTTAATAAGGAACTAAACAATGAAGGTAAGGTTGTCACCACTTGAACCCATTGATCAATTACAGCATCACTAAAAGTGAGAGAATAGAGGATGTGATAAATGCTACAAAGAAAAATTCCACAGGACTTAATTTACTGGATATGAGACAGAGGAGAGAAGAGAATAGGAGTTAATGATTACCCCCGTATTTCAAGCCTTATAGCTAGAGCAGTAATGACAATACTGACAGAGATAAGGAAACCAAGAGGGAGAACCAGTTTTCAAAGGGGCCACTAGAAACAGCTATGGTGCAGTGATAAGAACATCAGACTGGATAGGTATTCTGACAGCTGTACCACCACTTAGCTGCATAACCTTGAACAAACACAACCTCCTGGACTCCATGTCTCTTCTTAAAAATGAGATTAATTAGATAGATAGAAAGGGTAGAAGGATGTGAGCTCATCCCCTTCTTAAGAAAAAAACAAAATCCCAACTAACTGCTGAACAACCCTCGACAAAAAAACACTGGAACCTACCAAAAAAGATACCCTACATCCAAAGAAGATGCCACAACGAGCTGATAGGAGGGGCACAATGGTGATAAAATCAAATCCCATACTCACCAGGTGGGTGACCCTCAAACTGGAAAACAATTATACCACGGAAGTTATCCCACAGGAGTGAAAGTTCTGAGCTCCACGTCAGGCTTCCCAGCCTGTGGGCTCGGCAACAGGAGGAGGAGTCCCCAGAGATCAAACCTTTGAAGGCCAGCAGGGTTTCATCACAGGACTTCCACAGGACTGGGAGAAACAGAAACTCCACTCTTGGAGGGCGCACACAGTCTCATGTGCACCAGGACCCGGGGAGAAAAAAGCAGTGACCCCAAGAGACAATGTGCCAGATCTACCTGCTAGTATTGGAGGGTCTCCTGCAGAGGTGGGGGGCGGCTGTGGCTCACTGCAGGGACAAAGACACTGGCAACAGCAGTCCTGGGAAGCACCCATTGGCATGAGCCCTCCCAGAGGCCGCCATTAGACCCACCAAACAGCCTGTAGGCCCCGTGCTGGGTCACCTCAGGCCAAACAACCAAGAGGGCAGGAACACAGCCCCACCCATCTGCAGACAAGCGGATTAAACTCTCTCTGAGCAGGCCCTGCCCACCAGAGGGACAAGCCCCAGCTCCACCCACCAATGAGCAGAAAAATGAGATTAAATTAGATGCTCTATATGACTCTTCCAGATCTGACACTCCAAGATAAGTTTGGTTTAAATGTGTTTAAAATGTAAAAGAATACTAAGGGGGAAAATGTTTCCTATGGATTTTTTAATGACATGAATTTCTTTAACAATATACACATATATGAAGAAAATATATAAAACTAACAATGCTTAATTTTAAGTAGCATATAAATGAATTTTTAAATGCTTTTTGATTTCGTATATATTTTAAGGTTTCAAATTATTTTTATCTAGATTCTCCAATTCTCCTTCCCTTCTCACTTAAATGCACTCCAACCATGCTTTTGCCCATTTAAAACTTCATGAAACCACTTTTTCAAAGAAAATTATGGTGAAATACAAATAACAAAATTTACCATCTTAACCATTTTTAAGTGTACAGTTCAGCAGCATTAAGTATATTCACATTGTTGGGACTTCCCTGGTGGCGCAGAGGTTAAGAATCGGCCTGCCAATGCAGGGGACACGGGTTTGATCCCTGGTCTGGGAAGCTCCCATGTGCTGTGGAGCAACTAAGCCCATGCATCACAACTACTGAGCCTGCACTCTAGAGCCTGTGTGCCACAACTACTAAGTCCTCGTGCCACAACTACTGAAGCCCACATGCCTAGAGCCTGTGCTCTGCAACAAGAGAAGCCACTGCAATGAGAAGCCCACACACCACAACAGAGACCCAACACAGCCAAAAAAAAAAAAAAAGTATTGTTGTGCTACCATCACCACCATCCACCCACAGAACTCTTTTCATCTTGCAAAGCTGAAACCCAATACCCATTTAATAGTAACTTCCATTCTTCTCAGAGCCCTGGTAACCACCATTCTATTGGGTTGGCCAAAAAGTGCCTTCATTTCTGGGGTGGTTTTTTTTAAAATATTTATTTATTTTTAGTTGCGTTAGGTCTTAATTGCCGCACACAGGCTTTCTCTAGTTGCGGCGAGTGGGGGCTACTCTTCATTGCGGTGCGCAGGCTTCTCATTGCAATGGCTTCTCTTGTTGCAGAGCACGGGATCTAGGTGCGCAGCCTTCAGTAGTTGTGGCACATGGGCTCAGTAGTTGTGGCTCATGGGTCCTAGAGCACAGGCTCAGTAGTTGTGGCACATGGGCTTAGCTGCTCCACGGCATGTGGGATCTTCCCAGACCAGGGATCGAGCCCATGTTCCCTGCATTGCCAGGTGGATTCTTAACCACTACGCCACCAAGGAAGTCCCCTTCGATTTTTAAGTAAAAATGAAAGACACATTTTTCATTTTCACCAAGAACTTTATTGAACAACGTATTTACCCTTTAGTTCTACCACCTTCTGCCATTTTTTCAGGCAACTTCATAATTCCATCCTCCCAAAACATTTTATCTTTTTGAGCAAACAACTGTTCCAGGTGCCTTTTACAGTCTTCCAGGGAATGGAAATTTTTTCCATTAAGAGAATTATATAAAGACCGAAATAAATGGAAATCCGAAGGTGCAATGTCTGATGAATACAGAGGATGAATCAGAACTTCCCAGCCAAGCTGTAACAGTTTTTGCCTGGTCATCAAAGAAACATGCGGTCTTGCGTTATACTGATGGAAGATTATGCGTTTTCTGTTGACTAATTCTGGACACTTTTCATCGAGTGCTGCTTTCAGTTGGTCTAACTGGGAGCAGTACTTGTTGGAATTAATCGTATGGTTTTCCAGAAGGAGGGAAATAATAGAGGACTCCCTTCCAATCCCACTATATACACAACATCACCTTCTTTGGATGAGGACCGGCCTTTGGTGTGGTTGGTGGTGGTTCATTTCGCTTGCCCCATGATCTCTTCCATTCCACATTATTGTACAGTATCCATTTTTCATTGCTCATCACAATTTGTTTTAAAAACGGAACGTTTTCATTATTTTTAAGTAGAGAATTTCATACAGAAATATGGTCAAGGTTTTTTTCACTTAACTTACGTGGAACCCAAACATCAAAGCGATTAACATAACCAAGCTGGTACAAATGATTTTCAATGCCCGATATGGATATTTTGAGTATGTCGGCTCTATCCCGCGTGGTATAACATTGATTGTTCTTAATTAATGTCTCGGTTTGATTGCTATCAACTTCAACTGTTCTACCTGACCGTGGAGCATCATCCAGTGAGAAATCTCCAGCACAAAACTTCGCAAACACCTTTTGACATGTTCCATCAGTCACAGCACCTTCTCCATGCACTGCACAAATCTTTTTGCATTTCAGTTGTGTTTTTACCTTTCTTGAAATAATAAATCACAATACGCCAAAAATTTTCCTTTTTTTCTTCCATCTTCAATATTAAAATGGCTACACAAAAATTCACCAACTTTAATGTCTTTTTTTTAATGCACACTGGTATGACAGTTGTCACATACAATCTAACAAAATTGTTTTGAATGAAGTTAAAGACAACTAAGCGCTACTAGAGCCATCTTATGGAGAAAACCGAACGAACCTTTTAGCCAACCCAATACTTTCTATATCTATGAATCTGACTACTCTAGGTACCTAACATAAGTGAAATCATACAGTACTAGTCCTTCTGTGACTGGCTTATTCCACTTAGCATAATGTTCTCAAGGTTCATCCAAGATGTAGCAAGTATCAGAATTTCCTTCCTCTTAAAACCTAAATAATATTCCATTGTATGTATATACCACATTCTATTTATCCATTCATTCATCAACGGACACAAAAGATTGCTTCCATCTTCTGTCTACTGCAAATAATGCTGCTATGAACATGAGTAAACAGACATCTCCTCAAGTCCCTACTTTCAACTCCTTTGGGTATATATTCAGAAAAGGAATTGCTGGACCATTCAGTAATGTTTTTGAGGAATTACTGTACTGTTTTCCATAGCAGCTGTACCATTTCACATTCTCAACTACAGTATACAAGGTTCCAATTTTTCCACATCCTGGCCAATACTTGTTATTTTGTTTTGTTTTTTACATAGTAGCCATCGTGATGGGTATGAGGTGGTATCTCACTATGGTTCTGATTTGTATTTCCATAATGATTAGTGTTCTCTATGGTTTTATCAAAAGAACATATGAGGGCTTCCCTGGTGGCGCAGCGGTTGAGAGTCTGCCTGCCAATGCAGGGGACACGGGTTCATGCCCCGG
Organism: Pseudorca crassidens; assembly: GCF_039906515.1. Taxonomy (NCBI): domain Eukaryota; kingdom Metazoa; phylum Chordata; class Mammalia; order Artiodactyla; family Delphinidae; genus Pseudorca; species Pseudorca crassidens. The sequence goes on from NC_090298.1 coordinate 61,467,812, forward strand.
TCTGGGAAGATCCCACATGCTACAGTGCGGCTAGGCCCGTAAGCCATGGCCGCTGTTGCACGTCCGGAGCCTGTGCTCCGCAATGGGAGAGGCCACAACAGTGAGAGGCCCGCGTACCACAAAAACAAAAACAAAAAAAACACACACAAAAAAAGAACATATGAGCCAACATAAAGAGCTCCTACTGGCCAAAGATCGGATACTCTGAGCATCAAAATATATATAAATACAACTGATTAAAAAACACTGAATATATAAACCTGAAGTTCATAATGATACTAAAAAAAAATCTCATTGAACACTACTGGAAACAACTAGGGCATACATGACTTATTCTGAAGACTGACAGTTAAAAGGCAAAAAAATTAGGCATTTATCTTGCCTTTTCTGTAAAAATATATTTTAGGATAACCAAATAACTGTAGTTGATGAAGGAATTCCAGCTCATAAATGTGCGAAGAATGACAGAATTAGGAAATCACCATTTTGTAAGCCCTGGTGAACTAATTGCTTCAGGCAATATTCATAAATGGACAAAATCATTAGATAAAACGTTGATGGGGAACTGTACAATGGAGGTCAGGCTGTCACCACCTGAACCCACTGGTCAACCACTGCATTACTGAAAGACAAGTAAACACTGTGTGCCTCCTGGTATGATCCAATATGAAGCATACAGCACCACCTATGAAATATTCATGCCCTAAAAAATTGAACCTAAATCTGATTAAGCCTCTACAGCTGCACTAATATGACAACCACTAGCTACATGTAGCTAAATTTAAAAAGTAAAATTGAAAATTCTCAATCGCAAATGCTCAAAAGCCACATGCAGCCATTAGAAAGTGCAGGTACAGGACAGTTCCATCACTGAATAAGTTCTATTGTATAAAGATGCTCTGGAGCTAAATTCCATTTACAAGAAACATGGAGAGGGAGAGGGATAAATGACACTAGAACAAAGCAAAAAGACAAGACACAGGGCATTCTACAGAACAGTAAGTGGATGGCAGGGGAAAAAGAGAGAGGAGAAAACTACTTTAGATTTTAAGACTTAAGGTATGAAATGCCCAGAAAAAGACAATTTATACAAAAAGAAAGCAGTGGTTTCCTGGGGCTGGAAGTTGAAGGAGTGAATGACTACAAATGGTCTAGAAGAAATTTTGGGGGGTGTGGAAATACTCTAAACCTGGTTCGTGGTGATGGTTGCCCAACTCTATAAAATCACTAAATATTACTGAATTGTTAAAAAGAAGTAAATAGAGCCAACTATAATGTATAGACCTTGTTTGGACCTGATTCTAACAAACTAACTCTAGAAAGACATTTTTCAGATAGTCAAATGTGATCATATACTAGATGATACAAAAAATTACTTAAAACTTTTTTTGGTGTAAATGGCTTACCTGTTCGTATTTTTAGAGATGCATATTTAAATATGTGCAATGCTTGAAATATGCTTTAATATACAAAACACAGTAAAAAGATGAAGAATGAATGAAGCAGATGGAATAAAAATCTTAATTATTATATCTGGGTGATGGATATATGGGAGTTCACTGTTCTCTCTACATTTGTATATGTTTGAAATTTTTTATAATTTAAAAACATTAAATTCTACAGTAACACCCTTTCACAGTCAATGCTATATAAACCAAGTCAATGATGAGTTTGTGATTCCCCAATATTGTCAGCAATGAAGATACCAGATTATCATTTTAATAAGTTTCAGTTTTAAAATTAAGTCCCCATAGTAAAAACTAATTGGTTACCTTTAAATCACCATTTAAAACTTCAAAAAAATGTTTAAACATACTCTGTTTTGGGGGGGGGTAGGAGGAGGAACTGGATATATATACTTTTTTTTTCTATTAGCTCAGTTGAATCTCCTCTCTTTATGCACTTGACACTGCCCAGGTCATGAAATAAATCCATCAGGATTCTTAGTGACAACCCTGTGATAAATATGCCTGGCCCCAGTGCAATGTATTCAAGCCTTTTCAACAGCTTTTCCTTTGTGCATATCTGCAGGCTTTTTATGCACATCTGCATACAGAATCCACAACCATGATCTGCATTATAATTAATGTAACAGCACATCTGACCAGGTCCACAGGGTTTGATGTATAACTGTTTTTGAGATCTGCAGGGAACTGAAGAAACTCTGGGGAGAAAGTATAGCTAATTTCAGATCAGGCACTGGATAAACAGTAAGTGGTAAGACAGTCGTTTTCCTCAAACAGCTATGACATAGCTGGAGGAGAATCTCAGTGTGTATATAACTGCTTCAAATCATAGTTGATATACTCCTGAACCCTCACTACATCCCTCATATACCCACTCTAAATGACCAAAGTATAGCCCCAAATTTACATATGGATCCAATTTAAAACCTTATCTAAAAGGCCTCTTTGGGGACTTCCCTGGTGGTGCAGTGGATAAGACTCCATGCTCCCAATGCAGGGGGCCTGGGTTCAACCCTGGTCAGGGAACTAGATCCCACATGCATGCCACAACTAAGAGTTTGCATGCCGCAACTAAGAAGTCCACATGCTGCAACTAAAAAAAAAAAAAAAGAAGGATCCCACGTGCTGCAATGAAGACCCGGAGCGGCCAAAATATATCTTTAAAAAATCCTCTTTCTCTCTCTCTCATCTACACACACACACACACACACACACACACACACACACACACACACACACACACCCCTACACATTCATACATCAAATCTTAATAGTGCTTAACTGGGTGATGGGGCTACAGAATCAGGCATTCAAATATATTTTGAATGAATAAATATGTGTTTATACTTAACAATTCTTACAATAAACAGGTAATATTTATCATCAGAAAATGACTATAATACTATAGTCATCAAACCTATAAGTAGGAAGATATAACCCAATATGAAAAATACACAGAAGCAGAATACAAAATATCATCTATTTTTTTTGGTCACAAATATTAAAAAACTAAATGCACACATGTAAGTAATGAAAGGCATCACAAACCAATGAAAATAATCAGACGGAGGAAGAGATAATAAGTGGATTTCATTCATGTTGAGTTGCATTAATGTTTGTATACAAATAAAGCTTTAGAAAAACAAAATAACGTTGAAGAGCAATGAGCTCTAAATGATAGAGCATAGGAATAATCTCATAAAACTTGAATGTTGGGAGCAGATGACTATCCTATACCAGCAGCATAAGAAGGATAAGGAGACTGAAAAGAACTCAAGTTGTGTGCTGTGGGGGAAAGGTGTAACTAGAATTGAGAAATCTACGACTGAGGGAAAGAGGGAAAAGAGTGAGTTTGTAAATGAGAAGAAGAGACCTAATGCAGGTCAATGTTAATATTTAATCAGTAAAAGACTTAAGATTGTTCCAAGGCTGTTAGGTGAGAGGCCAGAAAGGCTCAACATTGCTTTCTAGGTGTGACCCATTCCTGAGATTAGCATCAATTACACTTAATTCACCTGGATAGCTTCAGCGACTGAAACAGCGGTTCTCAAACTTCAAAATGAGATTCCTAAACCCCAACCCTAGAGACTGAGAAATGATGATTTAAAAAAACAAAAAAAAAACCCTGCTTTAAATGTCTGGGATAGGAAAAAGAATAAAGATGCCCTGATACTCCTTATGGATAAAATCTGTCTTCTATTTAATAAAGACGGCTAAGCAAGTTTTTTGATAACTTGGGAAACCCTAGCACCTCTGACCACAGCCTCTAATCTTTCCATAGATTTTAGGAAAGGAAGGGGAATAGAAAAGCTGTCTTTAAACATGTGCAGACCTGTCAAGTAATAAAGGATGCAGACTTGTTTTGTGGGACATGAAGGATAATCCCTACAGGGGATGTTCTTAGTTTGATATAAGAATGCTTTAGAAGAAATGGGATCCATAAAAGGTGGTGAGTTTCCTGTCTCTTGGAGATGTTGAAGATGATGTTAAATGACCATTGGTCATTCACATAATCTGTGTGAATAATTTAACCAGCAATAATAAGATTAAATGACTAGGGACTGACCTTCCTGCCTTGATACAGCCTACCTAACATCTAGTAGACTTTACCACTGTCACAAAAGAGAACTCGAAGTTCATTTAGAAGTATTTTATTGGACGTATAACTGCTTCAGTGACTCATGATAATTAGATAAGCAGCTCACATCAATATGATTTTTCACTTTTATGCTGAAAATCATTTGACTCCTCTCTCACTTTTCCATACCTAAAATCAAAGTCAGTGTGGTGTTTTCTCCTCATTACCACCTCAGTGTTATTTATTCAACAAATATTTTTTGCCACTTAGTAAGTGTCAGGAACCATGCATTCAGGCCAGGAAATAGCTAAACTAATCATCAATACACACAGGTTAAGAGGCAAAAGTCCTGGATCTGATTCTTGGCAAACCCAGGTTTCACTATCTCAACCTACCCTATGCTCCAAGTCATACTTTCCTGTATTACACTCAATGAAGCTTCCATTTTCCTTCCTCTCCCGACTCCAATTACCTGAGGTAATTGGGCAACATGTCCAGCTGTTGCTTCTCTCCAGCCTTGACCCCAACTCCACGTGTCCCTAAGACAGAAGAAATTTGGGGGCAGGAGCATGCGTACTGCCTGTCTAGAAGAAACAAGAGGATTACCATAGGGAAGGAAGAAGGAAACTCAGGGCAGAATATTACACAATAAAAATGGACTCTGGGGATTTCAAAGCCGAGAAATTAAGGAAGAGAAAGAGGCGAGGGGTTTTTTTTTTCAAGGGACAGGTGAGGGAAGAGGACTTCTTTAAAGCCAGGAGACAGGTAAATGACTGAAGTGACACTGGAGCTCAGGGTTTCACCTAAGAGAAGCCAACAATGTAGAAGGTGCCTCTGTGTACTTAGAAGCTTTTAGGCAGTCAATCTCTAAGGGAATCTGTAAAATCTTGGCAACTCTAAAAAAACTGATGTTTGAAGATGGGATACTGAGGGAGGGAGAAAATTACAACTGATACTTTTGTCGTCATCTTCTTATTGGGAAATAAGTCCAACAAAGAGTATATATGCCATTTGAAGAATAACTTAAAAAACACCTGTGTTCCTGCCTCCCAAACGAAGACTATTTTTCTTTACTCCTTTTTCTCCAACTCCTGGAGCAGCCCTAAAAAACTAAAGTAGATTTATCTGGGGGGCCAGTCTCAGGTGTGGTATAACTTCCTTAAATTGCAGAATGCCCAGGGGAAACGATCTCCAACAACATGCTCATTTGTCTCCTAATGCTTAAGTTTTTTTAGATGGATTAAGATAAAGACATTTTTTCTACAATAAAATTAAAGGGTTTTGAATGAATGAATTAGCATATTGCTTTAATCTAGTCAGTCAAAATGTAAATGTTACCAGCTAATTTCCTATTCTGAATGGGGAAAAGGATTTGAAAGACAAGGTCCTGACTCTAAAAGTATCAGAGGAGGGAAGAAGGCCAAAGGTTCCCAAAAAGCTCAACATACTTTACCAGTTTCCCCCGGACTTGAATTATTTGCCTTCATCCATACATAAAAAAAGGTTATGAACAGAGATACTTCCTGGCCTATGTACATTTGCTCACCTGAACAGTTCTAGGCTGCCCATTCTTTTCATTCTCTCATGTGGTTATAAACACGAGGCATTTCCTTGGCAATTGAATAAATATGCTGACACTGTATCACACTAGCTTCTAAGTAGTTGTCCAGTTGCATTGCTAACTTTACATAAGACACTAGCACTATCTGAATCCAATCAATCCAACCAAAACAACACAGAGTGCTTCCTATAGGAGACTATGTCTTGGTTGTCTTTTTTCTCACTTCTCCTTTTCAATTAAGTGCATAGGATAACCATACTTTATTGGATGATATACAAACCCCATGGCACTAATGATTTAAGGACAGGGATGAGGATTCCTTTGCACAGCCATATTTGTCTATAGAAAGTTAAATTCTTGCATGTTCCAATCTTCCTTTCCCACTCTGGAAAATAATTCCACTGCAGCCCCAACCTCTTCCCTGGTCCTATTACAAGGAGGTTACTGTCAGTGGCAGTACTCTTCAGCAGAACACTGAGATTTTTGTGCTTACCTTTTCACTCCCTTTAACACAATGCTGACTTGACTCAGATTCAGATCCCCTCCTGCCAGATAAAAGGGCAATACCTTTAAAAGAAACAGATTAGACAAAAACCAGCCTAGGACTCTGATTAACAGGTATTTTTAAATTGACTTGCCCCACACCCGTCAGCCATACAGAGTTATAACATTATGTATTAGAAATGGTTAGCACTGGGAAAGAACTTCAGATATTATAGGAGGAATCAGAACCACACAGCTGTTAAGTGACTGGACCAAGACCATACAGTCAGATATTGGCTGACCAAGGATTACAACTATGTTTTCCAAACCACGCTGCATTTCTTCAAGGTCCCCAACTATAACAGAGTAGGAACAGGACAAAGATTGTTATTCTGTAACTCAAAGAGAAAAAAAAAAAAAAAAAAAACTATCTCCCTGAGAAGCAGCAATCTCCTAACGAGCAACCCCTACCAGAACCTGACGGTCCTCCTTTGGAGTTCTTCTGCCTAAGGAGAAAATTCTCATCATAACTCTTCAAACCTGAAATGTCTCATGGCATACAACCAGTTCTCAGAGAAGCCACTAAGTTTAAAATGAAAATGAAGCTCTTAAGTCTTCCAACAGGGAAATTTAAGATGGCTGGTTTCCTGGCAAGCATGTGATCCTCCCTCTATTGTAGGAAACAATCCAGTCACTGGAGTTTCTAAGAGTGGCATATTAACTCTTCCAATATACCTGAGCATCATTTACTAAATTATCTTTTTGAAGATGCTACGTGGTTCCCCAGTTCTTTGGAAAAGGTAATTAGCCTCCCATGGGTGACTAGTTTACTCCAAGTGAGCAATGAGCTCACCATAGGATGAGCATGGTCTCTTTTGGTGGCAATGAATATATTATTTTGCTTGTTGTCAGGAGTAATTCATTTATTTTTCACCTTAATGTAAGCCCTTTAATATATGATATTTTAAAAGTGCTAACTACTCCCTGAGATATAACAGACAAGTAGCAAGTGCAATAAGTTGGGAGCCTTAACACCAACACATCTGAAATTCAACTTAATAAACATCTACTGAGCACCTACTATGTGCCAGAGTCTATGCTAGGTGTTGGGGAATTATATTGCTACAACTTATCCAATTAGAGAGTATCAGTGATACTCCAATAACACTATATAAGATTATGAATGGCTACTAATATGAGTATGGCAGATGGTCCACCATGACTTGTCCTGGTCATTAGAGGCCTGAATCTGATCAATGGCTTCAAATTTAAGAAGGCAAGTGAATAATTTAGTAATAATATAAACATACCAAACATAGTTTACTGATTTAAAAATAAGAGTCACAGGAAAGGTCAAAACAATTCCACTAAAGCGGACAAAAAAATCCTAAGGATGACACTGCTATCCTCTAAGGCCCAGTTCCTTCAGGAAGCCTTGCCCAGAAATTCTATCCCCAATGAGTTCCTTCTTCTTTGAATTTCCACTTCATTTATGATATGGATCACAGTACTTAACACTTGATCAAACCATTAAAAGCTGCCTTGTATATTTTTCTTTTCAAAATATATTTGTCTTGTCCCCTTAATTACATGGTAGCTTCCTCAAGAGCCTGGACATCATCAATTTCTCTAGCACCCCCACCTCCATGCCTTGCCAATAAGCACACACAAAAAAACAGTTGTTGACTTATAAGTATGAAAAACGCGTCAAATAAGGGAACTAGAGGTGTTTATCATAGGGAAAATAAGATCGTGGCAGAGATATTTTCTACTCACTGACTATCCATGTGCTCCCCTACATTTGCCAGCCCTCTTGCAATTACAGGAAGCCACCTAAGTATTTCTTGTTTATTGAACCTTGAGCCCAAGTTTCTGGGCCAATGCATTAGAGTCAATTCACACCTTCCAGTTCTTTCTTTTCCTTCCCCAAAGATGATGGAAACCCCACAATTAAGTGGTCAAGCCGCAAAATGAAAACAGCTTGGATCACTGAGTCACACATGAAGGGAAGGTGTCCAGGAGAATCACTTCACTTACAGTGGAATCTGTGTAAGCAAGAAACAAAGCTTGGTTATGTTAAGCCAGAGAGAAGAGGTTTATCTGGTACCGCAGCATAGCCTGGTGTTATACTGACTGATATACTAAAAAAAGACTAAAAAGAAAAATCATTTTAGCACTAAGAGGTGTAATATAAAGTCCCCACTGAGGCAAGACTATAGAAGGAAGAGCATGAGGCCAACTAGGCTCAATAAAAGGAAGTACTTCTTGGCAGTTGGGCCAATAATAGAGGTTTTGTGTTCAACCAGAATCTGTCAGTCCCCTTGGTGAGAAATAAAAAAGGAACAACCGTGGTCAGGGAATTTGAATGAGGTGACTTCAAAGATCCCTTCAAATGTTAAGATTTTATAATTCTATGATTGAGGGTTTCTAATATGTGAAGAACAGGAAAATGGGAAATAGCTTATCTTGTGTTGTGACTACTTAATATTATATAGAAGCAACATCAAAAGACCTCCCATAAAATCTTGCAGGGACAGACAAGAAACACATCTGAAGGGCCAAGGGATTCAAGGATCCTCTCCCTTGTGAACAGTCAAACCATCCTCTCTCCATGTACAATGCCATCTACCTCAAAGAACTCCCAGAGCTAGTTCCCAAGTTTCTTACCATCTCAGCCCAGAGATCATATCACAAGGAGACAATTCCATTGATAAAGATTGCTCACACAATAAAGAGCCTTCTCAGTGGCACACTAGAACTATCTTGAATTAACCACTAAAGAGAGGGTAAAGTTCAGAAGGAAATGAGTGTTTCTAGACTCTTGAAACCATGTTTAATTTTAATGCAGTTATCATGTCCCATCAAAAAGCATCTGTCCTGTTGAAATTACAAGGGTGGATTGTTAAACTTCTAAGTAAGGTAAGTTATTTAGTTTCTTCCCTTAAGAATAAGAGCAGCATCTACATGTTACATACACAATATTATTGCTAAAAGATCTGAAGACCACCTTAAAAGAATGATCTCTCCCACTTACTAGGTATGTGACATTGGGCAAGTTATTTAACCTCTATGAGTCTCAATTTCTTCATCTGTAAAATACAGATTACAATATCTACTTCATAAAGATGCCATGATGATGTAATGAGATAATGTTCTCTACAAACTGAAAAATGGGGTTCAAATGTAACATACTGGAGGAAAAGTAATAAATACCATCAGAAAACGTTATTTCTGAAATCAGTGTTGGAGTAGCTGCCTAACTAGGCAGACTAAGCATGTGATAACTAATAAAGCAAGGGCAGCAAAAAGAGAGACCAATTCAGCTTCACTGAACTCATTCAGAATTCTGCAATTAGAAAATCTAGAAAGAACTTATTTAATTTCAGTATACCTATGTTTTGTGTTTTACAATTTAGTATTTCTAATTTCATAAGAATCACATATAATCTTTTCACTACTAAGGGCTTCTAGGGGTTCTTAACCAGACATTGTTTGGGTTCATCTTAAATAGATTCAATAAGGACTGTGAATAAAAGCATGTAAAGTCCTGTGATATTTCAATGAAAGATATAAAGAACATATTCTACATGTGTCATGTGGGTTAATTATATATTTCCTGGTACTTGTGAATTACTTCAACTTAGAATTAAGAAGAATTGTGGCAGCAGGAGCAACTGCAGCAAGTGTATCTCAAATCCAAGGTGGCTTTAAAGATGGAAACTTGAATATACGGGATATTTGACCATGTGGATGGAAGATGCAGCTTAACTGCACAAACAACTAATTATGCCCCCTTAAAGACTGATTATGACATCGTCAAAATCAAAAGAGGGCCCTCTGTGTAGCTCATGCCTGAAATTCCTTAAAAGCGTTTTCTAGTAAGTCTTATAAATCCATGCATTGTTTTGATAGAGCATGCATGAGGAAAAGCGAAAAGCATTGTTCTCTCTGTAATGATCACATGTAAATAGGCCATGGTTCCCGTACCAAATGCTCTGCACTGATGAGAGTTAGCACAGAGCCAGGCAGGGGGTGCCCGCCTTTGTTGCTGCTTTCATTTTAAAAATGAATCATAATTTCTGCATTGGATACGAAGATGGGTTTACAGCTATTAGCCATCATATTACTAATTTAGAAAATACATGCCCAATCACTTGTGTTCTTTCAATTCCTTATGAACACAGCTGCAACCCACATTAAAAGCGAGGGTGAATGGATATTCTTCAGATGAGATATTTGGGCTGAATTATTAGGGTAGCCTGTACTACAAAATTACTAATAAACATTGCTTCTGGCTCAATTTAGCCTGAAGTCAGTGAACCTAGCCAATGGTGACAAATCAAAAACTCCGAAAGGCCCGATGAATGAATCTAACTAATCAAGGAAGCCTGTAGGAAGTAGATGCCAGGATTAATGAGCCAGTAGTTTCACTATGCCATGCTGTTACTTCTTCACATAAATGCCCTCAGATGAGATTACCTTTATGTCATGAAAGGGAGAAAAGAAAGGTTACATTCTTTCAACTGACAGGTTAACTACTGCCATTACTAGAAGACACATCTTTGTGGGCTAACTTTTTTCTTTATCCTAAAAATTAATATGTAAAGTCCACAACACAAATTAAAAACATTTTCAGTTTCAGGGTAAGCAGTCATTGACAACATCAAACATAAACTGCCCCAAAGTTAGAACTTCCTCTATATTTTCCATTTACGACTACCTTGATTTACCCAAATTGCTCTGCATCCTATTTTCTATTCAATACCTAACATCATCTTTAGTAGGTTAAATTCCTATAACCTATTTCTTCCACCATCAACAAAAGGTAAACTAAGTGCAACATCACTATGACATCCTTTGCATTCCATGTATGATATTTAGTACCAATATTGAGGAGAAAATAAAGATACAAGGATGAAAATGTGTACTCAAATAAATCAATCATATAGTTACATCATAATAGACTTTGACTTTTTCTAGCTAGCATGTGGTGGTGACAGTATTCAATGCCAAAAAGACTACTCAGCAAAAAGCACAATTCATTAGATGCAGGACATCTAACATGTTGTACTTACCTACCCTGTATTCTGATATTATTCATCATTATTGTCTTTATTACCTTATTACCTTATTAAATGTAATTATTTTTATGACTTTAATAGTTTTGAGTCAGAATTGCTGCTGATAAGGAGTAAAAAAATAATATGAAGCATCACTCTGTTGCTATTTTTTTTCTCCCTCAAAATACAGAAATCTTTCAGGCTTGTGATTGTGATTCTCACTGCTTTTTATCTTTGCTAAACTGTCAACCTTAACAATTTAGACCAGGTTGCCTTCCCTTATGCTAATGGCATATATGACATTAAAATGTTCAGAATTCTTAATACAAAAATCTATTGCCATAGAAACAAATATTATTCCAGAGTCAGGTCAAGTGAAAAACTCTGTACACTTTCATTATAATATTGATAAATAACCACTATATTATGAAATATAAGTATCTTTGAAAGCATCTATCACTTCAGTTGATTTGCAACTTCTCATCAGTGTTCTGAGTTGGCCCATTTTTTTTAAATGAAAGATCCCATTTCCCTTGCCTTTCAGAAATACGATTTTTAAAGATCCCACTCAGCATCCTTTATTGCATTCCTACATCATAAAGTTATGTTTTATAGCAGCATAAAAAAGCTGTAAAATTAGCATCCTTGTAAACAACCTTCCATGCTCACTGGTGAAGCAATCTGTGATTTGTACTGATCTCTTAAATGGGACTTGAGATTACACTTTCCACAATTTCAAGTTTTTAAAAAAAAGAGCACTAATCTAAGCCAAGGGAGAATATGACAAAATGTAAAAACAAGGAAAAGTATTTTTCATCTACAGATATTTTAGAAATTTGGTTATTATGCTGCCAAATTAAAATCTAGGGTGAGTTCTAAAACATAGAAATGTTCCATTTTTATATGAAATCCCAAATGAGCCTGTTTTTATCCTCTTTAATATTTTAACATTATATTAAATATACCCTTAGAAAATGAACTGAAATATTCTGTGAACCCACTCACCAATTTTATTGAATATCTCTAATTAAAATTCCTAAGGTAACATGAACAAATGATTTTTCATTATCATAGAAAATCATGCGTTTTTGTCCTCACCTTCCAGGAGATTCCACTGTGTTCTCTTAGTTTAGTAACAATTACAACAGTTCCTTATACAGTTGAGTAACAATTACAACAGCTCCCAATGGTATGAAATGGTATTCTAGGACAAGGGTGTTTTTAGGGCTTCCATTCTGTGGCAACCAATTGAGAAATCTTCCCATGGGAAAAGGTACATTCTAATACCTATAATAACCATTAAATTTCACACCACAAGATTGATTTTGGTTAGCCTTCCAAAGAAAGCCCGTGATACCGACTCGCCTCCAAGTTTAAAACACACCTGCAACCTTCCAGCTCATTCTACGGAAAAAAAAAAAAAAAGCCATTTTTCACTACCACTTAGTTTGAACTGAGCACGTGGCTAAATTTGAGGTTAGCTCGACTCAAAGTTGGACCCTGAGAAAACCAGAGCAGTTTCGCAGGGGAAAGCCTGAGAAGCTCCGACCCGCATCCAGGTCGCCCTGGACACCCTTCTCCCGCCATGCCGTTTGCCCCCACTTGGATCCGCCGAAGCAAAGGGGCCGGGCCGCCTCTTTCGGACGGCCTCGAGGCCTAGGCGCCAAGGGAGGAGCCCCGGGCCTCTCTCGTCCACAGCGTACCTGGGGTCACACGCGGCTCTGGGCGACGCCAGACGGCAGAGCTCCCGGTCTCCACGCTTCCTTCACGGTGGTCCTTCCGGACGCAGCCCGGCGAGGGTTGCCGTCAGCTCCTTTGTCCGAGGGAAACAGTTCACGCCAGAAGCATATCAACTCTCGCGCCCTGCGTTTGGTACGGGAAGCTCCGCCTGTAGGCCCATCTCGGGCTCGGGAGGCACTGGGGTCGACCCGAAGCCTCGCGAGGCCTCGAACTCGCGTGAGGAAATCACTGCGCGGCTTTTCACTTCCGGCCTGCGGGCCGCGCGACTCCAAACCGGGCCTGAGGTGCCGGACGCCGTGTGGGTGCGTGCTGCCTAGGCTGCTGGGCAACCAGGGAACTGAACCCAAGCCTACTGAAAAGCGGACGCGTCCCAAAAGTGGGGATCCTGCCGACTGAGCGCGAGTTGAGAACCTCCTGGAAGAGTTCTCTTCCCTTCCCCCACCACGAGACCCTTCCGCCATTCCAAGTCACACCAAAACCCATTATTCTCCATATCACATACTGAAAATGATTTTATTTTATCCATTTACATTTAAGTTGATATAAACTTGTCCGGAAACGTCAAATAATATGCTTTATATTAGCTCAAACATTTATTAAGAAAACCAGATTCCATAAATAAGCACAGACAATAAGTTAAAACATATCACAAATTGACCAGTATGTAACAAGAATGCTTTATCTACACAAAACATCCTATTTCACATGTTTGTTCATTCTTCGAAAGCGCTTCTGTTCTCTGGGTTTGGATTTGACCAGCACATGCAGAAAGAGCTGATTGTGTTTTCTCTGTACAAAGTTGCAGGGTTGTAGATGTCCGAGTGCACCCATCGGCGGCCAGCAAGGGCCGGGGCGGGGGGTGGGGGGGGTGGCCGAGGGGCACGAGGAACGACAGGACGACCACAAAACAACCAAGGGCACAGAGCAGCGAGGAAGGAGAAACGGAAAAAGGAAGCAAACAAACCCCAGTCCTGAAGGATCCAGAAAAGATATGTGGCTTGTTTTTACAAAAGGAAAATTTTCTTACGTTTATTTTAATCTTCCTTATAAAGACTTATCAAAATTGGTAAGATCACCTCTTCATCACATGACTGCTTTAGTCTACTCCAGCCACCCAATCCACTGTTATGTTCCTCCTGAGAAGCCTTCCCTCAATACCCGCACACAGTTGTGCTTAAGAAAATAAAAGAAAGATAAAATAAAAGCGTTCTTTTGCAAGCCAGTACAGGGCTGCATGGATGTGACTGGGTACACAGGGCAAGGAACGGGTGGTGGGAGAGGAAAGAAAGAAAGGAGTTCGGAGCAAGAATACAAGGATAAATCAAATTGTAATCTGTTGGGTCCTCAGATGAGGCGGTTGGTAGTAGATGCTTGTCCTCCTTTAAGACAAAAATCCCTAACATTGTGCTGTCCCTTGAACACGTCCGTGTGTGACCTAGGTGCACTGTGTATGTGTGTGTGCGCGCGTGTGTGTAGTGTCTGAGAGTGAGCGAGAGTGCGAGTGTGTGTGTTTCTGCCCACAAACCAGTCCATTGGTGTCTGATTTCAGATCCTGAGTCTACTCCCTGGTAAGTAAAATGACGGGAAGGATGCTCTTTGCAGGGCGCGGGAGGAGGGGCGTGAGGTGCGGGCAAAGAAGGGACCGGACGGGAGGTGGTGGGCGAGGGGGCCGCAGGCGTCGTGTAGAAGGTGTGGATGGGAATGCAGCCAGTCAGAAGGCCGTGAGGAGGGCGCGAGCACGAAGAGTGCGAGCGGCAAGGCCGGGGGTAGCGGGAAAGGGTGGGGTGAGGCGCTAGAGACCGGGAGGAGGGAGGAGCTGCGTGAGACGGGGAGGAGGTCTTTGGGGAGGCTGGGGAGAGCGAAATCAGGCGGAGGGGTGGCCTCGCGGTCTGGGGCTTGGGGTGAGCCCGGGAGAGTGGAGGACAAGGGAAAGGACCAAGCGAGAGGTGGCAGAGGCCTGGAGAGAGAAGGAGCTGGGGGCCGGGGCCAGGGGCGGGGCGCCCGGGCGCTAGCCGCTAGGGCCTCGGGGCGGACCTGGGGGCGGTGCCGGGGGCGGAGCGGGCCGGGCGCGGCTGCATTAAGTGAAGCTCATGGAGACTGTGTGCTCTAGCGCCTTGCGGCGGAGGGAGGCGATGCTCGTGCCCCGCCACACGTCGCTGCTGTCCGGGGAGCTGCAGAGCTGGGGCGAGCCGGAGACATTGCTGGGGCCGGGGAGGGAGGCGGGCACCATGCCGGGAAAGGCAGGCTGGTAGAGGTGCGACTGCAGCCCCGCGCCGTTGGAGCCCGCCAAGCTGTTGGACAGGCCCATGGAGTTGGGCGGCGGACCGGCCGCCAGGCTGCACTGGGACAGCGACTGTGCCATGGCTTGCTGCCTGCCCAGCGCCGGCGGTAGCGGCAGCTGCGACACTCCCGGCATGGCGGCTGCCGCCCAGCGGGTGTCGTTGGCATGGAAAGAGCACAGGCTGTCGCCCATGGCGGCGGCGGCGGCGGCGGCGGCCGACGGGAACTGAGGCAGGCCTGGCGTGGGCAGCAGCGTCCCCGGCGCACGGAACACGTTGGTGGTCTTCTTGCGCTTCTTCCACTTAGCTCGCCGGTTCTGGAACCAGACCTGAAGCGGGCAGGGCGGGAGACACACAGGGCGCTGTTAGCCGGCGGGCGGGCCAGGAGGGGCGGGGGCTTGAGCCCTAGAAACCCGCGTCAGGTCCACCCACTCAGCTCCAGGCCGAACAAGTGCCATCGGCCCGGCACGCCTCCCGCACCCAGCCGGTGACCCTGGTTTTCCACCAGCTGGAATCAACCGGCGCCCCTTGCATCCACCGGGCGCCAGCTCCCGGGGTCCTGAGTGATCGTGCCCCGGAGCGCTTACACACGGTGCAAACATACACCATGCGCAGTATTCACCACGCCCCTGCACGCTGGCACCTTCTGTTCCCTGCTTAGATGCACAGGTCTGCAGGCAGGCATGTGTCAAGGCTGGACCCACAGGTGTACAAATGAAGATAAACTTGCGTACCCATGTGGCTTAATAGCGTGCCTTATAACAATGATGGGGTATAGAATTTTCTGAAACGCTGTAACTTTGGAAATTGATGAAGGGCCGTGGATGACATAGCCAGTTCCAAAATCGAAAGACAAAGGAGAACCCCTAACGCCATGGATGACAGAGCAGAGAGGTTAATATAGTGATCCGTGTGGGAAAGCGAGCGCCACTGAGTTACAGTGTTGTTTGGGTCGCCACCGTGACTTCTGATTCGTAACGACTGGTACTGCTGCCACAAATCCGTGCCTTGTTCTCAAGCCCCTCTAAGGGTACCTTTATCTGGGCTGTGCAAGTGTGCTGGAACCTGCTGCCGGAGCCCTAAGCCTCAGGGCCTTCAAATCTATTATTTTCAGGAACTTACTGAGGATCCCAAATAACAAGGCCTCCAATTCCCTCAGCCCCACCCCACCCCTCGTTTCATCTAGAAACTAAAAGCAAATTTTCTGATCACTACAAACTAAAAGAAGTCAAGTGTAAAACTCACAATAGGTATGAATCAAATTTAATTTTGCTTAAACAAACCCAGATGTCTTTTTAAAGGAGATGTGTTTTATAAAGTATACTCCAAAGTGAGCCTATTAGTTCTTTCTTAACAGTGACCCTGGAAGTTCAGACCTTACCAGACAAATTTGTCTATGAATGTCAAATTCACCACCACAGGGGAAGGAAGGGTTCTTCCTGAAATATATCAAGTAAACTGCCTGACCAAGATAACATCCCTTTGCCCCATATTTAAATTTGATCTTTTTATTTAAAAAAAATGCCAGCATGCCCACTTGGCAGGCTTACAGTTTAACAGTAGTCAGTTGGAGGCTTACTATGCATAAATATAAATGATGTGGGACACAGCTCAGGTACTGATTGAATTTTCTCATAATTTGGCCAATGCAATTTGACCACCATATTCATGGCCAAAAGATAATGCGTTAATCCAAGCTATTCAGTGTTTATTCCGCAAACTAAAGCATCATGAGTATGAGTACCTGACCGCCTTTCCCGGTAAACCGGCTATGCACAATGGTTTGTTCACACCCGTGCACTCTCTATTTACCCATGTGAACGGCATTGCAATCTAGAATCCTCTCCCGCTTTTGGGCTGGCCCTGGCCTTTCTACCCCATCGCCCACCACCTTATCTTTCTCTGGTTTCTACCCCACTTCCCATGTTTCCGCCTACTCCAGTGTCCGGATTGGGTAAAGATGTTGGGTCCTTTCCCTGCTAAAGCCCCTTGAGCTGGTGGCGCGGCGGATTAATGAGGCAGCAGAACCCTAGGTGGAGGCTGGGATCAAGGCGGCAGGCCGCGGATTGAGCTGTTAGCGGCCTTCTGCGGAGAGCAGCCCGCAGGAGCCCAGGAAAGCATAGCGAGGAGACCTGCTGCCAGAGGTCGCTTTGCATTACCCATCCAAGGCTGGACCGGATGGAGCCCTAGACAAGGGACGGTGTCTGTGTCCAGACGGTCCCCACACCTCACACTCCGCACCCGGATACATTTTTAAAGATATCTATGAATACCGGTTCCTAGCACCCTGCTAATGTCAGTGAATCCCGAAATGTTTGAATGTTTGGGGCGGGCACGGGGTGGGGGACTGGGGAAAAAAGCAGAAGAAAGGGGGGAGAAATTGCCCCGAAGAATCTCAGTAAAAAACACGCCTGCCAGAAAGGTTTCTGAATCTCAGGCCCAAGCGGAAAAGAACAGCTGTTGAAGAACTAAATATTATAGAAATAATCGAAAAATCGTGCTCAATTATGTTTGAGGGTTAGTAGTCAAATAATGGCTACAAAATTTTTTATGTTTCATGGCTTACTGGGGTTGGGAAAAAAACCTGCATGGGGTCTGAGCACCTCCGTTCCAAGCTATGATGCATATGTTTTAAAAATGTGAATGTTTCCACTTGAAAACTAGAGCATGACAGATTAAAATGCAGGTAAAACCTAAGGGAGATTTTGAGAATACAGAGATGACAACTCCAGGAAATATATTAACCGCAGCCATGGCCAACTTTGTACTCAGTTTGAAATGCAGCTCTTCTCAGAAAATGCTTAATACAACAGTGAGAATCTAATGGAGGTTGGAATTTAAAAATCCACTTTCATGATATCTGCTGTTACAGTAATATAGACATACTGTAAATGTATTTTAAAATATATAGCCCGTTTAATTCCCCACCTATAAATGGCTCAGAAATAGAGAAAGAGAGGGAGAAAGAGAGAATATTACTTTTTTCCCCCTCGAAGCAAATGCTTTATGAAGATCTCATTGGAATCCAGCAAATGATTAATGTGAAGATTTGGGAGGAAATCTGGGGAGCTGTATTAAAGCCCAGATCTCAGGTTCATTTCGATCAGCCAGCCGTGAACTCTGGGCCGAATTCATTACACTTTAATAGTGCTGGGAGAGGAAGAAAATGCAATTTCTCATTCCATTAGAAAACTAGAAAATACTCTTGGCTTGTCCCCCTATTAAGATGTGGCAGGTGACAGGGCCATTCTGGGGGACACGGTCAATGGAATTACAGCACATTATTTTTGTTCGTATAAAATATTGAAAGGCAAGACTGGCTGTGCAGAAGTTATTTCACTGATTTGGTTTTTATGTAAATAAAATATTGAAAGTTAATTAATCCATGCTAGAGACTAATGATTATGCTTATTATATTGCATTTGATCACGTAATTTGCATGATTCTCGCATTGCTGCTTAATAAGCCATTCCAGGTTATAAATAATTCTGAAATTGGTTTCTAATAATGGCATGCTATAAAAGGAATGGTTTTATTATACTAGCCAGAAAAGAGGAGCGATATCAGACATGGAATTGGCCTCCGTGTGAGTAGAGGTGCTTTAATAAATACTTAAAAGTATGATATATGCCAGATATAGATAAAAATAAGTATTTGAGATCATTTAGTCTAGAATCAAAAAGTATCTTTAAAAACATACAATTGCAATAAATTAAATGTTTAGATCATTTTTAATCAGTGCAGTGGCCCCATGTACTGAAAAGAATGTGTGGCAATCTGTTAACTATAAAGAAAACTATGAAGTACTCATCATATAAGAACATAAACCAATTACTATTTAATTTGAATTTGGTCAAGGAGCAACGATACAATGAATTGTGAAGTAAATACATTTTACATAAATTATTTTTGCATTACATTACATAATGTTAATCATTTTGAAATGTTAATTAAGAAGGTTATGTTGATCTGATTACTTTTTAAACTATGGAACATTATTTTTAAAAATATTGAAATTGCCATTCTATTAAATTGTTCCTATCAGCAGCATCAAGCTATTATCTTTGGTTGAACATTATGTTAGAACAATTAAAGTACTTTGTATCTATTCTTCTTGATTATTCTTCTGTGTACTTCTTGAAAATAACTGTTTCTATTACATAGTTTGTGTTTTATTTCATTTACAACTTTTTATATTAAAAGAATCACTGCCATTAACCTTTGGAAGACCTAATAAAGTTTAATAGACCTCATTTTCTTTTTTCACAAAGTCAGTTGTCCAATTATATTTTATTTGTGGTTCTAAGTTCTATTTTAATTCCAACTAATTACTAGTAAGCAGGTTAAGCAATAGCATTTTAGTCTTTAAAATAAAAATTATTATATAGCATTTCTCTTGAGTGACAAAAAATTTATGAGTTTTGAACCGACAGGATTTTAACAAGCCAGTACTATTATGAACGGTAATGGAAATATTGAAATTGTATATTTCTGTTAAGATTTGAACTCAATTTCAAAAGATTTAAAAGAGGTGTGAGGTAAAAAAAAAAATTAAGAGCACTAGTAATATATTTCTGCACAATGCAATTAACATGCCTTTGTTGCTTAATTTCAATGGCCCATGATTCAGGGCTTCCAGAGTTCACTAAGGAAACCACCCAGACTTACACTGAGTAAAAATGTTAATCTATATTATACCCTGAATATTACTATATTAATTTGACCACTTTAAGTCCCTAATGACATTTTTTTCTATTTAAAACAGAAGCATATGCTATTTTTCCAGGTTAGACTATCTTTAAAAAGCAGAACGGAGACAGAAAAACTCAACACCGTGATTAAGGACACTCTTGTCTCTTCTTAGATCAAATGTAAAGTAACTGAGATCTTTAAACTTTGATGTTTAAAATTTGTAAAGTGAAGATAGTTAAAATTTGTAAAAGCAGCTAGAGCTGAGATCAACACCCAGGGTAAGGAACAGAAAATACCACGTCCAAGACAGGAAAGGAAGGTTTCAGAACCCTGGATAGCTCAAGACTAAGCGCGCGCCTTGGACTTTCACCTCCAGCACCTGTACATAAAATATTTGACATAATGTTTTCATTCTTCTAAAAAGCAGAAAAAATCCGAGATGCATTGGACTTATACTTTTATTCCCCGATTTTCAAAAAACTTACAGGTGTGGTTTTCTAAGTCACATGTAACTTACAACTTGGATCGGGGTTGGATGAGAACAAGGGGTCAGTAATGATTTTGTCTACTGCCGGTCAATCTTTCCTGCCCCAAATGTCCTTTCTTCAAATCGGGGATCTACAAGAAAGCCCTCTTTCCTCCCCACTCCCCAAGTTACCTTAGGGAAAACCAGGACTCATAGTCTGTGGGGGATCGCTCCAGCCTCTCCCAGCGCATTGGTAGGCCGCCAAGTTCAAAGCCTTTGTAAAAGGCTAGGGGTGTTTTGCCTGAGAGCGGTAGGAGTGTGATAAGCAGGAGAATAAAGCTACACCGTAAAACCCAGGTGTAGATCTTTTATGAAATGTGCCCATTTCGCCTTGTTTACTCCTTTTTCATGTTTTCTGTATAATTGTTGCATTCTCCCATTTATCCAGACTCTTAACACAAACTCATTAGGGGGTAATGAAATGCTTGTCAGTTACGAGAGCTGGAGTGTAATCGCGTGCTGGACTTAGCCGCCTGGGAGACACAGAAGGTGGGAGACCCGGAGGTTCCCTTCTCAGGAGGAAGGAAGAGACCTAGTAATTGAACGACGCCGGCTTCGCTTTTGAGGAGTTTCTGCGGGGATGTGGCTATACTGGCAGGAGATGGGGGCACTGTCTGTCCATCGATGGGGCCAGTTTGCGGGCAGAGGAGCTAATTTGACCCAGGAAAGCATAGGTAGAGGAAGCGCAGCCCAGGATCCCTGCAAGGGAAGGAAAGACCCTGCTTCCTTTGCCCAAGTCCACCCGCCCCCTCCTTGTCTTCTGCCCTGGTGCCCAAGCCCAGCGTACCTGCACTCGGGACTCCGTCAGCCCGATACGGAGCGCCAGCTCCTCGCGCATGAAGATGTCGGGGTAGTGAGTCTTGGCGAAGCTCCTCTCCAACTCGTTGAGCTGCGCCGGGGTGAAGCGCGTCCGGTGGCGCTTCTGCTTCTGTTGGCCCTGCTGCTGACCTGCTTGGCTGGGGTTCGGGCCACCTTGGGGCCCCGGCTGCTTGTCCGGGTCCTTTGAGCTCACCGCCAGAGAGGCCGGCGTAGAGCCCACTGTGGTGATGTCCTCCCCGGGCAGCAGAGTGGCTCCCTCGACTGGGTCGGAGTTGGGCGCTAGGTCCCCCGGATGGCCCCCGGGGTCGGAGCCCCCCACGCCCAGCCTACACTTCACCGCCTCCCGGTGGCCCAGAAGCTCGGCAGCATCTTTCATACCTGAGGAGGCAAAAGGATGGTGGTCACTACTGTCCTGGCCATGCCAGGAGGGACTGTTCTCCCCGCGCGGTCCTTTTTCAGCCCCATCCTCGGCTCCCTCTGAGCCCGCGGTCGCCCTACGGAGCAATCTCCCGGGATGCTCAGCTGGGTTCCCCAGGATTTGGACAGCCAGGCTGTAATACCGTCTCCCGGCCCTTTCCCCTCTCTCCGCCGCGGGGTCCCATAGTAAACATAGTAAACAGCACATGCTTTCTTCTCTCCCACAATGAAACACTCCCAGTCCCGGCAATGAAACATGCCTCGGAGTCCCTTTCATGAACCGTACCCCTGGTGCCCCAGCAACCCGAGAGCATATCCTTCGACCAGGAGGGAAAAAAGAAAAGAAAAGAAAAGAAAGAAGAAAAATTAAACGATTCCTTCGTTGCTGCCCCACCTGCGCTCAGGCAGCCTGACGAACTCTACCTCCGGCCCTCAGTTGATTCCGTCTCACTTTCTCGGAAGATGAATTAGTCTCCAAGCTTTCCACCTCCCGAAATCAACCCAAATCAGCTCCGCCTCCCCCTCAAATCTGAGAAAGTGTTTGGAAAATGGAGTCACATCCATCACCAAAGATTCCCAAACCGGAAACCCTGAGCCCAGTAACCCAGACAGCTTTAAGGAAACTCAAGTAAACTCTCTAGACATAAGAGTGAATCAAGCTTTAGAGAATTCAACTTTTCTTTCCGGAGAAATAAAAGGCGCATTCCTCTCGGCCACTGGCAATGACGAGTCCCTTTGCAGGCCGGATGCCCGTGAGGATGAATCTGGCTTTTCTCCTTTCTCAATGAGCACACTTAGCAAATCCGCTTCTACTGCAGCGGCTTCTCCTTCAAGATCGATTTTTACAAATTCAACCATACTCAGACGAGGAAGAGAGAAAGAGGTAGTGGGGAGAGAGGAAGAGAGGGAAAAAGAGAAGAAAGAAATCTCAAATTAACGCAAATAGGAGGTGAAAAGAGAGAAAGAAAAATGCCTCCAAACAAATTATCACGGGCTAGGTCGTTCCCTTAAAAAAAATAATAAGGGGGAGGGGGAAAGAGAAAATAAGAAAAACAAAAAGTAACAACATTTCCCATCTCCTCTGGATCTACATATTCCGTAGATTTTTTAAAAAGACGATGTTAAATCAAATTAAACTTTAATGCAGCACAATTACTTTTAAAGAAATTAGTCCATTTAGGGCACATTAAGGTAAAATAAGGAACAAATTGACAATTTCCTGCCGGTGCTTCTCCTGGCTGCCTGGGCGAGAGACGCGCACTCACCTAGCCTGGCGTCCAGGAGGTCGGCGTGAGACAGCATCGCGCACCGCTCCAGGGTGAAAGCTGTTCCCCCCCAAATTTTAGCGGTTTTAAGTTATTTAAAATAGATATAAGCTATAAGCTATACGATATAGATATATATAGATCACCTAAATGAAAGAAAATTCGGTTTGTGGTTAAAAAGGGGGCTTCTTGCATTATAATGTCCTTTAGAGAGACGGGGAGGTGCTTAACAGTTGAATGAACCCGTGAGCAGCTCGGCGAGGGGACCAATCAGGAGGGCAGCCTGCAAATGTCAGCGCCCGGAGAGTCCCCCACTCCGCCCGCCCGCCCGCGCCCGCCCGAGGAGGCGGCGGCAGCGGCAGCCCTGGCGGCTCCAGCCCCGAGCAGCTGCTAAAGCAGCGGCGGCCGCCTTGCCCTCGCCCTGGGCTTCTCGGCCCGACCTCCGATAGTTCTTCCCAGGGATTTCCTCCAGGCACACCTTTCCTTCTCCTTGTTCCGCCCTGCTCGCTCCAAAGGCGCAGCTCTGTCTCTTTGAGCTAGGGTCTTCCTGGGAAAGAGGCAGGGCAGGGGACAGAGCAGGGCATGACCCCCTGGTGACCCGAGAGTAGCCCCCACCAGCGCGCTGGGCAACACTGGCCTGCCGCTGGCGCAGGCCTGCCGATCCCGAGCACAACAAGGGCACGCCGCGCCCTCCAGACCGCGCCTAGACTTCGCTGCCGCCCAGCAGGCCTGCGCCTAGGGTCGAGACGCCCTGGCTGGGACCCCGGGCCTACAGAGTCCCAGCCCCGCCGGCAGGGCCTAGAGAGCAAAACAGCAGTCGACTCCCCCGGCGCTGCCAGGCCCCGACGTCTGCTTCAAGGACCCGTGCGCGGTGCCGATTCTTGCACTTTGCACGTTTCGAGCCCGGCTTCTGCTGCTCCGCCTGGCCCACGCTTGCATCCTGGCCCACAGCCCGCTCCTTTGGTCAAAGTTTCTGAGTTCAGCTCGGCTTCCAACTCCACCTTAGGCTGTAAATAAAGTTAAATGCTCTTTATTTTCCTCTCGAATGTGTTAAACTACTTGAACAATTTAAAGTGCTTTGCACAAGTGAAGCGAACCATTTCTAATGTTCTGATTTTTCAGAGCCAGCCAACAACAAAGTTTAGATTAGTAATATATTTCTAACCAGAGTAATTTTCAAGATCATTAGGCATTTATGTAATTAGTGCCAAATCTATAAGCTTTTATTACGATTATTAGAGTAAAATCAGTATAAATTTGTACTAATTTACTACTGTTTAGACTTGGCTGTCAAGACCGGAGGTTCTTATTGTAAATGATAACTAAGGAAATTAAGTGCAAAATTCTGTACCATTTCTGATCTGCTCCTAAACAATCCGTTTCAATTGTATTTGTAACAGAACATAATGCCCTTTTAAAGTTATTTGACTTCTATTTTTATTTGCAACACAAGAAAAATGCCCTCTTCCCAGGCACAATGAAAACTGATGTTTACTACTCTCAACTTGATTAACATTGATTTTTAATTCGAGAGTGATGCAATTAAGATTAGTCATTTAGTGCAAATAAAGCTTCCACAAAAGGGTGGCCCTATGAAGTCTGTTTTAAATAATACCGAGCAAATGGCTTTTTTTGTTCGCCGTCCAATTGACTTACACAAAACATTGGAAATGCTGCCTGAGAGCAGATGCGAGAGGAAGTGTGTGTGTGTGTGTGTGTGTGTGTGTCCTTAGCTATGTGTATGTGACAGGGACCGAGCAAGGAGACAAAGGAGGCGGCAAGCCGAACTCTGGGGCAGTTTCCCTTCCTCTTCTCTCCTGCAGCCCACTCCCCTCCTCCCATGCACACACACACGTGCGCGCGCGCGCGCACATCCACACACACGTGTGAGTGTCGGGAATCAGCCACAGCCGTTCCTTCCGAGCAGCGGAGACCGCTTCCGCCGAAGCTGCGCGCTTGGCCGAGCTTCAGCGGCCGCCGAAGCTGCTGCAAAAGCGGTCTAAGTGGGACGGGGGCTGCGGTTCGGCGGAGTCCGAGCGGCGGCGGCGGCTAGTTTGGGAGCCTTGAGGGTGTTCGGCAAGCTCCTAGTGTCCTAGCGAGAAAGGCTTTGCTTGGGAGGAGAATACCTAGACCTAAAGCAGATAGAGTCCCTCCAATAAAAGCTTTCCTTTCCCCAAACAAAGCCCCAAATCTAGAAGCTACGGCTCGCGGTGAGCGCTGCACGAGGCAGGATAGCGGCCCTGGGCGGGGCGGCGTGCTCCCTGGACGTGGTTCCAGAACGCGCACCCGGCTGCAAGTTCCCGGGGACTCGAAGGGGATTTGTGCCCACCGTGGTGGGGCTTGGGGGTATCTAAGACCAGAACGCAGGGGCAGAGGTGGGGAGAAGTGTCAGAGTTAGAGACTGGAGGCCTGGCGGCAACACCCTAATCCTTCAAACCGGCAGGTCCGCGGAAGGCGGTACAGCCTTGGCTCGGCACCCTGTCTGGAGAGAGGGAGGAGAGGCCGCCACCTGGAGAGAGAAGGAGACGGGTGCGGGGCCTACACGTGTGTGCACACAAGCGCTCGTGTCCTCATCCCACAGCCGCCCCCAGAACAGCCGCGGACCGTGCAGCATTCTCCCACACGCACACGCTCGTATATTCTGTTTTGTTGCATCTTTCAAGTCGATAAATAAATGTGTAATAGTTAATGTGAAGACATCAGAGTAATAACAATGGGATGAAATCAAAGGATTATCCATCTCTGTTAGTAACCGCTGAATAACAATGTTGCGGCGTGATTGATAGCTCGCTTCATTTTATGACTTTTCTATTGGTCTTGATTTTTATAGCAGTATAAACAAACTAAATCATTTCTTCCGAGACTTGAGAGCATAAGCATCTGGGGGTAGGGGTGGGGGGAGAGGGAAAAAGGAAAGAGAAAAAAAGAGAGAAATCTGAGAGTTGGGAGGGGGTGACGGGGCTGTTATGGGGGCGTCGAGCGCAAGCTGGAGCTGGACCGCGAGTCAGGAGCCGGCTGCCAGCAGGCGTGGCGAGGAAAATGACAATAGTCTGGACGTAAAATCCTCGCCCCCGTGCCCGGTTCCCTCTCTGCAGCTCATTTTGGCCAATGTCTGAATCCACCTGGGCAGCGCCTGAGATGTATTTAACAGAGTTTTATTCCTCGTCATCTTCCCACGTTCCTCGGGCAGCCGGGAAAGTGCCGGTCAGGCCCATTGCTGTTGATAATTTAAGGCATTTCCCACGCGATCATGGGAACTGGAGTCCCTAACAAGGCGAGGCTTCAGCGCAATGGCCCCCAAATCTTCGGAATGACAAGAATGTCTTCAGAAATCACTTCAAAGCAAAGTAGAAGGATTTTCTATGACGGATCCAGTGATTTTTCCTCAATAAATAGGTTTTAGATTGTTACACATACGTAGAAGCGGAACAAAGGGAACTACTAGAAAATATATTGGTTGCCCCTAATAAAATTTATTTAGACAGTTTACTTCTCATAAAAAATAGAGATTGAATTTTGTACAAGAGCCTGCCAAGGGGCAATGCTCAGGGAAATCATTTTTTTCTTTCTCTTTTTCCCCCTTCTACTTTTTAACGAAGCACAAAGAGCATTTAAAGGCCAGGCAATCCGTTTCCACTGCCGCCGGGCCGCGCGCCCAGACAGAGCCAGAGAACTTTGCAGTTTTGAAAGAAGGCGGCTTTCTGGGAGATATATATTTTTAAAACAAAACAAAACAAAACAAAACCTTGAAGGCTGATTATGTAAACTACAAACACAGCAACTACAAAATCGGTTCCTTTCATCCTGCTTTGCCATCCTGGTCCAGAGCAAGATTTAGAAACATAGCAGTGGCTGGATCGAGAGGTGGGATGGTATGGGAGATCCATGCAGCAAGTGCTTTAATGATGGGTTTATGCTGATTAGGTTTGTAATTCTGATTTTCCTCTCTACTTGTATTTCTGCGTTCATTGCAAATCCTTTGTAGAGACACAGAGAGAATAAAAATATATACCAGATGCTCCAGAAGAATTGGGTAGTGTGCCCAGTGCCCTAATTGCTTTTTCCACTTACAGAAGCCTTGGGTGTTTATTAAACGTAACCTTCGGCTGCCTGAGCTGTTTGTAAACTGCTCTCTCTCTGTCTCTCTCTCTCTCTCTTTTTTGCAGACAGTGGGATGAAATATGGCGCGTTATTATTCACATTCCTGCTATTAAATGCTGAATTGTAACATTGTTCCATTTAATGAGGAGCGCCTCCCTCAATAATTAACGATCTCACATTTTCCTATTTTCTTGCCTGATGAAAAGAATCAATTTTAATTCGTGGTAAATTACAGCCATGCTTTTGGGTATTATTTGCTTACAGAAAACAAATCAAGTGACTTGAACACTCCTGTTTACTTTTCTAGATATGCAATAACCCAAACGCAATGGCAAATCAGATCGTGTTCCTCAGGCCTACCTTAAAACCTCAAACAGAATAAAGAGTAGGGGCAAATACTCGAGGAAAAAAACCCAGGAAGCTCTCATTGCTTGAAACAATGGTGACCACTTTCTCCCACAGCTTTCACATCCCCGGGTGCCTGGAACCGTTGCTCTGCCAGCCCTCACCGTCACCGCCCCACCCTCTTCCCGGAAAGGGGTCAGTGGTCCACTTCTGGCCACACTGAAGTTTGGAATGGCTTGATGTCTCATCTGGGGGGAGTCGATGAGAGGATGGGGTGAGTGGAAGGGAAAGGATCTGGGAGGGCAGTCAAGTCTCTGGGAAGAGGTGACAGGCGCTTCCACACTTCTCTGCCTAAAAGAACACTCTTGAGGTCCCCAGCAAAAGAGACCATAACCACAGTGGCTTTGGCTGAGGACTCCGGCCCGGCCACTGCGAAAGCACCCTTGGCTCGCCTTTGGGCCGCAGCTCCCCAGGGGCCGAGTGAGCGCTTCTAACCCCTAGCCAAACAGGCCTGGGCCCAGCCCCCAAGTGCACTCTCCAGTCCTCTCCGGGCGAGGAGTGCCGGGACTCCGGGCCGCTCCAGCCAGGGTTGTCCCACTGATGTCGCCGCGGAGCCTGTGGCCGAAAAAACTCCTGCTTACGGGACCCTGGCTCCCCAGCCTGGGAGCTAAAAGCCAAGGACCCACACTCCAGGCTTCATTTTTTTTTTTTTTGGCGTAGGGAGCGGGGGCTGCGTGTGTTTGACACGTGTACTTGTGTGCGCGTTTGTGTGGGCAGTGTGTGTCCACTGCCTGCTCACGCGAACGGCGGGCTTGTACCGGCGCTGGCGGAGGGGCCGAAAACTCGCTCCCAAGGAGTCTGATTTCCTACCCTTCCCAGAAGCCTGTGGCGATACACGAGTCAACATAATTTTTTTTTCCGCTGCAGTAAACAGTTTCCCATACATTCGAGTTTGCAAACTACAGCCATGCAGTCCACCTGATGACTCTTCTTGGGTGCTGGAACCGCTCCCTTGCTTATTTTTTTCAATCTTTGCCTTCTAACAACTAGCATCCGCGGCCCTCAACGCCGAAAGCTCGGCACAAAACAATGACGGATCAGTACCCGCCCCCTGACTCCGTATCTCCTCTTTTTTGCCTTTAGCCCTGTAATTTTATGGCCCCAATCAGCCACACGGCATATAATAAGTGACATAGAGATTTTGTTTAAATGTGTTAAGTTCTCTGCTTTTCTGATTTCTATTTACTCAGGATAAATAATCATATATCAGTTATTCAGTTAGGTGACAAGGCTAGTAATTGGAATAAAAAGAAAAACATCTCATCCTTATCTCTTTCTATAACTAGATATAGCGCTAATAAGACTGCATCAATCTTATCTAGCAAATAAATAAAATAGACAAACAA
This sequence comes from Pseudorca crassidens, assembly GCF_039906515.1. NCBI lineage: Eukaryota > Metazoa > Chordata > Mammalia > Artiodactyla > Delphinidae > Pseudorca > Pseudorca crassidens. The sequence goes on from NC_090298.1 coordinate 61,496,550, forward strand.
ACAAATTCGCCTCCAACAAGTTAATGCGGTGTATCTGAGTGGAAAGTAGATATTTTCACGCATTCTGGAGATGAGGAGTGACTTTTAATAAAATCACAAGAAAAACAAATGTAATTCCGTGAGGCATTTCTTGGAGCCGCCGGGGCCCGCCCCCTCCCCACTCTCTCCCCGCCCTGCTCCACCGTCCCAACCTTTTTCTTTTCACAAGCAGCTAGTCCCAACCTAAGAGGGACACGGCGAAAGCCTTCTCTAGCTATTTTACACTTTGGTGGGGGAAGGTTTGGGGGAGGGAGATATAATTCTACGGGGAGTGAGCCTTCTTCAAGTAGAATTTTCTTTTCCCCGGTCTTCTCCCTCCTTTACCGTCCTGCCCTTCCTCCTCCTTTTGCTTCCTTTTTCCTCTTTCCTTTTACTCCCCCTTTTCTCTTTCCTTTATTCTAGCTTCCTTCTTTCTCTTTTTCTTCTTTCTCTTTTTTTACCTTTTCGTCTTCCCATTCCTTCCTCTCTTTCTCTCTTACTCTTTGCCTCCATCCTTCAGTCGCCTCTTGCACTTTTTCTCCCCTTTCTCTTTCTCCCCTTTTCTCTGTTCCCCTTCCTCTCTTCTTTCTTCTCCCCCCCCCCATTTCTCTCTACCCGCCCCTTCCCTTGCCCCCTCCCTGCGGCCCGAGTGCGGCTAATTCCGGGCGTCTATATTCACTCAATTAGAGAAATCTACAGAGAAGATCGATCTTCCATCTGCAGACATGCCAGCTTAACAAATTAGATTCTTGTTTCGTGCAGGTGATTTGGTGACAGTTGGGGAATTAGAAGTAATAAGTTGTTGTGTTTGAGCCCGGGCCCCCGCCCCTCGCCCGCGCCCCTCCCCGCCCGCAGACCCCCGGCCGCGCCCGCCGCCCGGGCACCCCCTACCAGCTCCCCCAAGCCGGCCGGCGCCCGCCACCGCCGCCACCGCATCCCCCGCCGTAATTAGTGCTGCTGCCCTCCATGTGGGCTCGATTAAACCGTGATTTAGCTGAAAGAAATATAATTATGGCTGCAAATAAAATAATCAGCATTGAAGAGCGATTTCCTTAATGAGATGGAGCGGTTGCACGTCACGGAGTAAAGGGGTCTCATTAAGAGGTGGTAATGAGGCTTGGGTGGATGGTGCAGTTACAAAATAGCCCAACTCCTCTGCAGGCCCGGCCCGCTCGCCCGAGGTGGCCGCCGCCAAACCGGCCTCCGTCCCGCGGTCCCGCAGTCCCGGAAGGGCACCCGGGCCGGTCCCGCCCGGCCCCCAGGGGGCGCAGCGCCGGCCGCGCGGCCTCCTCTCGGGCCCGCCGCGCCGTCGGGCCGGCCGGGGCGGACAGAGGCGGCCGTGCAAGTTGAGGGGGCGGCCGGCTGCTCCGAGGCCCCGGCTGTCCGGCCCGATCGGCGTCGGGAGCCGGGTTTGCGCCAACTGCTCCGAGGACAACGGTCGCTGGAGGAACCGGTCGGAGCGAGGAGCCCTTGGCTGCAGCGGAGGCCGAAGGGCCGTCCAGGAAACCTGTGGGGGCAGGTAGAAGCCTCTCGGGTGGACGTGACTTCGTGTGTGCCAGGGCAGGAGGACATCACCATGGGCGCGTCTGCACGCGGCAAACGCCGCGTCTTCACTGACTTTAGAGTCCTGGCGAGGAAGGGCCTTGGGGTTCTCAGTCTCTCCGTATTGTTTCCAAACTTTATTAAAGTACTGAAAAGGTACCAACTCTGCTTTAAGCGCCTCACAGGAAAAAAAAAAAAGATTTGAATAAGTTATTCCAAAGATTTCTTAAATGGGTAGCTCTGACCTTTCTGGTTTATTAGGTTTAGGACAGTCTCTGAATTCCTTCTTTACATCAAGGTGTGTACACATGCATGTTTCCAATGTCCGGATGCGGTGATACTTCAGTACTTATTTCTAATTAGATTGTTAACCTTCTTGATTCAGTTTTATCATTTAGAACCATTCTCAGTTGGACAAGGAAACACATTATCCACACAAAGCGACTAATTAGGCAGCTGAGGCACTTTCCTTATTCATCTAACCAATATTTGCTGAGCGCCTGCTATGAGCTAGGCACGGTGATGGGCCTTGGGGAGTGAGAAGTGGACAGAGAGATGCAACCTTGGCCTAGTGGGGCTTACAGTCCAGCATTCTCTGCACTGAGTTTTTCAGCCTTGGTGGACTGTGGCCATCAGGCATTTACACCTTGTGAGAGGCAGAGGTAAACCCGAGAAGTAGCTTGTGTTAATGTGCTCTGACCCTCCCACCTTCTCAATCAATATTCTTTTTCTACCCAGGAACCTGGGATCCTGAGGAAGAAAGTAATTTGATAAATTAACTTTCTTAGGTGTTAGGAGTTAATGTAATACCCTTTATAGAATGTTCCCATTTTAAAAGGAGAATGCAAGGCAGGGCAAATTGCCTAGATAAACGACTTCCATATCTCTCTGGTGGGAGTGGGAAGCTTGAGAGAGGAGGATTTGGGCGTGTCCAAAATTACTACTTTCCTAATCAGCTCCCTAGCTCTGATGGTAACTCTTGCATTTAAAAGAAAATTTTTTCTTAGGTCACAGATCCCTTTGAGAATCTGATTAAAGCTATGCACCTCCTCCCATTAAAAGGCATATATTTGCAAACAACTTGGGGGGTTCAGGCCCCCCAATTGCCCCAGTTTGTGAAAGAGTGGTATGCAGGTGAATCCTTAATATTTGTGATTAAGACTTTTGGAGAAGAAATAAGACAGGTATCCAGAGGAGTTCTATCAATAAATCTGAACCTAGGGAGAAGCTGGGTCAAGAATCAAAACTGAATTGCCAGACCAGTAAGTTCCAAGAAAACAACTGGTTAGCAGATGTGTGCAGTTTAACAAATTTATAACAAATTCACATCTTCCATCTGACTCAAATATAGGTTGATATTAATCCAAACTTACACACAATGTTTTCATGTTGTAGAGAATTGTCAGGAAAACTACCTTGTCGGTGGGCAGCTCTTGTGGGCAGCATCTTGCCTTCCCAGATGCAGATCCTGGGCAGCTGACACTCTGGCTGGGGAGGGCAGCAGCCTCACACAATGGTGGGTCATAAATACACAGACCTGGTCCTGGTGGTGATGCAAGTGAATGTGATTAAAATTCACACACTGGGACCACAGGGAATGACGGGTGATTAAAACTCTGTCTTAAGCCCACTAAAGCCCCAGAATCCAGAGCTTAAGCTAATTCTCTTATTCACTCCCCAAAGGCATTTTACACATTAGGGCCTGAAACCAAGCAGCAGAGCTGCCTTCTCCGCCCTCCCACACTTTCCCAAGATGCTAACATATGGAACCAGAGAGTCTTTTCTGGGTGGAAGATAGTTCTCATCTGGCTGCTTCAGAGCAAGGGTTTATTCTCCACCTCTCCCTTAATTTTCAAGAGGTCCCCAAGTTACCCATTAGAAGGGATACTGACTTTTCCATATACACTTTCCTAACATAATCTTTTTTTCACTCTCATGAAGCAGCTGCATTAGGGAAAGGAAGATGTATTAGTTAGGATACATATTAGGCTGCTGTAACAGCCATCCCAAATTACAGTAGCTTAGACAAGATGGAATTTTATTTCTCTCTCACTTTCCAAGGCTGATATCCAAGGCTCACTTTCCAAAGCAGCTCCAAAAGACTGAGAACCCAGCCTTCTTTATTGCTGTCCTGTCTTCCTCAACATTTGGCTCTCATCTTGTGGTCTAATATGGCTGCTCCAGCTCCTGCCATCACCTCTGTATTTCAGGCAGCTGGAAAGGGAGATGAAGAGGAAGGTTCATACCCTTAGAAAGGGTATGGCTCAAAAATGTATCTACCACCTCTTCTTACAATGCATTGACCAAAATCTATCTCAATGGAGACCGGGAACTGTAGTCTTTACCTGAAGTAGTTAAAACATTAAAAAGGTGGCTCTATGGGTTTCCTGCTCTGGGAGGCACATAACCGCTGTCTTCAACATGGCCTTCACTTGTGACCTGCCCCTCATCCTCACACTTCCTCTGAATTTGTACTGAAAGATTGGTGTGTGTTTTGGAGGGGAGGAGAGAAGGGAAGTGGAAGTAGAGAGTCCAGTTAGGAGCCTAATGCAATAATCCAAGGGAGAAATGATGGTTGCTTGGACCAGAATGAGAGCAGTAGAGAAAGTGGTAAGTGGTTGGAATCTAAACGTTTTTCTTAGGAAGAGCCTAGGATTTGCTTCTAGATATAGGGTATGAGAGGAGTCAGGATAATGTTATTCATCGCTCATCTATTCATTCATTGGCTGTTCATTCAGTCATTCACTTACCAAATTGTTATTTATTTATTTATTTTTTAATTAATTAATTAATTAATTTTTGTCTGTTGTTGATTCTTCGTTGTTGCGTGTGGGCTTTCTCTAGCTGCGGCGAGCGGGGACTGCTCTTTGTTGCGGTGCGCGGGCTTCTCATTGCAGTGGCTTCTCTTGTTGCGGAACACAGGCTCCAGTAGTTGTGGCTTGCAGGCTCAGTAGTTGTGGCATGTGGGCTCAGTAGTTGTGGCTTTTGGGCTCTAAAGCGCAGGCTCAGTAGTTGTGGCGCATGGGCTTAGTTGCTCTGCGGCATGCGGGATCTTCCTGGACCAGGGCTCGAACCGTGTCCCCTGCATTGGCAGGCGGATTCTTAACCACTGTGCCACCAGGGAAGTCCCCCAAATTGTTATTGAGCACTGACTGGGAGCCAAGCACTGGGCTGGGACCTATGGACACAATGGGTGTAGTCATGCCTTTACAGTTGACCGAAAATGATAGCCAGCAGAGTAATAAATACAAACATGATCTATATAATAAAGAGCAAGTATCAGAGGCTATGAGATACTAACACAGAGGAAAGCAACCTGGTCTAGGAGCCTGGGAAGTGCTATTTAAGCTGAGACATGAAGGGTATATAGGAATTAGCCAGGAAATGGAGGTGGGATGGGGGCAGAAGATGAAGAGTGTTCCTGTAGAAGAATTTTCTCCATGTCCTAATTCCTTCCATGGCCTCATGTTGTCTATTTGAGATAGCATATGAAAATCTGGGCTATGGAGTCTGGAAACTTGAACTTAGTTCATTTTGTTTCTTTAAAGAGAAACTGCTTTTTGAAGTTCAATTCAACTTAATTCAATTCAGTAATCATTTGTCGATTCTGGGCCAGATTCCCAGCCCAAAAACAATAGCCCATGGTACCATTTTACTGAAAGCAGATAATAAAATGGAAGTCATCGAATTTTAGGAAATGCAGAGGCATTCTCCATGAGGTCAGACTAAAACTCAAAGAATGTCAACTAGAAAGACATGTGCTGAGGGGTGATGTGATCAAAGTCTATATAATTCAGGAAGAATTACAAGAGAATAAACATGAATTAGGAGACAACCCACAGTCTTCAAGACAAATAAAAGGAAGTCCTTTATACAGGGGAGATTAGACTTGTGAAATTTGTTTCCTCCCAAAGGTGGTAAAAGTACTATCTTTGTTGGGATGAGGATTCAGCGACTATAAAAGAGACAAACAACAACAGCAAAACCAACAGTGCCTTAAATAAGATAGAAGTTTATTTCTCTCTCATTTAATAGTCCAGATGTAAGAAAGCAAAGACTGCCCTGATAGGTCTATGGTGTCATAGACCCAGTTCCTTCTTTCTTATTCTGACTGCTAGGGTGTCCCCTTGTCGATGTTGTTCAGGATGGCCCACCACCGTGTCGCATTCCAGCCAGCAAGAAGGGAGAAGGAAGAAGAGGAGAGGAACCTCTTTCCTTTAAAAGAACAACTTGAAGTTGTGCACATCACTTCTACTCAATCCCATTGACTAGAACTTCGTCAAATGATCAGACCTCGCTACAAGGAAGGGTGGGAAACAGAGTCTTTATACTGGACACTCGTGTTCCAGGTAACACTGGGGTTCTGTTACTGAGAGAGAGAAAGGAAGAGCAGACACTGGGAGCCTCTAGTAGTCTCATTGCACTCAAGGGTCCCTTTTCTTAGCATCTCCAAGGTAAGCGCTGGAAAGAACGTTTTCAGGAGTGTGCGTGGAGGTGAGGGGCTGGGAGACACACACAAGCTTCACCTTCTTCTTTAGGGTCTTCCACTTGAGTTCCTGTCATCCCTCCAGGTGGTGCTGCTCCCTTAAATATTCTGGTTCGGGCTTCCCTGGTGGCTCAGTGGTTGAGAGTCCGCCTGCCGATGCAGGGGACGCGGGTTCGTGCTCCGGTCTGGGAAGATCCCACATGCCGCGGAACGGCTGGGCCCGTGAGCCATGGCCGCTGGGCCTGCGCGTCCGGAGCCTGTGATCCGCAACGGGAGAGGCCACAACAGTGAGAGGCCCACGTACCTCAAAAAACACAAAAACAAAAACAAAAACAAATATTCTGGCTCAAGCAAAGATGGAGACCTTTCCCCGGGTTCCCTTAACCAAGAGTGAATAGAACTTTCAAAGAGTTTCCTACAGGTGTCAAGAGAACAAAGAAGAAATAAACAGAGAATATAAGAAACTTGTAAACTTCTCAGGTTAAAAAGTCCAAGATATCTATCAACTCTTCCTCACTCTTGTCCCAAAGGTCTAGCCTTCTCTGACACCTTGACCACATCCCTCATTCCCTGGTTCCCAGCTTGATTCTGCATGAAGGATGCCTTTTTTAAAAAAACAATAATCATTCAGGATCTACCTACAGTATCACCCTTGTACCTGGCCAAGATGTCCCCTGCCTTGGACCTTGGCTTTAAATGGCCCCCTTGGACCCTCTCCAGCTGCAGCCCATGCAGAACCTGCTCTACTCCCTCTAGACCACCTGGAGCTAAAGAATTCCTTGCCCAACTGTCCTGCTCCTGCTTCCAGGTCTTGTGTGGGCCTCTTCCTATGCCAGTCCATCTGCAGTATGCTCACCCCTGGGCCTGAGGGGCAGCTGTTTGTGGTGGGATGCTGCCGGAGCTTGGACAATGGGGTGAGGGTGACCACTTGTGCATGTGGGAGGCCCCTTGCTGCACTGGATGCAGCTGGTGAGTAGGAAGGGAGGACAGGGCAAGCCCAGAGCTTGGGGGCTAGGACTCCAAAAATTATAAACTTGAACTTGAACTCATAGGTTGTTATGAAGATATATTTGTCAAGATAAGAAGATAGAACATATTTCACGTAAAAGTTTGTTAGCTTGACTGATAATTTTAAAATACTTAGACATATAGTATTGGACTCTCGCTCCAGATCCTGCAAATGTTAGGGGTAAGCCTGTCTTTTTAAAGCCACACTGTATGAGATTCCTTCCCTGCAGCTCATACTTGTAATTTGCAACCTCTGACCAGTCCAATTAGGAAGGCAGGCCCCTGCCCCCATCCCCGGAGGGACGCTCACTACCCAGAGGCACACATATTAGCCTCTGGTTCCTCAGGTTTGCCATCCTTGTTCCCACCTCAGGGCCATCGTACCTTATTTGTTCCTTCTTCCTGAAACCTTCACCTGGTTAGGTCTCTCTCTTCATTCAAGTCTCTGCTTAAATGTTATCTCTGTAGAGAAGTCTTCCCCAAATCCCCTCTCCAAACCTGAAGAAATCCCCCCAAAGAGTCAAAATATCCATCGTTCTTTATCCTTCATACCTTACCCTGCTTTAGTTTTTCAGCATAGCACTTATCACTACCTGAAATGGTGCTACATGCTTATGTGGTTATTGCCTCTTTCCTGAGTAGAATTCCAGCACCGTGAGGGCTGAAACTTCGTCCTCTTCCCTCAGTATCCCTGGAGCCCTGTATAGTGCCTGATACATAATAATGTTGAAAAAAATGTTGAATGAATGAATAAATGAATGAAAAGAAGAATGAATGAATGGCCTAGATGGTCAATAGCAGTTGAGAATCAGATTTCCCGAATCAAATTACCCTTGTGAAGCAATCTGGATTATGAAGGAGAGTTCATTACTGTTGGAATTCATGCCCCTCATTCAGGGTGGGGTTAACCAGGCCAGCTTTGCGTAGAGCAGTCCAGAATGAGACTGATGGTGAGGTGTCACAGCAGCCCTGTGGTTGACGAGCCCAGCACAGCTGTTGCGAATGAAGTCGGGCTCTCCCTCTCCAGCTCCATGCTCAGGTTAAAGTCCTGGAAAGTGGGCCCATGTGATTCATCAGTGGTGGGGGACTCAGTGTTTGGACAGGGCACTGGAATTTGATGTAGACAAAATAGAGGATGCTGTAAGAAGTGTCCTACACTGTCAGAACCACAAGAATCCTTAGGGGTTAGTGCCTAACATTTCTATCTTTTTTTTTTTTTGGCGGTACGTGGGCCTCTCACTGCTGTGGCCTCTCCCGTTGTGGAGCACAGGCTCCGGATGTGCAGGCTCAGCGGCCACGGCTCACGGGCCCAGCCGCTCCACGGCATGTGGGATCTTCCCGGACCGGGGCACGACCCCACGTCCCCTGCATCGGCAGGCGGACTCTCAACCACTGCACCACCAGGGAAGCCCTAACATTTCTATCTTTAAAGATGAGAAACTGAGGCCCAGACGAGCCAAGGTCTCAGAGCGGCTAGTGGAGAATTAGGGCTGGGGGTCCAGTTTCAAACCCCCAGGTCTGTTTCCACTCTCCTGTATTAACCCCAATTTATTTCATAGAAACCTCTAGGATCAGGAAGAAATTTCCATCAAGCATTAAATATAGTCTCATTAAAAGAATCTCTACTTGCAGAGCTTTCCTAAATGATCTGTAAAATGGGGGTAGTCATAGTACTCATCTCATGACACTGAGACTTAAGGGGCTTAATGCAGAACACCTATAGTAAGGCTATTTCTGTGATAGCTATTGCTATGTTTGTCATTTACCATTTTTTTGTTTTTGTTTTTGCTGCGTGGACTTGTGCGATCTTAGTTCCACAACCAGGGATCGAACACAGGCTCCCTGCTGTGGAAGGAGTCCTAACCACTGGTCATTTACCCTTTTAATTCCCATCCATTCGTGTTCAAATCTCCCATATTCTTTCTGAGAAGTTGTATTACTGACCACAGTGATTCTGGAAACAACAGGATTGGGCCTAATCCAGGGCAGAGGTTTGGGGGTGTCCACGAGGGGTAAAAGTCTAACCACGCCCAATGACTTTGGCACCTGAAGGAGCTGTGGACAGATCTGTAAGCGCCCAAGCAGTGGGAGCGCCTGGGCGGGTGCCCCAAACCTCCTTATCAAGAAGCCGCTGCTCCTCAGGGGCAGGGATGTGCCCCAAGGCAGCCCTGGGAGATTCTCGCAGTCCCATTTTCAATTTGGGCCCTGGAGCTAAAGAGGTAAGTTGAGAATATTGATCAGCTCATCAGTGCACCATTAAGTCGTTCTTCTTCCCCTTCTGAAATTTGGTGATAGACGAGGGGGCCGCCCCACACAGCACTGCGCCCGGGTGCTCAGGCCACTTCCTGTCACCACGCGGTCAGCCTGAGGCTGGGAACTCTTGATTTTAATATTTTGTTTTCCCTGTTCTTTTTCCCCTATGCACAGCCACCAAATTTCGCTCCACCTCAAGAGGGCACGGTGAAAAGTGGGCTGACCGGCAGCCGAGAAAAGTTGCCATGAAAGGGGGTCCCAGGACACCAGCTGATCTGGGCTATCAAAGAACTGCAGGTTCTCTGTCTTCCTGGGGCACCAGAGGATCTGGAGATAGGGAAAGTTGTTCATCTCAAGAAAAGACTGGGATACAGAATGAAGTAAGTCAGAAAGAGAAAAACAAATACCATACGCTAACATGTATATATGGAATCTAAAAAAAAAAAAAGGTCATGAAGAACCTACGGGCAGGACAGGAATAAAGACCCAGACGTAGAGAATGGACTTGAGGATACAGGGAGGGGGAAGGGTAAGCTGGGATGAAGTGAGAGAGTGGCATGGACATATATACACTACCAAACGTAAAATAGATAGCTAGTGGGAAGCAGCCGCATAGCACAGGGAGATCAGTTCTGTGCTTTGTGACCACCTAGAGGGGTGGGATAGGGAGGGTGGGAGGGAGACGCAAGAGGGAGGAGATATGGGGATATATGTATACATATAACTGATTCACTTTGTTATATAGCAGAAACTAACACACCATTGTAAAGCAATTATTCTCCAATAAAGATGTTAAAAAAAATGTATCTGAAAACCAAAAAAAAAAAAAGAAAAGACTGGGGACCCAGTTTTAGAAGGAAAGAAAGGAGTGTGCTGGCGGAATAATGCAGTAACAAGCACCAAATCTGTTTAGGTCACATCTTGGCAGGAAACCATGTCTGCCTCCTTTGTTTCCAGAATTCTGAGGCCAGGTGTATCAAATCACAAAACTTTAATCCCCACTGCTTTTCAGAAATAAACACACACACACACTAAAACTCCTCCGTATCCTAGGCAGTAAGCGTCATCACCCATCTCCCTACTGCCCCTTGGTACACACCAGCCCTGTTGGCCTTGTGAAAATTTATAAAACCATTTTCCTTCTAGTTCAAGGCCTTTCCACCTGCTGCTCCCTTTGCCCTGAATGTTCCTCCCCCATCCTTCACATAGCTGCTTCTCAGATTTCAGATCTCCTTAACTCTCTAAATTGGCCCTTTCCTGGGGGAGGGATGGAGTGGGAAGTTGGGGTTAGCAGATGTAAGCTATTATATATGGAATGGATAAACAAGGCCCTACTGTATAGCACAGAGAACTATATTCAATATCCTATGATAACCCGTAATGGAAAAGGACATGAAAAAGAATGTATATATATGTATAACTGAATCACTTTGCTGTACAGCAGAAATTAACACAACATCATAAATCAACTACACTTCAATTTAAAAAAATAAATAAAAATAAAATAAAATAAATTCACCCTTTCCTCTCTGTGGTTACCCTCCATCTCAGCTCCCTGTTAAAGCCTTGACGCTCTCTTCCAGTGTCATTATTGAGTTTTCTAAGTACATGCTGGTTTATTGTCTGTCTCTCCCATTGTACTCCATGAGGGCAGGGCCATGTCTGTTTTGTGCTCAGAATTCAATAGGTACTCACTAAGTATTCACCCAGTTGCTCAAGCCAAAAGAATTGAAGTCATTCTCAAATCATCCAATGCAGCGCAAATCTCGGCTCTACTTTCAAAATATATCCCCAAATCTGCCCATTTCTCACCACCATAAGTCCAAGCCAGCACCATACACCTTGAGTAGCCTCCTTCCTCCTCTCCCTACCTCTTCCCTTGCCTCCCTTCAGGCTACTCCTGGCCTAGAGGGGGATGGAAGGCTGATTAGGTCAACCTTCTGCTCAAAACCTCTAATGTCTTCCCATCACACACAATCAACTCCAGCCCCCTGCCATAACTTACAAGGACCGTGTGCCAGAGCTGTGGCCCCTTTCAGACCACATCTCCAAACACTCTCCGCTCTCACTTCACTCTAGACACACCGGCCTCTCCTCTGCTGCTCCGAATCCCAGGCATCCCCCTCAGGGCCTCTGCATTGGCTTTTTTTCTGCCTGAAATGCTTTCCACCACCGCCCCCCCGCAAAGCGGTCCCAGAGCTCACTCCCTCACTTCATTCAGCTCTTTACCAAATGTCACCCCTGCAGCAAGTCCTTCCCTGAAGAGTCTGTCTCATCAGTCCTGTCTATGCTGCACAGTCTGTCCTCTAAACATTTTCTTTCAAATTTTAAATGTATTTAATTACAAACACTTTTATACTGCATTTTTGGTATTTAAAAAAATTTAATTTTGTAGATAAATATATGGCTTAGAATTCTAAAATTAGAGAAAGGCAAACGGTGAAAAGTCTCTTTTTTGCTACCCAGTTCCTCTTCCCACAGGCAACAAAAATTACTTGTCTTTTGTGTATGCTCCCTAACATAGTTTAAGCATATACAAATATTTGTATGTATGTCTCTATATTCCTTTAAACTTTTTTCACTCACTGCCTATTTATGTATGTAAGTATCTATCATGTATTTATCTTTTTATGTGCTTTTTTATCAAATGGTAGCATACCTATATACACTATTTCACACCTTGTATTTTATTTTTACTTAACAGCATAATTTAGATGCCTTTCCACATCAGTATATGAAGAGTCTTCTCAGTCTTTTCTGCAGCTACATAGCATTCCCTTGCATGGATGTGCCGTAATTCATTTAACCCATCCCCTATTGATGAACATTTAGATTATTTCCAATCTGTTGCCATTAAAAATGCCACATCATTTCATACACATGGAAATGTATCTGTAGAATAAATTCCTAGAAGTGGAAGGAAGCACAGGGACAAAGTGTTTATAGCACATTGCCATCCATAGAAGTTGGGCCAATTTGTACTTCTACCAGCAATATATGACAAGACCTATTTTCCCTCACCCTGGCCAACCAGCACGTTATCAAATTCCTGGATCGTTGCCAATCTGATGAGTGAATAATGGTATCTCAGTGCAGTTTCAATATGCATTTCTATTATTACATGTGGAGTGTTTTTTCTTATATTGAAGAACCATCACATGCACATTACTATATATAAAACAGATAAACAACAAGGGCCTACTGTATAGCACAGGGAACTATACTCAGTATCCTGTAATAACTTATATGGGAAAAGAATCTGAAAAAATATATATATATCTGAAATATATATATATATATATCTGAATCACTTTGCTGTACATCTGAAACTAACACGACATTGTAAATCAACTATACTTGTTTCTCTCAATAGTATTATGTAGTCTGGTTTATCAATTTTTTCTTCTTTGGCTTCTGGGTCTCCCATGGTTTCTTCATTTTTAAAATTGAAGTCTTTAATCTATTTGGAATTTATCCTGAGTAAGATACGGGGTGTGGATACACTTTGTTTTTCTTGATCTCACATTGCTGTGGAAGTATTTGTCACCACAGCTCTAACTGATACCTGAAATGATGTTATATAGTTATGTGTTTGATCATTTGTTTTTTGTTTAGCATAAGATCATAAACTGCACTAGGGCAAGGATCTTGGCCATTCTTGTTTTCCACTGTATCCCTAGTACTAGCAAGCCCCTGGGACATAGTAGGTGCTCAATCAGTATTTCAAGAATAAAGGAGCAAATGAGTAGGTGTATCACAGAGCTGCAATCACAATAATGTTTCATAACAAACCACCTCAAAACTCAGAGGCATATAACAAGAAGAGGTTTTTTTTTTTTTTTTTTTTTTTTTTTTTTTTGCGGTCCGCAGCCTCTCACTGTTGTGGCGTCTCCCGTTGCGGAGCACAGGCTCCGGACGCTCAGGCTCAGCGGCCATGGCTCACGGGCCCAGCCGCTCTGCGGCATTTGGGATCTTCCCGGACAGGGGCACGAACCCGCGTCCCCTGCATCGGCAGGCGACCTCTCAACCACTGCACCACCAGGGAAGCCCCAACAAGAAGCTTTCATTGCTCAGTCACACAAGAAATAATCTTGTTACCTGGGTCCTTCCTCCTAGAGATTCTGATTTAATTGGTCTGGGAGGCAGCTTAGGCATATGGATTTTTTTCCCCAAAACTTTGCAGGAAATTTTTACGTGCAGCAATGTTTGAGAACCTCTATTTTAAATAATGTTTGCTATTATTCTAACTGATTGTGTCAGTCTTGAGATGCTTAATTATGATGCAATTATCTGAAGCATAATAATGAGGAAACTGAGGGAGGTGGAAAGAGAAGTGGAACTTGGATTATGTTTACACAGAACAGAAAGGTGAAATTTTAGGAGCTACACGTTTAATCAACATGAGCAGTCAAGCTATAGAATTCAGGTCCCAACAAGAATAATACAACATCTTATCTCATGGAGAGGGGAAGATTCCTTGTCAAATGGCTCAAAGCCCCCAAATACTAAAGACTTAATAGAGTTCATCTCACAATGACATACCATGTGAAGTATATTGAGAAAAATATTGGCATTTGCTCTTGCTATGAGATGCACTCAGGTTAACTCTGTAGAGTTAGGCCAAGATCATCTGACGCCATGACAATTTTTCCTTCCTAGGAGAAGCAGATGAAATTTTAAAAGGGTGATGATGTATCTATTGTCCTTTGGCAAGGTGCTGCCAAGGTCCCTGGACTTCTCCCCCACAAAACAGGCTGTATTAACAGATCTATTGTCTGCAGCATCTTTGTTTAGAAGCCCTGCTGGATTAATTTTTTTTTAATATAAATTTATTTATTTATTTTTGGCTGTGTTTGGTCTTCGTTGCTGCACGCGGGCTTTCTCTAGTTGTGGCAAGTGGGGGCTACTCTGTGTTGCAGTGCGCAGGCTTCTCATTGTGGTGGCTTCTCTTGTGGCAGAGCACGGGCTCTAGGCACGTGGGCTTCAGTAGTTGTGGCACACGGGCTCAGTAGTTGTGGCACATGGGCTTATTTGCTCTGTGGCATGTGGGATCTTCCCGGACCAGGTCTTAAACCTGTGTCCCCTGCATTGGCAGGTGGATTCTCAACCACCACGCCACCAGGGAAGTCCCCTGCAGGATTAATTTTCTGATATATTGCCTCCATACATAAATTGGGGAGAAACTTCTTCCTTTGTAACTCAGGTAAAAGGAGAGAAGTTTACAACTGGATATCACCTCAGGGCCATACTTTCTGCACCATGGAAAGAAGAACTCTCCTATCTCACCATTGGAACAGCTGCCTGGTTGTCACCCAGGGGCCTTTTCAAGCTCTGGAGTCCAACACTGTTTATACTGAAGAGTAGATGATAGAGGACATTTCTTGGCATTGTGAATTGTGAGTAAAGGGAGAGAGAAACCCTTTGGCCAGTATCTTTCTTTTGGGTCCTGCAGCCATGTCACTGTGATCAGAAGAATCAAAGTGCTGTCTAGCCCAGAGAGGGGAGTCATTGCTAATCATGGCAAGCTCTAAAATAACTGCGTGTTTTGAGTGGCATCTAGCACTCAATGGGCACTTAATAAATATTCACTAATAACATTAGGGCACTCAACACCGAACAGGATGATAAGGCCGTCTTTTTTGGTTGTTTTATACTTGGGTAATTGATAAAAATAATTGCACAGCTTTAAATGTTTAGCAGTGATTAGCTAAAACCATCACCTCGAAGCCCTTCCCACTTTGATAAACTCATTCCCATTAAAATTCTCAGAACCTGAGGAACAGCAGGGAAAGAAGCCAATAAAAGCATCTCAAAGAGTTTTACATTATCTCCATAAGCTATCTAATCTAGCCATTTTGAATGATCTATGTAAATTAATTACACTTTTTAATTAGGTGGTCTTTTAGCTTGCATATTGAAGTTTACCAGTAATTACAGCGAGGCAGGAGGTCACTTGATTGGTATGGGAAACAAGAGGCCTTTATTTCATTGAACTGAAACACTGGATGCTTAGGAAAAAAAAAAACTGTCAAATTTATGCCAGTTTTCAAAATTCAAACTGCGCAGATCTTGTCCTTTTTTTTTTTCCCTTCTGTGGCTCACTGGGGGTTTTTCTTCATAAGTATCAGAATGACTTCTAAACACCCACTGACTCAAAACTATTATAATAGACCAGCTCAGAAGCTTGAATTTTGCATCCCTAGTGCTAGGGGGGAGAAAAGCCTACTCTTTTGATATTAGTCACATTAAATGCCATTGAATTACTAGTGCAGTTGTTTCCAGATGTGACTTTATTTTGTTTCTGCAGGCAGTCTGTGATTTTCATTAACTTCATCATTTAAGCAACAACAACAACAGCGAAAAACAACCCCCGCAAAAGCTAGTGCTATACTTTATGCCAAGCAGGACAAAGTATTCTTTAATTAAATAAATATAGTGGTCATTGTAGTGAACAGAGTGCATTTAACATCTTTAAAATATTTGTGAATGACATTTCATGGCTCTTTCCCTCATCTCATCTTGCACCAGGATCCCAAATTTCCCTTCTTTTTCTACATTTTTGTGACCTGGGCTGTCCAATAGTAGATCAGTGGGTAGAGAGTTGTGCAAGAAGCATTTGCTGATCTAATGCAATCCTTGGGAAAATCAGGATTGCTAATTAAAAACCACAGAGTGAATAAAAGTCTTGACCCAGAGGAATTCTCCTATCTGCAGCTCAGAGGGAGCTTCATTTTCATGCCAGCACACACACATCATCACAATCCTGGGAGTTCAGTTAATTTCCCGCTGGTCATGCTTCCTCATGGGCCAAGGGCTACGCTTCTGTGAGATGGCATGGCCATCCCCCCCGCCCTCCCCCACAAAGGGCAAGGGCAGGTTATTCTAGTCTCTTTATCCAGCTTTGCATTTTCAAATCACTTCCAACAGGGCAGTGTGATAGCAGGGGCAACAGCTTGGGCATCAGGAGGCTTGGGTTCAGGCCTGATTATCTGTGCAGAGGGCAGGGTGACTGCAGTCAGCCCATCATGTCCCTGGGGGCTCCCACTTTCCTCATCTGTGAAAGGAGGGATTCACGTGGACCCATGTGATCACGAGTTCCATCCACTTCCAATAACTTCCAAGGCTGTCTCTGCTGAAGCTTTTCTTTTTCCCTCAATTTATCGTGCATTTCGCTACACAGATGTAAGCTCTTAGAAGGCAGGAATCAGATTTTATTCCCTTTCTCGACCCCCAGCTCCTAAAGGCTGAACATTGTAAAAGTCCAATAAACATTTGTTGAATGAATGGGACTGAAAAATCAAGATGGTGAAGTAATACGTTTTATTAACGTTAGTAGTAGGAGTAGCAGCAGAAGCAGCAGCAAACGTTTTTTTCCTTTCGAACACATACTCTAAGCTAAGCATTGTGCTAAATCCTTTATATGGTTTGTCTCAACTAGTGGAAGGAGACAAGCTCATATTTTCTTTTTCCCTCTCTGGTGGACACTGCTAAATAGAATTCATTCACATATGGGTTCGTCCTTACCAGTAGAACCTCAGTGTTGCTTGAGGCAGCAATGTAAATGCTAGAACAATTACCTCACCAGAACTCTTGTTTCTTGCGGTAAACCCAAGTGGCCCAGTTCTGGTCAATGAAATGTAAGCAGAAATCTATAAGGTAGGACTTCCAGGAAAGCTACTGTCTCCCAGATAAAAAGGGGAAATGTCAGCTGGAATTTACCTTCTGTCATTTCACCTTCTCTTTCTTCCTGCTTGGGACTTGGACTCGGTGCCTGTAGGCAGGTGGATCTTGTTATCACATGAACAAAAGCCACAGGTAAAGGCTGGTGGAACAGGAAGTAACAGGGAGCCTGGACCCCGGGAGGCTTCCTTGAGTGGCTGTCTCAGACCTTCACTGTACGTCCAGACTCCTGGCTGTATGAGGAAGCTACCTCTAACCAATGCATTCTACCTTGCCTACGTCCATCCATGATGATACTACAATGAGTGTTTTTGCAAACAGTATTTCTAACCTTTGTGGAGGTTTTTTTTGTTTGTTTTTTTGCGGTATGCGGGCCTCTCACTGTTGTGGCCTCTCCCATTGCAGAGCACAGGCTCCGGACGCGCAGGCTCAGGGACCATGGCTCACGAGCTCAGCTGCTCTGCGGCATGTGGGATCTTCCCAGACCGGGGCACGAACCCGTGTCCCCTGCATCATCAGGCGGACTCCCAACCACTGCGCCACCAGGGAAGCCCTCTAACCTTTGTTTTTATAAGCTCTGGCCTACTCCTACCAAGAGCCATGTCACTTCTGCCTCATTTCCTGCTTCTCCATAACTTTCTATCTCTCTAGCTCAGCCTTTGACCGTTTTTTTATTAACTGGGCAGAAGACCTTAATAGACATTTCTCCAAAGGCATACAGATGGCCGAAAAGCACATGAAAAGATGCTCAACATCACTAATTATTAGAGTAATGCAAATCAAAACTACAATGAGGTATCACCTCACACCAGTTAGGATGGCCATCATCAAAAAGTCTACAAACACTAAATGCTGGAGAGGGTGTGGAGAAAAGGGAACCCTCCTATACTGTTGGTGGGAATGCAAACTGGTACAGCCACTGTGGAGAACAGTATGGAGGTTCTTTAAAAAACTAAAAATAGAACTACAATATGACCCAGCAATCCCACTCTTAGGCATATACCCAGAGAAAACCGTAATTCTAAAAGATACATGCACCCCAATGTTCATTGCAACACTATATTTTAAAAATTTATTTATTTTATTCATTTTATTTTTGGCTGTGTTGGGTCTTAGCTGCTGTGCGCGGGCTTTCTCTAGTTGCGGCAAGCGGGGGCTACTCTTTGTTGCGGTGCATGGGTTTCTCATTGTGGTGGCTTCTCTTGTTGCAGAGCACCGGCTCTAGGCGTGCAGGCTCAGTAGTTGTGGCATGTGGGCTCAGTAGTTGTGGCTCATGGGTTCTAGAGCACAGGCTCAGTAGTTGTGGTACACGGGCTTTGTTGCTCCACAGCATGTGGGATCTTCCCGGACCAGGGCTTGAACCCGCGTCCTCTGCATTGGCAGGCGGATTCTTAACCACTGCACCACCAGGGAAGCCCTGCAGCACTATTTACAATAGCCAAGACATGGAAGCAACCTAAATGTCCGTTGACAGATGAATGGATAAAGATGATGTGGTATATATACACAATGGAATATTCCTCAGCCGTGAAGAAGAATGAAATAATGCCATTTGCAGCAACATGGATGGACCTAGAGATTATCATACTAAGTGAAGTAAGTCAGAAAGAGAAAGACAAATATCATATGATATCACTTATATGTGGAATCTAAAAAAAATGATACAAATGAACTTATTTACAAAACAGAAACAGACTCAGACACAGAAACAAATGTATGTTACCAAAGGGGAAACTTGGGGGGAGGGATAAATTAGGAGTCTGGGATTAACATACACCCACTACTATATATAAAATACATAACCAACAAGGACTTACTATATAGCACAGGGAACTCTACTCAATGTTCTGTAATAACATATGGGGAAAGAATCTGAAAAAGAATGGATGTATGTGTATAAATAATTGAATCAGCTGTACACCTGAAACTAACACAACATTGTAAATTAACTATACCCCAATATAAAATAAAAATTAAATTTAAAAAGTTAACAGCCAAGAAAGAAAAGGGAGGGGCACCTTACTCATCATCTAATTACATCTCTCATTTTGATAGAGGAGAAATGGAGACCCAGGAAATTTAAATGACTTGCTTACCAGGGTGACAGCACCCATCCTGGTACCAGAGGGAAGACAGTACCTACCAGCTGAAAATGATAAAGCCAAAAAGACCGAGACGGCCTGAGCCCTAAATCACATCACTGAGCTGTGCTGTTCTGAGCTCTGAACCGTCTACCCCCAGACTTCTAGTTGTTTGGGACTCTTGATCACCTTTATTGCTTCAATCAGTATTGGTCAGGTGTTCTGTTACTAGCTGAACACATGCTATGTGATCCAGGGCTCTTCTGAAAACTCTCTTCAGTTTTTTCATTTTATTTCCTGCTTGAGATGACTTGGATAGTTGTGGTGTAGTAAACAAAATCCAGACTAAAAGGTTTCTGTTTGTCCCTTCCTCTGGGCTCCAATAAGACCTTCTATCACTCCGATTCTGGCATCAGTTTCGATGTGTGGGTTCCCCCACACATACCACCAAGAAGTTCTCGATACCAGCTGGGTGTCCTACAATTCAACTCAATTCTGTTACTATCTACCTGGAGATAACATTATATCCCACAGGTTACGGGCTCAGTCTTATAAGACTTCCCCCACCCCAGAATTTCAGAGGTCAACTGCAAGCCCAGGTTATTGCCAATTGACTGTAGATTGGAGGTTCCAATAACCCCTTCCTTGGGTTATTAATTTGCTAGAGTGGCTCATAAAACTAAGAGAAATATTTTACTTACCACATTACTGGTTTATTGGAAAACGATCTAACTCAAGAACAGCCAGATGGAAGAGATGCATAGGGCAAGGTATGGGAAAAGTGCTCAGAGCTTCCATGCCTTCTCCGCAACCTCTAAGAGCTCACCAACCCGGAAGCTCTCAGAACGCTCTCCTATTGTTTTTTTTTTTTCTCCTATTGAGTTTTTATGGAGGCTTCCTTACACAGGCATCATTGACTAAATCATTCAGCCCCTCTCACCACCCTGGAAGTCAGGGGGTGGGACTAAATTTCCAACCGTCCAATCATACAGTTGGCTCCTCTGGCAACCAGCCCCATCCGTCTGTGCTTTCCAAAAATCACTGCAGTAACACAAACTCAGGTGTGATTGAAAAGGGCTTGTTATGAATATTATCGCTCTTATCACTTAGGAAATTTCAAGGGTTTCAGGAGCTCTGTGCCAGAAACAGGAGGAAGACCAAATAAATCTTTTTCTTTCTTCCTTCCCTCTTTCTTCCTCCCTCTCTCCTTCCTTTCTTTTTTTTCTTTCTTTTCTCTTTCTTTTCTTTTTCTTTCTTTTCTTTCTCTCTCTCTTTTTCTTTTCTTTCTTTCTTTCTCTTTCTCTCTCTCCTTCTCTCTTTCTTTCCCTCCCTCCCTCCCTTCTCTCTCTCTCCTTTCCCTCCTACCTTTCTTTTTTTGGTAGAACAATGATTGTTTTTTTCCCTTCCAGTTTTATTGAGATATAACTGACACATAACACTGTATATGTTTATGATATACAGCATGAGATTTACATACTTCATGAAGTGACCATCACACTAAACCCAGTAAATATCCATCATCTCATACAAGTACAAAATTAAAGAAATAGAAACATTTTTTTTCTTGTGATGAGAACTCCCAGGATATACTCTCAACTTTCATATATAACATAGAGCAATGTTAGTTATATTATTGATGCTGTATATTACATCACCACCACTCATTTATCTTATAAACTAGAAGCTTGTACCTTTGACTGTCCTTATCCAATTGTCCCTTCCTCCACCCCTACCTCCCACCCTCCTTCATCTCTGGTAACCACAAATCTGATCTCTTTCTCTATGACTTTGTTTTTGAATATGTATTTCTTATCATAAATCTCAACATCACATTGATCTTTATAACAGCACTGGTCCCTGACACTGTAAGGATTAGTTATCGGATCATGAGCTTCTCAACTCTGCATTCCCAGAGCCTAGCATGGTGCCTGGCACCCAGCAGGTGCTGAGTGCATGGCTGTCATGAATGGATGAAGAATAGGTTCTAATTCTGTGCCCGTGTTACAAATCAGCGTGCGGCTACTGCTCTTATCTTGTCTAGAGGCCCAGCTATTTCCTCTCCGCACAGTTTGCTAAATTCCCTATTTATAAACAATGCAATACTTTCATTTTCAATGTAGCTTTTCCCCTGACAAAAGCATGCAGCTTTGGCTCTAAATCCTAATTTTCCCACCACTCCTGGGATGTCCACATCTCTGTCTTTGGTGAAAGTGGATGTGAAAGGTGGATATTCAGAAGAGAGCAACCCCTAACTGGAATTAACCTGAACACTAAACTATGTTCTGCCAAGGGTCTGGAGGGAGGGGAGGGTGGAGGAATCGGTGCAGTGGTGTCAGCTGCCCTGCGAGGCTGAGCTAAGTCTCTGGAGAGTAGGCCACAGACATCCCAAGGCCAACCCAAGGCTGAGTGACCACATTTAGGATACTCACACCTTAAATCTTTAAAAAGGAGGCCACCGGTGAGAGCACCTAGAGAGGCCCTGCTTTACATCTCCTCGGGGCTTTCTGATGGGGAAGGGAGGCTGTGGGGCTGACAGCCACATCCCTCAGTGGGGAGGAGAAGACGCCAGCTGTGCTCTTCTCCCTGGAATCTGCCCAGCTGGGGGCGCTGTTAGCAGCCTGCTGGGAGATCTGCACACTTGGGAAGTCCGGGGAGAAGCTGGTTTGCTTCGTATGACTCAGTCTCTACAGAACAACAAGATCTTTAAACAATACTAATTAAAACATGTCACTCCCTGGGTTAAAATCTTGGTGAACGCTCGTTAGAATAAAACCTTAATTTCTTTCCTTAGCTTACAAAGCCCCACAAGTTTTTCTACTACTTTCCCCATCACTCACTTGGCTCCTGCCCCACTAGTTCTTTTCTTAGAATACACCTAGCACCTTTTTGTCTTGGGTTTCACACTAGTTGTTCCTTTTTGCTTGGAATACGATTTTCTGATATAGAGCTCAGCTCAAATGTCACCTCTCAGGAAGCCCTCCCTGATCACCCAATTGTTCTCTAGCGCATCATTTAATGTTAATTCTATGCACAGAACACATTACTGCTATTTTCTTGTTTACTTATTGTCAGTATCCATGAGTTGTATGCTCCTCAAGAGAAGAGATCTTTGTCTGTCTTGCTCACCATGGCATCCTAGCTTCAAAATAGTGCCTAATAGTACAGGCTTAACAATTGCTTGTTACGTAAGTTTAATTCTTTAATCTATTTAAGCTGTATTTTGTTGTGTGGAATGAGATAGAAATCAATTTTTATTTTTCTCAGACTTTCTTAATTCCATATATATATTATCCATCCTTTTACCACTAACTCGAGATGCCACCTCTACCAGGTACTTATGTATTGATACACATACTTAGGGTGGGTTTGGGTTTTCTAGTCTATTCTACTGACTGACAGTTTAACGTAGATTTTTTTTTTTTTTTTTTTGCGGTACGTGGGCCTCTCACTGCTGTGGCCTCTCCCATTGTGGAGCACAGGCTCCAGACGCGCAGGTTCAGCGGCCATGGCTCACGGGCCCAGCCGCTCCGCGGCATGTGGGATCTTCCCGGACCAGGGCACGAACCCGTGTCCCCTGCATCGGCAGGCGGACTCTCAACCACTGCGCCACCAGGGAAGCCCCTGACTGACAGTTTAATGGTGTGCTGGTTTCACTGTTTTAAATGCAGTAATTTTAAGTTTCAATATCCAACTGCACTACCTGCTACACTTATCCCCTCTACCTCTTAGCAATTCTCAATTTTCAAGATTTTCTTGCATAGTCTCACCATTTATTTTTCTCTATTTTGATAATTGTGACATTACATTTATATATTAATTTGTGGAGAATTGCCATCTTTAAAATGTTCTCACCAACAGCATATTAGATTGTCTATTTCCCTATACTCTTACTGCATAGTATCAATTAAAAATTCTGTTAATCTATTAGTTTCACCAATTTTTTTTCTTTTTATATTACAATTTTTGACTCTGTTGAAATTTACTTTGGTGTGAGAGGTGAAATAGAAATCCAGCTTTATTTTTCCTTCAAATGATTAGCTGGTTATCCCAATACGATTTATTGAATAATCTATCTTTCTGATGTCTGAAATATCCTTTATCATATACTAAATTTATATATATATATATATATATATATATATATATATATTTGGGCTTGCTTCTGGACTCTATTCTCTTTGATTTTCTATTTTTTACCATACATTTAATTATCACAACTTGATAAATTTTAATATTGAGCAGAGCTAGTTTTCCTTCATTACTATTTTTTCATATCCCCCTCCCAGATATTCTTTCCTGTTAAAATTTTTTTTAATTGCATTTTAGGATCATTTCCTAACATTCCCCTCCTCTCTCCAAACCATGTTGTATTTTATTTCATTGAATTTACAGATGGACATATGGAGAAACCTCATTTTGACAATATCAACTTTCCATATGTAGTACAAGTCATTTTTTAAAATGTCATCTTCTATGACTCTTCTTAGGGATTTATTTTTCCATTATGTTTAGTTATTGCTGGCATATAGAAAAGCTTTTGGGTTCTATGTATTTATTTTTTAAGACTGCTGTAACAAGGTAGCACAAACTAAGTGCCTTAGAACAACAGAATTTATTATCTCATAGCTCTGGAGGCTAGAAGTCTGAATCAAGCTGTTGGTAGAGCCACAGTCTCTCCAGGAATCTAAGGGAGATTCCATGCC
This sequence comes from Pseudorca crassidens, assembly GCF_039906515.1. Taxonomy (NCBI): domain Eukaryota; kingdom Metazoa; phylum Chordata; class Mammalia; order Artiodactyla; family Delphinidae; genus Pseudorca; species Pseudorca crassidens. Next base: position 61,520,321 of record NC_090298.1, read on the forward strand.
TTTCTCATATCTTCTGGTGCCACCTTGCTATTCCTTGGCTTGCAGCTGCATAACTCCACCCTCTGCCTATGTTGTCATGTGGCCTTCTCGCTGTTTCTTAAAGCTGTCTTATTAGCACATCGGTCATACTAGATTAAGGGCCTATCCTACTCACTAGTGTGACCTCATCTTAACTGATGAAATCTGCAAGGACCCTATTTCCAAATAAGGTCATTTTCTGAGGTACTGGGGGTTAGGATTTCAACGTATCTTTTTGGAGCACATAATTCAACCCGTTACAGTTTTACATATTCACTTTGCAGCTACCCACTTTAATTTCCTCAATGCTTCTAATTATTTTACAGATCACGTCCTTGTGTTTTCCTGGTATCAATACATATCAACTGCATATCATGTAAATAATGCCTCTTTTCAATTTATTTATTTCATCCTTTTATCTAAGCTCATTGGCTAGTACTTTATCATACCTAGTCAACAGGTATTCATCTTTTAAAAAACCCCATTCATTCGCACTTATTCTTCTGTGAACTCTGTGTTTTCATCCTTTATCTTTTGTACTAGAAATTTTTTCTTATTAATTTGAAGTCTTTTTGAGCATTAAAAATATTAATCTTTGGTGACATATATTGCCCCCAAGACTTTGAAAGCACCTTGTCACCTATCCAACAGTCAACACAAAGCACAAAAAATATAAGGGTGTCGATCTACTGTAACATAAATTAATCATAGCTTTCTGTGCAACAGTCTAATACATGAACAAATACCTCTCATAAGAGCAATAAGACTAATAGTGAAGTGCAATGTAGAAGCACTCTTGAAAATTTCAAGTACTCTAATACTTAAAACTTGTTTCATACTGCACCATTTCTAAACCATTCAATTTCTTTCCAGCTAAAGCACTCAAACGAGTCTCAAGGACTAAATTATCTGATTAACCCTTTAATGTCAAATGCTTCACAGCTCTTGCTCACATACTATCAAGTTTACACTGACATTTAAAGGCCCCAACTCACCATCAAGCGAAGGATTAATCTGTCCTTGGTTTATTTAAATGACCAAATAATAAGATTAAAGTGATAACCAGCTGTAGGATATGTCCTTATTAAATTTGATAGGATTTTTTAAAAGCCAAGTAATGTAATGAAGTTTGCAAAGTAATTTAGATTAACCAGGTTTGACTGCTCAATTTGGAAGTGATTCAGTGCACAGGTACAGGCATAGAGACAATTTTTAAATATTAGGCTTTGATTGTTCCTCACCAGAAATTCATGAAAAGTGAAATGAACATTTCAATATATTGCTATAACCAGCTTTCATTACTCATAAACACGTGCTTATCACTTTTTTTTTTAATCCTCCCAAGTAGCTGTTTACATGACTTATCCAGATGGTACAAAATAGGATAAAGGAAGGACAATCTAGTTCTTGAGATGTTAATACTCATCCAAAATGTGAATGTCCCAAAAACACAGCCAGAAAGCTCCAGGACTTTGGGAGAGTACTTTGATTTACTAGGACTGAATCCCTATTAGACATGTCCAAGTGAAAATGCTGAAACTTGGGAATCCTCTCAATGGCATTAAAATCAGCCTGGATTTGGTCACTTTACTCATTCCATTATGTCTGTTTATCCTATGTACATTCTTACTTACTTAGAAATGATGTGACCTTTGCTATACAAAGAAACACAGAAAAATTAGGTTTACTACTTGATTCTGCCACTTGTCTTCGTTTTGCCTGTCTAATCTATGGATGCCATTGTATTGGTCTGTGCAAGGACTAAGGGCACCTAACAAATGTTGAATAATTACATATTACCATGACACTTCATGCCTGCAATGTGTGTAAATTTGCACACATTCACTGAGACAACTGCTCTGAGACCTAAGAAGTTGATAGCTATATATCAAAGAAGTTTATATATATCTATATCTATATGGTATATATATCTACATAAAATGAGTTTATATATATGAGAATAATATATAAATTTTATAAATATTACTTTAATTATTATATTAAGGTAGTGTTTTTCACAACCCAATAGCAGGTGGTCATGATCAGATGAAAGAGAACAGAAAACATCTGAGGAATTGTACATATTAAGGATGCTTTTTATTTTATGTATATATGGACCCCCATATATATATGCACTGGGTCACAATCAAAAATGTGTTTCTTATTGTGCTTTGTGGTCAAAACCGTTTGAAAAGCATTGTATTAAATGTATTTTGTTTGTGATGAGATGGAATCCTTCACAGCATTCTTTGTCTCACTCTAGAAGTTAGACATGTTTTTGCTTTTCACTTATTCTACAAATGTTAATTGAGCAACTGCTGTATGTTAATGGGGGTCAGGTATTGGTACAGGGAGAAAAAGGGCAACATTACTTTAGGGAATTTCTACTTATTGTTACACAATGTAAGGTTCTAAATAAAAGCTTAAAAACAAATTAATGCTAAATTGATTATAACTGTTCTTAACGTGCCTCTTGGCCACAAAAACAAGTGGAATGTGTCAAAATTCTCAGGAATAAGCCTTCCCAGAACGTTAAGCTTCTTGCTGCTTCTCATCAATCCCTGGAGAGAGCCAGTATAAAATCTATAGTAGTTGAGATAGGAATTCTCTAACGATATATTTCTTTTCATCTACCTTGTTGATTTCTTCTTTATTAGGCTTTTTGGCAAGACAATAATTTTTTCAGTAACCAAGATCTGGGTCATGGCTGCAAGACTTACCCTTCAGTATTACTCTTCTCAGGAGGGAGATATGTTCTCTTCAAGTTTTAACTGATAAGGAAACCATTTGCTATGAATATATATGATATTTGTGTATTTGGCAGAAGGATGAAATGAGATATTTTACATTAAAATAATAAAATATTTAAAAACTCAATATGCCAAAAACAAAAAAATAAGCCCCAAACCAGAAAAGGCCCACCTGTTCTGTTCTTAATACCAACCACAAAATAATCTAAATCTGAAGAGTTCAATTCTCCTGGTACTCAAATCTCTAACAGTGAACCTTAGTATAAAACTTTACATTGTAATTATAATTTTTATTTCCTCATTTGTCCCCTCTTCTACCTCAAATACTTTAAAAATGGCATGTAGTATGTTTTATTTTTTTAAAGATCTTTATTGGAGTATAATTGCTTTACAATGGTGTGTTAGTTTCTGTTCTATAACAAACTGAATCAGCTATACATATACATATATCCCCATATCTCCTCCCTCCTCTGTCTCCCTCCCACCCTCCCTATCCTTTTAATATGTTTTTAAATGATGACATTTCAATTTAGAAATACTTCAGATATGTTATTCTCTGATGAAGAAATTTTCTGAATGTGTAAGTTTTATTTTATAAATGATACATTCTGTGCTTTAAAACAGAGTAGCCTTCAGAAATAACATTAGGAAAGAATAGTATTATTTTTCTCTTTGATCTTTTTGACAGATTCAAGAAATGTTATAGTTTCTAGTGATCATTTGCAATTTCCAAAATCAGACCCACCATACTACAAGTATGTATTTTATAGCAGCAAAAATTCAAGTTCTCTTATTTTTTCAATTACGAGCTTTAAAGTTTAAATGTTATTATTACTAGTTTGGTTCATTAGATCATGGCTCATGTTAGGTAGGTGACATAAGGCTCATATACATTTTCTAGAAATATAAGAAAACTAAAGTTGTCATTTATTTTTGGGAAATAAACTCAAATGATTAGGTTATGGATTTACAGTAGTACTGGGAAAAAGCTTTGTGATGCAACAATACCCTTTTTTCTTGTCAATCAAGACAATCCAGGTTTGACTATGGCCAGTGCATGCTATAGCTGACTTGTATCTTCCCAGCTCTGTTTGGCTGATGTCACGTTAGTCACTTGAAATCAGTCACAGTGGGAGTATTTACACTACAGAAATCAGCAAAAGCTACAAACCAGAGGTTCCCTTCCCATTTTGAAAAGCCACTAAACATTTCCCAGCACACCACTGGCAACAGCCATTATTCCTTTAAAATACAATTCAATTCTTTATTGTTCATAAGAATCTTATTCTTGAAGATCTAAATGGTTGGTGTTTTCTGTATAAATCTGACTTTCTGGAAAAAGATTTATATGTTTCTCATTAGTTCATAGTGATGGAAATGTTGGACTTTCACTGTGAATAAATAAATATGTAAGGCTGTATCCACAGAGAGGTTCTTACTCTCTTACCTGCGAGTTGTATCCTCCTCAGAATAAAATATTCAAAATTTGTATTTTTATCTTAAAAAAAAAGTAACCTATTTTTAACTTAATCCACGCTTAAGCAGCAAAATATCTAGACTTTAAATAGGACCTAACAGATTTTAATTCTCTGTCAAAAATGGCTATGACTTAATGATAAAAGGTTCATTAAAATACGCTGTAAAGTACGAAAGAAGCAATTTTATTAGATGAACTCATTTATTTGACACATTAAATCAGGCAAAGAAAAACATATGCACTGCATAAAAAGAATCACATTCTCATACTACTTGGACACATAGCAGTGGTCAAAAATAATGAATTGTGGAATGGATCCCAGGACTTAATGCAAAAAAACACCCTGTATAGAAAACCTTCAGGCTTCTAACTTCACTGAATCCAGTACTAAACGTGCCTCCTTATATTCCTCAGCTTCTCCCAAGTCTTTTTCACTCTCCTGAAATTAAATATAATAAAAATTAGGTTTATCCTTCTCGAACTTCAGTACTTTAATTACTCAGATATTACAAACCATCAACATAAGCAGCTCAAAAATTAAAATAAAAAGGATCCCAAGCCTCACCTAAATATAGTATAATTCCACAGATTTCTGAAGAACAATTCTGTTCTTTCATTACAGGTAAGGGAAGAAATAACAGGTTTGGTTTTGTTTCATTGTATATACTCATACAATAAGTGAAAAACATGGTCATCTAAAGGTACTGGCATTAAGTAATTAAATTAAAACCTCAGAAAAAATTTTAAAACACTGCATTCTCACTTGGTCAACACATCACCATACAAATGGAGTTATTATTAGTAATGCACTAAAAGTAAAAAATTATTTACTAGTGTGTTACATATATAATGACATTCAGACCAAAATAATCCTCCAACTACTCACAATGACAAAGGCGGCTACTGGTGTCACACCAGAGTTAAGTACAATCTTTGAATCAGAAAAGTGAACTGTCTGCTTGGTATTGAGTATTATATACACTACTACAAGGAAACAGACTGACAGCTCTCATTTTCTGATTAAAGACTCAAAGATTGAGTCTTTCCTTGGTATTTTACACAGAAAACTTTTACTAACATATTGTAACAGTAACAGAGAAATGAAATAATATCATCTAAGTTACTGTGCATAGCAAATTTTGATTTTTTAATAAATAAATAAAGCAATAGCAATTCAAGGCAATAAAAGATGGATATATACAAACACTTACAGGGCAGAGGGAATAAAGTGTGTGTATATGTATTTAATATGAAATTTTAAAGCAAAAAAGACTGAGGATTTGCTTAATTCAGACTACAAGTAAGAATTTCTGAAACTTCTGTATTACACCTAAACTATGTCTTTGTTCTCTGTCAGAAAATATAAGCTCTTCGAGGGTACAGATGCTGCTGAATATATCCTCACACACAAGTATATCATCCAAAGACAATATTATTTTTTTCAAGCAGTTTCTATTACTTTCTCAGCTACTACATTCATGAGAGAAAAAAGCATTTCAATTTTCAGGAAATACAAATGATGCTTTTGTTTTGGGTAATATTTTAATAGAGTAATTATTTCCTGCTTTCATCTATCTTTTATTTCATCTGTCTTTCAACCATAGCTTCATTTTTGGCTTTAAAGAGAGTTTTCCTGCCTTTAAAAGGTTCCTATAGTTAAATATGAGTTCTGTGTCAAAAGTAAAGTAAAATGTAAGTATTTCTCTCTGTTTTTCTACAGATTTAGTCCTAATATTATTTTGGTGGGAAAACAAATCTCACTCTCTTTCCAAGAATACATATACATGATCATACTGAAAAAGCCTCACACTACTTTTGTTATATAGGGAAAACTATGAATCAGGAGACAGCTATGTAGCTGGTAATTAATATTAGCTCAAGAACTAGAAACATAAAATGAGGTTAATAAAGGAAATGATAGAATTCATCAAATTATCATCAAACAGCAATAATAATCGGCTGGTATATAGTGTTATGCTTTTATCTCTATTAAGAAATAAAAAAGATGACTTTGCATTTTTCTTAGAACGCTTTTTAAAATCATTCTGCCACTGTATCACAAGACATTTATACCAGCAAGTATGATAAGAGTGTTATACAGCTCCAAGTTAATATGAGAGCACTGCCTAAATATTACTGTACAGGGTTTTCTTTACTCTCTCAAATCGATTTAGGTTTGAATTGGAAAGAATTCCAAATCCTTTTTAAAACAGCCCAAATTCATTTGAAACATTTGGATCTTTTAAAATTTCAAACAGACTACTTACCTTTAATGTGTCAAAAAAGATCTTTATGTGTGAAAACCAAATCATTCAAGATATTGCTGGACAGTATTAGTACTATGAATACCTACCATGATAACTCAAATATATTTAATTAATTAAGTTTAAATAAATAAACACGTTAGACACAGTACTTTTACTGGAGGTATAACTTAAAACACCACTTAAACTCCATTAATTATTTAAAAATAAACTGGTACATTGAGCAAGTAAACAAAATGTCACCAACTAGCTTTCAGTGTTAAACATTTAAAATTTTGGCCTTTCGTGTATTAGATTGAAAAAAATTGAAACATAAGACAGATAAGTATTACTTACTAATAACTGCAGAAGATCAGTATATGCAGCTTCCAACCTGCGCTGGCAATCTGGGATCATCATCCGGGACTCTTGCAGGATCTCTGCCTATAATGAGAATCTCTGTGAGACATGCAGAAATGGTAGAACTTATGCATTTAGCTCATACCTCTGAAAATATATAAAATGATTTAGAGGAATCAGAAAAAAATTACTGTTATGTTAAATTGTTCAATATTTTAATTTTAATTGTGTTTATTATAAGTTAGAAAGAATGACTATCATAATGTAAAATATACAAAGTACAAGTTTTACATCTAAACCTCTTTGGTAATCACCCTCTCATGCTAAGCGAAAATTAACTCAAAAAGCTTTTCATAGAGCATTTATTTAAAAAGGCTATTTAAAATAAACTATTTCTCCTGCTGTCAAAAAGCACCTTTATCCAAAATGGGATCAGCTGGTTATATAAATATCTCCTGCATCTTTTCAGTAATAAAGAAAAACAGTGTTCAGATAATATCACACGGAGATAATTACTGCATGAAAAAAGTTATTGAGTTATTGATCACATCGTGTGCACACTGCAGGAGGTTCTCACTGAAAGACAGAGGTAAAGAAAAATGAAAAGCAAAGACCAGCAGGCTCATATTTTTGATGCTTATCATGCATAAAAAGTTATTACTTATCCTTGTGCTTCATTTTAGGAGAGAGATTATTCTCCCCATGCAGTTTGATCCAAATTACCAACCTGGCACCCCTCTGAATGTGAACTTCTACTTCTGTCTATTCCTCCTGAAGACAGACACTACAGAATTAAAAACGGGAATCTTTATTTTGGAGGATATTTCTAGACTTAAAAATCCATCGTTTGAAGAAGGACTGTAACATATCAAATCATAGAAAAAGAAAAAAAATCAAAGAGATGACTGGGAAACCCAATCAATAAGAGGGTAAATACATTAGTGTCAGATGTCAGACCTCAAATAAGTCTACTTCCTAAGGAAGTAGGAAGCTTTATTTCCTTAAACTAGTCTCAGAAAGAGACACAGTGATCATTAAAACATTTATTTCCAAAAAGTAATGTTTGGTCAAACACCTTTGGTTAAATGAGTGCAAAATCTAAACTTTAACCTAGAAGCTTTATTACCTAGCTCACATAAAAACAAAAGACATAATTTAATGGTAATCATACTACATTCTAATAGAAACTTTAATAAATCCCACTACCTCTTCCTTTTCCCAAAAGTTTTGTCATAGTTCACAATGTAAATAAAAATCAAAATTATAATATACAAGGATGCTCCCTGTCCACATCTCTTTTCTCAGGTGAAATCTATTGCTGAACTTGTAATTCTTTTACTAATAAGGCACATGTTGAAAATTTCAAACACAGGATCATGACTTTATTTTACAGCTATTCATCCTATGCCTAAATATTCAATCATTGCCACTAATTTATTTTTGTGTAACTGGTTAGTTTGAATACATGTGAAAAATCAGTGACAGGGACGTTTCATTGGGTAAGCGATTCATATTTCCTCCCCTATGGACTCCACTTGAAAATAGCTTATAGGAATTAAACAAGATGAAATGAATATAAAGAATTTGGTCAAACACATGATAAGCCAAAATGTACACTTGTAAAATTTGTTTGGCAAGCTTTAGTGTTGTCACTGAAATGCACTTTAAACAATGATGTCCAAAATAATTTCTAGTCATTATTGTTCTATCCATTATTATAGAGCAAAACTCCTCAATTAGTCTGTCAAAACAGGACTCTGACTTAAGTAGGGCTAAAGCTCTGTCTGTCCCATACACCAGCCTCATTTCATACAACAAGCTTACTATATATTTGCAGGATGCCAGGTATAGGGGATATAAAGACGAAAAAGAGGTCTCATCCTCCAATCTATGCAGGAGAATAAACATGAAAATAAGCACTTAACACCGCTTCAAGAAGATCATGCCACAGGGAGCCAAAGGCATACAGTACAGTGGTAACTATGATTTGGAATCCATAAACCACACCTTAATCAAGGCCATAAATCATATACTTTACCTTCCTACAATGAATTACAACTGTCAGGAATAATTTAAAAAGACAGTATATAAGGTGTGATTATACAGTAAAGATACCCTTCAAAATACCTGAATAAACTAAAAAAGTATTATCATTCAAAGTGTTCCCCTTGGGAAGGAGTCATTCGAATGAATGGGGCCTCTGTTTAAAATATCTGGATAAACTGTCAGTTCATTCTAGTGCTTACTATGACAGGACTGAGGTTAAGTAAGAATCTTGGCACAGATATGCAGGTACAAGGAACTCAGGAGAACACAACAGGATGCAGTCCTACTGATATCTTACTGTTTTTAAAACAAGTTATGATTTTTTGGGGGCAAGTTATTCAGGTAAAACTGATGTTGGGGGAGGCGTAGCAAGGCTCATTATAGCAATGAATAAACTACTGACCTAAAATATGATCAATTTTTTTAATAATCAAAACATACATACATTGGAAAGGAAAAGCCTTATTGGCAGATCTTTATTTTTTCAGAAAGAAGTGTGAAATAATCTAGCCAATGTCAAGTCCTTTTGGTACTGATCAACTGGGATAAGGTTTCCAGCTTCTTTCGTGATCCAGATCATTCACCCAGGCCTGGCTATACCTATAATAATCTATAAACGCTCTAATATTAGATACTGGCTGCTTCTGGAACCCATGGTAACTGCATTAGTTTGTCAAACTGAGATTTAGAGTAGCTCAGAGATTACTGGAACAATGGTTAAGTCTTTCCTTTTACATGGTGGCAAAATGGTAATGTGATAATAAACAAGTTAAGAAATCCATTTGATGAAAGAAAGAAAGAAAACAGTAACTATGTGAGGTGATGGATATGTTAAGTAGCTTGAACATGGTGAATATTTATTTCACAATGTATATCTATATCAAACCATCAAGCTACATACCTTAAATATATACAATTTTAATTATACCTCAATAAAGCTGGGGAAAAAAGATATAAAGATACTTTGAGAAATATAGAATTATAAAGTCAGAAGAGACATAAGTGGTCATCTAGTCCAGTCTCCTCAGCCTACGAATGATAAAGTTGAGTCCCAAAGTGATTAGCTAGTTAACAGGTGAGTTACAGTCCATGATTCTGCTTTCAACTCTAGCATGTGAATTAGTGGTAGTGGCAGTCAGTATCCAAGACAGCTTCCAATGATCCTCACCGCCTTGTATTCCTACCCTTGTGCAGTCACCTCCCACACTGAATTTGGTCTGGCACTGTGTGACCAACAGAATGTGGCAGAAATGGCATTCTGGGACTGAAGACCTGAAGCTGGGTCTTAAGAAGCCTTGTAGCTTCCACATGGGCCGCTTGGATTGATCACTTTTGGGAAACACTTCTCTTAGGACCCAGTCACCATGCCGTGAAGAAAAAAAGAAAAAGAAAGAAAGAAATTCATTTGACTTGTGTTTTGTGGTTATTGATGAATGGTTAAGGATGTAAGAAGAATTCTATGAGTCAAAAATAATCTGGGCTCTAAGCCCCGACACATCAATAATTACTTAAATATGAATGGTCTAAATTTACCAGCTAAAAACCAGTCTACAAGAAACTCATTTCAAAATAATGAAATACAGGTTAAAAAAAAAAAGGATGGAAAAACAATACATCATGCAAACATTAAAAAAAGAGCAGTACTGGCTATATTAATATTGGATAAAATAGACTTAAGAGCAAAAAAATTATGAGGGGCACAGAGGGATATTAAAATGATCAATCCACCAGGGCTTCCCTGGTGGCACGGTGGTTGAGAGTCCGCCTGCCGACGCAGGGGACACGGGTTTATGCCCCGGTCTGGGAAGATCCCACATGCCGCGGAGCGGCTGGGCCCGTGAGCCATGGCCGCTGAGGCTGCGCGTCCGGAGCCTGTGCTCCGCAACGGGAGAGGCCGCAACAGTGAGAGGCCCGCGTACCACAAAAAAAAAAAAAAAAAAAAAGATCAATACACCAAGAAAACACAGTGATCCTAAATGTGTACACACTAAACAAAAGAGCTTCAAAATACATAAAACAAGAAATGATAAAGCTAAAAGGAGAGACAAACAAATCCACAAATACAGTTGAGGATTTCAATATGCTACTCTTAGCAACTGACAGAGGTACTAGAGGAAAGAAATCAGCAAAGATATAAAAGAATTGAGTAACACCATCAACCAAAAGATCTAACTGACATTTATAGAACACTCTACCTATGAAAGATTAATACAAACACTTTTCAAGCACTCATGAAACATTCTCTGCAGTACACTATATCCTGGATCAAAACACAAAACAAACAAAAACCTCAACAAATTTAAAAGTATTGAAATAACACACAGAACATGTCTGACTATAATGGAATAAAATTAGAAATCAATAATAGAAAGATAGCAGGACTCAACACTTAGAAATTAAACATTCTTCTAAATAACTGATGGGTCAACAAGGAAGTCTCAAAGGGAACAGAGAAATACATAGATAAATGAAAATGAAAATACAACATGTCAACTTTTGTGAGATTCAGCTAAAGCAGTGCTGAGAGGGAAATTTAGAACACTAACTGCTTAGATTAGGAAAGAGGAAAGATCTCAAATTAAAAATCTAAGTTTTTCCTTCATGAACCTAAAAAAGAAGAGCAAAAGAAACCTAAAACAAGCAGAAGAAAGGAAAGAATAAATACACAATCAGAAATCAATGAAATTAAAAACAGGAAAAGAACAGAGGGAAAAAAAAGCAGTGAAATGAAGAGCTTTATTTTGGAAAAACAATTGATAAACCTCTAGTTAAGACTGACAAATACAGAGTAAGAAGGCACAAATCACCAGTATCAGTAACAAAATACAGAATGTCAACACAGACCCCACAACCAACAAAAGGAGAAAAAATACTGAAAGTGATTTTATAATATTGTTCATAATGCTCATAAATTCAACCACTTAGAAGAAATGGGCCAATTCCTTGAAAACTACAAACCACCAAAATGCAACTGATAAACTGAACAGTTCTATAATTATTAAAGAAATTGGATCTGTAATTAAAAAGTTCTTGAAAAAGAACTCTTCAAGCACAGATGCTTCCACTGGACAACCTTATCAAATATTTAAACACAACACCAATTTTACATAAATCTTTCAAGAAAAAAAAAGAGAGAACACTTCCCAACCTAACAAATACAGTATAAAAAAAAGTAAACTGCAGACCATTATCTCCCATAAACTTAGATGCAAAAGTCCTCAACAAAATATTAGCAAATCTAATTCAGCAATTAAGAGAATTATACAAATAAAGTCAAAATGGATTAAAGACCTAAATGTAACGCCAGACACTATAAAACTCTTAGAGGAAAACACAGGCAGAACACTCTATGACATAAATCACAGCAACATCTTTTTTGACCCACCTCCTAGAGAAATGGAAATAAAAACAAAAATAAACAAATGGGACCTAATGAAACTTAAAAGCTTTTGCACAGCAAAGGAAACCATAAACAAGACAAAAAGACAACCCTCAGAATGGGAGAAAATATTTGCAAATGAAGCAACTGACAAAGGATTAATCTCCAAAATTTATAAGCAGCTCATGCAGCTCAATAACAAAAAAACAAACAACCCAATCCAAAAATGGGCAGAAGACCTAAATAGACATTTCTCCAAAGAAGACATACAGATGGCCAAGAAGCACATGAAAAGCTGCTCAACATCACTAATTATTAGAGAAATGCAAATCAAAACTACAGTGAGGTATCACCTCACACCAGTTAGAATGGGCATCATCAGAAAATCTACAAACAACAAATGCTGGAGAGGGTGTGGAGAAAAGGGAACCCTCTTGCACTGTTGGTGGGAATGTAAATTGATACAGCCACTATGGAGAACAGTATGGAGGTTCCTTAAAAAACTAAAAATAGAACTGCCATACGACCCAGCAATCCCACTACTGGGCATATACCCTGCGAAAACCATAATTCAAAAAGAGTCATGTACCAGGCTTCCCTGGTGGTGCAGTGGTTGGGAGTCCACCTGCTGATGCAGGGGGCGCAGGTTCGTGCCCCGGTCTGGGAGGATTCCACATGCCGTGGAGCGGCTGGGCCCGTGAGCCATGGCCGCTGGGCCTGTGCGTCTGGAGCCTGTGCTCCGCAGAGGGAGAGGCCACAGCAGTGAGTGGCCCGTGTACCGCAAAAAAAAAAAAAAAAAGAGTCATGTACCACAATATTCATTGCAGCTCTATTTACAATAGCCAGGACATGGAAGCAACCTAAATGTCCATCTACAGATGAATGGATAAAAAAGATGTGGCACATATATACAATGGAATATTACTCAGCCATAAAAAGAAACAAAACTGAGTTATTTGTAGCGAGGTGGATGGACGTAGAGTCTGTCATACAGAGTGAAGTAAGTCAGAAAGAGAAAAACAAATACCGTATGCTAACACATATATATATGGAATCTAAAAAAAAAAATGGTTCTGAAGAACCTAAGGGCAGGACAGGAATAAAGATGCAGACGTAGAGAATGGACTTGAGAACACAGGGAGGTGGAAGGGTAAGCTGGGACGAAGTGAGAGAATGACATGGACATATATACACTACCAAATGTAAAATAGATAGCTAGTAGGAAGCAGCTGCATAGCACAGGGAGATCAGCTGGTGCTTTGTGACTACCTAGAGGGGTGGGATAGGGAGGGTGGGAGGGAGACGCAAGAGGGAGGGGATATGGGGATATATGTATATATATGGCTGATTCACTTTGTTATAATGCAGAAACTAACACACCATTGCAAAGCAATTATACTCCAATAAAGATGTTAAAAAAAAAAGAGAGAATTATATAACACAATCAAGGCTGGTTCAATATTTGAAAATTAATCCATGTAATTCACAGTATCAACAGGCCAAAGAAGAAAAATCATGTGATCTTACGAAATCACACAGAAGAAGCATTTGACAAAATCCAACACCTATTCATGACAAAAATACTCAGCAAAACTGTGAAAAGAGAAGAATTTCCTCAACTTGAAAAAGACCATCTACAAAACCCCTACAGCTAATATTTATGTAATGATAAAAAACTATCTCCCTAAGACTGGGAACAAGGTAAGGATGTCCACTCTGACCATTCCTATTCAACATAGCACTGTAAGTTCCAGCCAGTGCAACAAAGCAAGAAAAGAAATAAAAGACATACAGACTTAAAAGAAATAAAACTGTTCTTATTTGCAAATGACTTGCAAATGACATGACTGTCTATGTAGAAAATCAGAAGGAATCTACCAAAAACTCCCAGAACTCATATGTGAGGTCAGCAAGGTCACAGGTTGTAAGATCCACACACAAAAATTGACTGCACTTTTATACCTAACAACAAATACAGCATTGGAAACTGAAACTAAAAACAATACCATTTACAATAGCTTCAAAGAAAATGAAATACTTAGGTTTAAATCTAACAAAACATGTACAGGATCTGTATGCTGAAAATTACAAAATACTTATGAAAGTCAGACCTAAATAAACTGGAGAGACTTACCATGTTCACTGATTGGAATACTCAACGTGGTAAAGATATCAAATCTCCCCAAGTTGATCTATATACGTTTAATGCAATTTCTATCAAAATCTTAGCAAAGTGTTTTACAGATACAGAAAAGCTTATTTTAAAATTTTTATGGAAAAGCCAAGAAACTACAATAGGTAAAACAATTTTGAAAGAAAAGAAAAGCAACTGAGAGGGCTCAGTCTTCCCTGTGTTAAGGTTCACTATACAGCTATAGTAATCAAGATAGTGTGGTACTGGTAAAGGGTTAGACACATTAATGGACCAGAACGGAACCCCAAAATAGACCCACACAAATAAGTCCAACAGGTTTCTGACAAAGGCATGAAAGCATTTCAATGGAGGAAGGATAACCTTTTCAACAAATGCTGCTGGAACAACTGGGCACTCATAGGCAAAAAGATGAACCTTTAATTAAACCTCATACCTTACAATAAAAATTAACTCAAAATCAATCAAAGCCTTGAATGTAAGACATAAAACCATACAACTTTTAGAAAAAAAAGAGAAAATCTTCAGGACCTAGGTCTAGGCAAGGAGGCCTTAGACTTGAGGTCAAAAGTATGATTCACAAAAGGAAGCATTAGCTGTAAATAAGGTGTTCTCAAAGTTAAAAACTGTTGCTCAGTAACAGATTGTGTTAAGAGGGTAAAAAGACAAATTAGAGATTAAAAGAAAATATTTGCAAACCACATATCCAACAAAGGGCGTTTATCTAGAAAATATTAAAAATTCTCAAAATTCAAAAAGTAAAAAAATAAAGTATCTATTTAGAAACTGGGCAGAAGACATGAACAGACATTTCACTGAAGAGGATATACAGACGGGCAATAAGCAAATGAGACGTTCAACATTATTAGCTATTAGGGAAATCCAAATTAAAAGCACAATCAGCTATCATTACACACTTATCATGTAGGTGATGGTTAAATGCTAAAATTAAATACAGTGATAACACCAAATGCTGGTGAGGATGTGGAGAAGTCAAACCATTCAAACATCATTGGTAGGAACATAAAATGGTACAGCCACTCGAAAAGAGTTTGGTAGTTTCTTTTAAAACAAAAAATGTACTAATATGACCCAGCAATTGCTTGGGCATTTATCCCAGAAAATGAAAACTTATGTTCATGTAAAAATTGAATATGAACGTTCATAACAGCTTTTTTTGTATCAACCAAAACCTGGAAACAATCCAAGTGTCCTTTGATGGTTAAAATGTGGTACATTCATCCCATGGAACACTACTCAGCAATAGTAAGGAACAAATTATTGATACACTCAATGACCTTGATGGACCTCGAGAAATTATTAAGTGGAAAAAGTCAATTTCAAAAGGTTACATACTGTGTGATTCCATTCCATGCTATATAACATTCTTTAAAGAGTGTTAATTATTTAGGATTTAAGGGGTGGAGAGGACAGGGACTATAAAGAGATAGCAAAAGGCAGTCTTGTGATGGAATGGTTCTCCATCATGATCGTGCAGTAGTTACACATGCTACACATGCAATGGAATTGCATAGAATTATACACACACACAATGAGTACATGTATAACTAGTGAAATGTAAATAAGCTCTGTGGTGTACCAATGTCAGTTTCATGGTTTGGATACTGTAATATAATTATGCAAGATGCTACATTGTAAAAGGAATGGTAAAGGGTATATGAGACTTCCCTGAAAATATTTTGCAACTCCCTGTGAGTCTGTAACAAAAAACAAAAAAAGCAAGTGTATAAATAGAACACCATTTAAAAACCTGATTATATGTACCAAGAGACAATAAAATTTTAGTTATTGATAAAAAAACTCTGGTGTTTCTTGCAGCCTTGTAAGAGACCCTTGGTCAAATTCCTCTTTGTAGACTGAAACCTCCTATTATTTTCCATATATTTAATGAAAAAATTGCCCCTTCAGTTTTAGGAAAAAGAAATATCAAATTGTGAACGTTAACTCATGTTTCAAGTAAATCACAAAAAATGTGGTGCAAAATTTCACAATACTGCAATTATATGTAATAAATGTAAGGTTTTTGTGAGAAACCTTGGTTGAAAATTGAACCAGTTTGTCCTTTAATATTACTTCTGGAAGGTAAGAGATGCATCATGCCTTATGTAAAATAACTGAGATATGTTTGATTGTCATTATTACCAATCATTTCTGCTCCAGAATAGGCTTTAAAAAAAAAACAAAAAAAGACGAGAATACCTTCACCAGTTGAGGGCAAAATCCTCTGTAACCATCCCTAATCGGGGGATGAGGATATTGGAGGAAAAGAGGAATATCATAAGCAGAAGGCTAAAACCAATATCAAGTCAACATTTGAATGCTGTGTTATAGAATAACTCTTTGACTGGTATTTTGGCTTATTAGGGTCCTGAAACTCCTGCCTAGTTATTTATTTTAAAACAACCAAAATTAAGCCCAGTGCAAGAGAGAACAATTTTGGCAATCAATTTCAGGTAAGAAGTTTGACAGGGACCAAGAGACAGCATTGTATGTGTACGTTATAAAATATTAGGGCTCGTTCAGAAGATCTAGGAAAGCCAGAGCAAAATGGAACCAAGTGAGAGAAAAGTCAAGGTAGTGTACAGTGACTGGGGATGGCATTTAGCTCAGAAGAGGAGGAAATACAGGGAGAAGAGTAGAGAACCCACAAAATCTGGCACTTGGCTTCCATATTTTTTACGAGGGGCATCAGCAAATGTCATGAAACAATTCCTGACCTTACAGTAGTAGGCAATTAGGAAAAGAGCAGTGCTTCTGGCAATGCAACTCCCCTTGCACATAAGAAAAAACATGTAAGTCTGGCCACTGCAAAGCTAAGCCAGGAAAAGGAATTGAGAAAAGCATGTAGGCTGGGCTAAAGACAAGGTTTCATGAGACCCTGAAACAAAACTGCAACTGAAAACTGTATACACTGCAGGTTGAGAATATCAGAAAACAAAACAATTTATTGCTCTGTAATTAGACATGGGTTGGTATTCTTGAATTTAAGTACTAGGCTGACTATGAATCTAGAAAATCATGTTATAAACCATGACCACTGTGACAAAAGAATTTTAACATGGTTGAGTTTAGAAAGGGTTTTTGAACAAATTTTTTCCCCTTTTACATCTGCATATGTAGTCAATGATATAACCAGTAAGTGGCTAATATCTTTATTTTTTTATTTTTTAACATCTTTATTGGAGTATAATTGCTTTACAATGGTGTATTAATTTCTGCTGTACAACAAAGTGAATCATCTATACATATATCCCCATATCCCCTCCCTCTTGCATCTCCCTCCCTCCCACCCTCCCTATCCCACCTCTCTAGGTGGTCACAAAGCACTGAGCTGATGTCCCTGTGGTTGCTTCCACTAGCTATCTATTTTACATTTGGTAGTGTATATATGTCCACGCCACTCTCACTTCTCCCCTGCTTACCCTCCCCCCCACCCCCATGTCCTCAAGTCCATTCTCTACGTCTGCGTCTTTATTCCTGTCCTGCCCCTAGGTTCTTCAGAACTATTTTTTTTTTTTAGATTCCATATATATGTGAGTGGCTAATATCTTTAAGTAACAATTAGAACATAGGATTCAATAAAGAGTTAATCCTTACCTATCAAGTAGTAATTTTACTGAAAGATAATCAATATATAAATACAAATGAAATAAAACAGATTCTGTGATAATCTGTGACATTATTTGTAGAATTTTATTTAGAAAGGAAACACATTCCCCATTCCAAGTAACTTACAACTCATATTCTAGCTATAGGACTATTTTAAAATACATTATTGGTGATGAAAAGAAAAAGGCAAAGAAAAACTAAACAAGGTCACTAACTACACAAGTGGGAAAATAAACCAGATGGGGTCTAAGAAGGACCTATGTGAAATAAGTGATACACTACGTTGTAATGTTTCTCACTAAATGTGGGAAAAAAATAGAGTACCTTAAAGTGAGAGAGATACAAAAATGATATGAATATTTATGGAAGTATATATTTAAAAAGCATTTAACATAAAGTTAAGAATCAAAAAGTTACATTCCATATGTAAATCCTTATGAAGGGCAGTTAGTTTACAAAAGTCAACATTTTGGGGGACATACTGTATCTGCACACCTATTTACAAATCCTCTCTCAATTTAAGAATATCTGACACACGAATGTCCTTTGTTAGATCATACATAGAGGAAGGCAGGCTCTCCTGGAAGCTGAAGAAAATAAGTTCTCTTCTTGTATAACCTGAAGAAGGAGACATTTCAAGTGCCACTGCATTCCTTGTGCACAACAGAAAGCAACTACCTACAGAAAAATCCACTTTAGGGCTTCCCTGGTGGCGTAGTGGTTGAGAGTCCGCCTGCTGATGCAGGGGATGCGGGTTTGTGCCCTGGTCTGGGAGGATCCCACATGCCGCGGAGCGGCTGGGCCCGTGAGCCATGGCCGCTGAGTCTGCGCATCCGGAGCCTGTGCTCCACAACGGGAGAGGCCACAACAGTGAGAGGCCCGCGTACCGCAAAAAAAAAAAGAAAAGAAAAAAAAAAGAAAAATCCACTTTAAGTGATTAATTTTACTTAATTAAAGTCTGGGTTAAGTGTGCATTACCATCTGTAACATAATTTATATGATGAAAACCACTGTGAGTTCATAAAGCTGATTTAAGAAATAAGTCTTGAGATATAATCTGTATAAGTTATTTTATATTCTCCTTTTACTTAGTGTTATCTGGATTTTATTCCAAATGCACTGGACACTGGATTTTAAGTAAAGGGATAAGTAATCTGATATACTTTTTAAAGAGATCAACCTGGCTACTGTGGTATGAAAGGAATGGAGAGTTATCAAGAGACAAAGAGGATATCAACCAGGAGGCTTTTGCAGTAGTACAGGCATGAAGTGATAGTGGACTGGACTAGGATAGTGGCAGTAGAGAAAGAAATGTAAAGAAAAAGAAAGAGGACTTGGTGATCAAGAGAAGACCCGTAAGTTTTGGTTTGGGTATCTGAATAAGTAGACGTACCATTTATTGAGAGGGGGGAAACAAGAGAAAGACTAGCTTCTTGTTTCAGGGAGGTGAGCTGGGTTGAGGGAAGACCAAGATTCTTGTATTGAACACACAAGGGATATGTCAAATTGGTGATCAGTTGAATATACTGATACATATTGGAGTGGTTGGGCCCAGAGATAGAAATTTGGGAGATATTGGCACCAGAATGAATGTCAAGTTAGCAGGAATTTTGGGTTTTTCTGTTTTGTTGTTGCTTTTAATGCCACGTCTAAGAGTGCCTGGAACAGTATTTGGCAAGTAGCCAGGGGTTCAATTAATATGTTCTGTGCAAACAAATGAATGGGCATAAAGATGGTACTTAAAGTTAAAGGATGGTATGAGATTACCTAGAGAGGAATTGTAGCTAGAACTCTTAAGGTTAAAAAAATTTTTTAAAGATAGAGAGATAAAGAGACACATAGAGAGAGATGGGAGAGAGACAGCAAGCTGGGAGAGGGAGAGTTTCAGCAAAGCAGAGTGAGAAAAAATGGCAGTGAAACCTGGTGACCATTCTATCAAAGATGCCAACATAAAAGAGCATTCCAAGGAGAGGTTATGTAAGAAAGAAGTGATAACAGTGTTACTGATGGTTGTAACAAGGGCTGAGGCACATAATCCACTCTAACAGGAAGGAAGGTGGGTAGTATGGGTACAGGTGCAGGTAGATTGACAGATTTTGTGGTGGGAATATAAGTTCCCTTGACAGCCTCTATTTTCTCAAGCTATTACAAAAGAAGTGTCAACCAGGAGTGAATATAAATTAGATGTTATGATGAGAATAAATAAAGTGTTATGAAACCACAGAGGAGGGGCACCTAACTCAGTGTTAGGGTGGAGTGTAGAGGAGGTTTAAAGAATAAGTAGGAATTAATAAGGAGAGGGTAGGTAGGACCAGTAGGAAGAACATCCCAGACATATGCAATATCTCAGAGGTAAAGGAGAAAGGGCTTGTTCAGGAAACTAAAAGGCAGGACCTAAGAGGTCCAGATAGGGACTGGCAAAAGATGAGGCTGGAATGATAAGGAGGTACCAAAATTAAGAAGAGCCGTGTATACAATGCTAAGGAGACTGAAACTTGCCATGAGGATAATCAGAAGTAGCCATTGAAATGCATAATGTGTATATGTGTGTGTGTGTGTGTGTGTGTGTGTGTGTATAATTTTGGTGGTCTTCATATCAGTTTGGGAAAAATATCTGTAAATATAAGTATATTTAATTATAAGACTAGGCCATTTTATATTTAATACTTAAAACTGGAGAGGCAGTACTGCTTAATGGCTAAGAGCACAAATTCCAGAGCCAGAATGCCTGTGTTCGAATCCCAGGTATGCCACTTAGGAGTTGTGTGACCATGGGCAAGTTATTTAACCTGTGTTTCGGTTTCCTTAATTTTATTTATTTATTTTTTTGCGGTACGCGGGTCTCTCACTGTTGTGGCCTCTCCCGTTGCGGAGCACAGGCTCCGGACGTGCAGGCTCAGTGGCCATGGCTCACGGCCCCAGCTGCTCCGCGGCATGTGGGATCCTCCCGGACCGGGGCACAAACCCATGTCCCCTGTTTCGGCAGGCAGACTCTCAACCACTGCGCCACCAGGGAAGCCCCCAGTTTCCTTATTTTTAGATGGTAACTTTCCTTATTTTTAAATGGAGATTTTAATAGGACCTTTAGTAGGACCTTCTCAGAGGGCTGTTAATCCATTGTTAATATGGTATTATGTAAATGTTAGCTGTTATTATTTAAGATATAATTTTACCTGCTTTTTAATAGCATAATTTTCACCATCTTCAGCTTTCATTTTTTCAATCTTTTCTTCTTGTTGTTTTGCTTCTTTCTCATACATCATTTTTTCTTTGACCAATCTATAAATAAACCAAAAACTGTTTCAGAGAATTAACTTTCTCTCTAGCAACAGACCATAAAAAACAAAGAAACTCTGTAACTATAAAGTATACTTTAAAAAGCATATGTACTAGATGGGGAGGAGAAGGGAAGGGAAGAAAACTACATTAGCCCCAGATGTATGAACCTCATGACCTTAAGTTTTATACCTGCCTAAAGCAAGCCAATCTATCAAAGCATGGAATTCTTAAATTTTTAATTAAAAACATTCCATTATAGTAACTGTATTTACAATGTAAAAATAACATTCAAAATTATTATATACTAACATTTCTTTATTGTTTGCTTTATTTATTTATTTACTTAAAATTGCATTAATAATATATGTTTCAGGTGTACAATATAGTGATTTGATATTTTTATACATTATGAAATTATCATCACAATAACCATACGTTATCTGTAACCACACAAAGTTGTATCTCTTAATCTTCTTCACCTATTTTGTCTGTGTCCCCACCCCATCTTCCCTCTGGCTACCACCAGTTTGTTCTCTGTATCTACAAGTCTGTTTCTGTTTTGTTTTGTTTTTTAGACTCCATATGTAAGTGCAATCATTCAGTATTTTCTCAGTTTGACTTATTTCACTTAGCATTAACACCTTCCAGGTCCATCCATGTTGCTGAGGAGGAGTAACCAAAAAAAAAAAAAAAAAAAATGCTAAGACCAATGTCAAAGAGGTTACTGCCTATATTTTCTTCTAGGAGTTTTATGATTTCAGGTCTTGCATTTAAGTCTTTAACACATTTTGAGTTTATTTTTGAATATGGTGTAACAAAGTGGTCCAGTTTCATTCTTTTGCATGTAGCTGTCCAGTTTTCCCAATATCATTTATTGAGGAGACTGTCTTTTCCTCATTGTATATTCTTGTCTCCTTTATCATAGATTAATTGACCATCTGAGTGTGGGTTTATTTCTGGACTCTCTATTCTGTTCCATTCATCTGTGTGCCTGTTTTTAGGGCCAGTACCATATTGTTGGCTATTCGGGGCCTTTCGTGGCTCTAATGTCTTTTTTTAACTGATATATGTTATCCAAACTTTTATACATGTACCTAAAACAACATAATGGTAAAAGCTCAGCTTACTGAGAAAAAAGTCAGTATATTGCATGCCAAATCCAAAACAAAGAAAGACTAGGTTATTTTCAACAACCAAAGTGTTTAAAAAGTATTTACTATGCACTTAATTTTGTGTCTGACCTTCCTGTGCGAGGGACTGGGATATATAATTTATTTTATTTTATTTTATTTTTTGCGGTACGCAGGCCTCTCACTGTTGTGGCCTCTCCCGTTGCGGAGCACAGGCTCCAGATGCACAGGCTCAGCGGCCATGGCTCACGGGCCCAGCCGCTCCGTGGCATGTGGGATCTTCCCGGACCGGGGCACGAACCCGTATCCTTTGCATTGGCAGGCAGACTCTCAACCACTGCGCCACCAGGGAAGCCCGAGGGCATTTTTTTTGGGGGGGGAGATATATAATTTAGACATGGTTCTCTCACAGACAAATAGTGGAAACAAACAATTATTTAATTACTAAAGCAAGAAAGGGTATTGACAGAGATCAGGAAGATTTTCAACAATAAGGAACAGAGCAATACGAAGTTCTACTAATTATTCCTCAGATAACCAAAATTCAATTAACCATAATAGTGCAATCTCCCCTAATTCTCATTAATCAAAGTTTTAATGTAAAAGAAAAGTGCAGTCCAAGAAAACACTAATATTCCTATGTACATATTTCCTAAGGAACAGAAGAAAAAAACTTTCACAGTCCCATAGCTATTAAAAGCAGCTTTTTCCATCTGGCTTGCTGACTTACTTCTAGACCTATGTTACTGGGATGGAATTAAAAATCATATTAGAGCATGGCTTTTGTCTAATCATTTGCAATAAAGATTTTTAAGTGTATTTCAAAAGACAATTTAATTTTCATAGTCTAATAGGACTTAACATAAGTTCACAAATCTAAAAAATCTTTTGTCATACTACTTGGGAGGCTTTTAAGTCAGCTTTAGTTTGGATTTAAATCACCACATAAACTGCATACTAAATATTAAAATACTAAAATGTTCCAGTTTGGAATTTTGAGTTGTGCAAGCAAGGCTCATCCTGTCCTTCATGATCTTGCACTAGTGACATAGATGGAAAGAAACATGACAAAAAGTTCACAGTATTTACGGTAGAATATAATATGTGACCTTCAAATTCTCATCCTAAAATATCTCAAAGTGAAAAACAAAACAAAATAGGTATAAATTTTATGTTGCCCTGAATATAAACAAACAACAAAGGATATTCAAGAAACAAATAACAAAGGATACCTGGGAAACTATTATTTGTGGTTACCTGAGGAGAAAAGCCCTAATGATTTGGGGTAGGGATGGTCAGCTGGGAGGTAAATAGAGAGGCTTTCATTTTATGCCTCTCAATAAAGTTCCAGGGTTTTTTCCCCCATGTATAAGTATTACTTTTATCAAAAAAATTTAGATGCTTATAATTATCTCTGAGTGGCACAATTTTGAATGATTTTAAAGTCTGCTAGTTATTCCTTTGGCTATATTTTCTGGAATAAAGCAAAATTCAATTAGAAAGATACCAAAATATACCTAATAGTTGTAATTCTCTAAACATTGCTATCTTTTGCTAGTTTTTCAAATGCTATAAAAATAACAAGTACAAATAAATATAAAGTCATAACTTATTATATTTTAAATGCATAATTAACTGAAAATATTTTTTAGTCTTACAAACCCCACACCTACAGAGAAACATAGCAAGTTCAAAATCTGGTCACTTTTAGTAGTTAGACAAATATTTAAGAGTAAAATAAAGAAATAAGAAAAAGCAACAGAAAAGGATAGACATAAGGAGAAATTTTAAGAAATGACAGCCATCGAGGTAATGATAAGCAAATGATAACAAACTACTTAACTGTCTATGTACGGACATAACGTGATTTTAAATATGCAGGCCAGTGTTTTACAAACTATTCCATAGTACATTAGTAGTCAAATAAGCTTAAAAAACACTGCTTGCCAAATCTTAAAAATTTATGATACATATTTGCACATTAAAGGGTCCTGAGAAATCTTGTAGTAAGAAAATCAATTTAATTTTGTTCAACTGCAAGCTTACCTGAGGCAAAAATGAACTTTCCCCCACTCAGCATTCTCCAGAACAGCTGCCTCTCAACACAAGTTTGAGAAGTACACTGTAGTAATCTATAAACTTTACACAAATCTGCATACAACACATTTAAATATACTGTTCATAAAATTCTAAATAGAATAAAATTTGGGGGTAAATCAAGAATTAAGAAACCTTGGGATAAAAAAGTTTTAGCTTAATTTGATATCTTGATTTTACAGTTTCTCATAATATTTTAAATAAGATTTTCATAGTTATAACCGAATTTGTACTTATGGCCATCTAGTAACTAACAGCCCAACACCAAGCCATGCTAAAGATACAATGACAAGCCTGCGATTAATGATAGTAAGAGGGCTTCCCCGGTGGCGCAGAGGTTGAGAGTCTGCCTGCCGATGCAGGGGACAAGGGTTCGTGCCCCGGTCCAGGAAGATCCCACATGCCGTGGAGCGGCTGGGCCCGTGAGCCATGGCCGTTGAGCCTGCGCGTCTGGACCCTGTGCTCCACAGGGGGAGAGGCCACAACAGTGAGAGGCCCGTGTACCGCAAAAAAAAAAAAAAAAAAAAGATAGTAAGAAACTGTAAAAAATTGATATTTAGAAGAACATTTTATATGGATATTTTCAAACAAAACATGTAGAGAAAATAGCATAATAAACCCCAGGTACTCATCACTCAGTCAACAATTATTAATATTTTGGCAATCTTGTTTCATGTATCTCTTGCCACTTATTTGTGTATTTATTTATTAGTATTTTCAGATATTTTACCTTTGGTTTGATTTTTGAAGTTAAAAGCCTATGACTTCCACCCCTCCCCACCTTGCACCATATACAAAAATTAACTCAAAATGGATCAAAGATCTAAAAAGCTAAAATTATAAAACTTTTGGAAGAAAACATAGAGGTAAATCTTGGTGACCTTGGACTTGGCAATGACTTTTTAGATATGACACCAAAAGCACAAGAAAAAGAAAAAAAAATTGGCTTTCATCAAAATTTTTAAAATTCTGTGCTTCAAAAGACACTATCAGAGAATTCCCTGGTGGTCCAGGGGTTAGGACTCTGCACTTTCACTGCTGAGGGTCCAAGTAGCCAAAAAAAGACGCTATCAGGCAAGTGAAAAGACAACTGCAGAATGAGAGAAAATATCTGCAAATCATATACTGGATAAGGAACTTGTATCTAGAATATATAAAGAACAATAATAATAAAAGTTTTAAAAATGGTCAAGCTGAATAGACATTTCTCTGAAGAAGATATACAAATGCCCAACAAGAACATGGAAAGATGCTCAACATCATTAGTCATCAGGGAAATGCAAATCAAAACCATAGCGAGATAGCACTTCACACCCATGAGGATGTTTATAATCAAAAAGTCAGATAATAATAAGTGTTGCTGACAAGAATGTGGAAAACCTGAAACCACCAAACACTGCTAGTGGAAATGCAAACTGTTGCAACTGCTTTGGAAGCTTGGTCATTCCTCAAAAGCTTGAACACAGAGTTACCATATATCTCGGTAATTCCATTCCTAAGTATATACCCAAGAGAAATGAAAACGTATGTCTACATGAAAACTTGTACATGAATGTTCATAGCAGCATTATGCATACATTATAGGAAAATGTGGAAACAAGTTAAAAGTCCATCAACTGATGAATGGACAAACAATATATGGTATATCATACAATGGAATAATATTCAGCATACAAAGAAATGAAGTACTGAATCATGCTACAATCTAGATGAACCTTAAAAGCATTATGCTAAGTGAAAGAAGTCAGACATAAAGGCCACATATTGTATGATTCTATTTATAGGATATATCCAGTATAGGTAAATCTATAGAGACAGAAGGTAAATTAGAGGTTGCCTAGGATGGGGGAATTTGGAGGGTAATAGCTAAAGGGTTTGGGGTAATAAAAATGTTCTAAAAATGACTGTGGTGACAGCTGCACAATTCTGTGAATATACTAAAAACAAATTGTAGACTTTAAGTGGGTGACTTATAGGGTATTTGAATTACATCACAATAAAGTTGTTAACAAAATGAAAAAGAAAAAAAGCTTGTGACCATAAATTCAGCTATAGGGGAAAGCTGTAAGTAGTACTGGATACATTCAAACCTGGACTTAATGAGAGTTGAACATGTGAACATCATGTATAGAAATTTGCATTTGACTTCTAGTTTAAAACTGCTTTAACAATATTTTCAGTATTAAGATAAAAATATCCTCTGAGGCTTAAAATTTCAAAATAAAATCATTAATGCATATCACTATAGATATTTCTGTAAAAGTTCCTTTGACACAGAAAATGCTAGGACAGAGATGGCAAGTTGCCAGCCTGCTTAAATGGGACCTAAAGATGGTTTTATTTTATTCACAGAAAGAATTAAAAAAACAACAACATATTTGTTACCAAATTTAACAACTGGGAGATTTAAGTCTGGCTTTCTGGCTTCTCTTAAGATGTTTTTTTATCAGGGAATATTAGGGCTGCATCCTACTACTGGATGGAACTAAGTAGTGGCTGTTGACTGTTTTAGATGAGGCATGTGTTGCTGTTCACTGTGCCCCAACTCACACGACTCCCTGTTTCTCAAACACTCAAGCCTTTTCCTTGACCCTGTAAGCAACTGAGTTTAGAACCTGTGGGCTGGGAAACTTGCATATCATTAATGCAGTAGAACTATTATTGTTGTTTTTATTACCTTAATAGAATCACAATTAGTATTCAGAATATCAGGGATAACCAGAAACCACCGGGATTAGCAATAAGACTTTCAATATTTCTAAAGATGACAGGTTACTAAACTCCTCTAGTAAACGAAAGTAGCTGGGACTGGATAAGCTATCAGAAATAAGCACATTTAACAATATCCTGTAATTCAAAGACCTAGAACAAGGGTTGGCAAGCTATGGCCAGTGAGCTGAATTTGGTCTGCCATCTGTCTTTGTATGGTCTGAGAGCTATAAATAGTTTTCACTTTTTTTTTTTTTTTTGTGGTACGCGGGCCTCTCACTGTTGTGGCCTCTCCCGTTGCGGAGCACAGGCTCTGGACGCTCAGGCTCAGCGGCCATGGCTCACGGGCCTAGCCGCTCCGCGGCATGTGGGATCTTCCCAGACCGGGACACGAACCCGTGTCCCCTGCATCGGCAGGCGGACTCTCAACCACTGCGCCACCAGGGAAGCCCCACATTTTTAAATGGTTAAAAATATTAGAAAAATATTTTGTGACATGTGAAAATCATATGGAATTCAAATTTCAGTGTCCATAAATAAAGTTTTATTGGAACACAGCCACACTTATTCATTTATGTATCCTCTATAGCTACTTTCACGTAATGATAGCAGAGGTGAGTAGTTGTGACAATATGGCTCACAAAGTCTAAAATATACACTACCTGGCCCTTTACAAAAAAGGGTTGCTGACCCCTGACTTGGAAGACCTCGACTTAACTCTATCCAACCCCTACTTAACCATCTTAGCATTTACCACACCACACTGAAACCAAGTCTTACTTGCTAGGTCTTAAGTTCCTTGAAGATGGGATTAGGTTGTATTCATACTGTATTCCTGATCTGTAATTAACACATGGTAGACACTCAACGTTTGCTGAATGAAAAGTTGAGTCTAAAAATCTCACTATTGCCTTTTAACATTTTCAATTTAAAGAGATACATGAGACAATTCTGAAGTGGAACAAAGGTGATCCACAAAATTTGAGAAATAAGAAAACTACAGTGATTTCTGAGAAACTATACAATGAAAGAGAGAAATTCTATGCCTAGATCCACTGACAGTTCTGGTTGGTAATCCTAGTCATCCTACTCCATGTACTTCTCCATGGAAAATAGCAGTCATCGCCTCAGCAAAATTGACAAGACAGTCAACTACGTATCACACTTGACAAGTAAAGGTGCTGAATATTTACATGACTATTAGAATATCAAAACAAGCATAAGTAAAGTTTTTGTTTTTAAAAAATAAAAAGCCATACTGTGAAAAGGCTCAGGAAGCAAGTTACTGAAGAGCAAACGTACTGTCCCCCAAAAGGAAAAAAATCACAGTTAGTGAGAACCCAGTAATACCAGCGTGTAAAATTACAATAAATAAAATGCTAAGGCAAGATGCAAGAGAAATTGAAAAAGTTCCACTTTCAAACAGTATAAATCAATGTACTGATGACAAGTCACATGACATGGAAGAGGTTTTAGAGAGTATATACACAACTTCAGCTTTACTAGATATTATCAAATTGCTTTCCAAAATGGTTGTATCAATTGATACCCAACCTGCAGTATATGAAATTTCCTGCTTCTCTTTGGCATCCTGGTGAACAACTGGAATTGTACGAGTTACTAAATTTCTGACAATAAGAAGAGTGTGAAATGGTATTATATTATGTTTGAAATATTAACTTCCCTGAAAACTTATAAGGTTATCTATGTTTATTAAAATAGTATGGTTACTGGATAAGTATTTGTTAAATCTATGAATGAATAGCTTCTGGTGAATTGGACTCTTCTTCCTTTCTCTAGGAAAGGCTAAGATTTAATAAGAAAACTTAACTCAAGTATATATAGTCATAGTTCTTAAATTTGTTACTAAAATATTTTTCTGTAACATACATATGCATATGCTCCTATAAGTACAGGAACACTTGAAAGATTATAAAGAATAAAATTTTAAAATCAGTCATAATCTCATTGCCCAAGCTAACTACTACTGATCCAAAATGGACATAATTCTAAAATTCCAAAAACATTTAAAAAAATTGGAATTTAAGAATTAAGTTTGGCATAAACTCATTTACCAGCAAAATGTGACCTCAACTGACATGAAAATATTTATAGACTTTATGTATTCTACTTAATGTGAACAATCATGTTTCACTGCAGAAATATGAATGTGTTTGATTATAGAGTACTTCTTTAGACACTACCATGTAAATGCATTTATTATTGTTCCAAAATCTAAAACACCTGGAATTCAGAAATACATATGGGCCCAACAGTTTCATATAAGGGATTATGAAATCTGTATTAACATTTTGAATATTTTTCACTAGTTTTTTTTAAACATGTGCGAAAATTTATATTATATACACACAATTGATCCTTGAACAACTCAGGGGTTAGGGATGCTGATCCTCCTCACAGTCAAAAATCCATGTATATCTTTATAGTTGACCCTTTGTATCTGGTTCTGCATCCTTGAACCATGGATCAAAAATAGTAACGCAGGGGCTTCCCTGGTGGCGCAGTGGTTTGGAGTCCGCCTGCCGATGCAGGGGACACGGATTCGTGCCCCGGTCCGGGGGGATCCCACATGCCGCGGAGCGGCTAGGCCCGTGAGCCATGGCCACTGACCCTGCGCATCCGGAGCCTGTGCTCCGCAACGGGAGAGGCCACAACAGTGAGAGGCCCGCGTACCGCAAAAAAAAAAAAAAAAAAGTAATGCAGTACATCTTTATGGAAAAAAATCCATGTATAAGTGGACCTATGCAATTCAAACCCATGTTGTTCAAGAGACAACTGTATATAAATAAATAAATAAATAAATAAATGGGATAGTGTACCATTTCCAATCTCATTACATATTCTTTGAAAATATAGCTGTTAGCGGCTGCAAAGCATTTCATAATACCAGTATGACAGCTTATTAAATGCTGTTAGACATCTGGACATCCCCATATAAATAATATTGTGATGAACCTCCCTACTCCTAAATTTTATAGATGTATATTATTTTCTTATTATATAATATTTAAAATATATAGTGTCTGAGGAGAAATTAGACTAAATCCTTTTCCAGTAAACTAGTGATCATTTATTGATGAATACTTCCTTTTTCTACTGATATGATAAGCTACCTTAGTCATTCATTATTAGTAGTCATAAACAAAATGCAAATATTAATTCAATCTACCCTATTTTAGCCTACTATTTAGTATTTCATCTTAGTCAAAGAAAACAGTATGCCAGATTTCACTGCTGAAATATTAATAAGCATATCAAAGCCTACATTAAAGAGATGTAAAATTAAAAAGAGAAAAATAAGGGAAATGAACATCAAGGGAAAAGAAGATAAACCTGATAACCAATAGGAGTTGTAGATAGTGATAAAGTAAAAAATCAGGGGAAGAATTTTTCTTTAAAAACTAGACTTTCCCTTGGGGGCAGAGATAAATTAGGAGTGTGGGATTAACAGATACACACTACTATACATAAAATAGATAAGTGAGGATTTACTGTATAGTACAGGGAACTATATTCAATATCTTGTAACACACTATAATGGAAAAGAATTGAAAAAAAGAATATACATAACCAAATCACTTTGCTGTACACGTGACACTAACACAGTATTGTAAATCAACTATATTTCAATTAAAAAAAAATAAATTTTCCCAGAGATGGGAAAAAAAAAAAACTTAACTGAAAGGGATTTCTAAGTGCCAATTGGAATCAAAAAACCTCACGTCTATGTACATTGTTGAGAATTTTCAGAGACCCAAAAACACTAAAGCTTTCAAACAGAGAAGAAATAGGTCACCTATAAAAGTTTTATCTTTCACATTAATAACGCTAGATACCACAAGACATGGGAGCAATCCCTTCAAACTTCTGAGAGAAAACAATTTAAAACCTGGATTTATAACTATAATAGTGAGAGGAAAATTCACTAATTCATTCAGCAATTATTTACTGAGGGGCTACTATGTGCCAGACACTTTATGTACCAAGGATATACCAGTGAACAAAACCACAAAAATCTCTGCCCTATGGCATTTTTAGTGGGAAAATAAAGACAATAAGCAAAATATATTATAGCATGTTAGATTGTGAAAAGTGCTCTAAGAGAAAAAGCAGTGAAGAAGGGCTGGTAATACCGGGGATTCACAATTTAAAACAAGATGGTCAGGGAAGGCCTCTTTGAGAATGGGATATGTGTTGAGATCTGAAAGAAACAGTAAGTCATGTAGAAAAGTGATGAAAGAAGTCATAGGCCAGGAGAACTTTTTTTTTTGTATAAAAATTCAAAAAGTTCATCTACTCTGCCTCCTTTCTGACAAATTTACTTAAGAATGTATTCCAGCAAAATGAAGATGAATATCAAGAAAAGAAACCATGGTCAATGTAATGTAACAGTCTAATGAAGGAAAAAAAAAAATCCCAGTATTGACTGTGTCGTAGGCCTGGAAAACAATCAATCTAAATGAGAATCTTAGTATGGAGTCTTACAGACACATCTTTAAGAAGAAGAATGAGTAAGAAGGTAGAAATCATTTATGTGTTTTTTCTCCCAATAATGAAAGAATGAAAGACAATTAGAAACTCCAGGAAAAGTACCCCCCTCCACAGTCCACCCCCCAACATAGTTATGGTTGTAATATGAAGCAACTGATGAAAAACAAAACTAATTTAACCTGGATTTATAAGAATAGTATCCTTTGAGCAGCATGGGATCCAATGAGAAAGAAATGTAATCCTATATATACCATATTTTAAATGATATATATTTATAATCTATTTATTCATTTTCAACTTTTATAATAGACCTATGAGCAAACTATGTCTTCCTCACTTGTTTGAAATATTCAATTTGCATTTTTAAAGTAGCTTTTGCTAGGGGCTTCTGAAAAGTTTGTCATTCTTCCTAAATGTGACATAGCAAGTACAATTTTCTTTTCTCCCCTAGACATCACCTGTGACACCTGCCACCTTGGGATCATGAGGAGACCCAGCCTAAAAGGACAGGTAACTCTGGGAAGTCAGAGAACTTGAATCTTTGGTGACGGTATTAAACTACTGATTTAACCAACTCTGAATGCACCCTACCTCCAGATTTCCTATTGTATAAGATAATAAACATCCTTATAGTTTAAGTCACGTATAGTTTGATTTTCTATTATTATTTTCTTCGAAGCTAAAAGGATCTGAAATGATAGAGTCATTAACAACAGAAGAATGTTCTGCAGGTATAGAAATAATGCTTTCTTACTTTGGACTAACTTCTTCTAAACGGATAAATCACTTAGAAATTGAGATGCCTCATTTTTTTCCTTCCCACACACAAATAAATACAATGTAAAGAGGAAATTACCTATACAATACAATACCCAATTTTATGTTTTCCACTGTATTAAGAAATATCTCACATGAATTTTTGCAAAATCCCTGACACCTGGTGTCCTAGTGGTTAGGATTCCAGGCTTTCACTGCCATGGCCTGGGTTCAATCCCTGGTCATTCAACTAAGATCCCACAAGCTGCATGGCACGACCCAAGGAAAAAAATTAAAAACAACAAACCAAACAACAAACACTAAACTGGCAGAAAATTTTTAAAATCTGTGTTTATTTTTAATAATCATGGTGTTTACTGTAGGCTAATATCAATAATAAATAATACTATCTTCTATCTATATCGTATTTTCAATTTACAAAGTACTTCTGTAACATACTGGATGTTAAATATTAAATAGTAAAATATCAATGCCCCTAAACTGTGACTTACAGGACAGTGAGCATTAAATAGTTAAATATTAATGTCTATAAACTATTATGGAGTTGAGGTGTTTAATGGCTCTATAAAGTAAACAATACGGCACCAGGAAAAGTATATCTACTCACAGCTTGGAACTCTATAACTTGTCAAATCAATTTAAAATTCCTATCTTCCCCAGTGAAGATGAAAAAAGTATTCAAGATTAGGGAAAGAAGCTATTTGAATTAACAAGTAAAGCAGGTACAAGCTTTTCTGCTAAACATATTGGAAGAAAGCAGTTTACAGAAATCAGAGTGAAACATTGTATTTAGAGTAAATTTTAGGCTTTTGAAGA
Organism: Pseudorca crassidens; assembly: GCF_039906515.1. Lineage (NCBI taxonomy): Eukaryota > Metazoa > Chordata > Mammalia > Artiodactyla > Delphinidae > Pseudorca > Pseudorca crassidens. Next base: position 61,553,696 of record NC_090298.1, read on the forward strand.
CTAAGGGTTTAGTGATGAGACCCCAGACACACAGAAGAAACTATGTCTTTACAAAAGTATGTGGGGACAAAGATACCAAGAAAGATGCAAGAAAAGAAAAATCTCATCTGGGAACTCCAAGTGAACTGCAAATTAGAGGCTTATTGCTTTAGTTGCCTTAATTAAGAATTCTCACTAGTTCCTTAGTGAGAAACAATTGGAGGTTGACATCAGAATCCGATGATTTAGTGTTTATGGTCTATATAAAAATGTATAAGTTAAAACTCAGTGAGTTTTAGTCATTCTCTACTAATTCTTTTGTGGTCACTATAAAGTTCCAAGTGAAATTTTCCACTATTTCCAAATTTCAACTAATAATCACAGTCAAGATTTTGGGGGTCAGCAAAATTAAGGAAGAACCTGCTACAGCATCCTCTCCTAAAATAAATAAAACAAAAATGTGCTACACACAAACACACATAAAATGAGATGGGTCTGGAAATGTTGCTTGTTCTGGGTGGAATGCCTTCTCCCTCTCTCATCTTCTCCCCCATATCCTCCCAACCCATTCTTCAAAACTTAACTCAAATGTCCTTGTCTTCAATAAGGACCACTCTAGCCCCTACTCTACCACTCCCCAAGCAGCCACTATGGATCTTTCCTATGAATTTTTATAGCATGTTTATTTCCATCATAGAAATTATAAGTTAAATATGTTATAATTTTGTCGACTTCTACACTTGAAAGTAGATGCCCTGAGGACTGGAAATGTGTCTCCTATGAGCACCTTTCAGTGTGTGCCTCACAGATATGTTTACTAAATGAACTCACAATGACCCTGAGTGGTATTCAGGGCAGCTATCACCATCCCCATTTTCAAAGAGGTGAAATGATTCATCTAAGGCCAGCTGGCCAGGAAATGGAGAAATTAGGATTTGAAATTATGACTTCTAACTTCAAGTGTCAATACTTTTTAAACATCATACTATCTCATGTTTAAAGTAAATGAGTTTCAAAATTTAAATTTCTTTACCTGTTCCAAATGTAAAATCATCCCATGGTTCAAAACTTGAATCGTACACAAGAGCACAAAGTGAAAAGGCAACCCAACACACACACTCCCTGCCCTGAGCCCCTCAGTCCCAACACTGGAAGCAACAGTTATCAATTTCTTGTGTATCCTAAATGAAAAGTTAAATGTTTAGTTTGATGGTATTTGTTACCTTATCATCTTCCTGTACCCATTAATTAATCCATTAAATTGAAGATGGTTCAAGTTATAGTCATTACTCAAGTAAAATATATGCATTATTACTTTTAATAAATAAGACATTGGGCTTCCCTGGTGGCACAGTGGTTGAGAGTCCGCCTGCCGATGCAGGGGACACGGGTTCGTGCCCCGGTCCGGGAGGATCCCACGTGCCGCGGAGCGGCTAAGCCCGTGAGCCATGGCCGCTGAGCCTGTGCTCCACAACGGGAGAGGCCACAACAGTGAGAGGCCCGTGTACCACAAAAAAAAAAAAAAAAAAAGACATTTTGTAAACAGCTAAACTGATGCATGCCAAATACAATATCACTATTTTTTGTGCAATTTTGTGGATCTTGGTGATTAATAAATTAATAAGTCTTAGGAATTAATAATTCAAAAACACAAATGTAAAACTAATTATTTCACTAATCCTCTAAACTAGTCCCTTAAAAGTCAGTGAGACTGAAAAGTGTGTACTAATAATAAAAGGGCTATAAAGACACTATTGTGGATAGCTTCTGCTTGAGTCTGTATGAGAAAGCAATAGCACCTCCCACAGCTGCTTCATCTCCATACAAAAACACTCTGACAATTTTAATTACTACCTAAAATCGCAAATCTCTCTGTACACTTGACATTTTATCCTCTGCCCAGACCCATATCTCTGTCTTTGCAACATCTCTATTTAGACATCCCACCGGCAACTAACTGAAGCAGGTTGAAAACTAAGCTCATCACCATCCCACTCTAAAATAATACCCTTTTTCCCAATTTGAGATGTCAACGTCAGAATCACACAAATACTGGATGAAGTATGCCTGGCTTGTGAGCAGTTCAGGGAAAAAGAGCTAAGTTGTCTGCAAGCTCAATATGAGCCAAGAATGTGATGCAGTTACTAAAAAACCAAAACCAGCCAATTCAATCTTAGATGCATTAGAAGAAGAGGAGAACCTAAAACGTGGTAGGTACACATTACTACATTGGATGAACTGTATCTGTGCTATTAGTATTAACAATTTACTTCCAAAATTGTTATACACAACTTAGATGCAAAAGGGATTTAAGGCAGCATCTGAAGAAGGACCCTAACAAACCAGAGTTATTAGCAAAAGAATATCCAACACCATCACTCTATTCTGTGAAATAGCTCAGTTTGTCTAAAACATTCAGATATATTATGAACTATATAGTTATTCCAAACTAATATTGGTTATAACTAAATGGGCAAAGAAAATATCATTTGATGCAAATGACTTAGCTGACTGACGACTGTCACCTCTCATAGATAATAAAAGTTAACATCAGTTAGGATACCTGAATTTTATCAAATTATAAAATAAGCCCAATTTAATGATATTTTACTATAGTAATTATTCTTGGTGATTCAGTAACTCAGGTTATTCTTGGAACTACTGATGAGAAAATTTGGGAGCCAAATCTGAGATTTTTCAGTTGTACAGCTCTAGGGTCCAGAGAACAACTCATGATTTGGGGATTATTAGCATTATACAAAGGTACTTTGGTATGTAATGTGTTTATTCAGTTTGTTGTACTAAGATTTATTCATTAGGTCACAGTGGTTCAAGAAGAAACATGTATGAAGATTTCTGCTATTTTTATATTACTGATATTGAGGTCTTGTTTAAGTCCTTTGTACAGAAGAATGACAATAATCATGAACTGTTAACAATTTCCATTCAGAAAAACCTAACAGTTGAAAATAATTTTCATACTATATTCCTATCTAAAGGTATACATATAGTAAATAATCTGGTAAATGTTAAAGTATTGAAATACACTTTCAATGTATATTTATTTTGTACTTTACCACATATAAAGCATTCAAAAAAATTAAGTCAAATTTCTAAGTCTTTAACTGCTTAAACACTACTTCTAAGTAATATTTAGTAATGGTACTTGATACAGAGATGTATTTGACACAATTTTAATAGCTAGCAAATCTGTGTGAATATTCAATAGTAAAATTTTCTTAATTATTATAAGGTTGGTTTAGTGATTCCCAATGACTCCTCTAATCTTTCTTCTCTGTATCATATTAATTATAGTCTGCAGTTTTAAAAAAAGTTTGTATTATCTCTAATACTCCACCCTTTTATTCTTCATTTCTTTACTCAGTAAAACATTTTTGCAGCCTGACTCTCTGAATCTGTCAGTAAACACTGTTTTTAAATGTTGCATTTTCACAACTGGAGGCATTCCACCTTTAGCTCTTGTCCCACGAATATGTGTCAGCATGTAAAAATATGATAAACCTCTAACTTTATCTCACAAAAACAGAAGAATATATAAATAATATATTTTGTAGCATTTTAAGAACGTCACAGCTTTTTCCAAGTTGTTCTACACAGTCTTCCTGGACTATTTCAGATGAGTTATTTGATAGAATCTTTCAGGATCCTGATTCTGTGGATAGACTACCATGATAACATATGAATATATCTATAACAAACATCATTTTGTCTGGTCAACCTAAAAAACCCAAGTAATAACTATAGTATTTGGGGTTAAAGAAAGACACAGCAGCAGGCTCAAACTTGTTTATATGTAGGGGAGAAA